>NC_044989.1:71333960-72563133 GCF_008728515.1 Papio anubis
TTCCAAATGGTTCTCACACTTGGAGGATCCTTGTAAAGATCTGTGCAAGAATCACCGTGCCCAGTCGGTCTTCCTAGTTCAAGTCCTGGTGAAAAGAGCTTAGATCAAACAAAAATAAGAAGTTTGACCACAGATATCCAGATTGGGAAGGGGAGGGACTTCTGGTTTTTCTTTGGCATGTGGTGGCTTGGGGCCAGGCTTGTCCAAAGCAGGAGGGTAAGTGAGCCGAGAACCAGTGTGGTCCAGCAAGAAGCACAAGGCGGGGTCCCAGCTCCAGCTCTGCCACAGATGTGCTGTGTGGCCCTGGCCAAGGCTTCTCACACTTCTGGGCCCCATTTTCCTTGCCTGTGAAAGAGGGGTTGGGCCACTCCCCTCTGCATCCTGCCAGCCTGTGACTGACCCAGTGGCCTCACAGGCCCCATGCCCACCTTGCCAAGTGCCTTCATTTCAGGTGTCTCATCTCATTGGTGCATCACAAGAACCCCAGAGAAGGGCACTGGTATCCCAGGACTATGGGCAAGGGATTGTCCCAGGTCTCTCGGCCAGCCTCTAGCAGAACCAAAACTAGGCTTGCCTCCTGCCAGTCCACAGCTTCTTCTATGGGAGTTTGGAAGTGTTTCTTGACATTTAACCCAATTCCCTGTGCAAGCTGAGCTCATTTCCCATGTGTGGGTCTCTGCAGCTGCCACATCTGCAGGCATTTCCCTCCTTCCCCTGCCTTTGCACTCCCTCCCCTCCCATGCTGAGCACCCAGTGAGCCTGGGGAGTCCAGAAACCTTGTGATGAGAGCAGAAGCCCCATTTGGTTTTTCTCACTGACACCTGCACCCCCTACACACCACACACACACAGTCCTGGTGAGGGCAGAGGACAGCACTTTTCGGCCACAGCCGGGGGCCGGGAACTTTTGGAAAATGTTTGGAGTGAGAGAGGATGGAGTGGGTGAGGTGGGGGTGGAAGCCAGAGGGGAAGCAGCCCCAGGGATGAGAGGCCTCTGTGTGATGGGGGCGGACTCTGAGGAGGCCTCTGCCCTCTGCCCGGCCCTCCCCCAGCCTCCTGCAGGTGTCCGAGCAGCGGGGGCCCTGCGGGCAGGGGCATGACCCTTACAGCAATGGTGGCTGGCCCTGTCACAGCTAATGACCCTGACGGCCCAGGCTGGGAAGGAGGTGGGGTGTGGAGAGGAAGGGAAGGCGGAGGATGCCTCTGTGTGTGTGAGCAGGTGTTTGGGGTGAGACCCCTCCTCACCCCTGCCCCTCCCCCAGCCTACAGGACTGTGTGCAGCGTGAACGGGCCTCTGGTGGTGCTGGACCGGGTCAAGGTAAGACTCTTCCACTGCCTCCCTGGCACTAAGGCCAAATCCCAGGGCACCTCTCCCTTGCCCTGCAGGATTTCTTTTAAATTACCCTTTCCCTCCATGGCCCCCAGGGCCTGCTCTATTCTCTCTGTCCAGGCACCCACTCCCACTCTCCTACCCTAGCTGTAACCGCAGCCATCCAAGCTTTCTCCTCCCTGCCTTTTCAGTAAAAACCATAAAAACCCATGGAGGCCCAGCCCTGGGCCTTGGGAAACTTGCTTCTACCCCTAACGAGTTGTCCTGCCTCCGTTTCCCCATCAGTGGCATGGGCGTACCTAACCTCAGAGGAAGGCTGGACCGTAGCACGGTTGCACCTAACCTCCTCGAGGGCTAGACTCTCCCCACCCGCAGCTCTCACAGGATCTTCTTTTAAGGGGAAAGAGGAGGAGGTGGCGAGTCAATGCCAACTAAAATTTCTAGGGATCTTGATGACTTCCAAAGGCCATTGGAATATCTCAGTCTCAGCAACATGGGTGGGAAGTGAAATGGCCCCACCAAAGGTAAGTGGGCTGTGGGCTATTTTGTAGCCCCTGGGAAACTGGCAGACACTCACAGTATCTTGAGTCCTGGGGTTGGGAATTCTTGAGCCATAAAGAGCCCTGCAAAGGTACAAGATCACTCTCTTATCCTTCCTCCACCAACCAGCCCCAATCCCTCAGCCTCCCACCCCACGACCTAGCTGAGCAAACTGAAAGTCTCAGTGCCCCTTTGAACCCTCTTGTCCCAGACCCCACACCTGCCAGCACCCATGTCTGTAGCTCCCTCCCACCCCACTGCTACCTTTTTATGGCAATGGCCTTGGGCTCCCAGCCTGGCACCCTCCTATCCTCTTTCCATCCTCCAGCCTTTCAGACCGGATCCTTGCATCAAATTCGCCTAGGGCTCCCCAGTGCCCTCAGCTTACAGGTTTTTTCTTTTCTTTTTTTTTTTTTTTTTTTGTGAGACAGAGTCTCACTCTGTCGCCCAGGCTGGAGTGCAGTGGCGCAATCTCGGCTTACTGCAAGCTCCGCCTCCCGGGTTCACGCCATTCTCCTGCCTCAGCCTCCCCAGTAGCTGGGACTACAGGCGCCCACCACCACGCCCGGCTAATTTTTTAGATTTTTAGTAGAGACGGGGTTTCACCGTGTTAGCCAGGATGGTCTCTATCTCCTGACCTTGTGATCCGCCCGCCTCAGCCTCCCAAAGTGCTGGGATTACAGGTGTGAGCCACCGCGCCCAGCCACTTACAGGTCTTTTCTATGAAGGTGGCTGCAAGCCTTTCCGCTCACGCTCATCACTCTCCCTTCCCTGTGTAAAAACTAACACCTGAAATAGTGTCTGCATGGGGCTGCCATTTGAGATCTCTGGGCACTTGCATATCATTTTTTTAAAATGTGATCAGTAATGTATGTTTATTAACAAATTAAATAATGAGATCTCGCCACCAGTTTCACTGCTATAATTTTAAAGTAGTGATGAGCACAAATAGTATTTTGAGATCTCTGCAACAACTGTAACGTGGTATGAAAATATCTGTGATTTCTGATGGTGACAAAGTCACAGGTACTGTGGAACTGCTAATTCTACTGTGGTTTGTTGCTTACATTCAGAACTAGAGGAAACACTAAATTTCTGTAAACGTTAATGAATGTAAAAATATAACTTTCCCATCCACGATCACAGAACCCCTGAGTTCTCTCTGTAGACCCTGAGATAGGTTCCAGGCAAAAAAACTCTTCTCACAATTAGTTGGACAAGAGGACAGAGTATGTGGAAAGGAACGACAAAGATTGCAGGCTTGTGTCTGGGTATTTTATTATAGACACACAATAATTGTACATATTCCTGGGGTACACAGTGATGTTTTGATTTATATAATGCATAGTGATCAGGTCAGGGCAATTAGCATATCCATCATCTCCAGCATTCTTTCTTTGTGTTGGGAATATTAGTATCTTCTTTCTGGCTATTTGAAGACATATGTATATATATTTGTTAACTACAGTCATGGACAGTCATCCTATTGTGGTATAGAACACTAGAACTTATTGCTCCTGGCTAGCTGTAATTTTGTGCACGGATTTTTCCCTCTGCCTCCTATACTACCCTTCCGCCTGTTCCCTCCCTCTGACTCATCCCCAGGGTTGAGAGGTCACCTTCTCCTGGATGCCTCTCCCTCTTTTCTACTTTTTGTGGTTTTATTAGTGGCATCCATTGAGGCATTTGGTCAAGATCTGGCCACATATCTCCTCCCTTCCCCACACACACTGTGCCCTGCTATTGGCCATGAACTGTGTTTTGTTCGTCTTTAGCTCCAGAAGCCCAACACAGCATTTTTACTGAACACGTAGGCTATAGTAGGTGCTCAGTATGTTTGCTCAAAGGAAAAGTGAGTACATTAATGAGATAAATGAATGAATAAATGTTAGCATGACTAGCTATGGACCTGTCAAAACTTAAGCCAGCAATATTAAAGAAATCAGACCCATTCGTTGCTAGCAAACAGATTCTGAGTTCATAGGGACATTACCGTTTGACCCCTCAGTGTAAAGGACGCCCCACGAGGAAGTGTGGCTGAGTATTTAGGTGTAGCACACTGGGTTTGGATTTTAATCCCAGCTCCATCCCACTCTTTTCTACTAGCTACCTGCCAACCCCAGATCAACAGCATCAGTACCACCCAGGAACTTGTCAGAAATACAAATTCTTGGGTTCCACCTCAGACTGGCAGAATCAGAAACTCTGGGGGCAGGGCCCAGAAGTCTGTCCTCACAAGCCTTCCAGATGAACTGATGCTTAGAGAACCATCGATCTAGGATTGCAAGTCCCAGTTTCCTCATCTATTAAATAATAATAGGGTTATTGTGAGGGTCACATCAGACAAATGTAGCATTATTCTCCCTTGAGAATAGCCAGCAGTATTTCTGTCTGGAATGCAGAAATGCTAATAAGCCTGATTAAACAGTTGGTGCCACCTCCTGCCCCTCTCCACCTCCACCACACTCTCCACCACACCTGCCATTCCCCATGGGACCCAGGGTGGCATGGAGTCGGAACCTATACAGGTGTCCACCTTCTCCACTGTAAAATGAGGCCGACCTAGGAAACCAGAACTAGGTCCCCAGATCTGTGGTTCTGCGACTATCATTTGCATCTGTAGCTTTGGCAGAGAAAATAATTGGGTGGTGGAGGCACCTCTCCGCATTCCTCTCCTCTGCCCCTACCCGTTTCCCTCTTCCAGGATTTAGCAAATGCTACAGCGTTTCTACAGCGCCACCTTCTGCCCACATTGAATCACACAGGCAATTACTCTTCTTGCTTCCGTCCTCAAATGTAAGAACATTTGAGAGAAGAATTTTGTGTAGATCAGAGGTTCTTAGTTTAGGGAATTAGGCCCTTGAAATTGTGTGCAAACCTCTGAAGGTATGCATGAATGTGCCTGTGCATTTTTCTGGGAGGAGTTTCTACAGTTTCATCTGATTTTCCAGATGTTTGTGACCCAGAAAAGGCTAACTGATTTGCAGAAGTTGAACAAGCATCAGAATATCGGGGGGTGCAGGGGGCTTGTTAACGGGCAGATTGCTGGGTCCCACCCTGGAGCTCTGATGCAGCATGTCTGGCGTAGGAGGCCCAAGAATGTACATTTCTATCAAATTCCTAGGTGATGCTGCTGGTATGGGGACCACACGGAGAACCTCTGTTCTAGAGAATTTTCTGACTCCTGTATTCTGTGATTCAAATTGCTCCCTGTTTGAGAATTGGAGTAAGCACTCACCTTAACCACCAGACTCGACCCCCAATGTCTGTGGCTGCTTTCAAAAGAGTCTGCATCAGCTCTGAAGACAATTTCCAAAGAGGAGCTCCCGCACTGCCCTGGCCATTGTCAGCAGGAGGGACCTTAGAGGCAGCATTCCTGTGCACAAATCCCGACAGGCTTGCTAAGAACTTCCAGTCCTCTGTGTGTAGGCAGCAGCTCCCCGGTGCCTGGCCACTTGCTGGTTGAGAGCTCAGGTGACTCTCCAGCACAGGGTTCCATTGCACTGCATCATGCCCTCTTTCTGCAGCCCTCTTAGTAACCCACAGTGAGAGTCGATGGGATCAGGCCTGCTCAGTATGCGGTTGGGAAACAGGGCCCCTTAAGATACAAGCTCCTGGACTCGCTATTCCCCAGTGGAATTCTCCCTGGCACCCACTGCCCTAACTGGTCATGAGATGCCACCACCAACAACAACGACGAACAGCCAGCACACACTTAGAGCCTGGGGCTCTTCCTAAAGTTTCCAGACACTACACCCTCCATGCCTGGGTGTGAAAACCTGATGGCCCTTCCCCAGATCTGACCATAATTTTTGCTATTTAAAGTTCATTTTCTCTGATTTTATCCTTCAGGGACACAGAACACACCCCTCTCCTCTCCACCCTCCCTCCCTCACCCACATAAGCCCATATGAAAATCATCACTATTTATTTATCTATTTATTGAGACGGAGTCTTGCTCTGTCGCCAGGCTGGAGTGCTGTGGCACGACCTCGGCTCACTGCAACCTTCGCCTCCCGGGTTCAAGCGATTTTCCTGCCTCAGCCTCCCGAGTAGCTGGGATTACAGAAAATGATCGATCACTTTTAATCACTCCGCCTGATTTCTTTGGGGCACACTCTGGCCTGTGCTCTGTACAGCAACTTTTCCCCTGAGGTTAAAACAGCCCTCCGTCACCTCCAGGGAGGTGATAAACAATGAGGCAAGGCCCGTTTGGTATCGAAACACAGGTTATCAGAGTGGGAGACGAAAACGAGCCGGGACGTGTGTTCCACGCGTTTCCCAGGCACTCGCTGTCCGTGCTCCTGGGCTCCCTCTTGTGGTTGAGAACCCAAGACGCCGGGGTTTTAACACCTCCTCCCACCTCGGAGCCTTCCTCCTGGGCCGGCCTCCTGCTAAGGCCCCACTCCGCAAGGCTGAGGGGTGGTTTGGGGAACCACAGGTCACCTTCCTGGCATCCTCTTCACAGGACAAGGAGGGACCTAAGCTAGAGCTTCCTTCCGTGTGACTGTCAGAGCTGCAAACCTTCTAGTCTCAAGTTCGACCAGCAGGGGTTCCTGGCGTAGTGGCCCCTACCCTGGTCACACCTTGCTGGGGAACTGGGCCCTTCGCTCCTCCCCCCCAAGCCCTTAAGGTCACTAGTTTGTGGCCAGGAGGTGATAAAACGATAGTAATGATGATGATAATCACCAGCACTGTGCTGATAAGGCAAGTCCTCTATCTCTGATCTTTTTCATAACTACTTTGGCTATTCTCAGACATTTATGTGAACTTTAAAATCATTTTATTAAATTTTAAAATAAATGATAATCCATTAGGGTTGGATTACATTTATATACTTTTTAAAAGGATTCATGTTTTTATGCTAGTAAGTCATTCTGTCTTGGAAGACAATAATGTTCTTCATTGTTTAGGACTTGTTTAATGTTATTCCATAATATTTTTTTCTTGTATCTTTCTTGTTTATTTATAGCTATTTTATGAGTTTTGGCCCTATTGCGGATGGGATAGTCTTCTCCATTGCTTCTTCTAACTGGTTACTACTAAAATAGAAAAAAAAAAGGGGGGGATGATTTTTATATATTTGTCTTATAAACAGCCAAATTATCTTATTCATTCTAAAACTTTTTTCTAAACCAGAGCCTCTTGAGTTTTTCTAAAGTATAGTATAATCTGCAAATAAAGGGAATTATGTCTCTTTTTCCATCAGCATACTTTTACTTTACTTTTTATTTTGAGACAATTTCAATTTTATAAAAATTTTCAAAAATAAAAATAGTAGTAGGAACATCCATGTCACCAACTGTTAACATATTATCTCACTTGCTCTGTCATTTGCTCTCCATGTGTGGCTGTGCGTGCATCATTTTTTCCTGACACTTTTTTTTTTTTTTTTTTTGACACAGAGTTTCATTCTTGTTGCCAAGGCTAGAGTACAGTGGCACAATCTTGGCTCACTGCAACCTCCACCGGCCGTTCAAGCGATTCTCCTGCCTCAGCCTCCCGAGTAGCTGAGATTACAGGTGCCCTCTACCACGCCCGGCTAAGTTTTGTATTTTTAGTAGAAACAGGGTTTCACCATTTTGACCAGACTGGTCTTGAGCTTCTGACCTCAGGTGATTCACCCGCCTCAGCCTCCCAGAGTGCAGGGATTACAGGCATGAGCCACCACACCTGGACTTCCTGAATCTTTTGAGAGTATGTTAAGCTCAAGTACTTCAGTGTGTATTTCCTAAGAATTAAGATATTCTTTTATATACCCACAGTAGAGCTATCAACTTCTGAAATTTATACTGATACAATACTTTAATCTACCATCCATATTCCAATTCCCAGGTAAGCTGATAAATTGGAATATAGCATTTTTTTTCTTCACTCCAGTATAGGATCTAGTCTAAGGTCAGGTATTGCATTTGTCATGTCTGTCTAGCTTCCTATCATCTGGAACATTTTCCCACAGCCTTTGTTTGACATTTTGAAGAATACAGTCACCTCCCACCACCATCTTTAAAAAAGTAGAACATTCGGCCAGTTGTGGTGGCTCACGCCTGTAATCCCAGCACTTTAGGAGGCCGAGGCAGGCAGATCACCTGTGGTTAGGGGTTCGAGACCAGCCTGACCAACATGGAGAAACCCCGTCTCTACTAAAAATACAAAAAATTTGCCGGGCATGGTGGCGCATGCCTGTAATCCCAGCTACTCGGGAGGCTGAGGTAGGAGAAGCATTTGAACCCAGGAGGCAGAGGTTGCAGCGAGCCGAGATCGCGCCATTGCACTCCAGCCTGGGCAACAACAGCGAAACTCTGTTTCAAAAAAAAAAAAAAAAAAAAAAAAAGGACATTTTCTGTTTATGTTTAATTTTCTCTTTTCTTTTTCTGGTCTTACTGTATAAACAAAAACTTCCAAAACAATGTTAGGTAACAATTGTAATATAGGTATCTGTGTCTGTTACTGATTTTTATTGGAAATGAAAGTAACTTTCACATTTTACCATGTACAAGGATGCTGATGTTGGTTTTGGTCAATAGTTTAGTGTTCAAGTAGTTGCTTTCCATTCCTGTTTTATATAGAATTGTATTAGAAACAGATGCTTGGCCAGGCACAGTAGCTCACCCCTATAATCCCAGCACTTTGGAGACCAAGGCTGGCAGATCACCTGAGGTCAGGAGTTCGAGACCAGCCTGGCCAAGATGGTGAAACCCCGTCTCTACCGAAAATACAAAAAATCAGCTAGGCGTGGTGGCACGCGCCTGTAATCCTAGCTACCTGAGAGGCTGAGGAAGGAGAATTGCTTGAACCCGGGAGGCAGAGGTTGCAGTGAGCCGAGATCTCACCATTGCACTCCACCCTGGGGGACAGAGTAAGATTCTGTCTCAAAACCAACAAACAAGCGAAACAGATGCTGAATTTTATCAAAAGCCTTTTGGCTTCTATTTACATAATCTTGTAGGATTTGTTTTTAATCTATGTTGACGAACTCTCTATTATTATAATTTTTGTTATCAAATGTTGACAAATTCCGTAATGTTGATTGCTCTAGTCTTGCATTCTTGGATTAAATCCTACTTGGTCATACATGTTTATTTAATACACTGCTTGATTAGACTAATAATTTATTTCTGCATCTATGTTAATAAGAGAAATTGATCTATAGTTTTCCTTTTGGTACTATCTTTAATGTATTTGGGAGTTAGGGGGGCTTTCTATTTGGTAGTTGTTTCCTTCTAATTCATATCATTGAATATCATATTTTCTGTAGGGTTTGTTTGTTTTTTGTTGAGACAGGGTCTTACTGTGTCACCCAGTGCAGTGGTACGATCTCAGCTCACTGCAACCTCCGCCTCCCAGGTTCAAGCGATTCTCCTGCCTAAGCTTTCCCAATAGCTGGGATTACAGGCATGCGCTACCACACCTGGCTAATTTTGTATTTTTAGTAGAGATGAGGTTTCACCACGTTGGCCAGGCTGGTCTCAAACTCCTGACATCAAATGATTCGCCCACCTCAGTCTCCCAAACTGCTGGGATTGCAGGCATGAGCCAATGCACCCAGCCTATTTAGGGTTTTTTGAGGATATTTTTTTTGGGGTTAAGAAATTTTCCTTTTATTTCCTGTTTTCAAAGAGTACTTTTGTTCTTTTTGGTTTTGGTTTTAATCATGGATGGGTTGGGTTTTTTTGTTTGTTTGTTTGTTTGTTTGTTTTTAGACGGAGTCTCGCTCTGTCCCCCTGGCTGGAGTGCAGTGGTGCGATCTCGGCTCACTGCAAGCTCCGCCTCCCGGGATCATGCCATTCTCCTGCCTCAGCCTTCTGAATAGCTGGGACTACAGGCGCCCGCCACCGCGCCCGGCTAATTTTTTTGTATTTTTAGTAGAGACGGGGTTTCACCGTGTTAGCCAGGATGGTCTCCATCTCCTGACCTTGTGATCCGCCCGCCTCGGCCTCCCAAAGTGCTGAGATTACAGGCGTGAGCCACCGCGCCCGGCCGGATGGGTTTTTTAAAAAAAAACTTTTTTCAAAATGTTTTTAGATGTTCATAGTTTTTAATCTTTTAATTTGTTAATAAGGTGAATTACATGAATAGATATTCTCATACTAGACCAGACTAACATTCCTAAAATAATCCCAACTTGGTCTTTTAAAATTTCTGTTTGTGTGTATATGTTTATCTTTATTTCTTTACTATTTTGGCTTACAACTTGGTCTTTTTTATGCATTGCTAGATTGGATTTGTTAATATTTTGTTAGGATTTGTGCATCCATGTTCATGAGTGAGATTGCCTACCAGTTTCCCATAATTATTTTATTTTGGTATCAAGGCTATAATTGCCTCATAAGATGAGTTAAATACGGTACCTTCTCTTCCCAGCTTTGAAGAGCTTAATTTTCAAAGTGTTTATTCCTTGACTGTTAGAACTCACTGCTAAAACTATCTGGGACTGGTGTTTTCTTTGCTTATTTAATATCTTCAAGATTTCAGGATTATTCTGGCTTTCAATTTCATTTTCAGTTGGCTTTGGTTTGAGTTATGTTTATCCATTTCATCTAATTTCTCAAATGTGTTGCATAAAATTGTTCATAGTTCCTTTCATTATCTTTTAAATATTATCAGTTTATCTAGTTGTGACTTTTTTTATTCCAACAATTATTTATTGATGCCTTTCTTATTTCTTAATCTGTGTTGCCAGCAATTTGTCTGTTTTAGTCAGCTTTTCAAAAAACCAGTTGGCTTTGTTGGTCTTCTCTATTATATATTTGTTTTCTGTTTTAATAATTTCTACTCTTATTTCCTCTACTTTCTTTGGGGTTTTAATGCTGTTCTTTTTTCTGACTTCTCACATTGCATACTTTTAGCTTCTTCAACTATTTTTCTTATCTAATATAATCATTTAAAGCTTTAAATGCTTCACACATATGTTGATATACAGCTTTTCACTATTACGGGAGCTAAATGTTTTCTAATTCTGATATAAATGCTTCTATACTTAGAATGCTTTTCTTCCAAATGTAAGAGGTTTTTCTGACTTTTTTTTTTTTCTGTCGTTATTGATTTCTAACTTACTTTTATGATCAGAGAACATGGTACAGCTTTATATCTTTCATAGGTCGTGGCACAAAAGGATGACCTCCTCATTCTTTTCCAGATAATCTGTTATTTCAGTCTTGATTGCCTCTAATGACAAAAGGTAATTCAGAAGAGTGCTTTAATTTCCCAGAATATTAGGAATTTGAGAGGAAAGTGTTATCTTTTTACCATCAGTTGTTTGTTTGTTTGTTTGATTGTTGTTTTGGGGTTTGGTTTGGTTTGGTTTGGTTTTTTGTAGAGATGAGTCTCACTGTGTTGCCCGGGCTGATCTCAACCTCCTACATTCAAGCAATCCTCTCACCTCAGCCTCCCAAAGTGCTGGGATTACAGGCGTGAGCCACTGTGCCTGGAACCATTAATTTTAGTTGGATTAAGATTATAGCTTACTCCCTGGAGTAAATCAGCCACCTGGGAAGTGAGGTGAGGGAGCCTAGGGGACGCAATGCGTTTGCTCCAGGACTTTTTCCAGGAAGAAGGTGCAGGTACGGGGCTTAGATCTCTTGGTGCTTATGACAGCTGATGATGAGTGTCAATGGGGATGGTGTGTTCTGCTAGCCCAGCTTCCCTGGCCAAGTCTGTGGTCTCCTCTAGCTGTGGGTAAAGACTGGGACTGGGTGGCTCCCAGAGCAGGCACAGACAGCAGAGCTTAGGGATTCCCCGGGACAAAGCTCTACCTGCCCATGTGCTGCCTGTGATCCTGGAGGGACAGCCTGATGGTTTGTTGGTTTGGATTGGTTTGGTTTGGTTTTCTGAGACAGGGTCTCACTCTGTCACCCAGGCTAAAGTGGGACATGATCATGCAGTGGCATGCAGTGGCATAATCATGGCTCATTGCAACTTCGACCTCCTGGGCTCAAGTGATCCTCCTGTCTCAGCCACCTGACTATCTGGGACCCTGATGTGTTACAAAAATTGAAATATAATTTGCGTACTGTGAATTCAGTGGCTTTTAGTATACTCACAGAGTTATGCAAACATCATCATGATCAAATTCCAAAGCATTGTCATCACCTCAAAAAGAAGCCCCATGTCCATTAGTTCTCACTACAGTCCTCCCTCTCCCAGCCCTGAGCTAATCTACTTTCTGTCTTTATGGAGTTGCCTTTTCTGGACATTTTCTATTAACAGAACTGTGTAATATGTGGCCTGTTGTGCCTGACTTTTTTCACTTAGCATAATATTTTCAAGGTTCATTCATGTTGCGGCATCTATCAGTACTTCTTTTTTTTAATGAATTGGCATATTTATTTCTCAGTTTGTGAAAATGTCCTTAATTTGTTGATGTAACAAGCAAATTTCAACTCTGATTGCTATGCAAAAAACAAATCTGCTTTGCAATGAACTTTATATAATTCAACTGCATACAGGCAACACACTATGTATGAAAAAATTACTAACTGAACTATGGGTATTAACTACTGAAAAGAGTTAACAGTTGATTATAATTTTTTTTTTTTAAACAATCTAGGAAGGTGGCAGCCAGCAGCAGTTCTAACACAATTACGGGTGCTATCGGGAATTCGGGAATCTTGGCGGAGCTAGTAGTGTAGTGAAACTTGTTCGCAAAATACAAACATACTTTTAATAGCACATGTGAACGGATCTCTCTAAAATTGACCTCATTGGTTTTGTTCTCAACAAACTGATCTGGGCCACTCAACATAGATTTTATAGTGCCTGGTGCTGATGTATGTTCTCTTTTTACAGTACATTCATGACCATCAGATGATACCGATTTGACATATATGGCATCAGGGCCTTCGCAGCCACCATAGGTTTTCTCCCCTCCATCCATTTTTTTCTTATGAAATCCTCCTTTGCTTCCCAAGGATCTTGAGAAGTTTTTCACTAGCCCCGCAGCCACCATAGCTGGGTCCACATGTACCACCATAGCCCCATTCCAGGGCCGCCCCCTGAGCTAGCTGCGTGCCTCCATGGGTTCCAGGGCAGTCTCTTCCTTTTTAATGCTGAATAATATTCTACTGTATGAATACACCATATTTTGTTTATCCATTCATCAGTTGATGGACATTGAGTTATTTTCACTTTTGGCTATTATGAATATTGCCAGACTGCTTTCCAAAGTGGCTGCACTGTTTTCTATTCCTCCCAGCACTGTACGAGCATTCAAATTTCTTCACATCCTCAACAACACTTGTTATTATCTGTCTTTTTATTTTATTGTATTTTATTTTATTGTATTTTATTTTATTTTATTGAGCCGGAGTCTTGCTCTGTTGCCCAGGCTGAAGTGCAGTGGTGCGATATCAGCTCACTGCAACCTCTGCCTCCTGGGTTCAAGCGATTCTCCAGCCTCATCCTTCCGAGTAGCTGGGACCAAAGGTGTGCACCACCACACCTGGCAATATATGCATATATATATATTTTTTTTTTTTCTTTTTTCAGTAGAGACGGGGTTTCACCATGTTGCCCAGGCTGGTCTCAAACCCCTGACCTCAAGTGATCTGCCCGCCTCAGCCTCCCAAAGTGCTGGGATTACAGACATGAGCCACCACACCCAGCCTAAAAGTTCCGTATATATTCTGAATATTAGCCTGATTTTTAAAATTCCTGATCCCTGGAAGGACTACATAAGTCAATTCTAGTCCCATGCCACTGGTACTGAAAGACGCCTGTGAGCAGAGAGTCTTTCTCCTGGTGCCTCAGCAGAGGCAAGCACTTTGCCAGTGTGTTGACCCCTAGTCCACAGGGGCAGAAACAGATACGCTGTCCAGAACCCGAGGCAGCCCAATCATTACTACATCTTTTTTTTTTTTTTTTGAGATGGAGTCTCGCTCTGTTGCCCAGGTTGGAGTGCAGTGACCAGATCTCAGCTTACTGCAAGCTCCGCCTCCCAGGTTTATGCCATTCTCCTGCCTCAGCCTCCCGAGTAGCTGGGACTACAGGCACCCACCATCTCTCCCGGCTAGTTTTTTGTATTTTTTACTAGAGACAGGGTTTCACCGTGTAGGCCAGGATGGTCTCGATCTCCTGACCTCTTGATCCACCCGTCTCGGCCTCCCAAAGTGCTGGGATTACAGGCTTGAGCCACTGCGCCCGGCATCATTACTACATCTTTATTGAGCTTTTACAAAGTGCCAGGCACCATGCTAATGGATCTGCATATATTATCTCATTTCTTCCCTATAGCAGCTGTGGGAAGTAGTATTATTATTATCCTCATTTTAAAGATGAGGAAACTAAAGCTCATTACTTATGACTTACGTATTTAATGAGTTACTGAAATTGTAAAGTAACTTCCACAAGGTCAGGCAGCTACTAAGCTTCAGAGTTTCAATTCTAACCTGGTCTTGCAACTCCGAAGTGGGTGCAACTGCCTCCCAAACAGAATTCAGACTTTCACTTCCCAGCCCCTCGAGTTCATTTCCACAAGTGTCTGGGCACAAGAGGGGAGAGAACTGCTTGGGACTGGGTCAGGGAGGGCCGGAGAAGTCTTTGAGAAGAAGGGACTTTGCCTCTGGTCTCACTGTCTCACGTGGCTGCTCTCCCCTCCTGCCAGTTTGCCCAGTATGCGGAGATCGTCCACTTCACCCTCCCAGATGGGACTCAGAGGAGCGGGCAGGTGCTTGAGGTGGCTGGCACCAAGGCGATTGTTCAGGTGAGTGGGGTCAATGGGACATTGGCTAGTTAAATCACTGAATTAACCCATAAAGTTCCCACACTATCTTACAAACTCTGAAGGCAGGAGGAAATGGTCTATTTCCCTGAGAGCACAAAACATGTCCAGAATGGATAGCCCTGTTCCCTCCAGCAGGCCCCTTAGTGGAGAAACTCCCTCTTGTTCCCACAGGTGTTTGAAGGGACATCAGGGATCGATGCCAGGAAGACCACTTGCGAATTTACAGGGGACATCCTACGGACTCCGGTGTCAGAGGACATGCTGGGTGAGGGACAGGAAGGAGAAGGGATGGAGGTGCTCCTCTGCCCTCCCAGCCCAGCTTCTCTGACCAAGCCCTCAGCACACTACACTGTCACTTCCTGTTTATATGCCTGTCTCCCTGGTGGGCTCTTTGAGGTCTGGGGTGTGTCTTCTTCTCTCTGATTCCTGACCCCAGCGCAGGGTCTGACATACAGGTGTTCAATAAATGAGGAAGGTGGGTTCAATAGACTAGAGACACAGTAGGTAGCCACCTATTTGGAGCCAGGCTGAAAGGGACTGCTAAACCTTGAATATTCCCTAATTCTCTCCCAAGACCTGGCCTGGCCCTCTCCTCTCTCTAGTCCTGGAATCCCCCATTAGAGTCATTGTCCTGGGACAAGGCCTTGCCTGTAAAGGTTTCCAGGAGAGGAAGGAAGACTCTCACAGCAACAGTCACTGTAGCTGGCTCTCTGGGCTACCTGTGGGCTGCAGGGGAGGGGGACACGGGACACTCCTTTGGGGAGTGGGAGGGAGCTGGTGGTGGTGTGGAGGGTAGGCAGCAGTGAGGGACACAGGGCTAGCCTGAGCACCCTCCAACACTCCTCGCCCACACTCAGGTCGGGTGTTCAATGGCTCCGGCAAGCCCATTGACAAGGGGCCAGTGGTCATGGCGGAGGACTTTCTGGATATCAACGGTGAGTGACTGGAGGCTCTGGATGGCTTCAGGACCAAGCCCTAACACCTTCCCCACTCTTGGAAGTTCTGCCCAGACTCACGAGCAGATCAGATGTGATGGGACAGCAGCAAAGGCGTGCGTCTCTATCCCCAAATCTTCCACTGAACCCCAACACTGCCATCAGCACTCCATGTCCATCCTCTGTAAAATGCCATCATCGTTGGGCAGTGCTCCACGCCTGCCCCAAGGCCATCATGCCCCTGCCTTTGGCTTCCTGTCCACAATCCTGAGAGTGGGCTGCGGTGCTCTGCCAGCTCTTGTCCATTCAAGTGGGCACCTTCCCCAGGCCTCAAACCCTATCCCACCTGTTCACTGAGGACATGCTGGAGGCCTGTGGGGACCCATGGCTTGCCCTAGGCCACACAGAAAGTCAGTGGCCAAGCACAGAAGACTCATCTGCTCAGACAGGAGGTTGAGTCACCTGCAGGCCCTCTGAACCCTGCACTAGTACCTGGAGGTGGTGATGAGGGCTCTGCCCCCTTGGGCCCTAGAGCCTCAGCCTGAGTTTCCACCTGCCTGCCACTTCCAAAGCACGAGGGCAGCGCTGTCCAAGGTAGCACTGGGCCTGTGGCTATTTAAATTTGAACTAATTCAAATAGAAAGAAAGTCCCATTTCAGAGCCACATATCATGTGCTCTGTAGTCATTTGTATCTAGGGCTACATCAGGCAGCACGGCCAGAGCGCGTTTCTATCATCGCCAGAAGGCCCATCAAACAGTGCTGCTCTGGAGTCTGGGGTCAGCGCTGAGGAGGTCAGGGAAGGGTTTGAACCCCTGAGCATGGCTCTGTGATCGCCCTCTCCCAGGCCAGCCCATCAACCCGCACTCCCGCATCTACCCGGAAGAGATGATTCAGACGGGCATTTCTCCCATTGACGTCATGAACAGCATTGCCCGCGGCCAGAAGATCCCCATCTTCTCAGCAGCCGGGCTCCCCCACAATGAGGTGAGGCCTGCATGGCCAGCAGGCACAGCTGGGGGAGGGACAGAGCAGTGGCTGGGCTGCTGGGCCAGTGAGGATGGCTCCTGTGCCAAGCAGGCAGGGGCTGGCGGGGCTGGGGTCGCCAGTATCAAGACTGGCAGCTGTCCCCAGGCAGCTCAGGGACTCAGGACTGTACAAGATTTCCTCCAGGTCCAATCTTCAGGCTGCCCCAAGCGAGGGAGCCCATGGGGAGCTCCCAGAGTAGAAAGTCCTGCTCAGGGGAGCTCACAGCCCCTACCACTGTCCCTGCACTCATCTTTACTACCCGTTCCTGCTTCTCTCAACCACCACAGTGAACAGCCGCTTCCTCTCAGAGCAGCTGGTGTGACAAGGTCTCGAGATGCTCCTCCAGACACCCAGCACCCCGACCACTCAAAATGGCCTGAGCGATCAGAGGGCATAAGTGCCCCCACCCTACTGTGACCCTTCCTTCCTGACTCTGGGCATGGTGTCTTGGAGGCCCACATACTGCAGGCCCAGGGCAACTCTGTGCCCAGATAGTCCCCCAGCAGGCTGTGGGAGGGTATGGCCCTGCCCTATGCCAAGGTGCCCAGACCCGTACGGAGGCAGCTGCTCTTTGGGACTGTTACTCTGTCCTGCCTCTCGTATCAGGCACCCCCAGCCCACTAGCAGCTGCACAATAGCCCCCACCCTCCACCCCAAGAAAGACTGTAGCACCTGGGGCAGCCCCTTCACCTCTCTGGGCTTGGATCCCTCCCACCAAAGGCCATGAGCCAGTGGTGCTCAATGGGGTGGGCGTCGGCTCCGACTGTGACATACTCCCGCCCAATCCACTCTGCCCTAGATTGCCGCTCAGATCTGCCGCCAGGCGGGGCTGGTGAAGAAGTCCAAGGCTGTGCTGGATTACCACGATGACAACTTCGCCATCGTCTTTGCAGCCATGGGGGTAAGGGACTTAGCAGACTGGCACGTTCTGGAGGCTGGGAGCAGGCAGCCTGTCTCCCTCAGCCCCTGGCATGACCCGATCTGATGGGGAAGCCATCAGTGTCCCGGCCAGCCAGGAGGGGTGAGGATGGGAGCAGTGACCAGGGCCATGTGGCCCTCAGGGTGTCCCAAAGGCAATCACAGTAGTAAGATGGGCCCTGGGTGGCCTGAAGGAGGGGAAGCCAGGGGATTTGGGGAGAAAAGATAGCTTCAGGAAGGGGAGGCCTGGGAGCCCAGGGAGGTGGGCAGAGCAGCAGCTGGTGACAGGAGGGGCAGGGATGGCACTGAGCAGAGCTGGACTTAAAGAAGTCTCAGCCTCTCCAGGGGCATCTGACGAGGCCCTGTGAGGACTGGGGCAGCAAACCCAGAGCCTGCCCTTTCCAGCCCCAGGGTCACCACCCCATGGCCATGGTGCCTAGCGACTAGTAGCTGGTCAGTCCACAGGCTTTCCTGAGGACAGCTGGGAGGGGCCGGGCCTTGCCCTCAGGCCACAGGGCCCTACCTCCAGCCGACCCTGCTGTGTATCCAGGTGAACATGGAGACAGCCAGATTCTTCAAGTCTGACTTTGAGCAGAATGGAACCATGGGGAACGTCTGCCTCTTCCTGAACTTGGCCAACGACCCCACGTGAGCTCTCCCCTGAGGCCCAAACTGCCCTCAGGTGGGCAGACCCTGTCCCCTTCCAAGACCTAGAGTGCCGGGGCTCCAGGGCATCCCAGAACTAAAGCCACGGGCCATAGCTGGGAGAACAACCCTCATTGTGTAGATGGGGAAACTGAGGCCTGGGAAGGGCTAGGAAAGGCTAGCCTCCTAGGAAGGGCTAGGAAAAACCCACAGACAGAGGGAGCCAGACCATGACTCTGCCTGCTGCCTGTGCCCTCTGCTCTTCCCACAACCCATGTCCAGCCACCATCCCAACTCAGGGCTCCTTATCTCTGTGTCACGTCCACAAAGTCACCCCAAGGAGATCATTTCCCTAAACATTTGTTTAGAAAAACTGCTATTTTAAAAGTGTAGAAAATGGGAGTTTAAATCTGGCGGCCAGGTGGATAAAACAATTCTAATAAACTGTCCCGGGTGTTTCTGGAGGGTACTCCAGAAAGCAGATAATAGAATTCTGGAGGTGTTGGTGACATCCCCAAGGAGAAGAGCCACAGTCCCAAAGCTGGGAACTGAGAGTGTCTGAAGCCAAGGTACGGTGTTCAGGAGCGCTCCACGTGGGAAGGGTTTGTAGGGCTGGCAAGCATAGAGACAGGGACATTAGGTGTGCTTGGAGCAGTGAAAGGGACAGTGAGAGGAGCAGTGAGAGGGACGAAACCATCCAGAGAATGTGGGGTGAGAGTGCTCCAGCTGACCCAAGTGTGGGTGCCCTAGGGTAAGACAGAGGTAAAGCAGGTGCCCCCAACTCATCTACAGGGTGATATGCCAGAGTCCTTCCCCTTCAGCCCGCAGGGGACAAAAGCCACTCTCATCATCACCAGACAAAGTCCTGGCCCTGCCTGGCTTTTCCCACCCAACTTGCCTCCTGGCCTCAGTCTCTGTCCCCTTTCCTACCTTGGACAGTAGGCAAGGTGTGTGTTGGAGTCTGCCTACTCCCAGGAACCGTGGTCCTGGCTTGGGGATGGGGCCAAGGGCTCATCTTATCCATTCCTCTGCCACTATGCACAACACCAGCTTCCCAGTTCACCTTGCACTCAACCCCCGGGCTATGTGGAGCATTAGCCCAGGCTCCAGGCTCTCTCAACACCTGGCCACACCTCCAGGATCGAGCGAATCATCACCCCACGCCTGGCGCTGACCACTGCTGAATTCCTTGCCTACCAGTGTGAGAAGCATGTGCTGGTCATACTGACGGACATGAGTTCTTACGCAGAGGCCTTGCGGGAGGTGAGCTGGCTAGCAAGGGGTGTCAGGTTCCTCCCTACCCCTCCCTAAGCCTGACACCCCAGAGGGTCACCCTGCAAATAGAGGAGAGCTGGTCCACCCAAGCCTGCCCCACTCCCATGAGTTCCAGGGCTTGGTCTCAGCCTGGCCATTCCTCCCCTGCCCCCCACTCCATTTCTCACAGGGTCACTGAACTCCCCCCCACCCTTCCTAGCTTCAGCCTCTCACCCCCTTTCTTACCCCAATGCCCATGGATATTGCAGGTCTCTGCTGCTAGAGAGGAGGTGCCTGGGCGCCGAGGCTTTCCTGGATATATGTACACAGACCTGGCCACCATCTACGAGCGGGCAGGCCGCGTGGAGGGTCGGGGCGGATCCATCACGCAGATCCCCATCCTCACCATGCCCAATGACGGTAGCCTCCTCACAGCCCACTACCCTCCAGAGCTCCCCTGCCCTCCCTTTTCCGACCACACACTTAAAGAGCCCACATTGCTTTGCACAGATGTGCACCAGCGCTTTTCCTCCATCGAGATAGACACAGCCCTTTCCTCCACCATCCATGTCCCCCACACACCGCTATCACTCCCATGAGGGAAACAGAACCCAGGTGGCCCTGAGTGGTTGGAGACCTGGGCCCCACCCACACTGAGACCACTGTGTTTTCTTGTAGATATCACCCACCCCATCCCAGACTTGACGGGCTTCATCACCGAGGGACAGATCTACGTGGACAGACAGCTTCACAATAGACAGGTACTGCCCTGTCCCTGCCCACTTCCTGCTCTCAGCCCAGAGAAACACTGAGGAACAGATGTTCCACTGCCCCCAGGCATGAATTAGGAGGGGCCAGTCAAAGCGAACCCCAAACAGGAGACAGCCACAGGGAAGACTGCATGGTTCACAGACAGAAGACAGGCCTGAGCAGAATCTGGCTTAGCTGGCTCTTGGATCTTGAGAAGATAATTTCATCTCTTGGATCCTAGGTTTCCTCATCCATAAAATGAGAATAATCAAATATATCATCCAGACGCATTGTGGAGGATAAAAATAAGTTGGCATATAGACAGCATCTGGCAGATAGTAAATACTATTTCCCTTCCCTTTCCAGTCATTTGCTTTGGTGGAGAGAAAACAACGGCTGACACACATCTGTCCTGTGTGTAGGTTAAAGGCGACCCCTATGACGTTTTTCTCTTTGCTTGGCAGGTTTTTGTTTTTGTTTTTTCCAGCTATTAACCATTAAGCTTCAAAGAGGTTTTTGTCCACATTATCAAAAGTTTTGAAATACTGAGCCTTTTATTAACTAATGCCATATCATCTACCCCCTCCACTGTTCTGTCTAGGGCCACATATGACAGCTGCATGCCCAAGCCCTAGACTTTGTGGGAGATAAGAGAGGGTGGGTGTGCCTGTTGACCCCTCGGAATGTAGAATAAATGAGGAGCTTCTCCTGAGAACAATTTGGGGACGGGGGGAGCAAAGCTTGAGTCCTGCTCTCCACCACTTCCTTTTTCTTCTCCCTCAGATCTACCCCCCCATCAACGTGCTCCCTTCCCTGTCGCGGCTGATGAAGTCAGCCATTGGGGAGGGCATGACAAGAAAGGACCATGGAGATGTCTCCAACCAGCTGGTAAGGAGGAGAGGGTCCGGGGCTGGTGGGTCCTCTAGTTTCAGAAGCTGAAGGTCTGAGCCCCGTCTGAAGGACGAGCTTTTCTCCTGTCAAAATTCCTTTCCGAACGGGGTCCCAGCAGAGCCAGGTTGGGGGCTACTGGACTCCCGTGGTAAGCCCGCAGCGGACACCGACGCCTTGCCCCTCCCGCAGTACGCCTGCTATGCCATCGGGAAGGACGTGCAGGCCATGAAGGCAGTGGTTGGGGAGGAGGCGCTCACCTCTGAGGACCTGCTCTACCTGGAATTCCTGCAGAAGTTTGAGAAGAACTTCATCAACCAGGGTAAGGCGCGTCGCTGGCGTGGAGCCAGTAAACTCTTCACCCTCCTCCCGCCCCACACACATTTCTACCACTCCCGGGAATCCCGCTCTGTCCCTAGGCCCCTACGAGAACCGCTCGGTGTTCGAGTCGCTGGACCTGGGCTGGAAGCTGCTGCGCATCTTCCCCAAGGAGATGCTGAAGCGCATTCCGCAGGCCGTGATCGACGAGTTCTACTCCCGCGAGGGGGCGCTGCAGGACCTCGCGCCCGACACTGCGCTCTAACCCCGCGCGCCGTGGCGCCCCAACACCGGCAGGGACCCTGCCCTCGGTCCCGGGTCTACCCTCCCTCGCCACCCCAACCAGCGGCTTCTGTGCCGCCCTCCGCCCTCCGCTGGCTCCGAGGTTGGCGGGGGGGCCGCGCGCTCCATCCCTTTGCCTCTCTCGGTTGCTTTCCCGCGCTCCATGCCTCCGCCTCGATTCCCGGCGCTGCGGAAGAACAGAAGGTTGCGATGCCTTGCTCTGACGGGAGTATCTGTATTTTTATGTTAAAAGCCCACAAAATAAAAATAAAAAGTAACTGAGATGAATTTATCTTCGTCGAAGACAAGATTGGCAAAAGAAAGATAAAAATGAAAGGAAAAGATAATTGTTGAAGCTGGGGGCTGGGGTGATGAGTACAAGGAGTTCATTAAACTATTCTCCCTATAAAAAATAAAAATAAAAATAAAAAAAGCCCAGCGCGGAGCCTGAGGATGTTGTCCCAGCTACTCTGGAGTCTGAGACGGGAGGATCGCTTGAGCTCAGGAGTTCTGGTCTGTCGTGAGCTATGCTGATGTGGTGTCCACACTAAGTTCGGCATCAATATGGTGACCTCCCGGAGACGGGGGCCAGCAGGTTCACTAAGGAGAGGTGAACAAGTCCAGGTCTGAAACCAAACAGGTCATAACTCCAGTGCTGATCAATAGCGGAATCGTGCCTGGGAATAGCCACTGCACTCCAGCCTGGGCAACATAGCGAGACTCATGCCTGTAATCCAAGCACTTTGGGAGGCCGAGGCGGGGGTCACTTGAGGTCAGGAGTTCGAGACCAGCGTGGCCAACATGGCGAAACCCCCGTCTCTACTAATACGAAAAAACATTAGTTGGGTGTGATATTATCGCATGCCTGTAATCCCAGCTACTAGGGAGGCTGAGGCAGGAGAATCACTTGAACCTGGGGTGGGGGAGGGCAGAGGTTGCAGTGAGCCGAGATCACGCCACTGCACTCCAGCCTGGGCAACAGAGTGAGACTCCATCTCAAATAAATAAATAAATAAAATTTTTAAAAGCTACATTAATGTCTTAACAGTTGACAATAGAATTTTTCTTAGGGAGATAATTATCTTCCTTAAGAAATAGCTTGGGCTGGGAGCGGTGGCTCATACCTGTAATCCCAGCACTTTGGGAGGCCAAGGTGGGTGGATCACCTGAGGTCGGGAGTTCAAGACCAGCCTGACCAACATAGAGAAACCGCGTCTCTACTAAAAATACAAAAAAAAAAAAAAAGGAGCCGGGTGTGGTGGCACATGCCTGTAATCCCAGCTGCATGGGAGGCTGAGGCAGGAGAATCGCTTGAAACCGGGAGGCAGAGGTTGTGGTGTGCCAAGATCGTGCCATTGCACTCCAGCCTGGGCAATAAGAGTGAGAGTCTGTCTCAAAAGAAAAAAAAAAGGAAAGAAAGAAGGAAGGAAGGAAGGAAGGAAGGAAGGAAGGAAGGAAGGAAGGAAGGAAGGAAGGAAGGAAGGGAGGGAGGGAGGGAGGGAGGGAGGGAGGGAGGGAGGGAGGGAGCTTGATAGGCTGGGTGTGATAGTTCAAGCCTGTAATCCCAGCACTTTGGGAGGCTAAGACAGGATTGCTTGAGCCCAGGAGTTGAAGACCAGCCTGGGCATCATAGTGAGATCCCTGTGCCTAGAAAAATAATTTTAAAAAATCATCTAGGCCTGATGGCACACACTTGTAGTCCCAGCTACCCAGGAGGCTGAGGCGGGAGGATTACTTGAGCCTGGGAGGTCAAGGCCACAGTGAGCCGTGATGGCGCCACTGCACTCCAGCCTGGGCGGCAGAGAGAGACAGGGTGGCCCCCTGTCTCAATAACAAACAAACACACATATATCTTAATAAATTTCATGTGGAACATGAGCTCAGGAGGCCACAAAAGATGTGCGTAACTCTAAACAGCTCTGGCTGAGAGATGCTAGGTAGAATTTGGTTTGCTCCAGACAGGAAGGGAAGAGAATTGCTAGGCAAAGGCCCTGAAGGACATGGGGGGCATGAGTGCAGAAGACTGAAGATCCCCAGTTAAGAAATGGATGAAGAGTATTCTATAAATCAGGCTGCCTCACGTTACTTTCAAAGCTGCCAACTTTTCTGTAATATCAATCCGTCTGTTTCCCCTGCCCCATCTACAGTGAAATCATGAATGCTACCTAGGAAGGGAAAGAAGGGTGGTTTGGAAGGATAGAACTTCAGCAAAGAACTGAGTTTCATTTCTAGGTAAACGTTTTGTAGATGACGTCAGAATTATTGGATCAAGAGCTAGCACCAAAGGAGGTCCTCCCCATTCCCATCCCAAGATAATTTACAGCCATCTTGGGGAAAGGTTTGAGTGTCCACTGGGCAAAGAGTTGTTTTTATTTAATAACAGCTTTATTGAAATATAATTCCCATACTATACAATTTATTTATAATTGTAAGAATTAAGTTTTTGGTATAGTCACAGAGCTGTGCATCCATGGCCACAATCAATTTTAGAATGTCGTCATTACCACAAAAAGAAACCTTACACCCTTAGCTTTCACCTCTCAACACCTCCCCACAATCCATTCACTCCTCAGCCCCAGGCAACTACTAACCAACTTTCTCTCTATGGATTTGTCTGTTTTATGTCATATAAATGGAAACATACAATATGTGGTCTTTCGTGACTGGCTTCTTAGCAAAATATTTTCAGGGTTCATCCATGCATGCAGCAGTACTTCATTTTTTTTATTATTGCCAAATAACATTTCACAGAATGGATATACCACCTTCTGTTTATCCAGCAGTTTATGGACATGTGAGATGTTTTCACTTTTTTGCTGTTATGCATAATGCTACTATGAACATTCCTGTGAAAGTTGTTATGAGGACATGTTTTCATTTCTCTTAGGTAGACAACTAGCAGTGGAATCGCTGGGTCGGATGGTAACTCAGTTTAACGTTTTGAAGAACTGCCAGCTGCTTTCCAAAGTGGATGCACCATTTTCCATTTCCCCCAGCAGTGGATGAGGGTTCCAATTTGTCCACATCCTCAGCAACCCTTAGTATCTGTCCTTTTTATTACAGCCATATTAGTGGGAACAAAGTGGTATCTCATTGTGGTTTTGATTTTCATTTTCCTAACAATGAATGATTATTGATCATTTGTATATCTTCTTGGGAGAAATATATTCACATCCTTTGCCCATTTTAAAATTGGGTTGTCATTCTATTATTGAGTTGTAAGATTTGTTCATATATTTGACATACCAGTTCTAGTCCTTTACCAATGATTTGCAAATATTTTCTCTCATTCTGTATGTGTGTTGTCTGCTCACTTTCTTGATGATGTCTTTTAAAGCAAAAAAAAAAAAAAAAAAAATTAATGTTGATGATGTCTTGTTTATTTTTTCTTTTGGTGTCATATCTAAGAACCTATTGCCTAATCCAAAGTCACAATGATTTATGCCTATGTTTTCTTCTAAGAGTTTTATAGTTTTTTGTTTTTGTTTTGTTTTGAGATGGAGTCTCACTCTGTCACCCAGGCTGGAGTGCAGTGGCACGATCTCAGCTCACTGCAACCTCTGCCTCCTGGGTTCAAGTGATTCTCCTGTCTCAGGTACCCGAGTAGCTGGCAAGCACCACCACACCGGGCTAATTTTTGCACTTTTAGTAGACACGGGGTTTTGCCATGTTGGCCAGGCTGGTCTCAAACTCCTGACCTCAAGTGATCCTCCCTCCTCAGCCTCCCACAGTGCTGGATTACAGGTGTGAGCCACCGCACCCAGCCGAGTTTTACAGGTTTTGTTTTGTTTTGTTTTGTTTTGTTTTTTTGAGATGGAGTCTTGCTCTGTCGCCCAGGCTGGAGTGCAGTGGCTCAATCTCTGCTCACTGCAAGCTTCGCCTCCCAGGTTCACGCCATTCTCCCGCCTCAGCCTCCCCAGCAGCTGGGACTACAGGCGCCCACCACCATGCCTGGCTAATTTTTTGTATTTTTAGTAGAGACAGGGTTTCACTTTGTTAGCCAGGATGGTCTCGATCACCTGACCTCATGATCCAACCGCCTCAGCCTCCCAAAGTGCTGGGATTACAGGCGTGAGCCACCGCGCCCGGCCAAGTTTTACAGTTTTAACTGTTATATTTAAGTCTTTCATCCATTGTAATCTTTTATATTATGTGAGCCAGGGCTCCAATTTCATTCTTTTGCATATGGATGTTCCAGTGTCCCATGTTTTGGAGAGACTCTTCTTTCTCCCACTGAATTGTCTTAGCAAAAATCAGTTGACCATTAATGTGACAGGTTATTTCTGGACTCCAAATTTATTCCATTGATCTATATGTCTATTATTATGCTATTACTACACCTTCTTAGTTACTGTAGATTTGTAATAAGTTTTGATTGGGAAGTGGATGTGCTCCCACTTTTCCAAGATGGTTTTGGCTATTCTGGATCCCTTGAATTTCCACATGAATTTTAGGATCAACCTGTCATTTTCTAAAAGGAAGCCTGCCTGAATTACGAGGAGGACTCCATTAAATCTGTAGATTGATTTGGGGAGTATTGCCATGTTAGCAATATTAAATCTTCTGATCCATGAAAATGGAATATCTTTCTATTTATTCCGGTCTTCTTTAATTTCTTTCAACTAAGTTTTATAATTTTCAGTTTTGTTTGTAGCACAGTGTTGAATAGAGGTGGTAAGAGTGGACACCATTGTCTTGTTCCTGATCTTAAAGGGAAATAATTCAGCTGTTCACCATTAAGTATGATGTTAACTGTGGATTTTCATAGATTTCCTTTACCAAGTTGAGGAAGTTCAATCTATTCCAAGTTTGTTGAGTGTTTTGTAACAAGAGATGTAGAATTTTGTCAAATGCTCTTTTTGTGGCTATTGAGATGCTCATGGTTTTTTATCCTTTATTCCATTGATATAGTGCATTATATTGATTTTCAGATATCAAACCAAACCTATATTTTTGGGATAAATTTCCTTCATCATGGTGCACAAGCTTTTTTAATATGTTACTGGATATGATTTGCTAGAGTTTTATGGAGGATTTTTGCATCTATATTCACAAGAGATATTGGTCTGTAAATTTTTTTTCTTGTGATGTCTTTATCTGATTTTAGTAGCAGGGTAATACTAGCCTAATAAAATGAGTTGAAATTGTTCATTTTTTGTTTATATTTTGGGAAGACTTTGTGAATAACTGGTATTAATTCTTTTTTAAATGTTTGGTAAAATTCACCAAACATCTGGACTTGAACTTTTCGGCAGTTTTTACTACTAATTTCTACTACTACTAACTGATTATCTTTAATTACTGTATGTCTATTCAGATTTTTCATTTCTTCCTGAATCCATTTTGGTGGCTGTGTTATTACAGGACTTTTTCCCTTGTTATCTAAGTCATCTAAATTGTTGGCAAGTAATTGTTCATAATATTTTCTTGTACTCCTTTTTTTATTTCTGTAAAGTACATAGTAATATCCCCCTTCATCTCTTATTTTAATAAATTTAGTCTTCTCTCTCTTTTTTTTTTGGTCAGTCTAGCTAAAGATTTACGAATTTTTAAAAAACAATTATTTTACTGATGCATAGTAGATGTACATAATTTCAGAGTACATTTGATAATTTAATACATTCATATAATTTTTAAAGATCAAATCAGTGTACTTGGGACATTCATCACCTTAAATACTTGTCTTGTCTTTATGCTAGAAACACTCAAATTATTCTCTCCTGGCTATTTTGAAATGTACAATAGATTGTTGTAAACCATAGTCACCCTACTGATCTATCAAACAGTAGGTCTTATTTCTTCAAGTTTGCCAAATTTGGTGTCCCTTTCTAAAAACCAACTTTGAGGCCAGGCATGGTGGCTCATGTCTGTAATCCCATCACTTTGGGAGGACAAGGTGGGAGGATCACTTGAGCCCAGGAGTTTGAGACTAGCCTGGGCAACATAGTGAGACCTCATTTCTACAAAAAATTAAACAAAATTAGCTGAGCATGGTGGCACGTTCCTGTAGTCCTAGCTACTCAGGAGGCTGAGGTGGGAGGATCACTTGAACCTGGGAGGTTGAGGTTGCAGTGAACCAAGATTGTGCCATTATACTCCAGCCTGGGAGACAGAGTGAGATCCTGTCTCAAAAAAATAAATAAATAAAAATAAAAACTGACTTTGAGTTTAGTTAATTTTCCCTATTGTTTTCATCAATCCCAAAGCAGTCTCTAATTTTCCTTGTGGTTTCTTCTTTGACCCATTTGTTATTTAGGAGTGAATTAATTTCCACATATTTGTGAATTTCTCAAGTTAATTTCTTATTCATTTCTAATTTCATTCCAAGGTGGTCAGAAAACATTTCAATTATTTTAAATTTACTGAGTCTTGCTTTATGGTCCAGCATATTGTCTATTCTACAGATGTTTCATGTGCAATTGAGAGGAATGTGTACTCTGCCGTTGTTGGATGAAGAGTACAACAGACGTCTTTCAGATTTAGTTGGTTGATAGTATTGTTCAAGACTTCTATTTCCTTATTGTACTTCTGGGTACTTGTTCTATCCATTATCAAAAGTGGGATATTGATGTCTTCAACTATTATTGTTGAATTATCTATTTTTTCTTCAATTCTGTCAGTTTTTACTTCCTGTATTTTTGGACTCTGGTGTTAGGTGCATATATGTTTATAATTGTTATATCTTTCTGACAGATTGACCCTGTTTTCATTATAAAATGTCCTCTTTTGTCTCTAGTAACATGGTTTGATTGAGGGTTTTGTTTTGTTTTGTTTTGATGTTCAAGTCTATTTTGTCCAACATTAGTGTAGCCACTCCATTTTTCTTATGTTTACTGTTTGCATAATATATCTATTTCCTTTTCAACCTACTTGTATCTTTGTATTTAAAGTGTCTTCTGGGCTGGGGGCAGTGGCTTACGACTGTAATCTCAACTCTTTTGGAGGCCAAGATGGGAGAATCACTTGAAGCTAACAGTTTGAGACCAGCCTGGGCAACATAGTAAGACCCTATTGCTACAAAAAATATAAATAAATAAAAAATAAAGTGTCTCCTGTAGACAGCATATAGTTGAATATTGATTTTTATCCAGTCTGACTGTTATTACTGATATGGTAGGATATACAGCTGTCATTTTACTTTTCTTTTCTTTTCCTTTTGTTTTATTTATTTCTGACTCCATTACTTTTCATTTTCTGTATATGTCATGTCTTTTTCATTCCTGTTTCTCCTTTAATCTTTCTTTTGCATTAAGTGAATATTTCATAATGTAATATTTTAATTCCTTCAATCATTTTTCATTCTATTTTTTTCAGTTGTTTTCTTAGTGGTTGCTCTAGGGCTTACTATATTCATTTTAGCTTATCAGAATCTATTTCAGATTTATACTAAATTAATTCTGGTGAGACACTGAAACATTATTCTTCTATTACTCAATTCCCTTTTCTAACTTTTTGTGCTATTGTTATACATAGTGCATATATAATATGCAAATAATACATTGTTATAATTATCGCTTTGTATAGTTTTATGTCATTTAAAGAAGGTGAGAAGTATAGTAAATACATATTTATAGAGTGTATTATATTAATCTTCTAACTTACTATCTCTGGTTCTTGTTATTTGTTCTCATGGATATGAGTTACCATCTGCTGTTATGTCTTTTTTTTTTTTTTTTTTTTGAGACGGAGTCTCGCTCTGTCGCCCAGGCTGGAGTGCAGTGGCCGGATCTCAGCTCACTGCAAGCTCCGCCTCATGGGTTTGCGCCATTCTCCTGCCTCAGCCTCCCGAGTAGACTGGGACTACAGGCGCCCACCACCTCGCCCGGCTAGTTTTTTGTATTTTTTTTTAGTAGAGACGGGGTTTCACCGCATTAGCCAGGATGGTCTCGATCTCCTGACCTCGTGATCCGCCCGTCTCGGCCTCCCACAGTGCTGGGATTACAGGCTTGAGCCACCGCGCCCAGCCTGCTGTTATGTCTTTACTCCAATACAGCTTTGCTCCCGCCCACCTCATTTGTGTTGCTATTGTCAAATATATTACATTTCTATACATTATAGACCCAACAAAACAATCATATACATGTTGTTTTATACAATTTATTTTTAAGTCAGTTAAGAAGAGAAGAAATACACATTTATATTGTTTTTATAATTACATAGTCATCTTTACCAGTGCTCTTTGGATTTGTTTGTTTTGTGTTTATTTTGTGAGGATTCAGATTGTGGTGTGGGGTCACTTACTTCTAGTCTGAAGAACTTCCATTAGTAATTCTTGTAAGGCAGGGATGCTAGCAACAAATTTTCTGAGTTTTTGTTTGTCAGGCAATGTCTTTATTTTGCGTTTATTTTCAAAGATAGCTTTTCTGGATATAAAATTCTTGAGAGTTGTTTTGTGTTCAGCATTTTGAATATGTTACCCATTGCCTTTTGGCCTCCATTGTTTCTGATGAGAATTCAGCTATTAATCTTATTGAGGTTCCCTTGAATGTGATTAGTTCTTTTTCTCTTGCTGCTTTCAAAACTTTGTCTCTCAGCATTTTTAGTATGATGAGCTTACGTGTGGATATATTTGTGTTTAACTTACTTGGAGTTTGCTGAGCTTCTTAAATCTGTAGATTAATCTTTTTCATCAAACTTGGCTAATTTTCAGCCATTGCTTCTTCAATTACTTTCTCTGCTCTTTTCTCTCACCTCTCCTTCTGGAATTCCCATTATGAGTACATTGGTATGCCTAATGGTGCCCCCCGGCTTTTTCTGAGGCTCTGTTTTCCTTCATTCTTTTTTTCTTTGCTCTTTGGATTGCATGATCTCTACTCCCTATCTTCAAGTTTGCTGATCCTTTCTTCTGCAAGTTCAAATCCACTATTGTTCCTCTCTAGTGAATTTTTCATTTCAATTATTATACTCTGCAATTCCAGAATTCATTGGATTATTTTTAATGGTTTATCTTATTGATAGTCTCTATTTGTTCAGAAATTGTCACCATAACTTCTTCTACTTTTTTTTTTTTTTTTTTAACATAGTTTCCTTTAGTTCTTTAAACATAGTTATAATGGCTGCTTTGAAGTCTTGGTCTGTTAAATCTGATATCTGGCCTCTTTCATAGGCAGTTTCTGTTGTCTGCTTTTTTTCCCTATGTATGGGTCATGCTTTCCTGTTTAATTGTATATCTCATGGTTTTTTGTTGAAAATTAAACTTTTTAGGAAATATGTTGTAGTAACTCTGAATTCTGATTTCCCTTCCCCCCTCTCAGGCTTGCTTTTTGTTGTTTGCTTGTTTATTTGTTTAGGGACTTGGATAGGCTCTCATAGTGAAGTCCTTTTCCCCTTCAATGTAAATCTGATTTAAGGGGTATGACTTGTTCTTTAGGATTCCTGTCCTGAGCAGACCTCCCCACCCCTACAATGTAGTGGGCACCCAGATACCTGCCTTCCTCCAAATCTGGTCCCAAGAGGCAGAGAATCCCTCTCCCACCTGTTAGAACCTGTCTTTCAAATTTTTCTTTCTCCCCCAAAAGCATTATCCACTTCCTTCCAAATAGATACTCCAGGGTGCTGTCCTGAAAGTCCTGTTTCCTACCCCATTACCACCACAGCCAGAACCCAGACTCACCACTGGAGGACTCCCAATTCTCACAGCCATGTTCCCCCACCCTACTCCCATCCATGGGCGAGCACGCTGCCTGGCCACAGTGAAAAGTGTCAGCTTCCACAGCCTAGGCCGGTCTTAGGGTGTGTCCCAGCTCAAATAAATGGATCTCAGCACTCCAAGCATAATTAGTTAGTTTCATGTACCTGGCCATTTCTCTGGGGTATACCACTCCTCCTCCTGGAACACAGCACAGGGCCAGGTTCCAATGTCCCCTGGGTCTTCACAGTGCCCTAGTCCACACAGCTCTTTTCTGGGACTATCCCACAGGTCCTAATTCTTTTACCCAATAGAGGCTTTAACCTCAGGAGGTTTTACTAGTCAGGCTTCAGGTGAAAGTGACAGAAGCTCAATCAAAACTAGCTTAAGCTTCAAGAGGATCCTGGGGTGATTTAGAGAATAGATGGGAAGCATCTGGCCTTGGGCACTGGCCCTGAAGTGTGCAGACAGCGCCTCTCTAGATGCTCCCCCTACTTCTCCCTGATGGGCCTACTCCCCTCAGTCTTCCATCTCCCTTGCCTGGAGCTGTAGAACCAGTTACTCTGGAGCCACACCCTTACTATCACCTTCCAAAGAAGAAATCCAACCTTTCTCTGGGCATTTTCTGCTGTCTGCCCTTCTCATGGTCCAGCTTCTGTTGTTCCACCAGGCGTTATGTTTGCCCAGCTGCATGGCTGTGGCCAAGGGGTTTTTAGGATGACACATTCTCTCCTCCCAGAGACTCTCCTAGTTTCCTATATCTTCCTCCCTTACTCTATTGTCCCTTCTCCCTCAAAATCACTTGCAGTTTCTTGCCTCCCTAGAAAGAGGACTGAGGCAGAAAGGCCTCAAAGTGCTTCTCAACCCTGGTTACACACGAGAATCACCTGGAGAACTTTACAAATACCATCGCCCAGGCCCCGAACCAGATGAATTTATCGGAATCTTTAGGGGTAAGTCCCCTGCATTGGTGTTTGTACAGCCAGGGTTGCAAAACACTGGTATAGAGATGTAAGATACCACAGGTCAAGATAGTGAGGATGAACTTGGAGAAGTACTGAGATGCTCTCTCCAACCCCACTACATACACAGGGTCCTGTCGTCATTATTAGAATCCTAACACCCCAGAAGCAACAATAGCCCAGGAAATCCTCAAACTTTATCCCTGAAAAGCATTGTCACTTTATCTCAACTTGAAGCCAGTTGCTAAGGCCCTACCTGGGACAGATAGCCAGCATGATTTGCTAGTTTTGAAGGTGTTTGGCAGGTGTGCTGAGTCCTGGCTACTGGGGTTGGGGGACAAGTGGGCTCTCAGAAGATGGTTCCCTGGAAAGGGAGAAAGGTGCTTCTGGGTGGATAATCTGTATTCTTGTCCCTCTCTGCAGGTCACCATGGTCTTAGGGGACTTTCTGTCCTTTTCTTAGGGGAAATACATGGAATGTTGGGGTACAGAGGAGAGATTGTGGTAGGGATGGAGTGATATAGTCAGATATGCCCAGAGTTGACCCTGGAGCCACAGGAGCCTTCTGATAAACTTGGAGGTCATTCCTGTTGAGAAGCGATGAGAATGTGGATGGCTCAGTAAGACAACACTGATTCAAGTAACAGTTATTGCTTGGCTACTATGTATTCTAAAAAGTCACAAGGCAAACTAAGGAAAATATTGACAACAAATATACATAAAGGGTCACTATGCTAATAAGTTTTACAGATCAATAAGAAACACATTAAGGCCCTCAAAGAACCATGTAAGTAAAAGAATTCCTAGAAGACAAAACCACTGATAATTAAATGTTTAACCCTTGTTGGTAATCAAAGAGCCACACTAGAACATCATTTGCCACTACCAAATTAGTGAACATTTACTTAAAATCCTAATATCTGATGCTAGCAATGGTTTGAATAGTTCCTCTTTGGGTAATAGCAGATTTACAGGTAGTGCTTCTCTGCTAGCACCGTTCTCATTGTTTGCATTCCTTCATTCCTTGTAAACTAGGTGCTATTATCCCCATTTTGCTGCTGTAGAAACTAAGTCAGGTAACTTGCCCAAAGCCACACTGCTGATGTGACGCGCACCGGCTTCACTGCAGGTGAAAGTGGAAGTGAATATATAACCTTCCTGGAAGGCAGTCTGCAATCCCATATAGACAGCTGAAAAATATTCATTCCCTTTCACCTAGTGATTCGACTCCCAGGAATCCATTCTTTTGTTTTGTTTTGTTTTGTTTTGAGGCGGAGTCTCTCTCTGTTGCCCAGGCTGGAGTGCAGTGGCCGGATCTCAGCTCACTGCAAGCTCCGCCTTTCGGATTCACGCCATTCTCCTGCCTCAGCTTCCCGAGTAGCTGGGACTACAGGCGACCGCCACCACGCCCGGCTAGTTTTTTTGTATTTTTTAGTAGAGAGGGGGTTTCACCGGGTTAGCCAGGATGGTCTCGATCTCCTGACCTTGTGATCCACCCGTCTCGGCCTCCCAAAGTGCTGGGATTACAGGCTTGAGCCACCACGCCCAGCCCCCAGGAATCCATTCTAAGAAAACAACCAGAGTTGAGCCATTTCGTTCCCCGCAGCTCATGTGAAACAATGGCACATCCATTATGATGCTGGGCTGTGGTTGCATCATAATGTACATTTAGTATGTGGAGTGACAATGGGCGCTAGCTCATAATATAATGCTATTAATAAACGAAAAGAGATACAAAAAATAGTCATGATATGCATATATATTGCAATAAACCATGATTTCTGTGGGCGGTGGGATGGTAATTTTTAATTTCCACATTGAACATTTCTGTTTTCTACTTATTAGTTTGATAATCGGAAACAAAAGCTAAGTGTCTTTGTTGTTTGTGTGTTTGATGCTGAGTTTCCTGGACAGCAGGACTGGGAGGTTGGGTGGGGGTTTTGGCTCAGTCCGGGAGCAGAGCGGCGGGTTGGGAGCGGCAGGCGGGCAGGGTCCCCGGAGGCGCCCGGGCTCTGCCCCTCTAGCTAGAGAGGCGGCCGAACCCTAGCGGCCTGGAAGGGAAACTGCGGCCAGCGGGCGAGGAGCCGCCCCCGGGGACGGGGCGCCGGCGGGTGGGTGAGCAGCCCGCCTGGCCCGGGTTCAAGTTCCAGCCCCGCGATGGCCTCCGCGGGCAGCACCGCTCGGCAGGCGGGCTCGGGAAGCTGGCACTCAGAAAGGGGAGAAGGGAGAGGTGCTCGGCCGCAGCCAACTTCACATGGCTCCATGCAGCGGGCGAACAAAGTCTCCTTGAAGGCCACCTGGACTGACGCGGAGTCCAAGCAGCCCAGGTGGGTAGCGGGAGAAGGTGTCCAGGCTGCCAGGCGCGAGAACCCGGCCCAGCGCCTCCCTGGTGGGCAGGGCCTGGAGCGGGCGGGGGCGGAGGCTGCGGCCAGAGAAGCCCGGAGAGCCAGGCGGGGGCCAAGGATCGCCTCCCGAGAGGTGCCCGGGCCCTGGCCCAGAGTCGTTTCCCCACTGCCCCGCCCACCAGCCAGCCCCTGCCCTACCTCGCCGACCACCTCCGTGCGCAGGCGACTGCCCTCGCCTTGCCACGCCGCCCTGCCTCGCTCACCGCGCCCCACGTTGATCCCAGCCCCAGCGAGGAGTCTGACCAGACCACGATCGACCAGACGGCGATCCGGAGCTACTACCAGCTGTTCGCGGCGGCCGTGGGCAACGTGGAATGGCTGCGGTTCTGTCTGAACCAGAGCCTCAGGGAAATCCCCACCGACTACAAGGTGAGGTCTCGAGTGTGGGGGCAAAGACTGAGGTCCCTCTCCCGCTACCCTGCTCAGAGTGGTCACCTGGAGAAGATGTCCTTTTCTGGGTAAAGCCTCCTAATTTAACTCATCTTCTGGCTGTGGAAGGACCATTTTGGGGGCAGGGAGGTTGGGTGGGCTGATGAACACACACTGGTTAATTAACAAAAGGATGTGAGCATTCCTGGGGACACAGGAAAGACAGTGAAGGTAACCCCAATAAATTTATATAAATTGTGGACCCTGGGACCTCAACCCCACTCAGCCTCATCCTGCCTGCTCTGGACCTCACAGGGCTTCACTGCCATCCACTTCGCAGCCCAACGGGGCAAGCTTGCATGCCTGCAGGTCCTGGTAGAGGAGTACAAGTTTCCCGTGAACCTGCTGACCAACAATAGCCAGACCCCCCTGCACCTCGTCATCCACAAGGACAACACCACCGTGGCCCTCCCCTGCATCTACTACCTGCTGGAGAAAGGCGCAGCCCTCAATGCGTGAGTCCAGCCTGCTTCAGGAGGGATACTTCAGGCACGGGCACAGCCCCACCTCCAGGCAGGCAAATCCATGCAGGACAAGCAGAGGGGCTGCTGGAGGTGACAAGGATTGGGTCCCACATAAAGCAGTCAGGAATCCACATGGTGTAGTAAAGAGACTGGGCTTTAGCGGGGCGTGGTGGCTCATGCCTGTAATTCCAGCACTTTGGAAGGCTGAAGCGGGCGGATCACCTGAGGTGGGGAGTTGGACACCAACCTGACCAACATGGAGAAACCCTGTCTCTACTAAAATACAAAATTAGCCGGGCATGGTGGTACATGCCTGTAATCCCAGCTACTCGGGAGGCTGAGGCAGGTAATTGCTTGAACCCGGGAGGTGGAGGTTGCGGTGAGCCGAGATCACACCATTGCACTCCAGCCTGGGCAACAAGAGTGAGACTCTGTCTCAAAAAAAAAAAAAAAAAAAAGAGAGAGAGATTGGCCTTTAACAGACCTAGTCTACATCCCAGCTCTGCAACTTGCTAGCAGACAGCGGGACCTTAGGCAAGTCACTCAACCTCTAAGCCCCAGTGCTTTGGCTCCCAAACTTAGGTGTACATTGGAATTACCTAGGGAGCTCAAAAAATATGAACACCTGGCCGGGTGGTGTGGTGGCGTAGTCCCAGCTACTCAGGAGGCTGAGGCAGGAGAATCGCTTGAATTCGGGAGGCGGAGGTTGCAGTGAGCTGAGATTGCACCAATGCACTCCAGCCTGGCCATAGAGCAAGACTCCCGTCTCAAAAAAAAAAAAATAAAAAAAATTAGGCCGGGCGCGGTGGCTCATGGCTGTAATCCCAGCACTTTTGGAGGCTAAGGCGGGTGGATCACAAGGTCAGAAGATCAAGACCATCCTGGCTAACACAGTGAAACCCCGTCTCTACTAAAAATACAAAAAAGTTAGCCAGGTGTGGTAGTGAGCGCCTGTTGTCCCAGCTACTCGGGAGGCTGAGGCTGAACCCGGGAGGCGGAGCTTGCAGTGAGCTGAGATTGCGCCGCTGCACACCAACCTAGGCGACAGAGTGAGACTCAGTCTCAAAAAAAAAAAAAAAAAAAAATTAAAATTAAAAAATATAAACACCAGTGTTGCAATCCAAAGGTTATAATTTAATGGGTCTGTGGTGTGACCTGGGCTTTGGAAGTCAGAAAAGATCCCCAGGTGCTTCTAACTTGCAGCTAAGTTTGGGAACCTCTGTCTCAGTGTCTTCAACTGAAACTTGGGAGAATGGCAGTGCCTATCACATGGGACTACTGTGATCACTGAAAAGTGCATGGCATACAGGAGACTGCATTCATTCAAAGTATCAAGCATGCACTATGTGCCAAGCACTACGCTAGAGTCACAGAAATGCTCCCTCTCCTCACGAAGCTGACATTCTAGTGCAGGAGCAGAGAGTAAATTAGCAAACAAATAAATGAACAAAATCTTGACAGAGCATGGGAAGTGGTTATGAAAAAAATAAACAAGGTGATGGGGTAGGTGGTAAAGCAGGTAGGGGGAGGATCTATTTTGGATGAAGCAATCACCTCTAAGGAGGTGACATTAAATTGCAACCTGAAGACAGAGTGAGCCAGACATGCAAAGAACCAGGGAAGTGTTCCAGGTAGAGGTAACATCATGTGTTGGGAAAGAGTGGGCAAGGTCAGAGGATAAATCGAGGAGGTTAGGCCCAGGTCATGTAGATCTTGTGGGCATAGGGAATCTGATGAGACATAGGGAAAGGGCAGGGGGCTGGTTGGTTTAAGAGTAGATGAGGTTAGTGGTCTCTGAACCAAGCCAGCTCTCCTTCTAGCAGTTCTTAACTGTCACATACCTCCTAAAATCAGATTTTTACTGTTCACTTAGTCCAATTCCTCCCTCTACAGTAAAGGAAATTGAGGTGCTGAAAGGGAGAGACATAGCTAGGGTCACCCAGTGGACGGATGGTAGAGCAGGGCTTGGAAACTGGTGTGTCCATCTATCTGATGGGCAGATGCCCTTTGTCTTTCGTTTCTGCTGTCATCCCCATTGGCGGGGCCTTCCACAGTCAGACATGCAACGGCTGCACGCCCCTGCACCTGGCAGTCCGTGAGGGCCTGCTGGACTGTGTGAAGGTCCTGGTACAGAGTGGCGCCAACGTCCACGCCCAAGATGCCATGGGCTACAAACCCATTGACTTCTGCAAAATATGGAACCACCGTGCCTGTGCCCGGTGAGAGTGTGAGAACCACCTAGAGCCTGCCCACCCCTTCCCCTCCCCCAGCCTTTTCCCTAGAGCCCTCACCATAGCTGAGCCTTTAAGGGGATGGTTGGGATGCCAGACAGCTGGAGGAAGCGTCTACTGCCCAGGATATTTTGGATGAGGCAATCACCTCATCACCTAGGCTGGGGGGTAAGTCTGCCCAGGTCCCCTGCCCTCTGGGTTGATCACTGCCCTCCTTTCCTGCCCTGAGGCAGGAAAGGTGACCAGCCTCAGCAGGAGGGCGGTGACCATGTCATCAAGGACTTTCCTCTTTCACCTAAAGAAGTAGGGAGCCAGAGGGCCCCAGGCAATGGGGATGGCTCATCTTGCTCATCTCCCTCTGGCCACTCCCCTCATCCCCATCCAAGCCCTCAGCAGCAGCCAGTCTTCCCAGCCCAGGTGGAAGCTCTGTCACTGTGGGATGACACCCCTGTCCCGACCTTGGCACCAGGTTCTTGAAGGATGCCATGTGGAAAAAGGACAAGAAGGACTTTGCCTGTGAGATGAGAAAAATGAAGACACTCAAGAGCCAGCTGGCCCTCATGGAGTACAACTACCTGATTGAGTATCAAGTAAGTGGGGAAGCGGGGGGCGGGGGGCCGGGTGCCAGCTGCTATCCAGGCATGTGAGCAGAGGGGCAGTGACCCACATACTGTGGAAGAGTGGCTAGAAGCACTCCCACCCTGAAAGAGTCACCCTTTTGCCTGTACTCCCACCCTGTACTCTGACTGAAATTCCACTTTTAAATAAGCCAGTCTTTTGGTCAAAAGTCTTATCCTGTGTTAGAAAGCCAATTTAAGCAAGCTTAAATTCACAAGTATTTCCGGGCCCCTCCTAGTGCACTGCCTCTTTCAGGATGAGAACCTTCAATGAGACCAAGGCCCTGCAGGTAACTGGAGCTCACATTCTGGTTAAAAAAATCCACCCTTCCTTCCAGCAGGCACTGGGCATTCACTCTGTGCTAGAAACCTACTAGACCCTCAGGTCCAAAGATGAACAATATGTGGTCCCCATGCTCAAGGAGCTTAGAGTCTAGCAGAGGAGGCAGGTTACAGCCCCATCAAGGAGAAGAGGGTCCAGGAGGGTGTCAGGAGGCATGATGCTTAAGAGGAGTCTTGAAGGATGCGCAGCAGTTAGCTATATGAAGAAGGAGGGAAGGGCTGACCAGGCATAAGGAGCAGCGCATGGGAAGGCATAGAGGCACCTGGGAACATGACGTAGGCAGAGAACTGAAAACTCAGAGCAGCTGGGGATCAGATGTAAGTTGGAGGCTGCCAAGATTTGGCAGGGACCCACATCAGTGAAGGACCTTGGCTGGGTAAGAAAGGGGATTTTAAGCAGGTGTAATTACATAGGGTGCAAAACCCAGAAAACTCAGAAGATACTGGGAATCTTAAGTGAATCCTGAAGTGGGGAGGGCTTTGAGGCTGCTGACTCCAGCACATCAGGTCTGTTTCAGCTCCGTTTCTCTCCAGGTCTCAGCCCTATCCTCCTCTAATGCCAGGGTCACTAGTCCTCAGAGTCACACACTGTCCAGAGGAGGCAAGGCCCATCTGTTTTCTGTAGCTCTAACCTTTTCCAGAAGCTCCTTGCATCTCCCCTCATCTCTTATGGCCTCAATTCGGTCAAGGGTCCATTCTCGTTTCTATAGCTACAACTAAAGGAAAGCCATATGCTGACTGACTTAGGTCTGGGGCAAGGTCTGATGGAATTATGATGATTGGCTTAGCTTAATCAGAGCCTGTGTCTGGAGCTGGGTCAATCTCCAAAGCCTCTGACTGCTTAGCAACAGTCTGGGAGTGAGATAGTGAGACAATGGCGGTGGGGGAGGTTCTATGACAACATATGGAAGGCTGCAGTGGAGGCAAGGAGAGAGCTAGATTGAGCTGCTGCCACCGGGCCTAGAGAGCCAGCCAATTGTATCCTCCCTGCATGACTTCTCACTTCCAAGAAGTGTGTCCACATCAGGCCATCTGGTCCTTTCTGCTTTCTCCTTCCAGGGTCAAGGATGCAGTGTGCACTTCCCATTTGCCTTTTCCCCCTTCACACCAGAGACTCTCTTATGACAGGACATGTCTCTACTATCAGACTGCAGATTCCTTTAGAGAAGTGGGGACTTGTCTTTCTGTAAGACTTGAGGTTTTCCCTAGGGCAGGGACTGTGTCTCCCATGTCAAGTTGGAGCCTCACCTAGGGCAGAGGCTATCTCTCTCCCATCAGATTGGAGATCTCCCCTTTGGGAGAGATGCTTTGTCTCCCCACTCAGCCCAGGGGCACCCTTATGGAAAAAGTTGTCTCCCCCCATCGGAATGCTGGCTTCCGTAAGGTAGGTGTTACTCCCATCAGACTCAGAGTTTCCCTCATCCCAGACCGTGGTTTCCAAAAGCTACAGCCACAGGGCCTCCTTGCACAGAAGCAGAGGGCAGCAGGCCTCCATGACTCTCTTGTACCCTCTGTTGTTGCAGAAAGAGCACAAAATTCTCAGGGAAGCTGCTATCAGAAAGTGGCTACACGGCAAGCTGCACCCAGGCCACTCTCTGGTCTCTAATACCAAGCAAGCCCGGGCCACCGCCCTCTCCAAGACCCCAGAGCAACGGGGATCGCAGTGTTCCAGCAGCTTCCACCCCTCTGTGGAGGCGCGCCTGCAATGCATTCCACAGCCCACGGAGATGCCCAAGCCCATCTACAGGAAGTCCACGATCAAGCGGCCCACGATGTGGAATGTTAGCAACAACCCTGCCAGACCCCCCACCACCAAGATCAGCCACTCGCAAGGCATCCGCCTGGGCGTGCATCCAGACCCCAGCCCGGAGCACGACTTCAGCAGCTTCCTGGAGGTGAGACCAGACCGGCACGGCGGTGCGTGGCTGCACACAGTGGACGGCCACTGGGTGGCGCCAGTGCCGCGGCTGCCTTTTGAGGTGCTGCTCCGCATGCTGTACCCACGTGTGCGGCCGTACAGAATGAAGGTGCCCCAGGGCTTTTACCCCATCAGCATGAGGGAAGTGCCCAGGAAGCGGCACCTGGGTGACGACACCTTCTGGACCGACACTCTGGCCATGAACCTGCGTGACACATTTGATGAAGCCTTCCTGGCAGCTGTGCGATCCCATCAAGGACTCCCTGCCCTGCCCTCCCCACAAATCAACCCATAAAGTTATCATTGCTACCTCTCCCCCTGAGGCAGCCCAGTGAAGGCTGACGTGTGGCGATTCGCATTGTGGGTGGCCAGGAAAGGGGGAGGGGTGCCTATGGGCTTCCCACTCCCAAGTTCGAGAACAGGAGTCCCCCTTACCAATCAAGAGCCCAGACCCCAGGCCTCCTTTCTCTCTGCAAAGAAATCTCTTGGCACCCCCCCAGGAAATCCAAGTTAGGTTCAGAGTAGGGGGCCAGTCGCTATCCTTCACCTTGGCATTGTAAAAGTTGTCATATTTTGGCACCCACTGCCCTCCCACCCCAAAGGGCCCAGGCTTCCAGGATGGAAGGACCCACTGGGAAATTCTGTTTCTTGTTCAGATTAAGCCCTTCCTGCTGCAGGCTCTAAGCTGAGACCCAGAATGGGGTGGAGGACAGCTAATATGTCCCCCTGACACAGGCTTCCCTGCTACTATGGGCTGCCATCCTTATTCCCAGCAGCCACTGAGGTTCTTATTCCCAGCAGTTCAGGGAGGCATGGGCAGCACATCCAGGGAGGGGAGGGATGTGTGGTTTCCATCCCAGTCTATGAAAGCACTTGTACTTCCTCCAGGAAGTTAACTGGCTCCTATGTATCTCTTTGTACACATCACTACAATTCATTCATTAAACAAACATTTATTGAGTGCTTTCTAGGTGCCAGGCACCAAGCCAGGCACTGTTAATACAAAAATTCCAGCACAGTCCTTGCCCTCAAGGAGCTTACAGTCTAGTGGGGAGATGACCATTAGGCAGGCAAGTAAGCCCAGAGTGATCTGTGTAGTATGCCAGGGTGGGGGTCAGGAGGAGAGGGTATAGTCAAAGCTCCTCGGAGGAAGTCAAGCCTACGTTGAGATTTGACAGAGAAAGTACCCTTTCTCTGTGGCCAAAAGAAAGGAGGAATCAGAGTGGCAACAGAGAGCCACTGCATCTCTGGATACAGGAGGCTGGGACCCAGAATGCAAGAAGACAAGTGATGAAACTAGAGAGGTGAGCAGGGACCAGGACACCATGAGTCTCGCAAGCCATGCTGAGGGGTCCAGACTTTATCCTGAGGGCAGCAGGGAGCCATGGAAGGTTTTAGGCCAGAGAGTGACTTGATCAACTATGCAATGCATTTTAGGAAGACAGCTCTGGCTACGGGATAGAGAAGCAATAGGAGGCTGTCACGATAATCCAGGTGAAAGATGATGACAGTGGGAGTGGCTCAAATCAAGATGTTAAGGTAGACCTGACCGTTTTGAGAGACTGGATGTGGTGGGCAGAAAGAGAAAACAGGAATAGAAGAAGTTTCCTGTCTGGCTCCTGAGTGATCTTGGGGCCAAGGGAAGTACCCAGAAGGGGCAGGTCCACAGAAGACAGCAAGTACCATCTGGGCTGTGGACCTGAATTGTCTGTGCACACAGAAGGCAGCAAAACTGTGATTCAGGTGATCAGGAAGGATGTTGGGGCTGGAGGTCAACACTAAATTCCTCACAGTCCTTGAAACCATCCAGATGGATGGGCTTCCCTAGGGAGCCCACAGCAGAACCCTGAAAGACCCTACTGTGCATGGGCAAGTGGAGAAGCCTGCACAGGAGCCTGAAAGGAACAGCCAGAGAGGTAGGAGGACAACTAGCCACAGAGGTGCCAGGGAAGTGTCATCCAAGAAGCAAGGGGTGATCAGCCATGTCAAATGCTGCCTAGATCTAGTAAGATAGGAAAGGGGTCTGCTGGATTTAGCAACCTCTGGGAGAACACTGGCAGTAGAGTGGAGGGGGCGAAGCCACATCATCAAGGTGAAGAACCAAGCAGCAGAGGGAGGAGAGTAGGGCCAGCTATCAGTCCAATGGGAGGATAACGCAGGCCGCCAGTGTCCCCTGCCTTGTCTATTCTGGTCTGCATAGGAGAAAAGGGCCTGGCAATCTCGTTCACACTGAGAGAAGACCAACATGTGCTCTTCCTCTCAGGGAAAGGGGAAAGCTGGTATTCTTAAGAGAAGGTAAATGCTAAAGCCAAGGAAATGAAGGGCTATGATGGAACTTCAGGCATGATATAGAGGAAATATTTTCAAGCACGGGGGTTTTTCCAGTGGCTTAAAGGTATCACATGTGTACAGTTCGTCTCTGTACCTGCCGGCCTCACTTTGAGGTATAGAACATGGCCAGAAATGGCTCTCACGGGGACTTCATTCCAATATGTACTGTTGAGCACTTGCAAGGCACTGTAGTTGGAGTATAAGGTCAACAAATGCAGGTCTGTGCCCAAGACCTGGCCTGCCTTCTTAGAAGGCAGATATATCTCCCCAGGAGCCAAGAGTGCACAGAAGAGGGCCAGGCCTTGGATGCTGTGACAAACAGCTTCTCCCATTAGTCCCATTTTTTTAAAAACAGGCTGCCTGGAAGCTAATTTTTATTTCGTTTCTCCTTGAGCCTAAGATAGTATTCAGCCAGAAACCACTCCTTTTCCCAGAGGAAGATTTATAAATAGGATATTGTAGATGTTCTTCTGAAAATCTAGCCCAGTCCTAAATTGTCCCCTCCTACTCCCGGTTTGACAGTCACGGAGCCTTGGGGAAAGAGATGGAAGAGAGTGCATCAGAGAGGCTGCCTATAGCCCCACTTCCCACTCCTTGAGCAGGCTCAGTTCCTCACCCCTGCCCCCTTCCCATTAAGGGCCACAAGAACAGTCCCTCGGGAAGGGCAAGACCCAGACCCAGAAAAGGAATCCCTGGAGCAGAAAAGTGAGTCCAGTCCAGGGCAGAAGGTTAGCAGGAAGAAAGGAAGATGAACTGTCAGGGTATTAAGGCAAACAGTGCCACCTAGAAGCTTTATTCAAACGGAAATCCGTACTTGGAGAGAAATCACAGTTCAACAGCAAAAACTATTTCTGTTGGACATGCCAAGCCATGGCCCCTCCCCATGGCCACCTGCCCAGAGAACTTGTCACCATCTGCTCTTCAGCTTCACAGACCCTGCCCTGCCTGCCCCAGCTGGGCCAGAACCTCCTGACCCACCTTGGAAGGGACAGGGGAGGGCTGAGGGATCTCAGCCTCCTGGCTAAGTAGGCTCTGCCACCCTCCTTGGTGCCCTTTGAGGTTACAGCCTCTTGCAGCATCAGATCTGAGCCAAGCTGAGCCCCCCAAGGAGGGTGGGGATGGGGCTTCAGAGTTGAGGGGAGAAAAGCCAGGGCAGGTGGTAGGTGCCTTCCCGACTTCCGGTCCCCACCTGGCATAGAGGCCCAGGGGCCTGACTCTCCTGATCTTGCCCCCACATCCTGCCCGCATCGGGGTCAGTATATCTTCTGACGACTGGGTAGAATGGCCTCTTTGATGAAGGAGAAGACAACCAGGATCCCTAAGCGTTTGCCCCGCTTGCCTTTGGTGAAATAATTGGAGACGACATCATCTGTGGAGACATAGGCAAGAATATGAGAGAGAGAGAGAGAGAGAGAGACAGAGAGAGAGAGAGAAAGTGTGTGTGAGTGTGTGTGTGAATACGGCTCTCCCAACCCCGAGCCCAGGTGTCTCTAACACAGGGCTGGACTCCGGTTCCCTCAGTGGATCCCTGCCAACCCAGGGCTTGCTGGCTTGCTCCCACCTCGGCCCCTTACAAATCCCTTCTCACCTCCTGGCTGCATGGTAGAGGGCAGGACATTCTCCCCAGCCGAAAGTGACACAAAAAACGCAAACGGAATTATCCACAGGCAGAAAGTGAAATAGGCCAGGACCTGGCAACAAGAGAGACTGAGAAGAGGGTGTCCCGGAGGTGCCAAGAGTAGGCTGGGTGTGGTCACTGCGTCGGTCAAGAGTGCACAGGGGGCCACACCTGATCTCCAAAGGGGGCCCAGGCCTGGGAAGCAGGGAACGCCACCCTCAGACATGGAAATCCTTCTGTGGGGAAAGGTGGAGGCTGAAGATGACTGAATGTGGCCACAAGCCCCACATCTTGGTCACTAGGACAAGCAACTCCCCTGGACTGAAGGAGGCAGACGAAGTCCTAAGCCATGACTGACTGACCCACACTCCCCAAAGAAGTGACCTTGCTCTTCCCAGAGGTTCAAACTGGAGCAGGAGGGTGTGGAGAAATCGTGAGAGAAGAAAACTTTGGCAGCCACTGGGAAAAGCTGGGGCTCAGGGGTGCAGTCCATCCCAGCCCTGTAAGGACTGTGTCGGAGAAGGTCACCCTAGTGCCCCTTCCTGACCTCAGGATGACCCCTCCAGGGGGACCCAAAGGACTCACTGAGGAAGAGCAGTGTCCTCCCCGCTTCAGACAAAGGGGCACATTCTGTCCCCATCCACACTGCTTTCTCAAACCATCTATGTTTTGTTTTTTTTCAAACATGCAATCCTTGAACAGATTCAGTTTCAAATCATAGCTAAGTTCACAAAGTAAACCATGCAAGTTCCCTTTTACTACCCTGTCCCTGTTAACAGCTGAATGTGCTGGACACCTCTTACCTCTGAGAAGGGATAATATTCTTCTGCAAAAAACTGAAATGCTAGGTAATGATTCACCACCACTAGTCCTGTTGAGGGAATGAAGAGTCAGTCAGTTTAAGGGGAATAATAGAAAACTGTACTTTTAACTTCACAAGGCCCTCAGAAGTTGGGAGCCTCCATGGAGTCTTAGGCCTGACTTTACACTCAACTCAGAGTAGGCTACTGCCTAGAACTGTTTCCCATCTGCTACAATGGGAGAATGAGCCTCAACCTGCCCACTGCACGGGGCATTCCAAGTAAAATTAGAAGGTAACAAAGCTCTTTGCATGTTATAAAAATGAGACTTCTATGTTACATAATCCAAAGCATCATGATAATGAACCTCGTTTTTAGTGGATGTGGGTGCTAAAGAAAGCTCTCCCACAGTGACAGGTGGGGAGAAATCACGGGTGTGCAGATTAGATGCCCCTAAGAGGCTCTACTCCAAACTGGGCAGCAGGGAGAAGTCCTGCTCAAATAAAAAGGCTCTCGCTCCTCAGGAATAAAAGGGCAAGACTTGCTAGATGCTTTGAGGTACAGTCTTCAGGTTCCTCAGCATTCTGCGGGAGCAGGTCTTTCCCCATCCTGTCCCCAGGTAAGACATACTGGCGTGAACTGATACGTTCTAGACACACACACACACACACACACACACACACACAGCCACCCCTCCTTGCTGTGCAACTGAGTTTATAAAAGAGGGCACGTGTGCATATCCTAGACACAGGCTGCTCAAGAGACAGTCATTCCTGCCTGTTCCCATGGTGAGGTGAAGGGCAGGCACCAGAAAGAACATGTCGCCTGAAACTGACTGTCCCCTCATACACACCTCACAGCAATTCCCATGTCTCCTTTCTTCTCTCCTGCCTCTCCCATTCTAAGGCAAAGACTACAATTCTGCTATGCCTAGCCACACTCTAGGGCTAAGAGATAATGGGAGGTAGGATAGTGCCTGGTGCCCACAAGATCTTTTGGAAAAACTCTTTTAGACATCTAAAGGCAGATCAAGGGAATGAAGTCAGGGGAGCCTGCTGCTGAGGGGCTGGGGGCAGGACTTCTTCCCTAGGACAGAGGCACCTGGTCTCCATGGACGGGCTCCCTAAACAAACCTCTGCTGAACAAATTCTTTGGTGAAATCACACCAACATCCAAGGAAGAAACCAGTTTTGGCTTTAACAATATGCCCTTTGTGTGGATAATATTCACTCTCCAGGCTCTCTCATAGAAATAGAAAAGTCACTCTAAAAAATCCCCTAACTCTACCTGATACCCTGACTGAAAGCTAGGGTAGCCAGTAATGATGAACAGGAGCAATGGTAATCTTGGCAACCAAAATACTTTCCGGAGCCTTTTCCAGGAATATCTGTAAGTATCTATACGCACCTACTATATGTCCACTGAGTCTCCCAACAGTTCTTTCAGAAACATCCTCTCTGAACAGATGGAGAAGCTAAGGCCCAGAGAGGACCAACGATTCCCCAGGGTCAGAAAGTGGTGGCAGGGCAACGCCAAGAAGACTGGGTCCTCCACATCCAGGCTCAAGCCCGAGGCAGCAGCAACCAGTGAGAATGAGATGAGAAGCTGCAGCCGCCAGGAGGCATTCACACCAGGCCAGAGTCTGCCGGGCGCTCACAGCCCCACGAGGCTCCAGTTCTAACCATGACTTTGGGTCAGAGGACTGGACGGAGAGCTGCCTGCCTGCCTGCCTACCGGAAGGGCTTTCAGCTTTTTCTGGCCAAGTGGTTTTTTTGAGGCTGGAATTGCTTAGTTGGGAGCCCTGCCTCAGCCAATCCACAACCTCTTTTTTCCCAAACTCTCCTTCAAACTTACCTCTCTGGGAAAGCCCTCCTGTCTGAGCCTCCAGCCCCAACAAATTCTATTCACTAGAGCCAAGGTGGGCTCTAGAGTCCTCAGCAGTAAGAATTGCATCTTCCCAATTAGCCTGGATTCCTGGAGGACTTCAACAATTGGATTCCTTTTTCTATATCCCCTTTAGTGCCCAGGACGGAGATGGGCACACCCAACCCCTTCAGGGGCCTCCCCAACTCTGTCCCCTCTCACCACACGATAGGATGAAGTTAGGCGAGGTCAGCATGATGAAGGGGAAGGTCTGGAGGAGGCCAAAGTAGACGAGGTTGGTGAATAGGCCCACTCCAATCATGCCGGTGGGGAAGCGCTCAAAGATGTAGAGGCCGATCAGTACAGCGGTGGAGAACTGAAACAACCAGAGGCAGACAATGCAGGGCACTTCTTCCAGGCAACTTTCCTGGACTCACCAACCCCCAGCCCGCTCTGGGCAGCACTAGGTTCATGCTTCAATCTCATTTCACAGGTCTGGCCTCCCCAACTAGATTCTCTGCTCCCAAAAGGCAACTTTTTTTTTTTTTTTTTGAGACAGAGTCTTACTCTGTTACCCAGGCTGGAGTGCAGTGGCGCGTTCTCCTGGATTCAAGCAATTATCCTGCCTCAGCCTCCTGAGTAGTTGGGACTACAGGCATGCACCACCACGCCCAGCTAATTTTTGTGTCTTTAGTATAGACTGGGTTTCGCCATGTTGGCCAGGCTGGTCTCAAACTTCTGACAGCCTCCCAAAGGGCTGGGATTACAGGTGTGAGCCACCGCACCCAGCCCATTTCTCAAACTTTTTGACAGCAACCCACAGTAAGAAAAACATTTGCCAGGGGCGGTGGCTCACGCCTGTAATCCCAGCACTTTGGGAGGCCAAGGCACAGGCAGATCACCTGAAGTTGGGAGTTCAAGACCAGCCTGACCAACATGGAGAAACCCCGTCTCTACTAAAAATACAAAATTAGTCAGACGTGGTGGCACATGCCTGTAATCCCAGCTACTCGGGAGGCTGAGGCAGAAGAATCACTTGAACCCAGGAGGCAGAGGTTGTGGTGAGCCAAGATTGTGCCACTGCACTCCAGCGTGGGCAATAAGAGCGAAACTCCGTCTCTCAAAAAAAAAAAAAAAGAAAGAAAAACATTTTACACTGTGACCCCAACACATATATACATATATATGATCAAAGCTCAAATTTCAATTCTATTTATGTTCCTTTTTTAAAAAAATGCTGATTGTGAACTACTGAATTAACTATACAGCCAAATAATGAATCATGCCTACAGTATGAAAAACACTACTCATAAGGACCTACAGTTGTCATTGCTTAGCAAATGACAGTTGGCTGCATGAAGGGCTAATTCCTGTGCCAACACCCACAAGCTGGGCCTCTGGACCAGAGCTGAGGGCTATAGTCTTGTCTCCACTGTGAACTCCCAACCTCAGGCCATGCCCAGAGTGCAAGTGGCTGCTGACACCAGGCAACTTGAGGGGCTGTGGACACTTTCCCGCCAACAGCACCCTACCCCCAGCCTTTCCTGCAGCTGAAGGAAGTCTGTCCACCAGCAGTCATCCCTATGGCTTTGACATCAGTGGCAACGATGGTGTCTTCAGTAAGAGAAGTCTCCCATGAGACCAGGAGAGGGCGAGACCAGCGAAGCTGTGCCGCTCTTAGGACAAATCACTTGATCCGATTAGAAAGATGGCAATGAACATATACTCAAAACTGTCTTATGGCTCTTCTAAGTTTTAAATGCTGTGAGCAGAGCAAAGGGCTAAAGACAATAGGAGACAGCTAAGCAAAGTCAAATCCATGGTCTTGTCAACAGAGAATGTACACTTGGCTGTCACCTTAAGGACTAGAGGACAAGGCCTGCAGTGAAACAATGCCACTTGGGGAAGGAGCCCAGGGAAGATCTGGGCCCAGGAGTGCAGACCCAAAAGACAGCGTTCAAGGCACGGAGGTAAGAGTGTATGCTCAGGAAACAGCAGAGACACAGGCCTCATCATTCATGCCAAACTCTCCCCACTTCCTGCTTTTGAGGCAGGGTAAAAAGTGAGGAGGACTCCTGGAGAAAGATGCCACTTACCCAGATCATGTATTTTATGATCCTGCTGGTGGCCACTGTGTATTCTTCTATCAGTTCTGCCAGGTAATACAGTCCAGCCGCTGCAGGGTGGGAGGCAGGGACACTATCAGTCAGTGTCACTCCCATCATCCTGGTCACCCCTCTCCCTGCAGCCCAGTCCCCATCCACCCTTTATGGACCCCAGAAGGTCAAGAACAAACCAAACATCCCATGTGTTGCCCTTCCAAGTCTGCAGAAGTAAAACTTTCTAAGGGCAACTAAGGAGAAATCTCATAAAAATCAATGAAAGTCTGCATTTGATGCCTCAGTACAATGCTAACCTCTGGTTCAGAAAACGGAATTTCGCGTATTCAATAAACACCTGCTGGGCACTTGGCATGAGCCAGGTCCTTGGGCTGAGGATACAGCTGAACAAGACAGACAAGGTCCTCCCCGACCCAGCTTAGGAAAGGGAAAGGGAACAGTAGGGGGAGACAGACAGACGAGTTCAGTGTGAGAAATACTACTTTAGGGAAAGGACAGCGCACTGCTGGACCATCAACCCCTGTGGACTTCCCGGAGAAGATGACATCTCAACTGAGGCCGAATGGGAACTAGCCAGAGGAGAAGTGTCAAAGGTGGAGAGAGCAGCGAGTATGAAGGGCCAGAGGCGCAAAGGAGGCGGTAGGCGTTGGGGAAAAGTTCCGCGCCCCAGGCCAGCGAAGAGGGGGAGCCGCAGCGGTTAGTGGTCCGCAGGCGCGGGCGGGGCATTCGAGCCACCCTTTCCCGGGCACTGCCGGAGCGGACTTTGTGACACCTGGAAGGAGCCGCGGTCAGGCCGGGCTGTCAGGCTCGACAGGAGGGGCAGGATCAGGCGGGATGGGATTGGGGCGGCGAAGGCCAGGAGCGCCGGGCAATGGCCCCACGAGTGGCTCCGAAACCCCCTCGATGCGACCCCCAACGAGCACCGATGCCGGGGCGCGAGCCTGCGCGGGGCGGGGTCGTGCAGTCTCACCGACGGCTAGCGTGATGAAGGCCACCTGGATGAAGAGCGACAGCCAGCTCAGCAGGTACATAAACCACATGGCGCCCCACCCGCCCGCTCCCCGGGCGCCGGGACGGGCCTGCGCGCTTCGGCTCCGGCGACACAGAGCCGCCACCGCCGCTGCCGCCGCGTCCCCGCCCCGCGGACCGCAGGACGACGGTGCGCCGCCGCCGAGAGGAGCTCGGCTCGAGTGCAGCCCGGGGCCAGGCCCGCGCTAGCGCCGCCCTCCGGAGAGGAGGGCCAACCGCCGCTGCCCCGCGTTCTCCGACCACCAGGATCCCCAGTTCCACTGACGGGAACGAATGCAGACGGCTGCAGCCGAGGGGAGGCGGGACGGTCCCCAGGGGCGGAGACCAAGCGCCCATACTGGGGATCGGAGTGCAGCCTCCAGCCGCTCCTTGTGCACTCCCGCACCACCCTGGAGGTGGTCCTGGGCCGGACAGGGCAGCCCGACCGCGCACCAGTAACCTCCCCAGAACCTTCCTCTCGGCAGGTTGCGGACAGATCTGTCTCTTGCTATCGCAGGTGGCAGGGACAAAATTATTGAAATTCCTAATATATGCCACGCTCTGTGATAAAGGCGAGGTGTGTTCTTGTTGGAAATCTGAGCAGATGATGTAAATCATTTTATGGATGGGGAGGACCAAAGGAAGTTGCCCTGGGTCATGCACCTAGGAAGCGGCACAATCAGGAGTTGGAGTGATTTTAATCGGTCATCCTCAGGCCTAATTCCCCTCTAGGCTGTTCTTTTGGGGTACGTTCTGCACCTTTGTATCTCCTGCACCTCACCCCGTGCCGGGCACGCAGGGCGTCCGGTAGGAGCTGGATGCATTTACTACACCTTTGGGAGGGTTCCTGAGGGGCACCTGGAACCGGTTAGTTCTTGTGAACAAGTCTCCCATGTAGTGGCCGAGACAGGCATGCAAAATAAAGTATGTAGAGCAAGAGTCTAGTAGGCTTATTTCAGAATCATATTTTTCATGCATAAAAATACATATTTCTAAAGAAACAATTACCATATGATTTAGCAATTCTACTTCTGAGTATATACCCAAAAGAACTGAGAAAGCAGAGACATTTGTACACCAGTATTCGTAGCATTATTCTCAATGGTCAGAAGAGGGAGGCAACCCAAATGTCCATCGGCTAACAAAAAGATAGACATAAAGTGCTGTAAACATACAATGGAATATTATCTAGCCTTAAAATGAAGTGAAATTCTGACACATGCTACAACATCAATGAACTCTGAAGGCATGAGTGAAATAAGCTAAGTGAAATAAGCCAAATAGGAAAGGACACACATTGTATGATTCCACTCATATGAGGTACCCAGAGTAGTCAAAATCATAGGCAGAAAGTTAAATGGTGCTTGCCAGGGTCTGGGGGACAAAGAACGGGGAGTTACTTTTTAATGGATATAGGGTTTCAGTTTGGGAAGACGAAAAAGTTCTGGAGATGGTTGGTGCTGATGGCATCACAACAGTGTGAATGTGCTTAATGTCACTGAATTGTATACGTAAAAAATGGTTAAAATGGTAAATTTTATGTTATGCATAACTCCCCCCCTCCAAAAAAAAAAAAAAAAAAAAAAAAAAAGATTACAAAGCAGGCTGGGCACAGTGGCTCATGCCTGTAATCCTAGCACTTTGGGAGGCTGAGGTCGGAGAATCACTTGAGGCCAGGAGTTCAAGACCAGCCTGGGCAACAGAAAATTTTAAAATGGCCAGGCATGGTGGTGTGTACCTGTAGTCCCAGTTACTCTGGGCTGAGGCAGGAGGATTACTTGAGTCCAGGAGATGGCGACGGCAGTGAGCTATGATTGGGCCACTGCATTGCAGCTGGGATGACAGAATGAAAACCTGTCTCAAAAAAAAAAAAAAAAAAATTACAGTTGCCGGGCGCGGTGGCTCACGCCTGTAATCCCAGCACTTTGGGAGGCCGAGGTGGGCGGATCACAAGGTCAGGAGATCGAGACCATCCTGGCTAACCCGGTGAAACCCTGTCTCCACTAAAAAATACAAAAAAAAAAAAAAAATTAGCGGGGCATGGTGGCGGGTGCCCGTAGTACCAGCTACTCAGGAGGCTGAGGCAGGAGAATGGTGTGAACCCGGGAGGCGGAGCTTGTAGCGAGCCGAGATCGCGCCACTGCACTCCAGCCTGGGAGACAGAGCGAGACTCCGTCTCAAAAACAACAACAACAAAAAAAACAAAAACCAAAAACAAAACAAAAGAAAGATTACAAAGCAAACCAATTATATTGAAATGCAAGTATTAAAACATTTTTAGAAAACCAAATGTATTCTGTAATTTATGTGCTTCTTTATTAATATATGACATAAGCAGACCTATTACAAAATCTAATAACTACCTATCACAATGACAAAGTAGGAGTTAGTATAAATGATATTTCAAGATATCATTAATCATATGAGAGAGTTATAGATAAAAATAGAAACTTCTCTCCTTCCAAGTTTTCAGGCTTCTTGAATTTGTCTCCCTAAATTCTATACCTGCTGACTTCTAAGGGGTCCCTGGACCCCCAGTTAAGAATGCCTGAGAGATATGTGTATGGGGTATGGTGGGGTGGCTCACACCTATAATCCTAGCACTTTGGGAGGCCTAGGCAGGAGGATTACTTGAGCCTAGGAGTTCGAGATTGACCTAGACAACAAAGTGAGACCCCATATCTACAAAAAATTTAGAAATTATGCAGGTGCAATGGTGCCTGTAGTCTTGGCTACTCGGGAGTCTGAGGTGGGAGATTGCTTGAGCCTGGGAGTTCAAGGTTGCAGTGAGCCAGGATCACACCACTGCACTCCAGCCTGGGTGACAGAGTGAGACCTTAAAGGCTATATGCTTTTTTTTTTTTTTCTTTTTTGAGATGGAGTCTTGTTCTGTTGCCCAGGCTGGAGTGCAGTAGCATGATTTCAGCTCACTGCAACCTCTGCCTCCTGGGTTCAATAGATTCTCCTGCCCCAGTCTCCTGAGCAGTTGGGATTACAGGTGCTTGCCACCACACCCAGCTAATTTTTGTATTTTTGTAGAGATGAGATTTCGCCATGTTGGCCAGGCTGGTCTCGAACTCCTGACCTCAAGTAATCCACCCACCTTGGCCTCCCAAAGTGCTGGGATTACAAGTATGAGCCACTGCACCCGGCCTCACCATATGCTTATTTACAAGGCTTTTCACTGCAGCACTGTAGGAGACTGAGAACAACCTAAGTGTTCATTGACAAGAAACTGGTTAAGTATATTTTGGTACATCATAAAACCAAGCCCTAAAAGCCAATGAGGGTGTTCTTTATGTACCTATATAGGACTATTTTTTTAAAAAAGCAAAAGAATGGGGAGAAATAATCTATATACACATTTTTTACAGGGAGGGACAGGGTCTCACTCTGTCACCCAGGCTGGAGCACAGTGACAAGATCATAGTTCACTGCACCCTCAACCCCCAGGGTTCAAGAGATCCTCCCACCTCAGCCTCTCAAGTAGCTGGTACTACAAGTGCATGCCATAACACCTGGCTGATGTTTTTATTTTTATTTTTGTACAGATGAGGTCTCACTATGCTGTCCAGGCTGGTCTTGAACTCCTGGGCTCAAGCAATGCTCCTGCCACAGCCTCCCAAAGTAGTACTTTGGGAATACAGGCATGAGCCACATCACCCAGGCTACAAATTTCTTTCTATAAAATATCTCTGGAAGGATACATTAGAAAACAGTAATATTGCTTGCTTCCTAGGAAGAGAAGGGGTGGGGTTTGAGAGTAGGAAACGGCATTCCCACTGTATGTCTTTTTATATCCTTAAAACATTGAACTATGTAAAGATATGGAAAGGTGTTACCTATTCATAAATGAAGTTTAAAATTAAAATGTTCATAATATGATGCACCTGCTAGGATGTCTCCAATTTCCTGTTGTTACCCAGTGCCTATGTGAGGAAAAACCACTGAGTGGTGCCTTACTGGTAAGTTTGCTAACCTTGGGTCATGGGACTTGGTCATCCCTGATTGTTCCAATAGGGGGGCTTCATGTCCAGATCTTTTCTACTGAGGAGTTTGTATTGGAGACACAGAAGCATCAGTGAGTAGAGGCACAGTAAAGTCCGTCTCTCTCTCTCTCCCCCCCCCTCTTATTTATTTACTTATTTGACACAGAGTCTTGCTCTGTTGCCCAGGCTGGAGTGCAGTGGCACGATCTCAGCTCACTGCAACCTCCGCTTCCTCGGTTCAAGCGATTCTCCTGCCTCAGCCTCCCAAGCAGCTGGGATTACAGGCATTCGCCACCACACCCAGATAATTTTTGTATTTTTAGTAGAGATGGAGTTTCACCATGATGGCCAGGCTGGCCTCAAGTGATCCACCTGCCTCAGCCTCCCAAAGTGCTGGGATTACAAGCATGAGCCACCACACCCAACCAGTAAAGTCTCAATTGGTCTTTTTTTTTTTTTTCCCTAAACATCTTCCCAGGGAAGGAGGAAACTATAAAAATATCCCCCATCCCTCTCCAGAATTGTAGATAAGGGAAACTGGAGTCCCCAAAAGGTTAAGTGCTTTTACCTTCGCACCAGTCTTGTTTTTCCAGGGCTGGGCACTTTCACTTCCCCACAGTTTTAAAGCCAAAAGTAGCCTGAGAGAGGTAAGGCTGAGGATTCGAATTTCCTCCAACAGCAGGAAGAGAGAAGCCACCATTTCCTGAAAGTGGTGAGAAGTCAGCTCCACCTGACCCAACAGGACAGGGCGGGGCTCAGGGAGGGTCCTCAGGCTGTGTTTAGGGAAGGAGTTACCAGGGGAGCAAACCCAGGCCTTTCCTGAAGGAGGGAAGAAAGGATAGCAGGGCCACCACACCCAATTCAGAGGACTCATTTCAAGAGTCAAAGGGTTTGGAAGTTCAAAGGTGACTGATCAGTTTGTTGATTTATATATTGACAGGTGGCTGGACATGGTGGCTCACATCTGTAATTCCAGCAATTTGGGCACCGAGGCAGGAGGATTGCTTGAGCCCAGGAATTCAAGACTAGCCTGGGCAACATAGTGGGACCCCATCTCTACAAGAAATAAAAAAAAATTAGCTGGGCATGGTGGCACACACTTGTGGTCCTAGCTACTTGAGAGGCTCAGTTGGGAGGATCCTTTGAACCCAGGGGGTCAAGCCTGCAGTGAGCCATGTTTGCACCACTGCCCTCCAGCCTGAGTGACAGAGTGAGACCTTGTTTCCAAAAAAAACTCCACAAGGGCCAGGCGCGGTGGCTCATGCCTATAATTCCAGCACTTTGAGAAGCTGAGGCCAGCAGATCACCTGAGGTTAGGAGTTCGAGACCAGCTTGAACAACATGGAGAAACCCCTGTCTGTACTAAAAATACAAAAAATTGGCCGGGCTTGGTAGCACATGCCTGTAATCCCAGGTACTCAGGAGGCTGAGGCAAGAGAATCACTTGAACCCAGGAAGCGGAGGTTGCAGTGAGCCAAGATCGCGCCATTGCACTACAGCCTGAGCAACAAGAGCAAAACTCCGTCTCAAGAAAAAAAAAAAAGAAAAGAAAAAAAAACAAATGTTACCATTAAATGTTTGTAGGGCGGGGGACCAATTCCATATATTTCATGAGAGGGTTCTAGGGGAAACTAGTTATTTCAACATAATCGGCATCTCTACTTGAGAAAACAAAGACCAAATTGCTTTTCAGCTTTTTGGCTAAGATGAAGTGCAGAAAGCAATGATTGCTAGCATTTATAGTGTTCTTTCTCTGTGTCAGACACTGTTCTAACTGATTTGTATGTACTAACCTATTTAATACACACATCTAGCACAGGCAATACTATTACTGTCTCCATCACAGATAAGAAACCAAGGCACTTAGAGGTTCAATATCTTGTCCAAAGTCACACCGCTAATATTTTAAGCAGCCAGGGCTCAAACCTGGGCAGGCTGGCTCCGGAGTCCACATGTTTTCTCTGGTCTTTCTGAGTTGAGTCACCTGCCTTTGCAGTTACGGTGATTCTGCCTGCCTTGTCATCAGGTGCCATTTGGCCAGTGGGCTGGGTCCTGCCTCATCTCCCTGCAGGCTGCCTGGTCCCCTGGGCTTTTCCTCTTCTCCCCGTGCCTTTATCCTTGCAGGAACAAACGAACACACCTTAGGGTTCTGGCTCTGACCACCCCTGGTCACTTTTGGTCCCCTCCACTGTCTTCACCCACTCCCCTTCTCATTCTAACAGACTTACATGCCTGAGGCCAAGGACATCCTTAGTAGGATCTGTGGTCCCAGTGGTCCACCCACACGGTGGGGACCTGCACATCCCCAAGGGCTGGGAAGGTGCGGACAGGTGGAAGTAGGAGGCAGTAGGGCCAGGAGTCGGCCGCCAAAGTTTCCCTTGCTGGACTGTGTGGGCTGCTGCCCTCTAGTGGCGACCAGAGGAGCTGGCAAGGACCAAAGACAGGTTCATCGATTACGGAAAGGAGTTTTGAGAGACAGTGGGGACCCCACTATCCGGCTCATGAAGGCCAGGTGGGCAGGCCCCGAGAGTACACACAGCAGACACCCACCCGCCACACACACACAGTACACACAATTGTAGAGAGGGTCCACCTCCGCATCAGGGCTCCTGCTGCCCCGGCATGGTCTGGCTATAGACGATGGTTGTGTGAGAGACATGGCAGAGACAGGCCTGGAGGCCCAGGGCCCGCCCTCTGCCTAGTCCTCTCCTCCCACTGTGTAGCTCTTACATCGAGCTGAACTCCTTCCCCACCAACTCCCCAGGCCTCCCAGGAGCGCAGCGTTGGGGTAGGAAGAGCTGAGGAGAGAGGTTACCGCCTGCCCCACTGCACCCTAACACATGCCATCCACCACACGATGTCCCCTCTTTAAGGTGCCACATGCCGGGGGAAATTTTTTCTGTGATGGCCCCTGTAGTTGGCAGGTGTGTTGCTTGGCACCCCACCTCTAAGATCTTGGTTCTGCAGCCGGTTAGCAAGACCAAAATTCTAGTGAGAGAAAAACTACAATGAAAAACAATGACCCCTGCTATGTCCAGATAATCCATATGTCCAAGAAACCTAGGCCTCCCGACCTGGTTTCTACACGGTGCCGGCGCCTTACCCAGGCAGCTGCCGCAGGGCCCTGGCACCCCTCCTCCATCCCTGTCATGTGCCTGGGGCCCCACCTCAGGTGGCTGGGTTAAAGAGCTTTCTAGTGACAAGTCCTCAAAGGGCACTGTTAATTGTCTCAACATTGTCTTCAGCTAAACTGCTAGAGGACAAAGGGCAGGGGGTGGGGCGAGGGTGAAGGGGTGGGGCTGGGGAATGACAAGAAAGAAAGGGTGGGGAGGGAAGCACACTCACATATGCACGCACACGCATACATGCGCACACACACACGCACACACACATGCATGCACACGCATGCAGCAGAGCCCCTGAGCAGGGCTGTTCTAGTCCCACAGCCTGGGGTGCAGGGAGGTGAGCAGCTGGCTGATGGAAGTCCAGCCGTCCTGGGCTAGCAGCTCCTATCCTGAGGCAGCCCCATTAGCCAGGACAGCAGAGAGCCATTCACGGTCACTCCTGTCATTAGCATAACGCGGATCACTGGAATCTCGGCTGCAGTGTCTCTCTGTCTTTATCCAAGCAGCTCCAGGGGGTCCTCCCATGACAGGAATTCCTGATGAGAAGAAAAGGTGCAGCTCTCTCTGACAAGCTAGCTCCCCTCCTCAGAAAAAAAGAAAGAAAGAAAGAGAAGAGATGACATTGAATGTATCAGAGAACTAAGAAATGCTGCCAGCCTGAGCAACTTCTCCAGCTGGGGCGACAGAGCAAGACCATGTCTCTAACAAACAAACAAACGAAAAAAGAAATTTCTGGATCAGGTGGATGCTAGCTCTACATTCCACTTCACAACCAGACCCTACATCAGCCTGTATTTGAACACCATGGCAATTCACTATCCCATGATCTGTGAGGAAATTTTTCCTTACACTAAACAGATTGGTCCAGTTTCCCCACTTGGGACTGCCCAGAAAAGGCCTATATATCTAATATAATTTATTATAAATAAATGATATTTGTTGGACATGTCTTTTGCCAGGCACTGGGTTAGGTCCTTTATACACTCTCTTGTTTAAACCACAATACTTCTATAAAGTAGATATTATTAGTAGTAGTAGTAGTGGTATTGAGACAGAGTCTCGCTCTGTCGCCCAGGCTGGAGTGCAGTAGCATGATCACGGCTCACTGCAGCGTTGACATTCCCAGGTTCAGGTGATTCTCCTACCTCCGCTTCCCGAGACGCTGGGACTACAAGAGTATGCCACCATGCCTGGCTGGTTTTTGTATTTTTTTGTAGAGACAAGAATTTGCCATGTTTCCCAGGCTGGTCTTGAACTCCTGGGGCTCAAGCAATCTGCCTACATCGGCCTCCCCAAGTGCTGGAATTACAGGCATGAGCCACCCACCCAGCCAAAATAGGTATCCATTAGATCCATTTTACAGAGGAGGAATCTGAGGCACAGAGAAGTTAGGTAACAGCTAGCAAGTCCCAGGTAGGGCAATCCATACTACTATACTCATGACACGACGGGACTTTTAGTGCTAAAGCCAGGAAAACCACTGGCATACTGGGACAAGTTGGACACTCCAGTTGCCAGTCTTCCTGGCAATAGCATCCACATGCTTACCCACTGAAATACACTGCCTCGGAACGTCCGCTCTTCACGTTTCTCACACGCACACGCACGCAGGCACGCACACACGGCCCCCATCTTCTTCCAGACCACGTCTCACCTTTTCACAGCCATTTTTCATTTGATACTAGTGCCAGTCCCTTTGCCAGCCTCCTCCCTCTCTCTCCAGTGTTTCCTGGGCAGCATGTCCATCCCTCCCAGTGCAGTTCCCCCACGTCTTGTGCAGAGTCAGATGCTGACAATCAAGGGGACCATGTTCATAGGTTGAGGGTTTGTGTCCAATGTCCTCTTTTCCTTTTTTCCTTCCCAGCAGAGCCTCTATTTTGTTTAGAGCAGCAGTGTGCCCTGCTTTTAAAAAGACAAACATAAAATAGAACAACTGTCCATATCACCCTCAGCCCAACCACTGGAGGAAGGACGTCTGATTCTGGGGCAGTGGGCGGTGGCGGGAGGAGGAAAATGCACAGTGAATCTCAAATCCAAACAACACGTTAGGATGGTCTCCCTTGGGGGTCCTTCCACGCCTTGGCACTCTCCACTCCACCCAGACAGAGGGGAGAGAGCTGGTTGCTGTCTTCTCTTTCTGAGGAGTTCTTGCCTCAGACACAGAATCCCCCTTCACCCATTACCACCTGCCCACCTCTCCACCTGAAAAACGCCCACTCATTTCTCAAAGCCCAGCTCAAATAGTTCCTGAGCAGGCCATGGAGTGTCCTCATGTCTGTGCCCACAGTAGCCAGCACAGGGCCTGGCATGAAGAGGGGCGTGAAGTGGGCAGGAGTTATCCTGCCTATGGGGATGGCCCCTGAAGCCATATTTCTGCCAGGTCACCCTCCCTCCATTAGAGGTGGAGATCCTTGACCCAAGCTGGCTAAATGGGCTCTTTCCCACAACTGGAGAGCAGAACTGAGCGAGGCCGGATTGGCCTGTGTGCAATGTGTGGCACTGAACCATCTCAATGGCAGCTTGTGAGCCCTGTGGTGGCCATTTATGCCATGTGGAAATGACAGAGGAAGTCAGTCTATGGTGAGAAGGCCCTAGCTGATGCTTGCGAGGAGGGTGTCTCACGTGTCCGTGTGAAGAGACCACCAAACAGGCTTTGTGTGAGCAACAAGGCTGTTTATTTCACCTGGGTGCAGGCGGGCTGAGTCCGAAAAGAGAGTCAGCAAAGGGTGGTGGGATTATCATTAGTTCTTATAGATTTTGGGGTAGGCGGTGGAGTTAGGAGCAATGTTTTAGGGGCAGGGGGTGGATCTCACAAAGTACATTCTCAAGGGTGGGGAGAATTACAAAGAACCTTCTTAAGGCTGGGGGAGATTGCAAAGTACATTGATCAGTTAGGGTGGGACAGAAACAAATCACAATGGTGGAATGTCATCAGTTAAGGCTATTTTCACTTCTGTGGAAGGCCTGACAGAGGGAACGGTCAGTGGGGTGTGGCCTTGGCCTTACAGACCCTTCCTGTTCCGGCTGCTCCCTGCACCCTTGGGTTCTTTGAGGCACTACTGAGTTTCTATTTTTTCTTTTTTCTTTTTCTTTTTTTTTGAGACGGAGTCTCACTCTGTCACCCAGGCTGGAGTGCAGTGGCCGGATCTCAGCTCACTGCAAGCTCCGCCTCCCGGGTTTACGTCATTCTCCTGCCTCAGCCTCCCGAGTAACTGGGACTATAGGTGCCCACCACCTCACCCGGCTAGTTTTTGCTATTTTTTTTAGTAGAGACGGGGTTTCACCGTGTTAGCCAGGATGGTCTCGATCTCCTGACCTCATGATCCGCCCGTCTCGGCCTCCCAAAGTGCTGGGCTGAGTTTCTATTTCTTGCAACTCAAGAGTCCTAGCCGGGTGCAGTGGCTCACGCCTGTAATCCCAGCACTTTGGGAGGCCAAGGTGGGCGGATCACAAGGTCAGGAGATCGAGACCATCCTGGCTAACACGGTGAAACCCCGCCTCTACTAAAAATACAAAAAATTAGCCAGGCATGGTGGCGGGCGCCTGTAGTCCCAGCTACTCGGGAGGCTGAGGCAGAAGAATGGCATGAACCCGGGAGGCGGAGCTTGCAGTGAGTCGAGATCGCGCCACTGCACTCCAGCCTGGGTGACAGAGTGAGACGCTGTCTCAATAAAAAAAGAGTCCTAACTGCTCCAGGGGAGGAGGTTCCCAGGGCTCAACAGATGCTGACCCAGAGTTTGGGCCCTACCTGTCCCACAGCCAGCCGTACCAATGTCCCCTCATTGTCCCCCAACTCCCAGTCTGGTAGCTCTCAGCTGGGGCTGTACATTGTAGTTACCTCAGACAGGTTGAATCAGACTCTCCAGGACGGTCTCCAGCAGCTCTTCAAGTCAACCTGCTTTCACAGGGCCACATCCCATTTCCTCAGGGCTTCCACAGGGCAGCCAGGATGGAACACAGCCCTAGGGAAGGAGGAGCACAGGAGAGCACCGGCCACTGGAGTCCTGAGCACCAACACCCGCCTTTTCCCATGCAGAGCTGTAGAGATGACAGCAGTGGAGGGGTCTGCAAGTGAGGCCAGCCCTGCCCAGCCTGCCCTTCCTCCTCTACCTCCTAACCCAACCCAGCAAGGGTGAGCCCTGGAGCTGTCCTGGTCCCACCCACCACTCGCATGCATGACACACTGAATTATAGGCATAAGCCACCACACCCAGCCAAAATAGGTATCCATTAGATCCATTTTACAGAGGAGGAATCTGAGGCACAGAGAAGTTAGGTAACAGCTAGCAAGTCCCAGGTAGGGCAACCAACCATACCACTATACTCATGCCACTGAACTTTCAGTGCTAAAGCCAGGAAAGCCACTGGCATACTGGGACAAGTTGGTCACTCCAGTTGCCAGTCTTCCTGGCAATAGCATCCACATGCTTACCCACTGAAATACACTGCCTCGGAACGTCCACTCTTCACGTTTCTCACACGCACACGCACGCAGGCACGCCCACAGCCCCCAAGTCTTCTTCCAGACCACGTCTTTTCACAGCCATTCTTCATATGAGACAAGTGCCAGTCCTTTTGCCAGCCTCCTCCCTTTTTCACCAGCGTTTCCTGGGCAGCATGTCCGTCCCTCCCGGTGTAGCTCCCCCCATGTCTTGCACAGGGTCAGAGTCAGCCATGACACTCTGAGTCATAGCTCTGAAACTCTGAAGAGTCCTGTCCATCCTGTGTCCCTGCCTCCTGTGCATACCCCTCCTCCACCCCACCCGTGGTCACTCCACGAGCCCTTCCTGCCCCTTCTCTCTGCCTATCCAGTTATCAGTCTTTCAAGACCTAGGTAACATCCCTGCCTCCAGGAAGCCTTCCCGACTTCTCCAGTCCATTCTAACCCTTTCTTCTCTAGCTTCCTGTTTGCAACCAGCATTCACGGTCCTCATCAGACATACTCACTGATTCCCTGTGACTTCTGCTGCTTCTTATCTGACTTTCCAGGCCTTTAACACCTTGCCTCACTGACCAGTCTGTGAGACCCTTGTCTACTCACCACACCCTGGCCAAACATTGAGCCGGGCGTGAGGGAGATGCTCAGAAGTCCATGCACTGGTGGATGCTCCCACCCCACTTTCCCACTTCCCCACTCCAGACAGTGCCAGTGAAGGGCCCATACTTAGAAGGGTCCTTGGAGAGTCAGGTTGGACGGGAGCAGGAGCCCTCTCTCTCACACACACACACACACACACACACACACAACGGTGGCTGATAGCACCGGTCGATGGTAGAGGGATGGGGGAGGCTAGATTACCTCTTAATTCCATCCCAAACCTGAAATCTCTGAGCCCAGCACACCAGAGTAGCTTCCTGTGGCAGCCACACTGCCTGTCCCACCCAAGCTGCCTGTCTTTACTCACCACCACTCTCCATGCACCTTCAGGGGGAGGGGGCTGGGAGTGGGCAGTGGCAGTGATGTGAGTCTGAAACCACGTCCAGAGACCAGTAAGAGACCAAAATCAATGTGTGACTAATTTTAGGGCTGCTGGCTTGGCTGGCTGCATGCAGTGTGTGTGTGTGTGTGTGTGTGTGTGTGTGTGTGTGTGTGTAATGACAGTGAAGACAAAGCTAAGTGCAAACCTCTGCCAGCCAACAGCAGCAGAACTGCATCTCCCGAGAGCTCCTTGAGTCTCCTTGCCATCCCCATATGCAGTGTTGGTGAGAGCTGAGCAGGCAGCTGCTCCCCGGAGAGCCTCAGGGCAAGGCTGGAGAACAGAGTGTTATAGACTCAGCAGCTGACAGGCACAAACCTCGGGACATCTCACACACAGAAAGGCACACACAAGAGAGGCCCCCCGCAGCTGGCAGTGCAGGGCTCCCAGGGAGTGCACAGGTAGACATGTGGGCACATGAGGACTCACTCACAGACACCCAAGCAAGCAGGAAGGTACCAGACTAACCCAGACACCAAATCCACACAGGTAGCAGGCCCACAGACACAGCTTCACACCTGACATCCTCCCAAGACACCCAAATCAGTCTTCCTCAGTCAAAGGCAGCCTCTGGCTAGTTTGGTGCAGTGACAACAGTTTGTCATACCCATCTCACCTCCCTTTCTTTGCATCTACCCAATTTTTTTTGAGGTCACCTGAAGCGGGGCCAGCTGAGCTTCCCCTGCCCTGGACCTAAGAGGTTCTCTATCCCAGGGCTGTGGGGTTTGGGAGATGGAGGTCAAAGTTGGAAACTGGCTTTCCACCCCTCTGCTGGGGACTGGAGCCTGCCCTTTCCATGGAGGGGAGGTGGTTGGGGCAGTGAGGGCAGGCAAGGCCCCACAGCTTTCCCAGGGCCCAGCCCTGGTTGCTTCACTTGCTGGAATTGCGTACTGCGTCAGGCCTCTGAACCCCAAGGGAAAGTCTGGGAGCGGGGGCTGGGAGAGCCTGGTATGGAGTCTCCAGTGTCCCCTCAGGCCTCTGGGCAGGCCCATCCCATCATCTGCCAGTGGGTCCTACATACCAGAATATCCATGGGCAGCTGTGCCTCTGGCCACCAGAATGCAGCTTCGAGAGCAGCTTCAGGCTCTGGTCCCAGGGTCAAGCCTGGCTGTATGAGCCCTGATCACTCTTCCTGGACATCCCTTGGAGCTGGACACCATGTGGACACAGCGGCATCTGCAGAGCCAGGGGTACCCACAGGGGCAGTCCCAGGCGCTGACTACACAAGCAGGGGAGGCCCGTGTGCGCCAGGCAGGGGAGCTGGGCCTAGGGAGGGAGTCGGAGCTGCCCCTCAGGGTTGAGCTGGGCAAGTAGGTTCTTACTGAGGGCTGCCCCCCATCTGGGCTGCCAGATGCCACCCCAGATATGGTATCTCCCTTCTTCTCCTGTCCACACTACACACAGCATAGTAGAATTGCAGCTTCTCTCACTCTGGCCCTGCTCTCTGCCCTCTGTCTATGGCCCTCCTCTTTCAGATATTCAACAGGCTGCCTCCTCATTATTCGGTCCAAGATCACCTCCTCAGGGGGGCCTCCCTGATCACACTAGCTGAACAGCAGCCCCCAGCCCATTCCCCACTTTGACTTTCCTCATAGCACTTATCACTACAAGACAATACAGTCGATGTGCATTTATCTTCTGTCTCTCCCACAGGAATGTAAACTCCATGAGGGCAGGGACTTTGGCCTGTCTAGTCCCAGAATTCCCAGCGCAAACAAAGTAGGCATGCACTAAATACGTTCCATGAACATGAGCAAGCATGCACATGCAACTGACACACGACAAACATGTGCACAACACAGACACACAACACACATGCACGCACCCCCGCACGCACTTGTGAGCAGAGGCATTTGAATGTCTCACTTGGCTCAGCTCCCGAGAGCCCGAGGGAAGCGTTATCACCCACGCTCTCCCACTCAGGTAGCCTCCAGTCGGACTCCGCTCAGCCCTCCTGGTGCTAACTCGGCCTGACACGCTGGTTGCACATGGGACCTCCTGTGGAAGCTGCAGCGAGCCCACCACCATTGTGGTGGTTGCTAATTGGCTCTGTGTTGGGCCGTGGGTCACCGCTCGGTCAGCCATGGCTGATACCTTCTTCCCACTTGTCTCAGGAAAGGCGCTGCTGTCCCCTCTGCTTAGTCCTCAGCAGGCCACTGAACCGCACATGCCTGGCCACATGGGACCAACTGGGCCAGCCAGCCTTTCTGATGGTGGCTCCAGTCCTGCTTGTTCTTGAGAAAGAGCAGAGACAGTTCAGCAATAAGACTGGCCCTGGGCTGGGTGGTTGCCCACGATGTAGTGTAATAAAGAGGGTATAACGAAGGGCCCAAGCCCAGCATCTGTGCATAACCTGTCACAGTGCCCGTGCCATCAGAAGAAACACCCATCCAGGCCAATCCTTGCTCTCCCTCAGGGCTTCTCTTAAAGTGCACAGCCCTAACTGGGGCGGGGTCCTGAAAGGTGGGGAGAGGAAGGCCCGCTCACTGGAACACACAATCCATCCTTGCACATATCCACCGTCAGGTCTCTGAGCTTGATGCTCTTATGTCCCTTGACACCGCTTCCGGGGCTTTTCGGTGGACGGCTTTTGGGGTGGAAGTGGCAGCCCCAGCTTACCGGCCGTCATGCTCATGTCTGGGATCTCAGTACTCTGGGGAAGGTGAGGTGGCTTTTCCTCAGCCTAGGCTGGGATCCTCAGTGGGTGCTGGTTTACCTGACTTTCCTCCCAGTGGGGTTTGAGGGTGGAGAGGGGACAGTGCCTGGGCCACGAGAAAGCACAAGACCTGGCTTCCTGTGGAAGGGTGCCCACTCCACTCCCACTTCTCAGGCCTCCAGAGCCCAACTTGTACTACTTCACAGTTTTACCGGGGCCCAAATCGCCTCCTAGAACACCTCTCACTCTCCAAGCCATCCTCCAATCCTGCCTTTTCTACTGCCTCTCTTGCCTGCTCCTGCACACTCTGACTAATCCTTGCTCCATCTGCCCCGTCAGGGGACTGCAGAGCTGAGGGCAGGTCTTGGGTAAGGCCTACCTCTCCTGCCTTTCTTCTCCTAATGCTCCAGCTGGGGGTTCATGACTGCAGAAAAATCCATTGTGTCAACAACTCCAATGGCCTCCCTTGATATAGTCCATCATGCAGACAGAGGCAGGATGCTAGGGAGGGCCCATGAGAGGTCCTGGGTGACACCTCCTGGCCCTGATCTGGCCCTGGCCTGGGTCTGGAGAACTGAAAGCCACCTGACTTGTTCTCCACACGGGCCAGAAAAGGCTGGAGCAGCCGAAGTCTTTCGGAAACAGTGTCTGGGGGATATTCAGGGCTGCCTCAGAAAAGAAGGTAAGGGAAAGAAAGAGTGGAGGGCCAGCCCCACTCTCCCATGCTGCCAGGCCTCGGCTTGCTGCATCTTCCTGAGGCCTTCAGAAGTGATGAGCTGGCTCCAGGGCATGGACCCCCAGCTGCTGTTTGTCCCAACCTGAGGGAAACAAAGCCCAGGCCTAGGGCTTTGGTATGAGGCATGTAGGGAGTTGAAGTTTTGTAGCCTTTAAATAGCATCCAGTATTAATCCAGTGATAATCCAGCCAGTGGATTATTAAAGGAAAAAAAATCGAACAAGAATAGAAATTATACTTCTAGCTGATTTATCCTTAAAACCTGGCTGTGGGATTATTGAGTTGATACAGGGACTCCAAGGTCATAAGGTGGGTGGCACCCTGTGATCTATGTTCACTTCCAGAGTTTTCCAAACTCGATGGAAGAGAAAACCTGTGGTGTGTGTAGCAGGGAAAATGTATTAGGGACTCAATACCACTTGAGAAACCAGACTACATCTGTGCAAATAGCCTTGCTTCTTTAGCCATTAAACAGGATGAAACAAGTTTCTCTCCTTTGGGGCTTTCTGAGCCTCAATCTACTGATGGGCAGTACATTGTCTCTCTCCAGGTTGAGGGTGGGACAGGTGGATTTGGGAAGACGTAGTGTTCCCAAGGACCATAAGAATCCTGTGTTCTGGTACTCATTAACATATCTTGAGGAAATATTGGGAAACACTGCCGAACTGATCTATGGATCAGTTTAATCCATTTTATGAATACCTCATTTTATTATTTGCAGTAACATATAAATCCTGCCCTAAGTTATTGGAAGACAATTTTATAAAACTGAAAACCAAACATTTCCCCTCCTAAAAACACTCAAGTCATATTACCGATAGCATGGATCACTGGGGTCGCTCCCTCAGCCTTGCTCTTGGCCCCCTCTCTGGAAGAGATTTCTTCAGTGACCAACTCCTCCCATTTTAAAAATGGAAAAGTCCTATGTCCCAAGAGCCCTCCTCAGTTCTGAGCAAACCAGACTATTGGGCTCACTCTCCTCTAGCAGGTACTGGAAGAGCCAGGACTGGCTGCAGTCAGCCCCAGGAACTCTCTGAGACCTACAGGTCATGATGCAAGGGGACTGGTATCACTGATTAAGCTACTGGCTGGCCCGTCCTCTTTCTTCTGTCCAGTCTCTTGCCTGCAGGTCACTGTCCAGATCTCCTGGGCAGGTGAAGGGAAGAAAAGCTGCCTAGCCCTGCCCACCAGCCACAAGCACCCAAGCATGACGCTCTGAGTTCCAGCTCTGACCCCATCTCCTGCACAAACCCCTCCTCCGCCCCACCCTTGCTTCATTCCAAGTGCCCTTCCTGCCCCTTCTCTCTATGCATTCATGTCTCACCAGTCTTTTAAGACTACTGCCTCCAGGAACCCTTCCTGACTGCTCCAGTCCATTCTAACCCGTTTCTTTTCTAGCCTCCCAATGCTCCCAGCTGGTTGACTCTCACAGCCCCTCTTTCTTGCTTTCTAGCTTCAGAGAGTGTCAGAGAGGGACTCATGCCTGTAATCCCAGGATTTTGGGAGGCTGAGGCAGGAAGATTGCTTGAGGCAAGAGTTCAAGACCAGCCTGGGTGACATAGGGAGACTTTGTCTCTATAAAAAATTAGCCAGATGTGATGGTGTGCTCCTGGAGTCCTAGCTACTGGGGAGGCTGAGGTGGGAGGATCACTTGAGCCCAGGAGTTCGAATCTGCAGTGAGCCATGATCACACCACCGCACTCTAGCCTGGGCAACAGGGGAGGGGGCATCCTTAGAAGCGTCCTGAGAGAATCAGGTTAGATGGGAGCAGGCTTTCGCTCATGTACACATGTAACTGTGAAGGATGGAACTGCTAAGTTGAAGAGGGGTTGAAAACCCTCAGGATTCTGCAAGAAGGCACTCTGGCTGGAAGGAGAGTCTTCTGGGAACCTGGTAGGGAGTGGCAAAGCCAGTCGAGACAGTTGCCTGGAGCAAGTCTCACAGCCTCTGCTTTCTTCCTTCCCCCAGCAAACCTTTCCTCCATCCCCCAGGGACTGTCCCTTGTCTCAGCAGGAGCTCTCCCAGAAGCCCACACTCAGCCCCAGGCTTGCGCTGCTTCCCAGATGCCCAAAGGCAGATGGGGAAGGTGGATTCCAGCCAGGCTCCGCTCCAGGAGCTGAGAAGAAAGCCCCAGAGGTGGCTCTGTCTTGCATTCTTCCTTGAGGTTCAAGGATTCAGATAAGGAGCCATGACTTTATAACCTTTATGTAGAGTATAGAGAGATTTATATGTGTGACTGTGTCACTAAAACAGCACTTTTTATTTCTATTTTAAAATCATTTTCATTTTTATTTTAAAATTATACGGGGAGATGGGGAGATCGCTATGTTGCCTAGGCTGATCTTGAACTCCTGGCCTCAAGTGATCATCCTACCTCAGCCTCCCAAAGTGCTGGGATTGCAGGCATGAGCCACTGTGCCCAACCCAATTCTATTTATATAACATTCCTGCAATGACAAAAGTTTGGAAATGGAGAGCAAATTAGCTGCCAGGGTTCAAGGCAGAAAGGGAGTGTGTATACAAGGAGAACTGGAGGAATACTGCTAGAGATGGATTCCAGCTCAGTATCTCAACTGTGGTGGTGGATACGTGAACCTACACATGTGATAAAACTAGAACTAAACACACACATGTATTTGTAAAAATGGGTACAACAGGCTGGGCGTGATGGCTCACACCTGTAATCCCAGCACTTTGGGAGGCCGAGGTGGGCAGATCACCTGAGGTCAGGAGTTCAAGACCAGCCCGGCCAACATGGTGAAACCCCATCTCTGCTAAAACTACAACAATTAGCCAGGCGTGGTGGTGCGTGCCTGTAATCCCACCTACTCGGGGGGCTGAGGCAGGAGAATCGCTTGAACCCAGGAGGTGGAGGTTGCAGTGAGCCAAGATGGTGCCACTGTACTCCAGCCTGGGCGACAAGAATGAAACTCCATCTCAACAAACAAAAACAAAAACAAAAAATGGGTATAATAAAAAAAAAAAATGGAGAAATCTGGGGCTGGGCACGGTAGCTCACGCCTGTAATCCCAGCACTTTGGGAGGCCGAGATGGTGGACTGGCGAGACTGTGAGATCGAAAAGCCTAGCTAACACGGTGAAACCTCGTCTCTACTAAAAATACAAAAATTAGCTGGGCGTGGTGGTGGTGCTCAGAACCCTGTCACCAGGTGCTGGAGGTGAGAATGGTGTGAACCCAGTGGCTGGGCGCTTGCAGTGAGCCCAGATCACATGCACTGTAATTCAGCCTCGCAACAAAGCGAGACTCTGTCTCAAAATAAAATAAAATAAAATAAAATAAAATAAAATAAAATAAAATAAAATAAAATAATAAAAAGAAAGAAAAAAGAAAAAGCATTCTGACAGCTACCTATATGCCTTGCAATGGCTCAATTCACCCACCATTTGGGCCGGGCGCAGTGGCTCACACCTATAATCCCAGCACTTTGGGAGGCCGAGGCAGGTGGATTACCTGAGGTCAGGAGTTTGAGACCAGCCTGACCAACATGGAGAAACCTTGTCTCTACTAAAAATACAAAATCAGCCGGGCGTGGTGGCACATGTCTGTAATCCCAGCTACTAGGGAGGCTGAGGCAGGAGAATCGCTTGAACCTGGGAGGCGGAGGTTGCGGTGAGCCGAGATCGTGCCATTGCACTCCAGCCTGGACAAAAGAGTGAAACTCCATCTCAGAAAAAAAAAAAAAAAAAAAAGGAGAAATCTGAAAGATTGATGGACTGTATCTATGTTAATATCTGAGTAGTGATATTGTAGTTGTGAAAGATGTTACCACTGGGGGAAACTGAGATCTCTTTGTAGTATTTCTTTCAACTGTATGTGAATCTAAAGTTATCTCGAAAAATTATAGTTATTGATTTTTTTCTAAAAATAAATATAGCCAGGTGCAGTGGCTCACCCCTGTAATCCTAGCACTTTGGGAGGCTGAGGCAGGAGGATCACCTGAAGCTAGAAATTCAAGACCAACCTGGGTAACAAAGCGACACCTCATCTCTACAAAAAAAAATTTAAAAATTAGCCTCGCGTGGTGGTGCGTGCTTCTAGTCCTAGCTCTTTTGGAGGCCGAGGCAAGAGTATCACTTGAGCCCAGAAGCTGGAGGCTATAGTGAGCTATGATTACACCACAGCACTCCAGCCTGGGAGACAGAATGAGACCCTATCTCTTAAAAAAAATACAATTTTATAAAAGGGGGAACTATGAGTTCTGCACATTTGCTAATGGGCAAGGCAGGCGCCTGGAAGAGATCCCCCTCCCTCTAAACCTTGCCCACCGTTTCCTTGCAGCAACTTCACAAGACCTCTTCCAGAGGAGGTCTGTTCTGGAAAAATCCACCCCACTGCTGTGAGTTCTTTGCCTCTCTCTTCTGGGATACACGATGTTGGTAGCTCAGTACCAGGGCTCCATCTAGAAGCCAGATAACTAAATCCTGATAAAGGAACCAGACAGGCTCGGGAGGGGAGGTCTGTGAAACTTATTCCACTGGTTTTACATGCCACAGAATTCATATTGGTTCCACCTCCCAGCCGTCTCTCCATGTACACTTATTTTTGGGTTTCCTGCTATACTGTAGCATAGGAGATGTCACAGTTGGTGCAGGGTCCAGTGATGGAATGGGTTATTCTGATTATTCAAGCACCAATGTCTAATTCATCATGACCAAAAGCACGTACTAGTGTCCATAATTCACAGGGCGTTGTGGCAATCTGGTCCCTAACCTCTGAGCATTTCTGCCACTATAAAATGGACATACACGGCCGGGCGCGGTGGCACAAGCCTGTAATCCCAGCACTTTGGGAGGCCGAGACGGGCGGATCACGAGGTCAGGAGATCGAGACCATCCTGGCTAACACGGTGAAACCCCGTCTCTACTAAAAAATACAAAAATCTAGCCGGGCGAGGTGGCGGGCGCCTGTAGTCCCAGCTACTCGGGAGGCTGAGGCAGGAGAATGGCGTAAACCCGGGAGGCGGAGCTTGCAGTGAGCTGAGATCCGGCCACTGCAGTCCAGCCTGGGCAACAGAGCAAGACTCCGTCTAAAAAAAAAAAAAATGGACATACACTTTATCTTACAGAGTGTTGTATAGTTAGGCACTACGAAAGAGATATAAACATCCCTGACACCTGACAAGGAGACACATTCCCAAAATGGCAGTATCGACTGGGCAACTGGAGGGCTCACGGTGCCTTGGGAATCTTAGGAGATGTCAGGAGACCAAATGCCCCAGTGGGAAAACTGCGCATCTCAGCAGAGGCTAGTGGATGCCTCTCCTCAGTACTGCTACAGTGCTGTTTAACCCTGGCTGTCACATGTCACCCCAGTGAGCCAAGAGGAGGAGGACAAGTGTTGGACCTCAGTTGAAACCTGAAATGACTGAGTTTACCTGTAAATGATTAACTGGATTAAGCTTTCTGCTTTTAGGGAGAGGGGAGGATTGAGTCAGAAATCAAGTTTAGTTGTAGAAAAAGTTATCTTTTTGTACCCCTGAGTTTGCAGTCTGTAAAACATTGGAGCCGCTACACAGGTACACACTTTCATATACAGTGTGTGCTTATACACTGATATACACAGACCATGAGCTTTCTCACAGGCATATACCCAGTGGTGTGCTGGTAAGTGTTAACAGTCAGCTTTCTGGAAACAATAACAACCTGAGTTGTAGCAGTTACCGATTTCTGTGGTGTAAATACTCCCACCATGGTGATTTCAAGCTACCAACATAATTATACCTCATGGAAGATGGAGAGTTGTACATGAAACTGGGTTTTTGTGAGCTGTGTGAGCTGGCTCCAGCGTAAGTTACAGGTGCACGTTTACGCATCTGCCTAAAGGTGCCTAAATATGCAGGCTTGCTTAGGTTTCTTTGAGAACTGAAACGTTAACTTGAAATCTGTAGACACATTAATATAGAAAAATACATGAGGACGTCATCTCAACTACATGCATCTGTAGACACATTCAGTCACTTAGAAACATATACAAAGAGAAGTTCGAATATAAAAAAAAAAATACACACCTACGCATAGATTGACACAAGCCAGGACATGCATATAAACTCACACATAGACACCCACATGTTCAGAAAAGAAGAAGGAGTAAACTAACCAGATTTGCTCCAGTTGCTGCCCTGGCCTGAGGCCCCACATCCCTCAGAACAATTTAAGATCAAGGCAGATAAGATCCCTCTTTTTTTTCAGTTCCCTTACATGGCTGAAGAGACTTGAAGAACAGAACATTTACACCAGCTGTGTATGGCTGCCTCTGTGCTCTGGGGACCCCATGCACCCCTTGTCCCTTGCAGTCCCGTAGGCTGTCTTTCCCTTGCTTTGCAGATGCCAGCCCCAGAGTCCCACCTCCACCCTCGGTAAGGAAGCCCCTCACCTCTGCCTCTTTCATTGTGGGAAAGTGAACTCCAGCCTCTCTCTACTTCCTCATCCCAGATCAACAGATGTTAGCATGACCCCCTCCTTGCTCCCTCCCCGTGACTCCTGCTCTGTCCCCCACCCCCACCTCCATCACTTGCTTGTTCATCTCTCACCTGGACCAATGTCCAGCCTTCTAAGTGTTTCCCTTCTCCAAACTCTTTCTTCCCATTTGTCACCCTGTAAGTGACCTACCAGATTATTTTAAAGCACAGTGCTGAGGTCACACATGTACTGGCAACTTTGAATGCAAGACCGACTAGGGCTAGATCTCTTTGAGGCCCCCTGACCACATGTCCAATTCCTGCTTCCTCAGTTCACAGTTTCACTTCTCCTTATTTTCTCTTTCTCTTCCTGATCTGTTCTGTAAATTTAGTTTCCGCTGTGGAATTTGCTTGCTCCCTTCTTTAGCTCAAATTGGGCATTTGCTACCCGTCATGTTTGTGACACCATGCTTTATAGTTTATAAACCACTCTCAAAGCTATTTGTGGAGTACTGAGGTTAGCCCTGGACATACTGTGGTGAGTAAAAACAGATGTCACTGTGTTTCATGAATTAAGTTAACAAAATCTGTTGAGGACCCTGACCAAAAGTCATCTGTCCCAAAATTGCAAGTAGATTTGTGAGGAAAGATATTTTCCTATTGTCTCTCTTACCACTCTTTCCCCAAACTATGGCCTCCCTGGGGTCATAGGGACAAAGTACAGAAGACAGAGAAGACTGTGGCTTACAGATTCTTAAAGAACTTTATCAACCTTGTGAGCATCATGGGAGCAGCCACTGGATGTTGCAAGCCCAGTGTACACTTGTATACCCTGCTATATTGCAACATCTTGAATTTCTTCCCCTTGATATTAACTACCCACACATAATAAGCCACATATATTATTTGTGTGAGCCTAGGCTTATTACTTTTATTTTAGAGCCTCCCGTTTCCTCATTTGTAATATGTGATTAGAAATCTGTCATTCTTGGCCTGCCGCAGTAGTTCACCGCTATAATCCGGCACTTTGGGAGGCCGAGGCAGGTGGATCACTTGAGGTCAGGAGTTCGAGACCAGCCTGGCCAACATGGTGAAACCCTGTCTCTACTAAAAATACAAAAATTAGCTGGGCGTGGTGGCGCATCCCTGTAGTCCCAGTTACTTGGGAGGCTGAGGGGCGGAGGCAGGAGAATCACTTGAACCCAGGAACCATAGGTTGCAGTGAGCTGAGATCGCGCCACTGCACTCCAGCCTGGGCCACAGAGTGAAACTCTGTCTCAAAAAAAAAAAAAAAAGTGTCATTCTCATAAGGTTTTTAGGATGATCAAACAAGATAAAGGTACATATAAAACAAGTTAAAGGTACATAAAAGGTACATAAAAGGTACTATACAATTATAATATACAACATCAATGTATTTTATTTATTCAATGCCATTTCTTCTTTAAATCAATTATTGGCCATTATTTATTTCATAAATAGGCACTCAGTGACCTAGAAATATTATGGTCCAGATGGAGACAACAGGGTTGTACAACAGAAATACAACGTGGGTCAAAATTTTAAATATCCTAGTAGCAACACTAAAAAAGGTAATTAATAAATTGGCAAAATTAATTTTACTAATCTATAATCTTGACCTACTATATCCAGAATGTTATCATCTCAACATGTGATTCATATAATAGTGACTAATGAGGTATTTTACACTCTTTTCTTGGTACTAAGTCTTTGAAATCCTGTGTGTATTCTACACTGACGGGATATCTCATTTTGGACTAACCACATTTCAAGTGCTTAGTAATCACATATGGATAATCACATGTGGATACTGTGTAGGACAGCACACACTAATTGGTAATGTAAGTACAAGTTAGTTAAGATCTGTGAAGGACTTTATGATTTCCAAAAGTCTTTCGGCATTTAAATCTTGCGTTAGCCCCAGCAGGTGGATGTTTATCATTTCCATTTTGTAGAGGACAGGCTGCAGCAATTACCTGTAAGTCACCCAAGATCATCCAGCTAGTAAATGGTCAACTCAATTCTTGTCTTAAACCTAGGCACTTTCCCTTTTACTTGCTTGCCTAAACAAGCAATACAAAGACAAACTTAATATTATCATACACATAGGCCCCATGGCTCATTGCAGTAGTACAGGAGAGAAACACTTATTTCAAAATCCACCTACAATCTAGTCTCCAAAAATCCTGCCCAGTTTAATTGCACCAGAATCTATTAACTCTGTAATTCTAAAAATATGTGTCTTGGATAATCTTCCAGCTCTAATGTGCTGTGAATAAAAAATGTCGTAGATAGGCATAAAAAAATCCTACCCTCTTCTATTACATTCTCCATCTGATATAGAATGTATGATATACACATATTCTATAAATGAATACATGATATAGAGTCTATCATGTAGCGATTTACTTTTTACTTCTGTGAATTACAACGTGGTACGGTAGGAAATGAGGAAGCTTAAAAAGCACAATTTTCTCACTAAAGCATAACCAGACAAAGAAGCCTATTAGGGTTTCTCCACCAGAAGATGGCAGGCAGTCAAGGGGGACAGAGTTCGACCGGCGACAGGCCAGCTGATTTCCCCTAAGAGATGCCAAGGGCAGCTGACCGCCCCTCCTGGCCCGTGAAGCTGCTCCCTGCGGGCCGAGAACTGCCAGAGGAGGCCCTCAGGAGCCACAGCTCTCCCTGACCTGGCCTGTATTTGCACCCCTAGGGATCCCATTCCCTTTCCCGACGCAGTGGAAGGAAAGGGAGCGGAATGGGGGTTGAAAGGCAATAAAAAACTTGTAAAGCCGTAACTGCTAGTTCTCCCAGTAGCCTATGTCCCTGCAAACATCCTCCACAAGAAGTAAACTGGGTGGGTAGTAAGAGGTGAAGGCTCCCTCCTCACTGCTGCCGGGACCGCCTGGGGGGCTTGTCTCTGTTTACCCAATTCCTCCCGGATCCCTACATTCACACGAGCGCAGGGCAACAATGTGAGCGTGTGTTCGTGTGTGCCCGTGTGACTCGCCATCGCGTGGCAGATGTTCGGTTGAACACTACAGTAATTTATGTAACAGGCTTATGAGCGCAGGTCCCTGAGCCCACAGCTTCGCGGGGGTCTGGTCGAGCGTGCGTCACAATCTACGCGGCCAAGAGCAATGCGCACGCGCAATATAACGCGGGGCTGCCAGCAACTTCCGGGCGCTAAGGGGCAGGCAGGGCAGTGACGTGTCCTAAGGGTCCGACGGACCTAGATACCCCTCTTTGGTTCCTCCTCTTGGGATTAGTGTCCATCTCTGGAAGCAGGATCCAGGAGGACGGGAGGGGCCGCTGCGGACCGCAGTCGCGCGACCCGGAGGACACGCCACTCTTAGGAACTCAGCGATCCACAACTCCTACCGGCGCCCCGCCCCGCCCATGCGCACGCGCACTGGGCGGTAGCTGGCTGCGCGGGAGCTTTCGGGACACGGGGCGGTGCCCAGCCAGCTGGAGGGAGGGAGGTGTCAGGTGGGGAGGAAAGCAAACGGCGGGACCAGCGGCGACGGTAGCAGCAGCATGGCCGCGATCTATGGGGGTATAGAGGGGTGAGTGCGGCCCGGCTGAGGGAGCCTGGGCCCGAGGGTGGGGCGGAAGGCCGTGGCCAGGCTGGCAAGCTGGTGGCCTTGAGCCACGGCGTCCGGGCACTTTGGTCGGCGGGACCTTGCGGAGAAGAGGTGTGTGCACGCGCAGGGGCGCCCTGCAGCGCGCGGCCGTATGCCTTACGGGGACTCTGCGTGTGCAATAGCCACACCCCGGGTGGGGGATCCTTTGTGTTTCTTGGCGGAACCACGCCCCTTTCTCCCACGAAACACCCACTCAGCTGTCTTCAGCTGGGGAAGCAGCGCCTTTTTCCTATTCTTGACCTCGGACAGAGTTTTGCAGAACAGGTGTCAGGTGTGAAATTGCTGAGCGGGGGCAGGGTGGGGAGTGGGAGTGGGGGTGGGGAAAAGCGGGACAGAGATCTTGGTTGGAGGTTATCCGGGAGCTGGAGCAGCTGTGAGCCAGAGTACTAGGTTGTCCTGATGTCTGAAAAACACTCCATCCCTGTTGGCCTGCCATGCTGCTTTCACTAGATTGCATTTTTCTGCTCAGAAGCTTGTTTACTGAACTTTTTGTAATAGTTCTGCCCCTGGGTATGACTATGGACAAGATATTTACCCTCTCTGGGCTACATATGTGCAAAGTGAGGATAGAGATAAATAAGATCGCTACGTCCCTGTCAGTGGCAGCAGTCTGTGAATCTGAGTGTGTCAAATCAGGGAATAATGGGGGTGGCTGTCCTCTCAGCCAGAGCACTGTACTTTCGAATCTGTGATTGTTTTCACTTTCCTGGCAGCCACACCCCACTGCTGATTCACAGACTCTACAGTCTTTTCCCATGAATTATTAGGAATGGTCTTTCCCATCCTGGATCTGTAGCACTTAAAAACAAAACAAAACAAAACAAAAAAAACAGTATAGAAGTCTGCATTCATCCTTGTTATAGTCATCTGTAAGATATGACCCGTTTCTTCCAGTTCGTCAAGACATTCTTTTGGATGTTGAATCTGCCAACTCATGTATTAACTACTCCCTTGAAATTTCATGTCCTCTTTGAGTTTGATGAGCGGTCTTCAGTGTCCTCTTCTTCCATTCCTAAAAGTAATGATCAATAAAGAAACATATATCCCACCACCACAGATCTCCCTGTGAACTATCGTGACCCCCCAGTAATCAACATTTGAAGGTTTACTTGCTTAAGTATGTATGAACTCACCCTGTCATGTGGTCAGCATTTCTCGCAAAGGTGTCTTAAAGACACCTGGATCTTGAAAGGCAGTCTTTAGCTATTGTGAAGGAAGCAGAGAGATGTGCCATTTTTCTTAGGAGTGTTTGCTGAGCATTGCCCGTGCCAGCTCCTGTGCTAGTGCTGAGAGGGTAAGTGATCAGGAGCTTGACCCAGTGGAACTTGAAGTCGAGTAAGAGGTGGACACAAAGCCTCTGAACACACTCTTCATACAGAGGAGTCCTTAATAACTTTAGAGGCACTGAAGATTTGACTAATGGAGACTTAACTAATTCGTGGGGGTGGGCCACACCTCAGAAAAGGTTTCAAGGACTAGGTGAAGTATAAGTAGAGTTTTGCAGGATAAGGACATCCCTAAGGGAAGAGGAGTGAGAATTATGTTTCAGTTAAAGAGCACGCAAACACTGAACCATAGAGGCGGGTTTGGGAGTGGTGATTGAGTTTGTTGAAACTGTGTCTTCCATCACACTGGGCTCTGCCAGTGTGGACAGCACAAGTTTAGTTCTCTCTGCGGGTTTTTTCTGAGCAAGACCAAGTGCCCTCTTGTGTTCTGTAGGGGAGGCACACGGTCCAAGGTCCTTTTAGTCTCGGAGGATGGGAAGATCCTGGCAGAAGCAGATGGACTGAGCACAAACCACTGGGTAAAAACCATACTGAGGGGATCAGAGGGCTTGGTTCTGATTTTATTCTCTGTAATTCCTGTTGAGGTGGTGGCTGGGGCTCATAGAGCAGCCTGTAGGGGCAACGTAGCTTCTGTAAGCCTTTGTAACTCCTTCTTCCCTTGATTGGGGCCAGCTGATCGGGACAGACAAGTGTGTGGAGAGGATCAATGAGATGGTGAACAGGGCCAAACGGAAAGCAGGGGTGGATCCTCTGGTACCGCTGCGAAGCTTGGTGAGTCTGGGGTGGAGCCGGGGAATTCAGCCATCAGTGACACTGAGACAGCTAGCAAGTTTGAACTAGATGAGTTTGATGACTGTAGAGGGAAGGACCTCCAAGACTTAGTCCCTGGTGTCGAAACCATCATAATCTCACCCAGTCTCATGGCTTCAGTTGCCACCTACAAACTACAAGTGTGTTGGAAGAGCACAGGCTTTGGAGAGCTGCCAAGACCTTGGTTTGAATCCCAGCTTTGCTGCTTAGTATCTGAGTAACCATGTGTAAGTTACTTACCTTCTCTAAGCCTCAGTTTCCTCATTTGGAAAATGTGGATAGTAGCTACCTCAGAGTTGTTGGGAAGGTAAAATGACATGATACATTGCAAAGCGGTTAGTATAGAGCCTGACCCATAAGCACTCATTAAATGTTAGCTATTATTACTCCTGCTTCAAATCTTTCTCCCAAGTTGCAGTAGCTCCAGCCACTCCCTGGACATACATGTGGGATGTTCTGCAGCCATGGGCAAACCCCATGTGTTCCAAACCAAACTTACCTCTCCATCGCCCCTCTGCCTGCCCCGCTGCCTGCTCTTTCTGTTAAGAGCACTACCGCCCTCCCAAGCTCCAAAGCTGGCATTGTGGAATCCATCTTTCTTCTGTCCATCCCCAGTCCAGGTTGTTCTTATAACCACAGCCTTCCGAGGGTTCATTGTGTGGGGTGAAAGGAGGACAGGCTGGGTGAGCAGGGAATGGCCAGATGGGGAGAACAGGAATCAGGCATCAGGACGGGGAGGGGGTTGAGAGAAGAGCTGGGGCTGGGGCTCTGCACACTCGCTCACCTCCCACGTGGCCTAGGGCCTATCTCTGAGCGGTGGGGATCAGGAGGACGCGGGGAGGATCCTGATCGAGGAGCTGAGGGACCGATTTCCCTACCTGAGTGAAAGCTACTTAATCACCACCGATGCCGCCGGCTCCATCGCCACAGCTACACCGGATGGTGAGGAAGTGGAGGGAGGGGTGAGAGTGAGAACTGGTTTTTTTGGGAAAGCCCCCTAGATACAGCTGACAAAACTTGTTCTGCAAATATCCAGAAGGCAGCCTCTCTTATGTTCCCCTCGACTCCTTCAGTAGTTTAAGTCTTTGCCAGAGCAAGGACCAGGCAGCAGGAGGGAGGGCAAGAAAGGTCTCTTGATGGGAATCAAGGAGTGGAGTCAAACGTAACTCCCCTGCAGATGAGGGAACCCCTGGGGGCCGTGTAGTGAGGAAGGCAGACTGTGGAAGCTGTCAGTGCTGAGGAGGAAGTGGGGTGGCCCTGTGATAGTGTAAAGAGTGTTGGTGTTGTGGGATTGGTGTTTGAATCCCAGTTCCTGTTTTGCCTGCTATACCATGTTGATGAAGTTCCGAAACTCTCTTGAGTTTCCGTTTCCTCATCTATAAAATAGAGGTAGTTGTATTCATAAGATGGTTTAGGGTATGAGTGAATATCACTGAGAACAGGTCTAGCACAATCTCAGTAAAGCAAGTAGAGTCACTGGAAAACCGGCTGGGCAAGAAGCCGCATTCCCTCTAAGAGGTGCAGGCTTGCATTTCTCTGTCCCCCTAGACAAAGGCATTATGGGATTGGAGTTTTTCTAAGATCCAGGCCCTCACCCTCAGGCAGGAAACTAGCTGGGCCCTGTTTTCTCCTCTATAGGACTGGGTGGTGATCGCTTGCCTGGGGCTGGTTTCTGTCCTGTCTTTCCACAGCAGCAAGCTGTTGCTCTGTGCTAGGCCTTGGCCACACGGAGCCTCCTATTCCCTTTCCCCCAGGTGGAGTTGTGCTCATAGCTGGAACAGGCTCCAACTGCAGGCTTATCAACCCTGATGGCTCTGAGAGTGGCTGCGGTGGCTGGGGCCATATGATGGGTGATGAGGGTTCAGGTGAGCTCACTGACTGGCCCAGCTCCTGGTCCTGGATCTGCCCCTTCCTTCATTCCCTGTCTTTCTCTCCCTACCCTTGGCTCACGGAGCCCTTGGGGCTTCCTGAGGACAACTCCTGAACCGGCCATTCCATGTGCAGGATCATGACTGAGATCATAGAGGTGCAAAGGCTGGACTAGCTGCTGACCCTGCTCTCCAGCAGTGACTTGCACCCAGGACTCAGATTCATCCCTCAGCACAGGGGCCTACCTGTGTTGACTTGCTGTCCTTAGGGAGGAGTTGAAACTGAGGGTAAGGCCATAGATGCCAGGAGATGGCATACCAGTCTGCTAGGGGAAAGGGTGTAGAAGCCCTTCCCACCATCACCGCTCTCCAAGTAGCATGTGTATATTTTCACAGGGGCCCTTGAGGTCCAGTTCATGGCAGTGACTCCAGTGGTATTTGTGACAACAGACTGACCTTGTCTTATCCTTGGGTAGCAGCTGGTGTGACACAGCCTCACCTATTCTGTCTTCTCCCTCCAACTTTCTCTTATCTTGGTCAGTCAGGTACCATTTGATTAGAGACCTCCCCACCCCCTCTCCCACCCTCTGCCACCCCTGGCTGGGAATCAGGAAACCTAATCTGTATAAAACTCAAGCAGATCACTAACCTGTCTGGATCTGAGTTTCCTTCCTCATGAGCTCAGGGTGACTGCTCCCATCTTCTTAGCCCTCTCTGCTCCCTGCAGCCTACTGGATCGCACACCAAGCGGTGAAAATAGTGTTTGACTCCATCGACAACCTAGAGGCGGCTCCTCATGATATCGGCTCCGTCAAACAGGCCATGTTCAACTATTTCCAGGTACTCCTCCTGCTCCCAGGAAGCATGCACACCTGGGGTAGGGCAGTGAATCACTCCAAGTAAGAGTGGATGCAGAGGAGGGCCTGGGCGGGTGGGCAGGAAATAGGATGAGCTGTGGGTCTGAGTTGCAGGGTGAAGTCGTAGGTGAGGATGGTGCATTCTAGGAGGTGCATTCTAGGAGATGCATTCTAGGACAGGGTGGTGCATTCTAGGAGGTGCATTCTAGGACAGGGTGGTGCATTCTAGGAGGGTGTCAGTCATGAGGAAGGGGTGGTTTGGGGACAAGTGATTAGGCAGACTTCATTATTGGGCAGCTAGAATCTGCTGGGAAGTGAAAGCAGATGGCGTTCTAGGCTAGAATGAAAAGTTCAGGGTGAGGTCGGAGGGCAGAGACAGCAGGTAGAGTATGAACGCATGCACTGGGCTGTGAGCTGCTTCTGGCCTGGAAGGGTCAAGAGAGCCCCTGAAGAGGTGGACAGGGAGAGTTCTGGGGGAGATGCATCTTCCTCCCCAGGGCACTGGAGATTGACTCCTCCTTGTTTGTGCCGTGTTCTTTTGTGGTAAGTTAGGAAACACCTGCCTTTAGCAGAACCAGAAGTAAAAGGCGGGAGAGAAGGTGAAAGGGAGAGGACAAGGTTGTTGAGTTTATTTGATAGTTACCTGTGAGGCCCAGTTAGTCTTCCTCTCCAGCCATTTAGGTGGGCTGGGGCTGGGGCTGGGACCAGGACCAAGGAAGGAAAATAGAGATGCTGGGAAGTAGGGCCTAGATTATCAGGGCTGAGGGATTGATGATGAAAGAGGAGCCCCGGCTAGGCCAAGGTGAGGAATAGGAGGGGACCAGGCAGATAAATCACTTGATGAGCAGTTGTCATAGGAGGTGCAGTTAGTAACTGTTAAGCTATCCCAACTCAGTCAATTGGTTCCAAACTCTACTGATAGGTCTGCTGCTCCCTCTTCTATCCTTTAGTCATTCTTATAGGGTTGTTACAAAGATCAAATGAGATAGTATATAACATGCTTACTACATTGCTGTAGGTGCTCAAGTTTTACCACCCACTCCCTCAGACATTTACTTAAAATGTATTCTGGGCCGGGCACGGTGGCTCATGCCTGTAATCCCAGCACTTTGGGAGGCCGAGGCGGGCCGATCACAAGGTCAAGAGATCGAGACCATTCTGGCTAACTCGGTGAAACCCTATCTCTACTAAAAATACAAAAAATTAGCCAGGCGTGGTGGCAGGCGCCTGTTGTCCCAGCTGCTCAGGAGGCTGAGGCAGGAGAATGGCTTGAACCCGGAAGGCGGAGCTTGCAGTGAGCCGAGATCGTGCCACTGCACTTCAACCTGGGCGACAGAGCGAGACTCTGTCTCAAAAAAAAAAAAAAAAAAAAATGTATTCTGGAGGATGGGTACGGTGGCTCACACCTGTAATCCCAGCACTTTGAGAGGCCAAGGTGGGCGGATCACTTGAGGTCAGGTGTTCAAGACCAGCCTGGCCAACATGGTGAAACCCCGTCTGTACTAAAAATACAAAAATTAGCTGGATGTGGTGGCGGGCACCTGTAATCTCAGCTACTCAGGAGACTGAGGCAGCAAATTGTTTGAACCTGGGAGGCGGAGGTTGCAGTGAGCTGAGATTCGCACCACTGTACTCCAGCTTGGGCGACAGACGGAGACTCTGTCTCAAAAAAAAAAAAAAAAAAAAGGATTCTGGGGAACCGTTGTTTCCTCAGGACCTTAGAGGTGTCAAAGATGTGTAAGTTTGTTGGGATTGCAAGGACCTGCCTTCTGTGGTCAAATAAGTTTTGGGAGAAACAAATTGATTTCTTGATTGCAGGACTTCTCAGAGCCTTAAATTTGCTAATGTGCATTGTGACTCCCCAAGGGAGAGTTACAATATGCAATATTCCTTAGATTCCTTTGACCAAAGAAATCTTTTCAAGAACATCCCAACCCAGCTACTCAGGAGGCTGACGTGGGAGGATTGCTTAAGGCCAGCCTAGGTAACAGCAAGACCTTGTCTCTAAAAAGGAAAAAAAAAATTACAAAAAAAAGAACAGCTCAAGAAACTACAAGAAACACTTTGGTGAACACAATTCTGTTCTATGTGCTGCCTTCAAACTAATCTATAAGAAAAATGAAGTCCATGTTAGAGAAAACAAATAACTTTTCTCAAATGAGAAATCTCAAATCCTTGTACTTTGGAGTTAAAAAAAAATTATTCTAGCTTTTCCAACAGTAGAGACATTAGGAAGGCCAACTTTGGTGAGCAGATTGGGATTTTCTTTTGCTTCTGATGACTCTTGTGCCCTTTCTCCTCTCAGGTGCCAGATCGGCTAGGAATACTCACTCACCTGTATAGGGACTTTGATAAATGCAGGTTTGCTGGGTTTTGCCGGAAAATTGCAGAAGGTACTGGAGGTGGGGTGGGTTTTATGTGGCTTTGTTCTTCAAAGATCCCCAATTGGGAGATTGAATGGGGTTCAGACAGGACTGGACAACAATTTTCCTCTCACCGAGTGACCTCAGTTCTCTGCTACCACTGGCCTTGGTGCTGGTGGGCCTTGGGGTGGAGGCAGAAGGGCACGTGGGTTGTGTTGACAGTTTTGTATTACCTGTGTTTTTCTCTTTAATAGCTGTCATGGCTTGTGTAGGCTGTATGCCTGTTTCTGAGGAATTTATGAAGCAGTTGTCCTTTGGACAAATCTATAACTTTTTTTTCCTGCCAATTATACTCAAAGAACTAGGGTATTATAGAGATGTTAGGCATATTTTGTTGGGTGTCAGAAGATGCTGAACAGAGGGCTTGTATATCTGTACATTGCTCTTTCTCCACTGTAAGGTTCGTCCTGCCTTAATTTGGGTTCCTGCAGCCTCAGGGCATTCTAGGGCTCTCTTCGATCCTGCTGGACTGAGTCCCCTCTAGAAAAGAGCCAGGAACAGGCTAACCAACAACAGATTATTAGAAGTGGGTGGAGGGCACTGACAGGAGTCCCATCCAGCTATTCATCTAGGGTCCTGGGTCCCCAGAGCTGTTTGTCAGTGGAGACTTGCTTCTCCACCTGCCACGAGGCAGGCATCCATCCTGCAGTAGAGTCCTGCTAGCTCAGGGTGCTCCCATGGTGGCTGCCTTGCAACAGAGAGAGAATAGCCCAGGAATGGCAGCTCCCTCATTTCTCACCAGTTCCGTTCTTCCATCCTCCCTACCCCAGGTGCTCAGCAGGGAGACCCCCTTTCCCGCTATATCTTCAGGAAGGCTGGGGAGATGCTGGGCAGACACATCGTAGCAGTGTTGCCCGAGATTGACCCGGTAAGTTGAGGTGGGAGTGAAGGTGGGGAGCTGCTGGGCGAGGGGTGGTCCTTTCCCACTGGGGATGGGACTATCCCATCAAACCCTGTGTAAATTGGATACTATTTTAAATGAACTTAGGGTCTGAGAAACATTCTGCAGAATGTCTGTAACAAAAAAGTTCTTTGGTCAAATGCCCACCTCTGTAATTGACCTGTAATCTGTATTTATATATAGTGTATTGGTTTAATGTATGTGTGTGTGTGCTGTCCCCTTTCCTTTTTTTTTTTTTAATTTTATTGTTTATTTTTTTGCGACACAGTCTCACTCTTGTCAGCCAGGCTGGAGTGCAGTAGCGCGATCTTGGCTCACTGCAGCCTCTGCCTCCCACTCCACCTCCCAGGTTCAAGTGTTTCTCGTGCCTCAGCCTCCCCAGTAGCTGGGATTACAGGCGCGCATCACAACGCCCAGCTAATTTTTGTATTTTTAGTAGAGACAGGGCTTTGCCATGTTGGCTAGGTAGGTCTTGAACTCCTGACCGCAAGTGATCCACCCACCTTGGCCTCCCAAAGTGCCAGGATTACAGGCATGAGCCACTGTGCCCAGCCTGTCCCCTTTTTTTCAGTTCATTTCAGTTCAGTCATGTTTCTGTTCATTTTCCTCACTTCTCTCTTTCCTTCCTCTCTATTGTTGCTCAACGCTTTTTCCTTCCTCTTCTCTCCTTGGCCTCTCTGAGTCTCTCCTGTTTTCCTCCTTTTTTTTTCCCTTTCCTGAGTCTATCTACTGTTTCTTGGCTTGAGGGTGAGTCACCGGGATAGGGTGGGTTGCTCATAGGAGACTCCCTGCTTCAGCACTGGAGAGGCTAGGTTGGCCCCCGTATCCATTTTCTGCTCTCCACCTAGGTCTTGTTCCAGGGTGAGATTGGACTCCCCATCCTTTGCGTGGGTTCCGTGTGGAAGAGCTGGGAGCTGCTGAAGGAAGGTGAGCCTGCGGGGAGGCTGGAAGGGCAAGGGCAGGGGACAGGGCTGGAAAGGAGGTGGCCCAGGAAAGCTGCTTGCCCCAGAGAGAACCTGCTTCCTGGACCCTGAGGCCTAGACAGGCCACTGATGCTCCCATCTAAGGCCCTCAACCTCACTCTGCCATTGAGCCCTTTAATGACGTCCCATCCACCTTCCTTGAACTCTTGAAAACATGTTGTGTTCCAAATGATTTATTGAATCAGAGACACTTTTTAAAAGTTAAAGACAGATCAAACTTAAAATTGGAGCACTGACTGGCACGTGATAACCTGTGGGGACATCCCTAGTCAACATAATTCTAGCCGGAAGAAAGAGGCCTGGCTGCTTAGCCCTGGCAGCCTTATGCCAGGCAGTTGGATGGTTTCCACTGGACATTCTGAAGTAGCTCAAGGACTCCCATTCCTACCATGGAGTTCCTGGCATTGGGTCCTTTGGAGCTGAGAGGAGGACAGGCCCCCTGTGCTACTGGCTCCAGTACCCACGATTTTTCAGGCTCCAATACCCAAGTACCCAGTGCACCCTGTGTGCTGGGGACTTGGCATGTAGGCCCTTCCAGCACCTCTACAGGAGTACCTCCGGGTCTGGGCGTCCTTGTCTCCCTTCCTTCCTGGCCCCCGTACAGTTTGCTGGTCTCCTCTTATCTCTGTCCTTGTGTTCTTCCCTCCAGGTTTTCTTTTGGCGCTGACCCAGGGCAGAGAGATCCAGGCTCAGAACTTCTTCTCCAGCTTCACCCTGATGAAGCTGAGGCACTCCTCCGCTCTGGGAGGGGCCAGCCTAGGGGCCAGGCACATCGGGCACCTCTTCCCCATGGACTATAGCGCCAATGCCGTTGCCTTCTATTCCTACACGTTCTCCTAGGGGGCTGGTCCCTACTCCACCCACTCCAAGCTCAGTGGACACTGGGTCTGGAAGGAAGGAGTCTTTTGCTTCCTTTCTCCTTTTTACAAAAACAAACATAGAAGAAAATAAACGCACTTTATCCACTCCCTAATTGGACTGCATTATCAAACACATATGCTGTGTACATCCTCAGTGCACCTGCCAGCAGATATCCCGGAGCCTAAGGAGTGGATTTAGCCCAGGGTTTAAAGCCCCGCCCCCAGATGCTCGGCCGGTGATCTGCATCCACTCAGCATGCACTTGGGCAGATAATTTATCTGCGTGCTACCCTTCCCCCCACATTACCACACATATGCACTATGTGGCTGCCAGTTAATCTGTGACCTGTTTTCTCCTGTCGTGTCAAGTGGGTAACGATTCCTGTGTGACCACAGCCACCAGAAACAAGTGTTCGCCATGCAGAACATCACAGAGAGTACCTTAGGCATATCACACCCTCTCCTGAGACTCCCAGCAGGATTTAGGGGGAAGGTACAATTCTAGACTGGCGGCATCGGAACCTCACTGGATTTAGTAATTGCAGGTAAGCAGGACGTTTTCCAGTTTTTCACATGAATGAGTTCTTGAAAGGTTATGAGGATGGCTGAGATCTCCAAGAAGACCAACTAGGCATCATTTACCTCGGTGGCCGACCTATTCCTGGCTGCTACTAGCCTGGCTCTGCTTACAGCCGACACTTTCTGTGTTGTGTGGCCCTGGGAATGAGGAGCATCAGTGAAGAGCAGACATGATTCCTGTCCTCTGGATATCACAGTTCGACCGGTGAAGGCAAACCTGAAGCTTCTGTTCCACTGCCTGTGTTGCTTGGTGAAGACTAAGGAGTCTTGATCCACAATAGCTGCCTCTCCGGGTGTTTTATGAGGAGGCATGTGGATCATGTCCTGCACATCAGTTCTCCAACTTGCAGACATCAGTTATTCTAGAGTTTGTTTTAAAATCGGGTTTCTGTCTACTCCCTTCCCCTGCCCTGAGCTATCTGATGATAATAGGTTAAGGATGAGATGGGGAATTTTCATTTCTATTCTACTAAACAGCTTGAGTAATTTCTGCTGCAGAGGTCCAGCATCTGCACTTGAGGGAGTTCTATGCTACAGCTGGTGAGTTCTGGTTAGGCCCTCTAAGACGCCTTGAACACTACCTTGTTGCCCAAGTCAGATCTTTCTTTCACAATGTAGCATTCATGTGGAACAGAATGGTAACAGCTCTCCTTCCATCAGCTCTAGCCCAATGCTGCAAGCTGGAGCTTTGAGCAATAGGAACTCCAGCCAGGTTCCTTCTGAAAGAACAGCCAGCCATCTTCACATTCAGCTATGACCAAATCACTGTGGTCTAGCACCCAGCAAGTCTCCAGTCCAGCACCTGGTAAAAAGCTTGCAGAGAGAGCAAGGACACAGCAGAGGCATCTTTGCTATAACCCACAGTCTTGATAAAACTGTTGGGTTATTAATGAGTGGTGAGCTTTGGAGATTTTTAAAAATATGCTGTCAGGATGAGGATCAAACAGCATTTCAGTGAAAAGAGTTTATAACTACTGAGAGCGACATGTTTTTCAGAATATGGCCCTCACTTTTCCTTAGATTGTCTAGACCGCAATTCCAACTGGACAGTGGAGGTTTTAGTGGAGGAGCACATCTTGATTTTTTTAGTCCCAGCATGTAAGTGTTGAAAAAATGCTGAAAAAAGGCAGTATTAAAGTGCATATGGTCAGATGTGTTCCTAGTTCCTGTCACATTTAGGAGATGTGATGAAGTCGCTTGCTCCCCGGTTATTAAGGCTCTATTAGACAGGCTTCAGTGCAGAAAATCACAAGTGATTCTTATTTTTTTATTTTTTGAGACGGAGTCTCGCTCTGTCACCCAGGCTGGAGTGCAGTGGCGCAATCTGGGCTCACTGCAAGCTCTGCCTCCCAGGTTCACGCCATTCTCCTGCCTCAGCCTCCCGAGTAGCTGGGACTACAGGTAACCACCACCACGCCTGGCTACTTTTTTGTATTTTCAGTAGAGACGGGGTTTCACCATGTTAACCAGGATGGTCTCAATCTCCTGACCTCGTGATCCACCCTCCTCGGCCTCCCAAAGTGCTGGGATTACAGGCGTGAGCCACCACGCCCAGCCAACCACAAGTGATTTTTAAAACTTTATTTTAGAGGTGGGGTCTTACTCTTGCCTAGGCTAGAGTGCAGTGGCACTATCATAGCTCACTGCAGCATTGAATTCCTGAGCTCAAGCGTTCCTCCCACCTCAGCCTTCCAAGTAGCTGGGACTACAGGCATTTACCACTACACCTGGCTAATTCTGTCATTTTTTTGTAGAGGCAGATCTTGCTGTGTTGCCCAGGCTGGTCTCGAACTCCTGGCTTCAAGCAGTCCTGCTGTCTTGGGCTCCCAAAGTGCTGGAATTATAGGTGTGAGCCACCATGCCCAGCCCATAAGTGATTTTTGCTGAGTTTTTCCCCCTTTATTTTATTTTTGAGACAGAGTCTCGCTCTGTTGCCCAGGCTGGAGTGTAGTGGTGTGATCTCAGCTCACTGTGACCTCTGCCTCCCAGGTTCAAGTGATTCTCCTGCCTCAGCCTCCCGAGTAGCTGGAATTACAGGCGTGCACCACCGTGCCCTGCTAATTTTTTGGTATTTTTTAGTAGAGATGGGGTTTTGCCATGTTGGCCAGGCTGGTCTCAAACTCCTGACCTCAGGTGATCTGCTCGCCTTGGCCTTGCAAAGTGCTGGGATTACAAGCATGAGCCACTGCGCCCGGCCTTCTCCCCCTTTAATTTTAAACTTATAGTGTCCCCCAACAAGCTCTCAGGAGCAATTGATGGGATTCTTTTATTACCAAGGCATTATGAGATGTATACATTCCCCATCTGAGCCTGTAACAGCCCTGTGATGAGACGAAAGCTTGGAACAAGCATTGGAATGAGGCTAGCACTGCCTTGTCTTCCTGTGCGATCTCAGGGATACTACAGCTTCATTTGTCCCTTTCATTCAGCAAACATTTATTGAATGTCTTGTAGGTGTGATGAGTACTCTAAGCATTAAAAGTAAGTACACCAAGGCCTGGTGTGGTGGCTCATGCCTGTAATCCCAGCACTTTGGAAGGCTGAGGCGGGTGGATCACAAGGTCAAGACATGGAGACCATCCTGGCCCACATGGTGAAATTCCGTCTCTACTAAAAATACAAAAATTAGCTTTAAGAGGCGTCGATGCAGCCTGTAGTCAGCGACTGAGGCAGGAGAATAGAAGACGGAGGTGGAGGTTTTGATGAGCGAGGTCGCTGCTGCACACTCCAACCTGGTGAGGAGACTCCATCTCAAGCGCCAGTACATCCAGCAGGCCGGGCACAGTGGCTCCGCCTGTAATCCCAGCACTTTGGGAGAATGGGGGTGGGTGGATGCGCTTGAGGGTGGGAGGAGTTCAGGCAATTACAGTGGTATGGTGAGAGAGCCGTCTCTACTAAAAATACAAAAATTAGGCGGGAATGGTAGCAGGTGAAGAATGAGAATGGCTTGAATCCAGGAGGCAGAGGTTGCAGTGAGCCGAGATCACGCCATTGCACTCCAGCCTGGGCAACAGAGCAAGACTCCACATCTCAAAAAAAAAAAAAAGAATATACCATCCACCTCTTCAAGGAAGCTACATTCTAATAAACCCTATATATACAAAACTACATACGACTATAGTATTTTAAAATGCTGTAAATAGGCAAGTCAGCTCAGGATCCACCAAACCCTGCCCCCTGCCCCGCCCCCTGCCTTCCGCCACCGGTCCTGACCTTCCATTTTTAGGAAGGAGGCAAAGAAATGATAGGGCTCAGAACAAAAGCCATGGGCATTGGGTTGGTCCCATATCGTTTTTACCATATGATAAAGCCCCTCAAGAAATCACTGGGAGATTTGAACGAGGTTTCAGTTTAAATAATTAGGCATTGCCAAACCATAATCACAACAGCAGGGACTGTGGCTGCCTGGTAACCCCCGTAGCCCTGTCCCTAAGACAATGCTTGACATGTAGCAGGCTCTCAAACTTGTTCAATAGTTGAAAGGCAGATAGGGAATACTTGTTTTCTAGGGAGGTAGTCAGTTTTGCCCAGAAACAGGAAAACAAATGTCTAGTTTCCCTTCTAGCCCAAAGATGTCACTGACTCTTTGTTCAAAGTTGTACATATCATTGTGACTATGGGCAACCATGTATTAAGTGCCTATTATGTGTCAGGCAGTATTTTAAAATTCTGTCATTATAGTTCCAGGGGAGAGGTGTGGCACCTTTACAAATAAAGAGGTTATTTGTAAATAAAGTTCAGGCCAATGGCACAAAGTAGTGAAGGTGGGATTCACTCAGGTCTGTCACTTCCAGGCCCATGGTTTCTGCTTTGTAACCCTATTTGAAAGGAAAACCACAACTAAGATTATGACCCATCCTGACACAAGAAGTTTCACACATATACACCATACATACCGCCCCTGCCCCAGTATGATGGCACAGTGACCCAACCTCATGTAGAAGGGTACCAGTGCCAGCAAATGCATTTAACTTTTACTGAGATTCTCAACAGCTGCCTTTTGTTTTGTATAGCAAATTTTTTACAAGGTAATTTTTTTCCATTTTTGATATTTTTATGAAAATTATTTTCTTAAGTTTTAAAGCCCTTTCCCTCCCCCAAAGAAGGATTAATAACTACCAAGTAATGATTAGGAAAAAAAAACAAAAGCAAAAACAGCTTTTAAACACTTGTGAAACAAGGGTAAGTGTCCAAAGTCAAGACCTTCTGGGCCCAGTGGAGGTGCTGGGCTGCCCCGGGACACCATCACTACCTCACCATCTACAATATCCTCAAGAGCTGAGCAGCCCTGCACAGACCCTTGGGGGCTTCCTGTTCCACAAGTTCCACACCCTTTTCTTCTCCATCTTTGCTGTTGGGCCTCCCCTCCAAATCTACCTAACAAAGGCAGCACGATCTTTAATACCTGTGCAGCTTTGTAAATGGAGACAGGATACTCTATTTCGAAAGCTGAGATTCCCTGTCCAGTCTGGGGGAGGAAAAATTATCCAATGTAGCATGGATGGTTTCACTTTCTTGTCCACTCAGACACACGCTCATATTTATTACATGGATTTATCGGATGCTTCAAAAGTCCTGATGTGTAGTAGCACAAAAGTTCCTTGTAAAAAAAGAAGTTGCAAAATTGTAAAAATTTCTGCAGCAGTTCTGACGCCGGATGACAAAGCTCGTTCTGATTAGTAGTTTTTTTTAACATGCACAGCAGCTTCCCCTATAAGTCCTGTTTGGAGGGTTCTGTTTAGACCACAGAAAGTTGGAATCCAAGTTTAAAGGCCTCTCTGCTGACAACATATGGTACATTATCAACAAAATTCTACTCGGCAATAAAAGGAACAAACTACCAAGATGTTATATGTCATGGACGAACCTCAAAAACATTAGCTAAGTAAAAAAGCCAGACACGGCCCGGGCACAGTGGCTCACGTCTGTAATCCCAGCACTTTGAGAGGCTGAGGTGGGCGGATCACGTGAGGTCAGGTGTTCAAGACCACCCTGGCCAACATGGTGAAACCCTGTCTCTACTAAAATACAAAAATTAGCTGGGCATGATGGCTGATGCCTGTAATCCCAGCTACTCAGGAGGCTGAGCCAGGATAATTGCTTGAACTGGGGAGATGGTGGTTGCAGTGAGCCGAGATCACGCCACTGCACTCCATCCTGGGCAACTGAGCCAGACTGTGTCTCAAAAAAAAAGAAAAAAAAAAGCCAGACACAAGACCACATATTATATGATTTTATTGATTCGAAGTGTCCAGAAAAGGCAAATTTATATAGATAGAAAATAGATTGTTGGTTGCCTGGAACTGGGAGTAAGAACAGGATTAACTGTAAAAGAGCATGAAGGATCTTATTGGGAGGAATACAATTGTTCCAAAACTGAGTAATAGTTATGGCTACACCATCGAGGGAAGTTACTAAAATCACTGAATTGTACACTTAAAATGGGTGAGTTTTATGATATGTAACATATGCCTCGTTAAAGTTTTTTTTTGTTTTAAGTGACGCAGGAAAATGGGGTCTGGAGGCAGGGAACATAAGGCCAATTCACACTTCAGCTGTTACAGGAAGGATCCTCTCCATAGGGCACAGACCAAGTAAATGACTTTGTAACTTTACTTCATCCTCTCCATTTACATAGGGCTTACCCCAAGTAACCAGTGGAATCCTCTAGAGGGTATTTAAACTCCCCAAAATTCTGTAACTATGCTTGGGTACACTCCCACACTGTGGAGTGTACTTTCTTTTTCAATAAATCTCTTCCTTGCTTTGTGCATTTTGTCCAATTCTTTGTTCAAGATGCCAAGAACCTGGACACCCTTCCCCATTAACAAAAGGACTCCCTGCCTCCCGGACCATCCTTCAAGCATTAAACATTTTTGAAGGCTCACAATCAACAGGACAGAATAATTACTTAGTGATGATTTCCAGAATGAAATATTTTACTAGTTTTTAGTAAGCACATTTTAGTATCTGTACACTAGTAAAATGTTTTTAAGTAAATTTTTAAGTACACTGGATAATGTAATTAAATGTATGCTAGTAAAATGTTTTATCTCATTTTTGTCATATTAGTCTAAAATGTTTATTATTTTTGTATAAAAGGTAGCCAATAGGAAGGTAGGACTGGGGAGAAAGCTCAGCAAATGTCACAAAGGAGACTCCTAGTAACAAAATCTGAGGAGCTTTTTCTTTTAAAATAAAGATGGTGCATCTGTCCCTTTACAGATTTCTCTCATGTCCCCTGGGCTGGGGAAGGTGAATCTCCTGCCTGACACCCTGTCGAGAATAGTGTATCCAGCTCTTCTATTCCCATGATGCCTCTAAAAAACCAGACTGACTGGGAACAGCAGTAGGGGTTTGGCCAGTGAGGGCAGGTGGCCAAGTGGTATGCAGGAAACTCTCATGTTTCCCTGGGTTGGCTTCCTGCTCCCCTTTCCCTGTCACCAATAGCAGCTTCAATATGGGAGAAGATTAAAACAAAGGAAAAAAAACAAAAAACTCTTTCCAAATTATAACCAACCAAGTCTGTGGAGGAAATTCACAAGGCAGTAGAGCAGCGTCTGCAGAAGGTGCTCTGCCTACTGGGAGAACTAATGATCCCTGTGAGCAATGCGGGCTGCAGTGAGTCACACGGGGAAATGTGGACAGAGGCAGAAGGACATCAAGGCCCCCACTACACACCAAATCGGAGTCAATCCTCCTCTTCTCCCCACCTGCTTCCCAAACTAATGACGTCCGCGTTATCCCAGAGGAGAGTGGCTAGGGACACCCAGTCCTTCCCAATATGTGCACATCTCCAAATCTTGGTCAAATCTGTCAGATTTCTAATAGTCCCAATACCTCAATATCACCTAAACTGAGAAAGATTATTAGCCCGTGATGGTGGGATCCTTATTGAAGAAGGCCTGCCCCCTCCTCACAGTAGGGCAGGCTCCTGGGTTCCCGATGGTTCAGGAGCCTGGGCTGTCATTTTTCTACCTGGGATTTGCAGCAGCCCTAATACAAGAAGATTCATTCATGCTGTTTACTTTGGCGGCCTCTTCACACAACTTTCCTCTCTAACACGTGTTAACTGTCACAGTATTCACCTCACCTCCTTACTTCCCAGCTTCTCCAAAATCAAGGCAGTAGCAATAAACAATTTGGAAAATGCTGCTTAGTATTTTATGCCATGGTTAGCTTTATAACCTTAATTAAAGAGACCCCAGGCTGAGGTGGCTCACCACACCCAGCCTATAATCCCAGCACTTTGGGAGGCTGAGGTGAGAGGATCACTTGAGCACAAGAATTTAAGAACAGCCTGGGAAATACAGTAAGATCAAGTCTCTACAAAAAATTTAATTAAAAAAAAAATTAACTGGGCATGGTGGTGCATACCTGTTGTTTCAGATACTCAGGAGGCTGAGATAGAAGGATAGCTTGAGCCCAGGAAGATTGATGGAGTCTTCATGCATGAGATTCATTTTCCTATAAAAGAGTCCCCAGAGAGCTGTCTTGCCCCTTCCACCATATGAGGATGCAGGGAGAAGCTACCATCCAAAGAGAAAGTACCAGTTAGAAGGAAGCAGACCCTCACCAGGCACCAAATCGGCCCAGCCTCCAGAACTGAGAAATTTCTGTTTTTTATAAGGTACCCAGTTTATGGTATTTTGTTGGCATATGGGCAGCCTAAATGGGTCAATGCAGTGGGTAAAATTTATGACATGATGGCTTTGGATCATTGGGCACAGTGAGGCAAGTTTCTTGAACAGCTTTGGCAAGCAAGTTGTGAGTCTTGAGAAATAAACTATATTAGTTGGTTCACTCCCAGAGCAAGTGTTTCCTGGAGTAAGTACTAAGTTCTTTTTTCCTGATTCCAGTAATGTGTAGTACAGGGATAGGAAAGTATTTTGGTATCAGTTATCCCAGCTGAGTGCAGAGGACTACTCAACCATACTGGAGCAGGTCGAAAGGCTTTAGGAGGCACATGTTAAAGAAGGTGAAATCGGGGCTGGACGTGGTGGCCCACGCCTGTAATCCCACTACTTTGGGAGGCTGAGGTGGGCAGATCACAAGGCCAGGAGTTCAAAACCAGCCTGGCCAACATGGTGAAAACCCGTCTCTACTAATAATACAAAAATTAGCCAGGCGTGGTGGCACATGCCTGTAATCCCAGCTACTCGGGAGGCGAAGGCACAAGAATCGCTTGAGCCCAGGGGATGGACGATGCAGTGAGCCGAGATCACGTCACTGCACTCCAGCCTGGCAATAGAGCCAGATCGTGTTTTTTTTTTTTTTTTGCTTTTTAAAAAAGAAGATGAAATTGATAGCATCATTTAAGAAACAGTACATCTTGAGATAGGATAAAACAATTGAGAGTTTGGGGTACATATATAACTAATCAAGTAAACAAACAAAAAGCAAACTTATTTACTCCCCTCCCCACCAAATAAATTATTTGCAGGGAAGGAAATCATAGTATACTACCTGACCCTGCTGTAATCATACATAGTAATAATAACAGGGTCTATTAATAAAAACACCTAATATACATCTAACCAAAATTATTATGTTTGGAAGACGTGAGGAAGGGAATGGGGTGAGTGTGTGAGAGATAACACACCAGGAGATAGGAAGATATTGAAAGAGAGACAAATGTTATCTTCCATAGAGGGGAGTCAATGGAAAATACAAGAAACTAAAAAAATCAAGAAATAGTAATAGAAGCATTTTATTTAGTGATATGAAGGTAATTTTTTTCTCTTTTCTTTTCTTTTCTTTTCTTTTTTTTTTTTTTTTTGAGACAGAATCTCACTCTGTCACCCAGGCTGGAGTACAGTGGCATGATCTAGGCTCACTGTAACCCCCGCCTCCCGGGTTCAAGCAATTCTCCTGCCTCAGCCTCCTGAGTAGCTGGGATTACAGGCAAGTGCCACCACACCTGGCTTTTTTGTTTTTGTATTTTTAGTAGAGAAAGGGTTTCACCACACTAGTCAGGCTGGACTCAAACTCCTGATCTTGTGATCCACCCGCCTCAGCCTCCCAAAGTGCTGGAATTACAGGTGTGAGCCAGCGTGCTCAGCCGAAGGTAAATAATAATAATTTAAAAAGCAGTTAAAATATTTTACAGAGATTGTGTCTTATTGAGGGCAGAATGGGAGAAGCGGGGAGTAGGCAGTGGTACTCCAAGATTGCCTTTTTACCATTAAAAGTCTTCAGAAGTGTTTTATTTAAATTACATGCATACAAACTTTAATAATATATATATATATATTTTTTTTTTGAGACAGAGTCTTGCTCTATCACCCAGGCTGGAGTGCAGTGGTGCGATCTCGGCTCACTGCAACCATCACCTTCCAGGTTCAAGCGATTCTCTTGCCTCAGCCTCACAATTAGCTGGGTTATAGGCGCTTGCCACCACGCCCGGCTGATTTTTGTATTTTTAGTAGAGATGGGGTTTCACCATGTTGGCCAGGCTGGTCTCGAACTCCTGACCTCAGGTGATCTGCCTGCCTTGGCCTCCCAAAGTGCTGGGATTATAGGCGTGAGCCACTGCGCCCAGCCAATAAAGTATTTTTTTTTTAATGTAAACCTGAAAGACAAAAAAAAATTGTCATTTGTAGGCTCAGGCTGAGAGTTGGGACGAGGACTATGAGAAATAAATTTCTGTTTTTTATAAGGTACCCAGTTTATGGCATTTTGTTACAGCAGTTTGAATGAACTAAGACAGTGGGCAAAATTTATGACATAAAGGCTTTGAATCATGGGGCACAGTGAAGCAAGCTGTGGTCTAATTATTTTGACCCACTTTAGCACATCTTTTGTTACAAACAAACTTTCTTAGACAAACTGTTGTTGAGCACACGTCAAAGTTTATTAGCTTTTTAGCAAGGGAATCTGAAAAGAGTGCCTGGTGCCAGGTCTGAGAGGGCATGGAAACTGGAGGGCCATATATTTGGGAAAGAGAATGCTTACATAAGCAGCTAATTTTTAAAATTAAGCAACTTATTAGATTAAAAATCCAGTTTCATTTCATATGGTCATAAAAACACTATGTTTGTAGAAAGGAAATCGGGAGCAAAAAGTCCAAGAAAGAAAAGCAGATGATAAGGAAACATTAGTGTTCATTAAGTGAATAACCAGGGTTTGGTCCCCTGATGATCCAATTCACATTGAAAGCATGCGTGGTCCCCAAACAGCTCAGAAGCAGAGTGTGGAGGAGGGCTATCTTTGCACAGTGAATGCACACGTTGCAAATGAAGTTAGAGTGTCAAACCATTTGTCTGTTCTCTAATCTTGGGACAAATATTTTCAATACTTCACACAAAAGTAGGACCAGACAACTAGTAACAGTAAAAAACACTTTGGGCTTCCAGTTTCTAGAGTGATAAAACTATAAAACAAAGGACTAGGCGCGGTGCCTCATGCCTGGAATCCCAGCACTAGGCCCATGTGGGCAGATCATTTGAGGTCAGGTGTTCAAGACCAGCCTGGCCAACATGGTGAAACCCCGTCTCTACTAAAAATATAAAAATTAGCTGGGCGTGGTGGCGGGCACCTGTCATCCCAGCTACTCAGGAGGCTGAGGCAGAGAGAATTGCTTGAACCTGGGAGGTGGAGGTTGCAGTGAGCCGAGATCGTGCCATTGCACTCCTCTCAAAAACAAACAAAAAACAAATGAATGACAATCCTCAACAATCAGATTAGTATTTTAACAATTCCATCTTGCAGTGTGCTGTGGAGATGTCTCTTAATGAGGAATTTGTATATAACCCCAATTCATGCTGAATGTAATGGATTATATAGAGTATCTGATTTTTCCTGATACATTCCTGAATTTTATTTGCTATGTTTTTAAATTTTATTTTTCCTTTTTTTCCTATGCATACCCACTTATTTGTTGTTTTTAAATGTAGGATGTATGCATTTAAAAATGGTTTTGTCAGGTTTTGAATTGAAGTTCTAGGACAGCAGAAAATGAACTGGGAGAGCTTTGAACTCCTTTCTGTTTTCCTGGAATTGCTTAAATACCATATGAATTATCTGTTCCTTAAAGCCTAGGTGAAATTCAGTTGTGGACTTACTATTCTATAACTGAATTTTACATACATAACAGAATTTTACATTCCATAACTATTCCTGGTGACTTTTCAATGGCAGAATTTTAATCACAATTTCAGTCTCTTCTGTTGAAATTGATCTATTCATGTTTTCAACTTCTTCAGATAACTTTGGTAATTCATACTGTGCTAGGAAATAATCTATTTCTTTTGGAGTTTCAAATATGTTGCTGTGGAGAAACATGTACTATTGTACAATTATTTGATTTTACTTCATTTTATTTGAGACACAGTCTCACTTTGTCACCTAGGCTGGAGTGCAGTGGGGTAATCACGGCTCACTGCCATCCTTGACCTGCAGTGGCACGATCACAGCTCATTGCAGCCTCAGCCTCCTGGGCACAAGTGATCCTCCCACCTTGGCCTCCCAAGTAGCTGGGACTACAGGTGTGCACCACCATGCCCGACTAATTTTTCTGTTTTTTGTAGAGACAGAGTTTCACCATGTCTCCCAGGCTGGCCTCAAACTCCTGAGCTCAAGCAATACACCTGCCTTGGCCTCCCAAAGTGCTGGGATTACAGGCATAAACCACCATGCCTGACCAGTTTGTACAATTAGTTTACAATCCTCCCTGGATTTTTATTATGTCTTCTTTCTCATTCCTATTAATCTATATTTTTGCATTGTCTGTTCCTAGAGATGGGCATGAACCTTATTTTTGAGCATCTTTAATTACCAAGATATTTAGGTTTATAATATTTATTGTATTGTACATTAAGCATTCTCTGTGTCCCATAGATTTTGGCATGGAATGTCTAACCTTTCTTTGTTTCTAGACAGTTTATAATTTTCCATTGTAGGATCCAACTAAAGCAGTACTTAGAGCAAAATTTACAATGCTGGGTGCCTATAAAAGAAAAGAAGAAAGGTCTCAAATCAATTACTTCAACTTCCACCTTAAAAAACTAGAAAAAGAAGAGCAGGGCTGGGCGCAGTAGCTCACGCCTATAATCTCAGCACTTTGGGAGGCCAAGGCAGGTGGATCACTTGAGGTCAGGTTTGAGACCAGCCAGGCCAACATGGTGAAATCCCGTCTGTACTAAAAATACAAAAGTTAGCCAGGCATGGCGTCACCCTGTAGTCCCAGCTACTCAGGAGGCTGAGGCATGAGAATCGCTTGAACCCAGAAGGTGGAAGTTTCAGTGAGCAGAGATCCCACCACTGCACTACACTCCAGCCAGGGTGACAGAGTGAGACTCTGTCCAAAAAAAAAAAAAAAAAGAAAGGAAACAAAGGAAGGAAGGAAGGAAGGAAGGAAGGAAGGAAGGAAGGAAGGAAGGAAGGAAGGAAGGAAGGAAGGAAGGAAAAATAAAGGAAGGAAGGAAGGGAGGGAAGGAGGGAGGGAGGGAGGAACAGAAAAAGAAGAGCAAATTAAAGCCAAAGTAAGATGAGGGAAGGAAATAATGAAGATCAGAGTGAAAGTCAGTAAAATAGAAAACAGAAAAACAATAGAGAGAATCAATAAAATCAAAGTCTCGTACTTTGAGACAATACAATTGACAAACCACTCATCAGACACATTATCACACAGTTATTGCGAAGTTTCTGTGAGTCTGGAATCTGAATGTGACCTCAAGGTGTGCAGTCAAGGTGTCAGCTGAAGGCTCAACTGAGAGAGAATGTACTTCTTTTTCTTCTTCTTCTTTTTTTTTTTGAGACTGAGTCTCACTCTGTCACTCAGGTTGGAATGCAGTGGGGTGATCTCGGCTCACTACAAGCTCCGCCTCCCAGGTTCACACCATTCTCCTGCCTCAGCCTCCCAAGTAGCTGGGATTACAGGCGCCTGCCACCACACCTGGCTAATTTTTTTTTTTTTTTTTTTTTTTTTTGAGACGGAGTCTCGCTGTGTCTCCCAGGCTGGAGTGCAGTGGCGCGATCTCGGCTCACTGCAAGCTCCGCCCCCCGGGTTCACGCCATTCTCCCGCCTCAGCCTCCCAAGTAGCTGGGACTACAGGCGCCCGCTACCGCGCCCGGCTAGTTTTTTGTATTTTTAGTAGAGACGGGGTTTCACCATGTTAGCCAGGATAGTCTCGATCTCCTGACCTTGTGATCCACCCGCCTCGGCCTCCCAAAGTACTGGGATTACAGGCTTGAGCCACCGCGCCCGGCATTTTTTTGTATTTTTAATAGAGACGGAGTTTCACCATGTTAGCCAAGATGGTCTCGATCTCCTGACCTCGTGATCTGCCCGCCTCAGCCTCCCAAAGTGCTGGGATTACAGGCGTGAGCCACTGCGCCCGGCCTTTTTTTTTGAGACTGAGTCTTGCTCTATTGCCCAGGCTGGAGTGTGGTGGCACAATCTCAACTCACTGCAACCTCTGTCTCCAGGGTTCAAGCAATTCTCCCATCTCAGCCATCCAAGTAGCTGGGATTACAGGCGTGTGCCACCACACCCAGCTAATTTTTGTATTTTTAGTAGAGATGGGTTTTCATCATGTTGACCAGGTTGGTCTCGAACTCCTGACCTCAAGTGATCCACCAGCCTCAGCCTCCCAAAGTGCTGGGATTACAGGCGTGAGCCACCGCACCTGGCCTGGGAGAGAATGTACTTCTAAGCTCATGGGGTTGTTGGCAGGATTCAGTTCTTCCCAGGCAATTGGACTGAAGGCCTGAGTTCCTCACTGTTGGCTGGAAACCTCCCTCAGTTCTTGGCCACACACACCTCTCCATGGGGCAATCCACAACATGTCAGCTGGCTAGAGCGAGCCAGCAAGTGGGGGAGTGGAAGAGTATCCGCAAGACAGAAGCCAGAGTCTCTATGCAACCGCATCTCAGCAGTAATATGTCATCACCAGTGTCATATTCTGTTGGTTAACTGGATAATCAAAATAAGACTTTCAAGCATAAAAAATATATAACATTTGTAAAGTTATGTGGGAGAGTCGGAATGGAAGTTAAGTTTCTATAGGTAAAATGCACAAGGTACAATTTCTGATCCTTAATGAAGAGCTTGTTTATAGTATTTATGTTATTATTTATTAATTTTTTTTTTGAGATAGAGTCTTACTCTGTTGCCCAGGCTGGAGTGCAGTGGCATGATCTTGGCTCACTGCAACCTCCACCTCCCAGGCTCAAGCGATTCTTGTGCCTCGGCCTTCAAAGTAGCTGGGATTACAGGTGCCCACCATCACACCTGGCTAGTTTTTGTATTTTTAGTAGAGATGGGCCTATGGTAATTTGTAAGTGGATAATGGAGGGTTTCGAATCGCTATTGTATTAATATTCCAGTATACATGTAATAAGACTGATGAGACAGTTTTGTTTTAAAATATCAGTGTTTACAGTACCCCAGAAATTATATACTTCATAATTATTTGAACTTGTGATAAAACAATTTCTTGTCACATTTGTTAAAATGAGAAAGGAGGCACACAATTTTTTCCTAGTAATTTTATGAGGTGTGCAAGTCTATAACTGTGAAGCCACTGCTCCAAACCACCATGCTATGTTGCCCGGTTGTCTTGAAGGTATGGCCAGGCTATTGTTTACACTACACACACCTTAGCTTCCTAAAATAGTCCTTGGTCCGTCTGCTCCCCAAAGTTTGCACAGCAGTTACTCCAGCGTCTCTCTCATTGGGCCCCTCGTTGTGACTCCCTCACACAGTGTTCCTCTCTTGTTCTCCAGCTCAGCAGTCCCTGCACTCTGCTCCTGACTTCTGTCCCTCAAGGCGCCCCTGAGAGGCAGGGCCTGGTCTTCCACTCTGACAGCTTCTCTCCCGCAGGAGTAGCCCCTGAAATCCTGCACAATGACATTTCTCGTTTTATTTCATGTGGATTGGGGAGTCTTAGTGCCTCATAGAATTGCTTTTTACTGGACTGCATAGTATGCCATTAGTCTGCACAAAGAGACATTACAAGAAAGAAAGCACTATTTGAAATGTGTTCCTTATTTATCATAGGGGTGCTGTGGAGAACTTTTTTTTCTTTTTTTTTGAGACAGTCTCGCTCTGCTGCCCAGGCCAGAGTGCAGTGGCACAATCTTGGCTCACTGCAACCTCCACCTCCTAGGTCCAAGCGATTCTCCTGCCTCTGCACGCAGCTGTTGAGAACATTTTCTATAAGCTCAAAGTGTCTTCTCTATGGGAACCTGAGGAAAATACTCTCTCGGCTCTATTGGGTAGAGTTGGCTTGTCTTAGACAACAATTTAATTCCGTTAAATTTGGAACTGATTGTGCTCCTGTGTCTGGCTACTAAGATCAGAGACAAACGTTTGGCTGCCCTTTGGAAACCGCATAGGCACTGATAAAGTATGTTACTTTACTATCATACCCTAAATTTCTATTTACTGTGACATCTAAAATCTATTTAATTGTTGCATTGTATGTATCTTTGTAATGTACATACATATATAGTGTTGCCCTCAAACGAGAAAATGTTGTATAAAATACATTCAGAGCCAAAAGAGAGTGAAATGTTGAACTGCACTTTCCATTGTCTTCTGCTGCAGTTCATATTAAGCTATGTTGAAGAAATGAGTACTGACTGAGAAGACCAGCACTTTAACTGCCAAGAGTCTTGGAAGCGACATTACTTCGGTCTGTCTCTCAGTCTGCTAGCTCAAAAGACAGATTTGGGCATAGCCTGACTGATCCTGTCTTGCAGGGTAGATTAACCAAACTCATTAGAGACAGATATATAAACCAGAATTTCACATCACAAATTTGTAATGAAAGATATACCTGTCAAGTAGACCTCGAATCCTGGCACTGACATGTTTGATGAAGATGGAGTGACAACAAAGGGAGTTAATATCAGGCCCAACAACAGGAATACAAAAACCCCCGGGGCCCAGGACACACACATGGGATGGTGTGCTCAGAGATGGTGGTTAGAAACCTCCAGCTCTCTGGGCATCTCTCTTCTGGCTCCCAGTGGATTGACCTTATCATGTCCCTTTAGTCTTGTTCCAAAAGATCAAATTTTTAGTTGGTAAATTATGTCTACATTCCTGTCTTCCACTTTGAGCCTCAGCCTCTATTTTCATCACCTTAACAGGAGTTTGGGGATAACGACTTAGTCAAGCATTTGAAAACAATCTCTTGGTTTATTCCCTGAAAAAGATCGCCAATCACTTCCATTCTTTGTAGATGTTCCATGTGTACCCGGCAGAGGGCGATCATACTTCCCTCATCTCCAGGTTCTTAGGAGGCACTTCTTGGAACCTCTCTCAGCAAAAACATGGCAGCCGTCTTCCCTTACAAAAACTATTTCTTGTTGTTTATAAAAATATAGAATAAATTTGACTTTTAAATAACTAAAGTTTGAATTAAAACTGAGAGGTAGCTTTCTGAATACAATATGCATTTTAAAATAAAATATGTGTCCAGTGGGTGAAAGGCACAGCACTAACAGCTATTATGGCTTAAAACTCAGCAGAGCCATGTGATCTATACTAGCACACCTATAGTGCTGGTAATCTGTGTCACATTTATAGGTCACCTTGAGACACAGAAACCTGTTGTTTCTGTAACTTCCAGCTGAATATAGTTATCTGACTGAAGAGGACATACAAATTCATAAAGCTCTCAGTTCATTTTGATAATTTTATAGCTGCTTCAACATTTCTGAGACAGGTAACCTGGAATACATTTTGGCAGAGATAGAGGAAAAAAAGTTTACTCTCTTACCCCAGACTCCAAGCATACTTTTCAAGGCTAGATCTCTTTCATTAAAATGTTACTTCTGGAGGCCATGGTGGGTGGATAACTTGAGGTCAGGAGTTTGAGACCAGCTTGGCCAACATGGGGAAACCCCGTCTCTACTAAAAATACAAAAAATAGTGACTGGACACGGTGGTTCAAAAATAGTAACCCCAGCACTTTGGGAGGCCGAGGAAGGCGAATCACCTGAGGCCAGGAGTTCAAGACCAGCCTGGCCAACATGATGAAACCCCGTCTCTATTAAAAATACAAAAATTAGCCAGGCATGGTGGTGTGTGCCTGTAATCCCAGCTCTTTGGGAGACTGAGGCAGGAGAATTACTTGAACCCGGGAGGCAGTGGTTGTGGTGAGCTGAGATCATGCCATTGCATTCCAGCCTGGGCAACAAGAGTGAAACTCTGTCTTGAAAAATAAAATAAAATAAAATAAAATAAAATAAAATAAAATAAAATGTCACTCTGGTCTTGTTCTCTTCTAGGAACAAGAAGTACCTACTTGTTTGTTTGTTGCAGGAGTACCTGCATCCACCCTGGGCCCATCATCAATATAAACAGCAAGGAACTGCAGTTTTAGATTAACTATCTAGAGATGAGCAGGTCCAGATTCTGGCCTTTAAATAGGTATAAAGACGTCCTCATACATTTGTTTCTTCCCTGAAGGTAGAAATAGTGGAAGTAGCATGGTTGGAGGACATCAGGCAGAAGTGGGCTTTTACTCCAGCTGTTTCCTCATTTGTAAAATGGGGTTGATATTAAGACCTAATCTCGTGGAGCTGTGGAGTTAAAATGTTTAGCACAAGTTAGGGGATGGAACTTTGTGAACATGAAAATCATCTTTAGGATGAGGTGAGGATCATCTATCAAGGCAGGGGACCCAGAGAAGAAAGGAGGTAGACAGGACATGGGACACATAAGGGGCAAGAATCCCGTCCAGGAGTGAAGAGTCTGACAGCGGGAACTGACAGTTAAGCTTTTACCTGTTACAACACCTACGCTTCACAGAGCAGAGACAACACTCAGGCAAACAAGGGCAAGGAAGAGCCGACTCCAGGACAGCTTCCCCTCAGTTCCGAGGACAGCCTCTAGTTGTCTGCTCTTCTGCCCAGTGGCGTGGAGCTGCCTGGGTCCCCTGACACCTTGAGGGGTCTCCTTCCTTTACCAACACCAAGGGAGCCAATGGAAAGGGGGTCAACTCCAGACAACCCCCCACTTCCCATTCTCAACAGTGAGAGGAGCAAGTGCTTACTGACCTCAGGTTAAAGACATGGTTATAGTAGCAGAAATGCTAAGACAAACTGAATTGGGTCTTGAAATTCAAGTCCAGTTATTCCTCCAAAGAGCCATTTTAGCATGTCTTTAAATCTCTTCTCATGCTTCACCATAGTTTCTTTGGATTTTGGTGGTGAAAATGCCAAACATCAGAAAACTTGAATACATGTGTATCCAGATTTAGCAAAACCAACCTGTGTCGGTTTATATCCATTGTGAACACCGTGTGTAGCTTGTGCTTCTCCATGTGCCACTGCTCCTGGCTCATCTTAATTCATCCCTGATTTCTGGTTATTATGAATCTTTAATCTGGCTGGCTTTCTCAGAAGTTTTAACACAGAAGTGCAAGGAAGATATGGAAATTGTTTTGGTAATTCTGGAACAAGATATTTTGAAACTCTTTTAAAAAATCATTTTAAGGCCGGACACGGTGGCCTACGCCTGTAATCCCAGCACTTTGGGAGGCCTAGGCGGGCGGATCACGAGATCAGGAAATCAAGACCATCCTGGCTAACACAGTGAAACCCCGTCTCTACTAAAAATACAAAATAATTAGTTGGGCGTGGTGGCGGGCGCGCCTGTAGTCCCAGCTACTTGGGAGGCTGAGGCAGGAGAATGGTGTAAACCCGAGAGGCGAACCTTGCAGTGAGCAGAAATCATGCCACTGCACTCCAGCCTGGGTGACAGAGTGAGACTTGGTCTCAAAAAAGAAAAATCATTTTAAAAACCAGATGCCTTTATGTATTCCCCTATGTAAAATGTGAAAGGTTCAGATGGTCATCAAGCCAGTGTCAAGTGGAATTGCTTACAAGTATTTGCTTTATGAGGAGAGGGGACATTATTTGGTCTGAATGTAGCAACCTTAACACACTGAGATTAGTGTCATCATCTTAATTTACAACAATAAAGATGTGCACCTGCTACAGTAATATGATGCCCAGGCAGGTCAAAGAAATGATTTAGTTGGTTTTACTTGCTTTAAGTAAACATCAAGACTAAGAAACCACACATTTGCATTTTATCAACTGCTTTGTAAAGAGGTTAAACCAACAAAATTAATTAAAATTGACAGAATTTACTGAGCATTGATTAGGGGCAAGGAAATGATGAACAAAACAGCTCACACCCAAAAACATTCTTGCAATGCTAACTAAACCACTGCAATTAACCTTTTAAAAGAAAGTTTAAAAAGATAATATATAATTATTTATTATTATTATTATTATTTACATTTTTTTTTAGATGAAGTCTGGCTCTGTCGCCCAGGCTGGACTGCAATGGCACGATCTTGGCTCACTGCAACCTCTACCTCCCAGGTTCAAGCAATTCTCCTGCCTCAGCCTCCTGAGTAGCTGGGATTACGGGCATGCGCCACCACACCCAGCTAAATTATATGGTATTTTAAAACCTATTTGAATAAACTCCAAGAATTTCCTAACTTTTTTTTCTCAATGGTACACTGTTGAGTTAGTCAGCCACAAGTACTTGGTCTTTTGTTCTGTATTTGATACTAATTAGAGTTTCTTCATGTAATTGTGAGGGTTTTTGTCTCATTTTTATGGTCAACTGTACTTTATTGGAATGCTTTCAGTTTCAAGTTAGTAAAACCTTAACTCAAACTGACTTCAAAAAATAAGGAAATTAGCCCATATAAAAAGCAGTTCAGAGAGGGTAATTTCAGGACTGAATAATCCAGCAGATTAAAATGCCATTGAAATCCTGATCTGACATGTAAGGACTTCAAAGATGCCACTCCATCCTAGTACGTCAAAAGCTAGACAAACTGAAAAATCAACAACTGTTCTCAGATCTGTCGGAGAAGTGAGGTCACAGGGCAAACTGTTGCCCCCAGACAGAGAAACAGACAGGTGGACACAGAGAACCACAACTTACTGGGGAGGAAACTCACAAACAGAAAGCTTTGTGGGAACCAAGCTTGCCCTGTAATTGTCAGTTATAGGAAACCTGCCCTGTAATTGACAAATCGTTTAAGGTTCTGTGTGGACTACTCTATGAGTTAAAAACTCCAACGACTCAGTCATAGCTCCCACCCCCAGTGCTCTTTTGTGACTTTTTCCTCTGGGACCTTCTACCAGGTTCTCTCAGTGCATAGCAGAAAAATCTCCTCTGGCTTCCAGCAGAAAGGGTGGGAAGTAACCATTTAAAAAAAATATACCAGAGCATTTCATTCTTTTTTTTTTTTTTTCTTTGAGACAGAGTCTTGCTCTGTTGCCTAGGCTGGAGTGTGGTGGCATGATCTCGGCTCACTGCAATCTCCACCTCTCAAGTTCAAGTGATTCTCCTCCCTTAGCCTCCCGAGTAGCTGGGACTACAGGCGTGCACCACCACACCCAGCTAATTTTTGTATTTTTAGTAGAGACGGGGTTTCACCATGTTGGTCAGGCTGGTCTCGAGCTCCTGACCCCATGATCCTCCTGACTCAGCCTCCCAAAGTGCTGGGATTACAGGTGTGAGCCACCGCAACTGGTATTCTGTTCTTTCTTAAAAGGCCTGTCCTCAAGATAAACTAGTTTACCAGAGCCTAACCTATTGGTGTTTTATCAAGGTCTAACTAACCTAGAGGAAGGGATACCCAATTTCAGCCCCCCATCCCACCTAAGGTGAGGAAAAACTGACAGGCACTTCAAAATTTACAGCTTAGGCACACAGGGTCACTACAAGACAGACTTAATCATAGGACTATTACCCATCAAGCACATACAAACACATTAGTAATAAAGAACTATTTACCAGAGTTCCTTTTCACCCAGCCCATCATGTCCAACTTTCAATAAAAAATTACAACGCACACTAAAAGGCAAAAAACACTGTTTGAAGAGACAGAGCAAGCATAGAACCAGACTCAGACTTGCAAAGGATGTTGGAATGATCAAACTGGGAATTTACAACAACTATGATTAATATGCTAAGGGCTCTAATGAAAAAAGTGGACAAACTGCAACAACAGATAGATAATGTAAGCAGAGATATATAAATTCTGAGAAAGAATGAAAAAGAAATGCTAGAGATCTACTATGGTTTGGGTATTTGTGTCCTCCAAATCTCAAGTTGAAATGTGACCCCAAGTTGTTGGAGGTGGGGCCTGGTGGGAGGTATATGGATCATGGGGGTGAATGCCTCATGAATGGCTTAGCACCATCCCCTTGGTGATGACTCAGTTCACGAGAGATCTCATTGTTTAAACGTGTGTCCCTCCTTGTTCTCTTGCTCCTGCTCTCACCATATGACATTTCTGCTCCAACTTCATCTTCGGCCATGTGTAAAAGTTTCCTGAGGCCCCTACCAGAAACCAAGCAGAGGCCAGCATCACACTTCCTGTAAAGGCTACAGAACTATAAGCCAATTCAATCTCTTTTCCTTATAAATTACTCAGTCTGAGGTATTCTTTATAGTAATGCAAAAACAGCCTAACACACAATCAAAACTGCTGTAAACAGAAATGAAGAATGCCTTTGATGAGCTCAAGGTGATAGTGACAGCAGGCAGCCAAATTCCAAGGCAGTTGGGGGTGGATCTCTGTTGAAACCCCACCCCCAAGCTGAAGACAGTTCAAAGCCTTAAAGTCACGCTACAGGCTAAATCCTCGGAATGGATTGAGAAATCATCTTCCTGTTTGGCATGCTTTCCTCTGATTGGGCCCCACCCTTCACCTATTTTACATACATCTATCCTTTTCTAATTGGTTTTCTACACTGTCATGCCCACCTTTGAGTGGAGGCTTTGCTTTAAACTTTCTTGCATACACACAAACCAATCCGCATCCACTCCCCATCCTGTGCCTATAAAAACCCCAGACTCAGTCAGAAGAGGAGGAGATGGCCTGACTTTGGGGAAGAGATGACCTAACTCCAGGGAAGACGACCTGCCCTTCCCATCTCCTCTCCAGTTCCCCTCTCTATTGAGAGCAGTTTTCCTCACTCAATAAAATTCTCTGCCTTCACCGTCCTTCATCTTCATGATCTCATTCTTCTTGGAATCTGGAAAAATGCTCAGGACCCATGGAATGCAGGTCCCCAGAAAGGCTGTCACATCAGCCCTTTGCACTTGTCAGTGGAGGGCAGCCGCCCCACACGACAAGGCAAGGGGCCAACTGAGCTGCTAACACACCACTGTCCGCGGACAGCAGAACTAAAGGAGCACTGTAACACTTCCTTGGGACTTCAGGGTTGTGGGCACCCTCACCTGGGTGCCACCATGTTCCCCTTGAGGCAACACACCTGGTCTGGCTGCAGGCCCTGCGTGGAGCTTGCTCATGTGTCAGTGCCTGGAGCAGCCAGTCAGAGCCTGCACTCACTCCCTTATGTTCTCCCTCCCACAAGTGGTTGAGCTTGGCGGGCCGAGTAGATGGGCATCCCTTCCATGAGTCCAGTTACTATTGACTCGGTGTGGTGGCTCACACCTGTAATCCCAGCACTTTGGGAGGCTGAGGTGGGCAGATCACTTGAGATGAGGAGTTCGAGACTAGTCTGGCCAACATGGTGAAACCCCATCTCTACTAAAAATAAATTAACCAGGCATGGTGGTGCATGCCTGTAATCCCAGCTACTTGGTCCCAGCTACTGAAGCAAGAGAATTGCTTAAACCTGGGAGGTGGAGGTGGCAGTGAGCTGAGTAATCGCTCTAGCCTGGGTGACAGATTGAGATTCTGTCTTTAAAAAAAAAAAAAAAAAAAAAAAAAAAAAAGCCAGGCCCAGTGGCTCACATCTGTGATTCCAGCACTTCAGGAGGCCAAGATGGCTGGATCACTTGAGGTCAGGAGTTCGAGACCAGCCTGGGCAACATAGTGAAACCCCATCTCTACTAAAATACAAAAATTAGTCAGGTGTGGTGGTACATACTTGTAATTCTAGCTACCTGGGGGGCTGAGGCAGGAAAATCACTTGAACCCGGGAGGCAGAGGTTGCAGTGAGCCAAGGTCATGCCACCGCACACCAGCCTGGGCAACAGAGTGAGACTCCATTTCAAAAAAAAAAAAAAGAAAAGGCTACTATTGAAAAGACAAAAGATAGTTTGGTGAGGATGTGGAGAAAAGAAAATTCCTTGTACACTTTTGGTGAGAATGTAAATTAGTACAGTCATTATGGCAAACAGTATAGAGGTTCCTCAAAAAATTTAAAAATAGAACTACCATGTTGTCTTAGTCCATTTGTGTTGCTACAAAGGAATACTTGAGGTTGGGTCAATTACTATTTTATTTTTTGTAGAGACAGCAGTCTTGCTATGTTGTGCAAGCTGGTCTTTATCTCCTGGCCTTTAGCAATCCTCTTGCCTCAGCCTCCCAGAGTACTATTACAGGTGTGAGCCACTGTACTCGGCCGAGGCTGGATAATTTACATAGGAAATAAGTTTATTTGGCTCAGAGTTCTGTAGGCTGTACAAACACAGTACTGGCATCTACATCAAACTGCTTCCACTTATGGTGGAAAGCAAATGGGAGCAGGCATGTGCAGAGATCACATGGTGAGAGAGAAAGCAAGAGAGAGGAGACAGGCATTAGGCTCTTTTTAACAATCAGTTCTCATGGTAACTAATAGAGTGAGAACTCACACATTACCTTGAGAATAGCACCAAGTCATTCCTTAGGGATCCAATGACTCAAACACCTCCCACCAGGTCCCACCTCCAACACTGGGGATCAAATTTCAACATGAGACTTGGCAGGGTCAAACAAACCATATCTAAAACATGGCACATATGATCCAGCAATTTCACTTGAGTATATACACTTGGATATATTTCCAAAGGAAATGAAATCAGTATGTCCAAGAGATATCTGCACTCCCATATTTGTTGAAGCATCATTCATAATAGCCAAGACACAGAATCAACCTAAGTGTCCATCAATGCATGAATGGATAAAGATAATGTTACACACACACACACACACACACACACACACAGAGTGGAATACTACTCAGCCTTAAAAAAAGAAGGAAATCCTGTCATTTGTGACAACATGGATGAATCTGGAGGATGTTATACTGAGATAAGCCAGGCAAAGAAAGAAAAATTCTGCATGCTCTCACTTATACAAGGACTCTAGAAAGGTTGAACCCATAGAAGCAGAGAGTAGAATACCAGGGACTGAACAAGGTGGGGGCAAAAGGGAGATGTTGGTCTAAAAGTATGAAGTTTCAGTTAGATAGGAGGAGTAAATTTTGGAGATCTGTTGTACAGCATGGTGGCCATAGTTAATCATGTATAACTGAAAATAGTCGAGAGATTTTAAATGTTCTCACAAAAAATGCTAAGTATGTAAGGTGATAAATATGTTAAGTAGCTTGATTCACTTAAAAAAAGGCAATATAGTGAGGCTTCATCTCTACAAAAAAGCTTAAAAAAACTAGCCAAGTGTGGTGCCATGTGCTTGTAGTCCCAGTTACTCGGCAGGCTGAAGTGGAAGGATTACGTGAGCCCAGGAGGTGGAAGCTGCAGTGAGCTGAGATTGTACCACTTGCACTCCAGCCTGGGTGACAGAGGGAGACGCTGTCTCAGAAAAAAAAAAAAGTTTCAAAATGTATACATATATCAGAACATCAGATTGCACACCATAAATATATACAATTTTTCTCAATTAAAAAATTAAGATACACATATAACAAAGATACAACGATGAAAGCAAAAAAAAGAAAAGAAAATTCCAAAACTAAAGAGTAAAGAGAAAAAAAGGCTGAAAAAAAAGGACCAGAATATCCAAGAACTATGGGACAGCTACAAAAGGTGTAACCATCACATAATGGGAACACCAAAAAGAGGAGAGAGAAAGAAACAGAAGCAATATTTGAAGCAATGACTGGAACTTCCCCAAATTCAAGCTATACACCAAACCACAGATCCAGGAAGCCCAGATAGGATAAATGTAAAAAACCACTCCTCACAAAACAAACAAAACAACCCAAAGCCCCCTCAAAACCTGCACCTAGGCACATCATATTCAAACTTCAGAAAATCAAAGATAATGAAAAAAATCTGGAAAGAAGCCAAAGGGGAAAATACCTTACCTATGTAGGAGCAAATATAAAAATAAAATCCAACTTCTTAGAAACCATGCCAACAAGAGGAGAGTGGATTTAAATATTTAGTGATGAGAGAACACACACACACACACACACACACACACATGCACGGAATCTTATATCCTTCAAAAGTGAAGGGGAAAAAAAGACTTTCTCAGACATACAAAAATTGAGGGAATTTATGATCACTAGGCCTGCCTTGCAAGAAATATTAAAGGAAATTCTTAGGCTAGAAACTCACATCTACATAAAAAGAAGAGCATCAAAGAAGGAATAAGATAAGTGAATTTTTCTTATTTTTAATTGATCTAGCAGATAACGGTTTGTTCAAAATAATAATAGCAACAATTTGAGGATTATAGTTAACATATGAGTAAAATGACACCAATGATACAAGGGACAGAGGGAAAAATTGGAAACATTTTGTTATTACTACAACACCTGTGAATTGTATAGTATTAATTGAAAGTGGACTTGAAGTATAGAAACAGAGAATAGAAAGCTGGTCACCGGGGCTAAGAATGGGGGAAATGGAAAGATGTTGGTCAAACAGTACAAATTTCCAGTTGATGAATAAGTTCTGGGACCTAATGTACAGCATGGTGACTATAGGTTATAATGTACTATGTACATGAAATTTGCTGAGAGAGTAGTTCTTAAGCATTCTCATCACACACAAACACACACACACACACAAGTAACCATGTGACATAATGGATATGTTAGCTGGACGGTGGCAGTCATTTCACAATACATACCTATATCAAAACATCACACAGTACACCTTGAATATATCAACAATTTTTTTGTCAATTATACTCAATAAAGCAGAAGAACCAGAAAAGAAAGAAAGTAGACTTGAATATGTTGTAAATGTATGTTACTAACTCTAGGGCAGTCACTTTTAAAAAGAAAAAAAAAATGGAATCATATAAAGTGTTCAATTAAAATCACAAATGGCAAAAAAATTGTGGAAGACAAAAACAAAAACAAGGCCAGGTGTGATGGTTTACACCTGTAATCCCAGCAATTTGGCAGGCCGAAACAGGAGGACCCCTTGAGCCCAGAAGTTCAAGGCTACAGTGAGCCATGAGTGTGCCATTGCACTCCAGCCTGGGTGATAGAGCAAGAACCTGTCTCAGAAAAAAAAAAAAAAAAAAAAAAAAAATTCCAAGAGAAATAAATAGAAAACAATAATAAATATAGTAGATGTTAATCCAACCTTGTTAGTAATCATTTTAAATTTTAATGGCTTAAATATACCAGTTAAAAGAGATTTTAAGTCAGAGGGGATCAAAAAATAAGACCCAACTATATGCTGTCTACGAGACATAAACCAGTTGGCCATTTGTATGTCTTTAAATATAAAGACAACTATAAATTAAAAGGATTGAGAAAATATACCATGCTAACACTAATCAAAAGAAAGCTGGAATAGCTATATTAATTTCAGACAGAACAGACAGCAAGCACGTAAAATTACTAGGGATAAAGAGGATCTTCACAGAATGATAAAAGGGGTCAATTCTCCAAGAATACACAACGAATCCTTAAAGTGTATGTGGCTAATAACAGAGCATCAAAATATGTGAGGCAAAAGCTAATATAACATCAATAAGAAATAGATGAATCCACTATTACAGTTAGAGACTTCAATATCCCTGTCAGAAATAGACAGAGCCCGGGCACGGTGGCTCACGCCTGTATTCCCAGCACTTTGGGAAGCCAAGGTGGACAGATTACCCAAGGTCAGGAGTTCGAGACCAGCCTGGCCAACATGGTGAAACCCATCTCCACTAAAAATACAAAAATTACCCAGGCATGGTGGCAGGCACCTGCAATCCCAGCTACTGGGGAGGCTGAGGTAGGAGAATTGCTTGAACCAGGGAGGTGGAGCTTGCAGTGCACCAAGATCACACCATTGCATTCCAGCCTGGGTGAGAGAGCAAGACTCCATCTTAAAAAAAAAAAAGAAAAGGCCGGGCGCGGTGGCTTAAGCCTGTAATCCCAGCACTTTGGGAGGCCGAGACGGGCGGATCACGAGGTCAGGAGATCGAGACCATCCTGGCTAACACGGTGAAACCCCGTCTCTACTAAAAAATACAAAAAAACTAGCCGGGCGAGGTGGCGGGCGCCTGTAGTCCCAGCTACTCGGGAGGCTGAGGCAGGAGAATGGCGTGAACCCAGGAGGCGGAGCTTGCAGTGAGCTGAGATCCGGCCACTGCACTCCAGCCTGGGTGACAGAGCAAGACTCCGTCTCAAAAAGAAAAAAAAAAAAAAAAAGAAAAAAGAAAAAAAGAAATAGACCCAGCAGGCAGAAAATCAGCATGACACAGCTGAACTCCACAATACCATCAATCAACTGGATATAATTGACATCTATAGACTACTTCATCCAATTACAGAATACACATTCTTCTTAAGCTTATATGGAGCATACATCAAACAGACCACATTCTAGGCCACAAAATACACCTTAACAAGTTTAAAAGAATAGAAATTATATATCATGCATGCACTCAGACCACAGTGGAGTTAAACTAGAAATAAAAAACAAAAATAGAACTACAAAATCCCCAAATACTTGAAGATTAAACAAGACACTTCTAAATAACACATGGGTAAAAGAAGACATTTCAAGAGATATGAAAAAAATATTCTGAACTAAATGAGTATGCAACTTACCAAAACTTGCGGGAACACCAAAAGCAGTGAGATTAGAGGGAAATTTATAGTATTGCATGGATATATTAGAAAACAAAATCTAGGCCAGGAGCAGTGGCTCACACTTGTAATCCCAGCACTCTGGGGGGCCACGGCAGGCAGATTGCTTGAGTCCAGTTCAAGATCAGCTTGGGCAACATGGGGGAGACCCTGTCTCCATTAAAAATACAAAAAATTAGCTAGGTGTGGTAGTGCATGCCTGTAGTTCCAGCTACTTGGGAGGCTGAGGAGGGAGAATCACCTGAGCTCGAAAGGTCAAGGCTGCAGTGAGCTGAGATCATGCCACTGCACTCCAGCCTGGGGGCAACTGGTGTGAGACCCTGTCTCAAAAAAAAAAAAAAAAAAAAAGAAGAAGAAAAAATCTAAAATAACTAATAGTCTAAGTTTCTACTTAGAAAACTAGAAAAAAATAGAGCAAATTAAACACAAAGCAAGCAGAAGGAAATAAATAAAAATCAGAACAGAAATCAATGAAAGTAAAAACAAGAAATCAATAATCAGTTTTCAGCTGATTCTTTGAAAAGATTAGCAAAATTTATAAGCCTCTATTTAGGCTAAGAAAAAGAGAGACACAAAAATTAAAAAAAGGAAGTAAGAGAGACAACATAAATTACCAGATATATAAAAAGGGCTATCACTACAGTCCCCATGAGCATAGTAAAGGAATACTATGAACAAGTCTATGCCCACAAATTTGATAACCTAGATAAAATGGACCAATTTTTGAAAATCGCAATCCACCAAAACTCACAAAAGAAGTAAGGCCACTTGAATAGGCTTCTATCTACTAAGGAAATTGAATCAATAATTAGCAACCTTCCAAAACAGAAACCACCAGGCTCAGGTGGGTTCATTGGTGAATTCTACCAAACATTTAAGGAAGAAACAGGCCTGGCATGGTGGCTCAAACCCATAATCCCAGCCCTTTGGAAGGTGGGAGGATTGCTTGAGGCCAGAAGTTTGAGACCAACCTGAGCAACATAACAAGACACTATCTCTACAAAAAATTTAAAAATTAGCTGGGTGTGGTGGTGCACAACTATAGTCCCAGCTATTTGGGAGGCTGAGGTGGGAGGATTGCTTCAGCCTAGGAGTTTGAGGCTGCAGTGAGCTATGATCATGCCACTGTACTCCAGCCTGGGTGATAGAGCAAAATCTCATCTCAAAAAAAGAGGGATGGGGGAGGGAGAATATATTGTCTATAGAGAAGAGTCAATTAGATATATCAACAATTTCCAATATGCAAACTATAAAGTGTAATTTGAAGAAAACTGTACACAATTTTATTTTAAAAAATTAAATGACTATACTAAAAAAATAAAATTTTCAGGAAAATGCAATAAGGTGTTACAAACAGACATGGCTAAGGCACTGATTGAAGTATATAAATAACAATAATTATTATTTTTTGAGACGGTTTCTTGCTCTGTTGCCTGGGCTGGAATGCAGTGGCGCGATCTTGGCTCACTGCAACCTCCACTTCCCAGGTTCAAGCAATTATCCTGCCTCAGCCTCCCGAGTAGCTGCGATTACAGGCACCCACCACCATGCCCGGCTAATTTGTTCTATTTTTAGTAGAGTTGGGGTTTCACTGTATGGGCCAGACTGGGCTCGAACTCCTGACCTCAGGTGATCCACCCACCTCGGCTTCCCAAAGTGCTGGGATTACCCCACCCTGGCTTCCCAAAGTGCTGGGATTACAGGTGTGAGCCACCATGCCCGGCCTATTGTTTTTAATGTTCAAATAATCCATATCAAGCTTTTAAAATTATGTAAACATTCTGGATAATTGTTATTTATCTTTAAAAATTTTTATTAGTGAAGTTTCTTAATTTTAAAAAGCCCACTGATAAATTAAACTTGTTATTCAATAAATGATTTTTGTTTTTGAGAAAGGGTTTCACCCTGTCACCCAGGCTGGAGTGGCACAATCACAGCTCACTGCAGCCTTGACCTCCCAGGCTCAAGTGATCCTCCCACCTTAGCCTCCTGAGTAGCTGAGACTACAGGTGCATACCACCATGCCCAGCTAATTTTTCTATTTTTTGTAGAGGCAAGGTTTAGCCATATTGCCCAAGCTGGTCTTGAACTCCTAAGCTCAGGGAATCCACTTGCCATGGCCTTCCAAAGTGCTGAGATTACAGGAGTGAGCCACCAATCCCAGCCAATGAATTAATTTTTTAAAAAGTGTCATTGAAAAGTTTTTTTTTTTCTGTCTCTCTACTCTGCCAACCAGAATCACCATTATCCTAAGGTTTTTGTGTTTTTGTTTGTCCCATAGTTGTTGGATAGTTGCTGGTAGCAACCAAATTACCTGTTTTCCTTCTTCAACTCTGGTGGGAGAGAGGCTGACTTATAGTTCTCATCTAGATGTGGGAAAGAACGTTTCCAGATGTCTCTAGAAAACCTTTCTTCATGCTTTTAGTCTACATATGAATTACATAACCATATGTAGTTATGAACCACATCATTAAACCCATCACTGGCAAGGGTGATGTAATTTCAGTCTAACCCTGGGGCTCTGAGAATTTTACCTGTGTGGGAGATGATAAGGATGGGAATCTAACCAAGTCAGAATTCTATTAAAGAAGAAATGATGGGGCCGGGCGCGGTGGCTCAAGCCTGTAATCCCAGTACTTTGGGAGGCCGAGGCGGGTGGATCACGAGGTCAGAGATCGAGACTATCCTGGCTAACATGGTGAAACCCCGTCTCTACTAAAAATACAAAAAACTAGCCGGGCGTGGTGGCGGGCGCCTGTAGTTTCAGCTACTTGGGAGGCTGAGGCGGGAGAATGGCGTGAACCCGGGAGGCGGAGCTTGCAGTGAGCCGAGATCACGCCACTGCACTCCAGCCTGGGAGACACAGCGAGACTCCGTCTCAAAAAAAAAAAAAAAAAAAAAAAAAAAAAAAAAAAAAAAAAAAAAAAAAAAAAAAAAAAAAAAAAAAAAAAAAAAAAAAAAAAAGAAGAAATGATGGATGGGTGCTAACACTAGCATCTACCAAACATACTGTTTTGCATTTCTTGTGATCACATTTCATTCTTATGAAAGCAAAATTTTATTATTGATTTATGGATTAAAGCAATAAATAAATTTTATAAAAAATGATTGTTTTATTTCCAAAGTTCATTCAGCTCAGGATGTATTTCACTTCTCTTGAGGCTACTTCTTTTGACAACTTACAGGTTTGGTGAGATTTTTCTGTTGTTACTGATTTCTAGTTTGATTCATTTATGGTCACGTATTTTATGTTTCAATTATTTTAAATGTGTTAGTTTCATAACCCAAGATATGGTCTACCTTGGTGAATGTCCCATAAATGCTCAAAAAATGTGTATTACATATTGGCTGATGGGACTGTTCAGTTCTCCCACGTACTTGCTTTTTGTCTAGTGGGTTTATCCATTACTAAACAAGGGGTGTTGAAGTCCCCAACTGTAAACTGTAAATTGGTCTATATTTTCCTTTTAGTTCTATCAATTCTTAGATCGTATACTTTGCAGCTGTGTTATTTGGTTAATGCACACCTGCGGTCTTTTTGTGATCGGACCTCTTCATCATTATGTAATGTACTTCTTTGTCCCTGGCAATTTTCTTTTGTCCTAAAGTTTACCTTGTCTGATAGTAATTCACTCCAGCTTTCTCTGAATTAGCGTTTGCAAGGTGTATCTATTTCTATCCTTTTACTCTTAGTTTATTGATTTTTACTGATAAATCATTGCTAATTTACCGGTATTTTGAGTTTCTTGTATTTAGCATTTGGTTGGGTCAGGTTTTTAAATTCACTCTCACAATCTTGGTGTGTTTAGAGCATTTACATTGAACCTAATTACTGATAAGTGAGGTTATCGGTCAGTCATTTTATTGTTTTGCTTTTTTTCCTGTTTCCCCTTACCTGTCTTCAAGCGGGTTATTTGGGCATTCTTTAGTAGTCCACTTTATCTACATTTTTAAGTGTATCTCTTCATATAGTTTTTCAGTGGTTACAGACTGCAATACACACATGCAGTTTATTGCAGTCTACTAGTATCAACATCTACCACTTGAAGTGGAATGTGGATATTTAACCACCATTTAAGTCCCTTTTACTGCCCCCACCCTGTGATGTAATTGTCTAAAGTATTTCCTCTACATACACTAAGAACCACATCAATGTTGTAATTTTTACTTTAACTTTTAAATGACAAGTATAATTGGATATTATACTTGTCTTCCATAACAAGTTCAGTGTCTATATATCTTCTCATTTACGCAACATCCATTCATCCATGAACTTGTTAGCCATTTTTCCATCCACTATGCATTCAATGCATCCATCTGTGATCCTTGAAATTTATCTGAAACTTGTTTCTAACATACTTGAGTCTGACCATCCTCTGCGATCTATTCTCTTTCCCTTCCTTTTTAATTCATTCAGATGTTGTTTTGTAAGTGTTTACATTTATTTCAAGTAGTGCTATCCCCAACTGAACCGTAAGCATCTTGGCAGTGGATTTCTATTCATTTTGTATATTTCCCCTAGGACCTGTTGTGGTGTTCTAGCATCTGAGTGATACCTAACTCTACAAATTACTACTGATTTAAAAAATAATTCAGCCACCTACGCACCCACTGGATGATGCACCAGGTTTTCCACAAAACTTCCTATACATCTAGCCCTAGCACCCAAGACACCTGGACCCTGAGGAACCTGTGACCATGAGTTGTTTTTGAAGAGCAAAAATTCTGAGATCAAAATTCCCTAATCTTAAACAGTTTGCTCTAAAAAAGTATTTCGAAACATTCTTAGAAAGTTTTGCCCCAAATAAGAGCCACAAAATTGTCATATACTTTCATAACTCCTTTGTGTATCCATCCAACATCACACACATACCCTTGTACATAGCTAACACATTACATTCAATTACCCCATTGTAGAAAAGGAATAATCTATTTCTATATGACTTTAATAATGTTCCCTAAGTAATTAGTAATCAAGGTTTTCTTCAAATTCAAATTAACAAATATGTTTAATTAAATATACATATTTATGGATTTATATACGTATATAATCTTTCTGTAATTCAGTTTTTAACTGTGAACTTTTACATGTTGGAAGCAGTGAAGGACTCAATGTCATAGTACATTTTGATAGTATTTGATAGGCTTTTTCAGGTCAATTAATTTAGTTGCTTGCAAATATAAATCAAGCTTGCTCCAGTTCCACAAGGACTCCATCACAGTCTTTAGGATGGAGAAAAATCACTGGTTTTCCATGTGCTCCTATTTTGACCTCTTCACTTAGACTGCGGATCTTCTTTGTTTTCAAATCCGTCACAGCTGCATTAATATTATCCACCTTAAGAAAAGGAAATACATTGAACACATTTGAGACCATAAAAATACCAACTTACAGTATCACAATATTCAAAAAAAACTGAGAGCTCAGGCAGTCTATCTCCTCTGCCTGTGGGCAGGACCATTCTTAAATCAACATTAAAAAAAAAGCTTAAGGCCGGGCGCGGTGGCTCAAGCCTTTAATCCCAGCACTTTGGGAGGCCGAGACGGGTGGATCATGAGGTCAGGAGATTGAGACCATCCTGGCTAACACGGTGAAACCCCGTCTCTACTAAAAAATACAAAAAACTAGCCGGGCGAGGTGGCGGCGCCTGTAGTCCCAGCTACTCGGGAGGCTGAGGCAGGAGAATGGCATAAACCCGGGAGGCGGAGCTTGCAGTGAGCTGAGATCCGGCCACTGCACTCCAGCCTGGGCGACAGAGTGAGACTCCGTCTCAAAAAAAAAAAAAAAAAGCTTAAAATTTCCAGAGAAGTAAAAGAAGTTACTAAATTTTTCTAGGTAAGCAACCACAATGCTTAGAATTTTCACCATTAGTAAATGTTTCTTCTTATAATCTGAATCATGTATGATATACTTTATAATAGTTTATTCTGGCAGTACTATTAGTGAGATTGAAGACACTGATTTTGCCTGAGAACCCTGGGTTCCTCATCTATAACACGCAAGTGAGGTCTAGCATATAAATTGACTACAGATTAAAATGAGGTAACAGATAAAAAGCTCTCAGTACAGTTTACGGCATAATAGGTACTTAGCAAATACGAGTGTTTCCCTGATCCCCAAAACTTGCCCTGCCAAAATACCTTTGACATTATCAAGATATACATGAAAATCACTATTAAATTGCCATTAAAATGCTATTCCCCATCTAAAAAAAATTTCAAACTTTAATGTTTTTGCAGCCTCTTCTAAGTTATTTCTATTTTCTTCATACTTATGGACACTCTAGGAGGAGCAGATATGTCTCTCTATACTTGACGGAGAAATGATCTGCCTCTATCTTGGGAAGTCACCCATTTAGACTGGGAACCTAGGAAATGGATGAAAAGGTATGATATGAATGGCCACATTCCTAGGCAGTCATAAATCACTAGTTTAATTAAAATCATTAGTTTAATTTTAAAAAACACAGAAGCACAGAGACTAGTATAACACCCATGTACCTACCATTCAGATCTAATACATATTAACATTTATACAATTTTATTTCCAAAGAGCCAAGGATTATATACTGAATTCTAAAACCAGTCGAACAGCTAATGAAGATACTAAATGTTACATAAATAAGCTATGATTTCTTCATATGGCACATATTCTACTTATATTTCTGATATTTCTTTTTGAAACCTCATAGGTATACAAAGTCATACATGCCTAGATTCTGAACACGGCTCATTTCATGACATTTTGCACTGTAGCTGGTTAATTCTCATCTTTTTCAGAATAGAACATGACCTAGAAGTTCGTGGCAGGAGCAGCCCGACCCACTTAGTGAGGAAAATTGGTCCTCACTGATGTCAGACATTGTCAATTTTATTTTTAAATTCATATCAGTATTATTAAGCTTTTTTTCTGCTGTGTTAGGTGGGATTGGAGCAGGTTTTAGTCTAGGACTAATTTTCCTCACTACCAAGCCAAAGTCCCTCTGAGTACTCTTCCCAATGTTACGGAAATTACTATGACTAGTAAGAAAAAACTATCCCCACCTCTATGTGTGGATTATTCCCTCCAATGCTTTCAAGGGGTTCTATTTCTAGCTTTCTAACATGCGTGCAATACTCAGATGAAGACATGAAAGGTACTACAGATCTTTGGAGTTCACTCTCTGTGCAGCTCTCCTGCAGCTCTCCACGAGAGAGCTGTGAACTCTAGCACCATGGCCTCCTCAGACTTCCAACTCCTATCTCCTCAACTCAGGGAGACCACTAAGTTCTGTGTGGATTCCCCCTTCCTGTACTGCAGTCTGGAAACTCTCTACAGCCAGTAAACTGGGTAACTGTAGGGCTCATCTTGTTTGTTTACCCTCTCTCAGAAATCAACTCCTGTGCTGCCTGATGTCCAATGCCAGAAATCCATTATTTCATGTATTCTGTCTACGTTGCTTGTTTGTTTCAGAGAGGAGGATAAACTGATCTCTTTTACACCAACTTGGCCAGAATCAGAATTCTAAATTGGCAGGTTTTTTCTGTCAGCAAGTAAAAAGTGTCATTACATGTCATTCTATAATATGTCTTTTTTACTTTGATTACTTTTAAGATTTTCTCGTCATCTTCGATTTTCAGTTTGACTATGGTGTGCTTAGGTGTGGCTTTCTTTTTCTTTTGAGACAGAGTCTCACTCTGTCAGCCAGGCTGGAGTGTAGTAGTGTGATCTCGGCTTACTGCAACCTCTGCCTCCAGGGTTCAAGCAATTCTCCTGCCTCAACCTCCAGAGTAGCTGGGACTACAGGCGCACGCCACCATGCCCAGCTAATTTTTGTATTTTTAGTAGAAACCAGTTTCACCACGTTGGCCAGGATGGTCTCCATCTCTTGACCTCATGATCTGCCTGCCTCGGCCTCCCAGCGTGAGTCACTGCACCTGGCCTTTTTTTTTTTTTTTTTTTTTTTTGAGACAGTCTCACTCTGTTACCTAGGCTGGAGTGCAATGGCACAATCTTGGCTTACTGCAGCCTCCGCCTCCTGGGTTCAAGTGATTCTCCTGCCTCAGCCCCCTGAGTAGCTAGGATTATAGGCATGAGCCACCATGCCTGGCTAATTTTTGTATTTTTAGTAGAGACTGGGTTTCACCATGTTGGCTAGGTCGGTCTTGAACTCCAGACCTCAAGTGATCTGCCCGACTTGGCCTTCCACAGTGCTGGGATTACAGGTGTGAATCACTGTTGCCCGGTCTGGTGTGGTTTTCTGTTTGCCCTACTTGGGGTTGCTGACTTTCTTGAAACCATAGGTTGTTTTACACCAGATTAATAGTGTCCCTGTCAACTATTTTTTCAATTATTGCTTCTGTTCTATTTTCTCTCTCTTTCTTTTCTGGGACTTCAACTATACTCTGCTAGAACTTTTGACCATGTCCTACATCTCTTTTATGCTCTATTCTGTTTTCTTTTTCTTCCATATTTTTTACCTCTTGATTTTGGAATTCTAGTTTCTAGAACTGTGAAAAGAGTAATTTCTGTTTTAAGCCACTAAGTTCGTGATCATTTATTATAGCAGCCCTAGAAGATGAATACAACTACCACACATCATACTGAAATTGAACAATGAAGTAGATGGATAGCTGATAGTGGGAGCTAAGTTTCTCACTGTTGGAATGAGAAGATAAAGGCCAGTGTGGTCTATGTGGTAATGGATTAGAGCTGGAGACATCAGTATACACTCAGGAGTTTATGACATTTCATGAATTCTATAATATAGTTATATATAGAAATGTGTATAGATATGTGTATATACACAGTATACACACCTATATCTCCTTGCCGTGCTGGCTCAGTACAATGATCCCCCTAGTAGCAATAAGCACACTTACCCCCCTAGTAGCAATAAGCACAAACCTAGATCTTGGCTTCTAATACCATTCTCCAATAGTAGGAACCAGGGCTCCTCGATAAAATGGCTAATTACATGGCTAGGGCAAAGAGTAAAGACGAATTTGGAGCATCTTATATAGAAGATGAATTTGGAGCATCTTAGAGTGCCAGAAAAAGAAAGGAAGTGCTTAAAAAACAAACACAAAACCAAAAATGATGGGGGTATGTCAAAGGGACACATGAATCAACTGAAAGAGCTCCTAATGGCCAAAGCTGGAACAATCTGAGGGGAAAAAAAAAAGTAGTATTAGATTGTAATGCAAGTCATAAAATAAATATCCACAAGTCCATACTGATATAACTCTCCATTCCTTAAGTGTGGGCCTTGCATAATGACTTCCTTCCAAAAGAGGATAATATGGAGAAGGGGGAAAAAAGAACAGCTTTCCAGTGGAGAAAGCTGACAACACCTCCTCACCTGGGAGATCAAGATTAATATCAACAGGAGTAAGTCATGTTGATAGCATGAATCCTTGATATGATGTGATGAGAATGGCACTTTACCTCTATGGTCTTTCTCCCCAAAATCAATAACATGAGTCTCTTAAGAAAAATATCACACAAATCTCAACTAAAGGACAGTTTACAAAATAACTGACCAGTAATCTTCAAAAGTGTCAAGGTCATCAGAAACAAGGAAAGGAGATCCTAGAAAAAGGTTAGAAAACAAAACAAAACAAAAAACCAAGGAAAGTTTGAGAAACTGCCACATGCGAGAGAAGCCTCAGCAGATATGATGACTAAATATGATGTGCTAGGGATGGAGGAGTAGGGGAAGGGAGAGCATCAGGATACATAGCAAATGCATACAAGGCTTAATATCTAGGTAATGCATTGGCAGGTGCAGCAAACCACCATGGCATACGTTTACCTATGTAACAAACCAGGATGTCCTACATATGTATCCTGGAACTTAAAATAAAATTAAAAAAAATAAAAATAAATGTGATGAGAAATCCTAGATGGGATCCTGGACTAGAAAAGGGACACTGGGTAAGAACTAAAGGAATCAGAATAAAGTACAGACTTTAGCTAATAACAATGAATCAGTATTGGTTCACTAATTGTGGTAAATGTATCAAACTATAATAAGATGTTCATAATTTTTTTTAAAGAGTCTGAAGAGATTAACCACCATTTATAATGACTGGATCTTGTTTTTATCCTGATTAGAATAAATCAACTATAAAAAAAATTTGTAAATCAATCTGGGAAATTTAATTTATGAGCTGTGTATAGATGGTTCCAAAAGATTTACCTTTAATTTTGACTGAAGTGCCAGAAAATAAAGATGATAATGTCACCGTGGTTATTTTTGTATTTCTTAGAGATTCAAACTGAATAAGGGTAAAATGACATGCTGTTCATTTAAAATAATCTAAGGAAAAGAAAAAAGATGATGTGTAGCAAGAGCTTGAACACTGTTGAACCTGGGTGATGAGAGTACTGATATGATTTTTTTTCTGCTTCTCATAAGTTTGAACGATTTCATAAGAGAACTCCTAATGCTTTGTTTGGCAGTAAACCTGCACATTCTGCACATGTATCCCAGAACTTAAAGTATTAAGGGTGTTGGGACCCTGGGCCGGGCGCGATGGCTCACACCTGTAATCCCAGCACTTTGGGAGGCCCAAACACCCTGCTTTAGGCCAGTCTGGTTCTCCCTATCAACATAAATGACTCTTCTGCTCTGTCCTACCTGAAGTCTTCAGGAAGGGAAGGAATGGGGAGGAGTCATAGATACTATGACATATTGTATGTCATGTACATACGACATACAATACTATTTCCCTTTTTGTTTTTGGTAAGTAGAAAGAAATACAGTCATGTGTCACTTGATGGGTACAAGTTCTGAGAAATGCATCACTAGGCAATTTCATTGTTGTGCAAACATCACCACACCTGGATGGTGGAGCCTACTATACATCTAGGCTATAGGGTACAGCCTATTGCTCCTTGGCTACAAACCTGTACAGCATGTTACTGAATACTGTAGGCAAGTGTAACACAATGGTGTCTAAACACATTTCAACACAGAAAAGGTACAGTAAAAATACAGTTTTACAACCTTATGGGACCTCATGTGGACTCATCACTGACTGAAACATTGTTATGCGGTGTGGACTGTATTTGGCTAAACTAGTAAGGTATGCTAATCATTCCTTATATTTCCTCTTTGTTTCAACTAGCACTAAGTTTCAACTAGCACTATTACTTCTGTTTATCCTTTTGTATTTTGTAGGCTGTCTTTTAGTCAGTCACCTTTAATCCTCTCTGGAAAATGTGGAGCATGTATGAATAAGTGAAGCAAGCAGGCAAGCTCTGGGTAGACAGGGACTACTTGTTCAGCCACATATCCCCAGCACCTTCTACAGTGAAGGACAGAGTGATACCAAAAATACTTAACAACCAGAAAAATACAGACAAAGATACTAATCAGATAGAATTGTGCGGCTGAGCATGGTGGTTCATGCCTGTAATCCCAGAGCTTTGGAAGGCTGAGGTAGAAGGATTGCTTGAGCCAAGAGTTTGAGACCAGCCTGGGCAATATATCAAGACTTTGTCTCTTAAAAAAAAAATTAGCTGGGCATCATGAGGTGATGCCTGTAGTTCAGGAGTTCCAGGTTACAGTGCATTATGATCGTACCACTGCACTCCTGCATGGGTGACAGAGTGAGAGCCTCTCTCTGAAGGAAAAAAATTGTAGAGGGAGAAGGGTGTCTGAAGGGTCCCAGAAAAGGGTCCTTCTGGAAAAGGAATGTTACTCAGGGGTTACAGAGCAGCAGCTGTTTACCAACCAGCAGGGAAGCATTTAAATATTTTTACAAACTCAATACAAATTTGAGTAAGTAAATATTTCTGGTGGCCCTTAAAGTTTTCACTGTGACACACTGTGCTGTCTGGGTAAACTCTCTAGAGAAAGCATGGCCAGCTCTGTCTCCTCAAGCAGAGGCACGCAGAAGGCAGGCAAGGCGACTCCCCTCTTGCCATCGCAGGCAGCAGGTTTGGACCACAAACACAAGCTGTGCCAGAAAACAGTGGGTGACTCAGTCCATACATGAGCAAGAGAAGAGATGGAACAAGATGCCCTCTAAACTTCCTCTAGTGAGAGGCAAAGACACACAAGAAATATGGGTAAACCTCACAAGAGAAAATAGAAACCAAGTCAACCTCAACAGAAAAATGCTGATTAACTAGTGAGATAGTAATCCACGTATGAGAAAGGGACATTTCAGCAAGTCTTTGAGTCAACGAAAAGCTACGGAGCATGCGCAAACAGATACATGCTAAGTCAGAGGTTTTATAAGATCCTGGTGAAAAAGGACAAAAAGTATCCCTGTGATAATTACACAGGGGAAAGCCAATTCTCTGATGAGTGGTTCAATATTTTTTTTTTTTTTGAGACAGAGCTCTCACTCTGTTGCCCAGGCTGGAGTGAAGTGGCATGATCTTGGCTCACTGCAACCTCCGCCTCCCAGGTTCAAACAACTTTCCTGCCTCAGCCTCCCGTGTAGCTGGGATTACGGGTGTGTGCCGCCACGTCCAGCTAGTTTTTGTATTTTAGTAGAGACGGGATTTCACCGTGTTGCCCAGACTGGTCTCAAACTCCTGAGCTCAGGCAATCCGCCCACCTCGGCCTCCCAAAGTGCTGTAATAGGCGTGAGCCACCGCGCCCAGGTGACACACCACTTTTTAAAAATCACCAAGTGTGGCATCCATTGATGGCCTTCAGTACCTTTCTCCTTTTCCTCCTTTTAATTATAGCAACCCCCAAGTTTCAGCAGGGCACACAACTGCCTAGCTAGAGACTACATTCCCGAGCCTCCCTTGCAGAGAAGTGTGTCATGTAACTAAGCTTGGGCCAATGGGATAAGGACAGAAGTGATCCTAGAGCATCTCCTTAAAGGTCCTTGCCAGGTATTCCCGCTCCACCTTCCCTTCCCTCTGGTTGGCAAATGGTGATGCCTGGAGTAACCTTGTAAGTCATGTGTTACGTGTCATATGTAAGTCATGTGTCATATGCAGAGCTGCCCATCAGCATAGGATAGCTAATATTAGACTGAAAACAGAAAAATAAAATCTTATTAAGCCACTTAATTTTTTTGTGGAGGGCAGAGAAAGATGATGGTGGTGTTATACTAAAATAGCACCTAACTAACCACTTTTCACACCTTCTCCTCTTACCTACCTTCATTTTATACTCAATACATTTGCATGTAACTCTTCCAATCTCTGCTTTTGAATCTGCCATTACATTACTGAGCCTCCACTATTCCTTATTTAACTGAACTTCTAAATCACATAGCCAGCCTCCTTTGAAGGCGTGGACTCTGTTGATGGAATACCGATAGTGCAGTGTGGGAGAGAGGGAAGTGGATTCAAAGGTCCTGCTTCTCACCCTGGGGGGTGGGGTAGGGCTTAGACAGACCCTCAGGTCCACTGACAAAGACCTGCAGCCAAAAGTAGCTCCCTAAAAATAAAATAAAGGCTAATATTAGGCCTTGTTTAGTTCCTTGCTTAAGGTCTTATAGCTTCCCTACCACGAATTTAAAACTCAGTTAATATAAGGAAGGCAACTGGCAACATGGGTAAGAGTGCAGACCCTGGAATCAGAACCAATCTGGGTTTCAGTCCCAGCCTCACTCCCTGCTACTGATACGACTGTGGGCAAATTAACTACTCTGTCTCAGTTTCCTTTCCAGTCAAATGGGGATAATAGGGCCCTCACAGGGGAGCTATGAGAATTTAAGAAAATAATATGTGTTGAGTTACTTTGTAGACATACTACTAGAGGACTCACTAAATGCTAGTTCTTTTTTTTGAGACAGGGTCTCGCTCTGTCATCCAGGCTGGAGTGCAGTGGCGTGATCACAGCTCACTGCAACCTCCACCTCAGCACTTCCTGGGCTCAAGTGATGCTCCCACCTCAGCCTCCCAAGTAGCTGGGACTACAGGTGCATACCACCACACCTGACTAACTTTTTGTATTTTTAGTAGAGATATCTTGCCCAGGCTGGTCTCAAACTCCTAAGCTCAAGCAATCTGCCCACCTTGGCCTCCCAAAGTGCTAAGATTACAGGTATGTATTAGTCCATTTTCATGCTACTGATACAGCCATACCCGAGACTGGACAATTTGCAAAAGAAACAGGTTTAATGATTTACAGTTCCACATGGCTGGAGAGGCCTCACACTCATGGCAGAAGGCAAGGAGGAGCAAGTCACATCTTACGTAGATGGCGGCAGGCAAAGACAGAGATTGGGCAGGGAAATCCCCCTTATAAAACTGTCAGATCTTGTGAAACTTATTCACTATCACAAGAACAGCATGGGAAAGGCCTGCCCCCATGATTCAATTACCTCCCACCGGGTCCCTCCCATAACATGTGGGAATTCAAGATGAGATTTGGGTGGGGACACAGCCAAGCCATGTCAAGGCATGAGCCACCACACCCCGCCACTAAGTGTTAGCTGTTATGATAACTCTGTGCCTTTCCACATGCAATTCCCTCTGCCTGGAGTAACTTTCTCCTTTTGTTCACCTGGGGAATTCTTTCACATTCATTGTAACTCACGCTCTATGAGGACTTCCCAGCAACTCAATTTGCCAGAAGCAATCAATCTCCTTCATCTGTGCTACTGCGAAGTCACACATATCAAATCTACTTATCATAGTATATTGCACTTGAGTGTTTAAATTTCTGCCCCTCCTCCCTATGGACATGACTCATATCTTATTCACTGCTAAATTCCAAGTACTTGGCAGAATACACATTGTAGGGTTTCATATATGTTTGCAATAATGAACTGAATACATCCTTGAATTCACTCTAGAATCAAACTACCTCTCCTCTGTATTAGAAATTTGGCCTAACAGGCCGGGCAAGGTGGCTCACGCCTGTAATCCCAGCACTTTGAGAGGCCGAGGTAGGTGAATCACCTGAGGTCAGGAGTTTGAGACCAGCCTGACCAACGTGGTGAAACCTCATCTCTACTAAAAATACAAAATTAGCTGGGCATGGTGGCGCATGCCTGTAATCCCAGCTACTTGGGAGGCTGAGGAAGGAGAATCACTTGAACTCAGGAGGCAGAGGTTGCAGCGAGCCGAGATCACACCATACTGCACTCCAGTCTGGGTGACAGAGTGAGACTCCATCTCAAAAATAAAAAAAAAAGAAATAAAAGAAAAAGAAATTTGGCTTAACAATTATGTCATTCTTTCTATCAAAAGAATTGTCCTAGCAAATTAAATCTATGCATAATTGTCATTGCTGATATTCTAAAAGGCAGTTATCTGAACATGAACATCTATAGAAATGTTCTCTAATGAGACTTTTCTTGTCTAACATTTCTTCACATTCCTTTAAAAATTGTTGGCAGATGCAATTCAGAAGATCTTAAAAATCAGTCAGTAATTGAAAAGTATTGACTTTGTAATAATGAAGTTATTAGAATTTTAAGGAGAGAAAAGAGTTATAAAGAATACTTAGCATGTGCACTGAAAGCTTTACTTTATAAAGTCTTTTCATTTGTTTCTCCTAATTGCCTTGTGATAGTGAAAACAGCTGTATTCCTGTTACATGGGAGGTCACACATGATCAGTTCTAAAGCAGATTCTATATTGTGGCTAACTTTGGTGGCACTTACAGTGGTCACTGAATCCAGACTTCAAAAAAATACATTAATATTATATGTTAGAATTTTCTAAAGGGAAAAGAAAGGTATGTAAGGATCCATCTTTGAGGAGGATGAATATTATCATTCTGCATAAAGAACCTTACAAAAGTTTCTAATGACAGTGACCATAATTAGTCTTAAAAAGTAAAAGACATATTTTAAAAGACAGATTTAAAATACCAGGCATTAAAATAATTAAAATACCTCGATGCAGATGTGATGCATTCCTCCAGCCTTGTTTTTCTGCAGAAAACCTGCAATTGGACTGTCACGTCCCAATGGATGAAGCAGTTCCATCTTGGTATTTCCCAGGTTGACAAAAACAACAGATACTCCATGTTCAGGAAGAGGGACCGCTTCACTTACCTGGGCCCCGAGAATATTCTTATAAAATGCTGCAGCCTTTTCCAAATCTGGCACTGCTATGGCTACATGATTGAGTCGACCCAGGTTCCACAAAGAACCTGCCACTTGATCCAAGGGCTGTGATGTGGAAGAAGCTCTTAATGTTGGAATGGGAGCTTGGAGTCTGGAAAAAAGCCCTGAAAAATTGAACAGCCATTGATATCCTTCTTTTGAGAATACACTTCTAAATTGAATTTAAAAAACTAAACAAATAACACATGCAAAAATTCGGTTATTTATATATCTATTATTTTCAATTATTGAAATGAAACCAGGAGATAAATGGAAAAACTTACACCAGAATTACTCTGCTCTGCCCATTCAAATAACTGACTGGAATAAAAAAGCTAATTCTGAGCTGTAGTTAGATTTAAAACACAGAATAACATTTTTTCATAATGATTCATATTTACCGGTAACACTTAAAGAATAGTGGCATATTAAGAATTATTTGCTATTCTCTCTCTGCATTTCACAATGAAACAACATATTTAATAAGAACAAGCAATTTCTCTACCTGTACCCAATTTTTTGTCTTATATTTTGTAATAAGTCCATTAAAGGTATAAACATACATTAAAAGAATACATACAGTATTCTTTAATGCTCTGTTGCCCAGCCTGAAGTGCTGGAGTGCAATAGTGTGATCTCAGCTCACTGTAACCTCCGCCTCCTGGGTTCAAGTGATTTGCCGGCATCAGCCTCCCAAGAAGCTGGGATTACAGGTGCCCGCCACAATACCCAGCTAATGTCTGTGTGTGTGTGTGTGTGTGTGTGTGTTTTTTATATATATATATATATTTTTTTTTGAGACGGAGTCTTGCTCTTTTGCCCAGGCTGGAGTGAAGTGGCGCGATCTGGGCTCACTGCAACCTCTGCCTCCTGGGTTCAAGAGATTCTCCTGCCTCAGCCTCCTGAGTAGCTGGAATTACAGGCGCCTACCACATGCCCAGCTAATTTTGTATTTTCGGTAGAGATGGGGTTTCGCCATGTTGGCGAGGCTGGTCTTGAACTCCTGACCTCAGGTGATCCACCTGCCTTGGCCTCCCAGAGTGACATGATTAGAGGTGTGAGCCACTGTGCCCACCCTAATTTTTGTATTTTTAGTAGAGACGGGTTTCACCATGTTGGTCAGGCTGGTCTCAAACTCCTGACCTCAGGTGATCCACCCACCTTCGTCTCCCAAAGCGCTGGGATTATAGGCGTGAGCCACCATTCCGGCCAGTTTTTAGCATTTTTAAAATTCACTATCACTGTGTCCTCATCAGATAGTTTCTTGATTTCCACAGACAACTCTGCATTCCATTCATTCAGCAAAGAGTCATTGTATGTCATTAACAACAAGAATGGCCTGAATTTACTGTGCACCTACTGTCTGGCACTGTATTTATTTTTTTACACCAACTGTCTAATATTCACAACAAACCTACAAGTTAGAAACTTAGTAAGTTTCATTGTTACCATGAAATCCAAGTGGATTACAACCCAGTACACATATACATAAATGTACAACTGAAACTAAATTGCAAAAAAAGAATACCTTCCACCTCAGCCTCCTGAGTAGCTGGAACCATAGGCAAGAGCTACCATGCCTGGCTAATTTTTGTATGTTTTGTAGAGATGGGGTTTCACCATGTTGCCCAGGCTGGTCTTGAACTCCTGGGCTCAAGCGATCCTCCCACCTTGGCCTCCCAAAGTGCTGGACTACAGATGTGAGCCACCACACTAGGCCAGTGAAAATGCTTTGAAACAGATAAACGTGACAGTTGCACAAACCCAGTGAATGTAATAATTGCTGTTAAACTGTACTGTTTTTTCTTTTTTTGAGACGAAGTCTTGCTCTCTCGCCCAGGCTAGAGTGCATTGGTGTGATCTCAGTTCACTACAACCTCCACCTCCCGGGTTCAAGCGATTCTCCTGCCTCAGCCTCCTGAGTAACTGGGATTACAGGTGCGTGCCACAACACCCGGCTAATTTTTGTATTTTTAGTAGAGATGGGGTTTCCCCATCTTGGTCAGGCGGTCTCAAACTTCTGACCTCGTGATCCACCCACCTTGGCCTCCCAAAGTCCTGGGATTACAGGCATGAGCCACTGCGCCCGGCCTAAACTGTACATTTTTAAAGGGTTTTGTTATGTAAATTTTACCTAAAAAAAAAAATGGCCCAACAATAAAAATCCAAAGGTGAAATTGTGTACACCAAGCAAACTGGGTAGAGAACAGTGAATAAAGAGGTTAAAATGAGATAGAGCTTTATATTTAATAAAAATGTGCTCCTGAAAATTTGTTGTGAATTGAATTCTTATTATATTTTCTCTTGCTACAAGTAACTGTAGCAACTTTTTTCCAGCTTGAGGTCCCATGACTAATAGAAATGGTGTATCTTTAAGGTATACAATGTGATGTTTTAACATATGCATAAATTATGAAAATGATTACCAACACTGAAGCTAACTTTTTAAAGCTATTTTTATTTCAGGTTGCCCTCTAATTCGTAGGAATTCACAGCTCTTTAGTTTTAGGTTTCTCTGCCTCCCATTTCAGAATAGTGCAGCAGAACTGCATTATTTTGAATTCTGTAATGTTTAATTTGTGATTTTTCCAATAAAGGTTGCTTTGCATGAATATACTACAATGTAAAACCACGTGCAAATAAATGCGTAAGATATTTAAAAATAGAAGTGTTAATAAAAAATGCGTGTAAAGATGAATACAGATTTAAGAAACTACTTTCACATATGTCAGGAAGCTGGTATACAGGTAAAAGATCAAAATTGGATGTGTATGTTAACTCTCATTCCAATCTTCCTTTCAATATCAGTTCTTGTTAATCACTTTTAGTGTCCTGACTTAAAAATAACATTGCATTTCTTTCAGTTCAGATTTTGCGCTTATTTCTGATTACACTTTTTAAACACTGTCCTTGCATACATAAAAGTTTAGCTGCAAGGATCTATAGTCAAATGCATTAAGAGTACTTATTATTTAAAGACATTAGATGTTAAATTTGTACAAAAAGTACTAAGTTCACCCATTTGAAGTGTACAATTCACTTCATATAATCTAATTTTAGAACATGTAATGAGATTTTTTTTTTTTTTTTTTTTTGAAACAAGTCTGGGTCTGTAGCCCAGGCTGGAGTGCAATGGCACAATCTCGGCTCAGTGCAACCTCTCCTTCCCAGGTTCAAGCAATTCTCCTGCCTCAGCCTCTCGAGTAGCTGGGATTACATGAGCGTGCCACCACACCTGGTTAATTTTTGTATTTTTAGTAGAGATGGGGTTTTGCCATATTGGCCAGGCTGGTCTTGAACTCCTGACCCCAGGCAATCCACCTGCCTTAGCCTCCCAAAGTGCTGGGATTACAGGCGCGAGTCACCGCGCCTGGCCAAACATAAGTCTGAATTTTCACGTATCTGGTTTGAGGAAACATACATATTTAGAAAGTCATTCATTAGAAGTGCCTTCAAGTTAGTCTGGTAAGTTTTCTCTTAACCATTTGACCAGTTAATTTCACAGCACCATATATATATCTCCAACTTGTTTCAAACTATGATCAAATTTTATTTTTATTCATTACAGTAACTAAACAGATTACATTTCTGTTAGCCCATTTACAGATGATTAATAAAAGTAAACCTATGCAGTCATGTAAGTTGGTCATTCTTGTCTCCCACCTAACAGGTTCAATTTCCATTTTCAGAACTTTTCTACGTGTTCAATCTGATTTTTCTGTGCTTTTGTTTTCCTGCGAAGTTTTACGTTCCTTAAAAGAGGGGCCATAACATAGAATTACCATGTAATCCAGCAATTCCACTTTTGAGAATATACACCCCCAAAAAAGCGGGAATTCAGAGGTATTTGTATACTCACGTTCATAGCTGTATTACAATAGCCAAAAGGTGGGGAAAACCCAACCGTCCACCAAGAGATGAATGGATAAACAAAATGTGGTATACACACACAACGGAATATTATTCAGTCTTAAAAAGCACCTTTTTTTTTTTTTTTTGAGACGGAGTTTTGCTCTTGTTGCCCAGGCTGGAGTGCAGTGGCGCAATCTTGGCTCACGGCAACCTCCGCCTCCCGGGTCCTGCCTCAGCCTCCCGAACAGCTGGGATTACAAGCGTGCGCCACCACGCCCGACTAATTTTTGTATTTTTAGTAGACACGGGCTCACGCCTGTAATCCCAGCACTTTGGGAAGCTGAGGTGGGCGGATCACCTGAGGCCAGGAGTTCGAAACCAGCTTAGCCAACATGGTGAAACCCTGTCTCTACTAAAGGTACAAAAAATTAGCCAGGCGTGGTGGCGGGTGCCTGTAATCCCAGCTACTCGGGAGGCTGAGGCGGGAGAATGGCTTGAACCTGGGAGGCGGAACTTGCAGTGAGCTGAGATCACGCCACTGCACTCCAGCCTGGGCGACAGAGTGAGACCCTATCTCAAAAAAAAAAAAAAAAAAGGTAAATTTTACTTTATGTATATTCAACCACACACAAAAGTGCAGCCATTAAGTTTCAAGTATCTTAATAGGACAAATCAAAGGCAATCTTTGGAATACACTATCTTCATTTTTCCTTTATGCCAAGACGTGTATGTAAGTTACAAAACAAACATTCACCTTTATCTGTATTGAGTTCTTGCAGTATGTATATGACCCGTTGGAAACCATACTTTTTCTCAAACTGTCAATCATTAAAGGGTGCAGTTCTAAAAGTACACATAAAAATGCCTTTTCCCAAATATTCATTTATTTATATTTTTACGTTCCTATTTTGTGTATCACCTAAGAGGGTATGCCTTACGGTTAAGAATGTGCTCTGGTGCTAGAAGGATTTATCACGAATGTCCCAGAGTAACTCTGGGGCATTACCACTTGGCACCTTCTTCCTAACAGGGAATCTCAGATTAAGGGAAAAACTTGCCCTCTCATAAAAGGAGGAAGAGAAAAAAAAGGATAAAGAGGAGAAAGTGAGAGTCAGAAAACGTGACAATTATTACAGTTATTTCTGTCATAACTTATTCTATGTACACATTTTTTAAAAAATGAAGGGGGAGAGAACTCAAGGAAGTTTCCAAATCCACATGCTTTTATCTATGTACGCGATGATAAACACATTAGTGCACGTGGAAAAATCCCTCCTTTTGTATTCTTTACACCACTGACCTTTGACTGTTCCCAACAGAAAGCTGGTCATGCTTGGAGTTCGGCCGAAGTAGCAGTTGTTGTTTTTACAGGACTTGCTCTCCTTTCTGGTTTCTCCCCATTCTCTTTATTGGTGCGCAGTAAAATAACTTACCAACCCGCTTCTATTCACTTCTGTCCCTGCCCTGCCTGACCCACCGGGCAAGTTCCCTCGCCTCTCCCGCCCACATACTGGAAGGTGCAGTGCCCAGGGCGCACAGCTCCCGGATGGCAATGGGACTCGTGCACAAGGCAATCCCCGCTACTACGCGGAGGCGTTTCTGGAAGTTACCGTCAGCCTAGGTGCCAGCAGCGGCCGTGGAACGCGCCCCCGGGGGAGAGAGGGCATTAGATAAAGGTGCTTTGGCCACGCCGAGGCCTCCTCCGCCCCCGACCTCCGTTCCCACACGCCCTGCCCCACGGCGACTTTCGCCGGTGCCCGGTATTCACCTACGGCATTCCCGGCGGCAGCCCTCAGCGCCCGCGCCATTTTGGAAAGCAACCCGCCACGTCCAGACCCGCAGAGGACGGTGAGAAACGCGCAGCAGAGGACGGGGCGGGAGGCAGAGGGGGCGGGGACAGACAGGTTAGGGGCGCGGCGAAGGGCGCTGCTTTCCTGCTTCAACACGCCTACTTTAGCTAAACAGAAACTTAAAGCCAGGACGGGTCACCCTTTGTGGGCCCCTGAAAAATACAAAACGAAGTTTCGAGAGAGTTCAAAGGCGTTTGGACCGACCATGGCGATTTTAGATTTCCGTGCCCCTGCAGAAGCGAAAGCGCTCGCGGTGCCATTGGCTCTGGATGAGGGCGAGTCCGGAACCTGTGCGCAGCGGAACTTTCGGCTCTGACATCCACGTTGCGCTACGCGCCTGTTTGCCGAGCGGTTTCCGGGCGGCTCCCTTCCCTTGCATGCGGCATTGTGTCGGGAGTTGCTGACAGCCATGGCCCCGCGGGTCTGGCGTCGACGGACCCTGGAGCGGTGTCTGGCAGAAGTCGGCAAAGCCACGGGTCGGCCCGAGTGCTTCCTCACGTAAGTGCGCAGATCCCGGGCTCGGGGTGCGACCGGGGTCTCACGTGGACGCGGGTTGCAAATTGTGGAGCTGGGGTAAGGTAAGGGGAAATATAAATCACTTTTCCCCAAATTTCGGAGTCTGTACTTTCCTAGGCTATCAAAATTTTAAAAATTGTTAACATTTATATAGATGGATCTCTCAGTTGAGTGTTACTGAAATCACCCTAACCTCAGTTATTAACGGCTAGAAGCTTCCCTTGGGCTTCTGACGCCCGCATCCCTCTACACACAAACTGTTGGTTTCTGCTTCCTCCAATGTGCTCCTAAAGCACTCAGTGCTTAGCATACTTTATTGAAAGTACGAACTTGTCACTTGTCTGTCCACCCCCCACAACTAAGCTTCTTGAGAATTAGAACTTTCATGTCTCTTCCCAGCACAAGCGTTTTATATGTATTTTGTTGAAGAATTTAAAATACGATCTGTGAAATTATTACTCATTTATATTTCAAACCCCGGCTCACAGCAACTACAGATTTTGCTTAGTTTGAATTCAGTAGCACACAACTGGGATATCCGCACTGTGCAACTTTTAACGATTTTTAAAATTTTGGTACTGTCAAGCATCTCAAATTCACTGCGTCCAAAATAGAGCTGTTGTTTCTGTTTAATAGAATTGTTGTTTCTGCCCACCCATACTCTGCCATCCCCTGAAGTCCTTTTCCCATGCTCACCTGTCAAGCACGTCCGTGTGAAGAGACCACTAAAACAGGCTTTGTGTGAGCAACAAGGCTGTTTATTCACTTGGGTGCATGTGGGCTGAGTCCGAAAAGAGAGCGAACGGTGATGGGGAAGAGGTTGCTTTATAGGAGTTGGGTAGGTAATGGAAAATTACAGTAAAAGGTGGTTATCTGTTGTTAGCAGAGGAGGAGGTCACAAGGTACATGGTAGGGAGATCATAAGACTTATTGTCCAGAAGAAGAATATCACAAGGTCCATTGATCAGTTAAGGTAGGGCAGGGACAAGTCACAATGGAGGAATGTTGTAATCTTGGTTAATCAGTTAAGGCAGGAACTGTTTTACTTCTTTGGTGGTTTTTCCGCTGCCCCAGACTTCTTGGCTCCTGCGGGCCACCTGGACGTATATGTGCAGGTCGCAGGGGTTACAATGGCTGAGCTTGGGCTCAGAGGCCTGACACCACCACGCAAGCCTTCCCTAGACAGAAGTAAATGGCACTTCTGTCTTTCCAGTTTCTCAAACATGAAAGTAGGCTGCTACTTTATTGTCTTCGTTTTTCTCTATTCTATATCTAATTCCTTAGCAGTCCTGTCAGTTCTACCTCCAAACTAAGCATATTCACTGCTGTAACTCCAGTTTACATCACCATTATCCTTTGCCTGGAATGCTGCATCAATCAACCTTCTAATCACTGTACTTTTCCTCCTCCTCCCTCCTCCCTTTCTTCTTCCTTCGTGTAAATCATCATTTCATCCCTCTGCTTAAAATGTTTTCTCTTTTTTTTTTTTTTTTTGAGACAGAGTCTCGCTCTGCCGCCCAGGCTGGAGTGCAGTGGCCAGATCTCAGCTCACTGCAAGCTCCGCCTCCCGGGTTCACGCCATTCTCCTGCCTCAGCCTCCCGAGTAGCTGGGACGACAGGCGCCGCCACCTCGCCCGGCTAGTTTTTTGTATTTTTTAGTAGAGACGGGGTTTCACCGGGTTAGCCAGGATGGTCTCAATCTCCTGACCTTGTGATCCGCCCGTCTCGGCCTCCCAAAGTGCTGGGATTACAGGCTTGAGCCACCGCGCCCGGCCTAAAATGTTTTCTCTTTACACTTTAAATGACAAACTCTTACTCCTGAGCCACGCGTAATTTGGCTCCCATCAGTCTCTCCAGCTTCACCTTCTGCCTCCTTCACACTTTAGCCGTGCTTACTTTTTTGTTCCTCAAGCTCACCTCTAGAGGATTTGCATCTTAGAGGATTTCTTCTGCCTGGAATACATGTTTCCCAATCTTTATAAGACTATCTCCTTATCTACAGCTTTCCCCTCGGATGTGGCATTTAAGAGAGGTTTTCCTTGACCACTGTAGCCAAAGCAAATGTTGATCATTGAATGAATAAGTGAATGAATGAATGGAGTTGTATATAATGTAACAGAATTGATCATTTAAGGCTAATTTACTACATATCTCCAAGCAAATAAATTTGTAATGGTTTTCCTGCCTAAAATCTATACAGCTGATTCACAGATACTTGGTTGACAGGTTTTATATATCAATGTAGGTCATCAGCTTATATGTTGTTGGGGGCCAGAATCTATACTTACACTTCATTCAAATTTGATTTTACAAAAGAGTTGGGTTTTTAAATTTTATTAAGAGTGCTGTGAAATTATTACCTATAATTCTAAATCTCAATTCCTCCCAATAGGATTCAAGATGGATTGGCATCAAAGTTCACTTCTTTAACAAAAGTGCTTTATGACTTTAATAAAATATTAGAGAATGGTAGGATCCATGGAAGCCGCTTGCAAAAACTTGTGATAGAAAATTTTGATGATGAGCAGATTTGGCAACAACTGGAATTGCAAAATGAACCAATTTTACAATACTTTCAGAATGCAGTTAGTGAAACAATTAATGATGAAGACATCAGTCTTCTCCCAGAGAGTGAAGAACAGGAACATGAAGAGGATGGTTCAGAGATAGAGGCTGATGACCAGGAGGACCTAGAAGATTTAGAAGAGGAGGAAGAAGTGTCAGACATGGGTGATGATGATCCTGAAGTGGGTGAGAGAACTAAAAACTCGAGCAAATCTGGTCTGAGGAAAAGCCCAGTTTTCAGTGATGAGGATTCTGACCTTGACTTTGATATCAGCAAATTGGAACAGCAGAGCAAGGTGCAACACAAAGGACATGGAAAACCTAGAGAAAAGTCCGTAGTAGATGATAAATTCTTCAAACTCTCCGAAATGGAGGCCTATTTAGAAAACATAGAAAAAGAAGAGGAACGAAAAGATGATAATGATGATGAGGAGGAAGATATTGATTTTTTTGAAGATATTGATTCTGATGAAGATGAAGGGGGACTGTTTGGAAGTAAGAAACTTAAGGTAAAGTTTTGAGAGAGGAGAGAACACTTTCCTCCTCAAATTAGCTTTCGTTCTCTTTTTCTAGGGGAGATTGAATTGTAGTTAGAAGTTTTAGTGATAAGAAATATTGTGCTCTATCTTATCAGTTACAAATGAATCTTCTTCCGTTCAATTTATGTTCCAGTTGGTCTTATAGTTTTGTGGTAGTGTTATTAGTTGCCATTTTCATCTAATCACTATTTAGTTATTCGTTTAGTTATTAGTTATTAGCTCATAGTGTTATTAAGTCAGAAAGTAATATATACATACAAATCTATGTGCATGTGTTAATATATTTTTCTATTCCTAATTAATAGTTTTTAAAATCTTTTTAGTCAGGTAAAAGTTCCAGAAATCTGAAATACAAAGATTTTTTTGATCCAGTTGAAAGTGATGAAGACACAACAAGTGTTCATGATGATGAGCTGGATTCAAACAAAGATGATGATGACATTGCTGAAGAGGAAGCAGAAGAACTAAATATTTCAGAAACGTGAGTATTTTGAACCATCCTTTATATTGTAGGCTGGAATTGCCCAATCATGTATGTGTACTCGTAGTTATCAAATGTGTCTGTCTTAAGAAATTGGATTCTCTAATATCAGATATTCTCAAGATAGCCAGAGGAAAGTCTCTGAATGTAAAGGGACATTAGATATCACTTAATGAAGAAAAATATCACTGGTAGTAGCAATCAAACCTTCCTTACCAGGAACTTTGATTTGGTTTTGTGTCAATAAAATCCTGTTATTTTTGTGAGATAAGAGATTTGTATTGTAGATTGATTAATATTTTATATATGTTGGACACTTTTTGTTCTGTTTCTTTTTTTTTTTTTTGAGACGGAGTCTTGCTCTGTCACCCAGGCTGGAGTGCAGTGGCGCAATCTCCACTCACTGCAAGCTCCGCCTCCCGGGTTCACACCATTCTCCTGCCTCAGCCTCCCGTGTAGCTGGGACTACAGACGCCCGCCATCACGCCTGGCTAATTTTTTTTTTTTATAGTTTTAGTAGAGACGGGGTTTCACTGTGTTGGCCAGGATGGTCTCGATCTCCTGACCTCGTGATCTGCCCGTCTCGGCCTCCCTGTTCTGTTTCTTACATAGCATTTTACCTAAATAATACCTTTTGTTCCTTAATAACTGAATGATTTTGGAAGTTCTGAGTATTTGGTTGCATTAGGTATATAAAAGAAGAACTTTATTAAGGGAAAATTTGTTTCCTTTTGTTTTTCTAATGGAAAGTAGCATATTTTTTTTTGTAAGAGTTTTGGTATTGTAGGGATGAAGATGATGACCTTGAAGAAAATGAAGACGATAAACAACATAAAGAAAGCTTGAAAAGAGTGACCTTTGCTTTACCAGATGACGAGGAAACTGAAGATACAGGTGTTTTAAATGTAAAGAAAAATTCTGATGAAGTTAAATCCTCTTTTGAAAAAAGGCAGGAAAAGGTAATTAGTAATTTATGGAATTTTTAATATACTTGACATTAACCATCCTTTGAAAACTATTAACCATCCTTTGAAAACAGATATCTTGGCCAGGTGCAGTGGCTCACGCCTGTAATCCTAGCACTTTGGCAGTCCGAAGCAAGAGGATCGCTTGAGCTCAGGAGTTCAGAACCAGCGTAGGCAACATAGTGAGACCTTGTCTCTACCAAAAATACAAAAATTATCTGGGCATAGTGATGTGTACCTATAGTCCAACTACTCTGGTGGCTGAGGCGGGAGGATCACTTGAGCCTAGGAGGTTGATGCTGTGGTGAGCTATGATTGCATCACTGCTCTCTAGACTGGGCGGCAGAGCAAGACCTTGTCTTAAAACAAACAAAAAACCAAAAATATTCCCATATGGAAAGCATCTGATGAGCAAAAGTCAGTGCCTGCATTTCAATTTGGGGCCTGTGAGTAAAATAGTTGCTTCTGCTGGGCGCAATGGCTCACACCTGTAATCCCAGCACTTTGGGAGGCTGAGGCAGGTGGATCACTTCAGTTCAGGAGTTCGAGACCAGCCTAGCTAACATGGTAAAACCTCATCTCTACTAAAAAAAAAAAAAAAAAAAAATAGGCATGGTGGCGGGCACCTGTAATCCCAGCTACTCGGGAGGCTGAGGCAGGAGAATCCCTTGAACCCAGGAGGCGGAGGTTGCAGTGAGCCGAGATGGTGTCACTGGATTCCAGCCTGGGTGGCAGAGTGCGACTCTGACTCAAAAATAAAAAAAATTTTTAAAGATAGTTGTTTTTTCCTTTGTCCCTAATGTCTTTATATATATAGCATGTCTCTCCTGATAAAGCTGTCCTGTGAGCCTCTTAACTGTTTTGACTGCTTTGGAGGATACCGTGTATGTCCTTTTTTTTTTTTTTTTTTTGAGATGGAGTTTCACTCTTGTCACCCAGGCTGGAGTGCAGTGGTGTGATCTTAGCTCACTGCAACCTCTACCTTTCAGGTTCAAACAATTCTCCTGCCTCAGCTTCCTGAGTAGTTGGGATTACACCACGCCCAGCTAATTTTTTGTATTTTTAGTAGAGACAGGGTTTCACCATGTTGGCCAGGCTGGACTGAAACTCCTGACCTCGGGTGATCCACCCGCCTCGGCCTCCCAAAGTGCTGGGATTACAGGTGTGAGCCACTGCGCCCGGCCGACACCACCTGTGTCTTTAAGGTACTCTGCAGATTTTTGTGAGTGCTGAATAGCCATAATTTTAATTTATGCCATTGCAAACATATCTTCAAAGTTGGTAAAAATTGTTTCTTTGTGTCATGATTTCAGACAAGTGAAATTTCATTTAATTTTTGTAGATGTAGTCTGGGTCTAATAATTTGGCTCTATCATTTATTTATCTTAAAATTTTTATCACAATAAAAATGAGAATAGGGCTAGGCACAGTGGCTCACACCTGCACTTTGGGAGGCTGAGGAGGGAGGATTGTTTAGAGCCCAGGAATTCGAGGCCAACCTGGGCAACGGGTCAAAAGCCCATCTCCACTAAAAGTTAAAAAAATCAGCTGGGCATGGTAGTGTGCGCCTATAGTATTTGCTACTCGAGAGGCAGATGGGGGAGGATCTCTGGAGTCCAGCAGTTCAAGGCTGCAGTCGAGATATGATTGCACCACAGCACTCCAGCCTGGGCAACAGAGCTAGAGACTGTGTTAAAAAAAAAAAAAAAAAAATGAGAATAGGCAGATAATAAAAGATACCAAGAATATCAAAAGAATTGTTTTTAAAATTTGAGAATCTGAATTAAATCCGTGGTTGTCAGATTGTCCCCAGAAGATAGAGAAATTCTAAGGTAAAAAAAGCACCATTATAAAATATCAATGAGTTAGTGTCCTTCCACCCCACTCCTCCCACCCTCCCCCAACACATAAAGAAAGAAAGGTTTGGTTTTATTGTGAAATTACATCAGACCTTCAAGTTAAGTTTCAGTAAATCACAAATAATTTATTTCAGTTTCCACATATAAAGAATAAAGTAGAACTTTCAAACTTTTTTTTTTTGAAACTGTTAGAACATGAAAACCCAAACCTGACAAAGGTAGCATTAAAACGCACGCGCGCGCACACACACACACACACACACACAAATTCACAAACGGGGTTGTAAAAATCCTGCAGCACGGTGGAAGAATTATGCCACACAACTGCATGAACCTTATTCTCTTGAATCAGTATTAGAAAATCTAGTATGATTCCTGACTGCAAGACATTAAGGAGAAAAAAACATATGGTCACCTCCATATGTCAGAAAAACATTTGATAAAATTCAATATTCATTTCTAATTTTTTTTTCACTCCTAGTGGAATACAAATATATCTATGCCATCATGCATGATGGGTGAAATTCTAGAAGCATCCCTTTAAGATTAGGAATGAGATAAGATGTCCAGTATTACAGTTACCACTGTTGATTAACATTCTTTTAGACTCATAAGCCAGCGTAACTACAAAAGATAAGGATAAGAGATTAGGAAAACTGCCAGGGGTGGTGGCTCATGCCTATAATCCCAGCACTTTGGGAGACCAAGGTAGGAGGATTGCTTGAGCTCAGGAGTTCGAGACCAGCCTGGGCAACATGGTAAGACCTCGTGTCTACCAAAAATACGAAAATTAGTCAGGCGTGGTTGCACATGCCTGTGGTCCCAGTTATTTGGGAGTCTGAGGAGAGAGGATTGCTTGAGCCTGGGAGGTGGAGGTTGCAGTGAGCTGAGATCACGCAACTGCTCTCCAGCCTAGGCAACCAAGTGAGACTGTCTCCAAAAAAAAAAAAAAAAAAAAAAAGATTAGGAATCCTGCAGATGTAATTATATTCCACTAGAAGTGAAAAATGAATGCGTTAATATTTGGAGAGGAAACTGAATGGATAAACTGAATTGATATTAGGAAAATAAGAGAATTCTGTAAGATAGCTGAAAAGGCTGGCATTTTATACACTGAAGTCATCATTGTTGTCTTTTAGAAGTTAGAGATAATGACCCGGCGTGGTGGCTCACGCCTATAATCCCAGCACTTGGTGAAACTCCATCTCTACTAAAAAATACAAAAATTAGCTGGGCATGGTGGCACACGCCTGTAATCCCAGCTACTCAGGAGGCTGAGGCAGGAGAATTGCTCAGGAGATGGAGGTTGCAGTGAGCTGAGATAACACCACTGCACTCCAGCCTAGGCGACAGGGTGAGACTCTGCCTCAAAAAAATATAAAAAAAGGAGTTAGAATAAGAATTTGAGTTTGGAGTCAAAAGAGTCAGACTCCATCAGATACTAATATTCTTTTTTTGAGACGGAGTCTTACTGTGTCAGCCCAGGCTGAGGTGCAGTGGCCGGATCTCAGCTCACGTAAGCTCAGCCCTGGTTCACACCATTCTCCTGCCTCTCAGCCTCCCAAGTGCTGGGACTCACAGGTGCCCACCACCTCACCCGCTAGTTTTTGTATTTTTTAGTAGAGACGGGTTTCACCGTGGTTAGCCGGGATGGTCTCATCTCCTGACCTCGTGGATCCGCCTGCCTCGCCTCCAAAGTGCTGGGATTACAGGCTTGAGCCACCGCGCCCGGCCCCAGATACTAATATTCTAATCAAAGAATTACTTCACTTGCGAATAGATAGATCACTTGAATAAAATAGAGCCCAGAAACAGACCCAAATGCGTCTGGGGAGTTTAGTATATTATAAACATGGCATTTTAAATCAGTGAGGAAAAGAAATTGTTTACAGCTCACCCCACCATAGGCAGCAGAAATAGGAAGTCATTGACAAAATAAAAAGATGGCAAGAACGGAATTGTAGAACAGTACATTTCTTGCTTTCCCACTTTTTAAAGTATTTTTTACTTTTACACAAATATAAGTGTAATTTTATTTTCTAAATGTATACTAATTATTTTGTGTCTTTCTTAGATGAATGAAAAAATTGCATCTTTAGAAAAAGAGTTGTTAGAAAAAAAGCCGTGGCAGCTTCAGGGGGAAGTGACAGCACAGAAGAGGCCAGAGAACAGCCTCTTGGAGGAGACCCTGCACTTTGACCATGCTGTCCGGATGGGTATGGGGCCCTCTTCTGTAAAGTGGTCATGTCTGTGCTTTTTCCATGGTTCCATTTCATACAAAGATTTGGGGTGATGTTTCTTTTCCCTCAACTTTTTATTTTAAAAATTTGTAAACACATGGCTTGGCACGGTGGCTCTCGCCTGTAATCCCAGCACTTTGGGAAACTGAGGCAGACAGATCACCTGAGGTCAGGAGTTTGAGACCAGCGTAGCCAACATGGTGAAACCCCATCTCTACTACAAATACAAAAATCAGCTGGGTATGGTGGCAGGTGCCTGTAATCCCATCTACTCGGGAGGCTGAGGCAGGAGAATCCCTTGAACCCAGAAAGGGGAGGTTGCAGTGAGTCAAGGTCATGCCGATGTACTCCAGCCTGGACGATAGAGCAACACTCCATCAAAAAAGAAAAAAACAACTTACAAACACAGAAAAGTTGAAAAAATATTACAGTGAACATCTATATGCTATTCAACTGGATTCACCAGTTACCATTTTGTCGTATCTACTTTCTCTCCTCAGCATATGTAAGAATGTATATGTGCCCCTTTTTTAAGTAAGTTGCCAGTCTCATGGCACTTCACTTTTAAGTGCTTTTGCAGGTATCTTCTAAGAACTAGGACATTCTCCTATATAATCACAATACCATTAATCCACCCCAAAAATTTAACATCAGTACACTGATGATACCTAATATATAGTTTATAATCAAGTTTTTTGCAGTAATCTGTTTCAAAGGCTTGCATCCTGTCATGGTCCACTGATTAAATTTTGAACTCCAACCTGAAACCGTGGTCATCTCATTGCCTTCTTTCTTGTACCCATTAAGTCAAAATGAGTTTTCATTTTATTTCAATGGAAGAGAGAATGGAAAAGAGGGGAAGAGTCCTTGGGTACCTTGGATAAAGTATTAGCACTTATTACCATATGTATCCTAGTTTTGTGGTTTTCAAACTTCAGGGAGCATCACAAGGCTTATTAAAGCACAGATAGCTGTCCCTCTTCCCCACTTTCTGATTCAGGAGGTATGGGGGTGGCCCAGAAATTTGCATTTCTAACAAGTTCCCACGTGTTGCTGACGCTGTGGATCCAAGGACTGCAATGTGAGAATCAGTGGTCTAGTGGATATCTACCTAATGAATAAATGTTGTATTTCCTTTAGCACCTGTGATTACAGAGGAAACCACCCTTCAACTGGAAGATATCATTAAACAGAGGATAAGAGATCAGGTCAGTAAGAATTAAATTTAACTTAATTGAAATGTCACTGAAATTTTTAGGAATAATGTGAGAGTACTTTGAGAGTGGGACTATTGCTTTTTATTTTCACTTAGTGTTCACAAACCTTAAATCTAGGCTACCTAGTCAGCTTTTGTTGTGTGAGGTGCTGCTCTTTAGTAGTACCTAGGAAAGACGAGTATTGTGCCTGAGAGGAGCCAGAAGCCATTAGTCTTGCTGACCTTTTGGGCGGTGCTTAATGAAGCTGGTGGCTGACCTGTGGTGGTTGCACCCAGAACCCTTGGCTTAGGCACAGTATCTGGTGTGGCAAATTACTCAGTATATATGTCTTAGTCTTTTTCCTGTTGCTTATAACAGAATATCTGAAACTGGGTGACTTATAAAGAAAAAGAATACAGTTGTGGAGGCCGAGGAGTCCAAGGTGGAGGAGCCTTCTTATCAGAGGGGATTCTGCAGAGTCCCAAGGTGGTGCAGGGCATCACATGGTGAAAGGGCTGAGCATGCTAAGATGCTGGCTCAGGTGTCTCTTGCTCTTCTTAAGAGCCACCATTCCCCCACCAATGATAACCCATTAATCCATAAATGCAACTACCATTCATGAGGGCAGAACCCTGGTGATCCAGTCATGTCCTAGAAGGCCCCACATCTCAGTTTTGCCACATCAGGGATTAAGTTTCAAAATGAATTTTGGAGGGGACGTTCAAACCCTAACATTTGTGGTAGTACTACAATTTAAAACCATTTCTCAATGGCATATTTTTTTCAAATGTTAAAAACCTAGTGGTTTTTGTTAAAGAATTGATCTGATTTTGTAAACTTAGAATAAATCTTAGATATATGGCATGTATAGTAAGAAATGGCTTTATAACATGTGTATAATGTTTGCCTACACTTGTAGGTCTAAAATAGAGTTTGAAGGGTGAGTATCATGTGCAGAACATCTTAAAATTTGAAATGAAATGTGATAAACTAACTCAAGGCTTGACTTTTAAACAAACTGTGTTGGGGAAATGTGGAATTAAAGTTGGTAACGAGGAAGGCTCATTTAAAACAAAAAACAGAAAAAGATATTTGAGTATTGCCTCCTTTGCTTTCCAAATGTTTATTCTTTGTGACTTGAATAGTTATTTCAGAAGTTGAAAATTTTCTTTTTGCTATAATTTGCTTACTCTGGAATAATGAGTAGTAATAAATATAACATATATTTACAATAATTTATTAATATATAATGATAATTTATTAATATATTGATAATATTTATTATAACAATATTCCAGAGGAAGATTCTTAAGTGAACCTAGAAATAAATTGTAGGTTTTGTTATGTTCTACCTGCCCTTTATGTTTCAGGCTTGGGATGATGTAGTACGTAAAGAAAAACCTAAAGAGGATGCATATGAATATAAAAAGCGTTTAACCTTAGACCATGAGAAGAGTAAATTGAGCCTTGCTGAAATTTATGAACAGGAGTACATCAAACTCAACCAGGTGAGGAAGCCTGTAAGGCAAAACCGTTATTAAAGAAATAGAAGTAGAGATCTAGGCTTTTTGTGACTGTTGAAAACATGAAATGGAAATCTTGAGCTCTTCAGCTACATCATTTAAGTATAAGACAGAGCATGCTAGGAATAGAAGGGTTCTAATATTCCCGCTTTATGTGAGGGGTTGCAGGGGTTGCTTTGCAATTAGGCTTTGGTCACCTGATACTTTTACAACTAATTATTAGCTTTCCAGCAATTATTATGGTGGTGCTACAACTTTAAAACCATTTCTCATTGATATTTTGAAGTAACTGACATATTTTACATGATTATAAATTCATTCTGATTTTTAGGTCTATTTTTTCTTTCACTTAACTAAAATCTCTGGGCTGAGTGTAGCGACACGTACCTATAATCCCAGCACTTTGGGAGGCTGAGGCGGGCGGATTGCTTGAGGTCAGGAGTTTGAGACCTGTCTGGCCAACATGGTGAAACCCCATCTCTGCTGAAAATATGAAAAAATTAGACAGGTGTGGTGGCGTGTGCCTGTAATCCCAGTTACTTGGGAAGCTGAGGCAGGAGAATTGCTTGAACTAGGGAAGTGGAGGTTGCAGTGAGCCGAGATCGCATCATTGCTCTCCAGCCTGGGCGACAGAGCGAGACTCCATCTCAAAAAAAAAAAGAAAAGAAATCTCTGGTTAAATAATAGGACAAGGTCATATTCCTAGGAATATTGTATGCTGATATAATGATCGAATTATTCCTTCACATTTGATTTAGTGGGAATGTGGTTAATATGTACTTAGGGATCAGATGGCATTTTTTTTCCTGCAAAAGCCATTTATGATTCCCAACAGATTTTGTTAATGAATGCCCTTCAGTTAGCAACAGCAAATTGCCCTGATGCCACTGTAAAATTGAAGAACTGAGAAGATTTGAATTAAAATTCTTCCTGCCTGCTTTGCAATCCAAGGTGGTAGCTGAAGGAGGATGTGTACAGTTTCATTTGAATCTTTGAGGAGATTCAGTAGATACAGAAAGTATTTGGTGACCACGAGAGTTAAAAATTATATATGTAATGCAATAGTTTATGCTAGCTCTAAATGTTAGTTTCGTTTCTCTCTTAGAAGTCAACAGCCAGTTCAGAAGTTTTTGAGGATGGACTTGGAGTTCTAGGAGCTAGGCTAATTCTGGAAGTGAAATGATGGTAAACAGCACATGTAGGAGCTTTTACTTACAGTTGTGTATATAAAGTGGCTCAGAAAAATGCTATATAGCAAATATACAGCTACATATTTGATTTTACAGCTATTGTTACCTAGAATGAGGTGAAAGGACATGTTTAGGATTTTTTAAAGTGTGAGGTAAGTTACAATAGTAAGAAGCGATAGTAGCGTGATGCCTGACCATGGCTGGAAGGTGGGTGCTGATGATGGACATTGGAACCAGACCTGGATGCGTCTTTGTCATCAGGATCAGGAGGCAAAGAGCCTATCTTTTCCTAGTTCTGCTGGTTTGTTTTTTTTTTTTTTTTTTTTTTTTTTTGGGTCTTAATAACAAAAAACAAAAAGCCCTCTTAGGCATTTAGAATAAGCATTTGGGGCCAAAGGGGACAGAGAGAGAAGCATGAAATTTACTTTTTCTCTTCAATAAAATTAACATTGCTGTCAGTTTTTTCAATGTGATTTGTCAGAATAAATCTTTAACACATTACATGTAAATAAAAGAAAAAAAAGTCCCTATCATCCAAATGGATATTTGGATAATTTTATGAAGTCTATATTAACACTTCTTTTTTTTCTTTTTTCTTTTTTTTTTTTTTCTTGCTCTGTCACCAGGCTGGAGTACAGTGGCGCGATCTAGGCTCACTGCAACCTCTGCCTCTCAGGTCCAAGCGATTCCCCTGCCTCAGCCTCCTGAGTAACTGGGATTACAGGTGCACACCACCAAGCCTGGCTATTTTTTTGTATTTTAGTAGAGACGGGGTTTCATTATGTTGGCCAGGATGGTCTCGATCTCCTGACCTCATGATCTGCCCGCCTCAGCCTCCCAAAGTGCTGAGATTACAGACATGAGCCACTGTGCCCAGCCAGCCACTGTGCTGGGCCTTTTTTTTTCTTTTTAATTGATGTGAGATTTATATAACATAAAATTAACCACTTAAGTGAACAAATTTGGAGCATTTAGGACAGTGTTATGTAACTACTAACTGTATCTCGTTCTAAAACATTTTTATCAGCCCACAATAAAGCCCTATATGCATTAAGCAGTTGCTACCCTTTCCTCACTTGTCCCAGCCCCAACAAACCCCAGTCTGCATTCTATCTCTGTGGATTTGCCTATTTTGGAACCATACCATATGTGGCCTTCCATTTCTGACAACTCATTGAGCGTCGTGTTTTCAAGACTGGCATTTGTCAGTGCTTCATTTCTTTTTTATGGTTGCACAGTATTCCATTATGTGTGTGTACCACAGTTTATCTGCTCATCCACTGATGGACATTTAGGCTGTTTCCATCTATTGACTGTTAATAGTGCCATGTACATGTATTTGTTTGAGTATCTGTTTTTAATTCTCTTGGTTGTACACCCAGGAGTGGCATTGCTGGGTCAGATGGTAATTCTCTGTGTAGCTTTTTGAAGACCTGCCAAGCTTGTTGCCACTGTGACCGCATGATTTTACATTCCTACCTATCAATAATGCACAAGGGTTCCAGTTTCTTCATCCTTGCCAACACTTGTTATCACTTGCTATTTTCTTTAAAAAAAAAAAAAAACAAAAAAAACTGTAGCTATCTTAGGAGGAATAGCTTAATTTTTGACAGAAGTAAATACCAAGGTTGTTAAATTTTTAAGTTCTGAATATTAGAGGTAATGGTTACTGTAGCTCCTAAAATGCACATCACATCTCTGGAAGGTGCTGGAACCCTCATGGTTTTAATTTTGCTTTTGGAATGTTTCCTTGTAGCTGAAGCTTTGGTGATGAGAAGTTGGGAATACCCTCATTGACCTTTAGTGTTTTGTCCTGTGATACATATCAAGTCTCTTAGTTTGACATTGTTGAACTTATTTCCCAAGCAAAAAACAGCAGAAGAAGAAAATCCAGAGCATGTAGAAATTCAGAAGATGATGGATTCCCTCTTCTTAAAATTGGATGCCCTCTCAAACTTCCACTTTATCCCTAAACCGGTAAGTGTGTTAACAGTTCAGTGTGTAGCTAGAGCAGGGTGACCTTCATAGCTTTGATCCTTTGTGAGACTAGCTCTTTATTTTGTTTCAGGATACAAACTTGTAGTAATTTCCTGTAAATTCCAGGCAGGGTCTCCATGAGGAAGGCTCAGTTCTGGTTCCATGACAGTTCTGGCTCTACCCAGATCTTCAGTGAGCCCCTGCCAGCTGGGGCTGGCATGGTCAGGCATCCCACTACTACTGCCTCTTACTATTTTAACTTACCTCACACTTTAAAAGACCCTCAGCCATAGCCACAGGGGCTCCTCCCTTCTCTACCCTCTCAGTCTTGTTGCATTTTCATTGTATAATGGGTTTGGAGATGTATGGATATCTATACCCAGCATTTATGGAGTATCTGCTATGTGTCATATTACATACATTAATAATATGTATGTGTCTTTACATACATTAACACTTAATGCACACAACACTGAGGCAGGTACTATAGTTTCCATTTCTCAGGGGAGAAAACCAAGGTTTAGGAGGTGGGAGGGTGAGAACTAACTCTGGGCCCATGCTGTCTCCGCTGCATGATGTTCCCTCACCAGGCCCAACCCTCTCAAATGCTCCTCCCCTGTCTGTCTGTCACCCAGACTTGGCTCTACCTGTCTACTCCTTGGAGCCTCATCTACTCACCAGCTTCTGTGAACCCATAAAACATGCTTGTACCATCCTTTGGTACTTGTTCACATGTTGCCCTTTGGTGCCTGTGTTGTTGTCTGAAATGGAATGTCATGAATTAAGGACTAGTTTAGAAGTCAGAACCTGAGTTGAGTTCTGCTCCTAACTGGCTTTATGATACAGGCAATCACTTCACGTTTCATCTGTACAGAAGAGCTAATCTCCAAGATCCTTTCTTATTAGTTGATGGCTAGGTGATTTTTTCCCATGCAGATATTTTGTCTTCTCAGACAATAAGCTTTTTTACCTGTTTTGTTTGTTTTTTTGGTGTATATGTATGCTTTTAATCCAGTTGTAATTACATGCTAGTAAGTTTTTGATGGCAGGAGCCATCTTTAGATTCCCAAAGTCCCTACTCTGGGTTGTGTGAAATAAACAGGTGAAGAGATGAGTGGAATTTCTCAACTCCTCTTGTCCAGCAGGTCTTACTGAGGTGAAGGATGTGGGCCCTTTCTGGGCCTTAACCTGTGTAATCTGGCTCTTCCCACCTCTTTGGTCTCTCTTGGCTTGCTACCCCCACCCCCACTAATCTTTTGATTCCTTCAGCAGGCCAAGTCCCTTGCGCTTTCTCGCTGTGCTCTTCCCCCTGGCCCAGTAGGCTGCACTTCCTTTTTGGCATGGCTGGCTCCTTATTGCCCAGGCTAGACGCCTTCCCCTCCTTGCAGATGTTCCTTGGCTCCCTACCTAGGGTAGACTGTCCTTCCCGCCTTGCTGCATGTCTCACCACTCGGCTCCTTTTCCTCATAGTTGTATTGCACATTTGCAGGCATTCACTAGTTGTTCATTGCTCTCTACTTGTCTTCAGGCAGCACAAAATGCATCTACTGTTCCACTCTGTTCCTTGCACTAGCTAGGATCTAATGCAGGGAAGCAGTTAGACATTCCTTGGAATATTGGGAAGTGAAGGAGAAGTGAATGTATTTGTGTCTATGTGCCCCAAATGAAAAGCCTTTCTTTTTTCCCATAAGAAATGTAGAATTGCTAGTGTAGGTTCTCTTTGATACTACTTTTTTCATGTTCTGGTTGGTATTTCACACACCATCTCTGTAGACTCCATTTACCAATCACAGCTATCATTTTTTGTGGCTTTTTTTTTTTTCCTTTTTTTTCTTTTTTTTTTTTTGAGACAATCTCACTCTATTGCCCAGGCTGGAGTGCACAATCTTGGCTCACTGCAACCTCTATCTCCTGAGTTTAAGCAATTCTCCTGCCTCAGCCTCTCAAGTAGCTGGGACTACAGGCATGTACCACCATGCCCAGCTAATTTCTTAGTATTTTTAGTAGAGACGGGGTTTCACCATATTGGCCAGGCTGGTCTCAAACTCCTAACCTCAAATGATCCGCCCGCCTCGGCCTCCCAAAGTGCTGGGATTACAGGTGTGAGCCACTGTGCCCAGCCTTTTGTGGCTTTTTGGACTGTCTTCTTTTTCTCCGTATTTCTCTTTAAATGCTAGAATGGAATACAGTGTTTTTAGTAACAGTTGAATGGTGGTCCAGTAGAAGAAATGATTTCTTTCACACTCTCATTTTTCTCTCACTTAGAATCCAGGATCCTATTATGTTTATGGCTTTTGTTCTTTGTGAAGTTTCCTTGAGCAGATAGCTCCATGCACAGGATGGTGATGAGGAAGAAAGAATACTAATGTAATTGCAATACATAGTCACCATTTTAATCACAGGATCAGTATGAAACCTGTTTTAATTACTGGATTTCTTGGGTAGTTCTTTCAAAAAAAGGCAAAAATCTGAAGCAGATGGTCCTTCAATTAACATTGCATCCTTTCCCCCTTTTTGTAATTGATAGCTTTGATTTATTCTGATACTGTTTTAGTTTTTCAAAATAGTTCAGTATTATTTCATATTTATGTTTATGGAGATGTTTTCAGTAGTTGAAAGATGAGGAAATTTATCAGTCGTCTGGTTTTGACTCTTGTTCCCATAAACGTCTTTCCTTGCATCTTTTTCCATATACTTCTTAGAGCTAGCGTTTTTTTCTGTAAGCAGAGTCAAGATAATAGAAATCAGCAAATCTTACCAAACAGCATTAATGGTTGTTTGAGAATGTCCACATGCATGGTAGATAGGAATAGTAGAGGAAGAGATGGAAGAACTGATGTTTGAAGATGGCAGAAATGTTATGGAAAAATGTAGAAATACGTGCTGTTGGAATGGTTTTGAGACGGAAAACCCTAAAATACCCAGGTCTCTGGGATCCTGAAGCAGTGCCGCCCCTCAGCACTGCCGTCATGCCAGTCCACTTAGGACTTTGGCTGTTACCATATCTAACGTTTTAAATAGTCTCCATTAGGTTTGCTGACTTTCAAGCAAGTGAAAAAAAAGATAATCTCCATAAAGTATTTTATATATTACACTTTAAGTTAATAGGTTCACAGTTCACACATTTTGTGCGAGAGTCCCTTCTGGCTTCCCATTGAATATATTATCTCTTTTCTAGCCTGTACCAGAGATTAAAGTTGTGTCAAATCTGCCAGCCATAACCATGGAGGAAGTAGCCCCAGTGAGTGTTAGCGATGCAGCTCTCCTGGCCCCAGAGGAGATCAAGGTAAGAAGCCAGTGTTGAAACCTTAAATGTCTGTTACAAGTTAGTTGATTTTAGCCGGACTCCATTTATTTAATGTCATTTGTCTTGCATTTGTAGTTCTTATTCCAGTGTATCTCGGCAGTTTCTAAGTATAAGCAAACTAGTAATGTTACAATATTCAAATACCAGTCTCCTATATTGTGGCTTTATTATGAGGTACAGTTTGAGAGTTACCATAAGAGCAGTTTTAAAATAGCTAGTATCAATATCTTGTTATAATCCAATCCAAATACTAGCAGTGATACTAAGTTTAAAACAAATTGCTTGCATTGCGTATATACTAGCAATAGTTTAGTATCAGCATTTCCCCCTTATTTTATTCGTGTAATGCTAATTAGTAATGGAATCCGAATCTAGAATTGAGCATTTGGTTATCAAATGCAACAATCGCTGCCATGTGAACACTGAAGCTCATGCCTCACATAGTAATAATGGTTTCTGCCAGGTGCTCATCTTCCTGGCTGGCTTAGCAGCAGGGCCTTCCTTGTCCCTCTTCACTTGATTTGCTACACCTACACTCACCCCTTCTGTCTGAGCCTCTGCCACCTCAGTGCTGGTGACAGCCCTGGCAGGATAGGCTGGCAGCTGAGGAGAAAAGAGATAAAATTGATCCTCACTAGAGAGATGTTTCCCTTCCCTTCCTCGGTTCTTTGGTCTCTGCCCTCTGTTCTCAGTCCAGTTGCTGTCATTAGCAGCTCAGAGCTGAGGCTGCCTCTGGCATGTCCCTGAAGCCCATTGGAATCTAAATGCTGTGGAGGGCTGGCTCCTCTTGTGCTGATAGGTTGAAAACCCAACTCTCCATGTTGCCTTCTTGTGAATTAGTTTGGGAACTGAACCGTCACTGTAAGAGTCTGTGCTGTCAAAGAATGCATTTCAGGTTTTAAAGAACTGAGTTACCAGTGCTCACTGGAATGTAGGTGGGGATTGCTCTGCGTCTTCGTGCACTTGGCCACAGACGCACAGCCTGCTCCCCAGCTACCCTGCAGTTTCTTCCATTCCAGTTTCCTAGTTGTTAAACTTGATTAACAAATATGTTGGTGGTTTTTTTTTTTAATAGGAGAAAAATAAAGCTGGAGATATAAAAACAGCTGCTGAAAAAACAGCTACAGACAAGAAACGAGAGCGAAGGAAAAAGAAATATCAAAAGCGTATGAAAATAAAAGAAAAGGAGAAGCGGAGAAAACTGCTTGAAAAGAGCAGTGTAGATCAAGCAGGGAAATACAGCAAAGCAGTAGCTTCGGAGAAGTTAAAACAGCTGACCAAAACTGGCAAAGCTTCCTTCATAAAGGTAAGGACAAGGGAAAGAAAATTGCTCAAGGGGACCTTTGTGGGGGAAGTGGATAGCAAGCACTGGGTGACTGGAATGTCTGAGCCAGCCGACAGCCCACCTGCGGGATGGAGGCGCATGATGCTGACCGGCTGGAATCGCAACCTTTAATGTTCTGGGGTTTTTCATGTAGGGTCCTCACAATAACCTGGGTACTGGCAGCAGTTTGTCTTTCACTCCTTTCTCTGTTAGATTATAAGAACGTTGTAGCAGTATGGAATACCTCCATGCTAACTGATTTAGTTTTCTGTAATTCTGGTCCTTTTTTTTCATATTTATGGTTGTATATGTTGTTGTGATGTACTATTTTTGGCTTTTTTCACTTATAAGTACATTTTACAGCATAAGCATGTGTTGTTTTTAATTGCAGGATGAAGGTAAAGACAAAGCCTTAAAGTCCTCTCAAGCATTCTTTTCTAAATTACAAGATCAAGTAAAAATGCAAATCAATGATGCAAAGAAAGCAGAAAAGAAAAAGAAGAAAAGACAGGATATTTCTGTTCATAAATTAAAACTGTAATATATTTTGAATATAATGTAAATATTAATGTGTAAGCTTATGTTGTGTCATTGTTCTGTTTTATAATACAATTCTTGAGAACCTTTCTTTACATTGGTGACAGATATTTGAGAGTTCCATAGTGTGAAAAGACAAACTCCTGACTATTTGCAAAGCCCTTCCGGTTTCCATTGGTGTGAAGCAGCACCTGGCTCCTCCCTAGGCCCTTCCTATTCAGGCACTGCCTGAGCTGATCCTGCTGTGCTCTTGCCATGGCCCAGGCCTGTGTGAGGGCCAGGCCAGCTTGTCCATATGGGCTGGTGTGCAAGCACTGGCCTGCAGGCTGAGAAGAGGACAGAGCCAGCCAACCCCCTCACAAGCAGCTGTCTACAGCAGAAGTCCTCACTTTTTGGGCTCTTAATTTCCTTCTCCCATTGCCCTGTCATTTCATAAAACAGTAGCATTTTCATGCCTGTGCCTTACTTCCTTCCCCTTTGGGAAATGATCTCATGTCATCTGAACAAAGGTTTAATGTAGGCTGTAGAGCCCTATCCACAGTCAGCTGCAGAGGACAGGTATGATGGAGAAGTGAATCTAGAAGCAATAGAAGCTCAATACAGCCAGGAATGTAAACTGTAGTCTGTAGAGTGTTCTGTGACCACCAGGTGCTCATTGTTTCAACCTCCCCATCCAGGGAAAAATGCCTTTTGTCTAATAGGCTCTCATATTGATTTGATGGAAATGCAGTAAGCCTTAGTCCAGATGGGTAGAGAATGTGGACTAAGATTCCACCAAAGCAACAGGTAAAGCCCTTCTGATTTTTTATCTACAAGGGGTCAATCAGTGGTCAAGAAGAGCCTGTGGAAGTTTGCAGTCTGCATTCCTGTTACTGCAGAAGATGGCTACAGCAGGGTAGAGCTAAGCTGTATGGGGCTAAATTAAGCACTGGCTTTTGTCCATTTGTGCTGCTGTAACAGAATACCTGAGACTGGGTCATTTATAAACAACAGAAACATTTCCTGCGGTTCTGGAGGCTGGGAGGTCTGAGATGAAGGTGCTGGCAAGTTGAGTGGTAAAAGCTGCTCTGCTTCAAGGTGGTACCTTGTTATGTTCTCACTTGGCAGAAGGTGGAAGGACACAAAGCCACCAAACTCCATTAGTCTTTTTATAAGGATGCTGATCCCATCCGTGAGGGCTCTGCCTTCAAGACTTAATCATCTAAAGGTCCTACTTTTTAATATCTCATTGGCCATTAAGTTTCGGCACGTGAATTTTGAAGGACACATTCAGATCATAGCATAGCATTCCACCCCTGGTTTCTCAAATTCACGTTCTTAACACGTTCATTCCATTTAAGTCCAAAGTCTCCTGTAAACGTGGGTAAGACCAACTCAAGGTGTGATTCATCCTGAGCCAAATTTCCCTCCAGCTGTCAAATTACATGCTTCCAGAATACAACGGTGGAATGGGCATAGGATAGATACTCCCATTTAAAAGGGACAAATAGGAAAGAAGAAGTAGTTTCGTCCCAAGTAAGTCCAAAACCCACCAGGGGAAACAACATTTAATCTTGAGGCTTGAGGATAGTCTTTGACTTTATGTCTCACCTTCCAGCCACACTGGGGTGAGGGTTGGGTCCCCAAGGCTCCAGGTGGCTCCACCCCCATAGCTTTACTGGGTGAAGCCCATGCCCTGACTCTCACTGGTTGGAGTCCTGTGCATGCAGCTCTCCCGGCCTGGCATTGCACACTGGTGGCTCTATAGGTGCAGGGTCTCAGGGGCAGCCCTGCCCCAATGGCTGTGCTGGGCATTGCCTGGGAATGTGTTCTCTGTGGTGACCCTGCCCCATGGCATTTCTCTGCCTGCATCTGATGCCCCTCAGTCCTTGACATACATCACTCACTTGGTTTTCTGGCTGCCAAGTCTCTTTTCCTCCTCCTCCGCTAGCTCAGTCTCCCTTGCAGGCTCCTTCTTACTGCCCCGCCTTTTGTTAATGAAATGCTTAGTCTTTTGACCTCTTAGTTATCTATCTACAGTCAATCCTTGGTCCCATGTATTGATACCATTTAAACCCCAACGACTCCCAAATTTATATTTCCAGTCTGACCTGACTTGATTACATCAGTTCAAGGGTTTTCATCCACAAGAATGTCTACGTGGTATCTCACATTTACATGTCCGAAACTGAACTCTTACTCTTTCCCCTCCCTCCTGCCAGTTGCTAGGCTAAAGGCCTCAGAGTTTCCCTTGACTCTTCTTCTCTTGTACCTTACCACCTTTACCATGAGTGAATCCTGCTGGCTCAGTCTTCTAAATGTATTCAGAATATAACGATTTCTTATCAATGGCAATGCCAACACCCCGACCCAAAATGTCATCATCATCTCCCGTTGGATTACTGCCTCAGCCTTCTGTTTTCCTCGCTCCCTCTCTTGCTTCCACCCTAGTGACCCCGTGATCTACTCTTAATGCAACAGGGAAAGGGGTCCTTTCAGAGCTTCTGCTCAAAATCTTTTTCTTCCCTCCTCCCATCTCACTCAAAGTTGATGCTCAAATCCCTACAATGACCTGCAGGGTCCTACATCAGGTGCTGGCAAACAGTAGCTGGATGGCAAGTTAGCCAGCTGTTTTTGTAAATAAAGTTTCATTGGAACACAACCACACTCATATGTTACGTATTGTCTATGGCTGCTTTCACACTACAATAGCAGTGTTCCCTAGTTATGATGGAGGCCACGTGACCCCCAAAACCTCAAATATTTACTATCTGGCCCTTCACAGAACAAATTTGCTAACGCTTGCCCTCTGTGATCTGGCTCTGCTACCTCCCTCGCTTTGTTTCTGCTCCAGTCTTCTGGGGTCTCCTTGGTGTTCTTAGAGCCCGCTAGGCAATCTTCCACCTCAGGGCTTTTTTTTTTTTTTTTTTTTTTAGACAGAGCCTCACTCTGTCGCCAGGCCAGGCTAGAGTGCAGTGGCGTGATCTTGGCTCACTGTGACTTCCATCTCCTGGGTTCAAACGATTCTCTTGCCTCAGCCTCCTGAGTAGCTGGGACTACAGGCGCATGCCACCACACCCAGCTAATTTTTTGTATTTTTAGTGGAGATGGGGTTTCACCATGTTAGCCAGAATGGTCTCAATCTCTTGACCTTGTGATCCGCCCACCTTGGCCTCCCAAGGTGCTGGGATTACAGGCATGTGCCACCGCGCCCGGCCCATCTGTCTTTCAAAAAATGTTTTTAGTTGGAAGTATAATTTATATTCAGTGAAATGCACAGATTTGAAGTGTACATTTTGATAAGTTTTAACAAATGCATTACCCATATAACCTACCTCCTTTCAAGATACAGAGCATTTCTATCATCCAGAAAGTTCTCCTGTGCTTTAATCCTGTCCAGCACTCCCCCAGCAGCTGCTGAACGTGCCTGAGGACATTGGTACAGGACTCTGGCCTCCCCAAAAGAGCTACTTGGACAAGTCTGCTTGGCTTACCCTAAATCCCAGCCTGCACTCTAAAAATTTCCATCCATCTTTAAACTGGTTGTACCTGTAACCCTCCTTCATCAAATAAATAAACCCTGAAAAATAGGAGGACAATACCCCTTCCTGGCCCAGCAGCCCAGGACCTAATATTTACTGTATACCTAAGCTTTTAGAAATACGATTTGCATGGGTGGGGGCTGGCGGCTGCATCCCCTCCTCCTCCTGGTAGCCCCTATCAGCCTACAGTTTCCGCAGAGCAGATCTAGCCAGGCAGCCTGAGCCTGGAAGTGCGGCGGAGCCTCCTGCTCATTCACCCTCACTAGGGTGGCAGCTGCACAGCAGCAACTGGGCTCACCCATTAAGCAAGAAGTCATTGTCTGGAAAGTGACACTCAGACCCCAGCCTGGGCAAGCGTGTCTGAAAGCTCCGTTTCTTCCAGTCCAGCTGTGGAGGGAGGGGGCAGAGCATACAGGGTTCTACTGCCCTCCCCATCCTTTAGCCGCCCTTCCTCCTGGGAGAGAGCGCCACTTGTTAATTGGCCAAAGCCTTCCTGAGGGCTGTAAGTTTGACAGGCTGGGTGTGTGTGGGCCAGCCATGCTAGACAGACAGGCTGGTGTGTCAGAAGGCAGCCACCTGGCCAGAAGAGGGTCAGCCCCCTTGGTGATCTCCTTCCCCCGGCTGGACGCAGCGTCCTGCCCTCTCCCCACGTGAATGCTCCACTCAGAGCTGCTTCCAAGGGCAGGGTTCTAACCCTGTGAGTGGGGACATTGTGTTAGTTTACAATGGGCCACGGTTTCCTCTGACATCTCCAACTCAGAGGCAGTAGAGAGGAGAAGAGAAATTCCCTGCACCTCCTCCCTCCTCAGCACCCCCACCTCTGCACACGTCCACATATGGAGAGCCTAACAATGGTCCCTGGGAGTGCCGCCATCTGCTTCTCCTTTCCATGCCTGCAGCAGCTATGCCCACCGTCCAGACCCTCACCCGCCTGACTCAGTAGGCGCTGCACTGCCTCTGGTCCTGCCCCTACACCTGGTCCTCTGTACCCATCAGTTCCCCCAGTCTGATTCTTGTTTCCCCCAACAAGTAGGGAGCATGTAAGGTCATCTGTTGGGTTGGGGGAGAGAATAAGGTGGGCCTGTGAGGATGAGGAGAAGCTTATGGTTGTGCTGGACACTCAGCTGACAGGCCCATTGGCCGCCTACCCAGTGGTCATCCCGCTCCCACCCTCATTTCTTCTTTGTTAACAAAACCTTGACTTCATTAAATATTGGACACCTATGAACTTTATGGACCCTTCTGCAGCCTCCCTGCCATGTAATGGTAAGTCTAAGTCAACCCTAGCAATTTCATTCCTCTGGCCAATGATTGCTTGGGGTGTGGGCATGAGCTGCCTCTTCACCTCAGCCTGAACCACAGCTGCCCTCTGCACTTACTGTGCAGACACACTGGGCCAGGGAGAGCTCCATCTTGATGGAGATGAGCTGTGAGGGCCTCTGCTGGTGGCTGGGTGGATCAGGTAGCTGTAACAGGTTTTGTTCAGAAGGTCATCCATCAGCTTCTCCTCAGCATTGGCCATGTGGTAGTCCCCTGGGATAACACACAGACCTGCTGTGCCCTTGTGCAACTGCCCCCACTGCAGCTGACAGCCACAAAGGGGAGAGTCGAAAGGGCCAGGGACCACAGGTGCCCCGAGGGCCAGCTGAGGCAGTTCATGAAGGTCCTGGCAGGCCTGTCTCTCCTTGGGAACTTCAAATGACATTCAAGACAGAGCTCAGCTTTCTCCTCCCATGCCATACCTCTTCCTCCTCCTCTTCCCTTGAGCAATAAATGGCATCCCACACTCTACACATCTGGTACAAAACCGGGTATCTCTTCCTGACCTATCCCTTGGTTTATCTAAGTAGCCACAAAGTCCTGTCTATTCTCCCATCTCCACCGCCACAGCCATGTCCCTACCTCCCCAGTCCTGCTCTCCTTCTGGTCTCTCCACCCGCACTCTTCCCCTGTCATCCATGCACCATACAGTGCCAGACAGGTCTTTCTACAGCAAACTGGACTAAGCCCTTTCCTTACCCACAACTCCCGGAGCTGAAGGTGGAGTTAAAACTCACATGTTTTGGCTTGGCATTCAGAGCTCTTTCCCCCTTGGCCCTGGCTTATCCAGAGTGCTCAGAGTGTGGGTTTGGTGCAGAACTGGGTCTGAGACGGTGCTTTCCCTAAGAAGAAACAGGGCTGAGATCGGGGGATTTTCCGGGTTCAGAGTTAGACCTATGGAGTGCAAGGTTTCTCTGAGACACCAAGTGAAGGGGTCCAGCTGGCAGCTGGCTCCTGGTCTGGAGCTTCAAGGAGAGGTCTCAGCTCAGAGCCATATTCAAGAGCCAGCTTAAATGCAGCCTCCTGCCGGGAACCCGCAGAGCTTCCACAGCCTCAGATCTGCCCCCTGCATACTCCAGATCTCTTGCCAAGTGGCGTTTGGGTCTTCATGTCATCTCCCTCCCATGTCTGGGAGTAAAGGTGAGGTGCAGGGATTTGCAGGGACTTGGGTACTCTGGTGTCTTCAGGGAGAATGTATTAGGTAGAGGGGAGGCGGCTTGGAAAGAGGGAGACTCAGAGGAGAGTCAAGGACATCTGAGCAGGCGAGCCTGGGAGCAGGAAAAGGGATGAGAGTGAGCAGAGGAAACTGTTGGGGCAGGGGAGCAGGTGGAAGGATCAGGGAGTGAGGGGGGGCTGGAGAGGTGGGGGTGGGGATGCTGGTGAGGGGCTGCCTGCCTCCCACCAGGGCCAGTTCACCTGGTCACCCCACACCCCTCCCTCTGAGGGTGGGGCCAGAGGGCCCAGAGCACGGATCAACCCAATTGAGCAGGCCTGAGGTGGACTCGGGTGGGTGCTGGACTGGACTCCTGGCCCTGGGGAGCAGCTGCCACCCTGCCTATTCCATCCACTTTCCAACTCACTGCCTATTGGAGCAGATGCAATATGGGTGCCTTCTGAAAGATGCTCCTGGTGCACCTGCTGCCTGCTGACCCTCCCCCAGACGGCCCCGAGCTCTCCAGAGGGGGGTCCTGTGGAGGCTTGGCCTAGATTCTGAGCCCTGCTTCTCGTAACTGGGACTCCTCCCCCCGAGGCAGCTGCTTGAGTACCCTGGAAGCCAGTCTGTAGCCTCAGGCTAGAGATGGATCCCTCCCACAACCCTTCTTTAGCGTATCTATTTGGACGGACTGCTCATTTCATAGAGAGGGGTGTGTCTTGCCCCAGTCCTTGTGGTGTATCTAAGGCAGCTGTGGCGTCAGAATCTGCAGCTCCCATCCCCCAGTCCTGCAATACTAGGCGAGGCTGGATCCCACATCTCTGAAGTCCCACCGGACTGGTGCGAGGTGGCTCCCAAGTCCAGGGCTGCTCTGCGGGCTGTGAGGCTCATGCTCCAGCTCCGAGCCCACCTGGTGTGCTCAAGTTGCCCAACTTTGGGCCTGTCCTGCCTCTCCGGCATTCAGCTGACCCCGAGGGACTCTCCCTCAACTTGACCACCAGTTACAGGCTCTAAGTTAAAGGTTCCCAGAACCTTAGACCTTTTGGCCCAACCCTCCATTTCTCAGCTGGGGAAACTGAGACCAAAGAGGGGAAGCAACTTTCTCAAGGACCCCCAGCAAGTCAGAGGCAGAACTGGGTCTAGGAGCCTCTTCCCAACAGAGGTCTTCCCTGACCTGTGAGCCTTTACTGCCTGGTTAACTTTCCCATAAGGAGACTGGAAATGGTGCTGTCCGGGGCGGTGTGTACCCGTGACTGCGCCAGTGTTTGTACCCATGAGTGTATGTGGGGGTGGGGGTGAGGGGTGTGAATAAACAGCAGGGATGCTAGGGGCTGGAATGCACTCTGCCTCACTCCAAAAAGGGGCGCGGGGGAGCCCAGCCCACCCCAGTACATGCTTAGACTTTCCAATCTTCAGAATGCCTGTGAGGCCGTCTGGGCTCAGAAGACAAGGGACAGGCCTTTCCCCCACAGATGGCAGGGGTGGCCCAGGATGGGTGAAAGCTTCTGCAGCACCGTTGGGGGTCACACCCCAGCCCATGAGCTGACAGTTAAGCAGAGAAGCCGCCACTAGGGGTCAGTCATGATCCAGCGATTCTGGTGAGCAGCGTGTCCCACCTGCCTCTGTCCAGGATCTTGTCTTCCAAGCCTCCTTGGGAAAAACTGCTCCCTGGCAGAAAAGGTCTAATAATTCGAGAGGAAGCCAGAGCTGGAATTCTAAACGGTGTGAGTGTGTGTCCCGTTTGAAAAAGCATATCCACCCTAAACATTTATATTGAAAAAATGGAAAGATATACCCACTGTTTTAGAATACAAACTATAGAAAGTAACAGTTAACAGAATCTTACTGGAAAGATAAGATTCTGCATCTGGAAAGGCAGAGTGATTTTCAGCTGGGTTGTGTGTCCTTAACTGAGGAAGGGAAGATGAGATTTATGTTTATTAAAAGGCAGCTATGAATTTATCTTTTATAAAGAGCTTACAATATATTAGTGCTCTTCAATCATGTGTCTGAATCACCCAGATGCCTGTGTAAATGCAAATTCCCAGGCTTCATTCCCAGAGATTCTGATCCTGTGAGCCTAGGGTGGGGCCCAGAAATCTGTACAGGGTGGTACAGGCTGCACCAAGACTGCACCTAAGAAACACTGCAACTGGCCCCTACACACACCCAAGTCTCCGGATATATAGGCAGGCATATTATCTCCATAAAACAGATGGGGAAACTGAGGTCCAGAATGGGGAAAGAAATGGTACAGGGCCACTCAGCAACTAGTAGCAGAGCCATGATACACCCACTGCCTGTGGACACCATCTCTGATGACAGCTTCATCTCCCTACAGGAACCTTGCCTACCCCCACCCCTACCTCCCGCCACCCCTGTGGTAGGTCTCTGTCCAAGGAAGATGTAGCCCTGGTCCTCTAGGCTGACTGGGTATCAGAGGAAAAGCCTGGCCCAGAGTGTAGGAGCTAGAAGGGCCCTTGGAATTCAGGCGGGGAAACTGCAGCCCAAAGAAGGCAGTCCTCACATTTGAACTCTGCCTGGAGAAGGGCTGGGTCTCCTTCCTGAGTGGTAGGTTCGGCTTCACTAGCTTGGCCCTCAGTCAAGGTGACTGTCCAGGCCCACCACACCTCGAGGTGGGTGACCAGAGGCAGTGGTGCCATAAAATGTGTTTCCTGGGAGATCCACCCAGGAAGAGCAAAACATTCCAGGGCTGGTGATTTGGGCAAGCCCCCTTCCCTCTTGGCCCAGTTTCCCCATTTCTGCAACAGCTGTGTCAGAGGAGACTTCCCTCTGAGACTGAGCTGCAGATTTGCTCCCGGGTGCCTACACCGCCCAGGTTGTTGGCTCCTCTGCCCCCATTCTTCAAGAAAGTCACCTCTTAGGTGAGGAAGGAGCCTCGGCCCTGTCAGGAGTGGGAGTTGGTGCACCCCCAGCCTCCCAGACCACTGGGGATGACCCGGGCTGCCTACAAAGATGGTGCCATCCATGGCTGCTCCCCAGCCTGCAGACGCCCACCATGGAGAGTGACACTGGCTCTCGCAGTGGCTCTGAGAAGAGGCAGCCCCCACTCCAAACCTTGCAGAGCCATCCAGGCCTTCCTGCACCCCAAAGAGACTTTTAGGAAAAGGAATCATCTCAAGTTCATACCCATGGGCGTTGCTGAAAGAAAGGACAGTGTGGGGTGAGCTGGCGTGAGGGAGTGCTGCTCTCTGCAGACTTTGCAGGGAGGTCACTTAGGAAAAGGGAGTGGAATCTGGGAGAGTGAATAGCTCAGGGTTAAAGGGAGGGGATGGGGCTGGAGTGGGCTGGCCGTGTGCTCTGCCTTGGGCCTTCCAACCTGGCCTCAGGTGATTCAAGGGAGCAAGCACATCCCTCTGCCAGCCAGAGAGCTCTTGCCACGTTTTGGAATCAGTGCCATTCCCTTGGGGGTTGGGGGGCAGCCCCTAACTCCGGACCTGGCTGGAACTGCTGCCTCAATTCTGGATCCAAAAGGGCCTCTGGCAGCTTCTCCATCTCCCTCTCAGTCCAGCTCCTTATCTCCTTCCCCGTGTGGGCCCCAGCAGGCAAATCCGACAACAGGAGGAACAAGGCAGGAAGAGTAGGTTCTGAGGGGGTGACCGTCTTAAAACTGCAGCTCTGCCGCCTTCTCTCCAGGACTCTCAGTCTTGCTTTCATATTGCCCCTTCCACATCATTTTGCTATAATCTAACATGTTGGCATGTGGTCGTTAAAAACAGTAACATTGCTGAGGTGGAGCAGACGTCCCCTTTGGGATGGTTTGGAGAAGTTAGGTTTGAGGGCTTCCTCTCTTCCGCAAACTGCAGCAGTAATAGGTGAGATATATAAAGTAAATAAAGGTCAGGCGCGGTGGCTCACACCTGTAATCCCAGCACTTTGGGAGGCCGAGGCAGGAGGATCACTTGAAGTCAGGAGTTCAAGACCAGCCTGGCCAACGTGGTGAAATCCCATCTCTGCTAAAAACAAAAATACAAAAACTAGCTGGATGTGGTGGGAGAAATCACAAGAACTTATGGTCAGATTGACTTGGGTTCAAATCCCAGTTTGGCCACTTAGCAACTGTGGTGGGCACCTCATCTTTCTGGGCCTTGATTTTTCCATCTATAAAAAGAGGGTGATAATTGTAACTCTCCCTCCCGTAGGGTTAGTCTGAGGTTTAAACAGGATAATGAACATGAAAGCCTCTGCAGACAGCACACTGCCCCTTCCTTCTCCTTTCTCCTGTCTCCTTTAAATTAACCACGGATGGGAATTCAGTAGGTGTTTAATAGTTGCAAGATCCTTTTACAGTGTAACCCTGACTGTTGCTTCTTCAACCATTAGTCATAACAAATGGTGTGTACTTCCATCTGAAAGTTCTGAGGGAAACAGGACATTAAGCTGTTTCAAATGCAGGCTTTAAGTCTAAAGTGTCCACTCTGCCTTGTCCTGAGTCACCTCCTCCATCCTTCCTGCTGATCAGACGCATCTGTGCTTTCAGGACTTATCTCCAAAAAGCCCGCCCTGATTCCTCCCAATCTTTATGGTCTCCTCACTGAAGGACCTCCTTACTCTGCATTTGATTCCCCATAGCTCCCTTACCGGGCTCCCCGGCTGTCTATTGGCGGCCAGGCAAAGGCTGGCGGTGCTGGTGGGAAACCTGCTGGGTGTTTTTCTTCCCTTCAGTGATGTGACCACTGCGGAGATGTTCAAATCTCCCAGCTAAAGCATGCAGTTAGCGGCCTGCCTCCAGTGGCTAGCATCTTCAGGCTTCACCCCAGCTTTTGAGTTGAGGCCACACTACTCCCGGGCAGCCCCCAGACCAACTACTGAGCACAACAAGAGTCCTAGGGCCTGCCGGCCCAGCCCAGGACTCCAAGGCTTCCTGTTGGGTTGGCTGAGACTTTGTTAGATCTGCACAGCAGTCTGAAGTCTTCCCCTGGCCAATCCAACTGCTTCCCCCTCTTATCTTTCACAGTAATTAGCCCTCCCTACCAAACCCTCTTCTACGCCTGACTATACCTCAGCATCTGCTGTCCAGAGCGCCCACCATCTCCAGCACCAGCGCAGCACCACGGAAGCGATGGGCTGCAATGGGCTCCAAGATGAAAGGCCGTGCAGAGGAAGCTCAGGGCTTCAAGGACTCCTGACCCTCAGGGGCCAGAAAGGGACCTGAGAACCTGTCTGTTCCAATTCCCCCTTTCACTTGTTCACATAGCACGGAGACCCAGATCTGGGCCAGGCCTTGTGCTTCAGGGATGGATGAAGTCAAGATCCCTGCTCTGGATGACCTTGTAGGGGAGAGAGAAGCAGCCTCACACTCTGTACCAGGGTCTGGGCATCTTGCTGGGAAAGCCGAATACTCAAAGGGAGTTGGGGTAACATTGCTGGATGCTCCACTTAAGGGCAGATGATGATTTTTAAGTCTGCCCCGGTGGGGCCTGATTTCCTTTTGTTTCCTTTGACAGAAGCCTTTTCAATGGAGACGCCTTAATAACAACGACAGCAAAGAACATGTAGTCAGTGCTTTCCCATCTACTGGGCACTATGCTGAGTGCATCAGGTAAAGCCTGGATTAGGAGAGACTGCAGAGGTGAGTCATAGCGTCAGGGGTCCTGGGCTTGCAATCTGTAGCTTACTAGCTGTGTGACCCTGGACAAGTTCTTTAACCTCTCTGTGCCTCATGTTTTTAATCTGTTAAATAGGGAGATCAAGAGTATCTTCCTGACACATGCTGTGAAAAATAAGCAATGCAGAACCCAGACAGGCAGATTCCGGAGTCCAGATCATCCCTAGATGGTTTGTAACTATAGCACTCATCTAAGGCCTGGTGAACAGCTTTATAAAAAAAACCTTTTTATTGAGATATAACATACATATAGGAAAGTTCACAAATAAATGTTCAGCTCAATGAATTTTCACAGACAGAACACACCTGTGTAATTAGCATCCAGCTCAAGACACAGAACATTACCAGCACCCAAAAGACCCCATACTTCCTCTGGGTCCCTGCCCTCCCAGAGGGAGCCACTATTCTAATTTCCAATGCTATAGGTTAGTTTTACCTGGTTTTAAGACTTTTCTTCAAACATTTCCATAATTTCTCCAAAGTGCTCTCATGCCCCTTTGTCATCCGTCACTCCCTTTGCCCTTGTCCCAAGCAACCACTGACCTGCTTTCTGTCTCTATAGTTTGTACTTTCTAGAATTTTGCATAAAGAAAATTATACAGTACATGATACTTCTTTTTTTTTTTTTTTTTTTGAGACTGGGACTTGCTCTAGCACCCAGACTGGTGTGCAGTGGTGTGATCAAGGCTCGCTGCAGCCTCAACCCCACAGGCTCAAGCCATCCTCCCACCTCAGTCTCCCTATCCTGGTAGCTGGGACTACAGCTGCACACCGCCACACCCAGATAATTTTTGTATTTCTTTTTTTTATAGAGACAGAGTCTTGACATGTTGTCCAGGCTGGTCTCGAACTCCTGGGCTCAAGTGATCCTCCTGCCTTGGCCTCTCAAACTGCTGGGATGATAGGCATGAGCCACCTCACGCAGTCTTCATTTTCTTAGTGGTGACTTTCAAAGAGCAACAGTTGTTCCTGATTTGCCTTCTTTCTCTGTGGATTAAAGACACACTTTATCAGTTTTATTTTATTCATGCTTTTTATATTCTATCTTAGAAATCTTTGCCTTTCTCACAATTGCAATGACATTCTCCTATCTTTTTTGGTCTAGAACTTTATAGTTTTAGGTTTTACATTTAGGTGTCTGATCCACGTTGAGTAAATTCTTAGTGTGTGGTAAGTATCAGTGCTCATTTTTTTCCACTGGATATCCAGTTGATCCAGTGCAATTGTTGGAAAGACTTTACTGTTCCCATTGAATTGCTTTAGCACTTTCGTCAAAAATGAACTGACCATATGTATGTGGGTCCATTTCTAGACTATTCTGATCAATTGATCTGTGTGTCTATCCTTTATCACCAAGAGCAAAGTATGCTTTAAGTATGTTCTGTGGCTTTAAGTACGTTCTGAAATCAGAATGTACTTGTATTTCTTTTTAATCCTTGTTCTTCTTTTTAGAATTTCCTTTAGTTGCTTGGCATGGTGGCTCATGCCTGTAATCTCAGCACTTTGGGGGTCCGAGGCAGGCAGATCATTTGAGCCCAGGAGTTCAAAAGCAACCTAGGAAATATAATGAGAAACCTGTGTCTACAAAGAATAGAAAAAATTAGCTGGGTGTGGTGGCACGCACCTGTGGTCCCAGCTACTTGGAAGGCTGAGGTGGGAGGATCACTTGACCCAGGGGAGGCCAAGGCTACAGTGAACCATGATGGCACCACCACACTTCAGCCTGAGTGACAGAGCGAGACCCTGTCTCAAAAAAAAAAAAAAAGAATTGTGTTTTCTTTTTGAGACGGAGTCTCGCTCTGTCGCCCAGGCTGGAGTGCAGTGGCACGATCTCGGCTCACTGCAAGCTCCGCCTCCCGGGTTCACGCCATTCTCCTGCCTCAGCCTCCCAAGTAGCTGGGACTACAGGTGCCCACCACCATGCCCGGCTAATTTTTTGTATTTTTAGTACAAAAATTGGGTTTTTTAGATGGGGTTTCACCGTGTTAGCCAGGACAGTCTCGATCTCCTGACCTCGTGATCCACCCGCCTCGGCCTCCCAAAGTGCTGGGATTACAGGTGTGAGCCACCGCACCCAGCCAAAAAAATTGTTTTAATTACTCTAGGTCCTTTTCATTTCCATATGCATTTTAAAACCAACTTTTCAAATTCTGAAGAAAAAAATAAACAATGCCTGCTGAAATTTTGATTGGGATTACACTCAGTCTATAGATAAATTAGGGAAGAATTATCACATTGGGCTATTTTGTATCTCCTAATCTAAAACATGGCATATCCCTCTGTTTATTTAGTTCCTCTTCAATTTCACAATGTTCTATAGTTTTCAATGTAGAGGTTTGATAGATTTATTCTTAGGCATATTATAAAATGTTTGGTACTACTTTAAGATTTTCAAAATTTCACTTTCAAATTGTTTCACACACAATTAGAAGGAATAAATTCAATGTTTGATAGCATAGTAGGGTGACTAGGGTTAAAAAATGTACCGTACTCAGGAGATGGACACCCTAAAGACCCTGTCTTGATCACTATGTGTTATTTACAGGTAATAGAATTTCACACATGCCCCACAGATGTGTGCAATGAAAATACATATATACATACATACATACCACTTGTAGAATAAAGTAACACACAAAAAATCATTTGCTGATGATAACTTTTATGATGAACGCTCCTTCCTTTCACAACAGGGATGTTGGGAGCACCCAGATATAGGGGGAATTCCCGCAGCACTCATTGGCAAACACTGTAGAAGATAAGATATCAAAAGGCTGAAAGAAGAGGAGAATGACTAATAAGACTCCAGGCCAGGTGCGGTGGCTCACACCTGTAATCCCAGAACTTTGAGAGGCCGAGGTGTGTGGATCACTTGAGGTCAGGAGGCCGAGACCAGCCTGGCCAACATGGTGAAATTAGCCAGGGTGGTGGTGCCGGTCTGTAATCCCAGCCACTTGGGAGGCTGAGGCAGGAGAATCGCTCTCATAGGCCCTTAATTTCAGCATCTCTAGAATAAAACTCAGGATCGTCTCTCAAACCTGTTTCTTTTTCTTTTTCTTTTTCTTTTTTTTTTTTTTGAGACAGAGTCTTGCCCTCTCGCCCAGGTTGGAGTGCAATGGTGCAATCTCAGCTCACTGCAACCTCCCCCTCCAGGTTCAAGCGATTCTCCTGCCTCAGCCTCCCAAGTAGCTGGGATGACAGACTGGCTACAAAAAAATAATTTTTGTATTTTTAGTAGAAACGGGGTTTCACCATGTTGGCCAGGCTGGTCTCGAACTCCTGCCCTCTTGATCTGCCCACCTTGGCCTCCCAAAGTGCTGGGATTACAGGCGTAAGCCACCACGCCCTGCCTCTTTTTCTTCTTTTCCTTCTTTTTGAGACAGAGTCTCACTCTGTCACCCAGGCTGGAGTGCAATGGTATGACCTCGGCTCAATGTAACCTCCGCCTCCCAGGTTCAGGTGATTCTCTTGCCTCAGCCTCCCAGGTAGCTGGAATTACAGGCACATGCCACCACACCTGGCTAATTTTTGTATTTTTAGTAGAGACAGGGTTTCGCCATGTTGGCCAGGCTGGTCTGGAACTCCTGACCTCAAGTAATCTACCCGTCTCAGCCTCCCACAGTGCTGGGATTACAGGCATGAGCCACCATGCCCAGCCTCAAACTTGTTTCTTGTCCAGTGTTTCTTTCACTGTAAATGGCAACCTTCTCCACCTGTTGCACAACACCCAATGGGAATAGTAGTGAATATCCAATAAATAGTGGTTGTATGGATGAGTGAATGAAGATTGGTAGCATAGAAAGTGAACTTATTCTCAGGCTGGGCATGGTGGCTCGTGCCTATAATCCCAGCACTTTGGGAGGCCAAGGCGGGAGGATCACTTTGAGGTCAGGAGTATGAGACCAGCCTGGCCAACATGACGAAACCCTGTCTCTACTAAAAAAAATACAAAAATTAGCTGGACTTGGTGGCATGTGCCTGTAGTACCAGCAGCTTGGGAGGCTGAGAGAGTGAAACGCTGTCTCAAAAAAAGACAAAAAAAAAAAGTGAACTTATTCTACATAACTTTTGAAGATAACTCCTCTGAGCTGGCTTGGGCTGTCCCTCCATGCCTGTTCCCATAATGCTACAGGCATTGTGATTTAAATAAAGTTCCATGAGACTGTGGGCCAGAGCATGTCCTTTCTCCTATGTTGTTCTGGGACTTCACTGAGACCACAGCTACCAGCAGGAAGAGGGTGGGCCACTTCTGGTCTTGGGGACACATATATCATTATTCTTCTTAATGTGTTTTATTTATTTATTTATTTATTTATTTAGAGATGGAGTCTTGCTCTGTTGCCCAGGCTGGAGTGCAGTGGTATGATCTCAGCTCACTGCAACATCTGCCTCCCAGGTTCAAGTGATTCTCCTGCCTCAGCCTCCTGAGTAGCTGAGACTACAAGCATGTGCCACCACACCCAGCTAATTTTTATATTTTTAGTAGAGACAGGGTTTTGCCATGTTGGCCAGGCTGGTCTCAAACTCCTGGCCTCAAGTGATCCACTTGCCTCAGCCTCCTAAAATGCTGGGATTACAGGTGTGAGCCACTGTGCCTGGCCTCTTGTTTATTTCTACATATCACCTGGGTCTTGGTTCAGTCCCAGAATTCAGAAGATAATAAATGTTTGAAGGAATGAAAAAATAATTGAATGAACGAATGAAACAACTCCATTGTCTAAGTACTATCAGTCCCTTTTTATAGATAAGGAATCTGGGGCTCAAAAACTGCCCTCCCTAGGAAGCAGCAACAACTGGGGTGCAAATCCAGCTCTCTCGGTACCCAGACCAGTAATTCCTCTACTACATCAAGAAAGTTGTAATTACTTGCCCTCGGTGTCTTGAAAAAAAGAAAAAAGAAAGTTGTGATAACTAAGTACAGATTTCATTTCATCTTCCTTTCAACTAATAGTTTTTAAGTGCTTCCTGCCTGCCAGGATGAAGCTATTGGATGAAGCTATTAATGTCCCCTTGAAAGCACAGACAGTCAGCCACAAGAATTTGAAGAGGGGGGAAAACCTTTCTGTTAGGCCCTGACCTGAATCAATTCTTGGTCACCTAAAGCAGTGGCCCCCAACTAAAAATTCCCAGGACTCTCCTCTAGAAATTCAAATTCACGCCTTTGGAGACTCCTGGAAACTTCTACAGTAACCACTGCTCTGGGCTGATGTGGTGCCCAGTCAGTCACTGCACACAGTCCAGCAGGAAGGCTCCAGACAGAAGCTTCATGAGGGTGAAGAGTAAGCATCTTTATTACTTTGTTCGCAGACATTAATATTACTTTGTTCGCAGACATTAACTGAGCACCTACGATGTCCCAGTCACTATTCTAAGTCCTAGGGATACAGTAGTGAACAAAACAAAACCCTTATCCTCCTTCATTCTATGGGTGATGGGGGTGTGAGATGGGGAGACAATGACCAAGTAAAGAAATAGGGCCAAGCATGGTGGCACATGCCTGCAGTCCCAGCATTTTGGAAGTCTGAGGCAAGTGGATTGTTTCAGCCCAGGAGTTCAAGACCCACCTGGGCAACATAGTTAAGCCCCATCTCTACCAAAATAAACAAACAAACAGATAAAAATTAGCCAGACTTGTTGGTGCACACCTGCGGTCTCAGCTACTCAGGAGGCTGAGGTGGGAGGATCACTTGAGACTGGGAGGCAGAGGTTGCAGTGAGCTGAGATCATGCCACTGCACTCCGGCCTGGGCAACAGAGCCAGACCCTGTCTCAAAAAGAAAGAAAAAGGAAGGAAGGAGGGAAGAAAGGAAGGAGGGAGGGAGGGAGGGAAGGAGGAAGGGAGCAAAGAGAGAGAGGAAGGAAGGAAGGAAGGAAGGAAGGAAGGAAGGAAGGGAGGGAGGGAGGGAGGGAGGAAGGGAGGAAAGAGAGGGAGGAAGGAAGGAAGGGAGGGAGGGAGGGAGGGGTTGGATAACCACTCTTTGTGGTGGTGAGCGCTCTAAAGAAAACAGAACATAGTGATGTGCCGCAGGGTGACAGAGAAGGGGTACTCTAGCTCTCTGAGGAGGTGACATTTGAGCTGAGACCTGAATGACCAGAAGGAACCAACTCTAACCTGGGTGAAGAATATTTCAGGCAGACAGAAGCGGAAATGGTGAAGGTACAGAGGGACAGGGTCAGTCCATGGAGGGCTTTGTGTCCAGAGGCTCTGGGTGGCGATACCAGCAGGGCCAGCAGTTTCTGAGGGGACTATCCACCCACACCTCCTCATTCCCACTCTAACCATGAGGCGTGTGTGTGGGGCGGGGCTGGGGGGAGGTAGGAGAAGCTGCTTGAGTGACACCAAGGACAACTTGGTGAACATGGGCAGTCCCGCTGAAAGGAAACCCAGGTTCATTGAGTCCAGTGGTCTCATCATACAGCCAGAAAACTGAGGCCCGGAGAGAGAAGGACTAATGTTGTACCTTGATCAGCAGCTAAGCCGAGACGGGAACCTAGGCTCCCTGCCTGTCCCTGGGACGTGTGTGTTTACAAAGTGCATGCTTGGGATAAGGCTGCCCTGTGTGTGGGTTGAAGGGTTGGGGTGAGCACATTCATGCAACACTCCGTGGCTGATAGTGCTGGGTGTTCAGCTGGGCTGCATCCTGTGGGGAAGATGTTCAACCTGATGGCTTCCTTGAGAGCTCCATGCAAGGGGGAAAGCCCAACACAAGAGGCAGGGGCCCAGCACAGTGCCCAGGCCCTTATGGGAGGAGCAGGGGAAGGAGGAGGAAGAAGAGGTGGTTGAGGAGGGAGCTCACAGCTGAGCAGGGTCAGGAAAGGACCCTGCAGGACTGTTCCTCAGTGGATGGGCGAGCTCTGTTCTTTTGTGGGGACTTTTATTTCTTCCCCTTGGGGAACTATTCTGGGCTCCTCACATCCCTCGGACCACAGATCTAACACCTACAGGAGCACTCCAAGGAGAGTGGGTATCAACTGCCTCCCACGCCGGTGAGTGCTGCCAGTCCCTCACTATGGGGAGGGTGCTCGGAGGCCCCCACACCAGGTGGAGGACCAGCATCTGGCGGACGACAGACTCATGGTGCAGAACATGCTGCTAGGCCCTGCGGGGAATTCGGTGAAGGGATTAACCAAGAAATAATTTACCATTTCAATGCAATGAGACTCCAAATCTGTGGGAAACTGCCTGGCGTGGAAACCTTTACAGAAAGCAGGTAAATGTATGCAAATCTTCATGGCCTACGTAATTTTCTTTTTCTTTTTTTTGAGAGGGAGTCTCACTCAGTCGCCCAGGCTGGAGTGCAGTGGCCGGATCTCAGCTCACTGCAAGCTCCGCCTCCTGGGTTCATGCCATTCTCCTGCCTCAGCCTCCCGAGTAGCTGGGACTACAGGTGCCTGCCACCTCGCCCGGCTAGTTTTTTGTATTTTTCAGTAGAGACGGGGTTTCACCGTGTTAGCCAGGATGGTCTCGATCTTCTGACCTCATGATCCGCCCGTCTCGGCCTCCCAAAGTGCTGGGATTACAGGCCTACGTAATTTTCTAACACAGAATGAAAACACAGCGTGAGTGGTTTGGGTGAAGGAGGAGGAGGCAGGCTCGAAGCAGGGCCTTCGGGGAGGGGAAGGACAATGCCTGACATTGGAGAGAGGGAGGGTTGTGGTTGGGAAGTACAGGGGTGAGCGCCAGAGGCCCAAGCCCGCTCCACAGTCTGTGATCTCCCTCGAAGCTATGAAAGGCTTTACTGGTCTCCACAGTGAACCAGCTTTTTAGAAAGGGACACACTGTAATTGTACATGTTTGTGGACACAATTTGATGTTTCAACACAGATATCCTCCATAATGATCAAATCAGGGAGTTAGCACATCCACCCCCTCATGCATGGATCATTTCTTATATGTAATGGAGTACTATTCAGCTATAAAAATTATGAAATCCTGTCATTGGTGACAACGTGGATGGACCTGTAGGACACCATGTTAAGTGAAATAAGCCAGACACAGACAGACAAATAGCACATGATCCCACTCATACGTGGAGTCTAAAAAAAGTGAACTCAGGGCCAGGTGCAGTGGCTCACACCTGTAATCCCAGCACTTTGGGAGGCCGAGGCAGGCAGATCACCTGAGGTCAGGAGTTCAAGACCAGCCTGGCCAACATAGTGAAACCGTATCTATGAAAAATACAAAAATTCGTCAGGCATGGTGGCAGGTGCCTGTAATCCCAGCTACTTGAGAGGCTGAGGCAGGAGAATTGCTTGAGCCGAGATTGCACCACTGCACTCCAGACTGGGCGACAGAGTGGGACTCCATCTCAAAAAAAAAAAAAAAAAAAATTAAAAATGAACTCGGGAACCACCAGAGCATTCAGTGGTGCCCGGGCGGGGAAGTGGCTGTCACAGGCCCCTCCCCTGTCACTTGATCTGTGCTCCTCCCCCATTCCTAGATGTTTTTCCAGGAACAACTCCTTTTACCATTTGGGTCTATCTTATTTCTCAGCATGCTGTCCTAGAGCGGATTCTCGGTCAGTCTGTACACTGTGTATAGCTCTCCTCTTAGACTGGGAACACTCTCAGCAGAGGTCTGGTGAGGGAGCGACAGAAGAGAGAAGAGAAGAAGCAAAACAAACTCCCAGTGGTCAGACCTTTCCTCAATGCAGGTCTTACGTATTTGAGTCAAGGAGATTTCTTTTCTTTTTTTTTTTTTCCTTTTTGAGACAAAGTTTTGCTCTTATTGCCCAGGCTGGAGTGCAATGGCGTGATCTTGGCTCACCGCAACCTCCACCTCCTGGGTTCAAGTGATTTTCCTGCCTCAGCCTCCCAAGTAGCTGAGATTACAGGCACCTGCCACTATGCCCAGCTAATTTTTGTATTTTTAGTAGAGACGGGGTTTCTCCATGTTGGTCAGGCTGGTCTCGAATTCCTGACCTTGTGATCCACCCACTTAGGCCTCCCAAAGTGCTGGGATTACAGGTGCGAGCCACCGCGCCCGGCCAAGGAGATTTCTTTTTTAATTGTGGTGAAATACATGAAACATAAAACTTACCATTTCAACCGTTTTCAAATGTACAATTCAGTGGCATTAGTACATTCGCCATGCTGTGTAACCATCACCACCAATCACTGCAGAAGCTCTTCATCACTCCAGAGGACACCCTGTGCCCATGAAACACTCACTCCCAACTCCGCCCCTTCCCCAGGCGTTGGTTGCCACTCATCTCCTTTCTGCCTCTGTGGATTTGCCTGTGTGTCAAGATGTTTCGATCTTGTGCTCCACTTAAAATACAAATAACCATAGGAGAACCCACAATCCACAATTCCAATTTCATCATTTTCAACAACACCCATCTTCAGAGTTTAGAAATTACTATTATTATCATTTTAGAGACAGGGTCTTGCTCTGTCACCCAGGCTGGAGTGCAGTGGCTTAATCACAGCTCACTGCAGTCTTGAAGTCTTGGGCTCAAACAATCCTCCTGCTTCAGCCTCCCAAGTAGCTGGGACTACAGATGTGCACTACCACACCTGGCTTTTTTTTTTTTTTTTTTTCTTTTTTAAATAGAGACAGTGTCTCAAATTGCTTCCCAGGCTGGTCTGAAGCTCCTGGTCTGGAGCAATCCTCCCACCTAAGCCTCCAAAAGCATTTGGATTACAGGCCTGAGCCAATGAGCCCGGCTAGGAATGATGTAATCCCCATGTGTTATGGGGCAAACACTAACCTGGAAGTTCAGAGACCAGGATTCTAGCTCATTCTGTCCAAAGTTATGTGATTTCTTGTGGATGAAGGTCTCTGACTTGCTTTAGGCCTTAACATCCCCATCCTGAGGCATGGGAGGTAGACTCAGCTAATAAATTCCAGGGCACTCTGCAGCTCTGACCCTCTAGTGCCATAGCAGAAGTCCGCTGATCTGGGAGAGCACAGGGTGGGTGGAACCTGGGTGACTGAATGCCAGGAGGAAGCCAGGCCTGGGGATGAGGGCAGCACTGTTGAGGGCTCAAACTTGGCCTGCCTCTCCTGCCACTGGGCTTGGGGCCAGCTCTGTCCACCTGAGCTTCCTGGCTGGTGCAAAGCCCCAGGCAGAATCTTCGGGTTGGACATGTCCGTCCCTGTCATAATGCCTACTTTGGGGTGAGCCTCCTGGAGGCCTCGAGCAGTGGCCTTCCTGGGCAGGCTGAGGCAAACAGGGCAGGGCAGGCCTGGGGGACCAGGAAGGGGCAGAGGTCAGGACAAAAGAGCTGCAGAGTGGGATGCACGGTCCTTAACACAGAGGCTCCCTGGGCCCCATTTGCCCCACGGTCATGAGAGCTGGGTTCTGAGATCTGCCAGGACTGGGGCTCAGCACTGCCCATGGAAACAGGCATGGCAGGGAAGAAAATTATAACTAAATATTTGCAGTCACCTCTCTCCTCCCTGCTGGAAAGGGAGGGTCCCTGGTTTGTGAACTCTTGGCCTCCTGGACATTATTGTGTAGTGAAGGGAGAAAGGTTGAGATGCAGAGTTGGAGAAGCTAAGAGAGGCCAAACTCGTCCATTTGAGGAAAGACGGGAGATGCCAGGAGGGGAGGAGGGGACATCCTGGGGAAGTGTGGGGCTTCCTGGGTGGTCCAAGAAGGGGAAGGAGGGATATAGAAAGTCAGAGCACAGCTTTCAGTTTTGGAGACAAGAGAAAAGAGGGAGGGATTTGGACAACTATGGAGAGGACTGGGCTTGCAGAGAGAGAAACATTTAGAGGAGATGAGGAAGATGGTATGTCGTGTGATGTATTGTGAAAACCCCTTCTTCATATCCCTAAAAAATCACCACTGATGATTCATGGTACAATTCAGTGCTTTTGCGAGAAATTAGTGTCTTTTTTATTTTTATTTTTTGAGATGGAGTTTCGCTCTGTCGCCCAGGCTGGAGTGCAGTGGCCGGATCTCAGCTCACAGCAAGCTCCGCCTCCCAGGTTGACACCATTCTCCTGCCTCAGCCTCCCGAGTAGCTGGGACTACAGGCGCCCACCACCTCGCCTGGCTAGTTTTTTGTATTTTTTAGTAGAGATGGGGTTTCACCATGTTAGCCAGGATAGTCTCGATCTCCTGACCTTGTGATCTGCCTGTCTCGGCCTCCCAATTTTTTTTTTTTTAATAATACATTGGCTTGGCTTCATTTGAATTGGCCAGAGACAGACAAGTTGAGCAGGTTTTATCAGTGTTCCATTAGCTAATACTGGGTTTCCTATTTTGTGGGTTGCCTTCACCACTTTGTAGGCCCTTCTGCACTGGCAGGCGCCTCAGAAATCACCTCTTTGGCCTGCAGCTCCATCTCCCCAAGCTCTGGGTTTTCCTGAATCAGTGGCCTCATTCAGAAGATAATATAGCATCCTTCATCCAAAATCTGAAATCTGAAATGCTTCAACATTCAAAATTTTTTGAGTTCCAACACGATATTCAAAGACCAGGTTCAAAAGAAATGCTCATTGGAGCATTTTGGATTTCAGATTTTCAAATTCCAAAATCTGAAAAAATCTGAAACCCAAAATACTTCTGTAATTGTAACCTGGAACTGCCATTGGGTCCTGACGTGCCGGCTGAGGGAGCGAGCAGTCAACAGAGGGTCACCATACACCCTCCCACCCCTCACTCCCCCAGGGGCTTGTGCGTCACCTCCCAGCCTCCCTTGCACCTGCTGGAAAGTGGGCACGACGCTCCTGCTCTGCCTTCCTGGATCTCGGGCCACTGTGACAGTTGCAGGATTCCAGCCAGGGAAAGTGCTACGGATAGAAGTACTTGGTACTCTCTAAAGAGAAGGTTCTAGCAATGGCACAGCAGCCCAAGGAGGGTCTGTGACTGTCCACTCCTCCAGCTCTGGTCCCTCCTCTTGGGGAGCTGCACAGCACCGCCCTCAGAGTGAGACGGTGGTGGCTCCCAACCTCGGACTCAGGTCCCTGCTTCTCCTTCTCCCCAGTGGCCTCCCTGTGGCCTGGCCCATCTGTGACATGAGGGTGGTAGTGTCTTCCTCAGTGGGCTGCTGGGAGGTCAGAGAAAATGGATGCAGAGTGCTGCGAACAAAACCCCAGCCCTGGGAGGTGCTCCCTCAATGGCACCTTGAATCCCAGTCCAGAATGCAGTGCATGAGAAATTTCATCTTAAATTCCTTGATTTTTAGTGTCACACTTGAGTTTCTGAAGTCAACGTCCCTTTCCTGGGCAGTCAGTTGTGCCTCAGTGCTCTGGTCCTATGTGAGGTCAGGCGGCTTGGGGTGCAGAGAGACACCTTGTCTTCGGTCATCTTTCCACCTTGCTTGCCACTGAGACATCCATCTTCTCTCTCTCTCCCTTTTTTTGGGGGGGGTTTGCTTTCTGTTTTGATTTTTTTTTTTTTTTTTTTTTTTGAGATGCAGTCTCACTCTGTCATGAGGCTGGTGTGCAGTGGCATGATCTTGGTTTGCTGCAACCTCTGCCTCCCAGGTTCAAGTGATTCTCCTGCCTCAGCCTCCCTAGTAGCTGTGACTACAGGCGCATGCCACCATGTCCAGCTAATTTTTGTAGTTTTAGTAGAGACGGGGTTTCACCATGTTGGCAAGGATGGTCTTGATCTCTTGACCTTGTGATCCACCCACTTCAGTCTCCCAAAATGCTGGGATTACAGGCATGAGCCACCGTGCCCAGCCTACATCCATCTTTTCTATCCATCATTTCTGTTCTGTGGTAGGCCTGGGATCATCTAGATACACCACTGTGTTGCTGGGGGCAGCAGGAAATGCTATGCTAGAGGGTCGGGGGGCGGTCCCCCTGCCTCCTGCCTCCCTCCTTCCGCTCTGCCACATCCTCCCTGCAGCAGTGAAGTTTAGAGCTGCTGCTGGCTGAAATGAGAGGGAAGGGCAAAGAGGAGAAAGAAAACCTAAGTTAGTATCTCAAAACTTGCTCCCATTCCCATTATATGTCTGAATATAAATGTTTCTCTGAGCCACGCTCCTGCCCTAGCACAGCACCGAGGCCATGGGAGAGAGGGAAGATGTTCAGGAAGAGATGAGTTCACAGTGTGGAGGGAGAGATGAGGGAGCTCTCCGAGGCTGTCTGGATGGTGTACTTCCCATTCCCCAGTGGGGACACTGTATGGCCCCCTTCCTAATTACTTAGAGATTAGCTTTCAAGCTAATTAGCTTTCAAGCTAATTAGCTGAGAGCACTAATAGGGTTTCACAGAGGGGCTTCCTGGCATATGGCTCGGAGCCTCCCTGGGTACACAGGGAATGGTGTTTGGGAAGCTCAGGGAGTGACAGGTGGGTTTGGTGACATTCAGGAAATTATGCAGACTTGCTCAGTGCTGGGCCTGGGGCCCTGATTCATGGCAGTCCTTGGGAAGGCCAGGGCCAGGGAGGGAGGACAAATGTGAATTAGTGATCATAGGAGTGTGTTCCTCCAGCCCGCTTTGAAACTCAAGAGCCTTTAAAAAAAACAGAGTACAGATGGGTTTCCAGAGGGTTCTGCCTCCCGGCAGCTGTCTTGTGCAGAGAGGTGGAGGAGGAACTTCGCTGGACTCCACCGAGAGTGCAGAGTGCAGCTCTGTCCCTTGCTTGGGCAAGTCACTTCTCCTGTCTGAGCCTCAAGTTCCTGTCCGTGAAACAGGACAAACCTCATCTCCTAACTGTGTGGATTCAATGAGATCATGGGTGGAAATTCACCTGGCTGTGTCTGATACAACATAACTGCCGAATATAGCTAGCAGGCCACTGTCCTCACTGTCCTCGGCCAAATGAAAAACATGCTGAAAGAGACACCAGCATGGGGCAGTGGCAGGAAGGAGAAAACGGCCACCCACTCCTGTCCCCACACCTGCAGGGAGGTGCCTGCAGGAGGAGGCATTGAAACAGGAGCCTGGAAAATGAGAAGGTCTTCAGGACGAAGAGAAAGGGAGAAGGCAGGCCCTGTGTCCAGAGCGGCACGAGCAAAGGTTCTGAGACAGGAAAGCATCCTCGGGCTCTGACAACAAGGCTCCTTATGCACTGGAAATGAGAATAGAATGACAAGTGGTGGGTGCTGGGTGTTCTGTTAAGAACATAGACTTTATTCTGTAGGCCATGGGGAGCCCTTGATTTTTGAGGAGGTGACTAGCAGGATATGATTTGTGTCCTGGAAGCACAGATTTGGCGAGATGTGGAGAGAAGTTTGGAGAGGGCAAGACTAGAGCCAGAAAGGCCAATCCAGGTGAGAGGGGCTGGGAGGGCTGGAAGGGGAGGGTCGAGAGAGGCAATGGTAAGTTATGGCTGTGCAGAAATAGGTGGGGGATGGTCTAGGACAATGTCCAAGCAGCTTATCAGGAAATGTGGGGGGGCCTGGAGAGGCTGTTATGAAGATTGGAGTCAGAATTGGGGAGCAGCAAGCATGAGTGGGGTGATGAGTTGGTGTCTGGACGCAGTGGGTTGGAGGAGACCATGGGCCATCCAGGACATGCCAGCAGTGGTGTGGGTCTGAACCCCAAGGAGGGATTTGTTCAAGTTATTTGTTTGGGGTTTTCCATCCTCCCCAAGCTTGGGGCACTGTTGAATGGGCATCCCACACCTGGGTGTTGGCTGTGGAGGCTCGGGGCAGCCCTGGCTGAATGCTGTGTGACCGGCTCCATTGCCTCCTTCACCTCCCATGCTGTGTGCTCCGGTGGGCCCACAGCAGGGTCTCTGTGAAGCGTGGGGCTCAGCTGTTCCACCTCCTCCACCACACCCCGGAGTCGGTGTCCCTCTCTGGGGCATGGGCACTGTGGCTCTGCTCCCCTAGACTTCATATCCTCACCTTGCCAAGATCTTCACGTCAGCCACAGAGAAAGTCCCTCAGGATGGCTACGGGGGGCTCAGCTCCCCACACACTCTGATTTTGATTTTTAAAAGTCCTGCCCTTTCAAATCTCAATTTCCTCCTCATTTAAAAAGCTATTTAACAGCTACTTGGGAGGCTGAGGCAGGAGAATGGTGTAAACCCAGGAGGCGGTGCTTGCAGTGAGCTGAGATCTGGCCACTGCACTCCAGCCCGGGCGACAGAGCGAGACTCCATCTCCAAAAAAAAAAAAAACACAAAGAAGCTATTTAAAGATAAATTTAATCTCCCTCATTGGACTACTCAATGATTAAAAATTGAATTGGATGTTTGACTCTCATGCTCCCCGGCATGAGTGAGCTGTGCAGAGGCTGCAGAGGCAGCACCGGCAGCCTTCAGACGGCTCCCGAGGCCTGGCAAGGGGATGCATATAGGCTTTCCCAGATGTCACCAGGAGAAGCAAGCTGCTCTCTGGGAAGAGGCGAAGGTCAACATTTGCAACCTGGGATTTCATTGAAAAGAATATCTGGCAAATTCCCACTAACTGAGCAACTGATTCAGAGAACCCCACACACACTTATTCTCTCCTTAGATTTTATAATCCTCATTCAACAAGCACCATTCATTCAATAAGCTCTTACTGAATGTCTCCTTGTGTGTCAAACATTGTGCCAGGCTTTGGGGACACAGATGTGAAGACAGGATTGCACATGGAGGAACCTGGACTTTGGAGCCCCGCAAAGGGAACACAGCATAATCCCACCCCTTTGTCACCTATGCCAATCATGGAATGGATGCCCCCAGCCTCAGTGATGGCTTCTGAAGTGGGAACGTGACCTGAAGTGTTCTAATCAGAGCACCACCCAGGACTTTTGTTCCACGTCAAAGAAAAAAGAGCTTTCTTCTTCTGGATGCTGCAGAAGGTAGGTGCGATACCTGGCACAGCTGCAGTCATTTTATGCTCTAAGCAAGGCTGGAGGACAGAAAAGGAAACAATTACATAGAAGAGAGGAGAGCCCTGGGAATGCAAAGAAACAGAGGCAGAACTCTGATCCAGTTCTGCTTACACATGGCAGGTTGCCGGACTCTGCAGTTAGGCCAGCCTCCACCTTCCTTTTAAATAAAAGGAAGTGATTTAAGTAAATCAATCTGTGTCCAAGAGCTCTAACTGAAATAGGCGTGTATTATGTGCTTGCCATTTACATGACAAATTTGAGTCCTCATAACAGCTTTTTAATGTAGAGATCCACAACCTCATTTTACAGATGAAAATACTGAACCCCATGGCGAAGTGACTTCCTGAGGTCACCCCATTACATAAGTAAGGGAGTTGGGTTCTAGAAGTTTGACTCCAACACCTGTTCGCTGCAAAACAAGGTTGCTTACTGTGTTGGCATGGGGAAACGTCCTCAAATTCTCTCTCTTTGGGATCCATGTGGAATTGTTTTTTCTGTTTTTGTTTTTAGAAGTAGAGAAGGATCAAGTTTCATGGCTGGGTTGACAAGGACATGCAGGGGGACAGGCCACGTGATGCTTGATGCAGTCCCCCCAGACCCTTGTAGAGAGTTTGGGGAAGCCTTCGGAACGTGTGGAATTGCAGAGGCAGGACCACAGTTAGCTAGATCTCCAGAGGCAGGGGACTCAGCTGCCATCTGGGCTCTGAGTTGAAAAAGAGAAATCAGTCTTGAGAAATCAGAGAGAAAATGTCTATATCTCGTCCTGCAGACAGGCTCCTGCTATGATGACCTCCTCACTTTTGCATACAGAGCAAGCTTGACATTTATATAGATTGATTCCAACTTGACATTTTGACCAATGGAACTATTAGCCCCTCCCCTCCTGTCCTGGGGGAAAACCGGCTTGTGGGGTCTGACCCACAGGTGACCCCCTCAAGCTGTTCCAGCCCCTTTGCTCGCTCAGCCTGTGGCTGGGAATGGATGGCTTCTCCATGACTCTGAGGAGGTTTGGCCAACAGGAAGCACAGTTGCTCTCTCCTGGGCTCATTTTTCGCCCTGGCTGGTTTTGCTGGAGATGCAATCAAAGCGAAATCTCAATTTTTTGAGCACAAGGGGCAGCGGTGGCAGTTATCTGCACCTGGGCTGTTAGATGGAAACCAAACTCAAGATTTAAAAGGGAAGAGCTTTATTGTGTTGACAATTGCTTTACAATTCACTTAGTAACATGCCTGCCCTTTGTACAGAGGTGTATACTTTCACTCAGTTGCTCCACCTGAACCTAGCTACAGCCCTGCAAGGGGACAAGCATGTGTCATGATCTTTTCACTCCGAGAATGTTGAAGCCCAGAGAGGTCAAGCCAGTTACCCTACTAGCACAGCTGTTCAGTGGTCAAGTTGGTGGTTTTAGCCGCTGACAATCCAGAGCTCTTTCTACTACTCCACACTGCCTTTCATGCAGATTTAGAGGGAAACAGAAAGAATCTGCTAAACTTAAAATTTAATAACTTGTGCCCCTGTCTCTTCCACTCTCAGCAAAAATGAAGACATCTTCCCCATACCACCTCGCCCTCGAGGGAAGCCTCCATCTGTCCTCGCGCTGACCACTCTGTGCTCCATGCACCCTCTCCCCATAGGACTGCGAGCTGCTCAAGGAAGGGTGGCAATGGAGTCGCATCTGGGCAGCATGATGTGGAGTGCCGCTGACATTTGGGAGTCCATTTGGGACTGGGTAATTTTTTGTTTTACGGACATTTAAACAAGTCTGCCGGACGTTTGGCATTCCTGGATCCTGGCCACTAAAATCCAGCAGTGCTTCCTCATTCTTTTAAGTACCCCTTCCCCACAAAACAGCCCCAGATATTTCCAAATCTCTCAGGGTGGAGGGAACAGGGTGGAGAAGGGGCAGGCAGTACCACCGCTGCTTGAGAATCCAGGCTTTGAAATAAGATGGTTGAAGTTTCAAACACTGCCTCTGCTCTCCCTAGCAGAGGGAACTTGGAGGCCTGGCTTCCTGAGTTAGAAATTTACTCCAGAGAGTAATCAGGAAGATGAAACAAGCTAATGGACCCAAAGCACGAAGCTCCATGCCAACATGAGATGTTTTGATTAAGTAACTAATAAAAAGAACAAATGAAGTCCTGTGCCATTAAGAGTTGACCCTACTGTGTGTACAGTAGGTGCTCAATAAATGTGACTTCCTTTTTCTGCAGTCTCAGCACCTACCTGAACAACCAGATCAATAAAAAATGTTTACTGGCTGCTTATTATACATAAGGCATTGAGCAAACAATTTGACACTTTGCCCCAATTATTCCCACCACAAGCCGGAGAGCCATAGAGCAGAGGTTCGCAAACTGCAGCCTGGGGGCCAAATCCAGCCACTGCCTGTTGTTATTGGAACACAGCCTCGTTCATTCATTCATGTGTTGTCTATGACTGCTTCTTTCTTTTTGAGAGGGAGCCTTGCTCTGTTGCTAGGCAGGAGTGCAGTGGTGCGATCTCAGCTCACTGCAGCCTCCACTCACTGCAACCTCTGCCTCCCAGGTCCAAGTGATTCTCCTGCCTCAGCCTCCCAAGTAGCTGGAATTACAGGCATGTGCCACCACGCCCAGTTAATTTTTGCATTTTTCGTAGAGACAGGGTTTCACCATGTTGGCCAGGATGGTCTTGATCTCCTGACATTGTGATCTGCCCGCCTTGGCCTCCCAAAGTGTGGGATTACAGGCGTGAGCCACCGCGCCCGGCTGACTGCTTCTTTTACCTTGAGTAGTTGCTGGCAGCAGAGACCATGTATAGCCTGTACAACCTAAAATATTCACTGTCCAGCCCTTTACAGAAGAAGTTTACTGACCTCTACTCTGGAAGGTTAATTTAGTTGCTTTATCTAGAATATTAATTTAGAAGGTGACAAAACTAGTCACTGGTGGAGCTATGAGTCCAACTTAGTTCAGTTTGGTTCCAAAGCTCAGGCTCTTCGATGCCACACACTCCCACTGGAGGTGCTGGGTTTTCATTAAGTGGTCGTTAGAAACTGAAATTGTAAAACATATATTTTAAAATAGATTATGTTATGTATTTGTTTTTCTTTTCTGGTAAAGTGTTTGTAACATAAAACATAGTATTTAACCACTGTTAAGTGGACAGTTCAGTGCCGTGAAGTGCATTCGCAATGCTGTACAACCATCGATCGCTGTTGCCCGCCTCCAGAACTTTTTCATTATCCCAATCAGAAACTCTGTATCCATTAAACAGTAACTCCCTTCCGTCTCCCCGCAGGCCAGGCCGTAGTAACCACTATTCTACTTTTTGTCTCTATAAATTTGCCTATTCTAGGTACCTCGTGTAAGTGAAATCGTACAGATTTGTCTTTCTGTGTCTGTCTTATTCCACTTAGCATAATGTTTTGAAGGTTCATTCATGTTGTAGGCTGTATCAGAATTTTATTCCCTTTTATGGTAGAATAATGTTCCATTGTGTGTACTCTACAGAGGTTCCTTGATTTACGATGCAGTTACCTCCCAATAAACCCACTGTAAATGGAAAATATCGTGTCGCAAATGCATTTAATACATTCAACCTACTGAACATCATGGCTTAGCCTAGCCTACCTTAAACATGCTCAGAATGCTTACATTAGCCTACAGCTGAGCACAATCATCCAACACAAAGCCTGTTTTACAATCAAGTATTGAATATCTCATGTAATTTATTGAATACTGAAAGTAAAAATCAGAATGGTTGTATGGGTACTTGAAGTACAGTTCTTACTGAGTGTGTATCACTTTTGCACCATTGTAAAGCCTAAACGTATTAAGTCGAACGATCGTAAACTGGAGACCGTCTGTGTTTGTTTTTGAATAGATAGTACATGCACAGAGTACAACATTCAAAAGTTGCAAAGGACCTAGAGTGAATAGTAAATCTCTCTTCTATCCCTTCCTGGTCCCGGCCCCAGCTCCCCTCCCAAGAGACAACCAGTGTTACTGCATTCTTGTGTATCTTTTCTGAGAGTGTCTAATTCACACTCAGCATCTAGGTTTAAATAGTATTTTAAAATAATATTTTCTTACAAGTATTAGTACACCAGGCATGTTGTTCCCACATCTTGCTGGTATCCTTTTTCTTTCTCGAGACAGGGTCTTGCTCAGTCACCCAGGCTGGAGTGCAGTGGCCCAGTCATAGCTCACTGTGGCCTCTACCTCATGGACCCAAGTGATCCTCCCACCTCAGTCTCTCAAGTAGCAGAGATCACGGGTGTGCACCACCATGCCCAGATAATTGTTTTATTTTCATAGAGATGTGGTCTCACTATGTTGCCCAGGCTGGTCTCAAACTCCTCAGCTCAAGCCCTCCTCCCACCTGGGCCTCCCAAAGTGTTGGAATTACAGGTGTGAGTCACTGTGCCTGGCTGTGGGATTCTTAATAATATGTCTTGGAGATTGTTTCATATCATTATATTTAGAGCTACTTCACTCTTTTAACAACTGCATATAATACCACTGTATGAATGTACCGTAATTTACTTATCCGGTCCTTATAAGTGGACATTTAGGTTTTTTTTTTTTTTTTTTTGTCTTTTTCAGTTATGAACAGTGCTACAGAAAATGTCTTTTTCATATTTTTAAGATGAGTTTTTAAAGCCAATGTACTAGAAGATGGAAGGAAGCATGTTCGATTTTGGACTGCATTTTTGGGGGAAATTGTGCTATCTGGAGAACCATATTTGGCTCAGAGGATCAGGAGTGCTTGGATCCTACCCTGGTCTAACTCTTCCCTCCCCTACATCTGGGCTGATGAGAGATGGAGAAAATAAACAAGGAACATTTCATTCTTAGAGGGGCTGAAAATCTAAGGCCATGCTCTCTGGAGGACACTCCTTCCTATAACCAAGGGTTTCTCTTTGACACTTTGGACTCAATAGACCTTTGTTATGAGGGCTGTCCTGTGCACTGTAGCATGTTTAGTAGCATCCCTGACCTTGACCCACTGGATACCAGCAGCACCTTCTCCCTAGTTGTGACAATGTCTCCTGACTGAGACCTACTGCTCTAATCCAACATGGATCTCAGAATCCTACCACATACAGGCTGACACAGTGGCAGGAGCCTGAGGCACCAGGAGTGCCTGGCCTAGAATAGGAATGGAAGTGAGATGACCAGGCTTTGCACACCAGGACCAGCCTGTCCTGCCATAGGAGGCTCATGGGGGCCCCAAGTGCGGAACCTTTTCATAGTAGTCCCCCTACCCATTGGCAGACATGGCCCCATGGCACCCTGGAATCTATCCAAACATATAGTGACCTCTGCATGAAGGATGGGGTGGGAAGCTGGGGGAGATCTGGAGGCTATATTCACACATGTGCAGAACAAGCTAATGGAACTGCCGACCACGGGTGGCCTCCTTCAGAATCAGGACAGTAGATGTGAACTTTGCTTTCATGTCAGGGTCTGAGGACAAAGCTGATAGAATTGGCATTTTTTCCCCACACTTCTAGATCAGGCCATATTTGAGTCCATGATCAGCCTGTATGTCTTCAATTGACTTAAACCAGGGGTGACAGATAATCCACCCCCCACCTCCTTAGATGGTTGGTCTTCACTTTCCCCTGGTTGGCTCATAGGAATTACGTAATTTTTTTGTATTCATCTGGTTTGTTGATGTGGGACACCAAGAGGGAGGAACTTGGTACTCAAACATCAAGGTGCATGTCACAAATAGAGGACAGTGGAGGGTGGGAGGCTCCCAGGGGAGGCATTGCACAACGCAGGGTAAAGGTTATAGCGTCAGGCTAAGGTTTTCTAATGAAGCTCCTGGTTGTCATGTGGTGGGAGAGGGGAGAGCTGAAATCAGGATTGTGAGGTGTGGCTGAAATGTCTGCTGCAGCTCCAGGTGAGAGAGGCCCAAGATTTAGGATGGCAACAAAATCTCCCAAAATCCAGCAAGCCAAGCAAGCTTCTACTATCTTGATGTTCCCCCCAACCCATAAATATCACAACTTTTGCCAGCCACAGTGGCTCATGCCTGTAATCCCAGCAGTTTGGGAGGCTGAAGCAGGAGGATTGCTTGAGCCCAGGAGTTTGAGAACAACCTGGGCAACATGGTCACTGTCTCTACAGTGAAAAATACAAATATACAGTGAAAAATACAAAAATTAGCCGGGCATGGTGGTGTACACCTATAGTCCCACCTACTCAGGAAGCTGAGGTGGGAGGATCACTTGAGCTCTCAAGGCAGAGGTTGCAGTGAGCTGAGATCACACCACTACACTCCAGCCTGGGTGGCAGAGGGAGACCCTGTCTCAAAAAACAACAACAACAACAAAACATAGCACACAGCTTTTGAAAAGAGATGGGGTGACAAAGATCACGGAATAAAGAGTTGACAAAAGAACCGGGCTGGGCTAAATGTGGTGGCCCATGCCTGTAGTCCCAGCACTTTGGGAGGCCGAGGTGGGCAGATCACCTGAAGTCAGGAGTTTGAGACCAGCCTGGCCAACGTGGTGAAACCCCGTCTCTACTAAAAATACAAAAATTAGCCTGACCTCGTGGCACGCGCCTGTAATCCCAGCTACTTGGGAGGCTGAAGCAGGAAAATTGCTTAAACCCAGGAGGCAGAGGTTGCAGTGAGTGGAGATCAAGCCACTGCACTCCAGCCTGGGTGACAGAGCAAGACTCAAAAGAAGGCAAAGGAGGTATGGCTTCCAAATATTCAGACTTTTGCAATTGGAAAATTTAAGAAAAAAGGCATTTTATTTTTAGTGTACATATAAAAGTTGTATGGTTTGTGGTTTCGTTTTTATTTTGAATTTCTCCTGGGTAGAAGCACCAAACCATTTCCAAAAAAAAAAAAAAATGGAACTGGGTTGTAGGGCTAGGCAGCAATTGAAGCTGTTTCCCTTCCCAGATGATTGGACAGCTCACCTTTTAGGGGGTGAGGGGTCCTCAAGGGCAGGGTCTGGGTGGGAGTCAGGGAGAAACCTCCTTTAAAACCAACTTCCAAAGATTTGGATGCTTTTTGGAGAGGACTGAATTCGGATTAGGCATTTACATTTATTGCTGCCCTTTGCAGTTGTCTCATGGAAGCTAAATTGTTTCTTAAAACCAGTGTTATGTCCACCCCTTCCAAAAGGAGCTTTATCATGTAAACTGGGCTTGTGCAATCCAATCCTATAATGACTCAATAAGTCCTAAGAAAGCTCCTGCCTTTAATCCTCTTCTCCCTCATCTTTGGGTGCCAGGAAGGGTCCCCACAGGACCCTCCTAGGTCTAGAGGTGTCCTCCTCACTGTCACTCTCTCCTCCCCGCTCGCCTGCTGGCCCCTGAGGCCTTCTGGGTGATGGGGAGGGTTTGGCCCAGATCCTTCTGGAGAGGAAGCCCGGAGATGCTTCTCTAGGTCAATCCCTGGGCAGGCCCCACTTTTTCATTTCCTCCAGTTCACCCGGTTAACACATGCTTAGTGCTTCTCATATGCCAGGCACTGTGCTCCGCACTTCACTCTGTGAGCTCTGATAATAGGGACTAGTATTAGTTTTCACTTATGGATGAGGAAATCAAGGCTCACAGGGATTAAGTCACCTGCCTAAGACCATGTGGTTAATGAGTGACATTGCTGTACTGGGACCTAGGGTCTGAATCCAGCCCAGCGACTTCCAATGCCAAGCTTACACCAGATCCACACTCAGAGCAGAGCAAACCACATTGCAGTGGACAACAGGGCTTCCTGGAAGTAGTGTGTGGCCAGGCCGGGAAGGACCAGGCTGGGAGAGGGCCACCAACTGCTTATCTATAATCACCTTCAGAATTTCAGAATCAGCAAGGCAGAACCCCAGTGAGACACGCCAAGGTGGCAGGAGGCTCTTTGGTTGACCCTAGATGGGCTCTGCTGGTGGCAATTTGATCCCACCATTAGTTTTTGAGCTCTTGCCACATGCCAGGCAGAGGCCCTGCTCCAGGAATCCCACACTGTACCAGCTGTCATCATGTGTCATGGCCTGAGTCTCTGCTGTGGCTTTAGTAGCTCATGTTCCCCTCTTCCTGGACACCTACCTTGGAGGATCCTTGAGCCCCAGGCCAAGGCATCCCCAGAATCCCCAAGCTCCTGGGCCCCTGTCTGGCAGGACTGACACTGATCAGAGTCCTGCTCCCTCCTCCTGCTCCTGGTCCAGGTCAGGGTTGGCTTCTGTTCACCTGGGTCTCCCCTGAGCTCAGCCTAGCTCCAGCCATGGTGAGTCATAGGTTGGGAGTGAGCTGAGGGCTGACCCTGGAGATCGCTGAATAACACATCAAAGCCCTTCTCCCCTGAAGAGCCATTAGGGTGGGGATGAGGGAGTGCTGGAAAATGCAGAGGAATCAGTGTGTCCGCCACCCCAGGAAGAATAGTAGGGGCTCCAAAGGCCTTTGCCCTGGTGTTCATGGGCTTGAGACTCAAAGGTCCACAGGGCTGGGTGACCCAGGACACAGGTGAACCAAGGCAGACTCAGAGTGGCTCCACAACCAGTACATCCTCCAAAAGAGGGCAAAGGAGGTTTCGCTTACAAATATTCAGAATTTTGCAATTGGAAAATTCAAGAAAAAAGCCATTTTATTTTTAGCGTACATATAAAAGTTATATGGTTTGTGATTTTGTTTTTATTTTGAATTTCCCCCTGGGGAGAAGCACCAAGGCATCTTCAGTGCTTAGACCTGGAAAGGTCAAAGTCCATCCTGGAGATCCAGTCACAGCCACAGGACCACAGAAGGGTAGAGCTGGGACGGCCTGCTGAGGTCACTCCATCCACCCATCCCACTCCCAGAACCGTACAGGCTGGGCAGTCCAGGCCAATTCAAGCATCCCCTTCTGGTTCTATCAAGAAAGTCTAGGAGGGGAGTGGAGAGCTGCAGAGGGGAAGGAGGGAGGGGATCAGAAGGAGGAGGAGGAGGAGCAGGAGGAGGAAGTAGAGGTGGAAGAGGAGGAGAGTGGCAGGCTGACAGAAATTTTTGCTCTTCCTGGCACCCTGCTCCTACCCCTGGACCTAACTGAGCCTTCCCAGGTGCTATGCACTGAATGTTTGTATCCTGCATGATGGGATTAGTGCCCTTATAGGAAGAAACATAAGTAAGCATGCCTTCTCTCTCTGCCATGTGAGGATATAGCGAGGAGGCATCCGTATGAGAAACCAAGAAAAGAGTCCTCACCCAGTCCCAATCATGCTGGCAGCCTAATCGCAGACTTCCCAGCCTCTAGAACTATGAGAAATAAATTACTGTCTAAGCTACCTGGTAATTTGTTATAATTTGTTATAGCAGTCTGAGCTGACTAAGGCACCAGGCCACCTAAGTGACTTGACTGCCTGGTCTCTCTCTTTGCTGTCCAGACCATGGGGACTCTGGTTCTCTGCCCCTTTCTCTGGCTGCTCCTTCCCTGTGTGCCCTCCTTCCTGCAGTCTGCAGCCTCTGCTGCTTAGTCCACTGTTCTTGGCCATCTCTTCCATCTGTGGAGCACTCTCTCCTCATTCCCTCTGGGATGAGCTCACTCCCTCCTTTGGTACCAGTTACAATCTATGGCAGTGGGTCTTGACCTTGGACAGACCCACACCCCCCTCCAGACATGCTGAGTGATTGGTCTGGGATGCAGTCTGGCCATAGAGCGTTCTGGAAGCTCCTCAGGGCATTCTAATATAGACTACTGGGCAGCAAAGTGTTAGTTAGCTCTAACTAGCCTTGGACCACTCCAACCCTGCACATGCCCAAAAAAGGACTGGTCTTTGACCAGCTCTTGAGAGGTCCTTGACCTCTAAGCCTTTGGAATATTCTGCCTTCTAACAATGTTTTTGTAAGCCTGAGGCTTTGGGCCTTGCTGTGTCAATTTGATTTCTCTAGGGGCTGAAGCCTGAGTAGCTGGGGTCAATCCCCCAGGAGCTGCATGCCTGCATGACTGACCCCTCAAGAAAAACCCTGAATGCTAAGGCTTGGTTGGGCTTCACTGGTTGACAACACTTAGCATGTGCTGTTACATATTATTACTGGGAGAATTAACCATTGTCTGTACAACTCCACTGGGAAAGGATAATTGAAAGCTGGTGCCTCATTTCTCTGTTTTCCCTTTCTGGTTTTAACCTGTATCTTTTCACTGTAATGATCCATCACTGTGGGCGTAATGACTTTTCTAAGTCCTTTGGGTTCTTATAGCCAATCATCGAGCCTGTGGCTGGTCTTAGGAATCCTCTACACAACTACAAAGACCAGGAACACTGAGCTGCAGTATACACATTGCTGAGCCCCACTCTGGAGATTCTGATTCAGTGTGCCTGGGGAGGGCCTAGGAACCCATGTGCTTAATAAGTTCCCTGGGGCCTGTGATAGGCAACCAGGATTGAGAAACATGGATTAATGTGCTGATAACTTCCAATCAGTGTGAAGCTCTGGTCTGCCCACTGAACATGTCCACTCAGACGGCCCACACACCCGTCCGCTCCCCCACACCCTCCTCTGCTAACATTTCAGTGAATACAGGTTGCATGGCTACCTGTCCCCTCTCCTTACCCCATAAAGGTCAATCAGTCACCCAGTCCTCCCAACCATCTCCAGAGTCTCATCCCTTCTTCCTTTCCTCTGTGCTTCATCCACCAGTTCCATTCCACTTGGCCACACTGTATCCAAACTGGAATCTGGTGTTTCCCTTCGGGAAGGTGCTCACTGGCTCCCTATGTACATGTGGTTCAAACTCTTGGTGGCAGTCAGGGTCTTTCTTGGCCTTTCCAGGCTCCCCTGTCACCAAAACACATACTGTCCCTTCCAGCCTTGGGGCATTCCTTGCAGCCTCAGAGTAGGAGGCCTCTCTCCATCTGCAATGCCGTTTGCCTCCCTCTGTACATCCTGTCTTAAGCTATTCACCAGCCTGCATTTCAATTGCTCACTTGCCTGCCTGACTCCCTCTCTATGCCAGCACCTGGCAGCTTCATACAAGTACCTTAATAATTGTTATATTGAATAAATGAATGAATGAATGAGAGTCTTGTTCATCTGAGTCCCCAGGGCCCAGCATGGTGCTTGGTACACGGTAGGCTCAAATAAATGAGAGATGAATAAATGGATTTTGTACACCCTCCCAAACCCACCTCCCTTCCTTCTTCTCCCCTCCTTTCTGTCATTCTCCTTTACCATTGAGGACCTTTCTTGGTCATACTCTGATTCTGCTATCCAGGGGCACTTCTGCAGAAACTCTCAGCTGCCTCCTCATTGATCCTTTCACCTCCAGCCCCAGCAGATAAGGAACTGAGGGCTTACAGGGGGTCAGCTGAGGAAGACTGCAAATCAGTGACAAATATCTATGTAGAGCTGAACTTCATTTGAATCTCCCACAAGCCCAGGGAGGGTGGCGATATTCTCCTCAATTTACAGATGAGGAAACTAAGGTTCAGAGAGGTTGAGTGTTTGCATATAGTAGCATGATAGCAGAGATGCGATGGGAGCACAGACCTTCAGTCACACATCTTTGTGCTCTCCCTTTCAGCCACACACCAGGGGCCTTGAAGGCCACAAAAGGATTTTGGTCTTTGGGTAGTTCAGTGCTGCATTCCCTTTGCCAGCCTTTTCTTCTTAAATTGCTGCTCCTGCTGCTCAATGATCTTGAGTTCCAGGTGAAAGGAACACAATTTTATCACTGTGTCAAGGCAGAAAAAAGCTCAGCACTGGGAAAGGAAATCACTCTTTTTGGAGAAAGTCAGATGGGATGTGCCACTTTTAGGCCCACCTGGATGTGCAAGGAGGGAGCCCCCAGACCAGCTACCACAGGCCAGCTTCCTCACCAGCAGGGCGTGCCCCCAGGCCCTGCATTCTCCTTCTCCCCAGAGACCTCCCTCTGCCTGATAAAGCTCCAGCTCTTGGCAGGCACTCAAGGCCTTCTCTGATCCCACTGTGACTATAGGTCAGACACATTCTACATGAACAGAATATTGCCCATGGGCTGAAACCCACATAATACCTTCAGTGTTTTCCAGAGGGACTATGGGGTCTGGCTTGGCCCATCTCCTTAGGAACAGCCGAACTGAGAAATGCAGACTACCTTCCTGGCTGCCCCGGGGAGGAGGAGTCAGCTGGGTAGCACAGGCAGCACATCTCGCAGGACTCCAAATTCAAGTCCTGCCTCTGCCTCTGCCTGGCGGTCTTCCCTTCTCTTGGTCTCCTTTTCTCTTTCTGCCAAATAAATGAGTTAGACCAGATTTTTTTTTTTTTTTTTTTTTTTTTTTGAGACGGAGTCTCACTCTGTCGCCCAGGCTGGAGTGCAGTGGCCGGATCTCAGCTCACTGCAAGCTCCGCCTCCCAGGTTTATGCCATTCTCCTGCCTCAGCCTCCCGAGTAGCTGGGACTACAGGCACCCACCACCTCGCCCGGCTAGTGTTTTGTATTTTTTGGTAGAGACGGGGTTTCTCCGTGTTAGCCAGGATGGTCTCGATCTCCTGACCTCGTGATCCGCCCATCTCGGCTTCCCAAAGTGCTGGGATTACAGGCTTGAGCCACTGCGTCCGGCCAGACCAGATCATTTTTAAGAGTCCTTCCTTCTCCACCATGCACAAGTGAGAACACACCTCTCTTAGATGCTGTTCTATTAATTACACTGGCTCAGCACCATCACTTTTCAACCCAAGGCTTTACCTTTGAGGGGCAAGCCTTGGACCTTGCATTGTAAAAAATTGTCACTGACCATTTGGTTTTGAATCATTTCAAAATGTCAAGTCCATTCCCCTCCCTTTAGGACCAGCAGTACCATATCTTTCTCTCTGATTTGTAAATATGACCATTTCCTGCCTCTCTGTGGAACTCTCTGCTCTGATCAGACTGGCATCTTCATTGTCCCTAATGCCTTTATGATCCCATTTTTGAGGTCTTTAGGTCCCTCTCCTCTGCCTGTCCAGATCCTCCCTATCCTTCAAAGACTCCTCATAAAGGCCACCCCTGATGATGGCCTCCAGGAGTAAGTCATCTCCTCTGATCACCCATAGTGTTTATCTGTTTCACTTCGTTCATTTATTCAGCCCTTTATTTACTCAAGTTATTGAGTACCTGTATTAGTCTGTTCTCGCACTACTGTAAAGAAACACCTGAAACTGGCTAATTTATAAAGGAAAGAGGTTTAATTGGCTCGTGGTTCTGCAGGCTATATGGGAAGCATGGCTGGGGAGGCCTCAGGAAACTTACAGTCACGGCGGAAGGGGAAAGCCTTCCAGGTTTTCTTTGGCGCTGAACCAGGGCAAAGAGATCCAGGTTCAGAACTTCTTCTGCAGCTTCACCCTGATGAAGCTGAGGCACTCCTCTGCTCTGGGTGGGGCCAGCCTAGGGGCCAGGTGCATCGGGCTCCACCTCGTCATGGACTACTATCCATGATAGTCAATCCCATTGCCTTCTATTCCTACAACTTCTCCTAGGGGGCTCCACCCACTCCAAGCTCAGTGGACACCAGGTCTGGAAGGAAGGAGTCTTTTGCTTCCTTTTCCCTGTTTACAAAAACATACACAGAAGAAAATAAACACACTTTATCCATTTCCCAATTGGACTGCATCATCAAACACATGTGCTGTGTACAACCTCAGTGCACCTGCCAGCAGATATCCCGGAGCCTAAGGAGTGGATTTAGTCCAAGGTTTAAAGCCCTGCCCCCAGGTGCTCGGCCGGTGATCTGCATCCACTCAGCATGCACTTGGGCAGATAATTTATCTGCGTGCTACCCTTCCCCCCACATTACCACACATATGCACTATGTGGCTGCCAGTTAATCTGTGACCTGTTTTCTCCTGTCGTGTCAAGTGAGTAACGATTCCTGTGTGACCACAGTCACCAGAAACAAGTGTTCGCCATGCAGAACATCACAGAGAGTACCTTAGGCATATCACACCCTCTCCTGAGACTCCCAGCAGGATTTAGGGGGAAGGTACAATTCTAGACTGGCGGCATCGGAACCTCACTGGATTTAGTAATTGCAGGTAAGCAGGACGTTTTCCAGTTTTTCACATGAATGAGTTCTTGAAAGGTTATGAGGATGGCTGAGATCTCCAAGAAGACCAACTAGGCATCATTTACCTCGGTGGCCGACCTATTCCTGGCTGCTACTAGCCTGGCTCTGCTTACAGCCGACACTTTCTGTGTTGTGTGGCCCTGGGAATGAGGAGCATCAGTGAAGAGCAGACATGATTCCTGTCCTCTGGATATCACAGTTCGACCGGTGAAGGCAAACCTGAAGCTTCTGTTCCACTGCCTGTGTTGCTTGGTGAAGACTAAGGACAGGAGTCTTGATCCACAATAGCTGCCTCTCCGGGTGTTTTATGAGGAGGCATGTGGATCATGTCCTGCACATCAGTTCTCCAACTTGCAGACATCAGTTATTCTAGAGTTTGTTTTAAAATCGGGTTTCTGTCTACTCCCTTCCCCTGCCCTGAGCTATCTGATGACAATAGGTTAAGGATGGGATGGGGAATTTTCATTTCTATTATACTAAACAGCTTGAGTAATTTCTGCTGCAGAGGTCCAGCATCTGCACTTGAGGGAGTTCTATGCTACAGCTGGTGAGTTCTGGTTAGGCCCTCTAAGATGCCTTGAACACTACCTTGTTGCCCAAGTCAGATCTTTCTTTCACAATGTAGCATTCATGTGGAACAGAATGGTAACAGTTCTCCTTCCATCAGCTCTAGCCCAATGCTGCAAGCTGGAGCTTTGAGCAATAGGAACTCCAGCCAGGTTCCTTCTGAAAGAACAGCCAGCCATCTTCACATTCAGCTATGACCAAATCACTGTGGTCTAGCACCCAGCAAGTCTCCAGTCCAGCACCTGGTAAAAAGCTTGCAGAGAGAGCAAGGACACAGCAGAGGCATCTTTGCTATAACCCACAGTCTTGATAAAACTGTTGGGTTATTAATGAGTGGTGAGCTTTGGAGATTTTTAAAAATATGCTCTCAGGATGAGGATCAAACAGCATTTTAGTGAAGAGTATGTAACTGCTGAGACCTACTTGTTCTTCAGAATATGGCCATCACTTTTCCTTAGATTTTCTAGAGTGCAATTCCAATTGGACGGTGGAGATTTTAGTAGAGGAGCACATCTTGATTTTTTTAGTCCCAGAATATAAGTGTTGAAAAAATGCTTAAAAAGAGGCAGTATTAACGTGCATAAGGTCAGATGTGTTCCTAGTTCCTGTCACATTTAGGAGATGTGATGAAGTCACTTACTCCCCAGTTATTAAGGCTCTATTAGACAGGCTTCAGTGCAGAAAATCACAAGTGATTTTTAAAAATTTATTTTACAGGCCTGGTGCGGTGGCTCATGCCTGTAATCCCAGTGCGTTGAGAAGCTGAGGCGGGTGGATCATGAGGTCAGGAGTTCGAGACCACCCTGGCCAACATGGTGAAACCCCATCTCTACTAAAAACACAAAAAATTAGCCAAGCATGGTGGCAGGTGCCTGTTACTCAGGTGGCTGAGGCAGGAGAATCGCTTGAACCCAGGAGGTGGAGTTTGCAGCGAGCCAAGACTGCGCCACTGCACTCCAGCCTGGGCAACAGAGCGAGACTCCATCTCAAAAAAAAAAAAAAAAATTATTTTACAGGTAGGGTCTCACTTTTGCCTAGGCTAGAGTGCAGTGGCATGATCATAGCTCACTGCAGCGCTGAATTCCTGAGCTCAAGCGTTCCTCCCACCTCAGCCTTCCAAGTAGCTGGGACTACAGGCATGTACCACTACGCCTGGCTAATTCTGTCATTTTTTTGTAGAGGCAGGTCTTGCTATGTTGCCCAGGCTGGTCTCGAACTCCTGGCTTCAAGCAGTCCTGCTGTCTTGGGATTCCAAAATGCTGGGATTATAGGGGTGAGCCACCATGCCCAGCCCATAAGTGATTTTTGCTGAGTTTCTCCCCCTTTAATTTTAAACTTAGTGTCATTTCCCCAACAAACCATCAGGAGCTATCCATGGGATTTTGTATTACCAACGCATTAGAGATGTATACATTTCTCTCATCTGAGCCTGTAACAGCCCTGTGATGAGACAAGAGAGCTTGGAACAAGCACTGGAATAAGGCTAGCGCTTCCTTATCTCCCTGTGTGATCTCAGAGATAGTACAGCTTCATCTGTCCCATTCATTCGGCAAACATTTATTGAATGTCTTGTAGGTGTGATGAGTACTCTAGGGATTAAAAATAAGTACACCTTTTTTCCAGCAGTAAAAATTCATAGAACTGCACATAAAATATCTGTACTTTTCTGTACATTATACTTCAACTAAGTTAATGAAATTTTATCTTTTTTAAATGGAATTTTTAAAATGAATATACCATCCACCTCTTCAAGGAAGTTACATTCTAGTAAACCCTATATACACAAAACTACATATAACTATACTATTTTAAAAAGCTGTAAATAGGCAAGTCAGCTCAGAATACCCCAACCCCCACCCTCTGTTTTTAGGAATGAGGCTAAGAAATGAGGCTCAGGGCAAAACTCATGGGCCTTGGGCTGGTCCCATATCGTTTTTTAACAATATGATAAAGCACCTCAAGAAATCACTGGGAGATTTGAACGAGGTTTCAGTTTAAATAATTAGGCATTGCCAAACCATAATCTGGTAACTCCCGTAGCCCCGTCCCTAAGACAATGCTTGACATGTAGCAGGCTCTCAAACTTGTTCAATAGTTGAAAGGCAGATAGGGAATACTTGTTTTCTAGGGAGGTAGTCAGTTTTGCCCAGAAACAGGAAAACAAATGTCTAGTTTCCCTTCTAGCCCAAAGATGTCACTGACTCTTTGTTCAAAGTTGTACATATCATTGTGACTATGGGCAACCATGTATTAAGTGCCTATTATGTGTCAGGCAGTATTTTAAAATTCTGTCATTATAGTTCCAGGGGAGAGGTGTGGCACCTTTACAAATAAAGAGGTTATTTGTAAATAAAGTTCAGGCCAATGGCACAAAGTAGTGAAGGTGGGATTCACTCAGGTCTGTCACTTCCAGGCCCATGGTTTCTGCTTTGTAACCCTATTTGAAAGGAAAACTGCAACTAAGATTATGACCCATGAGACAACTTACGTGTGAGACAAAAAATTTCACACCTCCCCACTGCCCCCAAACACACACGGTATGACACAGTGACCCAACTTTAGGCAAAAGGGTACCACTGCCAGCAAATGCATTTAACATTTTATTGAGATTCTCAACAGCTGCCATTTGGTTTGTATAGCAAAGTTTTTACAAAGTAAAGTTTTTCCATTTTTGATATTTTTATGAAAATTATTTTCTTCCGTTTTAAAGCCCTGTCCCTCCCCCAAAGAAGGATTAGTAACTACCAAGTAATGATTAGGAAAAAAAACAAAAGCAAAAACAGCTTTTAAACACTTGTGAAACAAGGGTAAGTGTCCAAAGTCAAGACCTTCTGGGCCCAGTGGAGGTGCTGGGCTGCCCCGGGACACCATCACTACCTCACCATCTACAATATCCTCAAGAGCTGAGCAGCCTTGCACAGACCCTTGGGGGCTTCCTGTTCCACAAGTTCCACTCCCTTTTCCTCTCCATCTTTGCTGTTGGGCCTCCCCTCCAAATCTGCCTAACAAAGGCAGCACGATCTTTAATACGCGTGCAGCTTTGTAAATGGAGACAGGATACTCTATTTCGAAAGCTGAGATTCCCTGTCCAGTCTGGGGGAGGAAAAAGTATCCAATGTAGCATGGATGGTTTCACTTTCTTGTCCACTCAGACACACGCTCATACTTATTAAATGGATTTATCGGATGCTTCAAAAGTCCTGATGTGTAGTAGCACAAAAGTTCCTTGTAAAAAAAGAAGTTGCAAAATTGTAAAAATTTCTGCAGCAGTTCTGACGCCGGATGACAAAGCTCGTTCTGATTAGTAGGTTTTCTTTGACAGGCACAGCAGCTTCCCCTATAAGTCTTACGTTCGGAGGGTTCCATTTAGACCACAGGAAGCTGGAATCCAAGTTTAAAAGGCTCTCTGCTGACAAAATGTGGTACATCCATCAATGGAATTCTACTCAGCAATAAAAGGAACAAACTACCAAAACATGTTGTATGTCATGGACGAACCTCAAAAACATTAGCTAAGTAAAAAAGCCAGACCCAAGAGACCGCATATTGTATGATTCCATTGATTCGAACTGTCTAGAAAAGGCAAATTTATAGAGAAAGTAGATTGGTGGTTGCTGGGGGTAAGAACAGGATTAACTGTAAAACAGCATGAAGGATCTTATCAGAAGGGATAAAAATGTTCTAAAACTGAGTAATAGTTATAGCTACACCACTGAGGGAAGTTACTAAAATCACTGAATTGTACACTTGAAATGGGTGTTTTATGATATGTAACATATGCCTCATTAAAGTTGTTTTGTTTTTAAGAAAAGGAGTCCCTGCCTCCCAAACCATCCTTCAAGTATTAAACATTTTTGAAGGCTCACAATCAACAGCACAGAATTACTTAGTGATGATTTACAGAGTAAAATATTTTACTATTTTATAGTAAGCACATTTTAGTAACTGTAAACTAGTAAAATATTTTAAAGATTTTATCTCATTTTTGTCATATTAGTCTAAAATGTTTATTATTTTTATATAAAAGGTAGCCAATAGGAAGGTAGGACTGGGGAGAAAGCTCAGCAAATGTCACAAAGGAGACTCCTAGTAACAAAATCTGAGGGAGCTTTTTCCTTTAAAATAAAGATGGTGCATCTGTCCCTTTACGGATTTCTCTCCTGTCCCCTGGGACTGGGGAAGGTGAATCTCCTGCCTGACACCCTGTCGAGAATAGTGTATCCAGCTCTTCTATTCCCATGATGCCTCTAAAAACCAGACTGACTGGGAACAGCAGTAGGGGTTTGGCCAGTGAGGGCAGGTGGCCAAGTGGTATGCAGGAAACTCTCATGTTTCCCTGGGTTGGCTTCCTGCTCCCCTTTCCCTGTCATGAATAGCAGTTTCAGTATGAGAAGATTAAAACAAAGGAAAAAAAAAAACACAAAAACCAAAAAACAAAAAACTGTTTTCAAATTGTAACTAACCAAGTCTGTGGAGGAAATTCACAAGGCAGCAGAGCAGCGTCTGCAGAAGGTGCTCTGCGTACCGGGAGAACTAATGATCCCTGTGAGCAATGCGGGCTGCAGTGAGTCACACGGGGAAATGTGGGCAGAGGCAGAAGGACATCAAGGCCCCCACTACACTCCAAATCAGAGTCAATCCTCCTCTTCTCCCCACCCGCTTCCCAAACTAATGACGTCCGCGTTATCCCAGAGGACAGAGGCTAGGGACACCCAGTCCTTCCCAATATGTGCACATCTCCAAATCTTGGTCAAATCTGTCAGATTTCTAACAGTCCCAATACCTCAATATCACCTAAACTGAGAAAGATTATTAGCCCGTGATGGTGGGATCCTTATTGAAGAAGGCCTGCCCCCTCCTCACAGTAGGGCAGGCTCCTGGGTTCCCGATGGTTCAGGAGCCTGGGCTGTCATTTTTCTACCTGGGGTTTGCAGCCGCCCTAATACAAGAAGATTTATTCATGCTGTTTACTTTGGCGGCCTCTTCACACAACTTTCCTCTCTAACACGTGTTAACTGTCACAGTATTCACCTCACCTCCTTACTTCCCAGCTTCTCCAAAATCAATGTAATAGTAATCAACAATTTGGAAAATGCTGCTTAGTATTTTAAGCCATGGTTAGCTTTATAACCTTAATTAAAGAGAGTGCAGGCTCGGGTGGCTCACCACACCCAGCCTATAATCCCCAGCACTTTGGGAGGCTGAGGTGGGAGAATCACTTGAGCACAAAAATTTAAGAACAGCTTGGGAAATAGAGCAAGATCCAGTCTCTACAAAAAATAAAAATAATAAAAATAATTAGCTGGCCGTGATGGTGCGTGCCTATTGTCCCAGCTACTCAGGAGGCTGAGATGTGAGGATTGCTTGAGCCCAGGAATTTGAGGCTGCAGTGAGCTATGGTCATATCACTGCACTCCAGCCTGGGTGACAGAGTGAGACTATGCTTTAAAAAAAAAAAAAAAAAAAAAAAAAAAAGGGACCCCAGCTGCTGTGATTTTGGAAACTAAAGGTGCTACAAAGGTCAAGCCTTTTCCTTAGGATGGTTTCTGGTTTCACCCTTATGTGATTCCCAAAAGTCAACTATTATTGCCAGAAACTGGCCCAAAGACCCAGGGCTGCATTTGCCCAGGCCTAGGCTGTATCCTTGAATTTTCTGCTGCAGTTCAAAGGTGGAGAAACTGAAAAGGCATTCATTTCGCTTTTTTTCCCTTGAAAATAGAGAGATAAATTATTTTCATCTTGGAATTTTAGAGTTGAATAAATAATCCCAATAATTACAGATCAATCACTAATAAACTAACACTGGGACCAGCCAGATTGGTAACTGTTAAAAATATATGTTCTACTTCTTTTTTTTTTTTTGAGACGGAGTCTTGCTCTGTCACCCAGGCTAGAGTGCAGTGGCGCAATCTTAGCTCACTGCAACCTCCACCCACTGGGTTCAAGCAATTCTCCTGCCTCAGCCTCCTGAGTAGCTGGGATTATAGGTGCCTGCCACTGCACCCGGGTAATTTTTGTATTTTTAGTAGAGATGGGGTTTCACCATGTTGGCCAGGTTGGTCATGAACTCCTGACCTCATGATCCACCCGCCTCGGCCTCCCAAAGTGCTGGGATTGCAGGTGTGAGCCACTAAGCCCAGCCTACATGTTCTATTTCTATACAAATTCTCAAACTTCTAGTTGCCAATTAAAAAAAAAGTTTAAACAGAGTAGTGGCTTAAATTCAACATCACCCCTTACAAATACAAGCGTCACCATTCAAGGGTAAAGGGTTCCAGCCTGGCTTGCTGGTTCTACTCCTGTGAGAAAAGTCAAAGACAGCCAGAGGCTCCCAGCCTTTCCCCAGTGAAGGTCCAACAAGATGCATTTTTTGCTAAGAAGGTAGCAAACTCTAACTAGCAGAGCCTATGTCGTGAGTGACAATTGTGCCCCCACCTTCCAACATAAAATAGATGGCAAAAAGAGTTGGACTACAAGAGGAACCACTGGAAGCAGAGTCCTATGCATTTTAAAAAGAATCACTTTGCTAGCTGCTTCCTATACCTGGAGTCAGCACATTCAGTGTCTGAAGAGGACTAGAAATGCCAGCCCTCAGTGTCCATGCTAAACTGGCAGGAAGTTTTCATAGTCCTGACCAAATATGCCTTGTGAAACCAGGCTGAAGACTGACATCCAAAACAGACCAGTACAGCAGAAGGAAAGACGAGCTCCTTTCTCTCTGCAATCCCAACACATTTCTAACCACCTTCAGAATTCTGAGCTTGGACAGGCTCATGGAGGATGAAGGAGGAAAAGCAGTCCCAGAAGGGAGAGATTTCCTCTATGCACTTGCAATGTCCTTTCCTTTTTAGAGGGAACAACCCAGCTGAAAGCTGAAGCTTGAATAAAGAAGTTTCTTTATTCATACTCCTCCCTGAAAAAGAGTTAACAGTTTCATTTTCTCAACACAGAGGCTTTGGGAATTAATGTGTCTGTCTGGTAATGCAAGTTCTCTAAGCTACTCTCCTATGACATGTGACCTAACAAGGAATGCAATTTTTCAAGTGATATAATCCTACAGACTTAAATAGGAAAAAATGTGTATTTTATTTTATTTTATTTTTTTTTTTAATTTTTTTTATTTTTTTATTTATTTTTTTTTTTGAGACGGAGTCTCGCGCTGTCGCCCAGGCTGGAGTGCAGTGGCCGGATCTCAGCTCACTGCAAGCTCCGCCTCCCGGGTTCACGCCATTCTCCGGCCTCAGCCTCCCGAGTAGCTGGGACTACAGGCGCTGCCACCTCGCCCGGCTATTTTTTGTATTTCTTAGTAGAGACGGGGTTTCACCGTGTTAGCCAGGATGGTCTCGATCTCCTGACCTCGTGATCCGCCCATCTCGGCCTCCCAAAGTGCTGGGATTACAGGCTTGAGCCACCGCGCCCGGCCAAAATGTGTATTTTAAATCTGGCATTAGCTTGTCACTGTTCAAAGAGTCAACGAGAGCTCAAAAGGAGAATTTCTTCAGCTTTCCATACCCTAGTCCTTTCCTTCCAACCTCTGTCCCACATCCACATACTGAATTTATGCCAACTTTATTTCAAGTTACGTATCTTTTCCCTATTAGGCCTATCACACAGCATAGTAGCAATCAGAGAGAAGCCACTATTATCTTTAGGGCTCTTCAAGTCCTCATCCCTGGGAGAATGGCCTGGATGGTCTCTTATACATCACACTGCCATCTACATCTCTATATACAAAGGCAGCTCCTAGCACCCAGTTTAGTTCTTTAGGGGTAGCAACAAAAGACCCCAACAAGTTAAAGGCAGGAAAGACAAAGAAACATATCCTAAGAGGTCAATCTAGGAAACCTGCAAAGCTGGGTATGTGGGAACAGTAAAATGTTTTAATAGCTGAAAAGATCCCAGAGGGTCAGGTACACAGTCACATGGGTCAAGCAGGACTCACTTTCCTAGGCTGGTTTTGAGTTCCTTTCCAAAATTTGGTAATGTGGGAAGAAATATCCAAACTGTGAACTGAGCTTCTTACTAGTGTCCTGAAAAATATATCCTTTAAAACGTGCATAAACTTGTCTGAGGGAATTGAGACACCAGGAAGACCAAGTGTTGAGGCTGGAAAAAAAAAGGCTGTCCAAATAAAATTTAGACACAGCAGATTCAAGGATGATTTCTGCAGGCTCATGCTAATTGTCAGCACACCAGGCCTCCCCTATGCCTTCGGCAGCAATATCTTTTCTTAAAAACAGAGTAGGATAGGGTGGAAAGGAGGCCGGGGAATAGACTTCATGAAAGATGAGGTGGCAGATCAACAACAGTGCTCTTCTACTTATAAATGGTGAGTCTGATGGTGATGGTGAACACAGGCTTATGAACAGGACAACAGTAACTAAATGACTCAAGTGACAACCACCATCACAGCCCCACCTTCTGATTTACAACTTTCAACAATCATCAAAGTTACTGTAAACTAAGTACTCTAAGTCTGCGTTTTCTTGAATGGGGTTCAGGACAAACAGGCAAGGGCTCGGCAGGGCATTGGTTATCCCAGTTCACTGCAGGAGACCCCAGCGATGGGGGAGCTGAGCCTCAAATTCTGGTTTGCACCACCTGCTCTTTCTGCTTGTCCCTTTTCCCATCCAATTCAATAGATTCCACAAAAAGTTCTCCAGGGTCTCACTGTCCTTGGTAAGTATACAGCAGGGTGAGAGGGGCATTTCCTAAATTTCCAGTTTATCTTGGTCAGCTTATTCTGTTTAAACACACACCGCAGAACACTCCTGATGAAGCGGGGGAAATGCAATTTCCTTAACTCGAAAGAGCTATTCAAAAAAACAAAACAGGAAACTGCTCCAAACAAAAATCAGCAGAACAAAACAGAAATACTCAGAGGCTTGTAGAATAAGACTGAGCATATTAGTTACTCAGAGTCACAGTATCATGAGACCACCACTCCCCTTCCCGCTGTGCGTCCCTCGCCCGCCCCATCCCCATCTTCAGCTCCACTATTTTGTGCATTACTATCCCCAGATGTGGGGACAGACAAGTCCTCCTCAAAGCTTTGTCGGCTCAGTACTTCTCTCCTGGAATAAACTCCTTGGCATCTGGGTTCAGGTTACTTTTGCTCTGAAATAAGAACCAAGAGATAATAAATCCTAAGGCAAGCTGCATTTTAAAACTTCCCCAGTCCATCATTATCAGTACCTTCCCCTTAGCTTTAGGGAGAGAAAGAAAGAAAATTCATTGTAACTCAGGCTGTTATTGCTCGGTTGTTCTCAATTGCTCCTGACATAGCCCTGAGCAAGCGCATCTTCTTCCTTCTTTAGACTCTTGTTTCCTTCCTGATGCTTTCCAAAATCTCCTCAGAGGCCTGTAAGTTCAACTCCAAGAAGAATTTTTCAATTAATTGAGTACAATTAATTGAGAAAAGTTAACAATTAATTAATTTTTCACTTGGTGAAAACCTGGGTACTTGATCAGACCAGGTTGGATACCACAACCTCTATTTTTCTTCATCTTTCTGTACTCTCCTTTGTTCTCTACTCTCTTGTGAATACGCAACACCTTAGCAAACCACAGGGAAAGATTGTTCAGAATATGAGTTGTGTGAAAACTATATTGCTCATGGACTTTTTTTTTTTGAGACAGTCTTGCTCTGTCACCCAGGCTGGAGTGCAGTGGTGCAATCTTGGCTCACTGCAACCTCCGCCTCCCAGGTTCAAGCAATTCTCCTGCCTCAGCCTTCCAAGCTGGGACTACAGGCATGCGCCACCATGCCTGGCTAATTTTTGTATTTTTTTAGTAGAGATGGGTTTCGCCATGTTGGCCAGGCTGGTCTCGAACTCTAGACCTCAGGTGATCCACCCGCCTCAGCCTCCCAAAGTGCTGGGATTACAGGCATGAGCCACTGTGCCCAGTCTGCTCACAGACTTCTGACACTACATAAATATGAAAGGCAGGAAGTTCATTTATCTGTTTTTCTAATTCTAAGTGGAGAAAATGACCTCTCAGGAGTACATTTCTTCCAAAATGAACAGTTAATTTTTATAACAGAATCATTTAGAAGTATATTAAATACAGATTTGAGGGATAGTAAAAGAGAAGAATGGCAGCAAATGATAACTTGAGAAGAAACTTCTTGTGTTCAAATTGTTATCCTTAATCCCAGTTCTACTTTGAAGATCCCATTAGAAAGTAAAGGTTGGTGGCATCCAATCTTGGCAAGCAAAAAGAAAATAAAACTGGTGATGCTGGCAACAGTACTGTTTCATAGTGCTTTATGAGGAGGAATGCATCTTCAATGCACCCCTTATTAATAATGCCCATAAAACGAGCAAAGAAACAATAGCTCACAGGGCTCCAGAGACTTGTTGAGGGTTGTAGGGCCAGAAAGAAAGTCTGTCATTCCAAATCCTATATTCTTTTCACTACATAACATGAGGAACTACATATGGCTCTTACCAAAATATCTTCAGAATCATGACCTTCACTGACTGACAGTCCATTTAACTGCTGTTGCAACTGTCCCATGGCCTGAGGCAGGTCTCGTGATGGAATAAACCAGTCTTGGTCTTCTTCATCCAGCATCTCTTGGAAGCAGCGGTCCAAGAAGTCTTGCTCCTGCAGTTCCTCCTCCACCTAGCAAGCAAAGGGGAGTAGCTCAGACTTACTGTCATAGAGGGACTTACCCCTTCTTCCAGTTTTTCCTTCACCTCTTTCCTTCAGAAGTTATTACTCTGCAGTTAAGAATGATCTTGAGCTGGGTGTGGTGGCTCACAACTGTAATCCCAGCAATTTGTGAGGCTGAGGCAGGAGGACTGCTTGAGGCCAGGAGTTTGAGACCAGCCTGAGCAATATAGCATGACCCTGTCCCTACAAAAAAAATTTAAAAATTAGCCAGGCGTAGTGGTGTGTGCCTGTAGTCTCAGCTACCTGGGAGGCTGAGGGTGGAGGATCACTTGAATCCAGGAGGTCAAGGTTTCATTGAGCCAAGACTGTGCTACTGCACTTCATCCTGGGCAACGGAATGAGACCTCAATTCTTAAAAAAAAAAAAAGAAAAAGAAAAAGAAAAGATTTTATGATCTTACCTGAGGTCTAAGGGATCTAAGGATTCAATGTGTCTAATGACTAGCTACAGATAACATAATTTTTATTTTTTCTCAACCAATTCTATCAATAATAAGACTAAGAAAATAGTTATTCACAATAACAGAAATTCAAGGTCTCCGCAGATGTTCTACGATCTCTAATAGGTGATACAGATATCACGGAAAATCATTTTAGAGCCTAAAATTCTTTTTTTCAGTCTTCTTACAAAGTAACCCTTCTTAAATTTCCCATTTTTCAAGAAGTATGAAAAAGATACAGCAAGTATATAACTAGTTCATGACCTGGCTAGCGGAGATAAAATCAAAACCAATGCTCTCAGCTTTTGGCCATTTTTTGGGTAAGGAAACCCTCAAGGGAGAAAAATACTTTCAGAACATTAGGAAGACATAAAGAACACTTTTTGGCATACCACTAGAAAATTATATAATCAATGTAGTATTCTTTCAAATGATGAAATATATGAATATTTAAACAACTCTGCATTTCTTCAACATTGCCCTAAACTAAAGCAATATATATCTAGGATATTTTACACTTCTTTGCAGACATTGTTAACTCTTAGTAAAGAGTGTGGTTCGCTCTGCCGATTTCAGTGTCTTTGATAGGCCTCTTGCTTCACGTTTGGCATCCCTTTCCTGCAGGCTGCCTGGTGACAGATTCACAGCTCACTAGCACCACCACCAGAAGTGAAGTCAGGCAAAAAATAATTACCCAAATTAGAATATACAGTTACCTAATGAATTCAGAGGAAAAGTTACTGGTAGTGAGACTTAAGAATAGTATTTGAACATTACAGTTAGCCACACATGAAAATTAGACAGTTATGAAGTACTTAATAAAATATTCTCATGCCACAAGAAGTAACATGACCACTTAAGAGCTGCCCTGACTGTACAAGAGCTTTACAGCATGCTCGCTCTTATTAAATTTACCCCTGTTCACCAGCACAACCAATGAAAATGGTTGCTGGGCACAGAGGTGTAACAGAAACATGCTATGTGCAATTCACACAGATCCCGATAGAGCCACATTAGGTGGAAACTGCTGTCTGTCCCCTTTAAACTTGTTTCCTTCTTCCCAGAGCACCAGGCTGTTCAGTTAAAATCACATTTGTCACCTTACATGCTGTGTATGGTCAAGTGACTATTCATCACAAAATGTTCCCACAAGGGACGTGGACACTTTGGCATCCCTTGGTTAAAAGGAGACCCCTTGCCGTGGCCTTTGGCTCTCTCCCTTTCCCAGCTGCTGGACTTCACAGTGTTCCCTCAGCCACTCAGCTGATATATGCCCTGGGGGTGGCAGAGCAATACCATGGAAGGGAACAAGTGGGCACCAAATCACTTGTCTATCCAGAATGCTTACCTTGGGCTGTTAACCTCACAGAGACATAAAACAATGCATTACTGCTGAATCTTTGTTGAAGCAGTCTAGCCAACCCCCACCTCATGTACTTCTCTATTTCAGACTCACATCCTGCCAGTCCCCGAGGTCCCATTTGAGGCATGCCATGCTGACCTGTCTGCATATAGCTGCTGTTTCCCACAAATCCATACCCAATAACACAGGGCATTAGAACAAAACAACTTCCTTTCATAAAATAAATTTCTTCACCTTTTCCCATAACACAATTTTTCCATGAAAACATTGCAAAAGGAGAGCAGAAACAAGATTTTTAGGAACTGGACTTAACCATGTCTAATTAATGAAAAATATTATATATGGGCACATGTTTTATTGCATTTTGCTGTACTTTGCTTCACAGATACTGCATTTTTACAAATTGAAGGTTTGTGGCAACCTTGCATCAAGCAAGCCTATTGGTGCCTTTTTATCAACAGTATGTGCTCAATGTCTGTGTTACATTTTGGTAATTCTCTCAATATTTCAAACTTTTTCATTATTATTATATCTGTTATAGTGCTCTGTAAGCAGTAATCTCTGATGTTACAATTTTTTAAATTTTAGGTTTGAAGTACATGTGAAGGTTACATAAACACATGTCACAGGGGTTTGTTGTACATATTATCATATCACCAGGTATTAAGCTCAGCACCCAATAGTTATCTATTCTGCTCCTCTCTCTCCTCCCACCCTCCTCCCTCAAGTAGACCCCAGTGTCTGTTGTTCCTTGTGTTCATAAATTCTTATCAGTTAGCTCCCACTTATAAGTGAGAACATGTGGTATTTGGTTTCTTGTTCCTGTGTTAGTTTGCTAAGGATGATAGCCTGGCAACTCCATCCATGTTCCTGCAAAGGACATAATCTCATTATTTTTTATGGCTGCATAATATTCCATGGTGTATAAGTACCATATTTTTTTTTATCCAGTCTGTCACTGTTGGATGGGCATTTACTTGATTCCATGTCTTTGCTATTGTGAACAGTGCTACAACGAACATTTGTGTACATGTGTCTTTTTGATAGAATGCTTTATATTCCTCTGGGTCTACACCCAGTAATGGGATTGCTGGGTTGAATGGTAGTTTTACTTTTAGCTCTTTGAGGAATTGCCATACTGCTTTCCACAACGGCTCAATTTACACTCCTACCAACGTTGTATAAGCCTTCCCTTTTCTCCACAACCTCACCAGCATGTGTTTTTTTTCTTTTTTTTCTTTTTTACTTTTTAGTAATAACCACTCTGACTGGTGTGAAATGGTATCTCATGGTGGTTTTGACTCGCATTTCTCTAATGATCAGTGATATTGAGCTTTTTTTCATATGCTTGTTGGTCGTATGTATGCCTTCCTTTTGAGAGGTGTCTGTTCATGTCCTTTGCCCACTTTTTAATGGGTTTGTTTTTCTCTTGTAAATTTAAGTTCCTTGTAGACGCTGGACATCAGACCTTGGTCATATGCATAGTATGTAAATATTTCCTCCCATTCTGTAGGTTGTCTGTTTACCCTGTTGATAGTTTCTTTTGCTGTATAGAAGCTCTTAAGTTATTTAGATCTCATTTGTCAATTTTGGCTTTTGTTGCAATTGCTTTTGGTGTCTTTGTCATTAAATCTTTGCTCATTCCTATGTCCAAGATGGTATTGCCTAGGTTGTCTTCCACGGTTTTTATAGTTTTGGGTTTTAGCCAGGCGCGGTGGCTCAGGCCTGTAATCCCAGCACTTTGGGAGGCCAAGGCAGGCAGATCATGAGGTCAGGAGATTGAGACCATCCTGGCTAACATGGTGAAACCCCGCCTCTACTAAAAAATACAAAAAATTAGCCAGGCGTGGTGGTGAGCGCCTGCAGTCCCAGCTACTCTGGAGGCTGAGGCAGGAGAATGGCGTGAACCTGGGAGGTGGAGCCTGCAGTGAGCACTCTAGCCTGGGCTACAGAGCGAGACTCTGTCTCAAAAAAAAAAAAAAAGTTTTGGGTTTTACATTTGTCTTTAATCCCTCTTGAGTTTATGTTTGTATATTGTGTAAGGAAGAGGTCCACAGGAGTTCTCTGTATTTCCTGAATTTGACCGTTGGCCTCTCTAACATGGTTGGGGAAGTTTTCATGGATGGTATCCTTGTATTAGTCTGTTTTCACGCTGCTGATAAACACATACTCAAGACTGGGCAATTTAAAAGAGAAGGAGGTTTACTGAACTTATAGTTCCATGCGGCTGGGGAGGCCTCACAATTATGGCAGAAGGTAAAAGGCAAGGAGGAACAAGCCACATCTTAGATAGATGGCAGCAGGAAAAGAGAGAGAGCTTGTGCAGGGAAACTCCCATTTTTTAAAACCATCAAATCTCGTGAGACCAATTCACTACCATGAGAACAGGAAAGAAAGACTCACCCTCATAATTCAGTCATCTGCCATCAGGTCCCTCCCACAACACATGGGAATTATGGGAGCTACAAGACGAGATTTGGGTGGGGATACAGAGCCAAACCGTATCAATCCTAAAATATATCTTTCAAGTTATTTACTTTGTTCCCCTCCCTTTCAGAGATGCCAATGATACATAGATTTGTCCTCTTTACATAATCTCATACTTCTTGGAGGTTTTTGTTCATTCCTTTTTATTCTTCTTTATTTTTGACTGTCTTATTTAAATTTTTTGAAATGGAGTTTTTCGCTTGTTGCCCAGGCTGGAGTGCTGTGATATGATCTCAGCTCACTGCAACCTCCGCTTCCCAGGTTCAAGAGATTCTCCTGCCTCAGCCTCCTGAGTAAGCTGGGATTACAGGTGCTTGCCACCACGCCCAGCTAATTTTTGTATTTTTAGTACAGATGGCGTTTCATCATGTTGGCCAGGCTGGTCTCTAACTCCTGACCTCAGGTGATCCCCGCCTCAGCCTCCCAAAGTCCTGGGATTACAGGTGTGAGCCACCATGCCTGGCCTGTCTTATTTTAGAGAACCAGTCTTCAAGTTCTGATATTCTTTCCTCAGCTTGGTTTATTCTGCTGTTAATACTTGTGATTGCATTATGAAATCATTGTGTTATTCAGCTCTGTCAGGCCTGTTAGGTTCTTTTTTATACTGGCTATTTTGTCTTTCAGCTCCTGTATCACTTTACTATGATTCTTATTTTCCTTGGACTGGGTTTTGCCATCCTCCTGAATCTTGATGATCTTTGTTCCTATTCATATTCTGAACACTGTGGAAATGACAACAAAGGATTTAGAATATTACATAATCAGCTTAGTTGATAAAACAGTAGCAGGGTTTGAGAGAACTGTTTTTTCCCTTCAATTTCCATTTTATCCAGTACTGATATTGCTTTGTGTTTGAAATTTCCTGATATTTTCTGTCTTCATTATTTTATGTTTTCCTTTTCTGAAGCATTTTAATTCAGATGTTTCTCTTTTAGGTTCTTTACATGTGAACCTGTTTCCCTTATTGTGGAAGTAATCCATTTTCTTTGCATATGAGTTGGGAAATCAGAACTAAGAAAACCAAATTGGAAGGAAAAAAAAGCCCCCCTAATCTCGACACTCACACATAATGAATATTGTTGACATTTTAGAATATATCTACCCTGATTTTTACTTAATAGACACCCCATGGGGAAATGACAGAAGCTTAGAGTAAAAAAAAAAAAAAGTCTCCTAGTTAGAAATGACCCACAAGATTTTAAAATTCACTAAGCATTTTCCATCTTTTTCTGTAGCCTGAATAGCCAGTGAGAGTGTATCTTGCAAGGTGCATGTAATTAGATTTCTCCCTTTTTTCCCCCTTAATCCAACTGCATCTTTTTTTTTTTTTTTGAGATGGAGTCTCACTCTGTCGCCCAGGTTGGAGTGCAGTGGTGTGAGCTCAGCTCACCGCAAGCTCTGCCTCCTGGGTTCACACCATTCTCCTGCCTCAGCCTCCCAAGTAGCTGAGACTACAGGCGCCTGCCACCTATCTTCTCTCTTAGAAATTCTAGCCAGAAGGCTGGGTGTGGTGGCTCACACCTGTAATCTAGCACTTTGGGAGGCTGAGGCAGGCGGATCACGAGGTCAGGAGATCGAGACCATCCTGGCTAACACGGTGAAACCCGTTTCTACTCAAAATACAAAAAAATTAGCTAGGCGTGTTGGGTGTTGGTGGGCGCCTGTAGTCCCAGCTACTCGGGAGGCTGAGGCAGGAGAATGGCGTGAACCCGGAAGGCGGAGCTTGCAGTGAGCTGAGATCGCACCACTGCACTTCAGCCTGGGCGACAGAGTGAGACTCCCTCTCAAACAAAAAAAAAAAAAAAAGAAATTCTAGCCAGGCACTGTGACACATGCCTGTAGTCACAGCCAATCAAGAGGCTGTACTGAGAGGACCACTTGTGCCTAGGGGTTCAAGTCCAGCCTGGGCAACATAGCAAGACCCCATTTCTTAAAAAATTCTGTATGTGTGTGGGTGTTGGGGTATATAAGCCATTCACAATTATAACTAGTATGTTAGGTCTTACTTCTTCTTTCCCCAGTTACTTTAAAATAAAAGTCCCACTACTTTTCTTGAGACTTAATCCTTTCCCCCCACCAAAACTACATTTCAATCCACTTCCATCAGCCTCACAGTCAGTGAAAATCTTTTAAAAAAGACCAATGAATGTCACTCCTGGTTTGGGGGGTTGTAAGTTGTTTTCATCTTATTCTATGTTTTGTTAGATATTTTATTAGGAAGTCAGAAGACATTATATCAGGGTTGCTAGCTAGAAACCAGTTTCTACTCCTTAAGATCCTACTCAAGGTACATGGTATGCAAAACCACTTCTGAATTACCATGTAAACTATGCTAGTAATGGAATGGGGGTTGGCAGTGGTAAAAACTGTACAGCACACCATAGTGTAACAGAGTAATGTACAGGTGTTCAGAAAGAACTAACATCAATTATATCCCAGATTCCTAAACCCTCCTGCTCCCAAATGAAGGATAAAGAAGGCTTCTCTGAAATATTTAATCCTATGACCTGAAATCATATAATAGTTTCAAAATTATGTTGCCAGGCCAGGCGCAGTGGCTTACGCCTGTAATCCTAGCACTTTGGGAGGCTGAGGCAGGCAGATCACTTGAGGCCAGGAGTTTAAGACCAGCCTGGCCAACATGGCGAAACCCCATCTCTACTAAAAATGCAAAAATTTTCCAGGGATGGTGACACATGCCTGTAGTCCCAGCTACTCAGAAGGCAAAGGCATGACAATGGTTTGAGTCTGGACTGTGGAGGTTGCAGTGAGCAGAGATTGAGCCACTGCACTCCAGCCTGGGTGACAGAGTGAGACTCCGTCTCCACAAACAAACAAACAAACAGACAAAACCCAAAATTACGTTGCCAAGCTAGTATTCCTGTAAAACATTAGGGTTGGGGGAATTTGAGCAAACAATTGTTTATTTGCTCAGCCCTTCTTAGGGCTTGGTATTTACTGCAATATTGGAAGCTGCCATGCATATATCTGTCATTGCTTACCTGGATCTCCAGAAAAAATAGTTGTAATTTTTAAAGCTTCTCAACTGTCTTTCCTCAATCTCTTTGTGCGGGGTGTGTGTGTGTGTGTGTGTGTCTGTGTGTGTGTGAATGTGTATGTGTGTCTCTGCAAGCCCCTAGCTTTCCAGCACTTTTCCTTGTACCCTGTCTCTGAGTTTGCTAAACTCCTGAATGTAGGAGCGCACAGCTGACCCACAGCTCAGACATCTGGCTTCTAATAGTCCTGGTACAATACTGATCACTGGGATTAAGAGCATGTCAGTGAGTGTTAAAGCTAGTTAAAACTGTTTTATGGTTTTCAACAACATATGTTTCATTCAGAGGCTGGATAAAGGCAGAGTGAAACCATTAAGTCAACAAAAATGCCAAACACGACTGTTCTAAAGTCCCATGGAAAACATACTTACCTTCAGTGAGAGTTCTTAATTTTTTTTTTTTTTTTTTTTTTTTTTGAGACAGAGTCTTGCTCTGTAGCCCAGGCTGCAGTGCAGTGGTGTGATTGGCTCACTGCGACTTCCACCTACTAGTTTAAACAATTCTCGTGTCTCAGCCTCCCAAGTAGCTGGGATTATAGAAGGATGCCACCATGCCCAGCTAATTTTTGTATTTTTGGTAGAGACGAGGTTTTACCATTTTGGTCAGGCAGGTCTTGAACTCCTGACTTCAAGTGATCTGCCCACCTTGGCCTCCCAAAGTGCTGGGATTACAGGCGTGAGCCACCATACCTGGCCTTAAACTTCTTTTATGTCTTCATTTATTTCCAAAATGAAATGCAGAGTATCACATTTCCTATAAGCAAGTGAAAGCAATGAACTACAAAGTATATAGAAAAACAACCTCACTACCATTCTGTTTTTTAGTGCTCTACTGTTCAAGCAATTAATTTCACATGGATCACTATAGAGAGTTATAGAACCACTATGCTTCCTAGGATTAAAGGTAGAATCAGGGCAGGATAAAGGACCTCAGCTACCATGGTTTGGTACAAGGGTTTTATGTCAGTCCTCTAAGATTGAGAAGAGTCTTGTCTGATTTAAATTATGGGAATATTCTAGAATGGTCTACAGTTGCTGAGAGAAATGTCATAAACAAATCTAGCCAGAACAAGGCTGAGGGCAGGGACCCTCTGCAGTAGTTACCGTGTGACGTGAACTACACTTAGAAGGCATATTATGGTGTGGAGTATATGCAAATCTATTTGGTTATACATGGGCTCTCATGTGAGGATTTTCAGATATCAACTAATTAGTCTGACATTTGTTTTCTCTTTTAATCAACATGGTAAGAAAACTACAAATATCTTCCTCCAAGGTGCCATCACTCTGGTCTCTTACCAGATGAAGATGTTTCCTGGTCATTCCAGATGAGGCCCCCCAGACCTCCGCAATGAATTTTTAAGTTATCCTAAAGCTAACTGTATCCATTTCTTTTGTAACAAACTGGCAGTAAAATATTATAGCTATTGAGTTACATGTATCATCAACCTTCCACTTTTCCACTCTTTCTTTACCTGTCTGTTGAAATCCTCTTCATTCTCCATCCACATGTACTCTGCAAATGGGTTTTCCTTTTCATCGTGCCCACTTAACCCCTGGTCCTCTTTGGATTTTACACTGGGTGATGTATTTGCCATATTGGATCCATTCATTATGATAGAACCTAAAGAGGAGCAAAAGAAAAGATAAAATGAATATAAGGATAAAGGAAATGTAGATCTAAAACATGCAGATTCTGTCAGAAGCTTCTGAAATTCTAAGTCAAAGATTTTAACTATAAACAGAAACAATCTGTAACGCTTATAAAACCATCCATATTCTACAGTTAACAACTAGACAGATGTACAATTATTTAAAAGTTAAAAGAAAAGATGTCTATTAACACCTAGGCTCACTTAGTCTTTCTAGGCAAGTGGGACAGGGGTGGGAGGGGTGGGAATCTTCCCATGCCAAATTTCTGTAGGTCCTGGAACCTAGTGAAGATCATTACAGCTTCCTTAACATCTAAACAGATAGAGAAAATACATTCTTAATGAACATCGTAAGTACCTACTCCTTATTCTAATTTTCAAGCTGTTTTTCTTTAAAATGTATTAAAAAATATGTTTATCATATTGATAAGCAAAATGGAAAAAACAAGTCACCTGTTGTCCAGCCATCCAGAGTTAAGAACAATTAACAATGTGGTACATATAACCTTCCTGAATTCCCATATGTTTGTGTAGATACAAATATACACACATATTTCCCAAGTATCCATTCTCAATAGTAATAGGATCATGTGCTACAACATGCCCCATTATTTGCTTTTTCTCATTCCTATGTTATTTAATAATATAGCCATACCATCTTTTGGGGGTGTTTCCAATGTTTCTGTTTATAAAGGTTCTGCTTTATCAAGGTCTTTTCTAATTATTTATTTAGGATATCTCCTAGAAATCGAGCTGTTACACTGGAGAGTTATGTTCTCTTTTTTAAGGCTCTTGGCATTGCCACACTACCATAAGAATTTAAATTCCCACCAGTAGTGTGGAAGTGCCCGTTTCCCAACGGAAGCGGGTATTAATCATTAGTTTTATTTTCTAAACCATTGCCAATCTCATAAGATAAAACTTGCATTTTTTTTACATTTCTTTAATTTTTACTGAGGCTGATTATCTTAAGATATGTTTACTGGCCATTTATATTTCTTATTCTGTAATTTTACTGCTAAAGTACTTTGCCCATTTTTCTACTGGGGTATATATCTTTTCCTTATCTTTTGTAAAAACATGTATTATATTTGTTATAATTTTTATTTTTTATAATTTAAATGAAAGTTTATAACTAAATATGTTATTCATTATATTTAATTTTTTAGTGGCAATTTTTGCTGGCCTTAATTTTTTTCTAGCTCATGTGTATGTTTCTGTCTACAGCTTTGTAAAATTGTATGTAAATAAAATGGTTTATTTTGGCTTCTAAACCCATTTTGATGTTTTTGCTGTCATTTAGAATATATCTTTTTCTGTTATTCTTCTAAATCTTAACAATTCCTCAAAAATCATTCCAGTCTTCCTTCACTACTTTCCTTCTCTACTTATTCACCACTTCCCTTCTGTACTTAGTATACTACTTAATTGTTGTTTCATATGCATAATTTTTCTCCTTCCAATTAGATTCTCAATTCCTGACAAGCAAGATTGAGTTTAATAGATTTTGTAACTCACCACAATATTAGGAGTTCCATAAATACCTGAGGCTTAATTGTATTTAGGCAACTTTCCTTCTCTAACTCATCTCCCTTCAACCTTGACTCCATCTCTACCCCGACTCCCACCTTCCTTGGGGCTTCTTTAAGTTTTAACAAATTACTTCCCAGTGGTTCTTTCCATCTTGGCAACACTCGTGAATAAGTTATTTTCTGCTTCTGGATACCGTAAAATATTCTTTCTTCATTCTCTTTAAAGTTTTTTTTTTGTTTTTGTTTTTTGTTTGTTTTGTTTTGCAATTTCCTAACCTGTTATGGATATTAGAAATGCAATATACTAAAAAGACAAGGTAAAACTGTGAAGAGTAAAGAATAGCTAGAAAAACAACTCAGTGGTACATAGTTCTAAAATAATTCATTTAAAATAGAATCCATTTATATCACTGTAGGTTTAAACAAAGCTACCAGTAGGAAATATATCTGTTTAACATATTTTAAATAGAAACAAAAGAAATCAATGTCTATTCCAAATACAGATCCATAATAATAATTTCATAAGCTATAGAGGGGAAGAAACCAGTTCTTTATTTTTACCACTTCCATCTGTAGCATAACAATGATAGAAGCAAGGCTGTTCTAAATGCCAGGGCAACAGTATTTGCCCTGTATGTAAGTGGGGTATTCCTAAGCACAGAGACTCTTAAAGGTCCTGAACCTTGCTAGGTAGTAAGATATACTGTACTATTATTTCCAAAGATTTGGCAGTTGTTTGCAACTAGCACATTGACTTCTCACCATCAATATGGAAAATCACTATACAGAATCAGAAATCAGAGTTCAGTTTTTTAAAAAAAATATCTTCCTGTGCCCAAAAATAAGTCCTGAGTGTATATGATTGTAAGGAAAAAGGGAAAGGGAAGGCAAAGGAAGAAAAAGTAAAAAAACAAAACAAAACAAAAAAAACCCTTCTAATTCAAGAGCAAGGTGGAGCACAGATAGCAAATTCCAGGATGTGCTTATTCATGAGAAAGGGAGAGGGGAATTACCATAAACTCAACGAAAACTGTTACTGAACTTAATGCAAATACTTCACAGAAGTTGAAAACACTGATAAGGCATTGTCAATACTAGGCAAGTGATTCTCTTATAATAGATTATACAGTGTTGATTTGTATTTTGTACTATTCAACCTGTGTTTTCCAAACAATTAGAAAGTTTGGTGTTTCCAAACAGCAGCATTCCAACAACTTAATTTTTATACTGTTTAAAAATTAATAAAGCACTTTCATACCCACACTTCAAGGCACATAGTTCCAGAACAACATTGTTTTGTGGGCCTGCTGGGTGTGAGTGAACTGCTGCTTAATGTGCCCTGGCTTTAGTAGCTAGGTGGCAATAGGGAGATTTTTGCTGGAGATTGGTAACTCCTAGGGAAGGCATTTGGATGTTTCCAACTTGGGGAAGACACGAGGGAAGACAGGATCATCACAACTTCCCTGAAGTTCCTGCTCCCAGTTTCATGTAACATTTTCTTTCTGTTTCCAGCTCTTTCCCAGGTCACTGTTCATGCTTGAGCACTGTGTTTCTCTAGCCATTCCATTTCACCATTTCACATTCATTATTTCACTTGATCCTCATCCACATCAAGGATGAAAGTCTAGTGTAGTGAGGACAAAGAAAATATGCCCAAAGCTTCCAGAGATGGGAGGAATGCTTGGTTACATAAATCGGGTTAAGAGGCTGAATGGTTGCCACGTTGTGAGTTACATTACAGAGAGGCTCATGGTACAAGGAAATGAACCACCATGTAAGTGAGCTTAGAAGTGCATTTTCCTCCCAGTCAAGCCTTCAGATGAGATAGCAGCCCCAGATGACAGCTTGATTGCAACTTTGTAAGAGTCTCAAGCACAGGCACTCTGCCAAACTATTCCCAGATTCCTGATGCACAGAAATTATGAAATAATAAATATTTGTTGTTTTAACCTGCTAAGCTCTGGGGTAAGTTGTCACCTAACAATAGCTTATACAGGTAGTCAATAAACACTGGCAATTAACTCTGCCACACAAACCACTATGTTACAACATCTTTTTATCTATCAAGAAGACAAATGTGCAATTTGAAATAGGTCACTGCTTGAGAAGCAGTTCTTTAAGATTTAGACCTCAACAGTAGATAAAGGAGTTTGTGTCTGGTCTGTGACTACACTGCATCTTGAAATCTAAGAACAATTTGAAACTTATTTCCCCTTCACCCCACTTGCCCTCTTATACACATGTCAAACATGCTGAAAATAAGAAATAACAGTTGTCACTTTAGCTGAAAATGGGAAAGCTTGCAACCCTGTTAATAGTCAATACAAGGGTGCTAAGGCCTGCCAAGCATTTGAGTTGGCACTATCATGGTCAAGAGTCAAGACATATTTGTGTCTAAAATATGTGGCTTGAAATAGGGACTTCTGTTCCAAGTCAGAAAGAACTCCAGGACTTTTAATGTATCTAGGATATTTCAAGGATACATGCTTCATCAGTTTAACACTTAAAACACCCACAACTTTCAGATCCAACATGCTCACACCAAAAACTAGCTATTCTTTGAACTTAAATAATATTTTTCAGAAGTTACAAACCTGTAATGTGCCTATGATAACAGTTTGCTAAGATTACTTAGGACTTTTGACTGAATTACCTGGAAAAAGTCTACTGAACAACTGAAGTAAAAACTAGTCCCTCCTATTTTGTTTCCTACAGTTTCATTACTTCCTTCAGTCTGGTTAATACCATTTTAAAAAGTAAATATTGTGGATGACAGCTTTAAATTTTATTTCAAATATTCTGCCACTGGATTCAGGTTTTGCTTTCTCTCAGCTACATCTTAACAACTAAGATCATAAATCTACTCACTCATTAATATCCGAGTGCCTACTGACCCTCAGTGCTGAGGCACTGTGCTTGACTCTTGCTTTGATAGGGTACATAGCCCTTGACCTGGTGATATTTATATTCTCCCAGGAGAGAGACAAGAAAATAGTTAAAAATAATTATGATCCATGCTATAAAAGGGACTATTAGAAAACAATAGGGGGCCCAATCTAGTCCAGGAGAGGGGGATGGTTCAGAAAGGTTTCCCTGAGCAAGAAACATTTTCATCAACACCTAAAGAATATAAGTTTACTAGCCATAGGGATGAGAGAGAAAAGGATGTATAATGAATCAAAGGCAGGAGGGAACTTTTGGGAACTACAAGAAGGTAGGTATGTATACAGCCGGAGAATGACAAGGAAGAGGGATGAGGTTAGAGAGGCAGGTGGGGCCAGATCAGATCATTCAGGACCTTAAGAGACCACATGAAGGATTTTGGATTTCATCCTACATAATAGAAGCCATTATAAGGAGTTATCAAATTCCTTATAATGCATTGTAGCATGATTCGACATATTTTGAGATCACTCAGGCTGCCATGTGGAAAATGGATTGGAGAGACAGATTAAATAATGAGAGACTGGTAAGGAAGCTATTGCTCCAATAGAGATGAAAAAAGGGTAGCTGCTTGAACTAAGATGATGGCAGTGAGAAGAAAGGAGGTAGACTCCAAAACTATTTTAGGAGGTTTCTGGTGATGAACTAGATGTGGGGAGTCAGAGTGAGGGAAATATCAAGGATAATTTTGGCACAAGCAACTGGGTGGATGGTAATGTCATTCACTAAGCTAAGGAACTCTGTGGGAAGGGCAAACTTTTCTTGGGTGGTGATAGGGGCGTGGGGGTAAAAAAGGTGATGAGTTCTATTTTGGACATGTTAAATTTGCAATGCTTCTGAAACACTCAAATGGTGACGTTAAGTAGGTTGGCTGTATGCACCAAGAATAGGAGAAGTCTGCCTAAATATAGAAAGTTAGAGTAGTCGTTTATATAAATGGTAACTGAAGTCATAGGAATAGAGGATACTGCCTATGGAGAAAATGCAAAGTGAGATGAGAAGAGGGTCCATGACCCAGCACTGATGTGTGTGAACATTTTAAAAAGTCAGGTAGAAGCCGGGCGCTTGGCTCACGCCTGTAATCCCAACACGCTGGGAGGCCAAAGGAGGTGTATCACTTGAGGTCAGGAGTTAGAGACCAGTCTGGCCAACATGGTGAAACCCCATCTCTACTAAAAAGACAAAAATTAGCTGAGTGTGGTGGTGCATGTCAGTAATCCCAGCTACTCGGAGGCTGAGGTAGGAGAATCGCTTAGACCTGGGAGATGGAGGTTGTAGTGAGCTGCGATCGCGCCATTGCACTCCAGATTGGGTGACAGAGCGAGACTCTGTTACACACACACACACAAACACACACACACACACACAAGTCAAGTAGAGAAGGAAGGCAACATGAAAAGGAAACTGAGAAGAAGCGTTGAGAAGACAATCAGAAGAGTGTGACATCACAGATGTCCATCACAGATGGATTAAATGGTAGCCCCCCAAAATATATATGTCCATGTCCTAATCCATGGAATCTGTGAAGCCTACCTTATTTGGAAAAAAGAGTGTTTGTATATATAATTAAGGACCTTAAGATAAGGAGATCATCCTGAATTATTCAGGTGGGCCCTCAATTCAACGATAGGTATATAAGAGAAAAGCAAAGGGAGATTTAATACACACACAGAAGAGCAGGAGGCAATGTGACCATGGAGGCAGAGACTGGAGTGGTGTGGCCACAAATCAAGGAATGCCCGCAGTCATCAGAATTTGGAAAAGGCAAAGAACAAATTATCCCCTAGAGCCTCCAGAGGGAAAGTGGCCCTCCTGATGCCTTGACTTTGCACTTCTGGCCTCCAGAACTATGAGAGAATAAATGTTTTAAGACACCAGTTTGTGGTAATTTGTTACAGCAGCCACAGGGAATGAATCCAATTCCAGTAAAGTAGGAATACAGAAGGCTGCTGAAAGGTCAAGTAGGAGGAAGACTGAGAAGTGTCCATAGAATTCAGGACCATGGAGTCTCTGATGACCTTAACGAGAGCAGTTTCCATGGAGAAAAATGAGAATGAAAGCCAAATGGAGGTAGGATGAATCGTAGGTGATACCAAGTAGGAGATAACTCAGAGTCCAGCTGCCAAGGGAAGAGGCAGGGATGGACAGAAACTGGAGGGGTATGAAGTCCATGGAAATGACATCTTTAAAATTAGAAAGTCTAGTTCATGTTTAAATGTTCATAGAAAGGGTCTAGTGGAGACGGACAGGTTATACATACAGGAGGGAGAAGGTATAGTTGATAGTGTAGGTCCTGGGAAGGCAGAAGGGAATATTTGTTTATTTTTGAATAGCTAATACATTCCCACCATTCAAAATCCAAATGCCTGGGATGCTTAAGTAGTAAAAGGTGGTTGCATGGTGAGCACGAAATCAGAGCAGTGGGAAGAGCATCAGGAGAAAGATTTTATCCATTACAAAGCCACATGAAACATCCTTACTCCACGGTAGGAAATTTCACTTCCCTGGTGGCAGGAATGCTTATATCCCCCAAGTTTAAGTTGGTCTGCCCAGACAGCTGCTGGATTAATGCATCAAACTCCAACTTTCTAACTTTTTGTTTATTCTTCTAATTTTTCACAGGGTCACACACATACACAAACACAAATAAACATTTTAAAGCTACATAAGCAATACAAGAAATAATTTTATAAAGCCTTTTAAAACCACATAGAACTTTTTTTTTTTTTTTTTGAGATGGAGTCTCACCCTGTCACCCCAGGCTGGAGTGCAGTGGCGTGATCTTGGCTCACTGCAACCTCCACCTCCTCGGTTCAAGCAATTCTCCTGCCTCAGCCTCCTGAGTAGCTGGGACTACAGGCGCGAGTCACCACGCCCAGCTCATTTTTTGTATTTTTAGTAGAGACAGGGTTTCACTGTGTTAGCCAGGATGGTCTTGATCTCCTGACCTCATGATCTGCCCACTTCAGCCTCCCAAAGTGCTGGGATTACAGGCGTGAGCCACCACACCCAGCCAGAACATATTTTTATATAGCATGTCATACTTTGCACTAAAATAATTTCTCTGTCTCCTTGTTTTACAAGATGTTCTTTTACTAAGTAAATAAACCCATCAGATTTTCTCCATTATTTGGTGAAGAATCAAGGAAATAAAAGAGAAAGGGGGAGTAGTTCAGTTTTTGGTGGGGTGAGGAGACATATGACATGTATATAGAATTTTTTTTAAAAGGTTCCAGGTAACCAACCCAAATGTCCATCAGTGACAGACTGGATTAAGAAAATGTGGCAAAAATACACCATGGAATACAATGCATTTTATGGAAATACAAGCTTTCCATAAAAAAGGATGAGTTCATGTCCTTTGTAGGGACATGGATGCAGCTGGAAACCATCATTCTCAGCAAACTATCACAAGAACAGAAAACCAAACACTGCATGTTCTCACTCATAGGTGGGAATTGAACAATGAGAACACTTGGACACAGGAAGGGGAATATCACACACTGGGGCCTGTCGTGGGGTGGGGGGAGGCGGAAGGGATAGCATTAAGAGATATACCTAATGTAAATGATGAGTTAATGGGTGTAGCACACCAACATGGCACATGTATACACATGTAACAAACCTGCACGTTGCGCACATGTACCCTAGAACTTAAAGTATAATAATAATAAGAAGAAGAAGAAGAAGAAAAAAAAGGTTCCAGTTAAATCTTGAATTAGAATGATTTTGTCCCATGTACTTCCATTTCATTTATTTCCAGAGAAGCTGCATGGACGTTAACAGAAAACAAATAAGTAGTCATTCTGCTAAGCTTTCCTATATTGACCTCAATGCACAAATGTTCCATTGATTATCTTCCATTTGATGCAAGAACAGTGCTTGCAAATATGACGTCAGTGAGCTTAAGCAAACAGAAAATGGAACTTACCTGCAATTACAAGTTAACAAGAAGTTTTCAAAAACGTTTTAGTTGACAAGGAAGTCAGGAAAAAGAGGAAAATCACTTACGTGATCTCTACATTTGTAAATTATATCAAAACAAAGGTAAATTACAAATAGAGGCATTTTCTAAATTAAACTCAAGGCTGCCAGATGAGAAAGCAGTATAAATACAATACAGTCTCTTTTTCATTAATGTTTAAAACTTGTCCTATACTGACCTATAAGTTTGCCCCACTGATGAAATGGAATCTGAAAACTGGGATACAGATACTCTGGGAAGAATAATAAAACTGAACTTAATTACAGCAACAGTCTAGTCCCTGGACCAGAGTCAAGAAAAAAAAAACAGAAGCATACTCAAATAGGATTAAGAATGCATTTAGCTGGCCAGGCATGGTGGCTCATGCCTGTAATCGCAGCACTTTGGGAGGCCGAGGTGGGTGTATCACCTGAGGTCAGGGGTTCTAGATCAGCCTGGCCAGCATGGTGAAACCCTGTCTCTACTAAAAATACAAAAATTAACCGGGCGTGGTGGCAGGTGGCTGTAATCCCAGCTACTCGGGGAGGTGGGGGGTGGGGGGAGGCAGGATAATCACTTGAACCCAGGAGGCGGAGGTTTCAGTGAGCTGAGATTGCGCCTTCGCACTCCAGCTTGGGGGACAAGAGCAAGACTTGTCTCCAAAAAAAGACTGCATTTAGCAAGTGGCAAGAAGGTCTATTCTAATTGAGCGGTTTTCAGTCTTAGGAGTATATAGAATCGCCTGGAAGTTTTTCCACATCCATACTTTGCAGATATTCTGACTTGTTAGGCCTGAGCCAAGGTCCAATTTTTGCATTTCTGCTTGTTAATTTGCTATAGGTAATTCTGATATACAGAAAGACTAAAGGCTTAAAAACAATTCTTCAAATATAGTGACAACCTCTACCTGGAATAGTCCAAATCCTAATTACCCTAATTCCTACACCAACAGTTCCCAAACTAGTGTTCTACAAACTACAGTCTTGTGAATGTTCTTTGGAAAAAAAAAAAAAAAAATGGCCATGTGTAAATTCATTGTTCTGAAAAGTCCTGTTTAATTTACCAAGCATTTTCCAAATTTATGTATTGTTACCTTTATTACACATATTACATACATTTTTAATCTGGTAACTATTAACAATCCCAAACTTTTAGAAACAATGCCCCAAGGATGTTCTGTGATATCACTATCATTCTACTGGATATGTACAGAACAGTCATAAAATGTACTCCACAAGGCATTTAAAGGCAGTTTCAAAGGTAGAATCAAAAGACTTGCCAAAAGTCAGTGGCAAGATTTCTAGACTCAGAGCCTTCTAGTCCTCAAGTTCCAACTCCTTGCCCCAAAGCCAATCAACTGTCCTCCCAGAATAACATCAAACAGCAATTAGCACGTGGTCCTCGACTTCTCCAGATCAGCTCCAAAAAGACACAGACTATTAATGGGGGAAATATTGTGAAGTCTTTAACAGATAACGTTAATCAAAAACATCCCTATGGGTAAATTATTATATATAAAAAGCTTTTCTCACCAACAAGTGTCTCTATACTTTCAGACTGATATGATGACAATTTGTTTTTTAAATGCATAATTATATCAAAAAATGCCACTATAAAAGCCTGAATACAATCTCCGAGCCTAAGGTCTTCCCCATTTTCACCTGCCTCTCACATTTGATTACTTGTATATTTGAGAGAGTATCACTCATTATTTGTTTTGGGACTAGTCTATAATCTTGGAAGTTTCTTGAGGGCAAGAATCAAGTCCTTTATAGCTTCTAGCATGCCTCTGTGCACCCACCAGGTCCTTAATAAATAATCTGTTGATTAACTGTCATTTTTAGAATGCTGTATTCTAAATCTCATTTCCTAGGCAGGAAGCCCATGCCCTTAGGGGTTAGGATCTGTGAGTGAGGACTCTTCGTTGAGTATGAACAGTTATTCCCCACAGTCAGTGACAGCACTACTCTGGAATCTGTTTTTGACAAATCAAGTTACTCAAGAGGGATTAAAAAACACTTATTTATATATTTTTTAGTAGAGATGGCATCTATGTTGCCCAGGTTGGTCTTAAACTCCTGGACTCAAGTGATCCTCCTGCCTCAGCCTCCCAAAGTGCTGGTATAACAGGCATGAACCACTATGCCCAGACTATTTTTTAATTTTTATAGAGACAGGGTCTCACTCTGTAGACCAGGCTGGAGTGCAGTGGTGCAATAATGGCTCACTGCAGCACTGAACTCCCAGTCTAAGGCAATCCTCCCGCCTCAGCCTCCCAAGTAGCTAAGACTACAGGTGTGCACCACCAGGCATGCCTAATTTTTTTTTTTTAAGAGAAGGGGTCTTGCTATGTTGCCCAGGCTGGTCTCAAACTCCTGGCTTCAAGCAATCCTCCTGCCTCAGCCTCCCAAAGTGCCAGATTACAGATGTGAGCCACTGTGCCTGGCCGGGCGGGGGCGGGGGGAACACTTCTAATCTAGAAAATTTTGTGTTCTTGTTTACTATTTTAGCATTAATAACACCAAGAGACTATAACATTCTCTTCATGTGCTGTATGCTAAGAATAAAAGCTTGCCACAGTGGAATTATCTAAACTAGAAGAAATCCATACAGTGAATCCCAACAAAAATCACAAAAAGGGATCACATGTTCATTTTATTTGACATATTTCTGGAAATAAAGGTTTGCCTCAGCTAAGTGGGAGAGGGGAGCCAAGCAGCATAACACATCTGTAATGAGGTAGTGAAAACAGTATCCACTGGAAATCTTTTCAGGAAGGGTGTCATTTTGGGTTGGAAAAGCTCTTTGAAAGTTAATCTGGGGGAGAAAGAGGGTCCTTGAGGAACCAGGGTAAGGTCAGAACATTTCCTGGGAGAAAGGGGAACATTTATCTGGCTAATGAGGGCACAGTGCTGGACAGAGTGAAAAAGAAAAAGTCAAGAGTCGTACATTTCAGAGTATGAAAGGCCTCACACTGTGTAAAATGGACTACACCTTAAGACTTCCAATTTTCAGTAAGACTATTAGGCCCATATAAAATTCAGGAGTTTGTGGATTTTTTGGTGTGGAAACCACTCAAGAGGCAGATTTTATGTCTAAATTGCAATGGCAAGACTTAGTATGAATTGGGAATTTGTCCCAATTTATGAATTGGGAAAGCATTTAAGACAAGTTTCTCCAGGCCTCTAAGGGAATGAGAATCCCACTGGACAATTAAGTTACACAGAAAAAACAAGTATGGTAATCTATCCAAATACAAGGTGGAAAGGATGGCAATAAAATAACAGCTCTTCTAAGTACTTCAGTAACAGTCTCTCTTTTAATCTTCGTAACAATCCCATGAGGCAGGGACTATTAGTCTCCCAGTTTTTTTCATATAAATACTCCGCCTTTCATTTATTTATTTAAAATTTCTTTTTTTAGAGACAGGGGTCTCACTGTGATGTCCAGACTGGACTTGAACTTCTAGGCTCAAGTGATCCCCCTGCCTCATCCTCTCAAGTAGCTAGGATTACAGGCATGAGCCACCAGAGATTCATTAAACACCTTGCCTAAAGTATAACCTAGTAGTACTAGAATTGGTGCTTAAGCTTAGGTCTTTCTGGTCCCAAAGCCCATGTTCTTAACCACTCCCATGTAGTGACTACCCCATACTCTCACACTTCCCACTTTAGGTTCAGAAAGGCTATAATAGAAAACTCTGATTTGATCTCAAATATTACAAATGGGGTTCGGGGAACCATGCTGAAGAAAAATGCTATTCAACAAAAGTACTGAGGTCTTCGGAAGGAAAACACAAACCAATCACAGCACATGGTAGCTTATTTAAATCAAAATAAATTACATTCCCTACCATGAACATATGAAGCTCCATTTAATTTGAAGCTTGCTAATACTTTTAGGATGAGAAAGCAATCCTCCAAATAGGTCTACAATCCATTATGCACAATTCCAATATCTAAACAGCTCTAAAAACCATGAATTTTTCATATGCTTTATGTCAAAACTTACAGGACAGTAAAATTTGGTCTGAACTGATATGAAGCTATATACAGCCTTTATCTACCCACTTAGTGTGAATACTCCTGTTTTGCTCAGAAATATTAATGTATGTGACTAAGGATGTTGCACCAGACACACTGAGGCATTCGTAACACAGAGAAAGCATCTTCCTAAATCTGAAAAATTCTGAATTCTGAGAGTTGTCTAGTTCCAAGGGCTTTGGACCCTCTATGGACCTGTATTCCAAAGAATTTAAAAAACAATTTCCAAGGATGATTAGATCAGAGGCACTCAGTGTTTAGGATTTCATAAACCAACAGATTTTAAAAAATATTGAGGACAATATAGGATTCCAATTAAAAACCATACAAAGATGGTAAAAACATCCTTATCAACATCATTCTATAAAAGGATATTTTAGCACCAAAAAAACCCAAGAAGGCCTTAATTCAATGCAAAGGACAATTCTTTAAACTTAATAAATTTGATGTTACGAAAAATACTATGTGGTCCTTATATTTCTTATTTCACAATAAGTTGGTGAAAATTCACCTGGGTCTAGCACTGATCTGATCTGAGGCATACAGTCCAGGAGCCTACATAAAATTACCTGGGAAAGTTATTAAAAAATGCAACCCAACCAAGATCGTGCCACCATACTCCAGCCTGGGTGACAGAGCGAGACTTCGTCTCAAAAAAAAATGCAGACCGCCCACCTCCCAAACAGGTTCCATCCTAGGAGATCACAATTCAGATGGTCTGAAGGTGGGGCGCAAAATCTGTATGGTTTTCTAGAAAACAGTCTGGGTTGTTTTTGATGTGCAGCCAAGCTTCAGAGCCACCAGTTTAATCTGTGGGTTCTAGTTCTACCCTTCTTCACTCAAACTCTTCTCTGAGGGGTAAGGGGAGAAAAACAGGAATGTTTCCAAGTAGGGAATCTTCCTAACCCACTGTTTGTAATACTAGTTATTCCTTCAAACAGTCTAGGCTGAACCAGCTGGTCAACTGAGGCTATTAGCCGTGGAATGATAGAAATTAGTGTTGACAAGCAAGAAAAACTTGTTAAAGCAAAACTTCTCTGTGAAAAGGTGTGGCTTCCAGAGTTTCTTTTCTCTTCAACCCAAAGATTCTACAGATTCTACATATGATGCCTAAGTTCAGCACAGATATCTCTGTGCTGACAATAATAATAAATAAAACTTTAAAAAATATATGATTGTGTACTTTATATATATGTGTATCTATGTGTGTGTGTATCTATGTGTTCCTTCGAAGCTGTCTTCATTACCCAGCTTCTATGCCAGGTCTTTGATTTTGGCCTTGATTTTTCATCTTCAAACGGAGTACAAGAATTACCAGTATTATCAGTTGAGGTACAAATCCTATAAAAATGGAAAATCCATAGCATGCTTGATGATTAATGAAGCAGACTATATTATCCAACATTCCAATAAGATAAAATAATCACAATGATTTCTCTTTTTTGGAAAAAGTTTCTCTTATTCTCCTACATTACTGTTTAAAATAATCTTAAGAAACATGTCTAATATCTTTAAAAACACACAAAAGTTTCAATTTAATAAGTACTCAAAGCTCTTTACCAGTTTTAAAAAATACAAGACCCTTCTAAAGTAAGGCTAAATGCTAAGTGATGGGGGAGAGAAAAAGGACATAAATAACTCGTACTCTCATGGGGTTAATCACTAAATCCTATTTGACTAGAATTTCCTGGCCTCTCTAAGCCTTGCAAATGAAACGGAGTTTCTCACTAGATACTTGGCTATGACTTCCAATCATAAAAAAACAAGAATTGTGTTATGTCACTGCGTATTGCTTGTAACCTGAACTCCACACTAGGCTGGATCAAGGGTTGAATCTGTCATGATTTGCTCCATAACCTGTGTGCTTCTCATCCCAGACCAAACAGCTTTCTTCTAGAGTTCTACAATATTTAGTATACAAGAGTGGTTCTCAAAAATGTAGTCTCTGGACCAGCAGCATCAGAATCACCTGAGAACTTGTTATAAATGCAAATTCTCAGGCCCCACTCTAGACCTGATGAATCAGAAACTCTGGAATAGGGTCCAGCAATCTGTGTTGCAATAAGCCCTCCAGGTGTTCAAGAACCTCTGGCATATAGCACTTAGAAAAATGCGTTTCTTTCTGTAGGCCCAAAGCCAGGGATACTGTATATTCTATCTTGATATGAAATAACGACATCCAATTAAAAGACATTCATCTCCTTTCTACTCTCACTCTCCATCCAATGTGTTTTATTTTTATGAGTTAAATAAGAACAAATGGCAATCGGAGACTTAGTCTAAAAAGTATATTTACAGGTGTCAATTCTCATTCAGCCTGATCTCATACAATACTACTTACATCCTCTTACATCTAAAGTTTTAGAAAAGGATCTTCACAATGTAAGTCTCAGGAACACTAGGAGTTCTATAATAAAACGCCAAGTAGATCTGAATGTCCAAACTTACTAAGAGAAGAAAAGTGGAATTATTGGCTATATATACATATTTTAATTTTTTTTGAGACGGAGTCTCACTGTTTTCTAGGCTGGAGTGCAGTGGCACGATCTTGGCTCACTGAAAACTCTGCCTCCCCGGTTCAAGTGATTCTCCTGCCTCAGCCTCCTGAGTAGCTGGGATTACAGGAGTCCACCACCATGCCCAGCTAACTTTTCTATTTTTAGTAGAGACAGGGTTTCACCATTTCACCATGTTGGTCAGGCTGGTCTCAAACTCCTGACCTCAGGTGATCTGCCCACCTGGGCCTCCCAAAGTGCTGGGGTTACAGGTGTGAGCCACCATGCCCAGTCTATACTTTTGAATTGCATTCTACAGGAAATTAAAGTTTTGAATTTTTTTCACCTTCATAACTTTCAAGTTAACAGAATTAAACCAGAATACTCCATTCTTTCAAAGCCTCTAGCCAGGCAAAGTTTTACTGTATTGCTTCTTGCTTTCAATGGATATGAAACAGGGTCCTGGTAGGCACACTGTGTTACCTGCAAAGATGCAGAACTAAATGGTTCCGTATTCAGTATTAAAAACAAAAGTCCTTAAACCTCAGATGGTGAGGGTAATACCTCGCACTAGCAACAAAGCCTCAAATATGAAAAGATACCAAGAACACCACTAGCAAACAAAAATAAGCTCTGGGCTGGGAGCAGTAGCTCACGCCTACAATCCCAGCACTTTGGCAAGCCAAGGAGGGAGGATTACTTGAAGTCAGGAATTCAGGACCAGCCTGGGCAGCATAGCAAATTCATATCTCTACAAAAAATTTTTCAAATCTGCTGGGCGTGGTGGCATATACCTGTAGTCCTAGCTATCTGGGAGGCTGAGGCGAGAAAATCACTTGAGCCCACGAGTTTGAGGCTGCAGGAGCTAAGATCATGCCACTGCACTCCAGCCTGGGTGACAGACCGAGACCTAGATAATTACATTCTGCTCTACTCCTGTTTACACTAAAATCACTAAGTTAAAATGCTTTCGTTCAGCCCAATAAAAATAAAGTGAAATGTGACTTTGGAGCTTGGCTAGCAAAAAAGAAAGAAAAAATAAAGCAAAACGACAAATAACTTACTGGGAGACAGTTTTGGTAACTTCAATGACAGATAAAAGGTTTGTATCCTTAGCCTATAAAGAAATCTTTAAAATTACTCAGAAAAAGAAAAATGATAGAAGAGATAAAATTATTTTATAATTTTATAAAATTACTCAGAAAAAAACAAATACTTTCCAACAGAAAATAGGCAATGGAGAAACAGGCACTTCCTACAAGAATAAAAATGGCCAATAAGCATATAAAAAAGACTCAAAAGCACTAGAAATTAAAGAAAATGTAATTAAAACAATGAGACTTTCTGCCTAAAGATGGGCAAAGATGACAAATGGAAGGGGGAAACTGGAACTCCGTCACTGTTGGTGGGAGTATATACTGAACCCATTTTCCTGCAGGATAATTTGAAAATTTCTATTAAAAACCCTAAAACTGTTTTTTTTGTTATTTTCCTCCAGAAATTCTACTTCTATGAATTCAGTCCAAAAATGCTTGCTGAGTCCATTAAAATGTATATATAAGGAAATTCACCTCTGGAGTGGCAATGATTCACTTAATATACAGCCAGCTATTGATGATGCCAGGATATATTTACTGCCACAGAAACATGCCCAAAATATAGTAAGTGACTAAAGACTGTATTTCATGATTCTACTTTTAAAAATGTTTATATGCATAAAAAAGTATAAAAAGCAGCAAATCAGAATGTTTTGAGTGGCAGAATTAAAGGTTTTTCTTTTTTTTCTTTTCTTTTTTTTTTTTTTTTTGAGACAGCATCTTACTCTGTCGAGTGCAATGGCGCGATCTCAGCTCACTGCAAGCCGCGCCTCCCGGGTTCACACCATTCTCCTGCCTCCTGTAGCTGGGACTACAGGCGTTTGCCACCATGCCCAGCTACCTACGTGGCTTTTTCCTGTTATTTTTGTATTTTTAGTAGAGATGGGGTTTCACCGTGTTAGCCAGGATGGTCTCGATCTCCTGACCTCGTGATCCGCCTGCCTCGGCCTCCCAAAGTGCTGGAATTACAGGCGTGAGCCACTGCATCCAGTCTAAAGGTTTTTCTTTATATTTTGTTAAATTATTGTAAAAAGAATGATTTCCTTTACAATCAGGGATAAGTGTTTTTTTCACATCCATTCTTTTTCTTATTTTTCTCATGTATGTACCCCATGTAGGCTAGAGAGCTTGACTCCCTGCCTCTTGAGGTAAATCAGCCCATTTTTGGGATGTGCACTACACAAAGCTGCCCCATATTCCTTTTATTTTACAAGTTCTGGAAACATTTTTGTTTTAAATTGTTTTATTGTTCTTAGAGTACTTTTAAAAATATATGAAATTGAGGAAAAGACAAAGGAAAGGCTGACTCCCCACCTTCCTGGGGCAACTCTTCCAATTTTTCCTGCTATTGCTATGTATTCGCTGGGTACTAAAAAGATGGGCAGCCCTGTAGAACCTTTTTCTTATCTTGTTCTCATAATCCCATTTCATTCCTTCATTCACTTATTTTTAAGAGGGTTTTGTGTACAAATACATAGTTCAAAAAAATTTAAAATATAACTATCTATAAATGTATGTGGCAAAATCCCATTCATAGTCCTATTCTCCCTCCACAGCCAAACACTTTTAATTGGTTTCTTATATATCATTTCAGAAGTTATCTCTGCAAACACCCATGTATATTCTTATTCTACTCTTCTCTCTCAACACAAAAAGTAGCATACCATATACACTATACCATACATACACCATTCCTTGTTCCTTTTTTAAAAACACACACAATATCTAGTTCTTCCACATGAGTACATAGGTCTTTCTCATTCTTCTTTACAATTACACAGTATTCCATCATTTGGATGTACCATCGTTTACTTCACCAGTTCCCTGATGGCAGGCACAGAAGTCATCCCTATCATACTAGTACAAACAATAATGCCAAGCATAACCACCTGCACACACCAAATTCATTTCTGAAGCTGCCTTTCATGAGGCCTCTGTTTAAATCACCACAAGCCCACACGGTCAATAGGCTGAAAAGTTAGCCCCTTTTTTACTTTTCATTATGTACAGCAGCATGTAACAAAAGATTCCCTTGGACAAAGCCAATGAACTCTTTGGCGATTTATTTCATAAAAATAAATGGATAAACAGAACACCTAGGAGGAACCATTTCTATTTAACCATGCATATGTATGTATACAATACATGTATATGCACAAAAAGTATAAAATAAATCAATCAGGCCGGGCGCGGTGGCTCAAGCCTGTAATCCCAGCACTTTGGAAGGCCGAGACGGGCGGATCACGAGGTCAGGAGATGGAGACCATCCTGGCTAACACAGTGAAACCCCGTCTCTACTAAAAATACAAAAAACTAGCCGGGCGAGGTGGCGGGCACCTGTAGTCCCAGCTACTCAGGAGGCTGAGGCATGAGAATGGCGTAAACCCGGGAGGCGGAGCTTGCAGTGAGCTGAGATCTGGCCACTGCACTCCAGCCTGGGTGACAGAGCAAGACTCCATCTCAAAACAAACAAACAAACAAACAAACAAACAAATCAAAGCACTAACCACTGTCTCAGTATGGTGGATCTGTGGAGTACTTTGTAGTACCCCGCTCCTAGACAATCAATTATTTCTAATTTCACAACAGTTAATATATACTATTTCTGCAATATAAAATGTTTAAAAATGTTAACTCAAATTAAGGTGGATACATTCCTTCAGTCTGTCCTATGTTTGTACAGTGCTCCAGAGTGCTCAAATATCACTTCATTTTAAAAAAACATTTATTTTTTCAAATATAGAGACAGGGTCTTGCTCTGTTGACCAGGCTGGTCTTGAACTCCTGGATTCTCCCACCTCTGCCTCCCAAAGTGCTGGTATTACAGGCGTGAGCCATCATCACGCCCGGCCAGCTTCATTTGAGAAATCTTTCCCCATCACTCCATATATTACTAATTATTCTTTTCTTCTTGTTTAGATAGCATTTTTGTTATACCTCTATTACCTCACTTGTCACATGATAATCAGCTGCTCACCCATCTGTCTCCCTTGATTGCTCATGAGCTCCTTGAGAAGAAGTCTCATTTTCAGGACCTTGAACAGTGTGCAACACATATATGCTTCACAGGCAGAGAAGAAGTAAATGATTTCACTACAGTGTAATCATTCCCAGAATTCAATTACCTGTATTTCTAAATTGTTCTAGATACTTGGCCAACAACCTAAGAATGTTTTACTCTTTCCCTAAAACTTCCATCCATTACTGAGTGTCTATGGTCATAGCTAACTCAATTGTGCCATGCCCTCCGGCCAAGCCCATGTAATGATTTTTAATTTTTGTTTTTATTTGCTCTTTGTATTAAAAATACAAAGAACACTTATTTTTAATACAAAGAGCACATAAGTAAACTTCACCATCTCTATCTCTGTGCCTTTGCACCTGCTAGACTCTGTTTGGAATGATATCTCAAAGTTTTATTCACCTGGAAAGGATTCCTACTCACCCTTAAAGAATCAGCTTAAATACTACCTTCTCTGGGAAGCCTTTCTATCCGCCCATTCTTTTAGTAAGAGTTCAGAATTCCTACAGTTGAAACTGTAGACCCTGCCCTCATGGAGCTCATGGTCTAGTATGAAAAACAGCCATATGAACAAATAACCACACTATAATACTAAAGGCAACACCAAAAGGGAGATGTATTGACTATTTGACATGTGTCAATTACCTTGTTAGATTCTTTATTAACAATTATCTATGATTACATTAGATAAGTATTTGAATTGGACAAAAGGCCATGAAACTCTAGAACTTCTATACTGTCAATTGTCTTCTAAAGAAACTCTCCAAAGGGTTCTTTTAGAATATGCTACAGTCATACCGAGAGGTGAGGACAGCTGGACTTCCTGGGTCGAGTGGGGACTTGGGGAACTTTCCTGTCTTACAAGAGGACTGTAAAATGCACCAGTCATCGTTCTGCAAAACACCCCACTCAGCACTCTGTAAAACAAGCCAATCAGCACTCTGTAAAATGCACCAATCAGCGCTCTGTAAAATGCACCAATCAGCACTCTATAAAATGCACCAATCAGCAGGATCCTAAAAGTAGCCAATTGAGGGGAGGATTAAAAAAGGGCACTCTCGATAGGCCAGAAACGGAACACGGGAGGGGACAAATAAGGGAATAAAAGCTGGCCACTGGAACCAGCAGCAGCAACCTGCTTGGGTCCCCTTCCACGCTATGGAAGCCATGTTCTTTCATGCTTCACAATAAACCTTGCTACCACTCACTCTTCGGGTCTGTGCCATCTTTAAGAGTTGTAACACTCACCGCCAAGGTCTGGGGTTCCATTCTTGAAGTCAGTGAGACCATGAACCCACAGGCAGGAACCAACTCCAGACACAATACAACTATTGTGCGAGTGTGGCATACACAAAAAGCATATCTGTAGCATATCTGTGTGATTGATAATACATACAACCAACCTTCTTTGGCCACAAGTGACTGGACCAGGGCTCAGTGCTTCAGCTAAGGACAACATATAGGCTGAACTTCAGGGAGATCAATCACCAAAGACATGGCGTAGCTCAAAATTCTCCCTAATAGGGGTCTTCTGTTTTTAGAAAGTGACAGACTAATCCAATCAGATATTCTTTCTTGGAAAATACAAATGTTGAGTGAACGAAGGAAAAGAGGGCAGGGCTTCAGAGCTCAAATACTAAATACCGCTAAATTAATGTTCTATGAGGTTTTGAAAGTACTAGGGCCAAGAGACAATATGGCTGCTTAGATGACTTCACATCCAAGTTTACATTCAGCCTTCATCACCAAAGCTGATACGTGTGTGCCTCTTCCTTGCAACCCACCAGGGACTAACATATCATATACCACTTTTGATATCAGGAAACAGGCTCAGAAGTCCAAGAGCTTGATCAAAGGAACTCAGTTGGTAGGCAGCAGAACCATAATTCAAAGACTCAGGTCAGCATGATTCTTCTGTGATATCCTGCCACTTACATGGGTAAGTGGCCTCAAAATCAACAAAAGACAAGTAGAGGCTGACATGCAACAATGGAGAGAGGCTCAAAAGGAAAAGTTTTTACACAAAAATAGAAAAGAAATGTTCTGGAAGTATGTCTGGGGATGTGAAGTAGGAGCAGGCACACCAGGTTTACCTTGGTCAAGTGAATCTATAATTCCAACCTAGGCCTCTCCCCGGAGCTCCTGACATAGGTATCTGTCTTTCTTATGCAAATATAAAATCCACAGGGCAGGACCTTAATCTCTAGCTTGTTCACCACAGATTAAAGCAGAATTTGAGGCTGGATGCAGAGGCTCATGCCTGTAATCCCAGCACTGTGGGAAGCCAAGGTGGAAGGATCCCCCGAGGTCAGGATATCAAGACCAGCCTGGCCAACATGGTGAAACCCTGTCTCTACTAAAATGCAAAAATTAGCTGGGCATGGTGGTGTGAGCCTATAATCCCAGCTACTTGGAGTCTGAGGCAGGAGAATCACTTGAACCCAGGAGGCGGACATTGCAGTGAGCTGAGATCGTGCCATTGCACTCCAGCCTGGGCGACAAGAGCGAAACTCCATCTCAAAAAAACAAAGACAAAAACAAAAAACAAGTTGTGGTTTTTTTTGGTTTTTTTTTTGAAGCAGAGTCTCACTCTTGCCCAGGCTGGAGTGCAGTGGCGCGATCTTGGCTCACTGCAACTTCCGCCTCTTGGGTTCAAGCAAGTCTCTGCCTCAGCCTCCTGAATAGCTGGGACTACAGGCGCCTGCCACCACTCCTGGCTAATTTTTTTGTATTTTTAGTAGAGACAGGGTTCCACCATCCTGGCCAGGTTGGTATTGAACTCCTGACCTCGTGATCCACCTGCCTTAGCCTCCCAAAGTGCTGGGATTACCGGCGTGAGCCACCGTGCCCGGCCGAGTCTGACTTATAGTAAGTGCTTAATATATGATAAATGAACAAACTGAACAAATGAATATATAATAAATGAATAAATATATGAATAAATGTACAAACTATCAAATAAGCTAAAGAAATACTCCACATTGTTGGGGAAAAGGCTAAAAATGAAACAGACCCTAGCAGTCCCTTACAAATACAGTTCATCCTCATTACTTGTGGATCCCATATTTGCAAATTTGCTTACTTGCTAAAATGTCTTTGTAATCCCCAAATTAATACTTGTGGAGCTTTCAAGGTGACTCATGGATATATACATAGTAGTGAAAAATATGTCACTCCTTGCCCACGTCCCAAGCTAAGATCAAATAAGGTGACCCTCAGCCTCGTCTCAGCTCTCATACAAAACTGACCAGAGGACAGAGACAGCAGAGGGCAGTGCAGCGTAGTGCAAGAAGCTCTGGCTCTGGGGCCATCTGGACGAGTCTGAATCTTAACTCTGGCACCTGTTAGTGGAGCGGCCTCAGGCAAATCGCTTAACACTTCTGTACTTCCTTTATTCTTTTGTAAATAAAGAAAATTCAATCTACCAGGATGAGTTGTTTTTAGGAATTAAGATTGTAATCTATGTGAGATATCTATATATGTATATATTTTCCCTAGGAACAATGGTTGAATATTTGATAACCCAGTGTTCTTGGCAACTTTATAGAATATAACTACTGCAAATAATGAGAATCGACTATAATTATTTATAAAGAAATAACAGAAGTAGGCAAAAACAATTATTTGGATGAGGCAGACGCAGGCTTCAAGATTTTGAAGAAACAGAATTTCACCAGGCACATAAGGTGTGGAAAAGGCTTGCAAGGAATGGTGCCTACAGAGAGAGGTGGAAAAGAACAGGTAGGTTCAGGAAATGGCACTTCAGGAAGTCTAGGGCAGTAGAAGATGAGGTCGGAACATGGTGCCATCGTGCTTCTCTGAACCCTGTATATTCCTTGTACTGCAGAACCTCACTCTCTGCATTAAATTATTGGTTTCTAGTTCTCTCTTCCATTAAACTGTGAGGTCAAGGTCTCTAAGGTCCTCAAGGTCAAGGTCTCTAAGAAGAAATCATAGCTAGAGTCCTCTAAATTTGCAAACAAGTTATTATTAAACACAAATACTCCCAAAAAAGACTGTACAAAAATAACTTTGGTTTTCAGCTGCAGTCATAGCAATTCACAACTGGTACAGATTTGCAATTTGTCCAGGATTTTTCTCTGATGACTGCTGTAACTCTCATAAACTCTTTTCATTGTTTTAGACACCCAGTCATTTGTTGGAACAGTTTTAAGATCTTGCTCTTTTTAGTGTAATTGATTAATTGGTTGATTGACTGAGATGGGGTCTCACTATGTTGCCCAGGTTGGTCTTAAACTCCTAGGTTCAAGCAATCCTCCTGCCTCAGCCTCCTAAGTGGCTGGGATTACAAGCACACACCACTGTGCTAGGCTGTAGTGTGATTTATTAACAAGGCTTAAACATATGGTCCATTAGACAAGGCTGCCACCTCAGAGTAAAGATTTCTTTTAATTCACTATGATAGACTTTTTTCTTTATATGCAAGATACAATTTTACCACAGTAAAATACAAGGAAGCATATTGATATATACACTACAAACAGGATAAGGAAAGCAATATAATTTTTTTCACAAAAGCTTGCAAAATTCTGGCCAAAACACAGTTAACATGATGTTAAACTCACAGCTTACATTTCTCCACTGAAAGCTAGGAAAAACAATTCCAATTTTTCTAAAGTCAGGAAACTAAGCACTGTGAGAATTTACAAGATTTTGTAAACTTGTATATTCTCCCCACCCCGATATACAAGTAGCCAAAGGAGCCTATCAGTCTTACCCCAACACTTCAATCTCCTTCAACCTCCAAAATAAAACCCTCACCATCCAATATTTGAATTTATATTTTCAAACATCTAAAATCTTAATCAAAACTAAGAGCAGTGCATTAGCTTTTCCCCACAAAATTATTGGTATAATTTTACTTAGGCACAACTTAGTTTGTGCTATTACCTAGAAACATATGGCTAGAACCGACATTACTAGAAACCAAACGAATATACTATGAAGGTGAAAAGGGAATAGGGAACGTTGTTTTTAAACAGATTCAATGCTGTTATTATCCATTCATAGGTTGGGTGTGATCAAATCACACTGTGCTGTACAACTAAGTATGTTCTGTATTTTATGACAAAATAGGGTAGCCAGGTCCTTACACTGCAAACTCCCAGAAACCCCAGTTAAGCTGTTTAAAGTATAATCCAATTCAATTTACTTAAAATAATAGTAACAAATTTAAATCCCTTGCTTCTAGTTAGCCCTTTTCAACTGCATTTTCAGCAATTACCACCAAAAGAACGGCATTAGGACAAAGATTCTAGAGCGGGTATAATGATCAAATGCCATCTTAAGGAAGGCAAAAACAGTTTACCATGAACAAAACCGATTAAAGTTCCCAACCTTGCCAAACTCCCTGTTCAACGTATTCTGCCTCTCTCGGTTCACCTTTCAGCTGCCTGGAAGAGGCAAGTGGAAAATGTTAGTTTTCTGGAGAGATGAGAATGGAATTTAGAGGTTGGTCGGGGGTGATGGACTCACTCACGGACCGCAAGGCACAAGAGAAGTGGCGAACGTCTCCCAGGCAAATGAGGCATGAAGAATGAGGGCTGGAGTCAATCGGGAGATGGAGCAAGTATAAAACGGCAGAGGACGCGCAGGGGCCCGCGAATGGGGGAGGGGCAGGACGCGCAATCCCTCCCCTCCAACCCGGGGAGAGGGGCGGGGGATGCCGCGCGGGTCAATTTGCCTAGCATTGTTGCACCTGGGTAGCAATGGGACTCAGGCCAAGAATCCGGTTCGAGTGTTAGGAGGACGCTGAGGGGAGTCAGGAACATGGGTGGGGGTAGGGGTGAGGGGGAAACAGAGCACCTGTGCGGGGGAAAAGGGACGAAAACCCCCTATCGCCCCGGAGGGGCAGGGGCTGACCCCAGCGGACGCCCCTTTTCGCCGATGGTCGCGACGTGGGATCCCGTGCGCTTTCCCTCCCCACAGGAGCTCGGGCAGGCGCGTGCCGCCCCTCACAGCCCCGACGGCGGCAGAAAGGGAGGCGCAGGGCGCCCCCAGAGCCAGGAGAACAGCGCTTCCCTCGAGTCCTTTCCCCAGCAGCCCGGGCACCCGAGCCCACCTGGGCTGACCAGAAGCCCCTCCTTCAGATCGTACTCTGCCACTCCTCCGAGAGCTTAAGCTGTTGCTGTAGAGGTCGCCGTCGCCAGAACAGTCTCGGCCTTTAGTACCAAAGCGTGAAGCACAGAACCCGAGAAGCGCCACTACCACTTGCCAGGTTACCTCTTACTGCACACTACCTCCTCGCCCCGCCCCCGAACCCAAGCCATTGGTTGCCGGGCACCGCCCCATTCGTCTATTGGGCCGAAGAGGATGCCGTTCGGTCACCTAGAATGGCATATATGGTTTTTATTGGTCTAAATGTGAAGCAGTGCCCGCCCACTCTCTCAGAAGTTTCAGCTTCTGATTGGTTTTAATGTCTGTCTTTTCTCTTCCTTCATTTTTTTTCCTGTGGTGGAACACCTCCTTGCGGGAGACGCCGGCTCTGATTGGCTGAAAGGACGCTACGCTAGCCTGGGATAGGCATTGGGCCAAGGATGCGCCCGGCCCACTCGTTGGGGAGGAGACCAAGCGCCTCACTCTGGGTTTGTTTACACAGACTCTTGCTCCAGCTTCGTCTATTGGCTGAGCTGGAAGCCACTGCCACCGAGTTTTGCCTGTCAGCCTGCAAGGAGGACGGTAGGGGTGGGCCTCGGTAGGATTTCCCCCAGCTGTCAATTACCAAAGGAAGAGCTTTGATGCAAGCTGCTTCGGACCTGGTGCTATTCTCTGTAGGGAAAATTAAGGAGTTGAGCTCCTTGGGATGCTGGAAGGAAGCAAAGGGACGCTGGAAGGAAGCCGACGGATGCTTCCACGTTTCTAGAAACAAACCTAACTTCTTGAGTGCTTTAAAAAAATAAAACTTGGCCGGGCGCGGTGACTCACGCCTGTAATCCCAGCACTTTGGGAGGCCGAGGCGGGCGGATCACAAGGTCAGGAGTTCGAGACCAGCCTCGCCAGTATGTTGAAACCCCGTCTCTACTAAAAATGCAAAAATTAGCTAGGCGTGGTGGCGGGCGCCTGTAGTCCCAGCTACTCTGGAGGCTGAGGCAGGAGAATCACTTGAACCCGGGAGGCAGAGGTTGCAGTGAGTCAAGATCACACCACTGCTCTCCAGTCTGGGCAACAGAGTGAGATTCTGTCTCAAAAATAAATAAATAAAAACTAAAATAAAACTTTATTTCCCCTCTTGGATTTATGATGTCCAATCTGCCTGCAAAGGACTTCGAATTGTATTCCACAGGAAGTGGGGATTTCTTTGTGGAGCTCTTACTTTATACATTTTTCTTTCCGCCTCCCCCCCTCCCACCTCTCAAGCTGACTGTATACATGACACAAAGTTAATAAGAGATTGCAGAAGGAATGGAAAAATATAAAAATGAAGAAGACAAACTCAAATAACAATTACAGATATTAGCTATATACTTTGATACGATTTGGCTCTGTGTCCCCACCCAAATCTCATGTTGAATTATAATTCCCAGTGTTGGAGGAGGGACCTGGTGGGAGGTGATTGGATCATGGGGGCAGATATCCCCCTTGCTGTTCTCATGATAGTGAGTGAGTTCTCACAAGATCTGATGGTAAAAAAAGTGTTTGTCACTTCCCCCTTAGCTCTCTCTCCCTCTTGCCAACATGTGAAAACGTGCTTGCGTCCCCTTTGCCCTGATTGTAAGTTTCCTGAGGCCTCTGCAGCCATGCCTCCTGTACAGCCTGTGAAACTGTGAGTCAATTAAACCTCTTTTCTTTATAAATTACTCAGTCTCAGGTAGTTCTTTATAGCAGTGTGAGAATGGACTAATACATACTTAATATTAAATAATATAATAAGTAAATACATAAATACATTCATTCAACAAATATTATTTAGCGTCTACTATGAATGTTCTAGGCTCTGATCAAGGAATTGGGTATATGATATGAATAAGACAATGAAGATGCACCCATGGTGTTTATACTGTAGTGAAGGAGACTGACAACAGAAAAGTAACCAATAAATAATAAAATGGTTTGTTATGAGTAAATGCTACAAAGGAAAATAAAGCAGAGTTATGGGATGGTTGGGGAAATGGCTATTTTAAGTAGGATGGTTAGTTTAAGAACTGTTTGAGGAAACAGCACTGAACAGAGATGTGAATAATGTGAAGAAGTGAAGAGTGGGAAGGGGCTAATAAGCAGGGCCACTATAGTGCACAACTCCAGGATCACTAGTCACATTGCTGCATGTATTTTGAAGTTGTATATTAGGTGTACATCCATTTAGGGCTGCCTACTCTGGTTTAAAGCTTTATTTGCTTACATAATTGAAATGAATACTGCAAGAAACATGTGTCTTTTAGATAAAAAAATCTGTCTCTAAGATAGCATCCCCATACCCTCCACTGCTTCTTTCCCTGAATTGGCCTTCAGGTGTATGATGACAGAAAGTTTACACAATCTCATAGCTTTGAAAAACAGGCTCTTCAGGTCCACATGGTGTCCTTGTACATTCAGAAATACTCTTTGAAGATGAACTTTTATTGCCAGGATAGCAATGGGATGTAAGGAAGGGTTGATGAAATTCTCTTGTCTCACTTCCTACCACTGGTGTCATCTATTATAAATTCATGGCTGGGTATTACCAGTGATAAAGAGAAAAGTCTTAAAAGCAGGCAGAAAAAAAAGTGGTCATTTTAAGTAGAATGGTTAGTTTAAGAGCTGTTTGTGGAAAGACCATTGAACAGAGATGTGAAGAAGTGAAGAGCAGGAAGGGGTTGGGAAACATACAGAGGGGAAAAATAGATAAGAATTACAGCAAATTTCTTATCAGAAACTATGGAGGCCAAAAGACAATGAAGGAATGAGGTAGTAATGTGGGTATCTGGTGGTGCTGTGCAAGGACAGATAGGAGACAAAAACCAGTCATAAAGTTTAGGAAATGATGTCAATGAGAGGGAGGGAGGCAAGAGAAGGCCATCACCCTTCCCCACATCCTATTGCTATTAAGGCAATAAATCTTCAACGTTGAAGATTACATCATTTTGTTTTTTAAAATTTAATTGTGGTAAAATATATATAAAATTTACTATCTTAACTATTTTAAGTGTACAGTTCAGTTACAGTAAGTGCATTTACATTGTTGTGCAATCATCACCACAATCCACCTGCAGAACATTTTCATCATTCCTAACAAAAATTCTGTACCCATTAAACACTAACTCCCCATTCTCCCCTTCCCCCAGCCCCTGGAAATCACCATTCTGTTTTTCGTATCCATGAATTTGACTGCTCCAGGTATCACATGTAAGTGAAATTATGTAATATTTGTCCTTCCGTGTTTGGCTTTGTCTCCCACGTTTAAGTATCAGAATTTATTTTCTTTTTAGGGCTGAGTAGTATCATTATAGGTATATGTCCTATTTTGTTTATCAATTCATCCATTGATGGACATGTGGGTTGTTTCTATCTTTTGCCTATTGTGAATAATGTTGGTATGCAAATATCTGTTCAAGGGCCTGCTTTCAATTATTTTAGGTATGTATCCAGAAGTGGAATCGCTAGGCCATATAGTAATTCTATGTTTAATTTTTTGAGGAGCCACCATACTGTTCTCCACAGTGGCTGCACCATCTTGCATTCCCACCAACAGTGTACAAAGGTTCCAATTTCTACACATCCTTGCCAACAGTAGTTTCTTTTCTGTTTTTTTTTTTTTTTTTAAAGTAATAGCCATCCCAATGAGTGTGAAATGGTATGTTATTAAGGTTTTGGTTTGCATTTTATTTTATTTTTCCTATAACTCAGAATGCAATTTTATTTCATTTATTTTTCAAGACAGGGTCTTGTTCTTTCACCCAAGCTGGAGTGCAGTGGCGTGATCACGGCTCACTACAGCCTCAACCTTGGGCTCAAGCAATGCTTCCACCTTGGCCTGCCAAGTAGCTGGGACTACAGGCACGTGCCGCCATGCCCAGCTAATTTTTAAATTTTTTGTAGATATGGGATCTCACTATGTTGCCTAGGGTGGTCTTATGCCTGGACTCAAATGATCCTCCCAACTCAGCCTCCCAAACTGCTGGGATTACAGGCATGAGGTACCACTCCCAGCTTGGTTTGCATTTACCTAATGATTAGTTATGTTGAGCATCTTTTTTTTTTTTTTTTTTTTTTTTTTTGGTGCCTATTGGCAACTTGAACATCTGTTTTGGAGAAATGTCTATTCAAGTCCTTTGCCCATTTTTTGAATCAGATTGTTTTCTTTTTGAGTTGTAGGGGTTTAAAGAAACATTCTCAACATTAACCCCTTATCAGATATATGATTTGCAAATATCCTGTGAGTTGCCCTTTCTCTATATTGATAGTGTCCTTTAATACTTGGGGACTATATTTCTGATTGTGCAGGTATACCATCTGGCCCTAGAGAGCTTATTTTTCAAAGCTATAAGATCTCATAAGCCCTCTCTTACCATACTCCTGAAGGCCACCTTAGGGAAAGAAGCACTGCTGGGTATAGAGAGATTATTACAGAGACAGATCATTTTTTCCCCAAAAGAGCTAAGCATTTCTTATAAGGTTCATTTTATTTAACCAGACAAAGCTTTAAAGTGGAGTGGATATCTAGTTGGTTTTTGGTCTCCCCTCACAACCTAGAGAGGTTCCTGGAAGAAAATGAGATAAGCTGGGAGATAAAGAAATCAGTGGATACTCCAACAGCCAACCAAAAGATTCTTCTAGACATCTTCAGGTACCCCAAGAAGAATGTAAAAAAGAGAAGAGTCTTTGACTCCTCTCTCAAGAGAGTTGTATTATCCATTCATGGTAGAATCAGGAGGACTTCTGCAACCGAGGATCACTAACCCTGGGCATTTTCCACTTGAACATTTCAACACTTCTTTCTGGGCACCATCCTCCACTCATCTATGACTTAATTAGTCCAAGAACCCAGGCTTATACTACTAGGCAAATAATCTTTCTATGGGGACATCGACTAACCCACAATAAAATACCTAGAGATACTGGCATTTGGAAGTACCCAAGGAATTTCTGGATCCCACCTTATTCCCTGTGGAGAGACCAACTACTCAACAAGCCCCATTACACATTGTTATCTTTATAGTACCTCATTCTTTTTTTCTTTCTTTTTTGAGACAGGGTCTTGCTCTATTGCCTAGGCGGAAGTAGAGTGGCACCATCATAGCTCACTGCAGTCTCAAACTCCTGGGCTCAAGTGATTCTCCCTCCACGGTCTCCCAAATAATGGGGATTATAGGTATACACCACCATGTCCTGATCATTTATTTATTTATTTTTGTACAGATAGGGTCTTGTTATATTGCCCAGGCTGGTCCTAAACTCCTGGCCTCAAGCAATCTTGCCACCTTGGCTTCCAAAGCCCTGGGATTACAGGTGTAAGCCACTGTGCCTGGCCTAGTGCCTCATTCTTTAATATAAACAGACAGTTAATGATTACCAGAAAATTGAGGAAAGCCTCTAACATAAATGACAAAGATCAAAATAAATATACAGAAAAAATTAACTCAGTGGTAACAGAAATAATGCAAGAAGCAAAGGAAAATGGAAAAAAAACCCTTAATATTCTTTAAAAAAAGATACTGTATCACCAAATAAGAATAAAATGCTGCTTTTAAAAAAGAAACATTCAGAGAACAAAAAAGCATTCTTGGAAATTAAAAATAAGAACTCTTCAAAATTTAGAGCTTTATTTTGCTCTCACATATCAGCAGCCTGGAAGTAAGAAACTCCGGGGCTTCCACATTTCACACAGCAGGCAAGAGCAAGTAAAGAAGGCTATGTCTCTGCCCTCAAGAGACTTCGAGGAAGCCTTTCACTCACCATTTCCATCCAGCTGAATAGAACGTAGTCATCTGGATAAACTTAGCTTGCAGGAGAGACTGAGAAATGAGTTATATGACCAAGTGACTAGTTAAACACGAGTTTTACTATTAAGTAAAAAGAGGAAAATGGATCTAAAGATCACTGAAAAACTAGAAGATAAAGACATGAATGTCTCATGAAGCAAAATAAAAAAGAAAGTTAGATGGAAAATAGGAGAGAAAGTATGATAAATGTTCTAGAAGGAGAGAGTAGTCCCCAGGAGAGGAGGAAATAAATTAAATATCAAAAACATGCCTCATAACCAAAATAACCTGAGTCCCTTAATTGAAGGAATTCATCAAGTGCCCAACACTTTGAATATAAAGGGCCCACACCAGTAATAAGTAACACTTGTTAAATTTTAACTGTGTGCCAGGTATCAATTTAAGCACTTAACATGTATTAACCCCATTTAATTTTCAAAACAACAGTGTGAGTACTGCTACTATTCCCATTTTACAAATGGATAAACTGAGGCAGATCATTCAGCTAGTAAGTGGTGGTGTTCTGTGTTCCTGCAGAGGAGGAATGCATTCAGATGTCTAACCTGATAACACTATACAAGTACCAAGAAGGCACAAAGAGATGTATTGTGCATATTATGAGGTTTTCCATGCTTCAGGCTTACAAGCAGGTCAGCAAATGAAAGAGGCAGGAGGGGTAACTGGTTTTGGGTTTAATTGTGGCTAGCGGGTAGGGCGGGGGTAAGGGTTTTCATTAACAGGTTAGGGCTTGCAAGATTTGAACTTCCCAAAGGAGGGTGCACTTTTTTTTACTGACTTGCCTACATGTAGGGCAAGATGGTAAGAGGGAGGATGGGGATTAAAAGCTGTCAGCTGGCCAGTCTTGGTGGCTGAAACCTGTAATCCCAAAACTTTGGGAGGCTGAGGTGTGCGAATCACGTGAGGTCAGGAGTTTGAGATCAGCCTGGCCAACATGGTGAAACCCCATCTCTACTAAAAATACAAAAATTAGCTGGGCGTGGTGGTGCATGCCTGTAATCCCAGTTCACTCTGGAGGCTGAGGCAGGAGAATTGTTTGAACTCTGGAGGTGGAGGTTGCAGTGAGCCAAGATCGCGCCACTGCACTCCAGCCTGGGCGACTGAGCAAGACTCTGTCTCAAATAAATAAAAAATAAGTAAATAAGTAAAACCTGTCAGCAGTCAAATATTAAAAATGGAGTCTGACTCTTTATTAAAAGCTGCGATTCAAGTCAAAGCACTTGCAAAGCTGTAGGGATAAGGACAAGATTCTAAAAGTTTCCAGAAAGAAATAGGTCACACACAAACAAGTCAGGAATCAGAAGAAAATCAGACTTTCCACAACTAACACAGGAAGATAGAAACCAGTGGTGCGATACCTTCAAAATTCAGAAGGATAATGATTTCTAAGCTAGAAATCTATACCCAGCCATACTATCAATTCAGTGTGAGGGTGGAATAAAGATATTTTCAGAAAAGCAAAGTTCAAGAAATCTAATTATCAGGTACCCTTTATCAGGGACTACTGGAGGATATGCACGACTGTATGGTATATTTTCAATTTTCTGTATATAATGATGTTTGACATCTTTAAAAATCTGGCTGGGGTTTGGGCTCAGTAGCTCATGCCTATTACCATAGCACTTTGGGAGGCTGAGGCAAATGGATCACTCAAGCCCAGGAGACTGAGACTAGCAACATGGCAAAACCTTATCTCTACAAAAAATACAAAACTTGGCTGGTGTGGTGGGCAAGGCTGTAGTCTTGGCTACTGGGGTTGGGGTGGTGCTGAGGTTGGAGGATCTCCTGAGCCTGGGGAGGTGGAGGCTGCAGTGAGCTGTGATGGCGCCAATGCACTCTAGCCTGGAGGACAGAGTGAGGCCCTGTCTCAAAAAAGAAAAAAAAAAAAATCTGGAGAGAAACTGCCCCTCCTGGGGCCGGTCAATTCTTAGAGATGGCAAAGGGCTCAGCGGGAGCTGTACTTTGTCTGGCCCACAGACCCCAAGAAGCAACATTCATCTGCTTTAATCATGCCAGAGCCAAGTACCGGGCAACTAGAGATCATCCCTATAGCTTAGAGCCTACCCAAATCATTCAAATTTGTCATTCCTAAACCCAGCCCTGCCTTTCCCAAGGAAATCCCAATTAAGGTTCTAGCTTAGGTTTTTCACTTGTTCCTGTCTTGGGCCACTAAGCCAAAACCTGGTGCCTTCCCCTGCGACCCTGTGTGGCATGCAGTGATCCCTTCTCTAAGACTTGTAAGTATAATAAGCTTTGTTTTCATGAGCCTCTCCAGTGCCTCCCCTTGTGGCTGCACCTGACTGACCATGTCACAAGAACGCAAAACCATCATCAAAATTAGAAAGCAAGAAAGAGGAAGACACATAACTAAGGAAAGCAGGAGAGCTAAGAAAAGAGAAGAATGGTGGCGGGGGGGAGGGAGGATTTGTCAGCATGACAGTGAATGGGGCAAGACCTGTCCTGCAGGCATAGAGTGGCTGCAATGAGATGAGTGCTCTAGCGTGATGTCTTCCAGAAAAACAGGAACTGATATGTCACTATTTAAAAAAAAATTCACGGCCATACTGACAGGTGATTTCATAGCTGGGAATGAGTTAATGATAAATACACAGACGACTAAGATGGAATTGTCAGTTCAGGAAAAGACAAAAGAAAAGGCATATAATCATACTACTACTCTTTGTGGCTTAGCTGCAAACAACAATAACAAGTACATATACAGCATTTGGTATGTGCTAGGCACTATTCTAAGTGTCTTTCATTTATTAACTTATTTAAGCCTCCCAGCGACTCATTTTACAGATCAGAAATATTTGGCAAAGATGTTAAGTAAAGGTACTTGTCAAATATTACAGAGTATATTAGTCTCCTGCTGCTAAAACAAATTACCACAAACTTGATAGCTTAAAACAATACAAATTCATTATCTTATAGTTCTGGAGGCCAAAAAGAGGTTTCTATGAGCTAAAATCAGGGTGTTGGCAGGCCTGTATTCCTTCTGGAGCTCTAGGGGGAACCCCTTTCCTAGTCATTTCCATTTTCTAGGGATCATACACATTGCCTGGCTGGTGGCCTCTTCCTCCATCTTCAAAGCCGGCAATGTAGCATTTTCTTGCCCTCTGACTCTGCTTCTGTTCTTACAACTGTCTCTGATTCTGATTCCTCTGCCTTCCTCTAACAGGGACTCTTGTGATTACATTCGGCCCACCTACCAATCCAGGATAATCTCTCTATCTCAGAATCCTTAATTTAGTCACAACTTCAAAGTCCCTTTTACTATGACAGTTAACATATTCATAGGTTCTGGGGATCAGGGTGTGGGCATTTTTGAGGGGACAGTATTCAGCCTGTCAAACACAGCTAGGGGTAGAGGCAAGATTCAAACCTAAGTAACTGATCTCCAGAATTGTTACTCTTAATCACTATGCTTCGGGGCCTTTATGACAATACTCACATAGTCATCATCATTTGAATACCAAATAGGGCTCTAACGAAGTTTGGGGTGTAACCACATTGGGAGGATAGGGAGTAGTATAGGGAACTCTCTAATGCCACTCATTACATAGCATTTGGTATGTGCTAGGCACTGTTCTTTGTCTAGCAAATACTGAATGCTATGTAGTGAGTGGCATTAGAGAGCTAATTCTTCATATTTCACAGCAGAAAGGCAAGGGATAGGCTAGTCTAAAACAACAACAAAAAAATCCAAGAATAAGTATATAAGCGTTTCTTGATATATGAGAAATACATACCTCAAAAGAAGCAGATAAAAGCAGAAAAGAAGGCCGGGCACAGTGGCTTACGCCTATAATCCCAGCACTTTGGGAGGCCGAGGCGGGCGGATCACCTGAGGTCGGGACTTTGAGACCAGCCTGACCAACATGGAGAAACCCCATGTATTTTGTAAAAATACAAAATATTAGCCAGGCATGGTGGCACATGCCGGTAATCCCAGCTACTTGGGAGGCTGAGGTAGGAGAATCGCTTGAACCCAGGAGGCAGAGGTTGCAGTGAGCTGACAGTGCCATTGTACTCCAGCCTCGGCAACAAGAGTGAAACTCTGTCTAAAAAAAGAAAAAAAGAAAAAAAGGTAGAAAGGCATTGCCTCAAAAATGGCAGGGGGAACTGGTGATTTTTGTTATCAGCTGCGAAAAACCAATTGATTTTACAAACTGTGTGTAGGTATTTCTTTGATTAAACACATTTCATTAGAAAACCCCAAGGTGTGAATATGTGACTCTGTTTAAGGAGCTTCTGTCTGTAGTGTCCTCCCTGCCAGTCTTCACTGTCATGTTTCCCAGCTCCCTGACCTTTCAGGATCCTGTTTCTTGTCTTTGGCTCTTTGCACGATAGCTGGGTTTGGCTGACTTACCTCAGCCTTAGCACCCTCCCTTGGACACAGCTTTGGTATTTGTCCTCCAACTGGAAGTCCTGGGACTCTGGGTCTCTAAACCTCTGCTGTCAGAAGCAGGGCTAAACAAGGACTTACGTGGCTTTGGTGAGTTCCAGGCATGGCTTGTGGGCAAAGCACCTCTCTCCCATGTTTATGTGGTCCAAGCCAGAAGGCAAATATCAGAATCAAAGGCAAAAGTATCGTTCATACACCAGGGAGTTAATCTTAGGGGCAATACAGAGAACAGGAGCAAGGTCGTAGAGGCAACGTGAGATGAATGAACAGCAGTTAAGGAATGGAAGTGCCTTCTGAGAACAAGGAGTAGCAAAGGGGACTGAGGCACTGGGGTGGTCCTTGAGAGGGGGTGACAGCAAATGGGCCATCCAAAGGTTTGGGTCCTGGGCCTGTCATTCCAAATCCTCCAATAGCTTTTCTTTTTCTTTTCTTTCTTTCTTTCTTTTCTTTCTTTTTTTTTTTTTTTTGAGATAGAGTCTTGCTCTGTCACCCAGGCTGGAGTGCAGTGGCACCATCTCGGCTCACTGCAAGCTCCGCCTCCTGGGTTCATGCCAGTAGCTGGGACTACAGGCGCCTGCCACCACACCCAGCAAATTTTTTTTATTTTTAGTAGAGATGGGGTTTCACCATGTTAGCCAGGATGGTCTCGATCTCCTGACCTCGTGATCCACCCGCCTCGGCCTCCCAAAGTGCTGGGATTACAGGCGTGAGCCACCGCGCCTAGCTCAAATCCTCCAAGAGTTTTTCTAGACTCATGGTAGATGGCACTTTTCTGTCCCTTTTGAAGTTAGGCATGGATATGTGATTTTCTTTGGCCAGTAAAATGTAGTAGAAGCATATGTGCTTTGGACAGATTTTTTATTTTTTATTTTTTTGAAACTGAGTCTCGTTCTGTTGCCCAGGCTGGTGTGCAGTGGTGCAATCTCTGCTCACTGCAACCTTTGCCTCCTGGGTTCAAGTGATTCTCCTGCCTCAGCCTCCAGAGTAGCTAGGATTACAGGCACCTGCCACCACACCTGGCTAATTTTTGTAGTTTTAGTAGAGATGGGGTTTTGCCATGTTGGTCAGGCTGGTCTCCAACTCCTGACCTCAAGTGATCCACCCACCTTGGCCTCCCAAAGTGCTGGGATTACGGGCGTGAGCCACCACACCTGGCCTGTACAGGTACTTTAAAAGCCAGTACATCATATTCCACATCTTCTTTGTATCACAGTGATCAAGTAGCAGACGTTGAGATGGAGCCTCCATCAGCCTGGGTCTCTTGAGTAACTACAGTGAGAGACGCCTCTGCTGAATCACAGTGGACATAAAGAGTGACAAACTTTTGCTGTATTAAGACTCTGAGACTTTAGGATTGTTTGTCATCAGCCTGACCTAACCCATGATGCCTGATATAGGTCCTAAAGTCCAGTCACTGTTCTGAAGGCAGTGACTTTGTCTTAAGAACTCAATGAGCAAGGCAAGGGTTTTGCCTTAAGAACTTAATGGGTCAAGTCCAGAAAACCAAGTTCACTCAGAGAATCCAAAGGACAGGAGCAGTGCCTCAAATGATGGCAAAGTCAAGAGCCAAGAGCTGAGAAGAACTGGACCGGCATGAGAACAGGTTGGAAGTAAAGCTCAGAGAATGCTTGTTAATTTCTAGGGAAGGAAGTGAATTAAAGTGAGTAATATCTGTCTTTATTTTTTTCTCAGCTCTGATCCACAGGGTGGTCTGGTAGGTTTGAAGGCTCAAGGTCAAGTGGACATGAGGGTGGTGGAAGCATCAGTACTATGCAGTTTGTGGAGCTTCAGGTTGGTAGTACAGGGAGATGTAGGAACACAGTGCAGGTGCTCTGATTAGAGAGAAGGAGCAAAGTGTTGAAAACAAACCCTGTGACGATGAGGAGCTCTGTAGAGGCACACAGATGTTGATGATAGGTTCCCTTTGAGCCACTGAATAAGATGTTCCATTTGGTCATCACTGTGTGTAGTGGACAGTATTCAGCTGGACAAGGTTGTAGACTTCTAAGCTGGGAGATGAACTGAAAGTGAGGTCAGAGGTCAAATGATGAGTCCTCTGTAAAGGAAGATCTGATTAATAGACTGTCTCCAGGGGTGCAGATTAGGGCTAATATGAAAAATGTCCTTGTTAGAAAGTTGGGACAGGAACATTCAAGGCAGCACTGAGTGTTGGACAGGACACATTAATTCCTCAGGTGTCTCAGGTGTTCCTTCAGTGTGTAGATGCCATGTAGCAGTAATGTGTAGGATGCCATTTTTGATTCTGGCCTTTGGAGACCATATTCAGGGCTAAGTATAACTAGTCAGGAAGCATGGTGGCAGAGCATCAACCTGAACACATGCCCCCTGAGCTTTAGGGAAACAGTGTCTACCCGGCAGTTTTGGCTGCCTAGATTATATGATATTGGAAACTCAGAATAGTAAAAAGAGGCAGCCTACCTTGTATCAACAGAACTGCCCTGCACGTGGCAGCTGCTATAGGCTATGATGAGATGTATGAGATGTATGCCCTACCTTCAGATGCTGAGACCTCAGGAAACAGTGGCTAAAAGCTAAAATGTCCATTCCTTGGGATAATATTTTGTCTCCACTGGGCTCAGCTTCCATGCAAAATGGGCACAGGGTTGCAGTTAACAGACCTGATGTCCTTCTGAGATGCACATTATAGGTACCCCTATAACTTTGCTGTAAGCTAAGAGTCTAGAGACTATAAAATGCCATACGGGTTCAGACAAGGTCAAAGCAGAGACAAACAAACCCTACAGCCTCTGGATTACAGAGCTGCTTCCTAGGACCTAACAAATCACTTTACCTTCTGAATTAGTCAATTAGTGGTGCTGTGAGGGTAGGAAAGGAGCGAATGAACCACTAGTAACATCCAGTGCCCCCAAATATGGCTATGAGCTACACTGAGGCCTTGGTAGTCATGGTAGGAGCTGTTTACAAAGGTCACTGGGGGCTGGCTGAGGAATTGGTATTATGGTTTGTGAGAAGAGTTTCAGCTTCAGAAGAAGGAGTGCAGCTGCTTGGCTAGATCTCAGGCTGGGCACAAATTCAAGTGGATACTTGAACTAGGGAGGGGAGTGATGACAGACAGCCCCTCAGCTTCCCTGTAGGTGGTATGCATCTGAAACCTCTGGCATTGATGTGACAGAGGAACTGATGTTCCAGGTCCCAAGCAATGCTGCTGGGTGGCAGGCATGAGTCCTTCAGGAGATGCTCTGGTTATTGGCTTTCAGCTTGGAGAGGTCAAGACCCTCAGACAGTGTGGGCAGCATGTGACTAATAGGAGCTGGCTCTGGACACACTGCCTCCACAAACAGCTGGGTTCATGTGGTCATCTGGGTTACTGTCCTCTCTCCCTGCCTGCCCCCTACCCCAACATTTCAACTTCAGCAATACTGTTTCCTTTCTTCTTCCCAATTTTTTTTTCTTTTTTTTACAGAAAGTGGGTCCAGTCAACCACAAGGCTTTGTTTTGCTGAGTTGAGTATGCAAATACACAAGGACCTGTAGTCCTTCTCCACACAGTGCTTAACTTTCTCTGTAAAGAAACACTGAACAAATATTCTTTAAGCACTGATTTAATGGAACATCAAATCATTGACTTCTTTGGGTACTTGCATGTACTGATCTGCCCCCTCTGTCTGCCCTAAGAAGAGGATTCTAAGTATAACTGGAATGCAGAAAAACTCTTCATGTAGTTGAGGTCTACAGCACAGCACCAAACAGTTCAATGAAACATCAATGTGAAGATGCCAGGCAGAGACATGGGAGCCAGGAATGGGGCCATGCAAGAGTAGTCAGCCACAGTGAGGCAGGGCAAGACTGGTGTGACTGAATCATGACAGATCCTCCATGGTACTTGAAATCCCCTCCACTCCTCCATCAGGGACTAAATGAAAAAATGTCCCATCCCCCAAGATAGGGGCCCCAGCAGACCTCAAAGGCATAATCTGGCTGATGTTGGCATTGGTTAGGTCAATTACGATAGAACAGCTGACAGAAAGACATCCAGAGGGAGAGTCCAACAACTGTTTAAAAGAGAGCCAAGACTAAGATTGGAGAGGGAAAGTAGTGTCAGGTCTGAGAGGTGACAAAAGCAAATAAAGCTAGAAGGTTAGGAGCCAGATGGAAGGAAGGTAAGGAATAAAGGCAAACACCACCACCACCACCACCACCACCAACAACAACAACACAAAAGGGAAAGAGGACCTAGCTAGAACTTGTAAAAAGGGTCAAGATACCCAGGCCGGGCGCGGTGGCTCACGCCTGTAATCCCACCACTTTGGGAGGCCGAGGGGGGTGGATCACGAGGTCAGGAGTTTGAGACCAGCCCGGCCAATATGGTGAAACCCCGTCTCTACTGTAAACACAAAAATTAGCCGGGCGTGGTGGCACACGCCTGTAGACCCAGCTACTTTGGAGGCTGAGGCAGAAGAATCGCTTGAACCTGGGAGGCGGAGGTTGCAGTGAGCTGATATTGCACCACTGCACTCCAGCCTGAGCAATAGAGCAAGACTCTGTTTCAAAAAAAAAAAGGCAGGGGGCCAACCTCAAGGTGCTTGAGTAGGTTGGCCAAACTTAAATGCACAGGTTAAGAGGGAACATTATATAACTAAGAATACACATGATACTGTGATAGTTATTTAGTGGTAATGATGATATCAATGACCATTTATTTAAATAATAAGTTTTAAAATACCTTTGATACATTTGGAATAGTTGAGAAAATACAAATGTGTACTGGAGATGTTAGATAGCATTAGAGAATTATTGCTAATTTTGTTGGTTGTAATGATGGTATTGCAGTTAATAGGGAGAATATTCTTAATGTTTTCGAGCTCTAAGAAAATAAAGATTAACTGTCATGATAACTGAAATTAACTTTGAAATGGTTTAGTAATACATACACACACATATATATATACACATATATGAAGTAAATATGACAAAAATTTAACAAGTTTTGGATGCAGGTAATACTTCCATGTACTATTCTTTTGTTTTTCCTGTTTAAACATTTTTCTTAAAAATGTTATAAATAAAAGCTAACACTTAGTTTTTATCAGTAGATCTACCAGAAACTAAAATACAGCTAGGTATAAAATGATTATGCTAATGAAAAATCAAGACTATGTGGGTGAAAATATGTTATCAATTTTCAATGTCGACCAGAAACATTGGGCAAAAGTCTTTATCACAAGGAAACTTTGCAGAGCAAATTTGAGATTAGAGATGGCTGATAAAATAGTTTCCAAATTCCTCCAGCAGTTTCTTAGGTCTCTCCTGATTTCAGTAATCTAAATATTCATTTGCAAATGCATCTATTTTAAGGGCATTGGGAGTAATAATTTCTTTTTGCAAGTACTTGTATCTGTTATATGATCTTTATCACTTTTGTCTAGCATTTTTAGTTATGTCTTTGTGACTGTCTGATTTATTCCCCAGCAAAGTTGCCTTTTCTTCAAGGTTCATTTTTCAAAATTCTTGATTTCTCTATTCCACATGTACATGCCTGATAAGTACTTATTTATTTAAAAAAAATTTATTTAAGATTCATGTCCTGAATACATTTCCGGAACTCATAAACCTTACTACCATTATGCAATTTATCTTCTGCAAATCATTATTTTTCTACGGTAGCTTGCATGCTGAAAGCAAAGTGCATTCACATTCCCAATGATCAGAAGTGTCCCACTATACTCTGGGAACCAAAATTCCAAGAATACTTCCAGGTTCCAAATTTACCCCTCTGTAATGGAAAATCTCTCCTGCTGAGGTGGTAGTTTCTGATTGCACAATATTGTGTTCCCTTTCCAGGGCTGCAGGAGCCCAAACCCTCTTTTGAAAACCTCTTTCCCTACTGGAAACACAGGCTGTTCATTTAGCAATTAGAGCTGTCAGCACAGCAAGCTGGCAAGAGAGAGAGCAGCATCTGTTTCTGGGCAGGGAGCCCTTGGCAGAGCCAGGAGTTGAGGGACTGGGGAAATAGGTAGGACAGTGGCTCTAATTTGTCACTTCCCCAGCACTTATGTATTTGCATCTTGTATCCTGAAAAGTGATATATGTATTAATTTCACCTATATACTGGAGAGGAAAATTAGAAAATGTGGGAAGTAGATAAGAACAAGAATGGTCTGTGGGTCTCCAAGGTCTTGTACATAGTGATACTGCCTCATCCATTCATCTCTTCATTCAACACCCACCTACTGACTGTCTTTTCTATATCTGCTGCTGAGCTTGGTGCTGTGGACTACTGGTGAATGTGAGATGGTTCTTGTCCTTGAAGGGCACAGAGTGAGTGGAAAAAACTAAGTATAAATGAGAGCTACAAAGGATTACAGACTTTATGGGGGCATGGGGAACCCATACAAACAGGAATGGAATAAACTGTGGGTCTCCAGTATCCACCTGCCCTTTTGTTCTTAGGAGCCATATTTCCTAACCATTTACCATGTGAATTCTTTCCAAGCTGCTGCTTTAAGGTTTTCCGTTATCTAACCAGAAGCCTCAAATTCCTCAAATTTTTATGGCACATGCTATTTGTCCATAGCTATTTAGGTTTTGCCACCTAAATACATAGTATAAATCTTGCATCCTAAGATAAGTACCTAATGATTGTGGTAAGAGTCCTGTACTTTTACATAATGGCTAATTATATAATAGCTAGCAAATATACTTTTTGAGTACTTTCGACGTTAACTTGCTGTGTGGCCATTTGGCAAGGTCCCTCATCTCTCTTCTAGCTCTCAGATATTCCATCTGAAAAATGAAGAGATTTGTTCTGCCCTCCTTATCCCCTCCTTGAGTTGATGACCAAGGGCTCTGAAGAATGAATATATTTTATCTAAGCAAGGGTGTCTATTTTTCTAGACAAAATGATAGTTTATATTAATAAACAAATCTAATGAGCCAGAAAAATATTAAAAGGCTGGCAAACCAGAAAAATATTAAAAGGGTAGCAAATGTGTCCAGAAATGTCATTATCAAGAGATAAGCCGTTTCCTTCCATATAACTCTCTCTTAAACCAACCCCCACCACACACAGCCACAGATGGGACTGTCGTATACATAATGTTCTCTAGTCTCCTTTTCTCATTTGAAAAAAATATTGAGCATTTTTTCATGCTAATAAATCACAGCTATCATTTTTCTTTTATTATTATTATACTTTACGTTCTAGGGTACATGTGCACAATGTGCAGGTTTGTTACATAGGTATACATATGCCATGTTGTTTTGCTGCACCCACCAACTCATCATCTACATTAGGTATTTCTCCTAATGCTATCCTCCCCCAGCCCCCCACCTCCTGACAGGCCCTGGTGTGTGATGTTCCCCGCCCTGTGTCCATGTGTTCTCGTTGTTCAGCTCCCACCTATGGTGAGGCCTTTTGGTGTTTGGTTTCTGTCCTTGTGATAGTTTGCTTAGAATGATGGTTTCCAGCTTCATCTTTGTCCTTACCAAAGGGAAATGAACTCATCTTTTTTATGGCTGCATAGTATTCCATGATGTGTATGTGCCACATTTTCTTTCCTTCCTTCCTTCCTTCCTTCCTTCCTTCCTTCCTTCCTTCCTTCCTTCCCTTCCTTCCTTCCCTCCTCCCTCCCCACCTCCCACCTCTTTCTTTTTTTTTTTTTCTTTCTTTCTTTCTTTCTTTTTCTTTCTTTCTTTCTTTCTTTTCTTTTCTTTCTTTCTTTCTTTTTCTTTTCTTTTCTTTCTTAGACGGGTTCACTCTGTTACCCAGGCTACAGTGCAGTGGCGTGATCTCAGCTCACTGCAAGCTCCGCCTCCTGGGTTCACACCATTCTCCTGCCTCAGCCTCCTGAGTAGCTGAGACTACAGGCACCCACCACCAGGCCCGGCTAATTTTTTGTATTTTCAGTAGAGACAGGGTTTCACTGTGTTAGCCAGGATGGTCTCGATCTCCTGACCTTGTGATCCACCTGCCTCGGCCTCCCAAAGTGCTGGGATTACAGGCGTGAGCCACCAGGCCCAGCCATGTGCCACATTTTCTTAATCCAGTCTATCATTGATGGACATTTGGGTTGGTTCCAAGTCTTTGCTATGGTGAATAGTGCTGCAATAAACATAAGTGTGCATGTGTCTTTATAGTAGCATGATTTATAATCCTTTGGGTATACACCCAGTAATGGGATCACTGGGTCAAATGGTATTTCTAGTTCTAGACCCTTGAGGAATCGCCACACCGTCTTCCACAATGGTTGAACTAATTTACACTCCCACCAACAGTGTACAAGCATTCCTATTTCTCCACATCCTCTCCAGCATCTGTTGTTTCTTGACTTTTTAATGATCACCATTCTAACTGGTGTGAGATGGTATCTCATTGTGGTTTTGATTTGCATTTCTCTGATGACCAGTGATGATGAGCTTTTTTCGTATGTTTGTTGGCTGCATAAATGTCTTCTTTTGTGAAGTGTCTGTTCATATCCTTTGCCCACTTTTTGATGGGATTGTTTTTTTATTGTGAATTTGTTTAAGTTCTTTGTAGATTCTAGATGTTAGCCCTTTGTCAGATGAATAGATTGCAAAGATTTTCTCCCATTCTGTAGGTTGCCTATTCACTCTGATGATAGTTTCTTTTGCTGTGCAGAAGCTCTTTAGTTTAATTACATTCCATTTGTCAATTTTGGCTTTTGTTGCCATTGCTTCTTGTGTTTTAGTCATGAAGTCTTTGCCCATGCCTATGTCCTGAATGGTATTGCCTAGGTTTTCTTCTAGGGTTTTTATGGTGTTAGGTCTTACATTTAAGTCTTTAATCCATCTTGAGTTAATTTTTGTATACGGTGTAAGGAAGGGATCCAGTTTCAGCTTTCTACATATGACTAGCCAGTTTTCCCAGCACTATTTATTAAATAGGGAATCCTTTCCCCATTGCTTCTTTTTGTCAAGTTTGTCAAAGATCAGATGGTTTTAGATGTGTGGTGTTATTTCTGAGGCCTCTGTTCTGTTCCATTGGTCTATATATCTGTTTTGCTACCAGTACCATGCTGTTTTGGTTACTGTAGACTTGTAGTATAGTTTAAAATCAGGTAGCATGATGCCTCCAGCTTTGTTCTTTTTGCTTAAGATTGTCTTGGCTATGTGGGCTCTTTTCTGGTTCCATATGCACTTTAAAGTAGTTTTTTCCAATTCTGTGAAGAAAGTCAGTGGTAGCTTGATAGGGATAGCATTGAATCTATAAATTAGCTTGGGCAGTATGGCCATTTTCACAATATTGAGTCTTCCTATCCATGAGCATGGAATGTTCTTCTATTTCTTTGTGTTCTCTTTTATTTTGTTGAGCAGTGGTTTGTAGTTCTCCTTGAAGGGGCCCTTCACATCCTTTGTAAGTTGGATTCCTAGGTGTTTTATTCTCTTTGTAGCGATTGTGAATGGGAGTTCACTCATGATTTGGCTCTCTGTCTGTTATTGGCATATAGGAACGCTTGTGATTTTTGCACATTAATTTTGTATGCTGAGACTTTTCTGAAGTTGCTTATCAGCTTAAGGAGATATTGGGCTGAGATGATGGGCTTTTCTAAATATACAATCATGTCATTTGCAAACAGAGACAATTTGACTTCCTCTTTTCCTAATTGAATTCCCTTTATTTCTTTCTATTGCCTGATTGCCCTAGCCAGAACTTCCCACACTATGTTGAATAGGAGTGGTGAGAGAGGGCATCCTTGTCTTGTGCTAGTTTTCAAAGGGAATGCTTCCAGGTTTTGCCCATTCAGTATGATATTGGCTGTGAGTTTGTCATAAATAGTTCTTATTATTTTGAGATACATTCCATCAATACCTAGTTTATTGAGCATTTTTAGTATGAAGGGCTGTTGAATTTTGTCAAAGGCCTTTTCTGCATCTATTGAGATAATCAAGTGGTTTTTGTTATTGGTTCTGTTCATGTAATGGGTTACGTTTATTGATTTGTGTGTGTTGAACCAGTCTTGCATCCTAGGGATGAAGCCGACTTGATCGTGCTGGACAAACTTTTTGATGTGCTACTGGATTTGGTTTGTCAACATTTTCTTGAGGATTTTTGCATCTATGTTCATCAGGGATATTGGTCTAAAATTCTCTTTTTTTGTTGTGTCTCTACCAGGCTTTGGTATCAGGATGACGCTAGCTTCATAAAATGAGTTAGGGAGGATTCCTTCTTTTTCTATTGATTGAAATAGTTTCAGAAGGAATGGTACCAGCTCCTCTTTGTACCTCTGGTAGAATTCGGCTGTGAATACGTCTGGTTGTGGACTTTTTATTTTGTTTAGTAGGCTATTAACTATTGCCTCAATTTCAGAACCTGTTGTTGGTCTATTCAGAGATTCAACTTCTTCCTGGTTTAGGGAGGGTGTATGTGTCTAGGAATTTTCCATCTTATTTAGATTTTCTAGTTTATTTGCATAGAGGTGTTTATAGTATTCTCTGATGGTAGTTTGTATTTCTGTGGGATTGGTGGTGATATCCCCTTTATCATTTTTTGTTGCATCTATTTGATTCTTCTCTCTTTTCTTCTTTATTAGTCTTGCTAGCAGTCTATCTATTTTGTTGATCTTTTCAAAAAAGTCAGCTCCTGGATTCATTGATTTTTTGAAGGGTTTTTTATGTCTCTATCTCCTTCAGTTCTGCTCTGATCTTAGTTATTTCTTGCCTTCTGCTAGCTGTTGAATGTGTTTGCTCTTGCATCTCTGGGTCTTTTAATTGTGATGTTAGGGTGTCCATTTTAGATTTTTCCTGCTTTCTCTTGTGGGCATTTAGTGCTATAAATTTCCCTCTACACACTGCTTTAAATGTGTCCCAGAGATTCTGGTATGTTGTGTCTTTGTCCTGATTGGTTTCAAAGAACATCTTTATTTCTGCCTTCATTTTGTTATGTACCCAGTAGTCATTCAGGAGCAGGTTGTTCAGTTTCTATGTAGTTGTGCGGTCTTGAGTGAGTTTCTTAATCCTGAGTTCTAATTTGATTACACTGTGGTCTGAGAGATACTTTGTTGTGATTTCTGTTCTTTTACATTTGCTGAGGAGTGTTTTACTACCAATTATGTGGTCAATTTTAGAATAAGTGTGATGTGGTGCTGAGAAGAATGTATATTCTGTTGATTTGGGGTGTAGAGTTCTATAGATGTCTATTAGGTCTACTTGGTCCAGAGCTGAGTTCAGGTCCTGGATATCCTCATTAACCTTCTGTGTCATTGATCTGTCTAATATTGACAGTGGGGTGTTAAAGTCTCCCATTATTATTGTGTGGGAATCTAAGTCTCTTTGTAGGTCTCTAAGGGCTTGCTTATGAATCTGGGTGATCCTGTATTGGGTGTATATATATTTAGGATGGTTAGGTCTTCTTGGTAAATTGATCCCTTTACCATTATGTAGTGGCCTTCTTTGTCTCTTTTGATCTTTGTTGGTTTAAACTCTGTTTTATCAGAGACTAGGATTGCAACCACTGTTTTTTTTTTTTTGCTTCCCATTTGCTTGGTAGATATTCTTCCATCCCTTTATTTTGAGCCTATGTGTGTCTTTGCAGGTGAGATGGGTCTCCTGAATACAGTACACCAATCTTGACTCTTTATCCAATTTGCCAGTCTATGTCTTTTAATTAGGGCATTTAGCCCATTTACATTTAAGGTTAATATTGTTATGTTTGAATTTGATCCTGTCATTATGATGTTACTTTTGCCCGTTAATTGATGCAGTTTCTTCATAGCATCAATAGTCTTTACCATTTGGCACGTTTTTGCAGTGGCTGGTATGGGTTGTTCTTTTCCATGTTTAGTGCTTGCTTCAAGAGCTCTTGTAAGGCAGGCCTGGTGGTGACAAAATCTCTCAGCATTTGCTTGTCTGTGAAGGACTTTATTTCTCCTTCACTTATGAAGCTTAGTTTGGCTGGATATGAGATTCTGGGATGAAAATTATTTTCTTCAAGAATGTTGAGCCAGGCGCAGTGGCTCATGCCTGTAATCCCAGCACTTTGGGAGGCCGAGGCGGGCAGATCACAAGTTCAGGAGATCGAGACCATGGTGAAACCCTGTCTCTACTAAAATTACAAAAACTTAGCCGGGTGCGATGCCAGGTGCCTGTAGTCTCAGCTAATCCATAGGCTGAGGCAGGAGAATGGCGCGAACCCAGGAGGTGGAGCTTGTAGTGAGCCAAGATCATGCCACTGCACTCTAGCCTGGGTGACACAGCGAGACTCCATCTCAAAAAAAAAAAAAAAAAAAATTGTTGAATATTGGCCCCCACTCTCTTCTGGCTTGTAGGATTTCTGCTGAGAGATCCGCTGTTAGTCTGATGGGCTTATCTTTGTGGGTAACCCGACCTTCCTCTCTGGGCCCTTAACGTTTTTTTCCCTAATTTCAACCTTGGTGAATCTGAAAATTGTGTGTCTTGGGGTTGCTCTTCTCAAGGAGTAGATTTGTGGTGTTCTCTGTATTTCCTGAATTTGAATGTTGGCCTGCCTTGCTAGGTTGGGGAAGTTTTCCTGGATAACATCCTGAAGAGTGTTTTCTAAGTTCGTTCCATTCTCCCCATCACTTTCCGGTACACCAGTCAAATGTATATTTGGTCTTTTCACATAGTTCCCATATTTTCTGCAGGCTTTGTTCATTTCTTTTCACTCTTTTTTTCCTCTAATCTTATCTTCTCACTTTATTTCATTAATTTGATCTTCAGTCACTGATATGCTTTCTTCCACTTGATCAAAATGGCTATTGAAGCTTGTGCATGCATCACGAAGTTCTTGTGCCATGGTTTTCAGCTCCATCAGGTCATTTAAGGTCTTCTCTACACTGTTTATTCTAGTTAGCCATTTGTCTAACCTTTTTTCAAGGTTTTTAGCTTCCTTGCAATGGGTTAGAACATGTTCCTTTAGCTCGGAGATGATGACCTTCTGAAGCCTACTTCTGACAACTTGTCAAACTCATTCTCCATCCAGTTTTGTTCTCTTGCTGGCAAGGAGCTGCAATCCTTTGGAGGAGAAGAGGTGCTCTGGTTTTTGGAATTTTCAGCTTTTCTGCTCTGGTTTCTCTCCATCTTTGTGGTTTTTATCTACCTTTGGTCTTTGATGTTGGTTACCTACAGATGGGATTTTTGTCTTTTGTTGATATTGATGCTATTCTTTTCTGTTTGTTAGTTTTCCTTCTAACAGTCAGACCCCTCAGCTGCAGGTCTGTTGGAGTTTGCTGGAGGTCCACTCCAGACCCTGTTTTCCTGGGTATCACCAGTGGAGGCTGCAGAACAGCAAATATTGCTGCCTGATTGTTCCTCTGGAAGCTTCGTCCCAGAGGGGCTCTGGCCGTTTGAGGTGTCTGTCGGCCCCTACTGGGAGGTGTTTCCCAGTCAGGCTACACGGGGGTCAGGGGCCCACTTGAGGAGGCAGTCTGTCCATTTTTGGAGCTCGAACACCATGCTGAGAGAACCACTGTTCTCTTCAGAGCTGTCAGACAGAGACGTTTAAGTCTGCAGAAGCTGTCTGCTGCCTTTTGTTCTACTATGCCCTGCCCCCAGAGGTGGAATCTATAGAGGCAGCAGGCCTTGCTGAGCTGCAGTGGCCTCCACCCCGTTTGTGCTTCCTGGCCTCTTTGTTTACACTGTGAGCTACTCAAGCAATGGTGGACACCACTGCCCCTGCCAGGCTGCAGCCTTGCAGGTTGATCTCAGACTGCTGCGCTAGCAGTGAGCAAGGATCTGTGGGTGTGGGGCCTGCTGAAGCAGGCATGGGAGGGTATCTCCTGGTCTGACGGTTCTTAAGACTGTGGGAAAAGCACAGTATTTGGTCAGGAGTGTACCATTTCTCCAGGTACAGTCTGTCATGGCTTCCCTTGGCTCGGAAAGGGAAATCCCTTGATCCCTTATACTTCCCGGGTGAGGTGATGTCCCACCACTTCAGCTTGCCCTCTGTGGGCTGCACCCACTGTCCAACCAGTCCCAGTGAGATGAATCAAGTACTGCAGTTGGAAATGCAGAAATCACCTGTCTTCTGTGTCGTTCTCTCTGGGAGCTGCAGACTGGAGCTGTTCCTATTCAGCCATCTTGGAAACTATCCCCTATCATTTTTCTTTTACTTTCATTTTAGGTTCAGGGGTACATGTCCAGCTTTGTTACATGTAAATTGCATGTCATAGGGGTTTGGTTTACAAATTATTTCAGCACCCAGGTAATAAGCATAGCACTGGATAGGTAGTTTTTTGATCCTTACCTTCCTCCCTCTCTCTATCCTCAGGTAGGCCTCAGTGTCTGTTGTTCCCTTGTGTCCATATGTACTCAGGGTTTAGCTCCCACTTATAAATGAGAACATGTGGTATTTGGTTTTATGTTCCTGTATTCATTTATTTAGGCTAATGGCCTTTAGCTCCATCCATATTGCTACAAAGGACATGATCTTGTTCTTTTGATGGCTGTGTAGTATTCTATGGTATATATGTACCACATTTTCGTTATCCAGTCTACCATTGATGGGCATTTAGGTTGATTCTATGTCTTTGCTATCATGAATAGTGCTGCAATGAACATACACATGCATGTGTCTTTATGGTAGAGTGATTTATATTCCTTCGGGCATATATTCAATAATAGAATTGCTGGGTTGAGTCATTCTACTTTGAGTTCTTTGAGAAATTGCCAAACTGCTTTCCACAGTGGCTGAACTAATTTATATTCCCATCAGCAGTGTGTAAGCATTTTTTTCTCTGCAACCTTGCCAACATCTGTTATTTTTTCACTTTTTAATAATAGCCCTTCTCACTGGTATAAGACAGTATCTTATTGTGGTTTTGGTTTGTATTTCTCTAACGATTAGTGATGTTGAACATTTTTTCATGCTTGTTGGCTGTGTGTTTGTCTTCTTTTGAAAAGTTAGACTATCGTTTGTAATATATGTACAGGATTCCATTGTTGTATGTATGTCATAATTAACTGGCTCCCTATTAATTTTTGTGTTATTCCTGATATAAAATATCAGGATTAATGCCCTTGCAAATATATCTTTAGAAATTTGTATTGTTCATTCCATAAGATAATTTATAGAAGTAAAATTGCTGAGTTACCTCCTCCCCAAAATGTAACTATTATGTAGAATTTTAAGCTGATTATTCTCTTGTTTTTCTTCATAATTTACCCCATTTGTATTTATTGATACATGCCTGCATAGAAGTTTCAAAAATTCTTTTTTTTTTTTTTTGAGACGGAGTCTCGCTCTGTCGCCCAGGCTGGAGTGCAGTGGCCGGATCTCAGCTCACTGCAAGCTCCGCCTCCCGGGTTCACGCCATTCTCCTGCCTCAGCCTCCCGAGTAGCTGGGACTACAGGCGCCTGCCACCTCGCCCGGCTAGTTTTTTGTATTTTTTAGTAGAGACGGAGTTTCACCGGGTTAGCCAGGATGGTCTCGATCTCCTGACCTCATGATCTGCCCGTCTCGGCCTCCCAAAGTGCTGGGATTACAGGCTTGAGCCACCGCGCCCGGCCCCAAAAATTCTTATGTAGGGCAGACTTACCTGTCTTCTTTAGGATTTAAGACTTTTGTTTTATGTTTCAAAATGCCCCTCACCTCTATCTATATTCACTGTATTTTCTTTTAATGTCAGTTTCAACTTTTTACATTTAAGTGCAAAAATAATCTGGAATTTATCTATTTGATTTAGGAGTTGAGGTGGGGGTTCAACTAATCTCCCCCAACAATGCCCAGATGGCTAACCAATTATCCCAATAGCATGGTTTTCAGTAATTTATGTTTCTTAAGAAGAATAATACAACCCCTTTTTTTCTGCTTGCATGTTAGAAACCAAGGAAGACATGGTTCTAAGAATGTAATCCAGTGTCATAATACCAAGCTCTGACACCAATGTGAGGGAGCTGTATATGAAAAAGTTAACAAATGTCCTTTCCTCTTTGGTTTATACTAAATTAGGAGTCATGTGTGCATCTTTTTAAATTGTTTTTTGTTCATTCACTTATTTATTCAACACATATTTGTTGAGTGCCTATTGTATATCAAATACTGAAGCTGGATTTCGGCTTCATCTGTCCCCATTTGTCCCTTTGGTCAGCTGCCTGACTATATGCAGTGGCCCTGGGCAGGAATGAAATCACTATGAAGGCAATACTTGAGCAAATGTCTGAAGGAAGTGAAAGAGTCAACCCCATGGTTAATTGAAGGAAAGGCATTCTAAGGGAGAGAACAGCAAATGCAAAGATCCTGAGATAGGACTATGCTTGGCATATTTGAGGAGATGAAAAAACAGCTCTCATGGCTAGAATGAAGTAAACAAGAGGGAGAGTAGTAGTTGATGAGGTAAGAATGGTAAGCGGTCATATATAAGTGAGATTTGCAAACACAATAAAACGAAAGAATGGTAAGTGGGGATGTAGACAGTGTAGTGTCTTACGGGCTATTGTAAGAACTTTGGCTTTTACTGTTGAGTGAAATGATTTTACTTCATTTTAAAGGGATTTCTTCAGTTGGGTGGGAATAAACTACAGTAGGAGTAAGTGAGACCAATAAGGCAAGAGATGATAGTAGCCTAGATCAAGGTAGCAGCAATGAAGTAACTGGATGTGGGTGTGGATGTGTGTGTGTGTGTGTGTGTGTGTGTGTGTGTGTGTTTATTTTTTGAGATAGGCCCTCGTGCTGTCATCCAGGCTGGAGTGTAGTGGAGTTAATGGCTCAATGCAGCCTCAGCTTTCTAGGCTCAAGCAACCCTACTGCCTGAGCCTCCCCAGTACCTGGGACTACTGGTGTGTGCCACCACACTTGGCTATTTTCTTTCTGTAGAGACAGGGTCTTGCTATGTTGCCCAGTCTTGTCTCAAACTACTGGTCTCAAACTAATGGACACCAGTGTGAGGTTACAGGCATGAGTCACCTCTTTCAGCCCTATATATATTTTTAAGGCAGAACCGACAGGATTTGCTGCTGGATTGGATATGACAGGTGAATAAGAGAAGTCAAAGATGACCCCAGTAATTTCTGTCTGAGAAACTGGAAGAATGAAGTTGCCCACTTACTGAGATGGGGGAAGATATCATGAGGAGAAAGTTTGGGGGGAAGATCAGCATTCTGGTTTTGGAACTGTTAAGTTTGAGATGTCTGTTAGAAATCCTTACGAGTCTGGATTCTAGGAAAGAGTTCCAGCTGGAGATACAACAATGGGAGTTGGAAGTAAATAGAAAGTATTTAAACCAAGGAGCCTGGATGACATCACCAAAAGAGAGAGTGTAGGTGAGGAGAGGAGAGGGCCCCCACTGGCCTTCTTGCTGTTCCTCAAACATGTGGAACCATTCTTGCTTCAGGTGCTTTACCAACAATGCTCTTTCTCTAGACATTTGCAAGTCTCACTAGCTCACTTCATTAAAGCCTCTCAAATGTCACTTCTTCAGAACAAAGGATCACCCTGACCACCCTATTCAAATAGTATCCCTTCCCCTATGCTTACCAATGACTCTATTCCTTACTCTTTTATTTTTCTTCATAGCACTCCTCATTTTCTAAAATCACACATTCATTTGTCTACTTATTTATTATATACCTTCTTCATGAGGTCAGGGCTTTGCATTTTAAAGAAATATATTATTTTAACCACCTATCCTAGTTTGGGATGTCCTAGGAGCAGACCCAGACAAGAATTTGAGTGTGACTGTTTATATGGGATATTATCCCAGGAAATGCCAGTAAGAGTATGAAGAAGTGAGACAGGAATGAGAAAGCAGTCAATAAAGGATGTTACCACTGTAGGTAACTGGAGCTTAATCCTGCATGGGAACTCTGGGCCTCAAAGAATATACTCTGAGGGGTATGACTGCTGAGCTATTAATATACCAACTCCTGTTAATCACTGAATGAGGGTTGTTTCTGGGTGTGTTAATTCTTATGTACTTCTGGCCTGATGAACCCACTGCCCATGGGCACACCTTATTGCTGAAGAGAGTTAACAGGCGAAGAGATGCAGATTCTGGTAATTAAAAGTGGGATGGTATGCACTATATTGGTAAGGCCTGCAGGTATATGGGTAGGGACAAAACAACACCTGCTATCTCATTCTATTCTCTGTACCTTGAATGTGCCTGGTGTATAGTGGATACTCAGTAAATACATGAACATTAAATGAAACTTGTTCACATGTTAAGGGAACATAATAGGTGATCTGCTTGCCTACCTCAGCCTCGCAAAGTGCTGGGATTACAGGCATGAAGCACTGCACCTGGCCTCAGAAATGTATTTTAACTCCTTATAACGCCATCTGTTTTTTTTTTTTTCCACTGCTTGAAAGCTTACAGGATTATTTTTAAATTTACACTTGCCTAAGTCTGCCTTCAGTAAGCAGTCCTTGAGCTAACTCTTAAAGGAAGTATAGGAGTGTGTAAGTGGAGGAAGTGGCACGTGCTGAAGGGAGCAGCCAGGAGTTTGTGTGACTGGAGCACAGAGGTTGGGGAGAGATGGCAGGTAGGGAGACTGGGCTTGCAGGCAGTTGCGGTATGATCTGTGTGGCAGATTGTATTTTCTACAGATGCCCACAACAACATCTCCACACTTGCTCATCTATAATGTGACCCGATTTTTTTTTTTTTTTTTTTTTGAGGCAGAGTCTTGTTCTGTCATCCAGGCTGGAGTACAGTGTCACGATCTCGGCTCACTGCAACCTCTGCCTCCCAGGTTCAAGTGATTCTCTTGCCTCAGCCTCCCGAGTAGCTGGGATTATAGGCATGTACCACCATGTCCAGCTAGTTGTTGTAGTTTTAGTAGAGACAGTGTTTCGCCATGTTGTCCAGGTTGGTCTCGAACTCCTGACCCCAAGTGATCCGCCTGCCTCGACCTCCCAAAGTGCTGGGATTATAGGCATGTGCCACTGCACCCGGCCCTGATATTCTTTTAATTGCGAGGTAAAGTCTATGTACCCTCCCCTTGCATCTGGACAAATTTGCTTATAACCAACAAAATGTGGCAAAAGTTACACTAAAAATTCAGAGTCTGTTAAATGATGACGTAGCTTCCACTTTGTTCTCTGGAGCACTTGCACCTGGGACTCTGAAATGCTCTACCTTGAAGCCATCAAGCTACAAAGAAACCAAGCCACAAGGAGAGGCTACACATAGGTGCTGTCTTCAGCAGTCTTGATCTTCTCCACCTGGCCCAGGGACCAGACTAGTGAGTGAATGATCCTTCAGATGATCCTAATCACCATCTGCTGAGATACTTTCAGATAAGGCCCTAGATATCAAGAAACAGAGACAAACTCTGTTCCCATACCCTTTCCAAATCTCTGACCCCCACGATCCATGAATCTAATAAGATGGTTGCTGTTTTATACCACTAAGCTTAGAGTAGTTTATTACCCATAATAACTGAACACTAACCATGTCAGAGTCAGGCATAATAACTGAACACTAACCATGTCAGAGTCAGGCATAATAACTGAACACTAACCATGTCAGGGCTTCCTGAGGAAATGGGGAATCATTGAAGTGGTTTCTGGATATGGAGTAACCTAGTCAGACATGGGATTAAACAGTTGTATAGTACAAAGTCTCAGGGTTCTACAACTCTCCTACAGTAATGTAGGAGACAAGGTAATGATGGTCCCTATATTTATGCAGACTGGTGACCTTGGTTGCTGTGGATGAACTGTCAAGAGCCAGAACTAGAAGTGAACTACTAATGAGACTAGTATAATAGTCTGGATAGGAGAAGAGGAGGGCCTGAGCTAGGGTAGTAGCCATGAAAATGAAGAAAAGGTAAATATCAGAAATGTTTCGGAGGTAGATCCAGTAGAACCATGAGACAGGTAGAAGCTTGGAATGACTCCCAAGTGTCTGGCTCACGGAGGATGGTGGTATAATTTCCCAAGTCAGAGATCACAGGAGGAGAGACCAGTTTGAAGGGAGAGATGACAGATTAAGATTTGGATGCGGGCCAGGCACGATGGCTCACGCCTGTAATCCCAGCACTTTGGGAGGCTGAGGTGGGCAGATCACCTGAGGTCGGGAGTTCGAGACCAGCCTGACCACCATGGAGAAACCCCATCTCTACTAAAAATACAAAATTAGCTGGGCGTGGTGACACATGCCTGTAATCCCAGCTACTCAGGAGGCTGAGGCAGGAGTATCACTTGAACCCGGGAAGTGGAGGTTGCGGTGAGCCGAGATCACGCATTGCACTCCACCCTGGGCAGCAAGAGTGAAACTCCTTCTCAAAAAAAAAAAAAGATTTGTTGATTCTGAGGTGCCTGAGGGTATGTCCAGGCATCATTTGGACATATAACAGAGGCCTGGGCTATAAATAATATCTTTGGACCTTAACAGTATATATTTAGTAATTAAGGCCATGGAAGTGAATGGCATGGCAGTTGGAGAAGACACAGAATGAGAAGGGCGTAGACCCAAATAATGGGAATTAAGATGTTTAAGGGACTGGCCAAAGAAGAAGACCCCCATAAAGGATTTTCTGAAATTATTGAATAGGTAGTAAAAGAAACAGAAGCATCTGGTGTCAGAATACCTACGACAGGACAGAATATTAATAAAAAGAGAAAGTGGTCAGTAATAACCCATATCTCAAAGAGCAAGGATGACAAGGACTGATAAGTGGCCATTGAATCTGGTAATTATAAAGTCACTGGTGCCTTTGCAAGAGCAGTTTCTCTGGAGTGGTGGGAATAATGAACAACAGGCAATGGACAAGGACTTAGTACAGAGTGAAGAGAAATATGAGTTCCCTAAACAGGCAGGGAAAGAGAAAGGGGCATTGAAATCGAAAATGGCAGGGAGAGGAGGGAAAAGGGGTGGGCGAGTGGGATGACTCAAGCCTTTGTCAATTATACTGCAGGCCTTTGTTTGTGAGAGAGGCAGGGTGGTGCAGTGGTTAAGAGGACAGGCTTTGGAGCCAGGCTGCCCGTATTTGTGTTGAGTTTCACCACTATTTACCAGCTGTCTAAACTTGGGCAAGTTACTTAATGTCTTTGTCCTCAGTTTCCTCATCTGTAAAGGATAATTGTAACCACTTCTTAGATTTATGTGAGTGCTTAGAAGCAACCAATAAATATTAGCTCTCATTATTATTATTATTATTATCATCATCATCATCGTCATGATCATTACTACACATGTAAACTCTGGCATCTTCTCTCAATAATATCTACTGCTCTTGTTGTGGGGCAGTGATTTTCAAAGTATGATCCAGGTCCCTGAAGCTCTCTCAGAGGGTCTGGGAGATCAAAACTATTTTCATAATACAAAGATACAATTTGCCATTTTCACTCACATCCTCTCACAAGTGTACACTGCAGTTTTCCAGAGGCTACATGATATTGCAGCAGATTGATGTAGAAACAAATATGAAAATCCAGATGTCTTTTATTAAGCCAGACACAAAAGTAATTTTAAAAAATGTCAAAGAATGTCACTCTTCTCATTTATTTTGGTTGTGGTTTAGAAACTATATTTTCCATAAAAATGTTTTATTTATGTTAACATGTAATGGGTTTATTTTTGTTAGATGAATGCAAACTAAATATTTAAAAAATTTATCCATTAACATTTCCAAAATGGTAAACATTCAAAAGATATCCACAAAACAAAAGCTCTTGGAAGCTATCAATAATTTCTAAGAAAATTATTAGAAAGGGAAACTAACACCTAAAAGTTTTGAGAATCATTGCTCTAGGGACTGAATCAGAATCAGAACAAGAAGTGTTCACTAGTTTGTACTTCTTTCTCTGGTCACACAAGACCACTTGCTTTTTCCTAAGGAAATAATTTATGTTTACAGCTCTGAATCTTTGGTGTGCACTTCCCTCAGTTCACCTTTCTTTGACTGTCAAAACTCCGCATATCCTATAAGACACTTATCTTCTCAGTTTCATTGGCTTACAGTGATGAGGGTCCTCAGCTTACCTTTTCAGAAGCTGCCCCAAATCCAGCGTCCTTATATTCCTTCCCGTGGTCTCCTGTTTACCAACCACAAACATAGCGGTAGCTAGCCTCCAAACTGAACAGAAGTGGGAGAAGAGCCCTCTTCCAAATTCTTTGTCAAACTTTATTACCTGGGCTCCCAAGTAACACTTCTTGTTCACTGAGTCTCATAAAACTGCTACTTTGGTTTTTGCTCACAAGCCCCTTTCTATCACAGTCAGTTTCGTCCTGAGTGAGAAATGCAATATTACCCTTCTCCCTATAACTTCATCTTTCTTGTAGTATTTAGGGGGTCAAGCACTAAAAGTATTTTCTTCATAATAGTAGCACTTCTACCAGGTTCTGAACCTTATTTTAAGCTCAGCTGGGATTTCCTGTTGTCATCACCATCATCATCATCATTATTCTAATTCTTATATACATTCTGACCCCCACAATAATTCTGTAAGGAATATATAATCCCATTATGTTAGTTATCTATTGCTGTGTAACAGATTACCCCCAAAACGTAGTGGCTTTAAACATTTATTATCTCAGAGTTTCTGTGGGTTGGGAATCTGGGCTGACTTAGCTGGTTCAGCTGCTTCAGGGACTCACAGGCTATAATTGAGGTGCCGACCGGGGCTGTGGTCATCTCAAGCCTCGACTGAGAAAGATTTGCTTCCCAGCCCATTCACATGGTTGTTGGTAGGATTCAGTTGCCCAATGGCTGTTGGCTAGACACCTCTCTCAGTCCTTCCCACATGAGGCTCTCTAAATGACAGCTTGATTCATCAAAGTATATAAGCTAAAAAGGCAATAGAGAAAAATCCAGTAAGAAGGTAGTCAGTCTTTTGTATCCCTATCACGGAAGTGGCATTCCATCACTTTTGCACAATTCTATTTTTTAGAAGCAAGTCACTAGGTTCAGCTCACATTGAAGGCAACAGGATTACACAACGGCATGAATACCAGCATCATTTAGGGTCATCTTAAAAGGTAACTGCCACACGCATTTTCCTTGATGGTGAAACTGAAACTCAATGAAGTTGAGTAATTTGATGAAGATCACTCAGTTAATAAACGGCAGGGTTGGATTTGATCTTAAGTCTTTCTGACCCCAAAGCATACCTTTAGGATTTCATACATTACATTATCACTGTGGCAAACAATTTCCCCCATTTAACTGCAGCCTAATAAGGGAAGGAGGAGCTTGTGCTCCCTATGGTGACAAAAATGTTGGTAAATAAACTGATGGATGAATACATGAATCAATTAAAATATTAATAGTCCATGTATTGGAATTGTACACACAGAAATTACGAAACCAGGGTTCTAACTAAAAAGCCAGGACAGTAAAATAGAGCATGGATCAAACTAAGAGAAGGGTGAAAATGGGCAACCCAGATAAACTATTGACCCCATGCAGTTCTTCAAATTTCTTTTTCCTTCTGTGTGAAATATGGGCTTTCTATTTTGGTTGGCAGAGATGAATCCTGTACGTTGCCAGAATCCAAACAGTAGAATGACCAAGAATACTCAAAAGGCATTCTGAATAAAACTATATCCATGCCCCATCCAAAATGTATTAATCGATTTATTTTGGAGATAGGATATAATTTTGTCTCCCAGGCTGGAGTGCAGTGGCACAATCCTAGTTCACTGCAGCCTTAAACTTTTGGGCTCATGCTATCCTCCCATAGCTAGGACCACAGGGGCATGCCACCATGCCCAGCTAATTTTTTATTTTTATTTTTGTAGAGCTGGGGTCTCGAACTCCTGACCTCAAGTGATCCTTCCTTGAGGATCCTCCCTTGAGGATCCCAAAGCACTGACATCCAAAGCACTAGGATTACAGGAGTGAGCCACTACACCGGACCAACAAAATGTATTTAAACTACATATTTATGTGTGTTTAACACAGAAAGTCCTAACCTATGTCACTATGATGCTAGAAAGGAAAGAAAACGGTAGCAGCCAAAATATTTATGCTAGAAGAGATGGAAGGAGCAGAAAGTTTCATGCAAATTTAGTTGTTTGGATTATTCCTTTACCTCATAATAATTGGGTTATTTATTAATAAAATATTACCTGTAAAGGTTACATTTTCAATAAATCAGATTTTATTGGTGGATATTTTTGACATACATTTTGTCCGAATAGTTCTGTAGTTCCTGCTTTTTATGGGACCTCTAAGATGCTGTCAGGAATATGATGTTTTGCTATGGAAAGGGACTGACTTCTATCACCAGTTTACCAGTCAGTGACAGCTTGCTGAGAAATAGTTGCTGGACCTCTAATTTTCTTTCTTCTGTTATACCCTTAGATGTTAGTTTCTGGTGAGGACAATCACTCCGAAGAACTGATAAGAAGCAGTAACAGTGTAGCCCCGCATATGAAGGGGAGGAAACTAGCAGTAAAGAATTCCTGGCCGGGTGCGGTGGCTCATGCCTGTAATCCAGCACTTTGGGAGGCTGAGGCAGGCAGATCGCCTGAGGTTGGGAGTTCGAGACCAGCCTGACCAACAAGGAGAAACCCCATCTCTATGAAAAATACAAAATTAGCCGGGTGTGGTGGCAGGCATCTGTAATCCCAGCTACTCAGGAGGTTGAGGTAGGAGAATCGCTTGAACCTGAAAGGCCGAGGTTGCAGTGAGCTGAGATTGAGCCATTGTACTCCAGCCTGGGCAACTAGAGCAAAACTCCATCTCAAAAACAAAACAAAACAAAAAAAAGATTTCCTGTGATTGTGATAGTCTCACTTTATTAGCCCATTTACACAGAAATCATTTTTTAAAATCCTTTCTGAGGCCAGGCGCAGTGGCTCAGGCCTGCAATCCCAGCACTTTGAGAGGCCGAGGCTGGTGGATCACCTGAGGTTAGGAGTTTGAGACCAGCCTGGCCAACATGGTGAAACCCCGTCTCCACTAAAACTACAAAAATTAGCCAGGTGTGGTGGCAGGCACTTATAATCCCAGCGACTCTGGAGGCTGAGGCAAGAGAATCGCTTGAACCCAGGAGGCAGAGGTTGAAGTGAGCTGAGATCGTGCCATCGCACTCCAGCCTAGGTGACAAGAGCAAGACTGCATCTCAAAAAAAAAAAAAAAAAAAAAAAAAAAAAAAAATTCCTCTCTGAAAAGTGGGAATGGGATGAACACACTCCTGAAAACATAAAATTTTAACCTAGCTATTGAATAGATCAGTACAACATAAGAAGCCACCCTAGAGAACAGTCATGTAATAGTGGTCCTAGCTTTTGTGGTTTTCCTAAAACATCCCCAGGTATAAGCATCACAGCTAGGTGGGCAATCTCTCCATAGCCTGGCTACCTAGAGACATAAATTTAGTGGCTGGGCCCTAAGCTGTAACTATCTGATTCTTCCATTCTACTTTCTAGTTCTGTTAATTCAGTAAGGAGTTTTACAGAAAATCACCAGTGAAGAACTTAGTCTCTAGAAAATCCTAAACTTAGTAAAACATTTAGACACTTCTGCGAGATCCTATAAGCTTGCTGATATTACAGAGTTGAGGAGTCACCACTTGGAAGTTTAGTCTATATAGGGGGAGGGTTGAAGGTGACTATCTCTGTAGGCTTAAGCATTACAAAAGTGGTAGCTTCATGACAATGGGGCAGTGCATTTAAATTTTTTTTCAATTGTCGAACAGGAATTTTATTTTCTCTGAAGATTTTGCCAAAGTGCCCGGGATATTACTGTTTATAAGATTAGATAGGTCATTTGCTGTTGTCAAATAACATTTGCAATTACTGAGCAAGACTCCTTTAGCCATAAATCTATGCTAACCTGTCCAGGACATTCATTCCACAACTCTTTGCTGACAGTACACAAGTTATCATATAGCTGCATGGGAGTGTGAGGTACAGTTCTATTTTCAGCTCACCCTTTGGCTTGCTCTATAACCTTGGGAAAATCACTTCTAGGCCCTGTGCCACAGACCTGCCATTTGTAAATTAGGGCTGTTTAGTAATCCTCCTCTGGCCAGGTCAATGGAAGTCATGAATTCTGGAGCTGGGCAATTAAGAACTTCTAAACGCTCCCTGAGAGTGCTATTTACACATTCATTCTTTCGAACTTTATCACATACATAATGTGGTATACATACTTCTTGAACATTTGATCATATTTTTGCTCTAGTAACACTTCAACATAGAATACATTAGAATGATTTTCCTAGCTGGGTACAGTGGCTCGTGCCTGTAATCCCAGCACTTTGGAAGGCCAAGGCGGGTGCATTGCTTGAGCCTAGGAGTTTGAGTCCAGCCTGGCAACATGGCAAAACCCCATCTCTATAAAAAAAACACAAAAATTAGCTGGGTGTGGTGGCATGCACCTATAGTCCCAGCTACTCAGGCGGCTGAGGTGGGAGGATCAAGTGAGCCTGGGAGGTCAAAGCTACAGTGAGCTGTGCACACACCACTGCACTCCAGCCTGGGCAACAGAGTAAGATCCTGTCTCAAAAAACAAATGATAATAAAAGGATGATTTCTCTAAATCTGGATAGTCTCACCTAAATTCCTTCCAACCTTACTGCTAAGAGAGAGTATAAATTATTATATTTTACATATTCATTTCCATTTCTCCTACCCATCATACAGGTACACTTGAATCATGTCCACTGGATTTCATGGAGGCAGGAGCTTAACCAGGATCCATTCACTCTGTTTTAGTTAGTAGATGGGAATCAATGTTGTTAGAACAAATGGACATTTTAAAAAAAAAATTCATACATTTAAGCCTCTCATAAACTTAAAACACCTACATTTACATCATGTTATCTTCTTATCCTTATGTAAGGAAAATGTCAGCTAGAGCCTTCTTCCCCTTTGCAATCTAAATAAGATCATCCCAGACATCCAGTTTGGGTGTCCATAGCCCTTCAAAGATTACCATCACTAGTAATTTCTCTTTTTTTTTTTTTTTTTTGAGACTGTGTTTCTGTCACCCAGGCTGTAGTGCAGTGGTATGATCTCAGCTCACTGCAGCTTTGACCTTACTGGCTCAATTGATCCTCCCACTTCAGCCTCCCTAGTAGCTAGGACTACAGACACATGCCTGGCCAACTTTTTTGTAGAGGGCATTTCATCATGTTATCCAGGCTGGTCTCAAACTCCTGGACTCAAGTGATCCACCCGCCTCAGCCTCCCAAAGTGCTGGGATTACAGGCAAGAGCTGCTGCACCTGGCTGATTTCTGAGGGGCTTATTTCCTTCTGTCCTTTCTACTCCTGAGTCCTTACTTCTACGTACACTGTCTTTTCACTGTTCCAACCACCTTAACATCAGCCTTTCCCTCAGTTGCTACAAAACCCCATTCACATAAAGCTTTAGTGAGATTTTAAGATTTGGAAAAATAACTTTAAATGTATATATTAGACACTCTTGTTCTATAAAAAGTCAATTTTTCAACCCTTTCCCCAGAGATTCTCATTATTCCTTAATTCTGTGTACCACCCAGCCTTCTCCCCTTGACTTGTGTCTCCCCTCCCCTGCTTGCTTGGCTCAACCCTTCTCACCACTTTATTTTTCTCTATCTCAGGAGGAAAAATTAATTTCTCTCAGGGTTCAGGCAGGGCAGTTTTTCTTGTGTTGCCAGGGCTTCTGCTCATACCCATATTTTCAGAATGTCATTTTATACCCGAAACAGATTATCAGGGTATTTTCCCACATAAAGACAGGTTTTTTTTTCTCCATAAGAATAATTCTGGTACTATGTCTTACTAATTTATCTTCATTATATTCAACAATGTAGACTTATTTATGTATAGTCATCACATTTGCAAACTAATTAGTATTCTACTTTTCTCATTATCTTATACATACCTTCCCGTTTATTATTATAATATAGCCCATGTTTGCTACTTTAACATGTTTCCTCCCAATTATTGGGTATTTGATTAGTTTTGATGATATTCCCAAATGTAGATTATTAGCTGAAAACAAACAGTTTCATAGATTGTGTGCTTTGCTACAGCACTCTTGAAAACAGTTGTTCTAATAAATAATTTTATCAATTTAACTCCATCAATATTCTCTTTTTAAATTTTCAATTAGCACTGCAGCAATACTAATAATTTCCCCAAAATTAACTTTTCTGAGTTTCTTCATGTGTGAACTATTTACACATATGCTTTGTTTTGTTTGTTTGTTTGTTTTGTTTATGAGACAGAGTTTTGCTCTTGTCACCCAGGCTGGAGTGCAATCTCGACACACTGCAACCTTTGCCTCCCAGGTTCAACAGATTCTCCTGCTTCAGTCTCCCAAGTAGCTGGGATTACAGGCATGTGCCACCATGCCCAGCTAATTTTTTGTATTTAGTAGAGACAGGATTTCACTATGTTGGCCAGGCTGGTCTCGAACTCCTGACCTCAGGTGATCCACCTGCCTTGGCCTCCCAAAGTGCTGGGATTACAGGCATGAGCCACTGCGCCCACCCTACACATATACTTTGACCTTGTTCAGTAAAATCTGGGTATTGATTTTAACAGCTTTATCAAGATGTAATTCAAATATAATTTCTCCATTGAAAGTGTACAATTCCATGAATTTTAATATGTTCACAGAGTTGTGCAAATATCACCACAATTTTACAAAATGTTATTATGCCAAAGATTGCTGGGTCATATGGTAACTCTGTTTAACTGTTTCAGTAACTACTAGACTGTTTTTCAAAGTGGTGGTACCATTTTACAATCCCACCAGCAGTATATAAGGGTCTGAATTCCTCCACATTCTTGCTGTGTTAGTTTGCTAGGGCTGCCAAAACAAAATACCACAAACTGGGTGGCTTAAACATCAGAAATGTATTTGCTCACAATTCTGGAAACTTGAAATCCAAGATCAAGGTATGAGAAGGTTTGGTTTCTCCCAAGAGCTCTTTCCTTGGCTTGCAGATGGCTGCCTTCTCATTGTGTCCTTGCATAGCCTTTTCTCTGTGCACATATCCCTGGTGTCTCTTCCTCCTCTCATGAAGATACCAGTCATATTGGATTAGGGTCTCACCTTTATGACCTCATTTAACCTTAAGTACTTGTCTAAAGGGCCAATATTCAAATATAGTCACATTGGGGGTTAGAGCTTCAACACAGGAATCTTAGGGGGATACAATTCAGTCTATACACTTGCGAACACTAGTTACTATCTATCTTTTTGATTATAGCCATTCTAGTGGCTGTGAAGTAGTATCTCATTATGGTCTTGATTTGCATTTACTTGATGGCTAGTAATGTTGTGCATCTTTCAGTGCTTATTGACATTTATAGAACTGGCTATTCAAATCTTTTGCCCTGATTTATTTCCTTCCTTCCTTCCTTCCTGCCTGCCTGCCTGCCTTCCTTCCTTCCCTCCCTCTCTCTTTCTTTCTCTTTAAGACAGAATTTTGCTCTGTCACCCAGGCTGGAATACAGTGGTGCTAACTCTGGCTCACTGCAAATTCTGCCTCCAGGTTCAAGCAATTCTCCTGCCTCAGACTCTTGTGTAGCTGGGATTATAGGCATGTACCACTACACCTGGCTAATTTTTGTGTATTCAGTAGAGACGGGGTTTCGCCATGTTTCACTGGTCTTGAACTCCTGGCCTCAAGTGATCCATCCACCTTAGCCTCCCAAAGTGCTGGGATTACAGACATGAGCCACCGTGCCCGGCCCTAATTTATTTCTTTGTTATAACAGATATTAATTCTATAATAGATTACTTGCATTATATAGTATATTGGTGTGTGTATATATACACACATATATACATACACATACACTATATTGTATACTATAACCATATAGATATCAAGCAGACTAGATGCTGCCACAGGATAATTTTTTTTACATCTTGGGGATAGTGATAGCCTTTCTAGGAAAGACTAAAAGCAATAACAAAAAACCCTAGAAAGTTAGAAAAAGTAATGTGACTATCAAATCAAAAATAATTCAGCCAGGTATGGTGGCTCATGCCTGTAATTCCAGCACTTTGGAAGGCCAAGGTGGGTCAATTGCTTGAGTCCAGGAGTTTGAGATCAACCTGGGCAACATCGCAAAAACTTGTCTCTACAAAAAATTAGCCTGGCATGGTGGCACATGCCTGTAGTCCCAGCTACCTGGAAGGCTGAGGAGGGATGATCACCTGAGCCCCTGAAGTTGAGGTGAGCCCCTGAAGTTGAGGTTTCAGTGAGCCATGGCTGCCACTGCACTCCAGCCTGGGTGACAGAGTGAGACCCTGTTGCAATAATAATAATAATAATTCACTGCAAAAATACAGTAAACAAGCCAAAAGACAAGGGGGGTAAAGAATAAGCAATTTATTCACATTGGACTAATTTCATTATTTTATATATATGTGCATGTATACATATCTATGCACTACAATTTTTAAAAAGACCAACAACTGAATAGAAAATTAAAAATTAAATTTGATAATGTACTGTATGGAGGTGTGTTGAAACAGTGGTCCTGACAAATTGTTATGGGGGCCACAACTGACATGAACTGTATGGAGATCAATTTGGTAACATATATTGAATGTTTTAAGTCCCTACTTTACAATATAGTCAACACATACATACACACATTTATAATTTTTCTTAACCTATGGAATGTCTTTGAAGGGATATGCAAGAAACTGGTCAACAGTGGTAGTCTAAGAGGAAAGAAAGCTGGGGGCAGGGGGCAGTGGAGGATGAAAACTTTCTTTTCACTGCACATATTTTTGACAGAATTGAAAATTTTTACCATGTCATGCATATTATCTAGTCTTCTGTACTAAAAAAAAAAAAAAAAAGGAAAAGAAAATGACAGGTGGATATAAGACTGAATGATTTGAAAGCTATTGCAAGATGGCCGATTAGAAGCAGCTGCAGTCCACAGCACTCACTGAGGGGAATGTAAAGGCGCGAGTGAATTCAGCACCTTCAACTTTAAATATCCAGGTTCTTGCATTGGGACTAACTAGGCAAATAAGTCGACCCACGGAGAATGAAGAAAAGCAGGGGGGTGGGGGACAACAGCCCATCTGGGAGCGACAGGGAGCCAAGGGAACCCCCATCTCTAGCCAAGGGAAGTAGTGAGTAATTGTGCGACCCTGCCTGGGAAAGCACGCTTCTCCTACAGATCTTTGCAACCCCATGGATCAGGAGTTCCCCTGCTGAGCCCATGTCACCTGGCCACCTGGGCCTTGGGACCAAAGCACAGAGCTGTGTGGAATCTTGGCAGAGCAGCCGCTGAGGCACACACAGAGACTAGGGAGTTTTACATACTCCAGCCCCAGGATCCCTGGCAAGGTGGGAAATCCCTCCCTACATCTCCTTAGGAAGGCGGCTGAATGCAGGAAGCCAATCAGCATCATTCTGTGGACCCCACTTCCATCGTACCCCACGAGTTAAGACCCAGTGGCTTGGAATTCCAGCCAGCCAATGGCAACAGGCTGGAATCTGCCTGAGACTGGTCTAGGTTCCAGAGAGGGAGGGGCGGCCGCCGTCTCAGCAGTTCAGTAATAGACTCAGCGGTTCCAGCCTAATGGCTTTGAAGAATACAAATGGTCCGAACGAGGAAGGGTCCCCCACAACGCAGCACAGTGGCCTTGCTAGATTGTGGTCAGACTACTTCTTTAATCAGGACTCTGATCCTGGGCAGGATCTCCCTTCAAGGGCTTCAGACACTCCAGCCAGAGTTCTACAAATAGAGCTCTCATCTCTCTTTGGGATGGAGCTCCCATGGGGAGGGGCAGCTGCCATCTCTGTGGTTTGGTTGACTCAACCATTCCAGCCTGCTGGCCAGAAGAATACAAATGATCTGGATGAGGAACGGTCCCCCCAACGCAGCACACTTACTCTACCAAAATGCAGCCAGATTGCTTCTTTTTTTTTTTTTGAAATGAAGTCTAGCTCTGTCACCAGGCTAGAGTGCAGTGGTGCAGTCTCAGCTCACTGCAACCTCCACCTCCGGGGTTCAAGCGATTCTCCTGCCTCAGCCTTCCGAGTAGCTGGGATTACAGGCATGCGCCACCATGCCAGGCTAATTTTTGTATTTTTAGTAGAGACGGGGTTTCACCATATTGGCCAGGAGGGTCTCCATCTCCTGACCTCGTGATCCGCCCACCTCAGCCTTCCAAATTGCTGGGATTACAGGCGTGAGCCACCGTGCCCGGCCCAGACTGCTTTAAGCAGGTCCCTGATCCCGTTCCTCTTGACTGGGTGAGATCTCTCAACAGGGGTCTCTAGCCACCTCCTACAGGTGTGTTGGGGCAGGCAACAGGTCAGTACTCCCCTGGGATGGAGCTTCCAGAGGAAGGACCTGGTTGCCATCTTTGCTGTTTTGTATCCTTCACTGGTGATACTTCCAGGTATGGGAAAAACTGAGGCAACTAGGGTCTGGAGCAGACCCCTAGCAAACCACAGCAGCCCTTCGGTAGAGTGGCCTGGTTATTAAAAGTAAAACAAACAAACAGAAAACAACAATAACAACATCAACAGAAAAGAAAGACTCCACAAAAACCCCATTCAAAGGTCAGCAACCTCAAAGTTCAAAGGCAGATAAGCCCACAAAGATGAGAAAGCATCAATGCAAAAACACTGAAAACTCAAAAAGCCAGAGTGCCTCTCCTCCAAATGACCACAACACCTTCCAGCAAGGGCACAGAACTGGACTGAGGCTGAGATAACTGAATTGACAAAAGTAGGCTTCAGAAGGTGGGTAATAACGAACTTTGCTGAGTTAAAGGAGCATGTTGTAACCAATGCAAAGAAACTAAGAATCGTGATAAAACAATACAGAAGCTGATAGCCAGAATAGCCAGTTTAGAGAAGATCATAACTGACCTTATGAAGCTGAAAAGCACAACATGAGAACTTCACAAAGCAACCACAGGTATCAATAGCAGAATAGCATGAAAAGGAATGAACAAAACCTCTGAGAAATACGGGATTATGTAAAGAGACCAAACGTACAAATGATTGAGGTACCTGAAAGAGATGGAGAGAATGGAACCAGGTTGGAAAACATACTTCAGGATATCATCCAGGAGAACTTCTCCAACCTGGCAAGACAAGCCAACATTCAAATTCAGGAAGTGCAGAGAGCCCCAGTAAAATACTCCATGAGACCATCAACCCAAGACACATAATCATCAGATTATCCAAGGTTGAAATGAAAGAAAAAATGTTAAGAGCAGCCAGGAGAAAGGCCAGATAATGGCCAGGTGTGGTGGCTCAAGCCTGTAATCCCAGCACTTTGGGAGGCTGAGGCAGGTGGATCACAAGGTCAGGAGATCGAGACCATCCTGGCTAACACGGTGAAACCCTGTCTCTACTAAAAATACAAAAAATTAGCTGGGCGTGGTGGCGGGTGCCTGTAGTCCTAGCTACTCGGGAGGCTGAGGCAGGAGAATGGTGTGAACCCACGAGGAGGAGCTTGCAGTGAGCTGAGATTGCGCCACTGCACTCTAGCCTGGGCGACAAAGCGAGACTCCGTCTCAAAAAAAAAAAAAAGAAAGCCAGATCACTTACAAAGGTGACCAGACTAAGAGAGTAACAGCTGACCTCTCAGCAGAAACCCTACAAGCCAGAAGAGATTGGGGGCCAATATTCAATATTCTTAAAGAAAAGAATTTCCAACCCAGAATTTCATATCCAATCAAACTAAGCCTCATAAGTGAAGCAGAAATAAGATCCTTTTTAGACAAGCAAATGCTGAGGGAATTTGTCACCACCAGGCCTACCTTGCAAGAGCTCCCAAAGGAAGCACTAAATATGGAAAGCAAAAACCATTATGAGCCACTACAAAAACACTGAAATACACAGACCAGTGACACTATGAAGCAACCAGATAAACAAGTCTGCAAAATAACCAGCTAGCATCATGACAGCAGGATCAAATTCACACATAACAATACTAATCTTAAATGTAAATGGATTAAATGCCCCCGATTAAAAGACACAGAATGGCAAGCTGTATAAAGAGCTAAGATCCATTGGTATGCTTTCTTCAAGAGATCCATCTCATGTGCAAAGACATACATAGGCTCAAAATAAAGGGATGGAGGCAAATTTACCAAGCAAATAAAAAATAGAAAAAGGCAGAGGTCACGATCCTAGTTTCTGACTAAACAGACTTTAAACCAATAAATATCAAAAGACAAAGAAGAGCATTACATAATGGTAAACGGTTCAATGCAACAAGAAGAGCTGACTATCCCAAATATATACACACTCAATACAGGAGTACTCAGATTCATAAAGCAAATTCTTAGAGACGTACAAAGAGACTTAAACTCCATGCAATAGTAATGGGAAACTTTAACACCCCACTGACAATATTAGATAGATCATTGAGAGAGAAAATTAACAAAGATATTCAGGACCCAAACTCAGCTCTGGATCTAAAGGATCTGATAGAGATCTACAAAACTCTCCACCCAAAAACAATAGAATATACATTCTTCTCAGTGCCACATGGCACTTTCTCTAAAATTGATTACACAATTGGAAGTAAAACTCTCCTCAGCAAATGCAAGAGAACTGAAGTTATAACAGTCTGTCACACCATAACACAATCAAATTAGCACTCAAAATTAAGAAATTCACTCCAAACCACACAACTACATGGAAATTGAACACCTGCTCCTGAATGACTCTCAGGTAAATAATAAAATTAGGCAGAAATCAATAAATTTTTTGAAACTAATGAGAACAAAGAGACAATGTACCAGAATCTCTGGCATGCAGCTAAAGGAGTGTTAAGAGGGAAATGTTTAGTGCTAAATGCCCACACCAAAAAGCTAGAAAGATCTCAAGCTAACAACCTAACATCTCAACTAAAAGAACTAGAGAACCAAGAGCAAAGAAACCCCAAAGTTAGCAGAAGACAAGAAATAACCAAGATCAGAGCTGAAGTGAAGGAGACAGAGACATAAAAAAACCTTCTAAAAAAATCAAATCCAGGAGCTGGGGTTTTGAAAAAATTAATAACACCACTAGCTAGATTAATAAAGAAGAAAAGAGAGAAGAATCAAATAAACACAATCAGAAATGATAAGGGGTATATCACCCCACAGAAATACAAACAACCATCAGAGAATACTATAAACACCTCTATGCACATAAACCAGGAAGTCTAGATGAAATGGATAAATTCCTGGACACATACACCCTCCCAAGACTGAACCAGGAAGAAATTGAATCCCTGAATAGACCAATAACAAGCTGTGAAATTAAGACAGTAATAAATAGCTTACCAACCCAAAAAAGCCTAGGACTGGCGGATTCACAGCTGAATTCTACCAGAGGAACAAAGAAGAGCTGGTACCATTTCTACTGAAACAATTCCAAAAAATTGAAAAGGAGGGACTCTTCCCTAACTCATTGTATGAGGCCAGAATCATCCTGATACCAAAACCTGCAAAGACACAGCAAAAAAGGAAACTTCAGGCCAATACCTTTGATGAACATCAATGCAAAAATCCTCAATAAAATACTGGCAAACTGGGCTGGGCATGGTGGCTCATGCCTGTAATCCCAGCACTTTGGGATGACAAGGCAGGCAGGTCACTTGAGGTCAGGAGTTCCAGACTAGCCTGGTCAACATGGCAAAACCCCATCTCTACTAAAAATGCAAAAAATTAGTCAGGCATGGTGGTGCACGCCTGTCATCCCAGCTACTCAGGAGGATGAGGCAGGAAAATCGCTTGAATCTCGGAGGTGGAGGTTGCAGTGAGCTGAGATTGTGTCACTGCACTCCAGCCTGGGTGACAGAGCAAGACTGTCTAAAAAAAAAAAAAAAAAAAAACTCGCAAACTGAATTCAGCGGCACTTCAAATAGCTTATCCACGACGATCAAGTAGGCTTCATCCCTGGGATGCAAGGTTGGTCCAACATACAAAAATCAATAAATGTGATTCAACACATAAACAGAACTAAAGACAAAAACCACATGCAGAAGACCTTTGATTAAATTCAACATTCCTTCATGTTAAAAAACTCTCAATAAACTAGGTATTGAAGAAACACCTCAAAATAATAAGAGCCGTATATGACAAACCCACGGCCAGTACCCTACTGAATGGGCAAAAGCTGGAAGCATTCCCCTTCCAAAGCAGCACAAGACAAGTTGCCCTCTCTCACCACTCCTATTCAACATAGTTTTGGAAGTTTTGGCCAGGGCAATTACACAAGAGAAAAAAATAAGGGGTATTCAAATAGGAAGAGAGGAAATCAAATTATCTTTGTTTGCAGATGATATGATCCTATATCTAGAAAACCCCATTATCTCAGCCCCAAAGTTTCTTAAGCTGATAAGCAACTTCAGCAAAGTCTCAGGATACAAAATCAATGCGCAAAAATTGATAGCATTCCTATACACCAATAACAGGCAAGCTGAGAGCCAAATCATAAATGAACTCCCATTCACAATTGCTACAAAAAGAATAAAATACCTAGGAATACGGCTAACTAGGGAAGTGAAGGACCTCTTCAAGGAGAACTGCAAACTACTGCTCAAAGAAATCAGAGAGGATACAATCAAATAGAGAAACATTCCACGCTCATGGATAGGAAGAATCAATATTGTGAAAAAGGCCATACTGCCCAAAGTAATTTATATATTCAATGCTACTCCCGTTAAACTACCATTGACATTCTTCACAGAATTAGAAAAACTATTTAAAATTCATACGGAACCATAAAAGAGCCCAAATAGCCAAGACAAAAAGAAACAAAACTGGAGGCATCACATTACCTGACTTCAAACTGTACTACAAGGCTACAGTAAACAAAACAGCATGGTACTGGTACAAGAACAGACACATAGACCAATGGGCCACAATAAAGAACTCAGAAATAAGATCACACAACACTGTTGGTGGGAATGTAAATTAGTTCAATCATTGTGGAAGATAGTGTGGCAATTCCTCAAGGATCTAGAACCAGAAATACCATTTGACCCAGCAATCCCATTACTGGGTATGTACCCAAAGGAATATAAGTCATTCTACTATAAAGACACATGCACACGTATGTTTACTGCAGCATTATTTACAATAGCAAAGACATGGAACCAATCCAAATGCCTATCAATGATAGACCGGATAAAGAAAATGTGGTAATATATACATCATAGAATACTATACAACCATAAAAAAGAATGAGATCATATCCTTTGCAGGGACATGGATGAAGCTGGAAGCCATCATCCTCAGCAAACTAACACAGGAACAGAAAACCAAGCACCCTATGTTCTCACTCATAAGTGGGAGTTGAATATTGAGAACATATGGGCACAGGGAGGGGAACAACACACACGGTTATGTTGAGGGGTGGGGGGCAAGGGGAGGGAGAGCATTAGGACAAATACCTAATGCATGCAGGACTTAAAACCTAGACGATGGGTTGGTAGGTGCCGCAAACCACCATGGCACATGTATATGGATATGACAAACCTGCACGTTCTGCACATGTACCCCTGAACTTAAAAGTTGAAGAAAAAAAGAAAATGAATGTGGATTGTTCTCCATTGCAAATCATGGCCACCAGAATTCCAGGGTAACAAATCTCTTAGTTGTCCTCTGGCTGAAATCTCCTCCTCCCCCATACCCTGCCCCATATCACAATAAGCCTTTTTTTTTTTTCCAGACACTGGGCTGAAGTGGCGAGATCATGGCTCATTGCAGCCTGCCGCCTCAGCCTCCTGCCTCAGCCTCCCAAGTTTTTCTCACTTTTTCCCTTGTTCCTTTTTCTGTGTTCCTTAAATCAGAAAATAGTCTCCTGTCACCTGTCTGGACTCCTCCCCGTGTGCCTGCTTTGCCAGGTTTAGGTGAGGTGGACACAGAAATAGCGGAGTTGTCCTCTGGGGTGTGTCCTAATCCAAAACAGATTCATCCCGGGACCACAGGCAGGCGCCACGGCTACCTGTTTTTTGACGTTGGAATGTGCCTTATGTGGGCTCCCCTAATTACCTGTTTTCATATCTGCTCATCCACCGGAATAACTGGGGGATCCTCGAAGTGGAAGCTTTTTCTTATTCCCATGTGTCCCCAAGCACTGTGGCTGGCCCTAAATAGGTGTTCTGTAAACAACAGGCGAAGAAATTACTAGTTTTAAAAACGACAGAAAGACCCCCGCAAAAGCAGCAGCGCGTGCGGAACACCTTAGGCCTCACAGACCTTCTGTTTGAGGAATTGCTCCCCCAATCCCAGACCGCTCCTGGTGGGGCGGGCGGGAGCGTAGGACCGCGGAGCCTGCGGCGTTGCTCCGCTGCAGGGCAGGAGCCGGGCCCCGCCCCCGGCTTCCCGCGCTCCGCGTCCATTGGCTGGCTTCGGGGGTGGGCGGGCCCCGCCGCGCGGAGTCCTGCGCCTTGAGGCTCAAGCGGCGGCGTGCAAGGCGTGTGAGGCGCGTAGAGAGCAGCGCGTGCCGTCGGCGATGCCCCGGGACGGCGTTCCTGCCGGGAATACCACCCCGGCGGCAGCCCAGGCCGCCGCGCGGAGCCTGGATTCTGCGACTGCCGGGGCACCGCAGGTTTTGGACCCGCTGAAGCGGTGAGCGCTGCCTTTGCCCTATATCCCCCGCCCTCGCCCGTGCTCTGGGGCAGTTGGCAGTGGGTGGGCAGGAAGGGGCGTACCGGCAGGGCGCCCCACATTGGCGTCCCCGCGTCGCGGTAACGAGGTCTGGATTTCCCCCGTGAATATCATTCCCCAGGCTGCCCGTCTTTAGTGCTAAGTTGCATGGGCGGGTGTGCCATTCGGTCAGCGAATAGCAGCAGAACGCCTGGCCGGGCTGGCGCTTTCGCGTACACTTGTCTCGGCCTCGCAGTGGCAGCGCCTCCTGCGAGTCTGCACCGGCTCAGTGGACGCGCCGCGCTGTGCACGCGGGTCTAGGGAGACGGCGGTTCTTGAATGATCCCTCTCACTGCAGGATATCTGGGAGCGGTGGACTGAGGGGGCGCAACGTGGCTTCTGTGTCGGTGAAATCACTTGGACCAGCTCCAGTTCTTTTTAAAGATTACTCTTGTAAAAAAAAAAAAATACATTGTAGAATTGCATAATATGCTCTATCTCATCCAAAAATAGTTTTTGATGTCAGAGTAGTCATATGAACGCAGCATTGACCTCTTTACCCCCCTAAATAATAAGTCTTGAGCTTCTTATTGTATGGTAATAGATTTCTTTCATGAGAGAAATTTCTCAGAGAGTTAATCCACTCTGTCTCCCCTACTGCAAGATCCCGCTGCAGTGGTCCTAAAAAAGAAAAAGAAAAAGAAATTTCTCATAGTACAAAAGAATAAAGTAGCCACGCTCTGTGTTTTGAATCATCAGTTTTGAGGGATTTTTTTTTTTCCACTTTGCTTAGGCGTTCTTTCACCCACAACTACACCCCCAGGTTCCAGATTTTGGAATGGAGTAAATAACGCCCCCCGCCCCGGCCCCCATCCATTTAGTCGAAGGATAGTCAGCCACTGGGCTGCGGGCTCCGGGCTGTCCCCAGCGTGGGAGAGGCTGTCCTGCTGGCCCGGCTGTTTATTGCAGCGATTTGGATGTTCCAAGAGTCACGAGGGACACTGCTCGCGTCCCCATCTGGGGGGTCACTTCATAGCAGCATCAGCTCTTTCTTTTCATCTTTCTTGCCTGAGTCTGCCTCCGGTCCTCTGGATGGAGCAGGCTGCAACGGACGCTCGGAGTAATGAAGTGAATTGCTCTTTCTTGATACAAATGAATACTAGTGCTGTACTGCCTTCTCCCTATCTTTGTGGCGTTTGTGTGAGCTGCTGAGAGCGGAGAGTGGAGAGAATGATAGACATTTTGCAGAAGCAGAACGCTCTAGTGTTATGTCATCCTTCTTGGCTCTGGTTTCTAGGTCCAAGTTCTGGTGACATTGTTTCAGCTTGCTTTGCCCTTTCCCAGGCCCCTGGGTTGGTCTGAGTGGAAAAGGAGTGCCTATTTCTTACCCCATAAGGATTAGGAAAAGGGATTGCTGACTTGAGAAAGAGGTGCTGTAACTTATCCTCTCCGGCCAGAATTCTGAGGATTGGAAGATTATGGATTTTTTAAAAAATGAAGGCAGATGGAGGGATTGTAGAATACTGTAATTGTTCTTAGTAGGATGTTGGGAAATAGAAATGCTGCCCTATTTTATTCAGCAATTAGGGAAAGCTTAAGTACTTTAAATGCACCCTTTTACAATTGCCAGTGTTATTGTGAATTGTCTTGTAAAACCAAAAAGCACCCCCAATGTAGCCTTTCTGTAAATCTTTTACATAGGCTTAAAGGATTTGGGTCGGGATTCTTAGTGTCTTTGTAGTTAATTTTGTGTATTCGAGGAAGGGGAGCTACGAAATGTAGTACTTCCATACCTTTTGCCTCTGGGGATGTTTTTTGGTGGCAAGGAAAACTTAGTGCTGATTTAAGAGAATAGAATGGTTTAAGGAATTTGTTGGGGATTGCTCATTTAAAAAAATGCCTTATGATTTGGTAAATTGTATGGTATTGCTATATCTTATCCAAAATAATTTTCCATTTCAGGGTAAACATTTGAATGTACATTTATACTTCTGTTTCCTAAATAATAAATTTTAAGCTTTCTTATTTTGTTTTCAGTCATCAATTTTGAAGGATTATTTTTTCCCGAATTTGCTTAGGTTTACTTTCATCTACAACCACATGCCTGGGTTCTAAATTTGGAATGGTGCTAATAGTATCAAATGTGCAATTCTGGGTGTATGTGGGTGGATGGGATGGCTTATAGGTTGTATTAAAATTTTATTTTTTTCTCCATTGAAATGTCAGCACCAGCAGAAACTATTAATATTATGACATTTTCTCCTTCAAGAAATGGATATGATGATAAAATGCTTTAGTAATTTTGAACATTATGACCACTAACATTAAATGCTGTGATTTTTTAAAATGGCATTCAATTAGAAAGTTTTGATAACTTCAGTCTTTCTGTTCTCTCTCAGTGATGTGCCATTACTAAAAGGTTTTTTCCCCCACCTCTCTCCAAGGCCTCAACATTTTCCTTACTGCATTCATGTAGGAGCTGTGGTTTTGGTATGAAGGTTCAGTCCCCTTGCTTCTGACTTACATGTGCAAAAATCTACAGTTTGAGATCTATACCAAGGTTTACTTGGGTAGCAGAATTCACAGCTTGAATCAGTAAAGTATCTTGTTTCCTCTGCTTTTGGGCAGGTGGGATCTTTGGAGTATCATTTTATTTTCATTATTTCCCAAGTTTCTGAAAATAGTTTTTGAAAATATTTTAATTTTGAATCAAGATAAAAAATGACTTAAATTTTTTTAATAAAAATTATTTGGGTAGACTATAATTTCACAGGGTTAAAAATTAAAAAGTTTAAAAAGGTATACAATATAAAGTCTCCATCTTTCTCCTGTTTCTCGTCTTCTCAATTCTCATTCTGACAATTTGCATGCCCTGGGTAATCATTATTATTAGTTTATTACTTTACCTCCCAGGATATTTTATACATATAAAAGTGAAAACAGGTTTACAGTTCCCCTTCTTATATGTATTTGCAGTTTTCTTCCATTTCTTTTGCCACTTGAAAATGTATCTGAGCAATCTTTTCTTATCAATACACAGAGAACATCCTCAATGAAAGGTTTTTGTTTTTTTTTTTTCTCTCTCTGAAAAGTAATTAGCAAAGAAAGAGAATAAAAGAAAAGAGGATGGCCTGTGCGGTGGTGGCTAATGCCTGTAATCTCAACACTTTGGGAGGCCTAGGTAGGCAGGTCACCTGAGGTCAGGAGTTCAAGACCAGCCTGGCCAACATGGTGAAACCCCGTCTCTACTAAAAATACAAAAATTAGCCGGGCGTGGTAGTGCCTGCCTGTATTCCAGCTACTCAGCTACTCGGGAGGCTGAGGCAGGAGAATCGCTTGAACTGGAGAGGCAGAGGTTGCAGTGAGCTGAGATCGTGCCTGGTGCACGCCAGCCTGGGTGACAGAGTGAGTCTCTGTCTCAAAAGAGAAAAGAGAAAAGATGGACCTTGAAGAGATGAAGAGTTTTCTTTGTGGTTGGAGTATTGAGTACAACACTCTTGTGTGAAAAAGGAATCACTTAGAGTATTTAAGCATGAGGTAAGGTGTTGTAAAACCTTCTAGTCTAAATAATTAAATTATTTTAAAAATTTTTACTTTAAAATCAAAATAATACATGTACATAATTGAACAAATAAAGCAGTTCTTGAAGATTTACCACAAAAATATGAGACACTTGTAAATTTCTTCTTACTCTGTTTCTCTCCTTGAAGGCAAACACTTTCAAATCCTTTAACTTTTTCTTCTAGTATTTACCTGTCTTTCTGAAAAAGTATACTCTATAACCACTTCTTGACTTAAATAATTTAGGTATTACTTACTTTTTTATAAATTAAGAGTTGATAAAGTGAGGATTTAACTCTTTGTTCTCTATTCTATATCCTTCTTCCATCCTCCCAATTTAGATTCTGTTATAATTTTTTGTTAAATTAGTAGTTAGGTTTTATATTATTATGACCAGGTAAACATGACTAGCCTTTGAGTCAAATGATAAACTAATTTACCTAATTTTCTTTCATCCCATGGTTAATTTTTTCCAAATGCTGCAATGCCATCAAATGGGCCAACAAATGTAAGGATTTATCAGTGCCATTTTTTCCTTAAACTTCCTTCCTATAGTTTCCATTCTTCATACTCTAATCTGGTCTGGTTCTGAGTTTGTAACAAACCTAAAGATTAATATCTTTAAAGAGATAAGAAAAGAGATTGCACCTATGAAATAAGAACAGGTTGCTATGAAAAGAAACCATAAGAGAACAAGAAAGAGCTCTATGAAATTAAAAATGTGATAGTCAAAATGAACTCTGAATAGAAGACCTAGAAGAGAAAGTTGTATAGGTTTGCATAGCTATTAGTCCTGGGACTTTCCTTTACCTTTCTCCTGATTTGGACACTCTGTTATCTAGATCATGAATCTGGTTTCCTCATTTTGCTGAAACACTTAGTCCAGTTACTTTCTAAGAAAAGATAAATTTTGTAAGTCCTTGCATGTCTTAAAGATGTCTTTATTCTACCTTTGCATTTGAATTACAGTTTGGCTGATTTTAAAGTCTAAGTTTTTTTCTCAGAATTTTAAAGGTTTAATTCTAGTGTGTCTGCTGTTAGTGTTGCTGTAAAGAAATCTGATATAATTAAGTTTCCTGTTTCTTTTTATATGGGTTGTTTTCCCTTTCTGAAAGCTTTTTAGTATAGTCTCTCTGGTTTTCTGAAAGTTTATGATTTTGTATCCCTGGTGTGATTCGTTTTTCATTTCTTGTGCTCTGCACTTGGTGGGCCATTTTAACCCGAGGACCTCCCTCCCTTTTCCCCCTAGTTTGATGAAATTTGCTTTACTAATTTATTCCTTTGCATTTATTCTGTTCTCTTTTTCTTTAGTTGGATTTTAGACCACCTGAATTGATCCTTTAATTTTCTTATCATCTCTCTACTATTTTTCATTTCTCTCTTTTTGTTTTTTTTTTCACTTTCTCTAGGTGATTTTTTTCAGCTCTTCTAACCCTTCCATTCAGTATTTCATTTTGATCATCATATTTTTAATTTTGTAGAGCTGTTTCCTGTTCTCTGATTGCTTCTTTTCAAAGCGTCCTGCTTTTATGAGTGTCATATATTTTCATATCTTTTTAAAGATATTAATTCCAAGTTTTGTTTTTGGAGTTTTCTTTTGTTTCCTTCATTGTTTCTGCCTTTTGGAGTCTTTATTCCTCTTTGGCTTTTCAGTTTATTCAAGGAGAAGCTTCCAGCCCTGTGCAGCATAGGCTGTAATCCTGGGAGTAGGGCCAGGGAGGGGGAATGTGTTGAGCGTCCCCAAGGCCACCCTCAGGTTCAGTGATTCACTAGGAGGACATACAAGACTCAGCATATAATCATACTGACAGCTATGGCTCGTTACAGTGAAAGGTTACAAAACAAAATTGGCAAAGGGAAAAAGGTGCATGGAGTGAAGTCTGGAAGAAACCAGGCACAAGCTCCCCAGTCCTCTGTCATTCCACAGGATGTGCTGAATGGTTGTAACCATACATGTGAAATGTTGTCTGCCAGGGAAACTCCTTAGACTTAGTGCCCAAGGTTGTAACTGGGTGCAGGTTATATAGGCACCCTCTGCCTAGCGTTTACCAAAATTCCAGACTCCCAGAAGGAAATCAGGTGCTCAGCATAAACCACTATTCTTACATTTTTACACTATTTAGGTACAGTGAGCCACTCTTATCAGTTAGGGAATGGTGGGAACCTTCCTGAAATCAAAGTTCCTAGACACCAGCCATGGGCCAAGCTTGCAAGTAAGACTTTCAAAGCATAGTAGTCTCAGGAGTGCCCTGTGAACTCTCTGCACAGGAGGATAGGGCCCCACAGTTAATAAATAGACTTTCACTTACCCTTCTTCTGCCTCATGCCTTGTTCATGCCCTCTACTGGTAAACTTGGAGGTCAAAGACTCTCCTGCTGTGGAATGAGATGGTCACCTGGCTGCCACAGGATGGGAGCGAGGCACTGGGAAAGGGTGTATCCAAACATTTTGTATGGGTAAACCATGACTAGATGAGCTGTTTTCAAACTGTGGACTGGGGCTCCTGACACCCATTTCATAATAATACTAATGTGATATTTGGCTTTTTCTCATGGGTATACAGTGGAGTTTTCCAGAGGTAATAGGATATTGCAATAGACCAGAGGCAGACATGTAAAACAGTGCCACTCTTATCACTGTTTCTTAAAAAAGTTAGGTTATTTTTCATAAAAATGAGTTTTTTATTTTTAAATGGACTAGTAATTTTAAATTTCTGTTTTTCTTTTTTTTTTTTTTTTTTTTTTTTTAGACCGAGTCTTGCTCTGTCGCCCAGGCTGGAGTACAGTGGCCGGATCTCAGCTCACTGCAAGCTCCTCCTCTCGGGTTCACGCCATTCTCCTGCCTCAGCCTCCCGAGTAGCTGGGACTACAGGCACCCGCCACTTCGCCCGGCTAGTTTTTTGTATTTTTTAGTAGAGACGGGGTTTCACCGTATTAGCCAGGATGGTCTCGATCTCCTGACCTCATGATCTGCCCGTCTCGGCCTCCCAAAGTGCTGGGATTACAGGCTTGAGCCACCGCGCCCGGCCTCTGTTTTTCTTAAGATGATAAATACTGATAGTTATACCTATATAAACAAAAGTTCTTTGAAGTCTCAATACTTTTTAAATATGTAGGTCTTTGGACTAAAGAGCTTGAGAAGCCTACATCTCCCATTTTTCTGAGTCTAGCAGGTTTCCCTTTCATAGTTACCTATTCCTTGTTATATGTATGTTGTAAAAGGATTTATCTAACTTATGTATTTTGTTTTATTTAACTCATCAATTAAATGAAGGAACCAGTAAGATGTTACAACCAGTTCAAAGGGAGAATCTAAAAAACAGATACATTTATAGATGAGGAATATTGAAGTGACCCACAAATGAAGGCAGCAATGGCTTCTTACATAGTGGAGGAGGGACATCGGTTGAACCTCCGCCAGACAGAATTTACATGCCTAGAGACAGTGTTATTTTGCTTTGCTATCTCAGTAGAAACTAGAAAGGTAAAATCATTCAACAACAATGAAAGGCTAGAATCAGCTAAGCTGGAAGAGGGTGATATAAATAAAGTTTAAAAGTTTTCCATTGAAACACACATTTTCCCCCGCAATACTCATCTAGAAAAGTATAGATTTTAATTTGCTTTCCCATCTAAAATTATCTATGCAAAAATTCTGATTGACAGGGATATTATATATATCATTGAAATGAACAAATTTGTGTTCTGAGTTTGTTTCGTTTGCTAGGTTGCTTGCTTGTTTTAAGCAAATTGTTTAGGTTCACGTGGCAAATCAGTGATGACTGAAATAGATGATCTGTTTTTATAGTTTATTTTCAAAAATGTTTGTGGGTACAGAGTAGCCATATATATTTATGGGGTACATGAGATGTTTTGATACAGGCATGCAAGAAGTGAAATGAGTACATCATGGAGAATAGCAGTGTCCATTCTCTCAAGCATTTATCCTTTGAGTTACAAACCAATTACATTCAAGTTATTTAAAAATATACAATTAAGTTGTTATTGACTATAGTCACCCTATTGTGCTATCAAAATAGTAGGTCTTATTCATTATTTTTTATTTTTGTTTTGTACCTATTAACTATTCCCACCTCCCCGCAAAATAGATAATAATTTAGAAAGCTTCTTACTTTGGTCCCAGACTGGGTTCCCTTCCAATAAACATTGACAGCGACTGGCAATAGTTTTGCAATTTACACTACACCAAGCTTGGAGAGCATGAAAGTCAGTAAGCCTCAGCCCTGTGTTCTCACTGGAGATGCGGCCATGTCCATAGTGAAGGATTATCTAACATGGTAGGTACAGTACCAAAGGTGGAAATAGTATGACGTAGAATCAGAAAAGAAGAAGCAGTGAATTCTGGCTGGGAAGTTAAAACATTTCATCAGGGGCTTGGAGGACAACCAGAATTATTTAACCAGAATGGTTTTCCGTTTATACAGATATGGGAACTTCTCATTATACTTTCAAATAAAAAGTCAGTCTCTTAGATTATGCCCAGATTTAACCTCCTGGTATTCGCACCATTGTGTAGTCTTCACCCATGTTGTGTGGGGATTGGTCTGTATACCAATATATACAATGGTAGAAATGGCAATGTGTGCATTCCAAGGATTGGTCATAAGAGACACTGCTGTTTTCATCATGGTCTCTTGGCTTACTTGCTCTGTCGTGTCATGGGAACACTTAAGCAAACCTCCGAAGAGGCTTTTATGGGGGAGAAGCTGAATTTAATCTGGGCAAATGGACACCTAACTTGAGAATCTATTTCTGGCTTCCTTGCAGCTAGGTTTATTTGTGTGACTTAAGTTCTTGGGAGCAGAAGTAATGTGTGCACCTTCTGGTACTTGCCTTTAAAACAGTTTCTTAATTGTTTTTTCATTATCACTCCCATAAGGAGCCTTTTTCGACTTGTATTCCCTAATAGCTCCCTTGAAATTTTAATGCCATAAATATACTATATACCTGCATATGCCCTGTATGTATATATCTGTGCTTTATCCATAAAAAGACCAAAATGTTTTTACCTCTATACCCCCCAGGAACCATCTTTTTTCCCATCGGGGATGATGCTGACCTTGTTGAGAATGCATGCTTTAGATGGACTAGGAATGCTCTCCCTTCACATGGGGTGGAAGGCACACATGTGTAGTGTGCCGGCTTCAGCCATGTAGACGGGGGATCAAGCAACAAGACGGAAAGAACTGGGAGGCATAGACAGCATCACAGAACAAAGTTGCTAGCCTATGTCTAGATAGTTAATTGAGAAAGAAGGAAACTTTGATCTTATTTAAGCCATCTTATTTTGGAACCTCCGTTGTAGCAGCTTGGCCTTTATCCTAACAAATATGCATCCCATTTTCTTTAAACAGGAAATCTAGTCAAAAGAAATTTAATGAGATAAAAATCTATACACTAAATAAAATACTGATGACAGAAATCGAAGTAGACACAAATAAATGGAAACATACTCCGTTAGGATAACTAATATTGTCAAAGTACCATATTATCCAAAGTTATCTGTAGATTCAATGTGATCTGTATCAATATTTCAGTGGCATTTTTCACAGTAATAAAAAACAATCATAGAATTTGAGTGTAACTTTAAGCAACTTCAGTAACCTAAGCAATCTTGAGAAACAAAGCTGTTGGCACTCTACTTCCCGACTTCAAACTTCATTTAAAGGTTAGAGTAATCAAGAAAGTATGGTAAGTGTATGAAAACAGGCACAAAAACCAGTGGAACAGAACAGAGAGCCCAGAAATAAACCTATATGCATCCCATTTCTTCAAAACTGCTTCGCTTTAAAAGATTTTCTCTTCTGTTAGTTTCATGGCACCAAATTCTGTTTACTCAGCAGTGTAGAAATGTTATTTACCCTTTTGCCATCTGCAAATGCCTTATCATTACGAATACTGTGAATTGTATAAACATCAACATCATTGGATCCAAAATTTGGGTACCTCTAAGTAATATTTTATAATCACTTAACCAAAGTGTTACTATGCTTTATCTCACTGCATATATTGCTAGTTTGCAGTAGAGTAGTAGTCTTGTTGGTTTCTTTAGCCGTTGAAGCAGTAGAGTGTCTTTTTTTTTTTTTTTTTTTTAAGAGACAGAGTATCACTCTGTTTCCCAGGCTGGAATGCCTTGGTGCAATCATGGCTCACTGCAGCCTCTAACTCCTGGGCTCAAAGCAATCTTCCTACCACAGCCTCCCAAGTGGCTGGGACTACAGGGTCAGCTAATTTTACTGTATTTTAATATTTATTATTTTTATTTATTTTTGAGATGGAGTCTTGCTCTTTTACCCAGGCTGGAGTGCAATGGCGCAATCTTGGCTCAGTGCAACCTCTGCCTCCTGTGTTCAAGTGATTATTCTGCCTCAGCCTCCCAAGTAGTTGGGACTACAGATGTTCATCATCACGCCCAGCTAATTTTTGTATTTTTAGTAGAGACAGGGTTTCACCATGTTGGCCAGGCTGGTCTCAAACTCCTGACCCCAAGTGATCTGCCCGCCTTAGCCTCCCAAAGTGCTGAGATTACAGGCATGAGCCACTGTGCCCGGTCCTTATTTTATTTTTTTTTGGAAGAGATGGGGTCTTGCTTTGTTGCCCAAGCTACTCTCAAACTCCTGGGCTCAAGTGATCCTCCCACGTTGGCCTCCCAAAATGCTGGGATTACGGGTGATTTCTTTATTTTAAATGAGGTAGTTGCTTAAGCATTTTTGTTCTGTAAGTTTTTTACTTGTCCTAGGGAAGGGTGGCATTGCTAATTTCTTCTCAGACAGAATATGTGCTATGTATTTAAGAGTTATGACACAAACCAGCTACAGAAACAGAATAAGAATTTCTCATCCCAGAATTTTCTTGTTTATTATTATTATTATTATCATTTTTTTCCTTTACAAAGTTTAGAAAAGCTTAACTCTTGGTTATCTCTGTTTTATTGGAACAAGGACAGTTTGGATGACAAAAAGTTAGAAGGTAGAGGCTATTAAGAAAACAAAAACAAAACCAGAAAAACTCAGACTTTTTAGAAGTAACTGGGTGTTCTGGGCAGTTAACCAAGATTGGTAGAGGCTGTTAAGACCCAGCTAGGCCACGTGCAGTGGCTCACACATGTAATCCCAGCACTCTGGGAAGCTGAGGCAGCCTACTGCGGATTGCTTGCGCTCCGGAGTTCGAGACCAGACTGGGTAACATGGCGAAACTCCCATCTACAAAAACTATAAAACCTAGCTGGGCGTGGTGGCCCACACCTGTAGCTTAGCTACCTGGGAGGCTGAGGTGGGAGGATCTCTTGAGCCTGGGAGATCGAGGCTGCAGTGAGCCATGATTGCACCACTGTACTTCAGCCTGGGTGACAGAGCAAGACCCAGTTCCCTCACCCCTCCAAAAAGACCCAGCTAAAGATGGGAAGTCTTTTGAAAAGATTTTGCTGTTTGCTTTACTAGTTTTCCTAAGAATATAGATGGATGTTAATAGGGCTTAAATCTCATGATGGGTGTTGAGGGGAGTAGGAGGGAAGGTGTTTCGGACTGATGGACTGTGGATCATTTTTTTGGCTCTCATGGTATTTCATACGTGTTTGAATCAGCTGCCGACACTTTAAAATAAAGCAGGCACAGATACACACACACACACACACACACACACACACACACACACACACACAACCTGCGTTTCCAGTGTTTAAAGGCTTGGAAGCTCTGGGAATGCTGAGACAACATTAGCACATGGCTGCAGTAGGCTGGAGCTAGGGAGTAGACAGGCATGTGCTCCCCACCATTTCCTCATGCCACCTGAGTGTGTAGACCAAGTGCTAGTAGACATCCTTTGTACTTGGGCTACTCTTTTTCCACTGTAGCTTTCAGAAAAAAAGATTTTTGGGTCCTTTTTTTTTCTCCCAAAAGTAGGAAAATAAAAAGGTCTTTTCATTCTTAAGAGGTAAGGGGGCATTTTGTGTGTGTATATGCAAGTAATGAATATTCCTGTGTTTTAATATATAAACAAAGATGCCATTTTAAAACCAAATTAAGATGCCACCTAAAAATCAGCTATAAGTCAGGCACAGTGGCTCACTCCTGTAATCCCAGCACTTTGGGAGTCCAGGGTAGGTGGATCACTTAAGTCCAGGAGTTTGAGATAAGCCTGGGCAACATAGAGAGACCCCCCTGCCTCTACAAAAAAATACAAAAAAAATTACCTGGGCATGGTGGTGTGTGCCTGTAATCCCAGCTACTGGGGAAGGTGAGGTGGGAGGATGGCTTGATCCCAGGAGGTCGAGGCTACAGTGGGCTGTGATGGCACCACTGCACTCTAATCTAGGTGACAGAGGGAGACCCTCTCTCAAAATAAAAAAAAAAAAGTCATAAAAATAAAAATCAGCAATACATAATAAATGCCGTAACTAGTATATAGAAAAGATAAAATGGTTCGTTTTTTTAATGGGAATTGAATAAGGGATATCATTATGATATATAGCTTTTGGTTAAAAAAAATGTCCTGGGTGTCAATACCTTATATAGATGATAAGTTCCTAGAGCAGTGCCTTTTTTTTAAAGAGAAGAAATTGTGTTTCTCAAACAGAAAGAAACATATATAAATAATGTAAATATTATTGGAACACTGTTTCATAGCATATTGAATACATGGCTGAGAATTTAAAAGACAAGTTACATTACAAATTTAAATTATTTATGGAGGCTGGGTGCAGGTGCAGTGGTTCATGCATGTAATCTGAGCATTTTGTGGGGCCAGTGTAGGAGGATTCTGAGCCCAAGAGTTTGAGATCAGCCTGGGCAACAAAGTGAAACCCCATCTCTATAAAAAATAAAAAAAAATCATTTATGGTATTTTCAATTTAAGCTAAGGAAAACATATAGATAATACCACACAGCAATATGTGTGGTGTCTGAAAATTTTAATCAGTTGAAAAACTTTTATATTTATTGCCCATGGAAGGGTCCATATCAAAGGACTCATTTGTATAAAAAAAGCCAAAATTTAATGAAAATGGGTAAAAATTTATCAGCTTGATTATGTATAGATAATGCTCCTGAAATAGTAAGTAGTAGGGATTAATATTGGAGATCTTAGTGACAGAGTACTGAAAGGAAATAGACATGAATTAATTAATTAATTTTTTTGGTTTCGAGATGAAGTCTTGCTCTGTCGCCTAGGCTAGAGTGCAGTGATCTTGGCTCATGCAACCTCTGCCTCCCGGGTTCATGTGAGTCTCATGCCTCAGCCTCCTGAGTAGCTAGGATTACAGGCGCCCGCCACCATGCCAGGCTAACTTTTGTATTTTTAGTAGAGACAGGGTTTCACCATGTTGGCCAGGCTGGTCTTGAATTCCTGACCTCAGGTAATCTGCCCACCTTGGCCTCCCAAAGCTGGGATTACAGGTGTGAGCCACCACGCCCGGCTGGAAATAGACATGAATTTAGTCTGTTTAATATACATTGTACTAGGAGTAATTTTAAGCCAAAAGATTAAAAATGCAACCGATATAGTTATTAGTAACTATCACAATGAAGTGGATACTGATACTTGAAATTCAGGTGGTTCAGGACTTTGCAGATTTAATGATATGTACAACATGCTAGTCTCCTACGTGTAGGTTAGAGCTGAAAATACTTTTTGAACTGTTAAATCAACCTGTACATATTATATAAGGGAAAAACATTGCCTCAGTTTACCTGTGAAGAATGGCTCCAAGATTTGGCATTTTTGGTTGACGTTACTACCCATCTAAATTCTGCAAATATTTATTTACAGGGGCATTCATAAAGAATGCCCCATTTATGTGATTCGGTTCTCTCATTTCTAGTAGATAAATGTGTTTTGGCAAAAATGACTTTTTATGTTAAGGAATAATCTGGGTCACTTTGATGTGCTGAAGTTGGTTTCCAGAAATGAAAATTAGCACCTTACTTCATTCTCAAAATGAATGAAATTTAAGACTGAATTCCAAGGTAACTTTTCTGATTTTACACTTTATGAAAATGAACTGGCATTTCTCAGTTAATAACAATGTGAATGGATAGCTGCAGGTGTATGGAAAACTAAATATTGTAACACTGGAGCAGCAGAATCCTACACACACCTTTGGAGTAATTACCCTAAATTCAATAATCACTTTGCAAAAATTTTATCTTTGTTTGAAAAAGTGCCTGTGTTTAAGAGTTGTTTTTTTCTTCTCTTAGTTCAAGGATTCAGGGCTGAATTCTGTATTACATGTTACATGCAATTCTAGATAATCGGAGCTCACACTGACACTTTGGTATAGGGGAAAAGGTGTCAAGTTTTGGGTTTTAGGTCAGTGGTGTTATGACCTACAAGAAAAATTTAGTAATTAATTGTTTCTGGGGTTTTTGTTTTGTTTCTGAGATAGGATCTCTCCTCTGTTGCCCAGGCTGGAATGTAGTGGGGTGACTTTGGCTCACTGCAACCTCTGCCTCCTGGCTCAAGCCATCCTCCTACCTCAGCCTCCCGAGTATCTGGGACTACAGGCATGTACCACCATGCCCAGCTAATTTTTTGTAGAAATGGGGTTTTGCCATGTTGTCCAGGCTGGTCTTAAACTTTTGGGCTCAAGCAATCTGCCCACCTTGACCTTCCAAAGTGCTAGGATTACAGGTGTGAACCACTGTGCCCAGCCTGTGCCTGTTATTTTTTGGTGGTGTTTGTTTTGTTTTTGTTCTTTGATATAGGGTTTCGCCATGTTGCCCAGGCTGGTCTTGAACTCCTGAGCTCAGGTGATCTGCCCCCCTCAGCCTCCCAAAGTACTGGGACTACAGGTGGGAACCACCATGTCCGGCCTGTGTTCCTGTGGTTTTAACTTGTATTTTTTTTTAATTTCAAATTTATAATCTCTGATATCATAACTGCTTGTGTTATATTACGTTATTAAAAATAGTGCTTAATTCTTTTTCTGGCATTTGAATTTTTTAAAATCTCGATTGCTTCAATTATTTATGTCACTGGCTTGGCCCCTGTAGATACTTGAATTTGTGATCCTTGTCATAGGCAGAAGGTACAACCCAACTATATCCTCGGGCAATATGCCTAGGAAAATATGGTTATCATCTTGTTCTAATTAATTTTACACTGCTACCTCTTTTTCTTTCTTAGACACTAAACATATTTTTATGATGGTTTATTTTATGGTGGCAGTTTTAGGATATGAACATGGAAAATTTATGCTTGCTTATTTCAACATCGTAAATACATGCTAGACAGCCCAGTATCAGGTAATAAGATTTTTTTTTCTCTTTGAAATTCACCCACCCCCTGCAGAATATTCAATGAGAATTTCCTGTGAAAGCTTCAGGGCAAACTGTTTAAAAAAAAAAAATACCTATAAGCTTTGATAGGATCCAAGACTCCACCCAGACTCTGTTTGAGACATGTAATTCTGTTTAGACATGAAATGTTTAGGTGAGACATCACAGTTTGTGTTGTATTTTGTAATAATTCCTGCGTTTCTGTTGTTGTGTCACTGAAATTCTTTGGTTTTGAAGCAGATGTCTGTAGCCTATGAGAAGCTGCCTTGTGCTCCTTCTCCCTGGCAGTGCTACCCTCGCCCTGGCTCGGATGCAGCTATGGCTCTGCCTTCTCAATTGCTTGCTGTGTGTTGCTCTTTCATAGAACCATAGACCTTAAAGACTCTAGTAAGGCTTTTGGCCACAGAAAAAGTTTTTTCCTAAAGTTTCCAAACCAGCCCACGGAAAGAGAAAAAGACGACAATGGAAAATATTTTTCTGAATCTTAAATAATTTGTGGATACTGAATTACCATTGTTAATATATTCACATACATTTCTCCTTGCTCCCATTTGATCCTCTTTGGGGTCAGATAGGTATAGGGGGAATTGTTTCTGAGGACTCTGTGCAGTGGTTCGCTAAGTGTGGACCCTGGGCCAGCAGTTTCCAGCATGACCTGGGAACTTGTTGGAAGCGCAGAATCTTGGGCCCCATCCCAGACCTACATAAATTCCAGAGAGAGATACTCTTGAGGAGGAGAGTTGGGCGGCACCCTGTATTTTAACAGCACTTCAGATGATTCTGATATATGCTGAAATTTGAGAACCGCTGTTGTATATAACTTGAATTATACCTATATTGGATTTTTACATGGAAACTTATGAAAGTTCCCAAACTCCTTCAGCATCTTCCTGCTTTCCTCTTACTTTGGGGTCTGGGATAAAGTTTATACTCTGTGGTGAGCTGTGGACCTTTACTGAACCTGGCTGGGGTTTTGTGATAGTTGTACTCAGTTGACTGTCCTCAGTGACAACCAATTGTTGAGGTAATGGGTGAGACAGAGATGCCTTTGGCACTTCTAGGAAAGTCAGTTGGCTCTGGCCTCCTAGGAACTACTGATCTGAGGGGAACCTATGCATTGAGACATGGCCAAAGCAATTATTCTCATCTTTATTACTTGATGTAAATAATCCACTGGAGGAAAAAAGTATGAGTATGTGCCATTCTGATTCAGTTTTTTTTACTGTAGTAAAATATATGTAACATAACATTTACTATTTTAACCATTTTAAAGTGTACAGTTCAGTGGCATTAAGTACATTGACATTGTTGTGCAACTGTCACCACTATCCATCTCCAGAATTTTTTCGTTGTTCCAAACTGACACTCTGTATCCATTAAGTGGTAACTACCATTCTACACACCCTCCAGCCTCTAGTAACTACAATTCTTTCTTTATGAATTTGGCTTTTCTAGGTACCTTATACAAGTGGAATCATACAATATTTGTTCTTTTGTGTCTGGCTTATTTCACTTAGCATAGTGTCTTCACAGTTCATCCATTTTTTAGCATATATCAGAATTTAATTTTTTAAGCCTTATTATTTCAGCATATATATATATATATATATATGCCACATTTTGTTTGTCCATTCATTCATCGGTGGACCTTTTGGTTGTTTCCGTCTTTTGGCCGCTGTAAGCAATGCTGCATTGGTGCACAAATATCTGTTCAAGGGCCTGCTTTCAGTTTTTTGGGATATATATTCAAAAGTGGAATTGCTAGATCTTATGGTAATTCTGTTTAGTTTTTTAGGAACTGCCATACTGTTTTCTACAGTGGCTGCACCACTGTACATACCACCAGCAATGCATAAGTGTTCTAGTTTGTCTACATCCTTACCAACACTGTTATTTTCTGTTGCTGGAATTTTTTTTTTTTTTTAAATAATAGCCATCCTAGTGAATGTGAAATGATATCTGATTGTGGTTTGGATTTGTATTGTCCTAATGATGAACGATGTTGAGCATCATGTCATGTGCTTATTGGTCATCTGTATTCTTCCTTGGAGAAATTCCTGTTCAAGTTCTTTGCCCATTTTAAAAATTGGATCTTTTTTTTCTTCTTTCTTTTTTTTTTTTAGATGGAATCTCGCTCTGTTGCCAGGTTGGAGTGCAGTGATGCTATCTTGGCTCACTGCAATCTCCGCCTCCCAGCGTCAAGGGATTCTCCTGCCTCAGCCTCTGAGTAGCTGGGACTACAGGCACGCGCCACCACACCCAGCTAATTTTTGTATTTTTGGTAGAGGTGGAGTTTCACCATGTTGGCCAGGATGGTCTCAATCTCCTGACCTTGTGATCTGCCTGTCTCGGCCTCCCAAAGTGCTGGGATTATAGGTATGAGCCACCGTTTTTGAGTTTTTTTACATATTCTGGATATTAGTCTCTTATCGGGTATATAGTTTGCAGGTATTTTCTCCCACTCTGGGTTGCATTTTCACTCACTGATACTGTCTTTTGAATACTATCTTTTGATGCACAAAAGTTTTTCAATTTTGACAAAGTCTGACTTAGGTATTTTTTCTTTTGTTGCCTGTGCTTTTGGGGTCATATCCAAGAAATCATTGCCTAATCCATTATCATGAAGCTTTTGCCCTATATTTTCTTCCAAGAGTTTTGTAGTTTTCACTCTTATGTTTAGGTCTTTGACCCATTTTGAATTAGTTTTTGTATATGATATAAGGTAAGGGTCCAACTTCATTCTTTTGCATGTGGATGTATACTTTTCCCAACACCAGTTGTTGAAAAGACTGTCTTTTCCCTAGCGAATGATTTTTGCACCTTTGTTGAAAATCATTTGATCATATATGTGAAGCTTTTTCTCTGGGCTTTCTGTTCTATTCCACTGGTCTGCGTGTCTATCTTTATGCCAGTATCACACTGTTTTTGATTACTGTAGCTTTGTAGTAAGTTTTGAAATGAAGATGTGTGAATCTTACAGCTTTGTTCTTTTTTTCCCAAGATTATTTTGGCTATTCAGGGTCCCTTGGGATTCCATATGAATTTTAGGATGGATTTTTCTACTTACGCAAAAACATTATTGGGATTTTTGAAAGGGATTGCATTGAATCTGTAGATTGCTTTGGGTAGTATTACCATTGTAATAATATTAACTTTTCCAATTCATGAACATGGGATGTATTTCCTTTTATTTGTGTCTTCCTTTATTTCTTTAAGCAATTTGTAATTTTCATTGTACAAGTCTTTTACTTCCTTAAGTTTATTCCCATTAAATATTTTATTCTTTTTGATGCAATTACAGATGGAATTGTTTTGAATTTCCTTCTCAGATTGTTCATTGCTATTGTATAGAAACCAACTGATTTTTGTGTTTTTTACCCTGCAACTTTACTGGATTTGTTTTTTCAGTTCTCATGGGGTTGTGTGTCTGTGTGCATGTGTGTATAATCTTTAGGGTTTTCTACGTATAAGATCATGTCATCTGTGAATAGAGGTAATTTTACTTCTTTCTTTCCAATTTGGATGTCTTTTATTTCTTTTCCTTGCCTAATTGCACTGGCCAGAACTTCTAACACTATGTTAATACATAGAAGTGGCTAAAGTGAGGCCGGGCTTGGTGGCTCACGCTTGTAATCCCAGCACTTTGGGAGGCTGCAGCAGGCAGATTACGTAAGGTTCTAGACCAACCTGGCCAACAAAAAATATGAAATTAGCTGGGCGTGGTGGTGCATACCTATAATCCGAGCTACCCAGGAGGCTAAGGCAGGATAATCCCTTGAACCCAGGAGGCGGAGGTTGCGGTGAGCCGAGATCGTGCCATTGCACTCCAGCCTGGACAACAGGAGCAAAACTCTATCTCAAAAACTCTATCTCAAAAAACAAAACAAACAAAGAAAAAAGTTCCAGGCGGGTTGTGGTTTTAAATGTGAGTGGCAAAACAATGAAGTTCCTAGAAGATAATATATGAGAATATCTTCATAACCTTGGTATAAGAAGACTTTTTTAATAGGATGCAAATAATACTAACTGCAAAGAGAAAGATAAATTGCACTACATCAAAATTCTTTCCTCACTGCCTCATTCCCTCCCATCCTTTCTTCCTTCCATTAAGATTTTACCCCTGGCTGGGCATGGTGGCTCACACCTGTAATCCCAAAACTTTGGGAGGCTAAGGCAGGAGGATTGATTGAGCCCAGGAGTTAAAGGCTACCCTTGATAACATAGCGAGACTTTGTCTCTATTTTACACTTTTTTTAAAAAAAGATTTTACCCTGCTGGGGAATTATTAGAGATCAACAGTAAAAATAAGTCATTGCTTATCAAGAATACTGTGGTAATGTTCTGTCACTGGGATCCTCACATAAACTGTTAAACCTTTAAGCCATTTCCTACCATATAGCCACATAATCTTTTCAGAATGTATATCATCACTTTACTCTTTGGCTTAAAATTCTTCCACTAAGACTGGTTAAGTAAATTCTAGGATATCTCCCTAAAATGAAATATGCTACAGTCATTAAAAAGAATGAGGTAGATTTCTTTTCGTGAATGTAGAGCAGTCTCAAAGAATTATTAAATCAAAAAACAAGATACAGAACAATGTGTTTTAAAAAGTGTAGGGAACAGATACAGTAGAATCTCATATATTCATTTCAGTTACTCAAAATTAACCAACTCATGTAGGTAAAAGAAAGGAAATTATATATTATTAAATAGGGCAGAGGACTGCATTGGCCTTTTTTCCACTTTGTCTAACTATGCAGTCTATCCTGTTAGTCTGTGAAATAGTGTATAATTTTATGGGTTTTCCTGACCATTTATAAGGAAGAGTTATACATAATGCAGGAGGCCAGGCACTGGAAAAGTAGTGGTTTTCCTAACTATTGTGCAGCACAGCTTGTCTTAAGACAGTGTCTTACACACTGAATGATTTTTGGTATGTCTGGCCCTCAGCCATTAAATGCCAGTAGCTTCTGAGGTATTGGGTCAACCAAAGAACTGCTCTGCAGATCTTCAAACATCAGTGGATGGGATGGGATGGAGCATACAGCCTTAGTGTTCTTATAGGCTAAGAACAACAGAGGGGGAAAAAAATAGAAGAAATAGTATAGAGTCATAGAGAAAACTGAGTGAAGACTGAGAGGAATTGACAGCATGGGATTTGGGATTCGTTGGCCAAAACTGTATATGCTACACCTGAATAAGTAATGTAAGGGTTTTTCATGGATTATTTTGACCATAAGCAAGACAGGAAAATGGGCAACATAGTTGCATGTAAGTTCTACCTGGAGTTTAAGTTGGGCTCCCAGTTGCCAACTCCAGGGAGCTGCCAGGAAGTAGACAGGTGCTTGAAGGACTCAGTCCCACCTTTACCCTGAGGTGTTCTCCTGGAACCTGCACTTATTATCCCTGTGCCAGCCTGTGCCTCTTCCCTCCCTAAGGAGGGGAAGGGAAACACCCTTAAGAGGGAAAATCAGCTCTGAGGTGAGGAAATAGGATAGTTACTAATTTGAGAATACTGATTTGGCCGGGCACAGTAGCTCATGCCTGTAATCCCAGCACTTTGTGGGAGGATCAGTTGCGCCCAGGAGTTTGAGACCAGCTTGGGCAATGTAGTGAGACCCCTGTCTCTAAAAAAGAAAAAAATCAGCCAGGCATGATGGCACCTGCCTGTGATCCCAGCTACTTGGGAGCCTGAGGTGGAAGAATCACTTGAGCCCAGGAAGTCCAGGCCACAGTGAGCCATGATTGCGCCATTGCACCCCAGCCTGTGCAAGAGAGTGAGACCCTGTCTGAAACAAACAAACAAACAAACAAACAAACAAACAGTTTTCACTTAATGCACTACTGGACTACATAGGGAAACTCAAAATAAGTTCAGTATAAGGAATTGAGGAATTGTCTTGACTAGGTTATAACTGTGAAAAGTCACACAGACTTCCCCTTAGTAGGGGCTTGGTAGGGTAGCTGCTGTCCTTAGAAGGGTTTTGGGCATGGCCAACCTTGGTCTGGTATTTCAATAATAGACTGGATTGTGCCTCATTTTGGTCACCACACCTAAAAAATAATGTAGATAAATACAGGAGTCCATCGAAGGTGACCAAAATTATTGAAAGCAGGCAAAATAGCACTAAGATTAACATTGGTGTTTTTACTGGACCCCAGCCCAAATTCTTTTGAAGTTTTTAGTAGCACTACTGCAAAAGACCACAAGGTGGTGACAAAATTCTAAGGTATCTTTTTTTTTTAAGCTAGATTTGAAAACAATCAACATTCCCTGATGAAAATGAGGAAAAGAAAGCTTAAGAATGTCTGTATTTCAAGTTTTATGGAATGATGAGAATACTTTCTCTGGTAGGTTTTTTTTGCAATACTTGCCCATTGTTTAAACGAAAATATTTTATTCATATTAGAGAACAATATTGGTAAATGAGTTAGATATTTGTCTCTTAGGCTTTAGCAGACATCAGCATTGTTTCCATAGCTTTCTGCTCTCTTTTTCTCTTTTTTCTGTCCTCTGTACCTCTGTCCCCTTTCAAAAGACTCCATCATATGAGGAAGTCAATCTAATGTAATGGTTGAGAGTGTGGATTCCAGAGGCCTGCTGCTTATGTTCAGATACAGATTACCAGTTATTAACTGTGTGACATTCAGCAAATCACTTAGTTCTGTGTCTTGGTTCCTTTTTCTCTAAAATGGAGATGGCAGTAGTGCCCAGTTCATTGATTATTCTCAGGATTAAATGAATCTATAAGTGTAAGAACCCTTGGAGCAATGCCTGACACATAAAAATGTTAAAATCATATGGAATTAAAATTTACATGATTTTCTATTCATTTATGGAATTAACTTTAAAAAATTGATTAAGTAGATGAGTGAGCTGCATGAGGATTTTCTCTCTCTCACATACACAACTTCCAAATAAAATTTAGTTGCTTTTGGTTTAAGAGGCAGTTAATAGCTTTCCTTTTCCTCTGTCAGTCATGTTTCCCTATTTCCCACCTTTACATTAGTCACTGAAGAGAAAAGGAAAGGGATTTTGTTCATTTATATGAAAGATTTTTATGTTAAAGTGAGACAAGAAAAAAAGTATTATTATTATTATTATTTTTGAAACAGGGTCTCGCTCTGTTGCCCAGGCTATAGTACAGTGGCATGATCTCGGCTCACTGAAACCCCCCTCTCCTGGGTTCAAGCGATTCTTGTGCCTCAGCCTCACAAGTAGTTGGGACAAGAGCTGCACGCAACCATGCCCAGCTAATTTTTGTGTGTCTTTTTAGTACAAATGGGGTTTCACCATGTTGCCCAGGCTGGTTTTGAATTCCTGAGTTCAAGTGATCTGCCCTCCTTGGCCTCCCAGAGTGCTGGGATTACAGGCGTGAGCCACCACACCCAGCCAAAAACATAGATTTTTGTCATATATTTTCTATCGGCACAGAAGAAAGACCTTTTCAATAATCAGGAAGATTTTTTAAAAGGATGTTATGCCTTACATGTTTAACTATTTTAGGATCACGTTAAAATGATCTGCTAATGAAATTAAAATCTGTACATTCACTTTATTCACTCTTTTTTTTTTTTTCTTTGAGACATTCTCACTCTGTTGTCCAGGCTGGAGTGCAGTAGCACAATCACGGCTCACTGCAATATCTGCATACCGGGCTCAAGCAGTCCTCCTGCCTCAGCCTCCCAGGTAGCTGGACTACAGGTGCATGCCACCATGCTTTGCTAATTTTCGTGTGTTTTGTAGAAATGGGGTTTCACCATGTTGCCCAGGCTGGTCTCAAACTCCTAGGCTCTGGTGATCCACCTGCCCAACACAATCCCATAGTGTTGGGATTACAGGCATGAGCCACTGCACTGGGCTTGTACATTCTTTCTTTAGAAAATAAAACTTTTTAAATAAAATACTTCAAATATCCAAAAGAAAATCTGAGATATTTGTAAGATAAAATCATAAAAATAAAATTAATGCCATTTCTTCATTTCTTCAACCACTCAGTTGAAGAAATAGAACATTAATATAATTTTTGAAGCCCTCTATACCCCTACTCATCCTGTGCCTCTCTTTGGACTTCCCCCAATCTTTTTGATTTCTTATTCTCTCTCTCTCTCTTTTTTTTTTTCTTTTTTTTAAAGACAAGGTCTTGCTCTGTCACCCAGACTGGAGTACGATGGTGTGATCATGGCTCACTGCAGCCTCCTTGACCTTCTGGGCTCAAGTGATCCTCCTGCCTTAGCCTCCTGAGTAGCTTGGATTAGAGGTGTGTACCACCATCTCTGGCTAGTTTTTGTGTTTTTTGTAGAGATGGAATCTCACCATGTTGCCCACACTGGTTTCCAACTCCTGGGCTCAAGTGATCCAACTTCCTTGGCCTCCCAAAGTGCTGGAACTATAGGCGTGATGATTTCTTATTCTCTTACATGAAAAAATATCTTACCACTAAATGGGCAAAATCATAAATGCTGTATTGCTTAGATTTGCATGTTTGAAGACTTTACGTAAAATGATTCATATTCTTCTTCTTCTGTAACTTTCTTTTTTCTTTTACTCAGGAGTATATTCCAGATGTTCATCCATGTAGATGCTTAGCTAGAGCACATGTATTTTTACTACTCTATTGTATTCTATTATGTATATACCATTTATTTTTGTCACTCGTCTGTGAATTAAAAATGGTATTAAAATCCAGAATTTAATAATTTTGCTATTAAAAAACCTGTGCTGCTATGAGCATTTTTGTACTGGCTTCCTGGTACACCTGTTCAAGAGTTTTTCTAAGCTACTTGCCTGCGAGGGTAATGCTTGAAAATGACAAATGGTTTTCCGGGGTGATCATGATCCATGTACCTTCCTGCTAGCCGTATGTAAGAATTAATGTTTCTCCATATCCTTACCAATATTTGGTCTTTTGGTTTTTGCTTGGTGTGTGCAAAATGGTCTCTGCTTCAATCACTCTGGCCTGTTTAGTGCTCCTCACAACCTTTGCACTTGCTCGTTCCTCTGCCTGGAATGTTCTCTCCCTGATGTCTCTGTAGTTTGCTCCTTTACGTCTCTCAGGCCTTCACTTAATTGTCAGGTTCTCTGTGAGGCTTTTCCTGTCTATCCCCTTTAAAATTTGGCATGCTTCTCTCCACTCCCTTATCTCTTCACTGCTTTATTTCTTTCTGGACCACTTACTGCCACTGCTTTTCCACACTGGAACTTAAGTTCCTTAAGGATAGGGAGTTTTTGATATCTTGTTCACTGTTGTGTCCCTGGAATTTAGAGCAGCACCTTCCCCATAGACGACTTTAATAAATATTGTTGACTGAATTAAATGAATCTCATTGAGGTTTTATATTTTCTTGATTATTAGTGAGGTAGAGCATTAATGAGGTGGCCACTTTTTATTAGCCATTTGTGTTTCCTCTTCTGTGAAATGGCTGCTCAAATATATTGCTTATTTTTCTATTGTGTTGTTTAATACTTTCTTATTCATTGATAGCAGTTCTTTATAAGTTCAGATTATAATTTTTTGTTAATTACCCATGTCATACATATCCTTATACTTTGTGACTTAACTTTAAGCTTTTTTTTAAAAAAAGAATCTTGGCCGGGCACGGTGGCTCATGCCTGTAATCCCAGCACTTTGGGAGGCCAAGGCGGGTGGATCATGAGGTCAGGAGATCAAGACCATCCTGGCCAACATGGTGAAACCCCGTCTCTACTAAAAATATAAAAAATTAGCCGGGCGTGGTGGTGGGCGCCTGTAGTCCCAGCTGCTCAGGAGGCTGAGGCAGGAGAATGGCGTGAACCCAAGAGGTGGAGATTGCAGTGAGCCGAGATTGCACCAGTGCACTCCAGCCTGGCGACAGAGCGAGACTCCATCTCAAAACATATATGTATATATAGTTATCTCTTGATAAACAGTTTTAATTCTTTAAACACTGTAAAAAATTTTTTTAAGAGAGTATCTTACTCTGTCACCCAGGCTAGAATGCAGTGGTACAGTCATGGCTCACAGCAGCCTTGAACTCCTGGGCTCAAGCGATCCTTCCACCTCAGCCTCCTGAGTAGCTGGGACCACAGGTGCACACCACCATGACTGGCTAATTTTTTTTTTACTTTTTTGGAGACAGGGTCTCCAGTGTTGCCCAGGCTGGTGTCAAACTCCTGGGCCCAAACAGTCTCCTCCCACCTCAGCCTCCCAAAGTGCTGGGATTACAGGTGTGAACTGCTGCACCCAACTGATATGTACTTTTGGATATATGATTACACATATGTATGTTTTTTCTATTTAAAAATGGGATCATACTACATGTACTTTAAACTCTTTCAGTTAATCTTACAAATCTAAAAAATTTAATTGTCAAATAATATTGTATTATATGGATCTAAAACAATTGTGCAGTTTATCCTCATTTGTTTCTGTAAGCTCGTCGTCTTCTTCATGGTCATTAGATATTGCCTATTCTCAACACTTGGCCATCTTCTCTCCTCACTTGGTATTACCTCCCTAGGTAATCTGACTGATGGCTCACAGCTTAAGTTATTAGATACATGCCAGTGACTTCCAGACTTACGTCTCTAACTCATAAACCTCCTCACAGCCCCAGCCTAGGTATCTAACTGGCTGTTTAGCATTCCCGCTTGCTTGTGTCAAAGGTACCTCAAACTCTACATATCTAAACAAGGCAGAACTAATGCATTTCCCCTCAAACCTAGCAGTCTGCCAGTGTTCCCTTGGCATGATCATCTGTCTCACTGAATAAGGCATAAACAGGAATCACCATTAATACATTATTTGCTCCTGAATCCTGATAATCTCTCCTGTGATATCTTCTTCTTTGATTTAGCTGGGCAGAAATTTAGGCTTTTGTAACCAAGCAAAGCCACGGATTGTCTGATTCACATCTGTTTAGAGTTTACTGTTTGTGGGCAAGAAATGTACCTCTTTGCAAGGCTCTATGGTCTTTTCTGTTTGCTTTCAGCTGGACCAACTGAACTGAACCTTGTTTTTTTTTTTTTGCAAGAATTAGATGTAGAAGTAGTCAATTTATATGAGTTAGGAAACTTTTTGATTGCAAGTTACAGAAAACCCTAATCCAAACAAATCATTTTATTGTCTTCTATAAAAGGAAGTCCAGAGGTAGAATGGGTTCAAGCTGATGAAGATCAACAGTGGCTCAGTTATATCATTATTGATCCAGGTCCATTCCTCTCTTCATTCTGCTGTTCTTAGCAAAGTCACTGTTCCAAGTTACAGCAGTTTAATCAGCACCTTTGTAACCATAGAATAAGGATGATCACTTCCCAGACTTTCCAGATAAGGATAGAGACATCCTCTTGGCTTTCCGTATGTATACATTTTTTCAGCTGAATATTCTAATTGGCTCTCTTTAAAAGTTTTATTTTTAATTGACGCATAATAATTGTACATTATGGTTGAGTGCAGTGGCTCACATCTGTAATCCCAGCACTTTGGGAGGCCGAGGTGGGTGGATCACTTGAGGCCAGGAGTTCTAGACCAGCTTGGCCAACATGGCAAAACCCTGTCTCTGCTAGAAATACAAACATTAGCCGGGTGTGATGATGCACGCCTCAAATCCTAGCTACTCAGGAGGCTGAGACATGAGAATCACTTGACCCTTGGAGATGGAGGTTGCGGTGAGCTGAGATTGGGCCACTGCATTCCAGCCTGGGCAACACAGTGAGACTTTGTTTCAAAAAAATTTGTACTATTTATGGGATACAATATGATATTTTGATAGTGATCTGATCAGAGTAATTTGCAAATCCACACCTTAAAACATTTATCATTTCTTTGTGATGAGGTCGTTCAAAATCCTCTCTTCTAGCTATTTTGGAACATACATTATTGTTAACTATAGTCACCCCACAGTGTAATAGAACACCAGAATTTATTCCTCTTTCCTAACTTTGTACTCATTGACCAACCTCTCCCCATTCTTCCCTTTCCCCACCTCTCCTGCTCCAGTTTCTGTTAATCACTATCCTACTCTCTACTTCTATGAGATCAACTTTTTTTAGATTGCACATATGAGTGAGAACATGCAGTGTTTTCTGTGTCTGGCTTACTTTACTCAATATAATGTCCTCTAGGTTCATCCATGTTGTTGTAAATGACAGCATGTTATTATTTTTGGCTGGACGTGGTGGCTCACTCCTGTAACCCCAGCACTTTGGGAGGCTGAGGTGGGCGGATCACCTGAGGTCAGGAGTTGGAGACTAACCTGGCCAACACGGTGAAACCCCATCTGTACTAAAAATAAAGAAAATTAGCTGGGCGTGATGGCACGTGCCTGTGGTTCCAGCTACTTGGGAAGCTGAGGCAGGAGAATCACCTGAATCCGGGAAGCGGAGGTTGCAGTGAGCCGAGATTGCGCCACTGCACTCCAGCCTGGGCGACATAGTGAGACTCCGTCTCAAAAAAAAAAAAAAAAAGAATTTTATTATTTTTTATGGCTAAGTAGTATTTCATTGTGTACATATATGTACACATACAACATTTTCTTTATCCTTTCATCTGTGGATGGCTTCTTAGGTTGGTTCCATATCTTGAGTATTGTGAGTAGTGCTGTAATAAACATGTGAGTGCAGATATCTCTTCAATATACTAATTTAATTTTCTTGGGTATATATACCCAGCAGTGGTATGAGTGGATTAAATATGTGGTAGTTATATTTATAATTTTTTGAGGAACCTCCATACTGTTCTCCATGAAGGTTATACTAAATTACATCCCCAACAATGTGGAAGGGTTCCCTTTCCTCCACATCCTCGACAATACTCATTATCTTTTGTCTTTGTGGTAATGGCCATTCTAACTGGAGTGAGGTGATATCTCATTGTAGTTTTGATTTGCATTTCCCTGATAATTAATGATGTTGAGCATTTTTAAATATACCTGCTGGTCATTTATATGTCTCTTCTTTTGAGAAATATCTATTAAGATCTTTTGCTCATTTTTAAAATTGGCTTGTGTTTTTTGCTTTCGCTGTTGAGTTGTTTGAGTTTCTTATATAGTCTGAATATTAACCCCTTGTCAGATGTATAGTTTGCAAATATTTTCTCCCATTCTGTAGGTTGTCTCTTCGCATTCCGTATTTAAGGTCTGTCATTGCTACCCCTCCCTGCTTATGTTATCATTTCATTTATTAGTCAGGACCCTGGCTTGTAAGTGACAAACACCAAACTCAAATTGGCCTAAGCAAAATGGTAATACTGTACATGAAACAGAAAAGGCTTTGGAATGTCTGACTTTGGGCACGACTGGATCTAAGGGCTCCAGTGATGTGATGTGATCCAGGTCTTCCTTTTCTCTCTCACAGGTTTTTTCCATTTTGTAGTCTTGAGGGCCACCAGAGGCCTAAGACTCACATCTTATCAGCATAACAACCTTGGTAGAAAGAGAGCATCTTCCTGATAACTCCGGCAGAAAAAAATCCCGGGGAGGATTCTAATTGGCAACACTCCTGTTCCTGATTCAATGACTGTGGCCATGGGAATGGAATATTCTAATTGTTCAGGCCTGGGTCATGTGTCTCCTGTGGTCTGAGAAGGCAATCCAGCCACACCTAAACTGCAGGGAAGTGGTTCCTGTCCAAAAGGGTTTGGTTATAAGAAGAGGGGATGAACGCTGGGAAGGCAAAAATAACAGCTGCTCGTTATAATGGTATTTTAGCAAGTCAAAGGAAGCCAAGTTGGCTAGAGCAGTAATTCTCATATTGTCATTTCCAGTTCTAGTTCTGAATCAGAAATGGGTAGTAAGGCCAGCAATCTGTGTTTTAATAAGCACTTCAGGTGATTCTGATGTAGGATAACTTTGAAAACCACTGATAAAGAGGTGAATATGGAAGTGTGATATGGCAAGCAATTAATTCTGGGTGTAGGAGAGATTACTTAGGGGAGGTGGAATACAATTTAGACCCTAAAGGAGGAGGTGGAACTCATCTTGTGAAGAAATGTTTTTTTCTTACTCTCGAGCTTCCCGCTCTTCACTTTCACTGAAGCCTAGCTGATGCCAATTTACCATATTTATTCTGTCTCTTGAGCCACTGTGCCTCAGCTTTTCTTTGTCCCTAGAATTTTTTTTTTCCCTTCCTCATCACTGATTTAAACCCTAGCCATCCTTGGATGTTCAGGTCACAGCTTCCTCTATTACAGGAAACCTTGCTTGATATATTCCATTTTTACTAATGTATGTCTGCTCTGCATGCCTTCTTTCAACCATTTTGCACACATTTATTGATAGCTTATATACCAGATACTATAGTAAGTACTGGACTTGCACAAAGGAATTGTACTATCTAATTTAAAGGATATGTGCATATTCCTTAAGATGCCATCGGAATGCCTTGTAATAAGGCTTTACCAGTTTACATATATACCATGGCATATGAGGCTGCTTAGTTCTTCCACATCTTCACCACCACTAGATATTAACAGTCTTTCTCATTTTTGCCAACCTGAGGAGTGAATAATATCTTATTGCTGTTTGATAACAAATACATTTGAGGATCTTTTCTCTGTTGGCTATTTGCATTTCTTCTCAAACTTGCTCGTTGATATCCTAAGCCTGTTTTTTTTTTCTTTTTTTTTTTTTGTGCAGCAAAATTGAATTTTTTCCCTTTTGGTGTACAGTGCTTTGTATTTTAACACATGTATAGATTTGTGTAACCACAACCATTGTCAGGATAAAAAAAAAATTCCATCACTTCAAAAAACTCCCTCGTGCTAACCCTTTATAATCCCACTCTCCCCTCAACTATAACTTGGCAACTACTGAGCCGTTCTCCATCACTATAGTTTTACATTTTTGAGAATATCTTATAAATGAAATCACATAGTATATCACTTCTTGGGACTGGATTCTTGGACTCAGGATAATGTCTTCAGATTCAGCCAAATTGTTGCATGAATAAATCGTTCATTCTTTTGATTAAGCTGAGTAGAGTTCCATTGTACCAAAGTTTGTTTATCCATTTGCTCATTGAAGGACATTTGGGTTTCCAGTTTGGGTTTGTTATTATTTATTATTTAAATAAATCAGCTGCAGACATTTGGTACAGGCTTTTGTGTGAGCGTAAGTTTTTATTTTTCTAGGGTACTCAAGAGTTGGATTGTTGGCTTATAAAGTAAATGCATGTTTAACTTTATAAGAAAGTGCCAAACTATTTTCTAGAGTGACTATACCTTTTTTTTGAGATAGAGTCTCACTCTCTTGCCCAGGCTAGAGTGCAGTGGCATGATCTCGGCTCACTGCAACCTCCACCTCCCAGGTTCAAGCGATTCTCCTGCCTCAGCCTCCTGAGTAGTTAGGATTACAGGTGCATGCTACCATGCCCAGCTAATTTGTGTATTTTTAGTAGAGTTGGAGTTTCACCACGTTGGCCAGGCTGGTCTCAACTTCAGGCAATCCACCTACCTCAGCCTCCCAAACTGCTGGGATTACAGCTGTAAGCCATCACGCCCAGCCAACTATACCATTTTATATTTCCACCAGCAACATGTCAGAGTACCCTATGCTCCATTTTCTTGGGAGTACTTGGTATTTTCATTTTAGCCATTCTAATAAGTATGTAGTAGTATATTACCTTGGCTTTAATTTGCACTCCCTAATGGCCAATAATGCTGTACATCTTTCCATGCTATTGTTTGTCATCTTTATATTCTCTTTAGCGAAGGGTCTGTTCAAGTCCACTGCCCATATTTTAAGCAGATGGTTTCTCATTGTTGAGTTTTAAGAATTATTTTTATATTCTCAATACCAGTACTTTGTAAGATACACAATTTACAAATGTTTTCTCCTAGTCTGTTTCAGTGTCTTTTAAGAAACAAAAGCTTTTATTTTGATGAAGTCCAGTTAATCAATTTTCCTGTTACAGAATATGGTTTTGGTGTCATGTCTAAGAACTCTTCATCTTAGAGAAATCTTCAGGTCATAAAGATTTTCACTATGTTTTCTTTGTAAATATTTATAGTTCTATGCTTTACATTTAAATTTACAATAGATTTGAGGACCGTTCTTTCATCTTGTATTTTCCAGAAGAGATTGTATATAATTAGTGTTATTCTTTAATAATGGGTAGAATTAATTTGTGTAGCCATCGGGGCCTGGAGATTTCTTTCTTGGAAGGTTTTAACTATAAATTCAATTTATTTAGTAGTTATAAGACTATATATATAAATTTTTTATAAAACAGAAATCTCACCTGGAAGGACTATGTATATTATCTATTTCATTTTGCGTTATGTTTGGTGGTTTGCAGTTTTCAAAAGTTGGTCCATTTTCACAAAAATTGTTGAATTTATTGGCATAAAATTTTTTATAGTATTCCTTTATTTTTCCTTTCAGTATTTATGGGATATTTGTAGTAATGTCCCATTTCATTTTGAATATTGATAATTTGTTTTCTTTTTTTTTTCTGGTCAGTCTGGCTAGAAATTAATTGTATTGATCTCAAAAAAACAGCTTTTGTTTTTCATTGATAAGTTCTATCATTTCTTTCTTTTCTTCTATTTATGTGTTGTATTTATGTATTTAATTGTGCATCTATGTATTTATATAAGTAATTATATATAAATATATATTAATGTGAAAGATTAGGTTATTGATTTGATAGCTTTCTTCTAATATAAGCACTTAAAACTAAAAATTTCCCTCTAAATTTTTTTATGATACATTTTATTAGGTTCAAAATATTTTCTAGAAAATGTTACCTTACTGTCTTTGCCATAGTTAACTAAATTAGGGGTAAGTATCATAACTAAAAGCTACATTATATTAGCTAGGTAAGTGACTTATGAGTAGACTAGTGTGAGAAGTCTTCTAAAAATGGACAATGAGACCCAAACAAATTTGGATTTGAAATTTTCAAAAAGAAAAGAAGCAGAAACCAAGATTAGAGGTGAAGCAGAAACCTAGAAAGACTGAGTTACCTGTATGGTAGAGTCACCTCAATAGGGAATGACAGATGCCTATTTCAGAGGGAATGATAAGTTGGCTAAGTAAGACAGCAGGGTCATGAATGATGAAGAGTTCATTATCCATTGTTCTGTGAAAACTGTCCTTCCATCAACTGATCTGGGCCCCTGTGCTTTTCTCTTTTCCATGTAACCTTAATATCCACTTTAATTAGTTATGAAAGGAAGCTTTAATATAAAAGCTTTATTGAGATATAATTCACATATCATACAATTCATCTATTGAAAGTGCACCATTAGTGGTTCTGAGTACATTTTCAGATAAAAAAACCGCAGGGAGTTTGTCATTAGTAAACCTCCGTAAGAAATGCTACAAGAGGCCTGGTGCAGTGGCTCACTTTGGGAGGTGGAGGCGGGCTAATCTTGATTTCTTGAGGTCAGAAGTTTGAGACCAGCCTGGCCAACATGGTGAAACCCTATATCTACTGAAAATACAAAAATTAGCTGGACATGGAGGTACACACTTGTAGTCTCAGCTACTTCGGAGGCTGAGGCATGAGAATTGCTTGAACCCAGGAGGTGGAGGTTGCAGTGAGCCGAGATCGTGCCACTGCACTCCAGCCTAGGCAGCAGAGTGAGATTCTGTCTCCATAAAAAAAAAAAAAAATTGCTAAAAGTAGTTTTTCAGGGTGATACAAAAGGATAGTAGACAACAATTCAAAACTGTATGAAGAAATAACTAGAATTTACATAGGTAAATATAACAACCAATGTTGCATGTTTAAATTGTAACTCTTCTTTTTTCCATACAAATAATAAATGCATAAAGCACTAATTGTAAATCTATATTAATTTAATGGTCACACAATGTATAAAGATGTAGTTTGTGACAAACATAAAGGGGAGTGGCACTGTAAAGAAGCAAGAATTTTTGTATATTATTGACACTAAAGTCTTTTTTGTCTGATATTCATATAGCCTCTCCAGCTTTCTGTTTTTGCTATTTGTGTGATGTTTTCCATCCTTTTACTTTCAGCTTGTTTGTATCTTTGAGTCTAAAGTGTGTGTTCTAAGGCTGGGCGTGGTGGCTCGTGTTTGTAATGCTAGCACTTTGGGAAGTGCAGGTGGGTGGGTTGCTTGAGCTCAGGAGTTTGAGACCAGCCTGGGCAACATGGCAAAACCCTGTCTCTACAAAAAATACAAAAATTAGCTGGGCATGGTGGCACACACACCTGTAGTCCCAGCTACTTGGGAGGCTAAGGTGGGAGGATCACTTGAACCTGAGAGGTGGAGGCTACAGTGAACTGAAGATCATGCCACTGCACTCCAGCTTGGGAGACCCTGTCTCAGAAAAAAAAGGTGTGCATTCTGAGGACAACATGTATTGGTCATGTGTTTTTATTGGATGGGACAATCCCTGTCTTTTGATTGAATTCATTAATTCATATTTAATGTTATTAATATAGTTCAGTTTATGTTTGCCATTTCAATTTTCATTTTTTATTATTCATGATGTTTTCCCTGTATTCCTCCTTTACTGCTTTTTTTTGCATTGTACGAATATTTTGGTAGTATATCTTAATTCTTTTTATGATTTTTTAATTATATAGATTTTTAAAAATTATTTTCTTAGTTGTTGCTCTAGGGCTTACTTACCATAATAGGCAGTTGACCCTTGAACAACATAGGGGTTAGGGGTACTGACACCCTACACAGTTGAAAATTTATGTATAACTTTTGATTTCCCCAAAACTTAACTACAAATAGCCTATTGTTGATCAGATGCCTTACTGATAACATAAACAGTTGGTTAATACATATTTTATATGTTGTATGTATTATATTCTGTATTCTTACAGTAAAGCAAACTACAGAAAAGAAAATGTTATTAAGAAAATTATAAGGAAAGCATATTTACTGTGCATTAAGTGAAAATTGAATAGGCTGAAGAGGAGGAGGAAGAAGAAAGATTGGCCTTGCTGTCTTAGGGATGGTGGAGGAGGCGGAACAGGAGTCAGGAGAGGCAGACCAGATACACTTGGTGTAACTTCGCAGAAATACATCATAATTTCTGTCTGACATTTTTGGTTTTTCATCTCTCTAGAAATTTTTCTATATGTACCAATCCTCCTTCCACCGTTTGCTTTAGTTTCACTGCCCACATTATAAAAGGGTCCATGTAAAAGAAGTCAAAAGCAGTCTTGAATAATCAGAACTCTTCTGCCAAACTGTCTAATGTCGATTTGTTTTCTGGCACTGCTTCTTCTTCATCTTTGTCCTTATCATCTGACACTGATTTGGAAGCACTCATCTCCATCAAATCATCTTCTTTTAATTCCTCTGGTATGGTATCTATCTTGAAAAGATTGTGAATTTCTCCAGTATCCATGTCTTGAAACCCTTTACCCCCCCATCTTTTTTGCCATGTCCACAGTATCTTTCATGATTTTGTTGACTGGCTCTGTTGTAAATCCTGTGAGTCATGTACAACATCTGGACATAGTTTTCTCCAGTAGGAATGTATTGTTTTGGGCTTGATGGCTTTCATGGCCCTTTTTCTCTTTCCTTTCCTTTTTCCTTTTACCTTTCCCCTTTCCTTTTTCCATCCCGTCCTGTCCATCCCTGGCTCCGGCCTTGCCCAGGCTGGAGTGCAATGGCGCGATCTTTGGCTCACTGCAAGCTCCGCCTCCCGGGTTTAAGCAATTCTCCTGCCTCAGCCTCCCAAGTAGCTGGGAGGCTCCTGTTCCCTTTCCTCTTTGTCTTTCTGTCGTTCTCTCTTTCTTTCTCTCCCTCTCTTTCTTTTTTCTCTGTCTCTTTCTCTCTTTCTTTCTTTCTTTTGCCTTCCCTCCCTCTCCCCGCTTCTCTCCCTTTCTCTTTCTTTTCCTCCCTTCCTGTCCCCTCAAATGTGATAGCATTTTGTGACTTATTCCATAACAACCATGGGCTAAACACGGTGGCTTGCACCTGTAATTCCAGCACTTTGAGAGGCCAGGTGTTCAAGACCATCATGGGAAACAGAGCAAGACACTGTCTCTATAAAAAACAAACAAAAAAATTCTCACAACGATGGTACTTTCAATAATTTTATCCTCCCAGACTTTTATGGTGTCTTCCCTGTTGAAGTTCTCTTCCATAGCTTGGATCTAGAGACTGAATTAATGTTGTGTTTAGGGGCTAGTAAACCATGTCATTGCCTTCAGTGTTGAACTCAGAGGGTTCTGGATGGCCAGGGGCATTGTCCAATATCGAATTAACTGTAAAAGGCAATTCCTTATTGACAGAGTACTTCCTCACTTCAGGGAGAAAGCATCAGTGGAATCAGTTCAGAAAAAGAGTCCTCCTTGTCCAAGCTTTCTTGTTGTACAACCAAAAGACACTTCACTGGTGTTTATCTTTTTCCTTCATGGATCTGGGTTAGCAGCTTTATTAATAAGGGCAGCCCTGATCATAAACCTGACTGCATTTGCACAAAACAGTAAGGTTAGCCTGTCCCTTCCTGCCTTAAATCCTGGTGCTTGCTTCTCTTCCTTACTAATAAATGTGTTTTGTGGCAATTCTTTTTTCCAGAATAGGGGACTTTCATCTGCGTTAAATACCTATTCAGGTGGATATTCTTTCTTTTCAAGGATTTTCTTAATGATGTTGGGAAACTCAGCTGCTGCCTCTTGGTCAGCAGAAGCTATTTCTCCTGTTATCTTGACATTTTTATAGCTAAATCTCGTTCTAAATTTGTCAAACCATCTTTTGCTGACATTAAATTCTCCAACTCCCTTACTTTCTTTTGCTTTAAGTTGTCATATGACTTTGGTTTTTCTTGAATGATGTTAGAGGCTATAGATATACCTTTCTTTTTTTTTTTTTTTTTTTTTTTTTTGAAGCCAGTCTCCTCTGTTGCCCAGGCTGGAGTGCAGTGGCGGATCTCAGCTCACTGCAAGCTCCGCCTCCCGAGGGTTCCAGCCATTCTCCAGCCTCAGCCTCCCAGTAGCTTCTGGGACTACAGAGGCAGCCTGCCACCTTGCCCGGCTAGTTTTGTATTTCTTAATAGAGGCAGGGGTTTCACCGTGTTAGCCAGGATAGTCTCGATCTCCTGACCTCGTGATCCGTCTCGGCCTCCCAAAGTGCTGGGATTACAAGATATACCTTTCTTATAGCAGCCCTGAACACTTACAGAATCTGCATGTCTAATATTACATTGAAAAGTATTTCACACACAGAAAAGCAGGGTTTTTGTGCCTGCTAGCATAGCTGCAGTGATGACTTCATGAATTTTCTTTTATTTTTTACAGTGGTCCTTACACTGGATTCATTTATCTGGAAATGGTGGGCAACCTTCAGCTGCAGACCTCAATCTATGGTACAGGTCAAGCAGTTTGACTTTTTCATGTAATGTCATGACTTCCAGCACCACTGATGGCTCTTTGTATGGGTCCCATGGTGTTACTCAGGGTTTACAATATTACACTAAACAAAATGAAAAATACACAAGAAATATGAAAGATCAATTTTTATTGCAATTTGCAATTTATTAGAGAGACAACTGGTGTCACATGGCATTTTAAGTTGATACTTGCAATATTTGAGCTCACTGCAATAGTAGTAAGAGGTGGCTACAAAATTATTATAGTCATATAATACGTACTATAGTTAATTTTATGCAGTTATGAATTAATACTTCCTCTTTACATTTGTTTACATTTTTCTCAACTGCAAATGGATTCATGTATGGTCTGTAAGTGTTTATATGTGTAAGTTTTAACGTTATAATAGAGTTTTGTATATTTTATCGTAGTAAATGATTAAATAGACTTATCTACATACACTATATGCATTCATGACAGAACTTTTTCTTTTTTTTTTTTTTTATATTTCTAGGTGATGGATTTCATCTGTGAGTTTTTTCAAATTGTCGCAAACCTCCAAAAAATTTTCGATTATAGTTATTGAAAAAGATTTGTGCATAAATGGGTTCATGCAGTTCAGACCCATGTTGTTCAAGGGTCAACTGTACATCTTAACTTTTTAGAATCTACTTCAAATGTATACTAACTTAGTTCTAGTGAGATAGATGATATATATGTCATATATATACACATCACAGCGTGTGTGTGTGTGTGTGTGTGTGTGTATATATGGAGAAAGAGTCTCACTCTGTCACTCAGGCTGGAGTGCAGTGGTGCCATCTCAGCTCACTGCAGCCTCGATATCCGGGCTCAAGGGATCCTTTTCTGCCACAGCCTCCTGAGTAGCTGGGACCACAGGTTTGTACCCCACACCCGGCTTTTTTACTATTATTATTATTTTTTGTAGAGACGAGGTCTCCCTATGTTGCCTATCCAGTGATATTTTAAAATGTGACTCTTGTATAGCTCTATTGATTCTGCCCCTTTTTTTGTGCTATTATTTGTTACACATTGTGGAGGTAAAAAGTACAATAACTTAGGTGAAAATTCACTAGAGGGATTCAACAATAGATTTAAACTAGCAGAGGAATGAATCAGCAGCCTTGGAGTGGAATCTCTGCACTACAAACATGTTGGGAGGAAGCCAGTTGGGGTCCCGGTATTTTTGGCCTGCTCCATCTGGTGTAGAGCCTCCACCTTATGAATGTGGTTTGGGCATAAGAAGGGAGCTCCAGACCTCTCTGCTGCCCAAACCTGAAACTTAGCTCCCATAACATGGAGCTGGGTGGGGGGAGAAGATGTGCTGGTCACATGTTTTTCTGGAGAGATGCCATATCCCTTTGGAGCTGTAGGAAGAAGGAGTCCCTTCTTCTTCTGTATACCAACTGGAGTAGAGTTTCTGTCACACTGAGTTTGGTGGAGATGGTGAATGAGCAGTTCACTCAACTGTCCCAGACTTTCTTACCAAGATTTAGTAGATTTTCTTCAATAATGTTTCTTCATTTGATGGCGTTAGAAGAATTATAGAGGCTTTACATGGTGGTTTTTAAAAAATAATTTTCATTAGTTGTAGTTGATACATGGGAAAGCATGTCTATTGAACTCTACATGCTTCCATTCTCAATGTTGATCTCTTTCTTGAATTGCTTTTCTTTTTTCTTATTTGTTTATTTAATTTATATAGGTTATTGGAGAACAGGTGGTACTTGGTTACATGAGTAAGTTCTTTAGTGGTAATTTGTGAGATTTTGGTGCAACCATCACCCAAGCAGTATACGCTGCACCCAGTTTGTACTCTTTTATCCCTTATCCCCTTCCCTCCCTTTCCCCTTGAATCCCCAAAGTCCACTGTGTCATTCTTATGTCTTTGCATCCTCATAGCATAGCTCCCACTTATGAGTTACAATATACGTTTGGTTTTCCGTTCCTGAGTTACTTCACTTAGAATAATAGTCTCCAGTCTCATCCAGGTTGCTGCGAGTACCATAAATTCATTCCTTTTCATGGCTGAGTAGTATTTCATCATATATATATATTACAGTTTATCCACTCATTGATTGATGGGCATTTGGGTTGGTTCCACATTTTTGCAATTGTAAGTTGTGCTGTTAAACACATGTGTGTGCAAGCATCTTTTTTGTATAACGACTTTTCCTCTGGGTAGAATCCCCAGTAGTGGGATTTCTGGATCAAATGGTAGTTCTACTTTCAGTTGTTTAAGGAATCTCCACACAGTTTTCCATTGTAGTTGTACTAGTTTATGTTCCCACCAGCAGTGTAGAAGTGTTCCCTGTTCACTGCATCCATGCCAACATCTATTATTTTTTGATTTTTTGATTATGACCATTCTTGCAGGAGTAAGGTGGTATTGCATTGTGGTTTTGATTTGCAGTTCTCTGATCATTAGTGATGTTGAGCATTTTTTCATGTTTGTTGGCCATTTGTATATCTTTTGAGAATTGTCTATTCATTTCCGAAGCCCGCTTTTTGATGGGATTGTTTGTTTTTTTCTCACTAATTTGTTTGAGTTTGTTGTAGATTCTGGATATTAGTCCTTCGTCAGATGTATAGATTGTGAAGATTTTTTCCCATTCTGTGTGTTGTCTGTTTACTCTGCTGGCTGTTCCTTTTGCTGTGCAAAAGCTCTTTACTTTAATTAAGTCCCAGCTATTTATTTTTGTTTTTATTGCATTTGCTTTTGGGTTCTTGGTCATGAAATTTTTGCCTAAGTCAATGTGTAGAAAGGTTTTTCTGATGCTCTCTTCTATAATTTTTATAGTTTCAGGTGTTAGATTTAAGTCTTTGATCCATCTTGAGTTGATTTTTGTATAAGGTGAGAGATGAGGATCCAATTTCATTCTCCTATATGTGGCTTGCCAATTATTGCAGAACCATTTGTTGAATAGGGTGTCTTTTCCTGACTTTATGTTTTTGTTTGCATTGTCAAACATCAGTTGGCTGTAAGTATTTGGGTTTATTTCTGGATCCTCTATTCTGTTCCATTGGTCTACGTCCCTATTTTTATACCAGTACCATGCTGTTTTGATGACTATGGCTTATAGTATAGTTTGAAATCAGGTAATGTGATGCCTACAGAGTTGTTCTTTTTGCTTAGTCTTGCTTTGGCTATGCAGGCTCTTTTTTGGTTCCATATGGATTTTAGGATTGTTTTCCCTAATTCTGTGAAGAATGATAGTGGTTTTTAAATGGGAATTGCATTTAATTTGTAGATTGCTTTTGGCAGTATGGTCATTTTCACAATATTGATTTTACCCATTCATGAGGATGGGCTGTGTTTCCATTTGTTTGTGTCATCTATGATTTCTTTCAGCAGTGTTTTGTAGTTTTCCTTGTAGAGGTCTTTCAACTCCTTGGTTAGGTATATTCCCTAGTTTATTTTTTATTTTATTTTTTTGCAGCTATTGTAAAAGAGGTTGAATTCTTGATTTGATTCTCAGCTCTGTTGCTGTTGGTGTATAGAAGAGCTACTGATTTGTGTACATTAATTTTGTATTGGGAAACTTTGCTGAAAAACTTTCTTTTATCAGTTCTAGGAGCTTTTTGGAGGAGTCTTTAGGGTTTAGGTGAACAATCATATCATCAGCAAACAGCGACAGTTTGACTTCCTCTTTCCTGATTTGGGTGCTCTTTATTTCTTTCTCCTGTCTTGATTGCTCTGGCTAGGACTTCCAGCACTATATTGGAGAGGAGTGGTGAGAGTGGGCATCCTTGTTTTGTTCCAGTTCTTTTAGGGAGTGCTTTCAACTTTTCCCCATTCCATATTATGTTGGCTGTGGGTTTGTCATAGATGGCTTTTATTACATTGAGATATGTCCCTTGTATGCTGATTTTGCTGAGAGTTTTAATCATGAAAGGATGCTGGATTTTGTGGAGTGCTTTTTCTGCATCTATTGAGATGATCATGTGATTTCTGTTTTTGATTCTGTTTATGTGGTATATCATATTAATTGACTTGCATATGTTAAACCATCCCTGCATTCCTGATATGAAAACCACTTGATCTTGGTAGATTATCTTTTTGATATGTTGCTGGATTCAGTTAGCTAGTATTTTGTTAAGAATTTTAGCACCTATATTCATCAGGGATATTGGTCTGTGGTTTTCTTTTTTGGTTGTGTCCTTTCCTGGTTTTGATATTAGAGTGATACTGGCTTCATAGAATGATTTAGGGAGGGTTCTGTCTTGTGGAATAGTGTCAATAGCATTGGTACCAATTCTTCTTTGAATGTCTGGTAGAATTCTGCTGTGAATCCTTCTGGTCCTGGACTTTTTGTTGTTGGTAATTTTTTTTATTACCATTTCAGTCTCGCTGCTTGTTACTGGCCTGTTCAGAATATCTAATTCTCCCTGATTTAGGCTAGGAACATTGTATCTTTCCATGAATTTATTCATCTCCTCTGGGTTTCAAGTTTATGCACATAAAGGTGTTTATAGTAGCCTTGAATGATCTTTTGTATTTCTGTGGTGTCAGTTGTGATATCTCCCGTTTTCATTTCTAACTGAGCTTATTTGGATTTTATCTCTTTTTTTCCTTGGTTAATCATGCTAATGGTCTATCAGTTTTGTTTATCTTTTCAAAGAACCAGCTTTTTGCTTCATTTATCTTTTGCATTTTTTTTTTGTTTGTTTCAATTACATTTAGTTCTGCTCTGATCTTGGTTATTTCCTTTCTTCTGCTGGGTTTGGGTTTGATTTGTTCTTGTTTCTCTAGTTCCTTGAGATGTGACCTTATATTGTCTGTTGGTGCTCTTTCAGACTTTTTGATGTAGGCATTTAGGGCTATGAACTTTTTTCTTAGCACCATCTTTACTGTATCCCAGAGGTTTTGATAGGTTATTTCAGTATTGTTGTTCAGTTCAAAGAATTTTTAAATTTCCATCTTGATTTCATTTTTGACCCAGTGATCATTCAGGAGCAGGTTATTTAATTTCCATGTATTTGCATGATTTTGAAGGTTCCTTTTGGAGTTGATTTCCAGTTTTATTCCACTGTGGTCTGAGAGAGTGCTTGATATAATTTCAATTTTCTTGAGTTTATTGAGGCCCATTTTGTGGCTTATCATACGGTCTGTCTTGGAGAATGTTCCATGTGCTGTTTAATAGAATGTGTATTCTGCAGTTGTTGGGTACAATGTTCTGTAAATATCTGTTAAGTTCATTTGTTCCAGGGTATAGTTTAAATTGTTTCTTTGTTGACTTTATCTTGATGACGTGTCTAATGCTGTCAGTGGAGTATTGAAGTCCCCCACTATTATTGTGTTGCTGTCTAGCTCATTGCTTAGATCTATTAGTAATTGTTTTATAAATTTGCGAGTTCCAGTGTTAGGTGCATATGTTTAGGATTGTGATATTTTCCTGTTAGACAAGGCCTTTTGTCATTATATAATGTTCCTCTATGTCTTTTTAAACTGCTGTTACTTTAAAGTTTGTTTTATCTGATATAAGAATAGCTACTCCTGCTTGCTTTTGGTGTCCATTTGCATGGATTATCTTTTACCATCCCTTTACCTTAAGTTTATGTGAGTCCTTATGTGCTACGTGTGTCTCTTGAAGGCAGCAGATAGTTGGTTGGTGAATTCTTGTCCATTCTGCAATTCTGTATCTTTTAAGTGGAGCATTTAGGCCATTTACATGCAACATGATTACTGAGATGTGAGGTACCATTCTGTTCATTAATTGTTTCATATGTTGTCAGTAGACCTTGGGTTTGTTTGTTTTTGTTTGTTTTATAGGTCCTGTGAGATTTATGGTTTAAGGAGGTTCTGTTTCGATGTGTTTCCAGGTTTTGTTTCAAGATTTAGAGCTCCTTTTAGCAGTTCTTGTAGTGCTGGTTTGGTTGTTGGGAATTCTCTCAGCATTTGTTTGTGTGAAAAAGACTGTATTTTTCCTTCATTTATTAAGCTTAGTTTTGCTGGGTACAAAATTCTTGGCTGATAATTGCTTTTTTGTTTTTTTGTTTTTGTTTTTGGTTTTTTGAGATGGAGTCTCGCTCTGCCGCTCAGTCTGGAGTGCAATGCTGTGATGTCAGCTCACTGCAACCTCTGTCTCCCGGTTTCAAGCAATTCTCCTGCCTCAGCCTCCTGAGTAGCTGGGATCACAGACGTGTGTCACCACTACCAGCTAATTTTTGTATTTTTAGTAGAGACAGGGTTTCACCATGTTGGCCAGGCTGGTCTCAAACTCCTAACTTTGTGATCTGCCCACCTCGGCCTCCCAAAGTGCTGGGATTACAGGCGTGAGCCACCACGCCTGGCCTATTGGCTGATAATTGTTTTGAGGAGACTGAAGATAGGGCCCCAATCACTTCTAGGTTGTAGGGTTTCTGCTGAGAAATGTGCTGTTAACCTGATAGGTTTTCCTTTATAGGTTACCTGGTGTTTTTGCCTCACAACTCATAAGATTCTTTCCTTTGTCTTAACTTTATATAACCTGATGACAAGATGCCTGGGTGATGATCTTTTTGTGATGAATTTCCCAGGTGTTCTTTGAGTTTGTGGTATTTGGGTGTCTAGTTCTCTAGTAAGACCAGGGAAGTTTTCCTCAATTATTCCCCCAAATGTGTTTTCCAAACTTTTAGATTTCTCTTCTTTTTCAGGAATGCTGATTATTCTTAGGTTTGGTCATTTAACATAATCTCAGACTTCTTGGAGGCTTGCTTTGCTCATATTTTCTTACTCTTTTTTCTTTTTGTTGGATTGGGTCAATTCAAAAACCTTGTCTTCGAGCTCTGAAGTTCTTTCTTCTGCTTGTTTGATTGTGTTGCTGAGACTTTCCAGAGCATTTTGCATTTCTGTAAGTGCGTCCATTGTTTCCTGAAGTTTACTGTTTTTTATTTATGCTACCTATTTCATTGAATATTTTGCCCTTCACTTCTTGTATCATTTTTAAAAATTTCCTTACATTGGCCTTTGCCTTTCTCTGGTGCCTCTCTGATTAGCTTAATAACTAACCTTCTGAATGCTTTTCAGGTAGCTCATGGATTTCTTCTTGGTTTGATTCCATTGCTGGTGAGCTAGTGTTATTTTTGGGAGGTATTGAAGAACCTTGTTTTATCATATTACCAGAGCTGGTTTTCTGGTTCCTTCTCATTTGGGTAGGCTCTTGTCAGGGAAGGTCTAGGGCTTAAGGCTGTTGTTCAGATTCTTTTGTCCCGTGGGTGTTTCCTTGATGTAGTACTCTCCCCCTTTTCCTAGGGCTGTGGCTTCCTGAGAGCTGAGCTGTAGTGATTGTTATCTCTTTTCTGGATCTAGTTACCCAGCAAGTCTGCCAGGCTCCCTGGTGGTACTGGGGGTTGTCTGCACAGAGTCCTGTGATGTGAACTGTCTGTGGGTCTCTCAGCAATGGATACTGGCACCTGCTCTGGTGGAAGTAGCAGCGTTGAAATGGACTCTGTGAGGATCCTTAGCTTTGGTTGATTAGTATACTATTTTTGTAGTGGTTGGCCTCCTCCTGGGAGGTGGTGCTTTCAAGAGAGCATCAGCTGTGGTAGTATGGGGAGGAACAGGTGGTGAGAGGGGCCCTAAAACTCACAAATACGAAGAGTATGTGCCCTTTGTCTTTAGTTACCAGGGTAGGTAGGGAAGGACAATTAGGTGGGGAAAGGGCTAGGTGCGTCTGACCTCAGACTCTACTTGGGCAAGTCTTGCTGCACCTGCTGTGGGGGATGGGGGTGCCGTTCCCAGGTCAATGGAGTTATGTTCCTAGGAGGATTACGGCTGCCTCTCCTGTGTCATGCAGGTTGTCAGGGAAGTTAGGGGAAAGGCAGCAGTCAAGGCCTCACCCAGCTCCCACGCAACCCAAAGGGCCAGTCTAACTCCCACTGTGCTCCCCACAACAGCACTGAGTCTGTTCCCAGGCAGTGGGCGAGCAGGCCTGAGAACTTGCCCCAGGCTACCTGCCTCCCAGCTACGGAAGTAAGTAGGGCTTTCCTTCTTCCCCTGCCTGTGGAGTCTGCACACTAGATTCATGTCCTAGCCTGTGTTCTGGCCAGAAGACTTCTTGATTGGTTCAATTTGTTACAAAGTTCAGCTGGAGGTTTCCTTTTCCCTGTGGCTTTTTTCCAGTGCCTCTGGCAGCCCTCCTGAAGGACCCCTGTAAGGCGAGGCAGAAATGGCCTGCTGGAAGACCCAGTGAGCCTACAGGGCTTTTCCTGCTGCTTCCTCTACCCCTGTATTTCATTTGGCTCTCTAAATAGACTCAGCTCCAGGTAAGGTCAGAATCTTCTAGACCTTCAGGTTCCCCAGTGGGGGTGTGTGTTTGGGGGCAGATGATCTCCCTTTCCCACTTCCACAGTTTGGGCACTCACAGTATTTGGGGGGTGTCTCCTGGGTCCTGCAGGAGCAATCCACTTCCTTCAGAGGGTCTGTGAGTTCTCTTGGCTTTCCTAATGTATTCTTGCAGTCACTCTGGAGCAAAAGTTCATGATGTGAGCCTCCAAACGCTGCTCTGTCCGTCCAAGTAGGAGCTGCAGTTTCATCCTGCCTCCTCTCCACCATGATTTTCCATATCTCGAATTGTTTTTGTAGCTAGCGTGTAGACTGTGTACATAGTGCTATCAGGGTAAGAGGTTCATAGGATGATGATCCTGCAGGTAAGGGATCATTATTTTATGCTTGAGGAAGCTAATTATTAATATTGCTTAAGTTGGACTCAAGTCAAAATATGTATTGTTTCTAAATCCCAGCTCATTTTCCACTGATTGATGTATAATGATTTTGAGTCATGGTTTTAATGAATTGATTTCATAGTCTTCATATATTAGTTATGTACTGCTGTATTAAAGATTACCCAAAACCTTAATGGCTTAAAACAATATGTTTTTTATCCTCATCTATGAGTCAGGAATTCAGAGGTAACTTAGCTAGGCAGTTGTTGCTCAGTGTCTCTCAAGAAATTGCTTGGAGGATATCGACCTAAGCTATAGTCAACTGAAAGCTTAATTGAGGCTGGAGGTTCTGTATCCAAAGTGGCTCACTGAAATGGCTGGCAATTTTCTTTCTTTTTCCTCTCCTTTTTTTTGAGGGGGGTGCTGGGGAGCAGGGCCTTGCTCTTTCACCCAGACTGGAGTGAATGCTGTGATCATAGCTCACTGCAGCCTGGAACTCCTGGGTTCAAGTGATCCTTCTTCCTCAGCCTCCCAAGTAACTGGGACTACAGATAAGCCACCATGCCTGGCTAATTTTTAAGATAATTTTTTGTAAAGATGGGGTCTTGCTATGTTGCCTAGACTGGTCTTGAACTCAGGCCTACCAAAGTACTGGGATTATAATCATGAGCCACTGCACCTGGCCCACCTTATGGGCTTCTGTTTAACGGCTATTTGGATGTTCTCACAACATGGCAGCTGGCTTTCTTGAGGGTAAGTAATCCAGGAGCTAGGAACCGTCAGGCAGAAGCTCTGCTTTTTATGATGTAGCCTTGGAAGTCACATAGCATCACTTCCACCACATTATCTTCGTTAAAAACAATTCACTAAGTCTGACTCACATTCAAGGGAAAGGGAGTTAGGCTCCACCTCTTGAACTGAAGTGTATTAAAGAAATTTATGAACATATTTTAAAACTACCTTAACAAGAAGAGACAAACTGATTTCTGTTTGCCATTGCATTATCTTTGATTAAAACTCAGAAAAATAACTGCTTGTTTTCTTGAGTTTCTGAACGTCTCCATGTATTATGTCTGGTTGCACCTTATAGTCTCCAAAATTTAAGGATCAGTTAGAATCAAGTTTTCTTGATATTTTTGTCCTTTTTATGGACAGGAAATGACTCTGGGATTTCTCACACTTTTCATCATGGCCCTTTGTCTATTCCAATACTTAGATTTAGTTTCTAAAAACAAAAAGGCCATAGTTGCCCCCAGATCCTATTTATTAGGATACTTGCACTTGAGCTGAAATGGTGATGAGATTCTCTATGTCATTGAGACAAAGCCCCATTTATGTTAACAAAGTTTGTGATGACTGTTCTGTTTTCTAATCAGGTGTTGAGCTGTGACTGTGCTGAGCAGGCAGAAGCTGAGCTCTGGATAGAGCTGCTCAATGCTTGTTGTCTGGCCAATCAGAAAACAGAGTGGGTGAGAGAAGAAAGTGGGGAATTGTGGAAGAAGATGATGTGCAGTAGGATAGATTTGTTTTCCTTGTCAAGAATATTGACATTTTAAAATAGGAATGAGGATTTATTGAAATAATCCACATGACTACAAGGCATAAAAACTTGGATATAGTAGACTCTAAGATAAAAAATATTTTTCTGGCCAGTTGCGGTGGCTTACACCTGTAATTCCAGCACTTTGGGAGGCCGAGGTGGGCAGATCACCTGAGGTCGGGAATTTGAGACCAACCTGGCCAACATGGCAAAACCCTGTCTCTACTAAAAAATACAAAAATTAGCTAGGCATGGTGGCTCATGCCTGTAATTCCAGCCACTTAGGAGGCTGAGGTACAAGAATTGCTTGAACCTGGGAGGCAGAGGTTGCAGTGAGCTGAGATCGTGCCACTGTACTCTAGCCTGGGTGACAGAGTAAGACTCTGTCTCCAAAAACAAAAAAGAAATTTTCTTAGGAATGCCATAAACTGGTGAGCATTTTTCAGTTTGTGGATTTCCAGACTCACATCTTATGGTAAAGCTAATTTAGTCCCCTTTCTTCCCACATTTTACATGTAAGAAATCTGAAATCCAGTGAAGTTAGTATCAGTGAAGGAGCTAGAGGGATAACTCTTGGGATCTCTAATCCAGTTTTTTATTCAGTGTTATGCATTGTCTTAAATGGCCTCTAAGGCTTTGTGTGGTCTGCTCCCTTGATAGTTCTTCATCCTCATCTCATCCTTCCTCTTCATTCTTCCTCATCTGAACTGGCCTTCTTGTTAGTCCTGAAATACATTTTGCCTCAGGGCTTTGGCACTTGATGTTTCCTCTGGTTTGAAAACTCTTCTTCCAGATATCTACGTGTCTTTTCCCTGTCTTCCTTTATATCTCTGCTCAGATATCACCTTATCTGAGATTTCCCTGACTACTCTATCTAAAGCATTCCCCAGTCCCTGCCTCATCATTTCCCCCTAACATAACCCCCTAACATTTCCTGTAATGTAGTATTTTTTAAAATTTTACATTACCACATTATATATTTATTATTTATTTCACTAAAATGTAAATTCTATGAAGGCAGGTATTTGATAACTGTTGTATCTTCCAGTTCTTAGAACAGTGACAGAGAGTAAATATTCAATGTAATGTAAGTCAAATTATGTTACTCCTTTGCTCAAAACCTTCTTGTTTTATTCACAGTAAAAAACCAAAGCCTTCAAAATGGCCTATGTTATGGACAGAATTTTGTCCTCCCCAAATTTATATGTTGAAGCCCTAACTCCCCATACACCTCAGAATGTGGCTATATTTGGAGATTGGACTTTTAAAGAGGTGATTATGATTAAATGAGGTCATAATGGTGGGGCCCTAATCCAATATGATTAGTGTTCTTATAAGAAGAGGAAGATGCATGTGCATAGAGAAAAGACCATGTGAGGACACAGTGGGAAGGCAGCCAACTGCAAACCAAGGAGAGAATTGTCAAGAGAAACCAAACCTGTTGATACCATGACTGTGGACTTGCAGCCTCCAGAATGGAGAGAAATAATTTCTGTTGTCTAAGCCATCGAACTTGTGATTTGTTACAGCAGCCCTAGCACACTAATACAGCAAGTGTTTCCAGCTCCCCTCCACCTCATCTCCCATATCCTCTCTTAATACTGCTGTTGTGGCCTCTTTGGCCTTTCGGCTTTCTCAAGTACAGCAAGCTGGCATTCACCTCAGAGCTTTTACATTTTACTTTCACTCTTCCTGGAATACTCTTCCTCCTAGATTCTGTACTGCTTATTCACACACTTGTCAGATTTCTGCTCCAATGTTGCCTTCTTAGTGATGCCTTTCTTGACCATCTCATTTCAAATTGCAGCCTCTGTTATGTGTCCTGGTCTTGCTTTGTTTTCCTCCATAGCATTTGTCACCATTTGACATACTATAAATGTACTTGTTAATTGTCTGTCTCCCTGATCAAGGCTGTATGTGCCATGAGGGCAGGAGTGAGTGTTGCCTTTTGGTTTGCTACTCCTTGGTGGCTAGAATAGTTCCAGGCACAGAGTGCACCCTCAATACCTTTTAGTATTTTGTTCTGCGGTATTTTATGTGAGGGTCAGTCAGGTGTGGCCACAAGAGGAGTTCCAGCAGAAGCTCAGGGAAACAAAGTTTACTATGCTCATAGGTCCTAAAAGCAGGAAGCATGCTCTGCCATACAGGGCCACATGAGGAAACACCCAAGTCCATCAGGGGGCAGAAGGGGCAGGAACGAGTGGCAGGAGGAGGAGCCCAGGCCAAGGCCTTTATTGGAGTTTCTCAGGGAAAGGCAAGACAGAGCAGGGTAAACAGCTCAGGACTGGCTAGTTTGAATCATTTCCGCAGGCTCTTAGCTATAGAAGTGGTCTGTAGTTGCCTGGTAACCTGCCCCTGGGACAACTAAGGCAGAGGAATATTGCCTCCTGGGGTATACCGGCCTGATAGAGGAGGATGGCTCTGAATTGGTAGTTTGCATATCAAAGTCAAGCTCCGGCTGAACTTTGCCTTCTCTAAGAATTGGCTAGCCCCAGGAGTGGCAATTTCTCCCCAGCCAGAAAGGTTAATAAGATGTCAAACATCATAATATACAGAAAATGAAAACATAAACAATACATATTTACTGGCTCAGTTAATGAAATGGCCCGGACTCACAGGTAGACAAATAGATCGTTAAACCAGACTGGAAGGGCTGTAAATCCATTTTTATACATGGAAACGCAATAGTTTTTGTTGTTTGCTTTTTAAGGGGAAGATATATTTCAATTATGTGAAAAAGAATGGTTTACTTAACATCTGGAACCTTCATGATTGCCTTTATTCATTTGGAAGAAAATGAAGCTAGATCTACCTCATACCATAAAAATTATGTTAGATTGATTAAACATCTAAATGTAAGAAATAAAATTGTGAAGTTGTAAACAAAAGTGAACAATTGTGAACAACTGTGAAGTTTAGATAACTTAGGAGAATTTTGTGTAATTTCTGGGTGTGTATGCTTCAAGGGAGTGGGATGAAAAGAAAACTCAGAAGTCATAAATGAAAAGATTAATTTGATTTAATGAACATTTAGTTTATAATAGCAAAATGTAGAAACAAAATTTCAGTGAGGAGAAACTAATTGCCACATATTTGACAAATACATATATAGTGAGAGCTACCTCTGATAAGAGACAATCACTTCACTAGAAATATGCACAAAGAATATGAAAAGGAGTTATTTTAAATGAGGAAATACACATGACTCCTGCCAAAGCCTGGACACGGGAGCCTGGCTGGGAGCTCACCCTCGGTCCCTCCTTGTGTTGCCAATTTATTAGCAGCAGATAAACCAGTTAAATGGAGACTTAAAAAAAAAAAGAAAGAAGTACACCTGTCTAGTAGATATGAAAAGATGTTCGACAGTGACACACACACACACACACACACACACACACACACCCCCATCAGAGTCATTCATTCTTGCAAGAAATATTTGCTGATTTTCTACTATGTATCAAGTATCATTCTCTGTATTGGAAATAAAGCAGTGAAGAAAACAGACAAATATCCCTGACCTCAGGGAGCTTACATTTCTAGTGGAGGAAGATGGAGAAGAAACAAATAAACAAATTATTGGTATATTGGAAGGTGATAAGTGCTGTGCAAATAAATAAAGCCATATAAGGGGCCCACGTAAAGGAAATGAAAGAAATTTCGTAAGTTACTTTGCCTAACTCTAGGGAAATGTTTGAAAATCTAGATGAAATGAATGCTTTTCAAGCAAAATATAAATTACCAAATTCATCGTGGAAGAGAGAGAAATTCTTACCCAACTAAATATCATAAAGTATCAAGAGAAAATTAGAGAACAACTCTCAGAAAAAGCACCAAACAAGATATTTCAAAGGTGAATTATTTCAAACTTTAAAGAACAGATAGAAGTCCAGTGATATTTAAAGTATTTCAGGTTTGAGAAAGAAGTGAGTTTGTAGGGAAATGGTTCTTTTCTTTTTTTTTTTTTTTTTGAGACAAAGTCTGACTCTGTTGCCCAGGCTGGAGTGCAGTGGCACGATCTCACCTTACTGCAACCTCTGCCTCCTGGGTTCATGTGATTCTCCTGCCTCAGCCTCCCAAGTAGCTGGGATTACAGGCACACACCACCAAAGCCAGCTAATTTTTGTATTTTTAGTAGAGATCGTGTTTCACTATGTTGGTCAGGCTGGTCTTGAACTCCTGACCTCGTGATTCACCCACCTCGGCCTCCCAAAGTGCTGGGATTACAGGCATGAGCCACCTTGCCTGACCTATTTTCTTACATATTTAGTGGAAGCGACACTTTGTAGAAACTTTTTGGGAAGTTTTCCTACAACACCTATTAAAATTAAATGTATATACACACATACACATTTAATCTAGCAGTCCCACTGTGATGATTCTAGCCTTTAGAAATTAAAGCATCATTTGGTAAGTCTTTGTATACAGCAATGTTTGTAGTAGCAGAATGACTGGAAACAACTTCAGTGTTCAACAACAGGTTGAATAATTGCTGAGGCAGCTATACTATGAATATTATATAATTATTTTAAAAAGGATTATATGGTTCACTTGGAGAAATGTCAGTAATCAGAAAAGCAAATAGCTAATGTGCGAAATAATGTGTTTGTATGACTATGAAGAAATGTGTAGAAGGAAACTTATTAAATGTTAACATGGGTTATTTGGTGTTTAGGGCGCGCTTGTTGGCTTTTTCTTTGTTTTTGGTTTGTTGTCCCTAGCAGGATTTTTAGTTTGAAATGAAAATCCGATTAAGATATCTTTTTAAAACGACTTTTCTTTTGAGTCTTTCAAATGCTTGTTTTAATGTGAATAAAAGAAATGCATCTGCTTGAGTGCTAGGTAAAACCGATGTGTGAGACTCAGGGTGGGTGGTGTGATTTGTGTGGTATGCATAAGGCAGGGCTTGTAGCTTTACCAGATTTCGTCCAATGACTGGGTTTTCATATTGGTGTAGTATAGTCACCTTGAGAAGATAAAACATTGCATAACACAGTTCTTTAACTTCTGTCATCCCAAGGTTTTTCATGGGTAAAATGAGGATTACGAATACCTACCATACAGATAGGGCTTTTTATTGTGAAATGACAACAGGATTTTCAGAGTGTTAAAGTTTTAGCTGAATAAGCTTTAGTTGAATTCTAATTTACAGTTTTGAGTAGCAATGACACACATCATTGCCATAGGGATCAAAAGGTGCAAGGTGACAGGGTAAAAGCAGGCAAAATCTTGACCATACAAAGCATTATATTATGCGCTACGCGTGAGTATAACCTGTTATAATATAATGTTATTATTATTATTATTTGAGATGGAGTCTCACTCTGTTGCCCAGGCTGGAGTGCAGTGGTGCGATCTCCGCTGACTGCCACCTCGGCCTCCCTGGTTCAAGCAATTCTCCTACCTCAGCACCCCCAGTAGGTAGGATTACAGGCGCGCGCCACCACGCCCGGCTATTTTTTGTGTTTTTAGTAGAGACAGGGTTTCACATTGTTGGCCAGGCTGGTCTTGAACTCCTGACCTCAGATGATCCACCCACCTCGGTCTCCCAAAGTGCTGGGATTACAGGCGTGAGCCACCGCGCCTGGCCATATAATGTTATTATTGAATGCACAAAATGATCAGGGAAGACTTCATGAAGGAGATGAGACAATATAGATCTTAAAAGGATGAGCGGTTTGGAGAGGTGACAGGCACAGAACCAGCAAAGGGGTGGAGACGGCGCTGGAGTTTTTTTTGTGTTTTTTTTGGTTTTTTTGGCCGCAGGCGCCTTGGCCGCCGCCACGCGGGAGCGCCCCCTTCCGGGAGCCAGCTCCCCCGGGCTCTTCTCGGGCTTCGGGCGAGCGCAGTGCCAGCGGTACGCAGGCGCTGGGAGCCTACGAGGGCTCGCAGGGGCTGGAGAGGTGCGCATGCGTGCACCTCATTGGAGGCGGTAGCTTTTTCGGCGTCGAGACTGGAGGCTGAGTGCTAAACTGTGTGGGGCGCGAATGGGATCCGGCTGTTAGTCGGGTAGGCATAGGTAGGACCGCTGCCCTGTGGGGAGTAGGGGGTTGGAAGGCGGAGGCCCGTATCGTGGGGGTCCTGAGCCCTTCCTGCGAGATCCGGGCCGACTATTGTATCTGTGTCGCAGCGGCTCCGCACAAAATGGCGGCGGGCAGACGGCGGGGGCGGGAGGAGGTTGGGGGACCCCCGGGATGGGAAGGGAAGCTGTGCTGTGCTGCCCTGCTCCGTCGTTTGTTCACCTCGTTACCCGGGAGCGCCCGTCCGGGCACCCGTGTAGGACCCTGCCTCGAGAAGAGCTGCCTGACGCCGTTGCACTGGGCCAAGGATCTTGAAGAGCCTTTTGGCGAGGCCGAGGCGGCCCCTTCCCCAGCCGCGCAGGGCCTGCCAAGGCTGCGCCGGGCCTGACAGCCGAGGAAGCGGTGGTGAGGGAGCGCCAAGCAGGGAGGAAGCGTTCCCGTCGGGCCCGAAGAGGCGGTGGAGTTTGAGCCGAGCCCCCTCTGGCCAGCGACATTGTGCAAGAAGCGTGGAGAGAAGAGCGTGTTTGTGTTTGGAGCTGGGGAGGGGGAGTCGGGATGAGGGAGGGAATGTTAGGATCCAGCGGCTTTTGCGGGCCGGCGTTCTGTGCTGCGTAGTGCAGGTATGAAAGCAAAGAAAATGTCACCTCTGTGTGGGAGACTGAGGACTCATAAATGGTTGTGATACCTAACAGCATTTCCAAATTTCTCAGAGGAATTGTGAAAACAACGTCAGTGAATTGTTTTCGTGTGATTCTTTGCTTGGGCCCCGTTCTCTTAAAGGGAGGGGGAATGTGTATATCACAGACTGGAATCCTTGAGAACCTTTGAAATAGATCTTTTGTTGTTTGAGGTAATTGGTAATGAGGGATACTTCAGTATTACAAAATCATTAATTGAGCTAGACAGTGAAGGCTACCTGAAGCTAATTTTTCTTAATCTTAAAATTTGCCCTTAGGCGAAGTTTGGGGCGAGGACCAGGAATTGTAGTAGTCTAAAGGAGTCCCGATGAAAAACTTGTCACCAGGATCCAGCGACTTATGTTAAACTACTTTTTCCAACGAGCTTTGGAATTGTGCACACAAAATTTTCTGCGTTTTTCCCTCATTTGTTATAAAGGATTATTTTTTCAGGGATGTTGTGCTTGCTGGTTCAGATTTACAATTAAAAATTGATAACCTGGAAAAAAGGATTGACCAAAAAAAGGTGAAGTTAAGGAAGCTTTCGCAGAAACACATGTTGATGACATTACTTCAGATAACTAAATTTTGTTAATGATTAGACATTCGAGACTTAGTGGACTTACAGTTGCTATCTTTTAAAAAAATTTATTTGACAGCATTTTGTATTTTATTTTGTACTCCATATTCTGTAATATGTATTTTTAAATAATTAGAGGGCATTCCAGCATGTTAATACACTGAAATATGCTGGGCCATTCCTTCCTTGGGAGTTTATTTGTCTTGGAAGCAAGAAAGGGTAAATATAACAGCTGGAAGAAATCACAAAATCTAATTCGTTTTTATTAACAAGTTTTCATAATATGTTTATGGTCACATACTTATTGTATATTGGTTGTATTTGTTTTGTAATTTTTTTTTGCATTTTGTTTCGGAGGGTGTGTACGGCAGTTACTCTAGTTTAAAAAGGTTTAGGTACTCTAAAGTCGTCACTGTACTTGAAGACTATCTTACGGTTTTTCTTGGGTGCTCTTAAGTAGGTGATCTCTGGAAATTTTGTTTTTAGGTAGTGAAAGAAAATGAGACAAGTTGTTTAGTGGAAAGAGAATAGGCTTTGCAATCAGAAGATCTGGAATCAGATCTCTTCCTCAGTATGTGTGAGACTTTGGTAAATTATTTTAGTCTTTCTGAGCTTTTGTTTCCTTATCTCTAAAATGGTGACATTATTACTTCCTGCTTGGGATTTTTGTGAGTGACTGTTAAGTGAGACAGTGTATAGAAAACTCCTATTCCTTGGCAGATACTAGGTGCTTAATGTTAGCTGTTACTTTTATTTCAAAATTTAAGTGCTTAGGCAGCATCATTTGATAGAAAATGATTATCTGTGGGTATTCTAATTAAACGGCTTAAAAGGATTTAGAGTAATATAATTTTGGAGTTGAAAGGCAATCTAATCTAACTTTTATTAAAATGTTTTGTGCTTCTATAAACTTTTTACATGTCTCTCTTGTAGAACTTATCAATATATATTGTAACTATTTATATGATTGTTACGTTAGTCTTTGTATCTTTCCCAGTGCCTGGTATGTATTAGATGCTAAGATGTTGAGTGAGTGAACTCAGCTGATAGTCACTGAGCCTGGACTCTGAATCATGCTCTTTCCATTGTGCCTTAATGTATACTGCTTAAGGTTTGGACTAAGTTTGTCCAAATCCTTAATAAAATGCCTTATATACTTATAAACAGTACTTCCAGTATTGGTACCCAGTAACACAGTTTGGGCTGTTTAGCAAGGAAACAGGCGCTGATGAATGTTGCAATGTAGTGGTTTTAGAGACTCTCCAAATTGAAAGTAATTATGTTTGTGGCTAAAACTAATAAGCCCTCATGTGTATCCAGTTTATTTACTCTTCACTGCTTTAACTTTATTTAGTCTTTTGAAATTTGTGATGGAAAATTAAAAGGGAAGGAAAATAAGTATATAGAAGATGAGAATAATGGAAAGGAAGAAGAGTGAGGAAAAGGTGAGATGTAGAAATAAAACACACAACTATAATAATGGGGGTGAGGGCTGGGTGCGGTGCCTCATGCCTGTAATCCCAGCACTTTGGGAGGCAAGGTGAGCGGATCACGAGGTCAGGAGATCTAGACCGTCCTGGCTAACATGGTGAAATCCCATATCTACTAAAAATAGAAAAAAAAAGCTGGGCATGGTGGCGGGTGCCTGTAGTCCCAGCATCTGGGGAGGCTGAGGGCATGAACCCAGGAGGCAGAGGATGCAGTGAGCCGAGATTGCGCCCCTGCACTCCAGCCTGGGTGACACAGCCAGACTCTGTCCAAAAACAAAACAAAACAAAAAAACTCCGGTGAGGGTCAATAATAATAAGGGTTTTAAATTGAAAAGAAAATCCAGGAAACAGAAGTAGGTTTAATGTACATACGTTTTCTTGCTTTGTTTTGTTTTTGAGACAGGATCTCACTCTATCTCGAAGGCCACCATGACTCACTGCAGCCTCTACCTCCTGGGTGCAAGCGATGTTCCTGCCTCAGTCTCCTGAGTAGCTGGGACAACAGGCACACGTCACCACGCTTGGCTAATCTTTTAAAAAAAAAAATTGTAGAGACAAGGTCTTGCTGTATTGCCCAGGCTGGTCTTGAACTCCTGGACTCAAACCATCCTCCCACCTTGGCTTCCTAAATTGCTGGGATTACAGGTGTGAGCCATTGCGCCTAGCCTGTTTCCTTAATGGTTACCCTGAGAAACATATATTTTGGATTTTTTTTTACTCTTTTGAACCAAAATATGTTTATCGTTCATATCAAGTTTTAAAAAAATTTCCTATTTCCACAGTCTTTATTTATTAAGCTTTTAGCTAATTTGCCTGTTGTCTCTGCTGAGTATGAGTTGCCAACTTTTAAATATTTTTACCAAAAAAACCCCAAAAACTATTTTACTATGGAAAATTTTAAACATATGCAAAAGTAAAGAGAATGATACTAATTCATTCATGTGCCTATCCAGTTTCAGTTATCTAGCTAATGGTCGGTCTTGTTTCATCTCTACTTGCTTATTTTTAAACAAATCCTTCTATCAGTTCAGTATATAGTTCAGAATTTTCTCTAGAGTGTTTAGGAAAAAACATGCGTGTTACACCTAAAACAATAACAGTTACTATGAGTAATTAATTTTGATATCAGATATTCAGACAGATACCAGATTTCCCCAGTTATCTCACTACCTCCCACCCCCATGCATATGTGGTAAAGGTTGTTGGAGTAAGGATCCAACTAATGTTCATAATTGGTTACGATTGATAACTCTCAAGTCTATAAACTCCTCACCTACCTTTTCTTACAGTTTACTTGTTGAAGAAAAACTTTGCTTTTTATACATTATTAGATAATCCTTTGCTTCATCAGCATCTGAATTCATGAATTTTGATGTGGCTTTAAAAATTTACTTGATAAGGCTGGGCATGGTGGCTCACGCCTGTAATTCCAGCACTTTGGGAGGCCGAGGCAGGCGGATCACCTGAGGTCAGGAGTTTAAGACCAGCCTGACCAACATGGAGAAACCCAGTCTCTACTAAAAATACAAAATTAGCTGTGGTGGTGGCGCATGCCTGTAATCCCAGCTACTCTGGAGGCTAAGGTAGGAGAATTGCTTGAACACAGGAGACGGAGGTTGCAGTGAGCCGAGATTGCTCCATTGTACTCCAGCCTGGGCAACAAGAGCGAAATTCCGTCACAAAAAAAAAAGTACTTGATAAACAAATTTCTAGATCTCAGTATAGGAAATACTGAAAGAAAGGTGAACATAAGCAGTTAACTCCTGTTTCTAATATAATTTTCAAAAATTACTCGTCTTACTAAAGGGAAGAAACACCTATTTTCTTAAGTAAAGCATTTTGTTTACTGTTTAGCATTTTTTGAGCACCTCGTTGCATGTCAGGATTTACAATTTTAATTAATCTTCACAGCAGCATTCCGAATGGGTACTGTTGTTTCATTTTCACAGGATGAAACAGGCTTGGATTAACCAGCTTGCTCTGGGTAACATTGTTAGCAAGCAGCAGGACCAGAGTTATTTCACAGGATGAAACAGGCTTGGATTAACCAACTTGCTCAGGGTAACGTTGTTAGCAAGCAGCAGGACCAGAGTTAAAACACTGAATGTAGGGTCTAAGTTCTTTTTTTTTTTTTTTTTTTTTGAGACGGAGTCTCGCTCTGTAGCCCAGGCTGGAGTGCAGTGGCCGGATCTCAGCTCACTGCAAGCTCCGCCTCCCGGGTTCACGCCATTCTCCGGCCTCAGCCTCCGGAGTAGCTGGGACTACAGGCGCCCGCCACCTCGCCCGGCTATTTTTTGTATTTCTTAGTAGAGACGGGGTTTCACCGTGTTAGCCAGGATGGTCTCGATCTCCTGACCTCGTGATCCGCCCATCTCGGCCTCCCAAAGTGCTGGGATTACAGGCTTGAGCCACCGCGCCCGGCCTAAGTTCTTAAACACTATGCTGTACTACCTCTCTAAAGCTGAATTAATAGTGTTAAATTTTACTTATGGGAGTTAACTAATTTTGCATGAAGTCATTCACTGGCACCCCTCCTAGCAGGGTGGGTATCTTCAGATCAGTGGACATTTCCCCAAAGATTAGATTATTATGGATTGCATAATAGGCTGACTAACAGTCAATAGTTAGGAAGTGAACATGATGTAGACAAGAAGGGCCAAATCCAAAAATGTGTTTAAGGCTGATGCTCTTTATTATACTGCAAGTTTTCTGCCTCTTGCCATATTGCTTATAGTTTTTTTTTTCTTTTTGCTTTGTATACAATAAGATAACATAGTCCAATGTTAGACATGAAATATTGGGTCATTCACTATATTTGAATGAATTTAAGTGCCAGGTGACAGGGGAGTTCCCTGTCTCCTCCATATATGTTTTTTTCCTGAAAAGTTTGACATTAAGTTGCATATATTGTGGTCCTTTATCCCTAAATACTTTAGCGTGTATTTCCTAAAAATATTTTCTTTCATAGTCATCATAGTTACTAACTTCAGTAAATTTCACATTTATAAAATCTTTTTTTTAAATTTTTTTGAGTCAGTGTCTGGCTCTGTCACCCAGGCTGGAGTCCAGTGGGTGATCTCGGCTCACTGCGGTCTCTGCCTTCTGGGCTCAAGCGATCCTCCCAAGTGACTGGGAGTACTGGCTCAGGCGCGCACCGTCATGCCTGACTACTTTTTATTTTTTTGTAGAGATGGGGTTTCGCCATGTTGCTCAGACTGGTCTCGAACTCCTGAGCTTAAGCCTTCCACCTGTCTTGTCCTCCCAAAGTAGTAAGATTACATGCGTGAGTCACGGCATAGCCTATAAAATTAATCAATCTACTGTTTGTATTCTGATTTTTGTCAATTGACCCAATAATGTTTTTTATAGCAGTTTTTCTTCCCCTTCCAGTACAGGGCTAAACTAAGATCAGATGTTGCATTTAGTTATGTCTTTTTAATCTTCTTTAATCTGGAACATTTCCGTAGTGTGCCTTTATCTTTTGTGAAGTTGACATTTTTGAAGAATACAATCTGCTTTGCTTTTCTCTTTAATAGAGCTTTTCTCATTTGGGATTTATCTGTTTCCTCTTGATTAGATGTAGATTATATGTCCCTGGGCAGAAAAATCACATAACTAATGCTATGTCCCCAGGATATCAGATCTGGAGATTCACCGTTTCTATTTGCCCTTCATGCATGATACTGTGTGTGAGCATATGTTTTGGTTAAAGTGCTTGTTTCCCCCCACTCTCCCTGGAATCAATCTGTGGAGAGACATTTTAAGACCATGCAAATATCCTACTCATCAGAATTTACCTCTGTAATACCCACTCATGATTCTTACCCGAACCATTCTTTACTATGGTGATTGCAAAATGATTTTCTACTTCCATTGTTATTCTACATTTACTAGTAGGTACTCAGCACTCTATAAGAGCTTCCCTTCTTCCCATTGATTAATTTATTGCTATGTGTTTATGGACTCCTGTTTTTTCCAGTGTTCGATAATTTATTGCGGTTCAGTTCTTTCTTGCTTTCTCCCATTTCCTATTTGTATTTCTTGTCTTCCACAATGAAAGCCCTAAGTTCCTAGCACCATCAAAACATTTACGTACTTGCTCAAATCTATGATGTGTCTAAAGTAGTTTCAGAATTGCTTCATCCATGCCACTACAAAAAATAAAATTACTAAAAAGAGTGAATATTTCTTCTTCTCTTTCCCTTAGCTCCATCAAAACTGAGGTACATAAATCATTTCTTTTATTTATTTATTTTCCTGGGGGGCTGTAACACTCAGGGGGTGTGGCCTCCTGTGAGGTACATAAATTGAATAGCGGTTTTTAAGTTTTTGGATTATTTTCTTTTTCCCCTACAATGTGTTGTGGTATGCATTTGAAATATGATTAGATTGGTTTGCTTTCAGTGTTAGATATTTTTCTCCATCCCATCCTTACTGATTTTTAAAATATATGTAAATTGTTAACATGTTTCCAAAGGTTAAAACTGTACAGTAAAATGCTCCGTGAAATAACATTACCATATCCCTTCAATCCTTTCTATCCATTACCCCTTATAGATTACCAACTTCACCGTTTTCTGTATTATCTTTCCTTTGTTTCTTTATGCTAACCATAAACAGGTATATGTATGTTTTCCTATTTTCCTTTTTTGTTTACCACAAAAGGTGGGATACTGTATGCTCATTTGTACTTGTAAAGACTTTAAGGCTTATGATTTTTAATGCATTTAGTCAGTTTAGGTTTTCTTTTTTTTTTTTTTTGAGATGGAGTCTCACGTTCACCCAGGCTGGAGTGCAGTGGTGCGACCTCAGCTCACTGCAACCTCCTCCTCCCAGGTGCAAGTGGATTCTCCTGCCTCAGCCTCCTGAGTGGCTGGGATTACAGGTGCCTGCCACCACACCCAGCTAATTTTTATATTTTTAGTAGAGACAAGGTTTCTCCATGTTGGTCAGGCTGGTCTTGAACTCCTGACCTGGTGATCCGCCCGCCTCAGCCTCCCAAAGTGCTGGGATTACAGGCATGAGCCACTGCACCCGGCCAGTTAAGGTATATTTAATTGAAGATTTTAGAACCCATTTTAGGTAAATGGAAACATTTTCTGGCCCATGTGACTCCATGAAGAAAAGCAAATAACCAAATGGCAGAGAGGGCAAGGATGCAGTTAGGCTTCAGAAACAATTGGGTACTGGATATTGAATACCTTCGTTATTGTCTTTGCTTCTTGGTCTTGCTGACCTCTGTTCCAGTGGCTTTTTTTGTTGTTGTTTTATGGTGCAGTTTCTCGGTAAAGCAGTAAATAGGGCTGTTAACAGCATTTGAATTTTAGAAACATCTACCACTTTTCTCATTTCTAGTTTAACAAAAAATCCTAGGGAAGATTTGTTTGTTCCAGCTTGGATAAGGTGGTTTCTCTTGGGCTAACGTGTTAGACCTTACTAGGAGTGTTTAGAGCAAGGCCACCAGTGCACATGTCCAGGGGAGCATCATTTACAATAAATACAATGTTGTGCTCTAGAGGCCCGTTTATGTATGCAGTGCACATGCTTTTAGGAAATAAAAAGGTATATCTTACAATAGCCCATTTATCAAAAAATCGTTTTCCTGAAATTGATAACAATATTAAATCGTTGCTATATGGGGTTAATGCCTGGTTCTCATGGAGATCTCTTCTTAACATTGTGCATTAGCAATTTTCCATTTTTTTCCGAATCTGAAATCATGGTGTTTATCAATCCTTGCAGTTAGTAGTGAAATTTGGTGTTGCCCTTCATGATGCCAAATAACGTTTCTAATTTTCTGCTTATTTTTGCTTCCTATTTCGTTGACTGTTTCTTTGAAGGCACCACATTTTGGCATTTTAACATTAAACATGGTACTCTCTGTCAACACTTGGACACCCTCAGAATTGTTACTTGCATATGTTTTGTGAGACAAGAGAGGACAAAAACTAATAGTAAAGAAGTTGGCTGAATGGCTTTATCTGCGTGGTAGGAGAGATTGGCAGATTGAGTACCAGGAAAGCACAGAGTGACATGTTAGTTTTTATAGCTGAATAAACAATCAGCCTCTTGTATTAACTAGCCATTGTAATAACTGCATTCTTAAGTACCAAAGTGAATTTATATACTCTGAGACAAATAGTGCTCTAACAAAGCAGTACCAAATGAGGTATATGTTTGTATGTCTAGAAAAATAATGTTAGTGGTAGTTTTCCTTTTGTGGGAAGATTATAGAATACTTTTCATTCTTTCCTGCATGTTACAGGGTAGTTTTTCTTTTTTGGGGGCGGATTATGAACCTGTTTTGCTTTTTTATGATTAGAAATAAAGTTATAAAGTAAATTTATACTTAATGTATCTGGCATATGGAAAGAACACCAATGGGAGATGTTGTAATCTTATTACTTCCTAGCTATGTTTTACTTAATGTGTAAACTGGAATTCCTTTGCTCTTAAGGTCATTGTGAAGCTCAGATGAGATAATATTTAAAGTGCTTTGTAAACTATAAAGTAGTGTAAGTCCAAGTATAGGGTTTGATATAAATCTTTTCCTTGTAAGTCTAATGGGGCCATTATCTGATGGATTGATTTTTGATGATGGCTTTGGATAAAGTACCCATATCTGTACAGAAAATTAAGGGCTCCCTTCCTTCTGAAAGACTGCATCAAAATAATAGGCAGTTCTTAATTGTCCATGGTATTGGAGATCTCAGAAATACCTCACAGGATCTAATAGCGCTGTCTTTTTAATTCGTCAAGCCGTTCTGTCATGGCTTCCTCAGGAACCCAGTTTCTACTATGTGTTTCTGAAAGAATTTTTATGGTTGACATTATATTGAATATTTCTTGTTTCACAGTGGCATGTTTTTGTTCTTAAAAGGACACAAATGAGAGTTATTAGTTATTTGTTAAAACAGTTCAAAGGTTGAGAATATTTTGTCACTATTCAGTTTTTGAAAAATATTAAATTTAGAAAAATAAAATGTCATTTGAAAAGAGCAAATAGCATAGTTCTAATTTTGTACAATGTTGGATATACCACACCTGCCCATCATGCATGCATGAACGTACACTAAAGTAGATGAAACTATACCAGAGTATTAATTTACTCTGGGTGATGGTTTTATTGGTAAGGATTTTGTTTGCAGGTTGTTACTGTTTTCTGTTACAAGCACACGTTACTTACATAACTAGGAATAAAACATTTATTTTAAAGAGTTAATACTATTTAATTGCAGTTTTTTCCCCAACGAGTTAATAGTTAAGAACCCTGATCTCAACTCTCGTTTTTGCAGGTTATTTATTTCATAAGAAAACTATCCATAAATCTTCCGATGAACAAACCTCTTTATGACCAGAGCTCCTGGGGTTAAAGGAGAAAGGTTTTATAATGACTGTCTTAATTTGTTTGGTGGTTTTCCAGGTATTAATGCCAAATTTGCCTTTGGTTTCTGTTTCTTATCACATTGTTTTCAGGTTACATCATTATCTTAAAAAGGCAGAGGGTTTATTTTCTTCGTTGTGATATAACCTAATTCTTAGAGGTTTCTTACCAAGATCACTTTGCTTGTTTTGCTTTATTTTACTTTCTAAATTTTACAAATTAATTTTTTCCACCAGAAGGTAGAATGAAACAAAGATAGCAAAATATCAAACTGTTTAGTAATAGCTAAAAAGTCAAGTGGGAAGGAAGGGTGAAGGGTATAGGGTATAATTTAAATGATTTTAGACTTAAATCTGAATTTATTATTTATACATTGCTTGTTAATCAGCTTTTTAGCTGATTTGGCTTTGTCAGACCTTGATGTGATAATGTTAGATTGAGAAGAATGATGTCATCTTCACTAACTCATGTTCGTTGTTTTTTACTCGTCCCATTTTTTTCGTTTTGTTAAGAATGTCATACTGGCCGGGCATGGTGGCTCACGTCTGAAATCCCAGCACTTTAGGAGGCCTAGGCGGGTGAATCACATGAGGTCAGGAGTTCAAGACCAGCCTGGCCAACGTGGTGAAACCCTGTCTCTACTAAAAATACAAAAAGCCGGGCATGGTGTCAGACGCCTGTAATCTCAGCAATTCGGGAGGCTGAAGCAGGAGAATCGCTTGAACCCAGGAGGTGGAGGTTGCAGTGAGCTGAGGTTGTGTCATTGCACTCCAGCCTGGGTAACAGTGAGGCTCCGTATCAAAAAAAGAAAAAAAAAGTCATACCTAATATTTAGGACTTAAACTTTTTATTTTGGAAATCTTCAGAAATGTGAAAAAAGCGCAGATAAATTCTTAGGGACTCATTACTCAGCTTCCACAGCCGGTATTTTTACGTGTCTTACTTCATCAAACTCCCTTCATCTACCACCACGACCACCCCCTGCCCCACTACACATGTTCGCTCTTTCCCTCACCCCTGCCCAGATTATTTTAAAGAAAATCTCAGACACATTATTTTACTCATTAAGCACTTGACCTGTAACTTCTGCCCCTTTTTGCCAGTGCCTCTGTGAATCTGCATAGATAACTGTAGATTTAAAGTTTGTAATAGCCAAAGAAAAGGCATTAGGATGATGATGGTGGTGAGAGGAAAAAGAAAAGTACATATGAGAAGTATTGACAGGAATACATTGAATTTTATGTTTAGAAATGGAGTTATTTTATTTTATTTTTTTTATATCTTGGTAATTTGGTAAGAGAATTGGTATAGAGAGAGCAGAGGATTGAAAAAGCCACTAAAAACAGTAGCTGACATATGGCATAAGGGATGTTGGTTCCTAACACTTTTTTTCTGTCTTCATAGCTGACTTTTATCAAATAGTCCTGAGGGTGCAAAGATTCTAATGTTTTATCTGAAGCTATTTTTTTCTTGTCTTGAATGTTATGCCTTTGTCAGAAAAACGTATTAATAAGTTATAATTTACTTATTATCATTTCCAGTGCAACTGGCTTATAGTATTTTATCCAGAGACTTTAGGATACTCCAAATTTTTGAAAATTTGGTAAACACATGTTTAGTAAGACATTATTTGAAATCTCATTTCTACTAGTTTCCTCAAATGTAGAAGATGCCATGCTACAAAACTCAATTCAAGCATTTCTGTCTTCCAGAAATCCTTTTCTGATACCTCAGCCTCGTTATAATTCTGACAAACCTTACTGCAATTTGTTTTTTTCTGTTAGATTGTTAGCAGTTTGGTTGTAGGAATGTAACTGTATTTTATTTGGCTTTAAAACTAGGAAGTAGCCTGGTTACTGTCATGTTAGGCTCTCAGAAGATATTTAATACATTGAGTGAATGATTCTGAACTTACTCCTTTCCACTAAAATCAAAAAGGGGAAAAAGAAGGGTCTGTTAGGATGTATCTCCTCACCCCATCCCACAGTGGCATGCAGGATTTAGATGGACACTTGTAAGAAGGAAATGTGTGACCCACTGTCATTCCCTATTAAATGTTCTTGCCTGCCAGTAAGTAAAACAGAAACAACAAAAAATCAGTGTTTAGCAAAGTTGAGATGTACGGAAGTGATGATTCAGTAGAAAGTATTAGGCATGTAGCAGTGTAGGAAAGCCAGTAGCTGAAAATTAAATGGAATAGAAGAGAGATTAGATTGTCTCCTAACCATGTAAATTGAGGCCTTAAAAATGTAGATTCTGACACCCCTAAATAGAATTTCTTAACCTTTTGGGAGTCATAGACCTTTTTGACAAATGGATGACAGACTCTTATAGTTTGAGTTTGAATTTACTGCTTTATGCTCCCCTCTGCCCACCAAAAAAATCTCAGATATTTTCGTGTTGCATCACACCATCTCCTGTTAAAATTAATAGCTTGTCCTCTATTTCTAGTGTCCAAATTCTGAAATTCTCTCCAACCTAGAAGAATTTTCCTGTCTTGTCTGTATGGATTCTGATTCTGGTCATTAAAAGCCTTTACTTAGTAGTGTCCCCTTTTCTGAGGGAGATACATTTTAAAACCTCCCAGTGGATGCTGAAAATATGGATGTACTATAGTTTATTTGACCAGTTTCCAATCTCTCTACAAGCTTTTATAATTGCAGAAGCATGAAAAGGGAAGTTTTCAAGAGATTTTTAACTATATATTTTATCATTTTGTTTACTCTAATTTTATGAGATACTAGCTCCATCTTAAAAAGTAGAATGTTAGCTGTATGAAGGAGAGATCTGTTCTGGCTTTAATATCTTTGGTCCTTCCTTACCTAGAACAATGATGTCAATAATTATTTTGTATGAATAAAAGCTGAATTTGAACTTACTCTCTAGATTTATTGCTAAGAAAAACTTTCTCAAAATTTCTTGGGAGTACTTAGTATTTAAAAAAATATCCTGAATGGCCTGATACTTAATCTTGGAATTTTATTCCCTTGAATTGATTGAGAAAGACATAAAAGTTAAGTGACAAAGTAAAGAAAAGTGCTGTTGGTGGAGCACCTAAGTTAAATTTGAAAAAATAAGACTTCAGAATTATGTAATTGCAAAAGGAAACTTTATAATACTTTATAAATAGAAAGCTTGCAGTATAACAAGCATCCTTTTAGTTAAAACATTTTATTTGGAGTGGATATGAATGATAGAAGACAAACTTTGCTAAATGATTAAAAATGTACTTAACACTTTTAATTAAAAGTGAAAATTGTGCAAGTGAAATATGAGTATACACCACGGCTTTACTTTCTGCAGTTAGTTACCCGTAGTCAACCACCATCCAAAAATAGGTGAGTATAGTATGAGAATGGTGTTTTGAGAACAACCACATTCATATAACTTTTATTATGGTATATTTTAATTGTTTTTTATTGTTCATCTCTTACTGTAGCTGATTTATAAACATTATCACAGGTATGTATGTACAGGAAAAAACGCAGTATACATAGGATTTAGTACCATCTATGGTTTCAGGCATCCATTGGGGATCTTGGAATACTTTCACCTCAGAGAAGGGTGACCATTATACTCCTTAAATTTCATTCACAAAGAAGAGGCAACATAATACTTACTTTTTTAACCATTGAAGATATGTTATTTGGCATGTAGGTCATAGGCAGATTTTTTATTTATATAAATTTTTTGAGACAGGGTCTTGCTTGGCCACCTAGGCTGGAGTACAGTGGTGGAAACAGCTCACTGCAGCCTTGACATCCTGGGCTCAAGCAGTCCTCCCGCCTCAGCCTCCTGAGTAGCTAGTTTTAAAAAGCCAACATGCTTGTTTTTCTCATTTTTGTAGAGATAAGGTCTCACCATGTTGCCCAAGCTGGCCTAGAACTCCTGGGCTCAAAACAGTCCACCTGCCTTGGCCTTCCAAAGTGTTGGAATTACAGATGTGAACCACCTGTATTTTTAAAAATGTCTTTATTATTTCTTACCGATGCCCAACATTGTGTGTCATGCTTTAATTTAAGAATCATGTGATTTTAGTAGGAATTCTAATAAAGTTGGGACAGTTGAACAAATGTATGGTAAAGTAATTGATCATAATTCTTCTTTTTTTTTTTTCTTTTTTTTGAGACAGGGTCTTGCACTGTCACCCAGCGGTGGTACAATCATGGCTCACTGCAGCCTCAACCACCCGGGCTCAGGTGATCCTCCTGCCTCAGCCTCCTGAGTAGCTGGAACCACAGGGATGCCCCACCACTTTACTAATTTTTGTTAATTTTTTTATGGAGGTGAAGTCTCTATGTTGCCTAGGCTGGTCTCGCACTCCTGGGGTCAAGCCATCTACCCGCCTCAGCCCCCAAACTGTTATAGGCATGAGCCACTGTACCTGGCCCATAATTCTTCTTTTAACGATGTTTTGACAAAGTATTTCATCAGAAACTTCTCTACCAGGATTAGAAATGAGGTGGTAGCATAAGAAGATGATGATTTTATATCAACTGGGTTATTGTGTGAAAATGTAACTATAAATACAAACTACAATGATATATACTACACATAAAAGTATGAAATTTGTGTGGCGTCTTGAGGTAAGTTAGAAGCATTGGCTGAAAGGATTAAAGAAACTTGTTCTCAGAAAGGAAGTTGGCAGAAGTGACCTATTGGAAGATTGACATGTGCTTCCTTTAGTAGGTTTCCCAGGATATGAATGTTAGAAGAGAAACTTTCCTACCTCTAGCTAGCAGGTCCTGGGACCAGAATGCTCAGTAAATAACTGTAGCTGAACAGAACTCTGACTTTTCTTCCCAGTAGAGAAGGGAGAGAGATCTTCTAGGGAGAGCCAGGGCTACCAACTTATTACTCTATCTTCATTATATTAGATTTTAGGATGGGACTAACCATATGGGAGGTCAGGTGTGGTTTTTAAAGACTCCTAAAAAATGCAAACAGGCCATACCTCTGCATATTGATAGTTGAAATTCCTTAACTGCGAAAATGCCTTTTAATTCTTCTCTTCATGTGAATTCCAGATTGTTCTATGAAAGACTGGTGTCTTTGCAGGACTAATAGTGACTACACACTGACGCTGCTGTGTTAAATACAGAAATAATTCTTCCATGATTAGCATGATTAGTAAGTAGTGGCTACTCCAAGGGTGGACCCCCACATCCTTTTCTCTTCTAGTTCCTTCCCTAGGGATGCCCCAACACTACTTTCTCGTGCTACAGCAACTTAAACCCTTAACAGTTTAAGGGTGGTAGACAAAGGAGGGGCTTAGGAGTCTACTTCCACACTGTAAAGCACCTATGTTTTGATTGTTCATTGCGTGTGCTTTACCAGTTACTAAATATTTCAGACGTGACCCCTGGGTATATAGGTAGGAAAGTTTCTCTTTTAACATTTATATTCTGGGAAACCTACCATAGGAAGCAAATGCCTGTTTTACGAATAGAAACCCAGGTTTGGGAAGTGGAAAATGTAAAAAGGATTTTGATAAACTACAGCAGGGCTCTCGTAGCTTTTTTTCTTTTTTTTTTTTTTTTTTTTTTTAAAAGACAGGGTCTCACTCTGTTGCCCAGGCTGCAGTACAGTGGTGCAACCTCGGCTCACTGCAACCTCTGCTTTCGAGGCTCAAGCGATTCTTCAGCCTTGGCCTCCCGAGTAGCCAGGGACTATAGGTACGAGCCAACATGCCTGGCTAATTTTTGTGTTTGGTTTTTTTTTTTTTATTTGTAGAGACAGGATTTCGTCATGTTGCCCAGGCTAGTCTTGAACTCCTGGGCTCAGAGTAATCGGCCTGCCTTGGCCTCCCAAAGTGCTAGGATTGCAGGTGTGAGTGAGCTACCTCACCTAGCCTCTCATAGACTTTAATATGCTAATAGACATTATGCCCCTCTTAAAAAGCAAGTATGGTGCCCTTCGAACTTTCTTGGCCAGGGAACATCTTTGTAGAAGACCGCTCAGAGTACTCTAGTATTCTGGAGAATAGTTTGTCAAGGGCAGTTGTCTTAACCTCTATAAATGTGTACTTGAATCAGTGTAATGCAATGTTGGGCACATTAGGAAATACACAGTAGATTTTTTGCCTTTAAGGAATTCAAAATGGAGATGATTCCAAATGATACTTCTTCACAATTACATTTAGTAATTAGATCACTCTGATTGAAATTTGCTGTTTTATTTTGGGGGAGAAACATTATTTGGAAGAGCTTGTGCTATGAATTTATAAGAGGAGTCTTCACCAAATGGAATAAGTGGTTCAGAAAGCATTGTAATAACTAGATGATAAACTGCTTACATAAGCAATGCGTATCTTTTAGGATTGGGTGAAGACAGTTTTTGGAAGAGATTTTATTATGTAGAAGGTAGGCACAATTTCATATAATTTATGATTGTTTAAAAAGACCATGAGTTTGTTATAAATGAACTTTTTAACAGAATTTGGGTATCATTGTTTGGTAAGCTTGTGTCTGCAGCCTGTATCTGGTGAATCAAAAATGTATGTATTTGATGTATTTTTGTGTTTCATTCTAATTTGAAAATTAACCTGTGCATGTTAATAATGAATACTTTGGATGTGATCATTTAGGTAGTTTAACAAATATTTGAGGATCTTTTGAGTAGGAGTAGGGTTTATATGCTTGGGGGATAAGACTTAGCCATGAATATAAACCTTCAGTTGGCATTAGGTTGTTGAAAAAGATCATGTGTGTATGAGCGCAAAAATATAAGATATTAAGAATCCAAAAATGGTACAAGCGATAAATAAAGGTTATTGGATGCTGGACGATGTGGCTCACACCCCAGCACTTTGGGAAGCCGAGGCGAGTGGATCACTTGAGGTCAGGAGTTTGAGACCAGCCTGGCCTACATGACGAAACCCCATCTCTACTAAAAATACAAAAATTAGCCAGATAGCATGGTGGCGCATGCCTGTAATCCCAGCTACTTGGTAGGCTGAGGCAGGAGAATGGCTTGAACCCGAGAGGCAGAGGTTGCAGTGAGTCGAGATTGTGCCATTGGATTCCAGCCTGGGTAACAGCGCATCCCTGTCTTTAAAAAAAAAAAAAAAAAAAACCGAGTTATTGGAAGACTCACTCGGCATTGGTAGTCAGGGGAGGTTGAATGGGGGTGACCTTGAAGGATGAATAAAGTCAGGTCAGCATCCAGGGCAAGGTTTGTTTTTGATTGGAAGAGATGAAGAGAGTTGGGAAGAATAAGAACAAAGACATAACAAAAATACCTGTCTGATAAAATTAGAGAGATTGGTTAGATTGGTTGGACCTTAATAAAGCTAAGAAATAAAGGGAATGAGAAATTTGTGGATTTTTGAACAGAGGAGTTGTGTGGTAAAAATGTCCTTTTGCAAAGGTTAAATGTGATGGCAGCATGCAAAATGATTGGAAGGGAGGGTGTTAACCAGATAAAGACCATTTTCCCAGCCAAATTAACAATTAATAACATTATATATAAATAAAGAGAAAAGTATATAGTAAAGTAATGGATGGAATTGTAGCTTGAACCAGACAGTGATGGTTAGCAAATAGGATCCATGATGTTGATTTTTATAATGATTGTAGATGCCTCAAGACCTCACCTTTTCCACCATGCATTTCAGTCACGCATAAAAGTGAGGTCCTGATAGAAAGCACCAACATAGTCTATGTACTCATAAATTTTTTAATTGCAGGAGGAAACCCAAGTTATGTGGCTGCTGACCTTGGTCCTGAATGATAGCTAAACTACTGTTTTCTGAGAAGAGTGTTGAAGTGGGTAGTACAGTCTGATGGGCTGGTCAGCAACCAGTTTTAACTAATAAAATGCCTGGAAACTGTAAGATACTTTGCTCACATCTGTTAATGGTTAAGAGCACAGATTACTGTACCAGATAACCTTGAATACAAATCTCAGCAGTCACTTGTCCTTGTAAGTTACTTTACCTGTGTGTGCCTTTGTGTCTTCCTCTGTAAAACTGTACATACCTCAGGATTGTTGTGAGCATCATTTAAAGTTCATAGAACACTGACTGACATAGGGACAGTGCTGTATAAAGTTAATCATTATTATTATCCGTATATATCCGTCTAAACTGATTATGGAGGGAATCCAAGGGAAGGGTTACTGGTTTTGTTACGTATTATGTTCTGTGTTATAATAAATTCCATGCCATTGCTTACTATTTTCTTAGAGTCTGTAGTCAAGTTATTGACAGCACATTTTTATCTAACAAGAAACAACTATTTAATAATATGAACATAAGTGTAGTTTAATTGCCCTGTGGGATTGATTAGATGTGAAGGCTGATTCCAAGGAAGATTTGTGTTTTACAAAAATGGGTCTTTTAGGCTTACAGTTCTTACTTTTATTATTTGTTTATCTGATAACATGCATATTAAATATGTGTGCATTTAAAAGTATTTTAATGCCTTCATCTTTTTTTCTCCCAGTATTACAGCGTGAAATAAATTCCCAGTATTTTTCAAGATTATGTAAAAGGAGTTGTAATTACTGCTCAGCACCTAGGACAGCACCCAGAACAACACAATGTACATGAACTCTGACTTGAGGTTTGGGGCTTGTGTTCTGCATTCAGGAAAGAAAAGAAGAGAAAGTTTTTGGGAAATTTAAATCCTCGTAAGCCCTTACTCTAAAAGTATATGAAATGCAGAATGGTTTCATGGCTTTATTTCAAAATGTTTTACACTGGCTGTAGAACCCACTTCATGAAGTAGTTTGAATTAAAATGATCTAATATTTGTGTTTTAACTTTCAGCTTTGTGTTATTCTTGGAAAATTTCGCACCACTTGTGAATTCCTTGAACCTGGGCATTGCAAACCCACTTCTGTTGGGCCCATCTCCTTTGCACTTTGCTCAGATTAAGACTCAGTTGGCGCTTCAGCAGCTGAATGCCGTTGCCTCACATGGTTCAACACCACCTTATACTTTATTAAATCAGGCTTTCTTGAAAATAGCCATGTCGAGACCCAGGTTTAATCCTCGAGGAGACTTTCCACTTCAAAGGCCACGAGCACCTAACCCTTCTGGGATGAGGCCTCCAGGACCATTTATGAGGCCTGGATCTATGGGTCTCCCAAGATTTTACCCAGCAGGGAGAGCACGTGGAATTCCACACAGATTTGCTGGCCATGAATCTTATCAGAACATGGGACCACAGAGAATGAATGTTCAGGTAACTCAACACAGAACTGATCCAAGATTGACCAAAGAAAAACTGGATTTTCATGAAGCACAACAGAAGAAGGGGAAGCCTCATGGTAGCCGATGGGATGATGAGCCTCATATATCTGCATCAGTGGCAGTGAAACAGAGCTCTGTAACACAGGTTACAGAGCAGAGTCCCAAAGTACAGAGCCGCTATACAAAAGAGAGTGCCTCAAGTATCTTAGCAAGTTTTGGATTATCTAATGAAGACCTAGAAGAACTTAGTCGCTATCCTGATGAACAACTGACTCCTGAAAATATGCCATTAATTTTGAGGGATATAAGAATGCGAAAAATGGGGCGCCGATTACCTAATTTACCTTCTCAGAGCAGAAATAAAGAAACCCTTGGTAGTGAAGCAGTTTCAAGTAATGTGATAGATTATGGGCATGCAAGCAAATATGGCTACACGGAAGATCCACTTGAAGTACGTATTTATGATCCTGAAATTCCAACTGATGAGGTCGAGAATGAATTTCAGTCACAGCAGAACATCTCTGCATCTGTTCCCAATCCAAATGTGATATGTAATTCTATGTTTCCTGTTGAAGACGTATTTCGCCAAATGGACTTCCCTGGTGAGTCCTCCAATAATCGGTCCTTTTTCCCAGTTGAGAGTGGAGCCAAGATGTCAGGCTTACACATTTCGGGAGGACAGTCAGTCCTTGAACCCATAAAATCTGTCAACCAATCCATTAACCAAACAGTTAGCCAGACGATGAGTCAATCTCTGATTCCTCCATCTATGAACCAGCAACCTTTTTCATCGGAATTAATTTCAGCTGTAAGCCAGCAAGAGCGGATCCCACATGAACCTGTGATTAATTCATCTAACGTACATGTTGGATCAAGAGGAAGTAAAAAGAATTACCAGTCACAGGCTGACGTTCCCATTCGATCTCCCTTTGGTATTGTGAAAGCATCTTGGCTACCAAAGTTTTCACATGCTGATGCCCAGAAGATGAAGAGACTTCCTACTCCTTCTATGATGAATGATTATTATGCAGCATCTCCAAGAATATTTCCACATTTGTGTTCTCTATGTAACGTAGAATGTAGTCATTTGAAGGTGAGTGTTTTTAAAAAAAGATCACTGTATAATGATGCTCAGCGCCAAAGTTTTCTCTAAATTCTGATATGTATACTGCTGTTAACTAGGCGTTAAGGAAGTAGCAGAAGGTAATTTTAATTGCAGCCTCAATACATAGTTGTAATCTTAAGTAGCTCTGGCCTTAGTACTGAGTTTAGTATTAGGCTTACTCTATTCCTATGACCGGGCACACCATATTTTAATAGTTTGTCCATTTATTTTGAACTTTTAGTTATCCCACTTACACAACATAAAATTTATGTAACATAAGCTGCGTACTCACAAGACAATGTCACATGGAATCACCTTTCTTTAAAAGGATCTGTTAGTATAAAAATACAAAGAGACGGTATAACCCATTTGTACTGAAGAGATGGTATAACCCATTTGTTTTTTTGTTTTTTTGTTTGTTTTTTTTTTTTTTTTGAGACGGAGTCTCGCTGTGTCTCCCAGGCTGGAGTGCAGTGGCGTGATCTCAGCTCACTGCAAGCTCCGCCTCCCGGGTTCACGCCATTCTCCCGCCTCAGCCTCCCAAGTAGCTGGGACTACAGGCGCCCGCCACCACGCCCGGCTAGTTTTTTGTATTTTTAGTAGAGACGGGGTTTCACCATGTTAGCCAGGATAGTCTCGATCTCCTGACCTCGTGATCCACCCGCCTCGGCCTCCCAAAGTGCTGGGATTACAGGCTTGAGCCACCGCGCCCGGCCGGTATAACCCATTTGTAATGCATACATTTAAGAGACAGTATATTATAGACTTGCACATATATACCTGTCTTGGTTATCACAATTAATGTTGATTTAAATATTTCCTGACTTTATGTAGACTAGTGATTTCTAGTATTTTTTTAGAAGAAGCTCTCTAAAATAACTTCATAGCAAAAATAAGTCAAGGTGCAGTAAATTATTCTGGTACCAGCTGTGGACTCAAAAAATAATGTGAAATGATAGAAATTTGTAGAGAAAAATCTTTAAAAAATAAAGAAGATTTAGGTACTTTGATAGTGTAGTTGGAAGTATTTTGTAGAGGCAGTAAAGTGTACTATAATGTAGAACATACTATTCAGTTGTAATCATTGGTAGATTTGAGCAGGAATTTCCAAGTAAATTTTATATACTTACGTATGGTTGGCAATCACTGTTTCTTCTATTTGCTAATGTGATTTATAGATTTAGATTGTAAAGGGTCAGAAGAGAATATACTAACATGGGAAAAAGCTTTGATTCAAGGCCATGGCCTGGAATTGGTTGTATACTTAGGCTTAGAAATCTATTGTGTTATGCTCTTGTTCTTTTCTTCCAATGTTGCCTTTTGATTTTCTTTTCATTATTCACTCACTAGGTTTTCATCAACATGAATCTGATTAGATCTGTTGCTGTTTTCTTAAGGTTAACCCCAGCAAAAGAAAGCAGTGTTCTACCCCATTTTAGCCAGATGTGCCAAATTCTATTAAAATAATAGTTGCCTTATTCCATCAGAAGGGATAGCAAAGTCCTTAAAAGGGAAAGTCTTAGAATAATTCGTATCACCTAATTGTAATCTGTAAGTAGCCCTGGCCTAAGTAGTGAATTGAGTGTTAGTCTCTCTGTGTTCTTGTGACTGGGGATACCACATAATTTTTTTTAAAATTTATTTTGAACTTTTAATTAGTCATAATGAATCCAAGAAAATATATCTTTAAATAAAGAACTTGAAGTTTTGTATTCTGTAGAGTAGAAAAGATGTACATTTAATTTAGTATGTACTTGTGGATACCAATTTTGTGCTTGACTCCAATTAGGTACTGGGGCAGAAATGAGGAACTGTGTAAAATTTTAGATGTTATTAAGCAGTTTATTCAGTCTTATTGAGGAGAAAAATTATACTCCCAAGACATTTAAAACAATTAGAAGGCAACAAGTAGTTTTGTGATTTATTTAACTTGTTTGGATATGCTGTAGGGAACAGAGATTTCGATCTTGATTTCAGGCGTGTATCACTCAGGCCAGCATCATCAGTTTACCAATTTAATCATTACCATTTTACCAATTTAATTATTTTAACTATTGTATTTGTAGCAGTGTGTGTTTAAAAAGAAGTATAAATACGCATCCTGACATCAAAAGACTTTTATAGCCTAGTTAGACTAATGGAATTACAGTTACTGAATGCACTGAGTCTGTCTTAACTAGAATGATGTGGGAGAGAAGACTTGATGGAGTAGGTTGGAGATGGGTCTTGAATGATAAAGAGGCTTTAGATATGCCTGTATAAAGAGGAGGAGGGGGCCGGGCGCGGTGGCTCACAGCCTGTAATCCCAGCATTTTGGGAGGCCAAGACGGGTGGATCACCTGAGGTCAGGAGTTCAAGACCACCCTTACCGACGTGGTGAGATCCCGTCTCTACTAAAAATACAAAAATTAGCCGGTTGTGGCCATGCACACCTGTAATCCTAGCTACTCAGGAGGCTGAGGCGGAGAATCGCTTGAACCCAGGAGGCGGAAGGTTGCAGTGAGCCGAGATCGCGCCACTGCGCCCCAGCCTGGGTGACAGAGCGAGACTCCATCTCAAAAAAAAAAAAAAAAAAGAAAAGAAAAGAAAAAGAAGAGGAGGGATGGCAACAACATACAGAGAGGCAAAGGTCTAGAGAGAAGATTACATTTCATAGTGGTAAGAGGCAGTTGGGAAAGATGAGCATATTATAAGTAAGTATGAAAGGCCTTTAAGAGCTAGCCTAGGAGTTTAGACTTGAGGTGAGAGGCATTAGAAAGCTAAATAAGTCTGTTGATAAGTGAAGTGACATGTTGGAAGTATATTTTAGGGCAACCTGACTGAAGTATGCAGGGTAAATAGAGATGAGATGATGTGGAGTAGGACTTCCACTTGGAAGCTTCTCTAAGTGTTCAAGTATAAGATGGTAAAAACCTGGGTTAATGAGATAAAAATAAAAATTTGAGAGGAGAGGAAATTATTTAGTCATCAGAGCTCACCTAGATTGCGGTTAAAAACACACACACCTTTTAACAGCGCAGCAGAATGGGGCTCATCTAAGTAATGAATTTTTCACTACTAAGTGGCCAAATGATGGGGATTTGTGAAGATAGATTTTGATAGTACACACTGCCTCTCGTTTCTGTGATGTATTTTGCAGCCTCGTAAGTGTTTGTGTGTGTGTATATATGACATAAATATGAAGCCAATAAATGTAAATTACTGATTGTAAACTTTTTCCTACTGAGTAAATCTGACAATATGTATATTCCCCACCTTCGAGTCTTTGAAACTGTAGCTGTGAAGATGTACTTTGAGAATGTGAAATGTATTTGCTTGTTAAATTGGGGTTCAGATTTTAAAGGAGAAACTTTCCTTGGTTTAGGAACTGTGTCATAATGACTGAAGTAATTCAGTTTGAGAAAGTACTGACAATAAAAAACTGTTGAGAATAGTAAGTGAGCCCTGATATGAGTAGATATTTTCAGTTTCATTCTGAGCCTGCCTAATTCTGTATAGTCCTTGCAGCATCTCCTGCTAGTAGGTATTTATCACTTTTTCTCTGGGGAGACAGTGCTGCTTTTGGACTATTATCTAATGTGGAAACTGTTACTAGAGAGTCTAGAAGTTGGGGTGGGGTGGGTGTATTTACTGAGCTTAAAGCAAGTAATGTCAATTTGTGAAGCAAGCCTAAGAGAACATGTGTATGTGTGTTTTGAACTGAGAAGAGTATGTCTTAAATAGGGCAGCCATCGTGTTTTGAACTGAGAAGAGTGTGTCTTAAATAGGACAGCCATCATCTTCAGGTGATAGTTGCTATAAGAATGGTATCCTGTATTACTGTATCTTCCTATTTTTTCAAGAAAAGCTGGAAATCTGGACTTGGGGGTAAAATCTCTGGATTATTGAATGTTGGCAACGTATTCAGATAACACACTTTATGGTTCAAATAAATCATGCCCAACCCACTGCCTGCACCAGTGTGTCTGTTTGATGTAAACAGTGTCCAATTAATATTAAAAATACAGGTTTTAGTACTACTAGAGGCTCTTAACTGCCAATCTCTTCTAGCTTTCTATTTGTATTACTAAACAGGATGTACAAACATTTCTTTTTTGTAGTCCACAATCAGTTCCATGGCTTAATGAAATAGTTTAGGATTTGTCATACCTTGTTGCTGAGTTTAAATTGATGTTGAGCCTTGCAAATCAGTGTACCTTCTTTCAGATAGTTCTTGCCAAGGCAGAATCCAAAATTATTGTCAACCGTGATTTTAACTGTGGAAATTTCTAATGACCTAAAATGTGTTTCAAATGGAAACAAATAATAACATTTTCCTTAAGCAAAGTGTTGAAATACAGAGTTATCTAGTAAGTTTTCTGCCTTTCCAAATGCTGGAGGAACAGTAAAACATTGAGTAACATATATATTGCTTTTAACTAATTGTTTCACCTTGGAAACTGTATCTTTGTAAACTGTATTGGCCTTTTTTTTTTTTTTTTTTTTTTTTAAACCAGATGTATCTTCCAGAGTTATTTATGGGTACAGATTGTAATTTTAGGACAGATTTATTTGTAAATGAAGTAATGTATAAGAAAGCATTTTGGGCCGGGCATGGTGGTTCACGCCTGTAATCCCAGCACTTTTGGGAGGCCGAGGCAGGTGGATCACCTGAGGTCAAGAGTTCGAGACCAGCCTGACAAACATGGTGAAACCCCGTCTCTATTAAAAATACAAAAATTAGCCAGGCTTGGTGGTGCATGCCTGTTAATTCCAGCTACTAAGGAGGCCGAGGCAGGAGAATCGCTTGAACCTAGGAGGTGGAGAGTGTAGTGAGCTGAGATCGCATCATTGCACTCCAGCCTGGGCAACAAGAGCGAAAACTGTCAAAAAAAAAAAAAAAAAAAAAAGAAAGCATTGTGTTAATTGTAAAGTTCTGTGTGTAAGGGATATTGTATCTTTGAAATGTTGTTACTTTTAAATTTTGAAAATAGATTTGATCAGTAGCATTTTCCCCTATGTTTTTCCTAATCTTATTTGCCAGTGTAGGGAGTACCTTGTATGGAATGCTACTGGTTTATGAGGTGGCATTTTTTGATTGTTGATGTTGTTAGCTTGAATTTTAGAGGTATTTTGTCATTGAAATACTGTATTTTGAAGATGCTGTTTCACAGATACCATTTTACTCGTAGATTTTTTTGGTGTTTTCTGGTGTGTTGTTTTTATATTTGCAGTAAGTTTTTTCTGATCCATGCTTTTATTTTCTCCAAGTTTATATATTGATTTCAAAATGAGCAGCCATGGTTTTGATTTTTAAAATGTTTTCTGTAATAAAATATTTTCAAATGGGGTCAGTGAGGTATGGTATTAAGTGCATTTGTTTCGAGGTCTTTAACTTTTGTTTGTGAAAATTTTATTGAGCAGCCAAGTGCTATTTATGAGTATGTTTGTTTAATTTTTGAAAAAAAAATATTCTTTGTCTTTTTTAAAAGCCTAATTCATTAGTCAACATTAGGAATATTCTAATTTCAACACGTTTCTCCTTTTACAATAGGATTGGATTCAGCATCAAAATACATCTACTCATATTGAGAGCTGTCGACAGTTACGTCAACAGTAAGAACTTTTTTTTCTTTATTATAGATAGCATATTTACAACATAGTTAATGTTCAGATGTGACTGTTAAATACCTTTAGTATAATACTTTGGAGAAAAATATTTTTGGAAAGCTATTGTTTTTTAAAAAATAGTAGTTTTGTGGAAGTATATTTAATATTTTTCCAAAATGGTAGAATTCAATATATCCTTTGCTCTTACAATTTTCTAGCTTAATTCCCAGTAGGTAAACTTTTTATGTCATTAGTTCATTATTTGCTGGCTTACCTTCCCTAGGATCTTTTATCTATATCAGAGCAGGTATCCTTTCTTCTCCTATCTCCACCTCTTCCCATAGGACAAGTAACTGAAAATCAGTGCAAACCAAACACCAGTATTTAATTTTGGAACTAAAGCTCTTCTCTGACTTAGAACCAGTTTTCAGAATATACCTTAAGTAAGGGATGGACAAGCTAGATGTCTTGTTTCCTTAACATTGGCTTTTCAATTCTTCCACCTTTTTCTTATAAAGACAGGGCGCCTGTGAAGGTTTCCCTACTCACCATAGAGGTGAAAAGTGTGATTTTAACACTATGTTCCTGTATCTCTTGAAGTACCGTAAGATTAAACTCTGTCTTCCCTAATACCATTAAACTGTTCCTAGCCACCAGACTGACAGTAACGTGTTATTGGGCAAATGGATTTGAGATTATTATTGAGGATCCTTCTGGTCATAAGTGATTAAAGTTGCAGATTAGTTGCAGTGGCTTATGACTGTAATCTCAGCACTTTGGGAGGCTGAGGCAGGTAGGCTTGCTTGAGCTCAGGAGTTCAGGCCAACACAGCAATATCTCGTCTCTACCAAAATAAAAATAAAAAATCAGCCAGGCATGGTGGTACACATCTGTAGTTATAGTATTTGGGAGGCTGAGGTGGTAGCATCACTTGAGCATGAGAGATAGAAGCTTCAGTGAGCCATGATTGTGCCACTGCACTCTAGCCTGGGCGACAGCCTATTTAAAAAAAAAAATTTTTTTTTTTTTTGAAGTAAGAGAATTTGTCAGCTTATTTAACTGGGAAGCTTAAATCAGGTTGGTGGTTCTATTAATAGTTTCAGGAGCAGCTATATTGGATGCTCAAATAAAAATTAGTGTCAGAAATACTTCTTTCTTAGCTGTTGTCTTTTGCATTGGCCTTCTGAAATCTTGGACACACTTGTTTCACATAGCAAAATGGACCCCATGGTTCTGGATGTAAGTGATGTGTATAGCTGGCATTTCTAGGAGTTTTTTGTTTTGTTTTGTTTTTGTTTTCCTTACCCCACTCCTCACCCTGTGACACAGCCTTGGGAGGTTCTGAGAATATATGTCTCTCCCATCTGACCTTTTTTCTTTAAAGCACTTCTTTCTCCATAACTCTGGCAGAAGTCCTTGTTTTGACTCTGGTTCACTTTGGGTTAGTTGTCCATCCCGAAACCCATTATAGTGGCTGTGGGAATAGGGTAGTCCACCTCAGTTTGTGTCATGTCTGGTCCTGGTGTTGAGAGTGAGATAAGCGTCACCGGGATCTTTTGCATTAAGACTAGAAATCGGGGTTAGTATTCTATATAGATGCTGTACAGACAAATACAGGTTATCATGGGGAGATAATTTGTTACCTGAATTGGATATGCCTTACTGCCACTGTAAGGAATACAGTTGAAAATTGAAAAATCTCTCCAAAGCAGCATTTTTCCCACAGGTACCCAGTGGGACATCTTAATTCTTATGAAGGTGAATTTTTATTTGGGTGGGAGTGAGTTATTTATTTTAGAGAGTCATTCATGCTAGTAAGAGGATTATAGCTACGTTAATTTACTTGAGCAAACGGTATGTGTATACCTATTAAAGCCTTTTGTGTAGGTAAACCTATTATTTTTTCATACACTTAGGACCCTGATTTTTAAAGCATTTGCTTTCCATGCCTGCTACTTTAATGTTCTACTGTATTTATTTTTTAACCATATCAAGTGTATTTTGGTTGTCCACAGAGATCAATAGGGGAGACATATATAAATATAAGCGTACCTCATTTTATTGTACTTTGATTTATTGTACTTCCCATAATTTGCCTTTTTTACAAATTGAAAGATTATGGAAACCATGTGTCAAGCAAGTCTATTGGTGCCATTTTTCTTTTTTTTTTTTTCTTTCTTTTTGACTTAAATTAGGAGAGAATAAATTTCTATTTAGAGTCCAGAAGTCTGAAATCATGGTGTTAGCCGGGCCACCATCCCTTCCGAGGCTCTGGGGGAAAATCTGTTCCATGCTTCTCTCCTAACTTCTAATGACGGGGGACAATCGTTGACATTTCTTGGCTTGTAGCCCATCAATCCTATCTCTGCTACTGTCTTCACACCACCTTCTCTTAAACCTCCCTTTGCCCTGCTTTTAGAAGGACACTGGCTATTGGATCTAGGGCCCGTTGGATAATTCAGGATGATTTCATCTCAAGAGTTTTAGTTTAATTACATCTGCAAAGATCCTTTTCCAAATCAGGTAACATTCACAAGTTCCAGGGATTGGAACATATATATGTATGTATCTTTTGGGGAGCACCATTCAAGAATCCATCTTAATCATTCTCCTAATACCAAATTGCTCTCTCGTTTGGGCCTTGAGCAGTGCTTTTGCTGCCAAAAGCAATCAAGAGCTGAAGCTGAAAATGAACAGTGTGTATATTAGCGCCTGTGTGCTGGTAAGAACTGCAACTGGATATATCCTTCGATCTGGCATCCTCTGGGTCAGTTTCCACCTTTTCCTATTGTGGAGCTTAAGAGTTCTTTCGTTACACAGGTAACTGTGGTTTGAAATTTAAAACAACAGTATATCTTTCATAATTCTCCAGGCTGTGTCTCCTAACAGGCCTCATGATGCCTTCACAGTTTCTTACCTTCTGCACATTTTTCTTCACCTGGCCTCACTCTGATCACAGTGGCAGATCCAAGGCCTGCCTCTTCCCTTGTCTCTACTGGGCCGGTCAGGACTCTTTCCTATCGGTGCCATTTTTCTAACAGCATGTGCTCACTTTATGTGCCTGAGTCACATTCACAGTATTTCAATTTTTTTTCTTTATTGTTATACCTTTTATGGCAATCTGTGATCAGTAATCTTTGATTTCAACTTGCTGAAGGCTCATGATCATCAGTATTTTTTAGCAATAAAGTGCTTTTAAATTAATGTATGTACATTTTTAAAAACATGCTATTGTACAGTGAATAGACTGGCATAGTCTAAATTTAACTTTTTATTTGCACTGGGAAGCCAAAAAACTTATGTGACTCACTTGGTGTGTGATGTTTTAGAACTGAATCTACAGTATCTCTGAGGTATGCCTATGTATTGATACACGAGAGAGGATTTACTAGGGGAATTGGCTTACACAATTATGGAGGCTGAGAAGTCCCACAGTATGCTGTCTGCATGTTGAAGACTCTGGGCTTCTGGTAGTGTGGCTCAGTCCAAATTCAAAAGCTTCCAAACCAAGGAAGCTGATAACATAATTCTCAGTCTGAGGCAGAAGGCCCTAGAGCCCCAGGAGTCTGCTGATGCAAGTCACATAGACCAAAGGCCAAAGAACTTGGAGTTCTGATGTCCAAGAACAAGGAGGCGAAGGGCATCCCGCTCTGAGGGAAGGAGGGGTGGAGAGAGGGAATTCCACCTTTGTCCATCTATTTGTACCATCTGGGCTCCCAGCCTATGGCGTGATGCCCGCCCACATTGAGGGCAGATCTTCCTTACTCAGCCCACTGACTCACAGACTAATCTTCACTGGAAACACTCACAGACACGCCAACAGAGAGTGCCTCACCAACCATCTAAGCATCCCTCAATCTAGTCAGGTTGACACCCAAAATTAACCATCACATTGAGGTTGTATGCACTTGAATAATTGCTTCATGACTTTCTCTCCACTGCAAAATAATTTAATAAATAAATTAGATTTGGTTAGGTGCTTGGGATCTGCATTCTTTATTCTTTTAAGCTGCGTTATGGGGATATACCTTCTTTCTACTCATTCCTCCCTTGATGTATATTTAGATTTTTCTTTTCTTATGGCTTATTCTCTCTGGCTTTATTGGATCTTTCTGGATTATGACACAAGAATAGTTGAGGAAAGATACAGTGCATCAGAATTTTAGTATTAAAAATAGGTAATTATACTATGTTTATTGTGTGCTGGGCATTCTAAGTGCTTTACATAATTGATTTAGTTTTCAAAACCATCTATGGGGTGTTAAGTATAAGGATTCTTCCTGATTTTATCAGTGAGAGAACTGAGGCACAGAGACAGTTTCCCTGCCATCATGCAGCAAATAGTTAAACGGAACTAGTTTAGCTCATAGGCGTTTATGTATCATCCCTTCTACTTTTTTATGGCTTAAAAAATTTTCAGAATAAAATATTGAAGGGAAAAAGGAAGGAAAACATTTATATATTATTCATTTATAGTCACCATTTGTTAATATTCGCTTTATTATATCTTCATACTTTTTTCTGAACTATTTGAAAGTAAATTGCAGACATTATGAGACATCATTTCTAAATTCAGCATCTATCTCCTAAGTATAAGGACATTGTTCTGCATAACCACAATACAATACGTTTAAGGAGATTAGCAGTAATTCCACAATTCCTTCTAATATATAAGCCAAATTCATATTTTCCCATTTCTTTCCAGAATGCCTTTTATAACTCTTCCTGTCTGCCCCATCCATACCCCCAATCCAGTATTCAGTTAAGATTTATGTATTGCAGTCTCTTTTAATCTAGAATAGCCTACTCTTTGTTTTGTTTGTCATCTTTTTTTTTTGTTTGAGGAGGATGTTTTTACAGTGTTGACTTTTTCCTTGAAATGTCCAGGAAACTTGTCTTGTTGAATGTCCCACTTTATATAGTTTTCTGTTTGTTTCCTTAGCATTAAATTCACTGAGAACATTTTTGTTGCAAATACTTCATTGGTGATGTGTATATTTATTGCATCACATTGGGACAAAGGTAATATCAGTTAACTAGGTCCTTACTCTTAATAGTTATGTTATACCACCTATGTTAGGAGCGTTACTGCTTCTGAAGCACATTTTTGACTAGTTGGGCAGGATAGAGGTGTTTCCAGATTCTGCTTGCAGAATGTATACATGCTTTATCTTTCTGCCCTGGGCAGCAGGGATGAGAACATGTGTTACCTAGTGAACAGGTCTAAACTTGGTGAACCTGAGCCTAGTGAAGATCAACAATATTATTTATTACTAGCTCTCTCAGCTCACTGAAACCTCCACCTCCTGGGTTCAAGTGATCCTCCCACCTCAGCCTCCTGAGTGGCTAGGACCACTGGCAAGTGCCACTACGCTCAGCTAATTTTTTGTATTTTTGGTAGAGACGGGATTGCCGAAGCTGGTCTCAAACTCCTGAGCTCAAGCAATCTGCCTACCTCAACATCCCAAGTGTTGGGATTACAGGCATGAGCCACCATGCCTGACCATTATTACCAACTCTTGAATGATAGTCTTCAAGCTCTTGTGAACCATAAACCAGAGAGCTCTGGAAATTTAATAACTTTGATGTGTTGTTAATCACTTTCATTTCCAGCATGTACATGTGAGAAAGCTAAGGCTTACTCATACTAAGTAACTGGCTTTAAGTTTCATAGCCATTAAATGACAGCATCTACAGTGAAACCCACTTTTTGGTGGGTTTGATGATAAAAGATTTACTTTGAATCACTGTAAGACTAGGAATTTATCTTCCTGGATAGTACAGAGCAATGAAAGTTTTTAAAAGCGTGGAAATAGATGGAACAGAATTATCCATATATTGGGAATTGTTGACACTAGATGATGGGTATGTTGGATTAAAGTTAACTGTTTTGTCTTCATAGCTTGTCCCTTCATAATTAAAAGATGCTCCAGACAATATATCTATTCTCAAAGTAGGAAGAATGAGGCAGAAGCTTTCTCAGATATCTGTCAGGGGTTTTGTACCTATGTCTCATTGGTTAGAACCTATCACTGGCTATCTTCTAGAGATAGGGGGAAAGCAGATATTTAGCTTTTTTAGCCATTGTAGTAAAGGCAAACAAGGGAAAAGGGAATTGAGAATTGCTGTGGGGTTAGCTTATTAACACTGTCTGAGGCAAATAGCAACCAAGACAAACCACTTTACTAAGATTTGACCTAACTTAATTTTCCTGCTTAGTGATTTGTCAGAAGTTTTCTGCCTCCATTTCCTTACCTGGCTTTCATCTTGCTGCTGAAATTGTATTCTTAAATGTAGTGATTTATTTAATATAATCAGCTTGTCCACATGCCTCTTAGAGTTCAGATTTTCTAGAAGTTGAGAGTGAAGATATAGCCTTTTTCTTAGGCTTCTGTGGTATTACTGTTTCTTCTTCTAGTTTTTTCTGTGATTACTCCTTAATCATTTGTTTTTGTTTTTTTTTTTCTTTTTCTTTGCTTTACTCTGAAGTTGTCAATGTGCCTAAGATTCTGTCCTTGGCTCTTTTTTTCTATAAACTCCATCTTGTGTTAATCTCACTCTTAGGGCTATAATTGTGGCTTCTACATGCCCGATTTCTAAATAGCTCTCATCTTTCCCCCTAATTCCAGGTGTTCCTTTACACTTGTTCTGAAAACATTCCTGTTAAGTTCCCATTGTTTTTTCCTGTGTGTAACCTCATTACCTGATTTTAAGGCTCTTCATAATTTGTCTCTACTTGAAACAACAGACAGCCTGTCCAAGTTTCCCCCTTTGTAATTCCTTTTCATCATTTCTATGCTGCAGCTAGACTAGTTCCTGAAACAAAACACCAATGTTTTGCCTCCAATCTTAGTTTATGTATTGCCACTGCATGAAATCTAACCTAATCCATTCCTATTAATAGGTCTTTGTAAGGGCTACTTGAAAAGCAGCCCTTTCTGTGAATTCTCTCCTGATTCCTCTCACTGCATATATCTTCATGAGGACTACTTGGTGCAAGTTAAGGGGCGCCATTCGTGTTGTATTCTGTGAGTTGCCACATGGAATGTGATAGGAGTGGTGTTCCCTAGAGTTCTGTATAGTAGATGAACTGTCTTCTCTCTTTTAACCCTTAACCTAAGCTTGTATCTTGTACCTCTTAACACTTTTGTGCATATACTGGCTGTTTTACTTAAATAAAAGTTTAGTCCTTTAAAGTATGGGGAATGTGTTTCCCTGATACACCTATTAGCATAATACTTTGATTATTTATTGAACACTCAAAATATTTTATTTCCAGTAAAGGTTGTGAAAAGTCCTTCTGATATATTACAGGTAAAGATTAATTGAGCCTTACAGTCTTATTTTAGCTGTTAGTTAATGTTGTTTATTTTCAAAATAGATACCCTGATTGGAATCCTGAGATCCTCCCATCAAGAAGGTAATTTTTAAAAATAGTAATATTATTAAAACTTGATTGTATTTTAAAAGTAAGCAGTTAATTTTAAGAATGATTCTTTTGAGTTCTACTTTTGCCATTTAAACAATAGGCAAATGCAAAAGCCTCTATGAATCTGTAACTTATTCCAATGCTTAAATGTGACACAGCCCTGCCCCGATCTACTTTCTTTAGCCTTTTCTGAAAATATTTTATTCTGACTTTATTATTTTATGTTTATGATATCTTCTGTTATAAATGACTTGACTGCTAGGAGTGGTATTATTACGTTCTGTATACCCTAGGGGATTATACTCAGGTTCGGTATGTACACACACGTACGCACACATAGAGAAATCAGAGTCATATTTATAGATGGCATAATCTTTCAGGAAAAAATTATTTAAAACATCTGTTTAAATAATTTCCTAAATTCTTACATAATTTAATACTTTAAAAACATAATTAGATATAATGTTGGTACAGGAAGAACCAGAGAAATTCATTATCGTATTCTTCTGTAAACTAGAAAACAGACATCCAAGCAGTTGGAGGGCTGATAAACTGTTCTGATTGTTTCTTATTTACCTATAGGGCTGAATTACATCGTAACAAACAGATTTTTGTTTTAAGGACATATCTTTTTATCAGAGTTTGGTATTGTTAACAGTCTGTTTTTAACAAGGTGCTTCTGTCATTTAGTATCATTTAAATTTACATTAAATTGCTGATGACTTTCTTTTTCCCCCCCACTTGTAGAAATGAGGGCAATAGAAAAGAAAATGAAACTCCACGAAGACGTTCTCATTCCCCCAGTCCTAGGCGTTCTAGAAGATCAAGCTCAAGTCACAGATTCCATCGGTCTCGAAGCCCAATGCATTACATGTATAGACCAAGAAGTCGAAGTCCAAGAATTTGCCATCGTTTCATTTCTAGATACAGATCCAGATCCAGATCCCGTTCACCATATCGAATTAGAAATCCATTTAGAGGTAGTCCAAAATGCTTTCGATCAGTTAGCCCTGAAAGGATATCAAGGAGATCAGTGAGATCATCAGGTACACTGATGGCCATGAAATAATGAATGTACTTATTTTGACTAAATTTTTAAATGTCTTTCTTTTTGGATTTTGAGAAATGTTCTATTTTTTTAAATTTTAGAATTGCTAAATGAGATCTGACCCACATCCCACAGAGTTAATTATTCCCTCTGGTAACTTGGCAAAGAAATGTGTGTGAATGTATGTGTCCACCAACATATTTAAAAACCAAGGATGGTAAAAATGTCTTAGTTTGCTTTAATAATTGATTATTGAATTCCATGGATTAATTTAAAATGTTTTTGAAAAGATTATTATTTTTAACCTGTGACTTAATGTTGATTTTATGGCCCTCTCAGAAATAACTCACACAGGCATGCACACACATACAAACACACTCCTTCTACAATGAAAGAAACCATAGTTAATATCTGAGAAGTACTTCGACACTCCCACTGCTTCACTTGACTAGCCTGAAAAATTCAAAAATAGTACTTTGCACAGGTCTTATTGTATCTAGTATAGTCTAAAATGCTGATTTCAAGTGGAGATACCTTTAGTTATATAAGGCATTCCTTCTTAAAGTATGTTCCAAGGATTGATTGGGGTCCTCAAGATCTTCCAAGTTCTGTGAGGCCTTCTCTTTTCCAATTACATGCCTTTATGAGTCTGGATTTTCTTTATCCAGAAGCAGATAAAAGAATTTAGGTTCTTCTTTTAAGCCTAACATTAAAATGTTTGGAAGAAGATATGGTAGTCTTACTCATTTCACTAATTTTGTTTTGGGAATTACAGTTGGTTTTTATAAAAATACTTACGTTAATATGGGAATTTACTTTTTTTGTCATTACTTTCAGTGGCAAAGACTACAGTTACTTTTGCACCAACCTAACATATGAATTAATAAATTTTTTAAGATTTTAATTTCTAATATGGTAAATATCAATAAATGTAACACAAATCTTTGTAGTCTTTAAAACGTGTAAAGCAATCTCAAAACCAAAACTTTGAGGATCACTGGTATAAGGGAATAAAGGAACTTCATGTAAGCCTTCTGAGTGAATAAAGTATAGGTTTTTTAATTGTCTGTGTGCTCCCTGTTTAGCTTGAGAATAGCACTATGGGATTATGTCAGGAGATGGCTCCTACCTTAATTTTTTTCCAATTGAAACTGTGTTTTATATATTTTTACTAGATAGAAAAAAAGCATTAGAAGATGTGGTACAACGATCTGGGCATGGGACAGAATTTAATAAACAGAAGCATCTTGAAGCTGCTGATAAGGGGCATTCACCAGCACAAAAGCCTAAAACTAGCAGTGGAACAAAACCATCAGTTAAACCTACAAGCGCTACAAAGAGTGATTCAAATCTAGGAGGACATTCTATTCGTTGTAAATCAAAGAATCTTGAAGATGACACTTTGTCAGAATGTAAACAGGTGGCTGATAAAGCTGTTTCTCTCCAGCGAAAGGTAATTCTTTAAATTAATTATTTTTGGAGATAAGGTTTCACTCTGTGGTCCTGGCTGGAGTGCAGTGGTGCAAACATGGCTCACTGCAGCCTCAATCTCCTGGGCTCAAGTGATCCTCCTGCCTTAGCTTCCCTAGTAGCTGGCACCACAGGCGTGTGCCACCATGCCTGGCCAATTTTTAAATTTTTGTAGAGATGGGGTCTTGCCATGTTGCTTAGGCTGGTCTCAAAGTACTAGGCTCAGGCAGTCCTTCCACGTCAGCCTCCCTAAGTGCATGAGCCACTATGCCTGGCCTCATAATTCTTTGTTAGTGCAAGTATGCATACATTTGCTATGACAAACAGAAAACAAAATTGTTGCCGGGCATGGTGGCTTATGCCTGAATCCCAGCACTTTGGGAGGCCAAGCGGTGTGGATCACTTGAACTTAAGAGTTTGAGGCCAGCCAGAGCAACATGGTGAAACTCCCTCTCTACAAAAAATATAAAAATGAGCTGGACTTGGTGGCAGATGCCTGTAGTCCCAGCTACTTGGGAGGCTCAGGTGGAAGGATCACTTGAGCCCAGGAGGCAGAGGTTGCAGCCTGGATTACAGAAGGAAGACCCTGTCTCAAGAAAAAAAAAAAATGAAGTTGTCTTAACTTTTTTATTCCATATTTCCAATAACTTTGAAATTATGAGTCGTTAAATGATTTTAGTATGGAATATTTTACTGGTTTTCTTATGAATATAATAGACGTCCAAGGTTCAAAATCTTGTAGCTTAGGAATTCCAGTGGTTTGATGTTTGATGCGTCAAAAGAGAACATTTTGATGGTTTGGCATTTTTGGCTAGCTTTCCCAAGCAGATCATTGTGATGAGTTTTGCTCTCTAATTGAGAAAGTGAATAATCACCAGTAGCATTATTGAGCTTTTGTAATCTTTTTTAGTAAGGTATAAGGGTGAGCCTCTCCTGAGAAATGATCTTTATACATCTGTTCTATACTTTTTGTGGTACAATTCAGAAGTCAGAAACTCTGTTGTACAGTGTAAAATGTATATTTTGATACTGATTTTTAGTGTATTTTGACTGTAACCTACTGGTTACAATACTAAGGTATTGTTTTATTGTGTGTGTTTATTGAATCACTATGAAATAATATATTAAAACATCAAGAGACTATCTTCAGAGAAAATCCTAATAGGCCAAATATCGAATATTTTGTATATTTTAATATTAATAAGTTTTCAAGCATTTAGGTATGGTATGCATTGCTCTCATTAAAGACTTAAATACATTAAAGACTTTCAGTATGTGCTGTTCCGTGCCCCAAAGAACTTAACGTTTAGAAGGATAAACTTGTAGTAATCAACCAGTAATTAACAGAATTTTGAAGAGCATTGGGAAGAAATTTTTGAGTATAAGGAAAATTTTGAAGAGGCTGAGTTAGTCTCATAAGATTATTAATATATGAAGTTCTTTTCATTTTGGTTCAAGACTTCTAGGTGGTGGCAGTGGAACTTTTTTAAAAAAAGTTTTCTTATTTAGTAAAAAATAGGAGAGATGGGGACTCTGTCATCTAGGCTGAAGTGCAGTGGCACAGTTATAAGTCACTGCAGCCTCAAATTCCTGAGATCAAGTATCCTCCTGCCTCAGGCTCCGGGATAGCTAAGACTACAGGTATGCACCACCACACCCAGCTGGGTGTTTTCATTTTTTTTTTTTTTTGAGACGTAGTCTCGCTCTGTCTCCCAGGCTGGAGTGCAGTGGCGTGATCTCGGCTCACTGCAACCTCCGCCTCCCAGGTTCAAGTGATTCTCCTGCCTCCTGCCTCAGCCTCCTGAGCAGCTGAAATTACAGGCGCATGCCACCACGCCTGGCTAATTTTTTTTTATTTTTAGCAGAGACGGGGTTTCACCATGTTGATCAGGCTGGTCTCGAACACCTGACCTTGTGATCCACCCACCTCGGTTCCCAAAGTGCTGGGATTACAGGCGTGAGCCACCGGGCCCGACCTTTTTTTTCTTTCTCTTTTTAAAGTAGAGAGTCTTAGTATGTTGCCCATCCTGGTCTTAAACTCCTGGCCTCAAACTCCTGGCCTCAAGCAGTCTTTCTGCCTTGGCCTCCCAAAGCACTGGGGTACAGGCATGAGCCACCATGCCTGACCCTAATTTTTAACATGAGTGGTAAAGGTGATACTACACTGTATTCAAATGGTATGCATTATATATGAATTTTTAAAAATATACCTGTCTAGATACCATTTCCAATTATTAGAACGGGGGGGTGAGCAAAGCTGTAATTTCAGCTTTCCTTGTCGGTGGGCCATGTAGTTTCATAGAAAAATTCTCTCTAATGGCCTTGGACCATTCCATAGATCTTATTTGCTATAAGATGCTATAAACAGAAAAGAGCACCTATAAACCATTTCTGGGTTAAAAAATATAAATAACATTTCTTATCACTTTTGCATTTAAAATCTTATTAAAGTGTTAAAATTGTGATTTTAAAAAATTACGTAAAGGGGGTGGTGAAGGAAAAAGGAAAATGGGTAAAATATTTGGAAAAGACCCTTTAATATACTAATATTAGTGGTAGAAGAAATTATATGGGAAATTATTACTGTACATTGTAGCTTAATTTGGTTTATTTTTAATTTTCTTTCACTCCAAAAATAGCTTCGGAAAGAACAATCATTGCATTACGGTTCGGTTCTTCTTATATCGGAATTACCAGAGGATGGTTGTACTGAAGAAGATGTTAGAAAATTATTTCAACCATTTGGGAAAGTGAATGATGTCCTGATTGTTCCATATAGAAAGGAGGTGAGTCATTTAATCTGGTAAAAATTCATACAAAGTCATTGCTTTGATGATTCTATAAATTGCTGTTGTGTTCCTTAGCTGTTTGTACTGCATATATAATTGTTCTTTGAGAGTTATATAAATGTTTGGATGTGAGTGAGCAAGTGCCCAATATAGTGTTTTATATCCTTTAAAATAAGTGTTTGCCCACTTTTTCTGTAAAGGGCCAGATAAATATTTTCAGTTTTATGAGCCAGTTATAGGATCTCAACTGCTGTGCTCTGGCATTCTAGTACAAAAACAGCTATAAGTAATATGTAAATAAGCAAGCATGGCTGTGTTGCAAAAAACTATTTACAAAATAGGTAGTATGCCATAGCTTGCTTTAGAACACCAGTTTGAACATTGCTTTAGAACACCAGTTTGATCATACTAAAACAAATTACTTCCTTTGTATGGTGAGTATTGTCTGTGGGTTATATTCCTATAACTCACATGATAAAGTTAAGAACTATGAACAGTCTTTAAGCACAACATAAAATAGTGAGTTAAGGCTGGGCATGTTGGCTTTTGCCTGTAATCGCAGCACTTTGGGAGGCCGAGGCAGGTGGATCACCTGAGGTCAGGAGTTTGAGACCAGCCTGACCAACATAGCAAAACCCTGTCTCTACTAAGAATACAAAAATTAGCCAGGCATCTCTAATCCCAGCTACATGGGAGATTGAGGCAGGAAAATCCCTTGAACCCAGGAGGTGGAGGTTGCGGTGAGTAGAGATCGCGCTGCTGCACTTCAGCCTAGACAACAGAGTAGGACTCTGTCTCAGAAAAATTTGTGAGTTAAGGCTGGGTGTGGTGGCTCAAGTCTGTAATCCCAGTACTTTGGGAGGCCAAGGCTGGAGGATCACTTGAGGCCAGGAATTCAAGACCAACCTGGGCAACATAGCGAGACCTCTGTCTTAACTTTTTTAAAAAGTTAGGACGGGGAACATGGTGATAGTGTTGTCTTTGTTGCGAGAAACCTTTAAAATGTCAGACCTACCACAAGCTGGACCGTATCTTCCCTTCCCTCCTGTTGTTCAGTGAGCCCTGCCTTCTCATTTCTTCTTGTTGCATGAGCCTGCCTGGATTTTTTTTATCTTGGTAGTGGTATAGAAATTCTGTAAGGTTAAATGGCCATTTCATGTGTGAAACATCCTTAATCAAATTACACATGACCAAAATAAAAACAGGCAAAAGCAACCATGACTTGAGGTAATTTCATAGTTTGATGTTACAAAAGAAAGGATTAAGTCAATTTTAAAATGCAGGAACTTTTAAAGGTAAATTTGTGACTAAAGATGGAATAAATTTCATTTTAGGCTTACTTAGAAATGGAATTTAAAGAGGCGATTACCGCAATTATGAAGTACATTGAAACAACACCGCTTATGATAAAAGGCAAAAGTGTGAAAATATGTGTTCCAGGAAAGAAAAAAGCACAGGTAAACTGGATTTAGGTCACTGTTGTTTAGTTTAACTTTTTTGTTTAAGTATGGCACACATACAGAAATATGCATAGAAACATAAATGTTAGCTCAACAGATTATATGTGCATTAATTCAAATATATTGAAATCAAAACTTCTTCATAAATGTATAGTGCTGTATACAGTATTAAATAACAATAACTAGGAGAAAATACTTGGCCATATATAACACAAAAATAGCAAATATCTGTGAATCCGGTACCTAGGTCACAAAAGAGAACATTGACAGTACCTGGAAGTCCCTTGCTTACTTCTTCTGAATTCTTACACTCTCCCTTTTTCTCACAAGTAATCACTAACTTGTTTTCTAATGCCATAGTTGAGTTTTGCCTGTTTTCAGCTTTACATAAACAAAATCATAGAGTGTATATTCTTTGGGCTTTTACTTCCTTAGGAGTATCAATTTTTGTAACTTTATTCTTTCTAGATCATTTCTATGCTTCAGTTTATATGTCTATAGATAGTATCTATAGAATTAAATTACTCTTTAAGGATGACCTTTCTGTTAGGTACAAAAGCTATATCTCACCTGTAAGGTTTTCTTTGTGTATGTGTATTTTTAAAAATAGGGTGTTGAGAAAATATTTTTATTACTTAAAAAAAAATTCTTCTATTTTTAATTTTTGTGGGTACATGGTAGATATATATATTTATGAGGTACATGAGATATCTAGATACAGGCATGCGGTGTGTAATAATCACATTATGGAAAATGGGATATCTGTCCCCTCCAGCATTTATTCTTTGTGTATCAAACAGTCCAGTTATACTCTTATAATTGTTTAAAAATGTACCATTAAATTCTTTTTTACTATAGTCACTCTGTTGCGCTAGCTAATACTAGGTCTTACTCATTCTGTTGTTTTTGTGGTTTTTTTTGGTACCCGTTAATTATCCCCTCCTACCTCCTATTACCTTTCCCAGTCTCATAACCATCCTTCTACTTTCTGTCTCCATGAGTTCAGTTGTTTTAGATCCCACAAATTGTGGGATTTTTTAGATACTACAAATAAGTGGGAACATGTGATCTTTGTCTTTCTGTGCCTGGCTTATTTCACTTAATATAATGACTTCCAGTTCCATCCATGTTATTTTAAATAACTGAATCTCATTCATTTTTATGGCTGAATAGTACTCCATTGTGTATATGTGCCACATTTTCTTTGTTCATCTGTTGATGGACACTTAGTTTGCTTTCAAATCTTAGCTAATGTGAACAGTGCTGCTAGAAACGTGGGAGTGCAGATATCTCTTTGATATACTGATTTCTTTTCTTTTGGGTATATATACCCAGCAGTGGGATTGCTGGATTGTGTGGTAGATTCTATTTTTAGTTTCTTAGGACCCTTCACACTGTTCTCCATAGTGATCGTACTAATTTACGTTCCCACCAACAATATACTGAGGGTTCCCTTTTCTCCACATCCTGGCCAGCATTTGTTTTTGCCTGTCTTTTGGATAAAAGCCATTTTAACCGGGGTAGGATGATATCTCATAGTAGTTTTGATTTGCATTTCTCTGATGATCAGTAATGTCGAGTACCTTTTCATGTGCCTTTTTGCTGTGTCATCTTTTGAGAAATGTTTCTTCAGACCTTTTGCCCATTTTTTTTATCAGAATATTAGATTTTTTTTCCCTGTAGAGTGGCTTGAGTTCCTTCTTTATTCTGCTTATTAATCCCTTGTCAGATGGACAGTTTGCAAATATTTTCTCTCATTTTGTGGGTTGTCTCTCTGTTGTTTCCTTTGCTCTGCAGAAGCTTTTTAACTTGAAGTGGTTCCATTTGTTCATTTTTGTATAGCATTTGCCTATGCGTGTGGAGTATTACTGAAGAAATCTTTACCCAGACCGATGTCCTGGAGAGAGAGTTCCTCCAGTGTTTTCTTGTAGTAGTTTCATAGTTTGAGATCTTAGATAAAAGTCTTTAATCTATTTTTACTTGAATTTTTGTATATCTTGAGAGATAGTGTTCAGGTTCATTAATGCATATGGGTATCCAGTTTTCCCAGCTGGTACCTCCCTAGGTTATATGCCACCCTAGTCCACTAGCTCTGATCCCAGCCCCAGTCCTAAGAGTTGCCTAGGAGTTGCAGTCCTTGTGTCCTAGACTGCCTTTCAGGTTTACCTAGGACCCTGTGAAGGGGTAGCCTGCCCCTCCACACCTGTGGGTGTTTCTCGTTAGGTGGAATGAGAGACTTGAGAAAAGAAATAAGACACAGAGACAAAGTATAGAGAAAGAAAAGCTGGGGCCCAGGGGACCGGCGCTCAGCTTACAGAGGACCCACGCCGGCACCGGTCTCTGAGTTCCCTTAGTATTTATAGATAATTATCTTTACCATCTTAAAGATCAGGGAGTGGCAGGACAATAGGATCGTTTTTAGGGAGGAAATCAGCAGTAAGACATAAGAACAAGGATTTCTGTGACTTGAATAAGTTCAAAGGAAAATCCTGTGCCTAGAGATAAACCTTTTAGCAGCATTGTTTCATCCTATCACATGGGGATAAACCTTGGACAATACCTAGCTTTTCTAGTAACAAAGACACACCCTGCATGCCCAAAATCCATTAAACCTTGAGTTACCACAGCACATGTCTCTTGCAAGAACAAGGTTGGGGGTAGGGCCGCAGATTAACAGCATCTCAAATACAGAACAAAATGGAGTCTCTTATGTCTACTTCTTTCTATATAGACACAGTAACAGGCTGATCTCTTTCTTTTCCCCACACCCTGGAGCACTTGAGCCCATGGTAGTGAGGCTTGCCAAGAAAGTCAGGTTCTTATTGCTGGGATGGATGATTCCTCTTTGGCTAGATCTGGTCCAAAGGCTCCGTCAGTGCATGGGCACTAGCTGAGCCCAGCATGGCTTTCCTGTCCCTCCCTTAAGTGCACAGACTCTGTCCATGTTGTGGGGCCAGATGGGGGAGGTGTGCTGTCAGGGATTTAAGGCTGTCTCTCCTACCCTCTTCAATGCCTCTTTCAGTGATACAAAGTCAAAACCAGGTAGTATGATTGCTCACGTGATATTTGGTTCTTGTGATGATGCTTTTCTGTGTGCAGATAGTTGTAAAATTTGGTGTTCCTGTTGGGGGTGGGATGAACAGTGTAGGCTTCTATTCTACCATCCTGCTCCACCCAGTAATTTAGTTTTTCTACTTGCTGTGGAATGGCTACTTTATAGGGGTTCTATAACACACATTTCTCAATAATTTGATTTGGTAGTCTAACCATGTTAGTACATTTAGATTTGCCTCATTCTTTTTAACTTCTCTATAGTGTTTCTTTGTATGAATATACCACAGATATATTATCAATTCCTTACTGATTGATATTTAGGTTGTTTCTAGAAACAGAACTTTAGTTAACACCTTGTGTACCTTGACAGGCCATCTTTTGACATTTATGATAGTGTTTTTTTAGGTGATACCTACCCAGTGGAATGGTTGGTTTGTAGATGCGCAATAATGGATAATGTAAGATTGCTCACTAAATAACTGTAATAATTTACTCCTTGGTAATTTATGAGAGTGTTACCAACATCTTAATTTCTTCAGCTTTAAAAATGCATCATATGGAAAATGATACCTAGTTTTAATTTGCATCTTTTGATTATTCATTAACTTCATCTTTTTGTATAATTGTTAGCTATATCTATTAACTGTTTAAGTGAGTTGTCTGTATCTTTTCCTATTCTGTTATTGTTATCATTTAAAAGATATTCATTTGAAGGTGCATGAATATTGTGCATTCTAGACACTAATTTTGCATTTTATGTAAGAAGTATTTTCTTATAGTGTGTTGCTTGTGTTATGCATACATATAACGAGTTTGAATTTTTTTTTGTTTTGGCAGAGCCTCGCTCTGTTGCCCAGGCTGGAATGCAGTGATGCTATCTTGCCTCACTGCAAGCTCTGCCTTCTGGGTTCACGCCATTCTCCTGCCTCAGCCTTCTGAGTACCTGGGACTTCAGGTGCTCGCCACTAATAGAGACGGGATTTCACCATGTTAGCCAGGATGGTCTCGATCTGACCTCGTGATCTGCCCGCCTCGGACTCCCAAAGTGCTGGGATCACAGGCATGAGCCACCTCACCCGGCCAAATTTGAAATTTTTGTGTACTCAAACTTATTGGTATTCTATGGCTTCTGTGATTTTTTTCTTTATTTTTTTTTTTGCCTGTGACACAACCTCAGGAGGTCCCAAGGACATGTGCCCCTCTTTTTGAGATAGGGTTTCACTCTGTCACCCAGGCTGGAGTGCAGTGGCACAATTTTGGCTCATTGCCACCTCTGCCTCCCAGTTCAAGTAATCCTCCCATGTCAGCCTCCTGAGTACCTGGGACTACAAGTGCAAGCAACCACGCATAGCTAATTTTTAATTTATTTTTTGTAGATAAGAGGTCTCACTTTGTTGCCCAAGGTGATCTCACACTCCTGGGCTCAGGTGATTCTCCTGCCTCCGCCTCCCAGAGTGTTGGGATTACAGGTGTGAGTCACTGTTCCTGGCCTGCTTTTTTCTTTTGTCTTTTTAAGAACTTGCCTGTGCTCAGGAGAATGGCGTAAACCCGGGAGGTGGAGCTTGCAGTGAGCTGAGATCTGGCCACTGCACTCCAGCCTGGGTGACAGAGCGAGACTCCATCTCAAAAAAAAAAAAAAGAACTTGCCTGTGCTAGTGCCTAGAAGATTTTATTCCTTAATCTATTACTTGCAGCAATAGTATAGGATTGGAATCAGTATTATTTCCAAAATGGGAGCCAGTTAGCCTCAACACTGTTTATGCCTAATTTATCCTTCCTTGTTGATTTGAAAAGCTGCTTTTATTTGTATAAATTCTGTATACATAGATGTGTTTCATACTCTTCTGCTGTGGCAATACTATGTGGTTTCTGTTATAGCAATTATTATAACTTCATAATATTTCCCTCTCTTTCTTGTAGAGTTATTTTTCTTGGTTTATTCATTTTGGTTAATGTTTTTCCTCTTTATTTAAATTTTGTTTAAACTTGAACATTTATTCTTGCACATTAGTTTTAGAATCAGTTTAAGTACTCTAAAAAAAACTTACTGGAATTTAATTAATACTGTGTTGAGTTTGTAATAGTATTTTTACAACATTAAGTCTTATCAAAAAACATGGTTCGTTGGCTGGTGGCTCATGCCTGTTATCCTAGCATTTTGAGAGGCTGAGGTGGGCAGATAACTTGAGCTCAGGAGTTTGAGACCAGCCTGGGGCAATATGATGAAATCCAGTCTCTACTAAAAATACAAAAATTAGCTGGGTGTGGTGGTGCGTACATGTAGTCACAGCTACTCAGGAAGAGGCTGTGGCAGGAGGATTGCTTGAGCCCACGAGGTGGAGGGTCGCAGTGAGCTGAGATGGCATCATGGCACCCCAGCCTGGGCAACAGAGTCAGGCTTTGTCTTAAAGAACATGGTTTGTTTATTTAGATTTCCTTTTATGCCCTTTAGCAAGTTTTATTTTATTTTTTTTCCATGAAGTTCTTGAACATTTTGTGGGGGTTAAATTTATTATTTTACTTATTTTTACATATAGCTATTAGAGGGATCTTTATTTTTTAGTTCTCATATGTTTTCTAGTTAGTTACTACTAGAGTAACTTGTCATCCTAGTTTATACCTGCTACATGCCATACATTTATTCCCATTGTCCTGGTTTGGATAATTAAATCGTGTGGCCTTAGTTATTACCAGTGTTACCATTTAGGATTTCATTGTTTCAAATAACAGAAAACCTCACTAGTAGGTTGTTAACAAATAAGAGAGATATTTATCTCATAACAGAAATCTGCATGTAGGTGGTCCAGTGCTGGTGTAACAGCGCCATAGTATCTTCAGGAACCCCGCCTTGTCTTCCAGCACTACTATCTTTAGAATGTGTCTTTCATCCTCAGTTGTAAGATGGTTTCTGCGCCTTCTGGCATCTTTTCTATCTTCGAGACATAAAGGAATAAAAATGAAGAGCAAAGTGAGTTTTTGTTTTCTTTTCTGGAAAGAATGAGTTCCCCAGCAGCATTTGCCTGCATTTGATTTACCAGAGCTACCAGACACATGGCCATCTAGTTGCAGAGGCAGTTAAGGAGAAACAAGGATTAAATACATAATTTAAGAACTTAAACTTTATTCCGTAGAGAGGTATATGTTCAAGGTTTTTGAACCGGGGCATGACATAATAAAATGGAGATTAGAAGGATTCATTTGGAAATGGTCTGGAGAATGAGTTAGGCAAATGATTCTGAAGGCAAAGAAAGCCTAGCAGATTGATGAAAGTGGAGAAGAGCACTGAAGTCCAGTTAGAAAACTCATTTAATCAATATACTCAGCCTTTTGTGATCATGGTAATGATTTGGGGGTAGACTAGTAACCTTGAAAACAGAAAGGAATAGTGGCTTGTCTTAGCGACTGTCCAGAAAGACTCAGCTGATCATTAAATTTTGGGAATTGTTGAGAAGGCCAGTTTTATTTCATTCTAAACAGTTAACATAGTTAAGGATAAGGAACATAGGTAAGGATACATTTAAGGAAATAGAATGTTTAAAATAGCTTAAAAAATTCTCTTGGCCAACTTTTTGATGAAGTTGGTAAGGTAACAATGTAAGTCTAAGAGGCCAGGCATATTTACTGTCATGATTTTCTTAGTAATGAACAGGGTAAAGAAAATACTAGCACTAAAATCTAGAAAACATGCCATTTTCATGGCAAATATTAATGTTCTCCAGCTACGTATTGTTTGGATGATGCTGGAACAAGAGGGCTAACTCATGACACCTCTGTTGTGATAGAGCAACATGCCTAGGGATTGAATGGAGGGAACTCCTAACAGAATTTGAGTTGTGCCTTCTTCATATTGGAAGTATGTACATACTTCCAATTGGTTTTTTTGTTGTTGTGTTTGTTTTGTTTGTTTTGTTTTGTAAATAAGTGTCTGAGGCAGGAAGGGGCAATCTTTTTGGCGTGTTACCACTTCAAGTTTTTCTACCAGTGCAAGCCAGAAATAAGCTGAAAGAACAAACTAGGAAAAAGAAGAGCTGTGCTATAGCTTTCTTGGTCCAGATCTTGATTTTGGCATGGCATGTCAAAATGTAGAAAAAACTTACCTTCCCAACATTTGATATTTCATGTTAGGACTGCCTCTGACTCTAGCTATGTTTCATGTAACATCCTTTCCATTTTGCTGCTTCTGGGAATCAGTAAATATTACAGAAAAGGTATTCTATATCCCTGTGTTAATACAGATTTGTACAACTCTTGTCAGAAACTAGGTAACCTAGTCTTTAATAATAACCTTGCAACCTAGTCTTTAATAATAATAATAATTTAATAATAATCTCGACATCCATTCTTAGCAGTGATTAAGTCTTTTTGAGCTACTCCTTGCCCCACCATTACCAGTAATCTAATGAAAGCAAACATTCTTTTTTCTCCCAGAGAAAGGGTCATATACTCATACTTTAAAAGTTTTCTTTAAAATATTAGGAGCCCAGCGCAGTGGGTCACGCCTGTAATCCCAGCACTTTGGGAGGCTGAGGCAGGATAATTGCTTGAGCTCAGGAGTTTGAGACTAGCCCGGGCAATATAGTGAGATCTTATCTCTACAGAAAATTTAAAAATTGACCAGGTGTGGTGGTATGCATCCAGCTGCTGGGTAGGGTGAGGTGGGAGGATCGCTTGAGCCCGGGAGGCAGAGGTTGGCTGGGTGATGGAGTGAGATCCTATCTCAAAAAAAAGGGGGCTAGGAGATGGTCAGGAGCCCTTGATGTGGAAAGAAGTAGGATCAGATTTCTAATAAAACCCTTTTAGCCATGAAATACTACTGCGGTTCAACCTTGTGCAAAAAAACCCAATTTTTAAAATTTCAATTCAGTGTTTTCAGCAGGATTCATGGGAACATTACAATTAAAATTGGAGCAAGTAGTCAACTAAGAAGATTGCATGGATATGAAAAATAGTGCTGGGCGTTAGTGAACAATTGAGCATTACAGAAAATCTAATGAATTAACAAGGAGATAAAAGCGAAAATATGCAATCAGAATTCGGATGAGAGGTTTTCATTTTAATTCTGAAACTATTTCTTATTAGTTAAGCATCTGTTACGCATCTGTTGTGTCAGGCATTGTAACATCTACAGAAGATGCAGTGGTGAGCAAGAGACGTGTGATCCTACTCTTGGTGTGAAAGTTTAAAAGAGTGAAAAATGATTAGAGGAAAGGCATGGTAGATATATTTAGAAGATGCAATCTGTACATAAGTGGAATTCCAGAAAGAAGACATCACTTAAATACTGAGGATTTTAAATTTCATGGTTATGGTGGGGCACCTTATAGTGATCTAGGCAGAAAACAGTTTAACTGTACAAAGAAATAGTCTAGCCTTAGATGGCAGAGCAACACATTCTTAAGAGTTGGGTGGGAAAAAGATTGTGATTCATTGTAATTGAGTACATTCATTTCAAGTGGAATCCTAAGGTGTGTGTTAGGGCAGTATTTATTCTCAGACTTGCATGGACTTAGAAGGTATTTCACTAATACATCTTTTTCCCAAACATTAAAATGAAGAACGTAAGAAATGGAGAAGTTATTATATAAAATGTTGGCAGTGAACAATGAAACCAGTTAAACATAGACTAAAATCTAAATAATCATATTTTTATAAAATAAATTTCAAGAAATATCACTTAAAATTACCAGAAACACAATTTTCATCTGAAATGTATAATCAAAAATTGGAATGTAGCCAAGGAGTAAAGGCTAAAAGTTTCAACTTACACGTTGGAACTCAGTAGTTTCAAATTTCTTTTAAAATTGAAAGTTACCATTAGTAAAATAGAACTAGAACTAATTTCTTCTAAATAATTGAGTTGAAGGAATGTGTGGGATAAAATCCCATATAGTGCAAAAAGAAATGACGAGAGTGCCCAAAAAGAACAGAAAGTATAAAATTGCATGAGAACAGTTATGATGAAATTCAGATCAAGTTAACAAATATTTGCTGAATGTTAAAGCATGACTTTATGCACTGGAAATAGAATATTGAAGAAAACAAAGTCCCCGGTATCACAGAGTTTTAACTTCAAGGGATAGGGAGAGAAAGACCACAAATAAATTAAAAATGCATACATAAATTGTTTGTTTTCAACCAGTGCTATGGTAAAAAAAATATTAGGAAAGGGGAATAGAAGTACTCTTGTTGGGAAATGAAGAGCTGTGCAACTTTCAGTAAGGTAGTTGGGGAAGATCTCATTGAAAAGGTGATATTTGAGCAAACACTTGAAGAAGATGAGGGAACAAACCACATCCTGGATTGAGAGCATTCCAGACAGAAGGAACAGCACCTGCAAAACCTATGCCTGTGTAGCATCTTAGAGGAGTAGAAAGGATGCTTGGGGGTTGGAGTGAAGAAATGTAGGAAGAAGTGTATTGTGGTTTGGGAGTTAGAAGGTAGGTGGAACATATGTTGTAAACTCTTAGAGGCCGTTGTAAGAGGCCTCTGGCTTTTTTTCCTTGAGTCTAATGAGAAGTTTTGAACAGCAGGTTCAGTCTGGTTTTATGTTGTGAATAGAGAGTGGGTGAATCCCAAGGACTGAAGCAGAGATGGTTAGGAGGCAGTTGTAGTAATCAAAGCAAAAGATAGCAGTAGATTAGACCAGGGTGATAGCAGTTGAACTTTAGACATCTGAAATGTCACAGTGCTATAAGAAACCATGTTTTTGAAAGATACAGTAGTTCCCCCTATCTGAGGCTTGGCTTTGCAGTTTTAGTGGTCAGTTGTGGTTTGAAAATACTGAATAGAAAATTCCAGAAATAACATGTTTTAAATTGTGCCCCGTTCTGAGTAGCATGATGAAATTTCATGCAGTCCAACTCCAACCCACTGGGGCTGTGAATCATTGCTTTGTCTAGAGTTATCCATACTTTATATGCTATGTGCCCACTAGTGACTTAACAGCTGTCTTGGTTATCAGATTGACCGTCACTGTATTGCAGTGCTTTGTGTTTAAATAACCCTCATTTTACTTAATAATGGCCCTAAAGTGCAAGTATGGTGATGCTGGCAATTTGGATATGCCAAAGAGAAGCTGTAAAATGCTTCAAGTGAAAAGGTGAAAGTTCTCAACTTAATAAGGAAAGAAAAAAATTGTATGCTGAAGCTAAGATCTACAGTACAGTAAGATGTTTTGACAGACCATATTCACGTAAGTTTTATTACACTACATTGTTACAACTTTTTGTTTAAATTTAAAATATGGAATGCCTAACAAATACATGTGTCATCCTTGCACAGGGGCCATGCTAATTACGGTATCATTCCAATTTTAGTGTATGTTCTGCTGAAGAGAGCATTTTTCTGTTTTTTTTATTGATCTCTTACTATGTCTAATTCATAAATTAAACTTTCATGTATATATAGGAAAAAACATAGTATATATAGGGTTCAGCACTAGCACGGTTTCAAGGCATCCACCGGGGGTCTTGGATAAGGGGAAACTGAATGATAAGAAAACGCAGATGAGTTGTAAAAGATGAGATGTAAAATTAGGCTGTGTAATCACAAATTGAAAAAAAATGTCTTTATAAATAGAAAAAGGTGTAATAAGCATGTATCCTTTAGGAAGATTTTATATTTTTTTGTTCTATATTTTTAAAATTGCTTTATACTAAATTTCTTTTGTTCAAAATATTTTTCCTACATAGAACAAAGAGGTGAAGAGAAAGACTTTAGAGTCAAAGAAAGTATCTGCATCTACCTTAAAGTAAGTGACTCTGATTTCATATGTGAGAATGAAATGTACATGTGACTTAAGAAATTTTAATTTTTAAAACTGCATTTTTAATATATTTTATCACTATAACTACAATTTAAGAGGGATATCACTCCAGTTGAATTATTTTAAACGTTTTTAGGTTTAAATATTACATTTTTAGGATTTTGAAGAACTTGGAATTCCTAAGTTGCTGCTAATTTTTTTTCTCCTCTTAAATAGAAGAGATGCAGATGCTTCAAAAGCTGTTGAAATTGTTACTTCAACTTCTGCTGGTAAGTTGTTACTTTTAACATTCTTTCAAATGAATGTATCTTGTCAGTTTAGTAGAAACTTAGATGATGATGCTAGGAAGACACTATTGTGCTTTAATGAAGGAGACCCAAATTACATTCTTTAATTGACCCATGTATTAAGCAGATGGTTAATATTTAGTGTTGTGTAATTACAGAATCTCTGCTGGAGTAAATACAACAAATCTAAGATAATGTATATGAAATGTCTATCCTAGTTCCATAGTTAATAGCTGCTTTTTACATGTTTAGGTTAGTTATGCAATATCTCCCTCCATCCCCTCCCGATAAACCCACAAGACAAAACCTGAGAAAGGTATGTTAAGATTGCTTATCTGGTCTCCTTTGATTTTGAAGGTTAATTGAGAGCCAAAAGGCAAGCAAAAAAGACTATCCAGAAATGGATATTATCATACTCATGTGATAAAATCTATTTCTTTATACTCAGGAAAATACTTGAAGCCATCATTATGAATCTAGTTAAATAAATATTGCATACAGTTTTATAATCCGAGTTCTCTTTTTTCTTAGTCCATTTAGGACTAGAAGGTGGAAAAAAGTTTTGAGACTAGTACTAGTGAGAATAAATAGCTCAATGCTGAAAGACAGGAAAGAAAAGCTAAAATAAGGCAGACACAAATTTAGGAACTTACATTGCATTTTGTATGTTCTGTTTGGGGAAGGTAAAAATATAGTGTGTTTTGGTTTTTCTGCCTGGAATGAGATAAGAATTTAGGTACTAAGTTTTACTAGTGAGGTGAAAATTGGATTGTATGGAATATCTCATTTCCCTGTAGTTTTTAGTTGCATAGAGTACTGAAGTATTGAAGGTTAGTAGAGATACTATGAATGGCTTCTGGAAGACAGTACATTTTGATTAAGATTTTAAATTAGGTAACGTTATGTGAAGAGATAAAATGTGGAGGCAGAAGATTACTTCATGTGGGGGACACATAACAAGGGTAACAAAGTGGAGTTATTCTACTGAAGGCCTTGAAGGGTCATGCTGAGAAGTTTTCAAATTTGACCCCATTAGTAGCATTTTCAGAATGTGTCGTATTAAAGATTAATTTCTGAAAGACGTTTTGGGTAAAAAAGTTTGGGGTGTGTGTTACAGCTATTTTTTCTCTTTTGAAAAAATAATTCACAGAACACGTTTTATGAAGTCCTTCAGGAAAGAAACCTATTTAGCTTTGTTTAGTCCACTGTTTCTTAAGCTTGGCAAAAGTGCACTCTATTTTTTCTGTATAAGGGCTAGCAACAATTGGTACAGACTGGGAAATTGCAGTAGAGAATCTGGAGCCACTCACTAATTGTTTAGGATTCTTATATAGATTGGATAAATTGGAGAGATGTAAAAATCCCGCTGAGAAAACACAGTTGGGCTTCACTTTGGAATGATCAGGACCTGATGTGAAAAAGGTTAATTTAAGTGATGTGAGGAGGTAAAATTTGCATTTTATTGTATGGAATTTTTTAGTAAATGAGTTTAAAAAAATTTTTAAGTAATAAAAAATTTCCAAGTTTCAGTCCTGATAGGTTTTACTAAGAGTGTGATGATATTATTGATTACAATTGGAAAACTCACAGTGGTGTCTTTGAATTTGGGGGTAGGACCTTAGATTTCACCATTACCAAATTTCAGCTGTCACAGGTATCTGCTGGAGATACTCTTTAGTCAGCCAATCATGTGGCATTGAAAGTGAGATACTTGGGAATTTTTTTAAGTTGGTCTAAATTTTGAAAAGCCAAGTACTTCCTTCCAATATAAATGTAGAAAGAAAAAGGAACCTCTAAACAGGACTGAGAAAGTGACAGGTGAGAAAGAAGGGTACTTGATAATTTTTTGAGATCTGCTCAGATTGAAGAGTGACAGGAAGAGTTAATTAGGGCAGTTTTAAGGATAAATTTGATTATAAGCACAGGGAGGAAGCAAGAGTGTAATTTGATCATAAATGGAAACATTAGAGCTCTTACCCAGTACTAATTAAAAAGAAAAATAGTAATTATTGAGTACCTATTATATGCCCATGATAGGGGGTACTTTGTAGAGGCTTAGGATGTATCAGTGGACCAAATAGGCATCCCACCAGACAGTTTACATTTTTAACTTGAGATGACAAATATAAAATATAAAATAAACATTAAATAACACAAGTTTTAGAAAATGAGAAGTTCTGTGACACAGAGCAAAAGCAGAACCAGGGTAAAGGTGATGCAGGATTAGTTTGTTTTAAAGTTAGAATTTAGTATACAAAATGAGGTAAAAATGACTTATTAAGTAGACAGGCCTACTAACACAATCTGTTCCAGAAGAGAGAAAACAAGGAAAAGAAGCCTAACATTTGTGGGTATGATATTTATGCTGGGCACATAGTATATTTATGTTACTTTGTTTAATCTTTCAAACCGTTCTTTGAGTTATAGTTAATGTTTGACTGGGTGCAGTGGCTTGTGCCTATAATCCCAGCACTTTGGGAGGTTGAGGTGGACGGATCACCTGAGGTCAGGAGTTCAAGACCAGCCTGGCCAACATGGTGAAACGTTGTCTCTGCTAAAAATACAAAGATTAGCCGTGTGTGGTGGTGGTAGTCCCAGCTACTCGGGAGGCCGAGGCACGAGAGTCTCTTGAATCTGGGAGGCAGGGGTTGCAGTGAGCCAAGATCGTGCCACTGCACTCCAGCCTGGATGACAAGAGCGAGACTCCACCTCAAAAAAATATATTGTTCTCATTTTCTAGAAGAGATAGATTCAGAAAGGTTAAATGACTCAGGGTCACATGGAGGAGTTAGAATTTGAATGCAAAACTATGATTCCAAAGCTTTGTGCATATACTAAATTACCTCCCTCAGGAATGAAAACTTGTTGATCTCCTTGGATCACTACTTTTCTCCAGCCTTTCTAGTTTTCCTAACAATCTTTTCCTCTTCTCATGTCATACTTTTCTTCCTGGGTGGTTTCTTTTTTTTTTTTTTTTTCTTTTATTGAGATGAAGTTTCACTCTGTTGCCTAGTCTGGAGTACAGTGGCATGATTTTGACTCACTGCAACCGCTGCCTCCCAGGTTCAAGTGATTCTCCTGCCTCACCCTCCCGAATAGCTGGGATTACACACATGCGACACTATGCCTGACTGATTTTTTTTTTTTTTTAAGTAGACATGGGGTTTCACCATGTTGGCCAGGCTGGTCTCAAACTCCTGACCTTAAGTGATGTACCCACCTCGGCCTCCCAAAGTGCTGGGATTACAGGTGTGAGCCACCATGCCTGGCCCTCTTTCTGGGTGATTTCTTTCCTGTCAGTCTTTAAGGACATCTCCCATACATACATAAACTCTTCTATCCCCTTGAGTATACTCTTCTCATTTTCTTATATTACAGTTACTACTAATCATCCAGTAGAGTAATTCTTAACCCTGTCTTCTCTTTTCTTCTGTTTGACATAACTCGGATTTCGATAACATCCTTCCTCTTTTCAGCCGGTCAGTGGCAGATCTGTATTTTCCCTTGAATCTACTTCAGCTCTCAGATTCTTTATATGTAGCTTCATCATGCCTATAACTCTTTAATTCAGACCTATCGTCTCACGCTTGGACTTTTGAAGATAGCCTCCTGACTGGTATTTTTTATTCCATTCTCTGCTTTATTATACACATTGTTGCCCAGAGGTCTCTTTAAAGCAAATCTGATCATTCTACTTTTAGTGACCAGTGGAATAAAGTCCAAATTCATTGACTTTCCGTAAATTATTCTTTGCCCTTTGACCCCAGATTATCTTTTGAACCTATTAACAGTCAACTACGTACTATTTTCTAGTCACTCAGAATAGTTTATTTTCCATGTTATTTCATTGCTTCTTTATTTATGCTATTTGCATAGAATTGATATCTGACTTCATTTAACTTTAGTAAGCACTTAATAGGTCACAGGCAAGGTACTGAAGATAAAAAGTCAGTTAAGACTCCTTTTGGGGAGAGTTGGGGGACAGATTCTGATTTATCCTGTAAGGCTCATCTCTGATGAAACTTCCTTGATCGAATGATTTTTTTCTCTTTCTGTGGCTTTTCTCTTTTTTATAAATACTATGTCCCCTTTTCTTTTTACCTTTTCAATTCCCAGCTGAAAATGGCTTTCTTTTAAATCTAATTATAAAAATAATGAATGTTTGTTGTCAGTAATTTAAAATATTTCAGAAAATGTTTAAAGAAAGTGATTCACACCATTCAGAGATCTCTTGTTTGTTTGCTTAAGTCAGTTATTTCCACAGTAAAAACCCTCTGCTCACCTGTGGGAACTCCCACATGTGAGTTCCACCAAATCTTTTAGAAAGCAATATCGATTTCAGCTATACCATGGCATTCAGGGGAAGGGAAAGCTTCCTATAAAAGGGGGAATGAGAAAAGGTGGGGCAACAGGCTAATACATCAAATACTGACAAAGACACTACACACCTATCTGAATGGCTAATATAAAAAATAATGATAGCACCAAATGCTGATGTGTATGTAGAAAAACTCATACATTGTGTGCAAGAGCAGTTGTGAAATAGTACAGCCATTCTGGAAAAGAGTGTGGAAGTTTAACTTAACAAAACTAAACATGTGCTTACTATGTGACTTATCACCTATACTCTCGAGCACTCATCCCAGAGAAATGAAAACTTACGCTCATACAAAAGCCTATACACGAATATTTATGGGTACTTTGTTTTTAATTGTCCCAAACTGGAAACAACCCAAATGTTCTTCAGTGGATGAATGACTATTTTAAAAAGTTTTATATTATAAAATTTCACGTATATCATATTGAAATGAAAATACAGAGAGAGAACAGATTAGTGATTGTCAGGGTTGGTGGGAGGGAGGTGGCTATTGCTATAAATGGGTTTTAGAAGAGATCGTTATGAAGGAACTGTTCTGTATCTTGGCTGGTGGTAATCACACTGATATACACCTATGATAAAATTTCACAGAGCTAAGTACACATTGTGTGTAAAATGAGTGAAATCTGGATGTTGGTAGATGGTATCAATTGTATCAATTTTCTGTCTGTGATACTGTACTACAGTTATACAAAGTGTTAACCATTGGAGGGAAACTGGGTAAAGGGTATATGGGGTCTCTCCCTCTTACTTCATACAGCTCCATGTGAATTTATAATTATCCCAAAGGTGAAAGTTAAGTATTTTTTTAAATGCTGACAGCTTTCATGAAACTGTAGAACAATTATATTTAGGAATAATAATGTTAAATTTTAGTGTAAAATTTTAACATACAGTGTCTGCGAGCACTTTGAATAATGGACTATTCTCAAGAGAGGGTTGTATTGGAAGTATAAAGATGGTTCAAAATGAGGAAATCTGTTAATTCAATTCTACCATATTAAAAAAAGGAACGTATGAACCTTTCCATAAACACTGAAAGGGGTATTAACTTCAACATCCATTTCTAGCATTTAAAAAAGAATTCTTAGCGTGGGCAACATAGTGAGACCTAGTCTGTATCAGAAATTAAGAAATTATCTGGGCATGTTGGCATGTGCCAGTTACTTGCAAGGCTGATCTGGGAGGATTGCTTAAGCCCAGGAGGTCGAGGCTTCAGTGAGCTGTGATTGTGCTACTGTACCCCAGCCTATGCAGCAGGGTGAGACCCTGTCTCCAAAAAAAAAAAAAAGTTTCTTAAATATGGTATGTGTGTATATATACTTTTTTATGCACACACATATACAAGTACGCATATGTTAAAAGCCAGCATATGCATAATAATATGCTTAATAATGCATGAGATGCATTCCCATTAAACTGAGACTATGTATCAGCACTTCTTTGAGTTAAAATAAATATTTTTTAAAACTAATAACCATTAACCAGTACAATGTAATTCAGGAGGCATGGAAATTGGAAAGTAGGATACACCATTATTTGCAAATATGATAGTATGATGGAGAACCTAAGAGAATCAATTATACAGTGCTATTTAATTATAATTACCCATCTTAATTCTCTAATATGTAATGTTTAATTGCTTTATTTATAAAGAAGAGCTCCTTATGTAATCTAATATTAAATAGTCCATTTACAGTAAAAAAAGTAGAAGTTATAAAAAGAAAACTAAAATATTAAAAGGCATAAAATGAGTCTTAAATGAAAAAATAACCTTCTTGGATAGAAGGCTTCACTGTTACAAAATGCCTTTTTTTTCTTTCTTTCTTTTCTTTTTTTTTTTCTGTTGCCCAGGCTGGAGTTCAGTTGTGGAATCTCAGTTCACTGCAGTCTCTACCTCCCAGGTTCAAGTGCTTCTTCTACCTTATCCTCCTGAGTAGCTGGTATTATAGGCCAGAACCACCTCGTCCAGCTAAACCTTTTTTTCTTTATACACTAAGTATAAAGAATAATAGCGATAAAACATTTTAAATTACATAAGCTGATTCTAAGTTTAAGAAATTAACATAAAAGAATAGGCAGGACAGTTCTTTAAAGAAAACAATGAAAACAGACTAACCACAATGAATATTAAAATATATTACAAAGTTCAAAGATTTAGAATCGTTTCACATAGTTATGTAGACAAAAAGTAGGACAGAAGAGAATCCAGAGATATTTCCCAAAACATACAGACCATCAGTAAATTTGTATGATATTTCATATTAGTTGAGAAACAATCAATTATTCATTAGCTACTTTTTTTTTTTTTTACTTTTGATTAAAGTAAAAGCACTCTGCTTGGTGCAGTGGCTCCCGCCTGTAATCCCAGCACTTTGGGAGGCCAAGGTGGCTGGATCACTTGAGGCCAGGAGTTTGAGACCGGCCTGGCCAACGTGGTAAAATCCCATCTCTACTAAAACAAAAATTAGCTGGGTGTGGTGGTGCTCTTCTGTAGACCCAGGTACCCAGGAGGCTGAGGCAGGAGAATCGCTTGAACCTGGGAGGCGGAGGTTGTAATGAGCTGAGATCATGCCACTCAGCCTGGGCAACAGAGCGAGACTCTATCTCAAAAAAAAAAAAAAAGTAAAAGCACTTACATCAAACTGCAGTTGGATCAAAGATTTACTATGATACATAAGATGATAACAGTGTGGAGAATATTTTTGTAAAATTTAGGTTGAGAAGTTCTTCTCAGGAAGACATTTGACTACATAAAATGTATTAGTGCATCAGTATTTTGAGTGACTTTTAAAAAAATTGTTAACCTATGTGTTAATTTTCTTAATATATAAGGAACTCTAATAAAAAATAAGAAAAAAGCCTCAACTCAAAAGATAAACTGGAAAATAGTATGATTAGGCAGATTATAGAGAAAGAAGTGGAGATGACTTTTAAACATAAGAAGATGGATACATCTACACTTACAATTAAAGAAAAAAAAATTCTACCAGTTTCCATTTAACATTGGGAAGGTTGATCATTTCAGTTAACCATGTTAGGCTTTTGAAGGAGATTGGTCAGGGTGGGGGGAAAAGTTATAAGGAGACACAAACCTTGGAAGTCCTGGGAGGTTTTGCAAAGCTTCAGGAGAGAATAAAGGCTGAAGGCAGCTGAATTCTCTTACCCTGAGGCTACGGGCAAATAGTAAGGAATTTAGGTAAGTTTATTTACTTTTGCCGACCTTCGATCATCCGACCTTTGATCCTCCGACCTTTGATCATCTGACCTTTCATCATCTGCATGCAGGACTGCTCCCTACAGCGGGGGCAGCAGTTACCCACAGATTGTGTTGGCTCCAGGCCTTCATCATTAAATCTGTACTGAATAAATACAAGCAGCTCCAGCTTATTGGGGCTGCATTCTCTCTTCGGAGTCTCTAAGGCCGAGCAGTTTCCTAGCCGCGCTCACGCAAAATACCTGTGTCTGCGTACTTTTTTCATCCGTCGCTCGGCCAGAGTCAGCGGATCAGACTCAGCAGCTGGTGCCCCTCGTGAGGAACGTTGCAAGGGATCACAGCGGAACCCCCGAAAATGAAGGCGAAGAGATTGTGCAGTCAGTAAGTCATTGGTGCCCGCTCGGGATATCCAAGTTCAGGGAAATTCTCAAGCTGGAGTTTCATCATGAGACAACAGCTATCCGCACAACAGAAACAGTATATAAAAGTATTGAAACAACTGCTTAAAGATAGCGGAGCCTCAATTTCACAGGCTCAGTTAAGGGACCTAATGCAAACTGTTGTTTCCCATAATCTATGGTTCCCAGCAGAAGGAACGCTGGACCTAGAACTCTGGGAACAAGTGGGGAAAAACCTTAAACAGTATCATACACAAGGGCAACGGATCCCAGTAATGTCTTTAACCGTATGGACCTTAGTTAGGGCTGCTTTGGCCCCGCTGTACGCAGAAGAGCCCAAGAAGGGAAGGGAGGAGGAACCATCACCTACCTTAGTGCCACCGCCTCCTCCCTCATCACTGCCATTACTGGGTAAAGATACTAAAGAGGAAATGGAGGTTTTCCCTGAGCCCCCTCCCCCAATAAATTGGAAAAAAGACAAGGGATACACTACAGCTATGGGACCCTGTCTTAGGCAGGTGGCATTAGAAGGGGAGCTCTTAACCTGTCCGGAAATGCAAGATCACCAAGGCGATCAGGTATGTGAACCCATTTCTTTTGACACTTATAAAGATAAGAGAAAGCATTCGCGCAAACACAGCTGTTAGTCCATTTACGAAAGGATTAACTGAAGCCGTAGCAGACAACTTCTGTTTGGCCCCATGGGACTGGTCAGTGCTAACTAAAACAACTTTAGAGCCCAGTCAGTCCCTCTCTGGAAGGCAGAGTATGATGAGTTGTGTGAACAACAAGCCAACCAGAATCAATTGGCCAGGCAAGACATAACAGCTGCTGTGCTTCAGGGGAGGGGTTCCTATGCCAGTGTACAACAACAATTAAGTTTTGTTCCCTAAGCCTATGCACAAGTGTCTGTGTGTGCTCTCAGGGCTTGGAACCGACTTTCTGAAAGCGGAGTTCAACAGGGATCTTTTATAAATGTTCGACAAGGGCCTTAGGAGCCATTTGTTGAATTTATCAATTGGTTAACCCAGGCAATTAAGAGACAAATTAGTCAGCCCAGGGTGCTGATATCTTATTGTTGCAGTTGGTTTATGAAAATGTTAACGTCCACTGCCAGCAAGCAATGCAGACAGTCAGAGGAAAGGCAGCTACGGTCAGGGAACTTACATGAGCATGTCAACTGATGGGGACTGAAACACACAAAGCCAAAATATTGGCTATGGCAATAAAGCCTCCTAAAGTGAAAAGGGAGAAAAACCCAAATTGTTTTCTATGTGGAGAGCCAGGTCATATGAAGAGGTAACTCAGGAAAAGAACCCCCTTCTGTATGCCCCCGATGTAGAAAGGAGAAACATTGGGCAAATCAATGCAAGTCCAAATTTGAGAAGATGGCAACCCCATAAGTAATCAGGAAACTTCATGAGGGGCCAGCCCCAGGCCCTGCTCCAAACTTGGGCAGTGCCAGCAGCTTTCCTTGGTCAATTGGAAAGCCCACAGTCCACTCTTTCAGAACAGCCACCTCTGGGAGCACAGGATTGAACTTTTACTCTGCCCCAACGAATTAGTGCTAAAAGAAGGAGAAGACCCTAAAAGGGTTGCAGCAGGGATCTGGGGCCCACTGCCTCCAGAACGGTGGGATTGGTCCTAGGATGATCAAGCCTATCCAGTAAAGGAATCAGTGTGCTCACGAGAGTGATTGATAGTGATTTTCAAGGTGAGATATTAGTTATGATGGAATGTAAAGGTCAGTCTGCATATTCTTCCTCCTAAATCTAAAATAGCTCAGTTACTACTCTTACCATACTGGGTCCCCAGCGCCCAGGGAAAGGGTAAGGGAAGTTTGGAAGCACGGGAGCCATAGGAGTATATTGGAAAAAATTAATCACTGATCAGAGACCCATGATTACCTTAAAAATTGGAAATAAGAATTTTACTGGCCTACTGGATACAGGGGCAAATATTTCGATTATTAGTGATCAAAACTGGCCAGAAACTTGGCCTTGGGTCACTCAGAAACAAAAATTGTCGGCATCGGGGAAGTGCACACAGCCAAGCAGAGCAAGTGCCCCCTAACATTGCGATTTGGAGGGAAAAAACAGTTACAAAACTCTAATCATGACCGTCCCTGTTAACCTTGGGGATGGGACCTCTTAGCCCAGTGGGAGCTGCAAACCCCTTTCTAATAATGACCACTGTTGTTATTCCTCCCCTACCCCTGACGTGGCTGTCTCAAGATCCAATTTGGGTAAAACAGTGGCCTTTAAAGGGAGAGTAATTACAGTGAGCCCACAAATTAGTTGAGCAATTAAAAGCCAGCCATATAGAACCATCAAACAGCCCTTAGAATTTGCCCATTTTCATCATTCCCAAAAGGTCTGGCAAATGGAGACTTGCATGACTTACGGGCTGTCAGTGCTAATTTGCAACCTATGGGGCCTCTTCAACAGAGACTCCCTTCCCCTGTGGCAATTCTTCAAGATTGGCCTATAGTCGATACTGACTTAGAAGACTGCTTTTATACATTCCTGTTAAAGAACAGGGCAGAGAATAATTTACATTTACCATACTAGCTATCAGTAACGAAAGGGCAGCTCACCAATTTCATTGGAAAATACTCCTCAAGGAATGCTGAGCAGTCCTACCATGTGTCAGCATCATGTAAATCAGGCTTTGCTCCCCAGTAGAAAAAAATTTCTTAATAATTAAGATTATTCATTTTGTGGATGGTATTTTACTAGCAGACCCAACAGCCAGTACTTTTAAATTTATATGCCTCTGTTGTAAACTTAAGTTTATATACCTCTGTTGTTAAGAGGTTAATCGTAGCACCTGAAAAAGTACAGATGTCCTCACCTTGGAAATATCTTGGATACATACTAACTTCCTGGTCAGTAAGACCTCAGAAGGTTAAATTAAATACTAGCAATTTACATACCTTAAATGATTATCAGAAATTACTGGGTGATATTAACTGGCATCCTCCTACCTTAGGCATAACTACTGATAAATTACAGAACCTGTTTTCTGTCCTAAAAGGCAATGCTGTCCTAGACTCACTCGGCATTTAACCCCTGCAGCAAAAAGGGAAATTGAGGAAATAGACCAAGTTATTTCTCAGAGGCATCTAGATCGCATAGATCCATGATATTCAGTTCAGTTGTTTGTTTTTCCTGCTAAACACTCCTCTACAGGATTAATAGGACAGATGGCCGCAGGGCTGCGCTTCCTAGAATGTGTGTTTTGCTCACATATTGGGACTAAAACACTATCTCACTATATCCAGCTAGTTAGTAAAGTCATCTATATGGGCCGCAGACGATGCAGTCTGTTGCTAGGTTATGACCCTGATGTCATAAGAATTTTCTTGAGTAAAAATTCGAAGCAGTCTTGCCTCAGCGCTCAGGGAGCTGAGGTTGGAGCCCTAATACTGGCCCTAGAAACCTATTCCTCTCAGCCCATTAACATTGTTAGTGACTCTGTTTATTTGTTGCAAAACCTTGAGATGGCGCTCATAAAGTCTGCTCTCGAGCCCACCCTGAGTGCACCTTTTCTTGGACTTCAGCAATTGCTGGATCAACATACACAGTCAATTTTATCACACATATTCCAGCCCACAGCTCACTGCCTTTCCCACTGGCTTATGGCAGTGATCAAGCAGACCTGCAGGTTATGACGTCACTGCTTGACCAAGCCACCCAGTCGAATCGATTTTTCCACCAAAATTAGAGAAACTTAATTGCAGCTTACCCCAAGACTAGCTAAACAAATTGTCCTGCAATACCCAGATAGCCAGCTCACAGGCACGTCCCCTCCTTCAACAGGTATTAATCGTAGAGGACTAGAACCTAATCAGTTACAGCAACAGATGTTACACACGTCCCTAAATTTGGAAAACTAAGATATGTACATGTATCCGTTGATAACCAATTCCTACCTAATTAGCACACGCTCTTCCTGGAGAGTCCACCCGATATATCATTAAACACCTTTTAACTTTTGTGCTTATGGGGTGGCCCACAAAAATTAAAACTGATAATAATCTGGCTTATGCCAGCTCACATTTTCAACAATTTTGTCACACGTGGAGCATCCAACATTCCACAGGCATCCCGTATAACCCCCAAGGACAGGCCATAATAGAACATGCCCTCTCCACCCTTAAAAATATGCTCAGGAAACAAAAGGGGAAAATGAGTAAGGACCCTGCAACACTAGTAGCACAAGCGTTATTTACGCTTAATTTCTTCAATTTAAATGATAAATTTCAATCAGCTATAGAAAAGCACTTTGCTAAATCTTCTCAAGACAAAACCCACAGTATTATGGAAAGATGTAAATAGTAATGTATGGTATGTCCAAATGAATTGCTAACATGGGGAAGATGATATGCTTGTGTTCACACCCCCCTCAGGCCCTCTTTGGATTCCAGCATGATGCATCAGACCATACCATGGCGTGGCTAGGACCCAACACGGTACCAGAAGTGAAGGAAATGACCCCACAGGACCCGCAGCTCCAGACAACACAGCTTCCTCAGACAACACAAGCCCCGGACATTACCTGGGGGATGCTGAAGAAGACAACTTACAAGGCTGAGCAAATCCTGCTCCAGACACAGAAACCATTCACTCCAGATAATTTGTTCCTTGCTTTGCTCTCTGGTGTAAGTTGCAACTCACATAGGATCCTTTTTAGGCTCTCGCTTTCCCTGCAACCCGTACCTGCTACACTCTGTTGGGCTCATCTCTTAGATCCGCCTTTCTTATGCCCTGTTACCTGGGCAGACACCCCCTTCCAGCCTCTAATAATGTAACTGCTTGGCTAGGAGGGATTGACTCACCCCTAGTAGGGTCCCTTATTAGTGGCACACATTGGACTAAGGTGCCAGGTAACACTACATATCACTCCACTGTCCTCCCACTGTGTGTAAGTTTTAAAAGTTCTAACCCTTACTGTGTACCTGCCCAAACAAAATTATGGGTACGTCATGGGCAAAGGAAATGCCTTAACATTCTTGGTTGCCAGTAGCCTCAAACCGGGCAATGCAATCAGTGCCACTTTCCCCAGCATTCCTCCCTGTGCTAAAGAACAAAGCCGGGAAAGTAATGGATTCCACTTCGGCTGGGAGGTCTGTCATGGGGGACAAGCCCTTAGTCTGCAGTTAGGCAATTTAATATCTTAGACTGGAGCCCCTGACGGTTGTTTACAGGGCGAACATACTGATGTTTGCGTCCATTGTGATATCAATCATAGTTTCGTGGCCATGTCCATTCCTTTATGGGATTTGGGCCAAAGAGGGGATGGGATATCCCAGACCCCAGGTAGAGTCCATGCCACCCCAAGACACTTTATGGCATCTGGGACATCTTAGCACCACCCTTACCACCTGGTATGGGACATACCATAATTCCAGTAACAGTTATGCTATAACCTTTATACATAATCACACAGATCAGTGCCTGATTTGCACTACTCATCCATATGTTTTTCTTACGGGAACCAGTATTTCCATTACACCCCAAAACTCCATGTTTGTGACCTGAGTGCAAGGACAGGCTTGCTTCACCTCATGTATCACTAATTACAGTATATCTAATTTAAATATTACTAGTGTTATGGTATTAAGGAGGCAATCTGAGACATTCCTACCAGTCAGTTTGATACACTATTGGCAAGTTTCCTCTGCTTTTGCCACCTTAGAACATGCCATATCCCAGGTCAGACACAAAAGATTCATAGTTGCTCTTACAGCCTTTATAGTCTCAGCCGTAGTCATCCTACCAACTGCTAGTGTTGCTGTAGCATCTATTACTGAGTCAGTACAAACAGCTACTTTTGTAGATAACTTGACCAGAAATGTGTCTAATGAACTTATTCTACAACGGGGTATAAATCATAAGGTTCCTCCACATCTGCAAGCCCTCGAGACTGCCTTGGAACATGTAGGGGAGTGACAGATGGCGCTGGCATTCTGACAGCAATTAAACCGACTGGGAGCATAAGCATATCTCTGTCACCTCTCTACCATGGAGCCAGTCAATACATAGTTGGGATGAGGTGAAACACCTCTGGGTGACCTTACATGATAATTTAACAGCAGTCGTAAAGCAACTTAAATCTAGAATTGCTAAGTGCCATAGATCCACATGCCCAACAGACAGCCATATGGAAGGATGTGCAAGAACATCTCTCCTGGATAGACTCCCACTCCTTGATTAGAAAAAGATATCACTAATTATACTCATGTTTGTCTTACGTTATTTACCAATTCTAGGATGCAAAGCCGGAATACGAGCAGTAATCGCTACACCTGACAAACCTGTTGCTGCACACATCTGTACTCTTCAATCAACAATACTCTTCAATCAACAAAACCTGATGCAAAAAACAGAAAAAGGGGGAGATGCAGGAGAGCAGGAAATCAGTCAGGGTGATGGGAAAAGTTATAAGGAGAGACGCAAACCTTCTTGGAAGTCCGGGAGGTTTTGCAAAGCTTCAGGAGAGAATACAGGCTGAAGGCAGCTAAATTCTCTTACCCTGATGCTAAGGGCAAGAAGTAGGTAACAAAGGAGTGTAAAGGAATTTATCTAGACAAGTTTATTTACTTTTGCAGACGTTTAATCATCCTATCCGTGCGCGCAGGACTGCTCCCAAGGATGGGGGGAAGGGGCGACAAGTACCTACAGATTGTGTTGGCTCCAGGCCTTTGTCATTAAATCTGTACTGAATAAATACAAGCGGCTCCAGCTTATCAGGGCTGCATTCTGTCTTCGGTGTCTCTAAGGCCAAGCAGTCCCCTAGCCGCACTCATGCAAAATACCTGTGTCTGTGTACTTTTTTCATCCGTCGCTCAGCCTGAGTCTGTGGGTCAGACTTGGCAGGATTTTAACTTGATATATTGTGTGTGTTTGGAAATGGGGAATAATTCCTATGCTTATGTACTATTGATGGGAATATTAATTGGTTCAGCCTTTCTGGAGGTCAGTCTAATGTTAATCGTTAAAATTTAAATCTGTATGCCTTTTGACACATCAAGTTCATATCTAAGAATTTGCCCCCATAGTAATTCCATGGACATACAAAGATGAGTATAGGGATGTTTCTTGCAGGGTTCTTTCTAAATTATTGCTAGGTTGACTTAACTAAATCCAAATGATGTTATTTGTAATGTAGTACTTAAATGTTTTTCTTGTTATTTTAGCCAAAACTGGACAAGCCAAGGCATCTGTAGCCAAAGTAAACAAATCTGCAGGTATGTTTTTTAAATTAGGATTCTAGACTATTAAAACTTCAAAGTATTTTAAAATCGTATGGTAGTAGTCTTGGATTTCACATGACGTAGTCTGTATTGAATGCATGCTAATCTTTGAGATTTATAATCATCTAGCAGTTTTGAGAAATGATATGTACTAGATAATGCTCCTATAGTAATTATTGAAATAATTTAACTGCAGAAATTTCTCATGGTGAATATCACATATTTTCCTCTTTCTCTTTTATTGAGATCTCTCTTCCTTTCTTTTATACAATAGTTTAATAAATATGATCCCTTATGGTTTTTGTGAGCTATGGTGGGATTTTAGGTAATAATTAAGTTTTTTTCTCTTTTCCCTGGCATAATCCTTTCCAGTTTGTCTCCCATTTCTGCTAAACCCACATTAATTCAGGGTCATTTCTTTTAAGTGAATAGAGATCAGTGTATTAAATTATCTTTCAAGTTGGGCATGGTGGCTCACGCCTATAATCCCATCACTTTGGGAGGCCGAAGGGGATGGATCACCTGAAGTCAGGAGTTAAGAGTCCAGCCTGGCCAACAAGGTGAAATTCTGTCTCTACTGAAAATACAAAAAAATTAGCCAGGTGCCAGTGGTGCACACCTGTAATCTCAGCTACTAGGAAGGCTGGGGCAGGAGAATCGCTTGAACCTGGAACCTGGGAGGTGGAAGTTGCCGTGAGCCGAGATCTCACCACTGCACTCCAGCCTAGGGAGACTCTGTCTCAAATAAATAAACAAATAATCTTTCATATAATATTAAAAAGGAAAGGAAACAGCCTGGAACTGGCAAAAATCATTATTAGTGGCAGATCCAGAATTTTCATATAGTAGTTTCTTAGAAGCAGTAATTTGAGTGGGTCATGGGTGGCTAGGAAACTTGTCTTGAAGCTAGTGGGTCATGGGTGGCTGGGAAACTTGTCTTGAAGCTGCATTTATTTTGCTAACACTTTGCTGTTACTTTGATACCAAGTGTATGGAGTCACTGGGGATGTGGTAGACTGGGATTAAGCTGATGGCCACTCCTTTACTTGCTGGAAATTAATGCCGGCTATTTTTTATTTTTTCCTTAAGTCCCAGTACCCAGATAGAAGTTATAAAGTGAATTGACTTGTGATAATAACATAGGGATAGTGAAAGAAATATCTTAAGGGCTCACTGAGGCTCAGTTTACTGCAGTGTGGCAAAAGTCGTGAATGACTAAGAATTGACAAGCTAGGTGACAAGCTATAAGGATTTGTATTGTTCTTTTTGAGCAAAGATTATGGACTGTCTTGAATATAAAGGGTGGATTTGTAAATTGGTTCAGTTGATTTTTGTAGATGTCAGTGAATGTTTTTTGTATGATTTTTAAAAGTATGATTGTATTCTCATAAGGTTCCTGTTACGTAATTCTGGCAATCATCACCCTTATATATAGGGAAATATGTACACAAATCTGTTAGTGCCCCAAAGCTTCTCAATATAAGTTGGGGTTTAGTTTAGATCTGTTGATTTTTGATCTTGGGCTTTTTCCTCATCCATTCTTGCTAGTTGTTATGAATCCTAATTTCGAAGTTAAATCTTGTGTTGCTCTCTGAATGGAAAGTGTTTGGGCTCTGACAGTCTTCTACAACACTTTGATGATCCCATCTTTATAAACAGCACCATCTTGGAAAATAGGCCATAGTAATAGATAATGTAGGTACAAATAATGGTCAGAGCAATTTAAATAGTCCTGTACAGCTAGGAAACTGTAGGAATGAGTCAAAACAATCTTTATATGACCTCACCATGATATAAGTGTTCTTGAATGCTTTTTAATCAATTAGGAGCCATGGAAGCATGGGTTGGGAGGGTCTAGGTTTAACTGCTTTTGGAACTGCTAAAAGTATGGGATTGTTTTTATGTCCTTGGAATTAGTAATTTTGCTTCTAGTTGATCCACACGTTCAGAAATTTATTTAACTTGCATGAATGCTGTTTTAAGTACAGGTTGAGTATCCCTTATCCAAAATGGTTGGGAGCAGAAGTGTTTTAGATTTTGGATTTTTTTCAGATTTTGGAATGTTTGCATATATATAATGAAATACCTGGGGGATGGGAGCCAAGTCTAAACGTGAAATTCATTTATGTTTCATATACACCTTAGCCTGAAGGCAATTTTACACAGTGTTTTAAATAATATTGTGCATGAAACAAAGTTTTTTTTAAGTACTTATGTGGGAATTTCCCTCTTGTGTCATGTCAGCAGCACTCACGGTTTCAGGTTTTGGAACATTTCAGATTTTGGATTTTCAGATTAGGGATGTTTAACCTATACCCCAGTAGGGAGGTAGATTCTTATTTCAATGATTTCTTTTTTCTGAAGAAATTATCATCATTGCTAGATTTAGAAAACGGCCTATGTCCCAAAGATGATTTTATGTTTTGAATAAAATATAGTCTATTGTTCTTATATTTTTTTCTCTGTGAAGTTCTTTGGGGATTGTTGATACAGTTAAGTAAACCAGTTTTGACTGCAGCTTTTGTGATTTAGGGAAATCAGCAAGTTCTGTAAAATCTGTGGTAACGGTAGCTGCTAAAGGTAATAAAGCTTCAATCAAAACAGGTAAGACTATTGGGGAGGAGAGATTTTATTGTTTATTCTTTATTCACGTTTTAAATTCGTATAATAGTTGTTAGCATCTAATACTTGAATAGTTTAGTAGATATTTCCTTGATATTTAAAACCTGACCCATTTTGTTGGAATTTTGTCTTTGGCAAATAGGCAGATACATTTTTGTGCATGTAAACAATCACATAAATATGCAGCTATATAACTGTACATTTTTGACAGCTTTGTAATCACAGGTTGCTCTGTCGTTTCCCTCCATAAATGGTTTAAATCTTTGTTTCCCTCTTTTTTTTAGAGTTGTCAATTCATATTGCCATCTCCAGTTTGTACAATTTCTTAGATGCTTGTTACTTTTAAAAAGATTATGTTAGGAGAATTCATTTTTTTCCATAAAGAAATGGAATACTATTTAAAATAAATGTTGCACCTTGGAACTAGAGCAATCTTTTTAGTAGTATCTTTCCTAATAGACTAATTCTAAAGAATCTTTGCAGAAATTACACAGTATTATTTTTGTGTGTATGTGATTATGATGTTGGTCTGCCATGTGAAAGTTAAAGATGTGGCTTTTTTGAGGGCATCACCAAAAAGTTGTATCTTGACTTAATCTTATTGGGAAAGAGGTACTGAAAATAAATAGAAATAATGAATATTTAGAAAAGGGCTGCTTTTGTAATAAAGTCAAACTAATTTACTAATACATTAGTGTGAAACATGCTAAATGATTTAACAGACCTTTAGAATAATGGCTCACTGTACTTTTACAAGCAAAATCTGGTGGGAAGAAGTCTCTAGAAGCCAAAAAGACTGGGAATGTCAAAAACAAAGACTCTAACAAACCTGTGACCGTACCAGGTAAGCTTGAAATGTAGTCTTTCAGTGCTTTGTTTTGTTTTCTTTTTTTTCACTTTTTAAGTTCAGGGGTACATGTGCAGGTTTCTTACATAGGTAAACGTGTCATGGGGGTTTGTTGTACAGATTATTTTGTCACCCAGGTATTAAGCCCAGCACCATTAGTTATTTTTCCTGATCCTCTCCCTCCTCCCACCACCCACCTTCCAATAGGCCCCAGTGTGTGTGGTTTCCCTCTATGGGTCCATTTATTTTCTTTAGATCATCTTTAAGGTATATTTTGAAATTTTGCCTAAAAATTATCAAAGTGGGGATTGCTGTCTTTTGTTTTTCAAAGAGAGATGTTTGACTTAGGTCAGCCTAAGGAGACTTGAAATGTCAAAATAAACTAGCTTAAGTTGCTGTTTAGATTCATTAGTTTAATTATATTAGTGTTTTACTAGACTATTAAAGCAGACTATTTGATGCAGGAAACTCTGAAATAAAGACCAGTATTGAAGTCAAAGCCACTGAAGACTGTGCTAAAGAAGCTATTTGTGGTGGGTCAATAGAAATTTAATTTGTTCTTTTATGTTTAAAGGTAGAAGGAAAGTTAACATTTTTAGAAAAGAAATTCTTAATTTAGTATCTCCCCAACGCATTTACTTATTTTAATTACCAATGCCATACCTAAGTGAAATTAAGATTATTATGATTCATGTCTGTATCTCTTAATCTGAAATTTTGATCTGAAAAAGAATGAAATTTAAATGTATTTTTTAAAAGTCAGTGTCACTTTTGTAGTTATTTTGTTACATAGTTATTCTCTAGACTTTTGTATTATACGTTTTCATGTAGCTACTGTTTAATCTATTGTGGAATAAAGTGGGATCTTGATAAATATGTCTGCATCATTTTAAATTTTATTTTGTATTAAGATGCTGCTTTGGAGACCACAGAAAATGAACCAGTTAGCAAGGTCAGTTTCCATATTTTATTTATTTCTTTAAAGCTCAAGACATTTTAATAAAAGATGTTTTTCTTATAAAGCCAGGTAAAAAATTCACGGTATTTGGCATGTGAGAATTCCAGTCATTTATGACTTTTAACACATGATTTTTAAAAAGGAAAAGAGAAAAAAATGTGATTTTAGCTCAGAAACCCTGAGGTGCAGAGTTAAGTCACAAAAATTAGGAACAGATCATCAACAAATGTACATGTTGTTTGAAGATTACTATTCATTGAAAACAACATGTTATGCCAAAATGGGTTTTGGGTAGACAGTAGTTGGTTAAATTAGAATCAGTAGAATTTTGTGAAATCTCTTTTTTTCTTAGAGGTAAATGGGAGATATGTTAATGGTTAGAATACCAGTTGTTTGCATTTGTGGAGAAGCAAGTGGAGTTTGCAGTTTTATGTAAAGGACAGAAAGTTCACTTAATAATTGTTTTCTTGTGTTTATGTATATTATTATGAATACAGTGATTAATGTACATTTTACTGGTGTAGATTTTTAGATCCTTCAGGTGTTGAGCATAAGTTTATTTTTGTCTGGTAGAGCCATTCTTCAAGTAGTAACTAAGTAGTAAGTCTTACTTTAGGAAGAGTATTTTATAGTACCAATTTAGTTTAAAGTCACACTAAACTGGTTTATGAAAATTGTAACTTCCTGCCTTTTTTTTTCCCCTAGAGATCAAAAATTGCCAAGTTGACTATAACACATCATCTTTAGAAATTTCCCCAATAAGCATGAAAGGAATAATTGGCATTGATGAGAGGGTTACCTTGAAGAATAAAATATATCTGAGACAAGGGATGGCAGAAAACAAAGTGCTTAATTGCATTGAGGATTGGGTTATGGGGTAAAGATTCTCAGGAGCTTTTTTATTATTTATTGCCTAAAAGTGATTATCTTATTCAGGAGGATAAAAGGATACACACTGATTTGGAGCTTGGGGATATTATCACAAGGCACAGGGATGGCGACAGTATATGAAAGGAAGCAGTTGTAGCCAGAAACAAATGAACTTGTGTTTGAAAACAGTGGGTGACAGCTGCTTGGGTGACTGAGACACAAGAATCACTTGCACCTGGGAGATGGAGCTTGCAGTGAGCCAAGGTTGCACTGCTGCACTCCAGCCTGGGCAACAGAGCAAGACTCTCAAAAAAAAACGGTGGGTGAAAAAGAGACCAGCAGACCTGAACTAGATGACAGATGGTATAACTACAATTAGTCTGTGTACTCTTGAAGAGTGTAAATTTGCAAGCTTTTTTGCTTTTCTTTTTAATTTGAGGTTCAGACCAGCCTCTTGAGTTTATCAGACTTTCCTCTGTATTAAATGCAACGATATACTAACATAAAACATGATAATACAGTATAAACTTAAGTAAATATAAAAGCAATTAAAGAAATTTTAATACCAGGTTTTAAAAATTTGTTTTGAAGGAAACAGAAGAAATGTGTGTGATGCTTATCTCTAATTTGCCTAATAAAGGATATTCTATAGAAGAAGTTTATGACTTAGCAAAACCATTTGGTGGTTTAAAGGATATCTTGATTTTATCATCTCATAAAAAGGTAAGAGTTGATTAATAGCTGTTCATATCCTCTGCAAGCAGGCTTTGAAAAACACTACATTTACTTACAAAACTAAAAAGAAAGTGTTTAAAAGCAGTATCTCAAAGTAAACTTCCAAGCTAAGGGATTTTAAAATATAAAATACAAATATCCTGTATTTTAGTATTGTTGTAATGAGACATAGTTTTAATGATGGGGACAGATGGCTTTCTAATATGTCAAAGTTTTACTCAAGATTTTAGTTTAATAGGAAATGTTTTATATCTTCAATATGTTTAATAAATAGGAAATGTTTTATATCTTTAATATGTTTAATATATAACTATATGTATGAGAAAGGCTTATACCAGCAAACTTTATCTATTTTGGCTTTTTAGGAAGCTATATTTGTAAGATTTTGTAGATCATTCTTCTACTTGTATTTCATACTCTTTCTGCTCTTTTATCAGTGATACTCAAATGGGAAGTAACCATTTTCAGACTCAGACTAATGATGTCATCAATACTTAAAACAATCTAGATTTATCTTTATGTTCTAAATTTTCTATAAGCGTGTGTTGGCTTTGTGTTTTTAAAACAACACATTAAAATGTATGTAATAATCAACTTGTAGAAAGTATGTTTAATCGAGCGAGATTTCAGGAAGTAGTTTAAGTCATGGAAATGACACCATTAGAATAGTGGGAAGAAGTGTTCTTAAAATAGAAAGGAGTTGGTAGTCACTAGAGATCTTTGAAAGTAGAATAGGATATATGTTTTGAGGCACTCAGAGCCAGTGTGCTTGAGAAAATGGTAGAAGAGAATGAGTACGAGTTATATGTAATTTCACGTTATGTTAAAAGTAGATTATTTGAATGATCGCAGAGCTCAGTAAATACACTAAAACCCATTGCATTGTGTACAGCGATTGAACTTTAAACCTAAGTTATCTGCCCAGTTTTGAGTGGAGTTGAGTAAAATTAAAATATTTGGAGACTTAATGAAACTACTTTAAACATTTATGAAATTAAAATTAACAAATTAAAATGAAAATTTAAAAACTGAAGAGTATTTGTTTTTAGGAACAGGATTCACATCTATATTATGCAGTAACATTTTAAAGCTACAATAAATAACTAGACAAACAACCTTAAGAGATAATTCATTTCAAATAGGCTTACAACTAAAAGTAAACATATAGCTTTCTACCTCATTAACTATCAAATATATGGAAGAAGTTTCAACCTCTACTTACCAAGGTGTGAAAATTAAAGCCAAAATGTATGGAGCTACAGCTTTTATACCTATGAAAATAACAGAATGAAAAATGACTTCACAATTATTACACTTTTTTTGGTTCTTTATTTCTCATATTTCTCATATTTTGTCAATAAATTTATTTACTCAAGAAATACTAATATTGATTAGAAATGTATCTGCTACATGCCAGATACTGCTCTAGGTACTAAGGATACAGTGTTGAATAAGATTTTTCTTAATGTCAGTGGCTAGAATGTCTCTTCTTTTTTCTCTCTTTAGTTTGCCTTAGTATAGTAAGTTTAGTCATTCATTATTTCTTGGCTATGGTTGTAATATTCTTAGTCTTTGGGCCTCATTTTTCTGAGGACTGCCTTTTGTATCTTAAAAATATTTACTAAGTTGTTCAATTCACTTGACTTTGAAGTAGTTTGTTTATACTTGTAAGTCTGTTTTTGAGAAAAATTAACGTAAGAATTTTTTGTTACCGTAATTTCTATTTTAAAAGGCGTATATAGAAATAAATAGAAAAGCTGCTGAGTCTATGATAAAATTTTATAACTGCTTCCCAGTATTGATGGATGGAAATCAACTCTCAATAAGTATGGCTCCTGAAAACATGAATATAAAAGATGAGGTAAATCAGACCACCATTTTTACTAGCTCTTACTAAGTTTTTAAATCAGATTTGTTACAATCTGTTATGTTTTCTAGTTTTCCACTTTGGGTCACATTTTTCTCACAGACACTAAGAAAGCTTCTTCCTGTCCCTCCAACAATCACCCAGTCACCCATCCAACTGTTTGAGAGTTACTTTCATTGTGAGGGAATCCTGTTCTTCATGCATGTTGGGATGGAAAAAAGATTGAATTTTATCTAAAAAAAAGGTTTCTCTCTTATCTTTCTGCCATTATCTGTCATCTAAACTAGGATTCTGGAAGTTATCTTTAATTTTTTTTCTATCATTTCTTACATTTAGTTTCCTGCTAAATCTTGTTTAACTCAGTGAGCTTGTTCCCTCTTCCTCATCCCATATACCATTGCTTTATCTCTTAAAAACTCTTACTAGTCCAGGCATGGTGGCTCACGCTGGTGATCCTAGCACTTTGAGAGGCTGAGGTGGGAGGATTGTGTGAGCCCAGGACTTCAAGACCCAAGACCAGCCTAGGCAACAAAGTGAGACCTCATGTCTACAAAACTTAAAATAATTAGCTGGGCCTGAAGGCGCACACCCGTGGTCCCAGCTCCTCAGGATGCTGAGGTAGGAGGATCACTTGAGCCCAGGAGTTCGAGGCTGCACTGAGCTGTGATTGTACCACTGAACTTCAGCCTGGGTGACAGAGGGAGACCTAGTCTCTAAAACAAACAGACAGACCGCCTCCTGGACCTTTTGCGTATACAAAAGTAATTGTCTTTTCTACATACACGCTACCTTCAGTTTTATAAAACTGCCTCAAGTTCTCAGCTTTTATCTCATGTACACACCCTTCAGTGCCTCTATGTGGCCTATAAACATTTATTGTCAACTGCTAAGAAGCATGAGGTAGAAATATTGTATGCATTACATGAGGTAGAAATGTTACATCCTCTCTAGAGGCAGGTAGAAATGCATGTAATGTAAAAATACCTTTCATTAAGAATCACTGTAATGTGATATAATTGGCGAGATTGTTTTATACACGTCAGTAGTATCAACAAGAAAAAAAGTTTAGGATCCTCAGTCTTACAAAGTCCAAGTTCCTTTGCCACACACAAAGCCTTCCATTAGTTGTCCTCTGCCTGCTTTGATATCCTTGTTTCATGATGTTCTTGACCTCTTCATAATTCAGTAGCATCAAGTCTGCATTTATGCTCTGTGCTGTTTTATTTGCCTGCATTTCTGTTCTTTCTCATCTCCTGCTTTGCTTAGTTAACTTTTCTTTTGTAATTTGAATTATCTTCCTGTTGTCTAAATTAAATCTCTTTATTCTTTATATGTGAATTTGAATGTCTTTCTTAAATGGTACTGTCTTACTAGTCTTTTATGTTCTTAGGGGATATTAGTCTTTTATGTTCTTAGGGGAATAAGAAGAATTAAATTGTATGAGTTAGGATGAGGCTTGTTGAGGAGAAAAAGATTTTTGGAAAGAATGTAAATCTTGCTGCTGCTTAATTTTATGAAATACTTTGTAATGCATATTTGTATAGATTGTCATGTTATAAATCTTACCTAAGTAATTATTTATTTGTATGAGAAAGAGCTTATACCATCAACCTTTATCTATTTTGGCTTTTTAGGAAGCTATATTTATAACCTTGGTAAGAGAAAATGACCCAGAGGTGAGTTTTGCATTTAAATGCTTTTGTATACTTATTTAATTGATGGAAACATTGTTTTACTTGTTTGCCTTTTAGGGATTAAAACCTTAGAACTAATTTTAAGATATTGAGGTGATGGAAATGTCAGATGGGTCTTCTTGGTACAAATAAAAAAATAAAGGGTTATTGTAGTCCTTAATGTGAAAAGATTGTTCAGGTACTGGAGTGCATACTCAGTGGTCTAGTAGGTCAATATCTTGTCTGAGGATGTTTTGGGTAAACATTATGTTGATAGTAGAGATATTTTACTTCCCATTTTAGTACATCGTTTTACTGATTACTTGTATGTAAAATCAAGACCTCACTATCTTCCCCCATGTAGTCATTTTCTTACTCTTGGGAGAGAACATCATCTAACCTGTGTAATAGTTTAAGTTAACGTTAATCTGTTTTACGGTTTGTTGCTTCAGCTGTGGTTTTTTCTATGCTGTCTCTTAAAAAAAAACTACAGGCAAATATAGATACAATTTATGATCGATTTGTACATCTTGATAATTTACCGGAAGATGGACTTCAGTGTGTACTTTGTGTTGGACTTCAGTTTGGAAAAGTGGATCACCATGTATTCATAAGTAATAAAAACAAGGTAACAAGTTCCCTCATAATTTAGCTATACATTCTATAAAGAATATATAATAACCCTGTATTCTGACGATCTGCAACTTCTAACTCAGCTTCTGATCTGAAGCACCTATAAATATTAACTACTTTGCACGATTATGATAAACCAGAATATTTTATTCTAGACTGTGCCGAGAAAGAAGAGATGATCTCTCTTTTTTCCGAACTCCTAGTTTTTAAGGAAAAATAAGACTTACACATGGGGGAAAGGTAATATAGTGCAGACAGCATTATCTTACTGGGAAGTTTAGACCTGAATTCCTTTGGCTCTCATCTTAACTATCTTTGTGGTCCTCGCTAAGTTGGTTTACACTTACTTGTAAAATGAAAGGGGTATTACCCAATATTTCTTTAAGTCCCTTCCAGCTATGTAACTCCTGAGTTAGGTCTATTTGTTTGTTTATATGGAAAGAGAGAGATATAGATAAAATAATTGCTGGATGCAGTGGCTCACTAATCCCAGCACTTTGGGAGTCCCAGCACTCAGCCTCGGCTGAGACGAGGGGATTGCTTGAGCCCAGGAGTTTGAGACCAGCCTGGGCAACATAGTGGGATGCCGTCTCTACAAAAAGTTTAAAAATTAGCTGGGCATGGTGGCGTGTGCCTGCGGTCCCAGCTGCCTGGGAGGCTGAGGCAGGAGGGTGGTTTGAGCCCAGGAGTTGGAGGCTGTAGTGAGCCGTGTTCACGCCATTACACTCCAGCTTGGGTAACATAGCGAGATCCTGTCTCAAAAATAAAGTAATAATTCCTTACTTTCATGATTTGGCCTCTTAAAGAACCAAAAATTATTCATCTGTTTACATTTGGTATGCCTTCTGCATTTAATATGTGTTTCAGCTGTATGTTCATTAAAATTAAATTTTTGTCAGCCATATTATTACCTAGAAAGGCAGGGTTTTACCTAAAAGTGGACAGTATTCATAAAGAGCACTTAATTAATCAACATATCTTTGATATGCTTCTGACAAATAGAGCATAGAATGGAATATGATAAATAGTGTGGCATAGAATGGAAGGTGGGGCACAGATGACACATAGGAATTCTGAACCTTTCTTGTAAACATTTTTAATCCTCTGTTTAAAAAAATACCTATCATTCTCTTCAGTTTTGCCTTGCCTTTACAACATTTTAAGGATTGCTTTCTCTTGTTTCCTTTAAATAAGGCTTAACCTTACCTTTGTAATCACATATCTGAAACCTGAAAGAAGAATATATTCCAAACTTTTAAAACAATTAAAAACATTTTTATTGTAGCAAAATACACAAATTTTACCATTTGTAAGACATAAATTTAACATTTTAACCATGTTTAAGTGTTTTATTAAGCACCTTCACCACCATCTATTTCCAGAACTTTTATCTTCTCAAACTGGAAGCTTTCTATCCTTTTGACAATAACTCGCCATTAATTCAGCCCTTATCAACCTTTATTTCTGTTTTTGTAAATTTACTCTAGTTACCTCATGTATGTGGAATTGTATTTGCTTTTTTGTGACTGGCTCATGTCACTTAGCATAATGTCTCTAAGGTTCATCCATGTTGCAGCATGAGTCAGATTTTTCTTCATTTTTAAAGCTGAGTAATAATTCTGTTTTATGCATATAACACATTTTTATATCCACTCATCCGTTGATGGGCAGTTGAGTTGCTTCTCACTTTGGTCTGTTGTGAGTAATGCTTCTGTGAACATGGGTATACAAATACATGTTCAAGTCTCGGCTTTCATTCCTTTTAGGTATATACTAAAAAGTGGAATTGTTGGATTATGTGGTTATTCTAATTTTAATTTTTTTAAAGAAATATTAATAACTTTTTAATCTTCTCCAAAGGCAATTCTTCAGTTAGATAGTCCTGAATCTGCTCAGTCAATGTACAGCTTTCTGAAACAAAATCCACAAAGCATTGGTGACCGTATATTGACCTGCTCATTATCTCCAAAGATAGACTTACCAGAGGTAAGATTTCTCTTGCTTCAGCTTTTGTGCTTTTAGAAAATACAGAGAACATAAAGGTCAGTCTTAGGCAGTAGTCAAAGTGTTTCTGTGTTTAGAGATGATTTTGACAATTTGTTTTGCAATCAGTGTTCCAATTTTCATAGTTTATAAAGCAGTATAAATTTGTCTAAATGAGAATAAAGAAATTTTCAACAGTGTAACATATACATTTGCATGTTTATTGTTGGCATGTAGGTATCTACATTTTTGTGTACAGTGACTCCTTGTATGTAACATGATTGTCTCCAGAATGCAGCTACTTTGAATCCATTTTGGCTTCCTCTGGGTAGAAGGAAGTTTGTTTATTCTTTTTGTTTCAGTTATATTTATTATAAACTGTTTTGGGGTTAAGAAATAAGATTTCACAGGTTCTTGGCTTACGCAGTAGTACGTGAAGGAAAGCTATGAATAGTCAACCTTTGAAAGCATTAAATTCAAACTCAGATATTTTCTCCTTGTATTCCATTGTATGCTGATGGCAGAGGTAAATAATGGGACCTTACATTTGGTGTCCATGTGTTGTTTGTCAATCTGTTAAAAACCTTGTACTATCTAAAGAAAAAGGCAATTTCATCATCTAAATCTAAATTAGAGTATCTGTAAGTAAATGTATTACGATAGGTACCAGTTTAAGCACAAATGAGTGGCTCATTTCACTTCATAATTTCAGAAAAAATATTTTTAAAGTTTTTAGCTATTCCTCAGCAGAACATGCATTTTAAAAAATTTGTCATTTATATTTTTCAAGTTATTATTTAGTTGTGTTCAACTAAGTTCAAAATTAAACACTGACTGACTGTACAGAAATCCTTATCCCGGAAATACAGTCCCAAATTCTTAGAGTTAAAAGAAAATTAAACCAGTGAAAATTTACATAAACTTCTGCTTGAATTGGTACTTCACTTCCTAAGTGCTTACTCAGAATCTTATTCATATAGCTTAAGTTGGATAATACATGTGGCTTATTTATAACCGTTTTTAATTGACTACTATTTAAAATGAGTAAAGAATCAACTTTATACTATCCTCTCTTCAACACCTACTGTTTCTGTTAGACTGAAATGTTACTTCTTTGTTTAGTATGTGTGACCTTTATTTCAATATCTGTAGTTAGCTTGTATACAAAACAATGTAGCACTCCATTCTAAATACTGAAGACTAGTATCTGCATTTTTGATATCATGAATATGAAAATATTTACTGCAGAATTAAGTAGTAATGAGAATGGGTTTACAAAGAAGGCAATATGTAATATGTGTCCATAACCTCTACACTCACAGGTGAGTTTCTTATATTCCCAGTCATTTCTCAAAATGGTGCCACATTTTCATTTTCATAAGTGTTTAGATTATGGTTTTCTTGTATGGTTTAGAGTTTGTATTTTGTTGTTGAATGGGGAAAAAATGGCAGTCTTCATGTTACTCTGATCATCTGTGTAACTTAGTTACTATTTGTTCAATGAAATCTCCTTTCAGAGCTATTCTTGTGACTCTTTTCTAAAGTTAGGGCCATTTGCTTTGTCGACCAATTATACACCTTTGGTTTTCTTTCATTGTTTTTCTGAATTATGTCTGCTTTTTCTTGGATTCTGTCACATCACAGGTTTTCTGTTTGCTAGAGTACATTCTCAAATATATATATATATATTTTTTACCCCAGAAAGTATGTAGAGGCAGTACATTTTCTGAATCTCTGAATGTTTGAAACCGACTTTATTTTGCTCTTACGTATTTCATTGATTGATTGTCAGGATGTAAAATTCTGTGCTTAGGCTATTTTTCCTTTGATTATTTTTAGCATCCAGAATCCAGTATTAGGAGAAGGCTGATTTGGGTCATAACTATTTTGTTCCTCTGAAAGGTTTTAGGATTTTTATGTTAATTCTTTAAACTAGTTTTTATGTTTGTTGGTTTTAAAGACGAAGTCTTAACTGTGTCACCTGGGCTGGGGTACCGTGGTGCAATCATGGCCCACAGAATCCTCAACTCCTGGGCTTAGGCAATCCTCTCACTTTAGCCTCCAGAGTAGACTCTAAGGGCATGCCACCATGCCCGGCTAACTTTATTTTTTAATCTGATTTTTGATTTTTGTTTGTGTGTGTCGATGGGGTCTCACTGTGTTGCCCAGGCTGGTCTCAGACTTCTGGCCTGAAGTGATCCTCTACCCTGGGCCTTCCAAAGTGTTGGAGTTACAGGTGTGAGCCACTGTGCCTGGCCCTAAACTAGTATTTATCTAATTCCTTTTCTGTATGCTTACATTTAGGTATTAGAATACCATGATGAACATTGTTTCAATGTCCTAGGCCTCGAGGATTATATTTTAGTGGAGGAGATAGACTATAAACAGATACAAGTGGTAAAAAGACTGTGAATAAATAAGTTGAGATAAAAAGAGAATGATTAATGTGGGGAATGTGTATCTTAAAGTAGTCAGTGATAGTCCCTCAGCAGAAGAGTTATTTGAGAGACCTGACGGAAGAGAGCAAGCTTTAAGAAAATTTCAAAGAGGAGATTTTTTAGACAGAAGAACCAGATCAAAGGCTTTAGGGACATATTTAGTGATTCAAGAATTTCTAAAGAGAGGGTTGGTAATGCTAGTCCAGTGAGCAAGGTTTTTTCTTGGTTTGCGACTCATTTCCTACATCCTGTGTTTAGAGCAGGAAGTTTTTCTTTTTTTTTTTTTTTTTCCTTTTTTTTGAGGCGGAGTCTTGCTCTGTTGCCCAGGCTGGAGTGTAGTGGCGTGATCTCGGCTCACTGCAGCCTCCACCTGCCGAGTTCAAGCAATTCTGCTGCCTCAGCTTCCCAAGTAGCTGGGACTACAAGCACGCGCCACCATGCCCACTAATTTTTTTTTGTATTTTTAGTAGAGATGGGGTTTCATTATGCTGGCCAGGCTGGTCTTGAACTCCTGGCCTTTTGATCCGCCTACCTCACCCTCCCGAAGTGCTGAGATTACAGGCGTGAACCACTGCGCCCAGCCCCAGGGAAGTTTTTCTATTATTATTTTTTGATTTATTTCCTTCAATTTTTAATATTCTATTTTTCTGGAAATAGCACCAGCACTGATTTCGTAGATACTATATTCTCTCGAATTTTTCTGAGGTTGTTCCTTTGAGTTTTTTTAAAAGGCACTTCAGTTGTCTGAAATATCTTTTCTTTAGCTTACCTTGTTCACTTTTGTGTATTTGTTTTCCTGTTATTCCTTTATGAATAAGGAAGTAAGTTGACCAGTATAGGTATCTGATGTAGAGTTCCTCTGATACCATACAGAGTTTTTTTTTTTTTCCTCTAATAAACCTTTCTCCTGAATGGAAAGCTGCTAATAAACACTGTCTGTAATTGGGACTTAAAAACCATCATCTTTAGTTTTGGCAGTATCATTAGGATATAAACTAGACTTATCACCAGATATCCCAGTAAAGGAAGTCTTTACTGTTGGACTCAAACACCTATGCCAGGAATCCTCTCTAGACACATTGAATTTCCTTAAAGCACCGTTTTCAGTTTTTAGTCTGACAAAATCTTTCTAGAAAGTTTCTACCCAGAGAATGCATGATTTCTCAGAAAAGGCTTTCTTCTATTATGTATAAGCTCTAAATGGCAGATATTTTTGCCATTTTGTTCACTGATGCATCCCAAGTACCTGGGACAGTGCTTGGCATATAGGGATGGATTTTTAATTCCTGCCCTATTTGGGGGCTCCAGAATATTGCTTTTTTGGGACCCACATACCAGATAAATAAAATATCAGATATCAGACAAATATTTAAAAGGATTATTGTTCAGTTTTGTTCAGCATTTCTAGGTATTTTGAATAGGAAACTTTTTTAGACAGCTCATCTCTCTTAGAAGTCTTTTAAAATAATTCCACAAGGAAGATGTTGATATTTCACATTTATTGTTTAGGGAAAAGATAGAATTTCCAGGCTTCTAAAGTTAAAAAAGTTTCTCATTTATAGCATTATTAAGGAAACTTATTTTTTCATTAATGTAAGTTATTGTGTGTGACCTAATTTGGAGGTCTTTAATTAGAAAAAAAAATTCTAGAACCTGATAGTAATGTAGACACTGAAAACTAGCTGCTTTGATACATTTTTAAGAGTTTTTTTTTTTTAGCTTAAATTTTAACTAAAAACATTGCTTTTATAGTTAAATATTTCAAATCCAGTGGAATAGCCTCTAATAAAATGCTGATTATATTACAGGTGCAAACTGAGCATGACCCAGAATTAGAAAAAGAAAGGTATGTTGCTGTATGTTTACTAACACTTTTGTGTAGTATTTAGTTTCTGAATTTTATTGCTGTATTTTATAGTAATGACTCACATGTAGTGAAAAGTTCTATTCTACATATTTATTCTGTGTACATATGGGCTTGCTACAGTTTTCTTTTTGGATTCAGCCTGACCTAGGAGTTTTCTTTGTTGTTTTTTGTTTATTTACTCTCATTTAAGTATTTACTGAATATTTAGGATAACTGAACATATAAACAGTTTCAATTAAATAAACCACTTCTTTATAAAATGTTTTAAGATTCTCCAGTAACTCAACTTCACAAACAGTAATTACATTGTTTTTGTTAGATTTTCCTATTCCAAAATAAACACGATAGTAAAATTTTAACCTTTTAACGTTACTTAATTTCATTGCGTATTTTGATATTTTTAAAAACAACTGGGTCGGGGCAAGTAAGTGTCCAAAAAAATTATGTATACAGTTTTGCATTATCAGAGCAATGAAAGCTTGTTTTTCAAAGTCTCCACAAAGTGGTGACTTACAGCCTTGTTTTGACCACATAAAGTACACCCTCTCCTTAATAACTTTCTCATTCTGATGAGTGTCTGCCTTATCACCACCATTGTTCCACCAATTAATGACTTGCCTTTCACTGCTATTCACTGTAAATCACTGGTTTAGAATATTTCTTTTTCCTCCTGTGTACTGAGCCATCCGTATTTATTAATCCATATTGTAAGAGCGTATATTTGTTTGAAACAGCAGTTTGAAAGTGTTTAAATATGAAAAGTGTTTATCTGATGCACTGATGTTAAGATCCCTGTAAAACAGCATGTCTTAATGGATTTTTTCTTCTCAGTAATTTTCATAAAATCAGATTATTTTAGTTGATAAAGATGATGAGTACGTTAAAATATACCAGGAACGTTAAGCAATAGGTTTGCTCTGTGTGTCAGCACAGGGTTTTTTAATTTGTATGTCATCATACTAGGTGCATTCACATACCTAAGAAATAGTACCACCAGCAGTGTGTGATGTGAAAGCTCACAAAGGGCTTAATAAATAACAGTGCCAATGTAGTACTATATATAGACCTAAAGATTGGTCACGAAAACTCTGTGGCAAAACCCATTTTATTTCATTTTACACAGTTTTTTTGAGGTCCGCATGAAAAGTTGTTGTCCATAGCAATAGCAGTTGATCATTGTTCTCCTCTCATTGTTTAGACATAACTTTTAAAATTGAATATATTTCTTAATGACTTTAGAGCTATTCAACCTCATAAAACTAATTTTTAAAATTAGCACCAAAAACTTATTAATTCCCTTTTTTTTTTTTTGACTTACATTAGAGAAAAAAATGTGGAGTATGTCCAGAATACTAAACGTTTCTTTTGGAGTGAACTGATGCTGAGAAAATACTATTTGTTGGTTTTGTTGTGTGTGTGTTTTTTTTTTTTAGAGACAGGGTCTTGCTATGCTGCTCAGGCTGGCCTTGAACCTCCTGGGCTCAAGCTGTCTTCCCACCTCAGCTTCCTGTGTAGCTGGTACTACATGCACTTGTTTTGTTTTGTTTTGTTTTGTTTTGTTTTAAAGTGCTTATGGTTGCCAATTCATTATGAATATGATACTTTTGTTTAAACTATTTAAATACTGTTTAGAGGAAACTCACGTGGATACAATCATAATTTAATAATTCACATTATGTCTGTGCTCATCCTGTTGACATGTAAACAGATTAAGGCCACAAATAAGAATGCTAGATGAAATTTTTCTAATTCATTAATATTAGAAAGTAACCAGTTGGCCACTGAAATAAACACTAATCTTCAGTGTTGTGAAGTCCCAGTTTAAAGTTTCTCAGGATGTTTGCGTTTCAATGTTAACGTTTGTTCTCATGCCCAGCTTTTACTGTATGCTTTTTCCAAAGACTGTGAAATTCTGGTATTATTGGGATATTGGGGCAGGAGGGAGGAGTGGCAGATGAGATATCTATATCTCAAATGCCTTTCTGGAATCCTTTTTTGTTCCATTTCCCAGAATATGGCTGTGTTTTCATTTGATCGTTACAAAGGGTGGTTGTTTAACTTTGGTGTTAATGTAATTTATTTGACATTTCAAACTCTTTTCAAACTAACTTGATCAATATTGAGGCTTTTTTTCCATATTAGCCAGAAAGCAGATACTAGTTTTGGTAAATGACTTCTCTAAAGAGAACACTATGATTTAAAAAGACTAGCACTCAAGGACAAATATGGAATTAAATAATTTTTCTGAGTAGACCTGTGTTCTCTGTTTCAAGTATGGAACAGCAGAATGATTCAGTTTGTATGAAAGATAATAACTTTTTTATTGAAAAACTTGTAAAGGGGAAAGTCTTGCTGCATCCTTGAGCCAGGAATCAAGGTCTCCATTGTTATTCTAGCCCCATAGATGTTTTTACATAGGCGTAAGTTTCTAAAGCTTTTATATGCAGTACAGTAATGAGGCAGGAATTTAATATATTCATTATTGGAAATGAGTCTTGTAATTTAAAGACAAAAGCTTGTTTTGAGAAATAATACTCATATACCTGCTGTAACTGAATGTCACTACTCTTTTTCCTGTTGTGTTTTGCCACAAATTTTATTTTGAATTGTAAAGATTTGAAACTGTTAAAATTAGCCATTTATATTTTGAATAAAAGGGGTGTGATTATTTCAAATAAAAACCGTTTTAGCATGCAAAGAATAACTTGCACAATGAATAGAATATATGTTGATTAAGGTTTAGGGTCAAGAGGTATTTCTGTAATCTGGTAGAAAAGTTTTCTCCTCAGGATGTAACCTTTGGGGCATGAGGGAAGACCAGTTTGGTTCAAATGATTTAAGACCCTGATGTGGTAGCACGACTTATTCCAATACTTCTTAAATATGGTTAACATCTCAGCACACAGATATACATCATCTTGTGTTGTTAACTAAAGGGTACATGGCCACCCTCTAAGAAGCAGGTCAAAAGGGATGATGGCTCATCCTTTCCTTCCTTAAAAAATAGGAGAAGAAAGTCAATACTTTCTAATAGGTTTTGATATTATAGGATCACTTTCTGGTGTCTTGCTCCAATCTGCTGCTTCTCATTATGTGAATATATTTGGTAAATTTTAATTTGCATTGATAGCATGTTGGGCATTGTTTTTGGAAGCTAAGATTTTCCTTGTTCTTCTTCAAGAAAACCTCTGATTTGTGGAACATTAATATAAAAATAACTTATTTTGTGTCTACCTCAGTGAAGGTACTGGAATTATAGGACCACTCACTTTTCATATACTTTAGATTTGGGGGGAGACCATGATGAAATAAGATGAATTACATATACTTGGCCATGCATTTCTTCCATTTCTTCTGAATAATATTACTTACACATTTAAGTTAAATATTAGAATTATACATTATTCTCTTGAATTGGGAAGGTTTATTTTTTAACATATGTCTTCTTATAGCCAAAGGCAAATATTTATAATAAGACTGTATGTTCACATAAGGTGATTGTATAAGGTTTTGTCACTAACTTTAAATCTTCACTAGAGTATATAAAGAATACTTTCCAAAAAAAGTTTTAAATATTATTAATAAATATGGTTCTTAGGTAATTAAATATTTCACACCCAAAAAAAATAAAAAGGTGATATGATTTAGAGTATGGTCTTTTCCCCCCACCAGTTGCTTTTATGTTCTTTTTAGGTAAGGTTCACTTATAAAGTTTTAAATCGTAATGCATGGATCATTAGTTTTATTGTAGAACTGTACACATATTTTATTATTTCAGTTACCACTGTTGGGAATAGGACCTGATAATATTTGAAGTGTCTGAGATTCACATTTGTCCTTTCAGTGTCAGGGGTTAGCTTGCCAGAGAAGGGAAAATATTGGCTATAATCACATGAGCACAAAAGGAACATCAACAGTCATAATTTATATTATTTACATATTTCCATCAAATCATCTTAGCCATTTTATGCCAATTGGTTGGATTTCCCAGTGCTTATTACGAATGCATCAGGAAGTCTTAACAATTGGTGTCAACAGGATTCTTTATAATGGTTGAATTCTCATCATAGTTTGATTTTTGTTTGTGTTTTTGTTTGTGTTCTTTTTGTTTGTTTTTAAATACTTTTAGCCCTGACTTGAAAAACAATCCAGTTGATGAAAGTGAGGTGCAAACAGCAACTGATAGTCCCTCTGTTAAACCTAATGTGCTTGAAGAAGAAAGTACTCCCAGCATTCAAACAGAAACTTTAGTACAGCAGGAAGAGCCTTGTGAGGAAGAACCTGAAAAAGCAACATGTCATTCTGACTTTGCTATTGAAACTTTGGAGCTTGAAACTCAAGGAGAGGAGGTCAAAGAAATTCCTTTTGTAGCATCCACTCCAGCCAGTGTTGAACAATTCACTGAAAATGCCGAGGAGTGTGCTTTAAATCAGCACATCTTTAACAGTGACTTGGAGAAGAAAGAGGCAGAAATTGTTAGCCCTAAAACAGCATTGTTACCATCTGACAGTGTGTTTATAGAAGAAAGGAACATCAAAGGAATTCTAGAAGAATCTCCATCTGAAGCAGATTTCTTTTCTGGAATTACACAGACTATGGTAGAAACTGTAGCTGAAGTAGAAAAACATGAAACTGTTTCAGAAATATCGCCATCAACTTGTATTGTGACGTTAGTACCGGGAATTTCCCCTGGGGATGAGAAGACAGTGGATAAAAAGAGTATTTCTGAAAAAAAAAGTAACATGGATGAAAAGGAGGAGAATGAATTTAATACTAAGGAAACCAGAATGGATCTTCAAATAGGAACAGAGAAGGCTGAAAAGAATGAAGGTAGGATGGATGCAGAAAAGGTGGAAAAGATTATGGCAGCAGTGAAAGAAAAGTCTGCAGAAAACACTTTATTCAAGGCATACCCAAATAAAGGAGTGGGTCAGGCTAATAAGCCTGATGAAACTAGTAAAACTAGCATTCTGGCTGTATCAGATGTATCTAGCAGTAAACCAAGCATCAAGGCTGTTATGGTCTCTTCTCCTAAGGCAAAAGCTACAGTTTCAAAAACTGAAAATCAAAAAAGTTTAACAAAATCTGTGCCCAGAGATCAAATAAATGCTGAAAAGAAACTTTCAGCCAAAGAATTTGGTCTGCTTAAACCTACAAGTGCCAGGTCAGGCTTGGCAGAAAGCAGCAGTAAATTCAAACCTACTCAGAGCAGTCTTACCAGAGGAGGCAGTGGAAAGATCTCAGCCCTGCAAGGCAAGCTTTCTAAACTGGATTACAGGGACATAACAAAACAATCTCAGGAAACGGAGGCTAGACCTTCCATCATGAAACGGGATGACAGCAACAATAAGGTGAGGAGGGTAGGAAGAATGGCGCAGTGTGTCTTTGAAGTGCTTAGCTCCGCTGCTGTAGCTATGGAGTAGGAGATGTAATTTTGTTTCATACTTTCATCTCCTCACTCTACCCCAGAAGCTTCCATTTCCTTTTCTTAAATGATTCCATTGTTTAAGCCAGTAGACATTTAGAGTATTAAGCTCAAGTTCATAATTTATTGACAAGTTTGAAAAGCATTATTTGGATACAATTTGGAAACAACTGTGGTTTAAAAAAAAAGTCTGCTGTGAATCTCCTAAGGTGATTTACCACTCTGCTTCTGAATGGGAAACTGTTTCCTCTCTTAAATTGAAGCTTCCTTTGTCAGGTCACTGATTGCCTAACTAGACATTGTGGGACGAAAAGATCAGTAAAACTGAAGTTAACTACAACTTGTAGAGACTGTGCCTATACTGTTTAGTGACTGTTGACTTAGTTTTGTATACGTGTTAATTTGCATAATTGACTGTATTTGGGTAATGTTTACTGGGTTTTTTTTTTTTTGTTTTTTAGAACATTAGTAATCTGGTTGTAAATTCTGTTTTTCTGTATTTCTTATTTACTATTTCAGACTTTGACTGAGCAAAACACTAAGAATCCTAAAAGCACTACTGGTAGAAGTTCCAAATCTAAAGAGGTAAAAAATGGATCACAGACCTTAACCCTTCTTTTTCATCTCCATAGTTCATCTATCTTACAACTTGTGCCTGCCTTAACAACGTTAGAGAGTAAGCATATAGAGCAAGGGATAGGAATGAGATGTTTCATTTTTAACTTATCTCTAATTCTACCATTAATTTACTTTTTGACCTTGAGCTAGTCTAAACACCTTGTGTTCTTGGGGTCAGGGGGGTGGGGGCGCAAAATGTTATACAGGGACAGAAAGAGAGTATAGTAGGGAAATACCTCCAATCTCATATTGACAGGAATAGGTTGTAGACACAGAAAAAATTATATATGTAAAAGAGACTGACATTTGACTTGAGTCATCCTCATTTTGTTAAAACAGGTTATCCTTTTGGCTGTAATTGAGCCTTAAGTGGATGGTCTCTAAGATTTACTTTACTGGTACCAAGTTCCATTGTCAAACATATTTTATATTTAGTTGTTATTTTAGGTTTTTACCATTCGTAGAATTTTTTTTCAGTCATTTTACTTTTCTTATCTGGTAGGGGATAAATTTGGGCCTATGTCGTTGGGGCAAGGAGAAATGTTACTAGTTTTAAGCAGAAATAAGGATTATGGCTACTAAAGCAGAAGTAAGGATTACGGCTACTTCATTTTGCTTTGTTAACTTGATACTGCAATCGCTTGCAGATACTCTCCCTAGAAATTACAGGGTACATATTCTAATGTCGTTATTATATATAATAGCAGTTGATCATTGGTAACACACTAAGTGTATAGGAGCCCCGGTAGGAATTTATCTTCTTTACTATTGACAGCATTGAAAAAATTACAGATACTGTTCTTTTCAAATACAGTTATATTAGGCATTGAGTCTTAGTAATAATTTTTTCATACAACTTTCTCAAAATGTAACCATTATATTTCTTTTATTATTATTATTACTACTATTATTATTATTATTACTATTTTGCAATGAAGTTTTGCTCCTGTCCCCCAGGCTGGAGTGCAAAGGCACGATCTCGGCTCACTGTAGTCTCTGCCTCCTGGGTTCAAGTGATTCTCCTGTCTCAGCCTCCCAAGTAGCTGGGATTACAGGCGCCTGCCACCACGCCCAGCTGATTTTTATATTCTTGGTAGAGACGGGGTTTGACCATGTTGGCCAGGCTGGTCTCAAACTCCTGACCTCAATCGATCGGCCTCCCAAAGCGCTGGGATTACAGGCATGAGCCACCACGTCTGGCCTGTATTTCTTAAAATATGTATTCTATATATAATTAATTAATGTGTAATCAGTATATACTGATAAATAGACTAATTAGCTGTTTACTTTCTAACTATATTTGAGGTGCTTTTAGAAGTCCAGTAAGTCTCCTAGAACACTTATTAGATGTTTGACATATGGAACAGTACCTCCTTTGTATTGTCTGACAAATACTTTAAATGTATTTTTATGTGTCATACTTCAAAACTCATCATTTAGGAAATGTAATCTTAATGAATTGAAGTAAAAGTGAAATTAGGTTGATATTGTTAGGATTTTACCTTTGGCTTATACTTTGTGAATTTATAGCTAAGTCATTTGTGGGGCTTTAAAAAAAATAACTCTTAATTTTAGCCTTTAGGAAACCTAATTTGCACTGAAATTCTCCCACATGATCTTCATGCACATTTATTGTGACTATTTGGAATCTAACCAGTGGTCAAAATTTGTTTATAATACTATGATTTTTAACTTTCCAGCAGGAACCATTATTTCCATTTAATTTGGATGAATTTGTTACTGTGGATGAGGTTATAGAAGAAGTGAATCCTTCTCAAGCCAAGCAGAATCCACTAAAGGGAAAAAGGAAAGAAACTCTCAAAAATGTTCCTTTCTCTGAACTGAACTTAAAGAAGAAAAAGGGGAAAACTTCTGCCCCTCGTGGTGTTGAGGGAGAACTATCTTTTGTAACACTGGATGAGATTGGGGAAGAGGAAGATGCAGCTACACATCTAGCACAAGCTCTAGTCACTGTGGATGAAGTAATTGATGAAGAAGAACTAAATATGGAAGAAATGGTAAAAAATTCAAATTCACTTTTTACATTAGATGAATTAATTGACCAAGATGATTGCATTTCCCACAGTGAACCTAAAGATGTTACTGTTCTGTCAGTGGCTGAAGAACAAGATCTCCTCAAACAGGAACGCTTGGTAACTGTGGATGAAATTGGAGAAGTGGAAGAGCTACCTTTGAATGAGTCAGCAGACATAACTTTTGCCACTTTAAATACTAAAGGAAATGAAGGAGATACTGTAAGGGATTCCATTGGCTTCATTTCTTCTCAGATGCCCGAAGACCCTTCTACTTTAGTTACTGTAGATGAAATACAAGATGACAGCAGTGATTTGCATTTAGTGACTTTGGATGAAGTAACTGAAGAGGATGAAGACTCTCTGGCTGATTTTAACAGCCTTAAAGAAGAACTTAATTTTGTTACTGTTGATGAAGTTGGAGAGGAGGAAGATGGAGATGATTTAAAAGTTGAATTAGCACAAAGCAAAAATGACCATGCCACAGATAAAAAAGGGAATAGAAAGAAGAGAGCTGTGGACACAAAAAAGACAAAACTTGAAGCCTTGTCCCAAGTGGGTCCAGTAAATGAGAATGTTATGGAAGAAGATCTAAAAACCATGATTGAAAGACACTTAACAGGTAGATAATTGGAAGGGGTAGTCTTTTTGTTTTATAAGGGGATTACATTTAAAATTAATTTTAAAATACATGTTGTGGCATTACCAATAATGTCACCCAGTATTGATATTAGAGGCCAACAGACAGTTAAAAGTCAACAATAAATTTTTCAAAGAAATGTGTACAAGTTTCACAGTTTTTTAAAGTTACACAGCAGAACTTGGTCCAGGTTATACTTCAAGAAAGGATGACAAAAAAACAGAAAACAAACTAAAGTAACCAAATTAGAATTGAAATGAAAATGATATATTTGTATTGTGGGAAAAAGACAACTTTTGATAAATAGAAGAACATTTACATCAGATTGCCTTCCAGTTTTTGCTTAGACTTAGGATTAAGAACTATTTATAAAGGAACTATTTTATTTTAAAGTAATATGGTAATGATACAGAATAGTAGGGCAGCTCACTTTCCGAACTTGAGGGAGATAAACATAATTTCCATTAAGAAAATCTTGAAGCCAAGTATTGTGGCTCACATCTGTAGTCTCAGCACTTTGGGAAGCCGAAGTGGGAGGATCGCTTGAGGCCAGGCGTGTGACACCAGTCTGGGCAGCCTAGCAAGACTCCATCTGTACAAAAAATAAATGAGCCAGGGACAGTGGCATGCGTCTGTGGTCCCAGCTGCTTTGGAGACTGAGGCGAGAGGATCGCTTGAGCCCTGAAGGTCGAGGTTGTGACGAGCTATGGTTGTGCCACTGCACTCCAGCCTTGGTAACAGTGTGAGCCACTTTGTCTCCAAAAAGAAGAAGAAAAACCTGAAAGATTTAATTCACCTAAGAATAAAATACTAGGAAGGTCCCACAGGCTTATGGAACAAATTAGGAAAACATAGACACCATGAGAAAAGAAGTTAGAAAAGCATAGTTATTTGGAAAATGATAACTGGGAACAAAAGGAAATGCTTAGATTAAACTGAGTATTTTAAAATAGAATTCTTCTATTTTATATTAGCAGTAGGCTTCCCACCCAGATTTGGGTATTTTTTGCAAAAATGTATAATGGTGATTCAGACAGTATAATATGTTTAATTTAAAGCAATTTAAAATCTGTTACTAGAGCAATAAATTAGGACTTTCTTTTTAAAGCTAAAACTCCAACCAAGAGAGTTAGAATTGGGAAAACTCTGCCATCAGAAAAAGCTGTTGTGACAGAACCAGCAAAAGGTGAAGAGGCCTTCCAGATGAGTGAAGGTAAAGCAGGATTGTTGGAATGGGAAGGAAAGTTACACAACACAAGAGAGTAGTTGAAGTTTTACAGATCTAGCTAAGAAGAAAAGTAGAAAATCAGTGGAATGGAGCAGGGGTGGTTATTAGATGTGGGTAAGATTTTGATCTTTGTAATGTAGAGAGAATGGATTATTGATATTAGAATGTGACAGATTAGAGGAAATGATCTTCGAAAGGTTTTCTGACCATGTTGCAGCATCAGAGAGAAATTATTTATTAACTGGCTATTATTTGTGGACCTTGCTATATGGATGCTTCTAAGTAGCCAGCCAATGAATTAAACAAGAAATCTTAATAGCATTTATAAAATTTAACTTGAAACAAATAAGGAAATGTCTAGTGAGAGATAATACTTTAGTCACTCAACCAGATATTTGTCATATTCATTGTATTTGGCATCTTTCATAACAGTGTTAAAAAGGGTAGACGAAAGTACATAGCTCCTGCTCTCAAGGGGTTTATTGATTCAGAGAGGTTAAGCAAAAAATCACCTTACCAGTATGATTTAAATAGAGCACTATAAGGATATCACTTTTACCATTCTTTTTGTAGCACCCTCATTGCCCTCTTTCTTTCCTATCCTGTCTTCTCTAAAGAAAACTTACCAAGTATGATTTGGTCCAAGGAGTTAATTGAATTTGATTTCAGGTGGGCTGTCAGTGCTGCTCCCAATATATTAGAGGTCTCCTTCCTTTACTATTTCCTAACCAGATGTAAAAGTAGCTTTTTCCCCACTCTACATCACCTAGCCCGTTTCTCACTGGATGTCCTTGCTTTCGTTTTTATTTCCCAGAGTAAATCTAGGATCTCCCTTGTCTACCAACTTATATTTTGCTTTGTACACATAAAATTTGGCCAAGTTTTTCCCATTGAAAGAAATATCCCTTTGACCTTGAAATCTCTCTAGCTCCTATCTTTCCTCCTTGCTTTTAGAGCAAGACATCTAGAAAGAACCACCTACTTTTACGTCTTAATTTCCCATTGAACTGGATGTATTTTGGTTTCTTTCTCCTGCCGCCTTCCTGAAAATGATGTTGATGACCCCCAATAGGTTGTTGTCAAACATGATTTTTTAAAGTGTTTTCTTCTTAAGTTAGTCTTACTCTACTTTCCCACATGATTGGTTACTTTTGATAATGCTCTCTCTTGAAGCTCTTTGCCAATTCATGGTCAAGTGGGTATTCCTTCTTCCTTGTCTATTCTTTTCCATAACCAATCTTTGATAACCAAGCTATAGGTGGTAGTTCAGTAATTAGATTCTCGCATGATTTCACGAGGTCACTCCCGGACTTCAGAATTTCTGTATGGTAGGGCAACTTTAGCAATCAGCTTGCTAAGAACTACCTCATTGCAACCAAGTAATATAAAAGGATGATTTAGTTACTGCTTACGTAACAATATATTTCTGCTAATGAACAATATGTTTTGACAAAAGGACCCAGCTTAAGAAAAAGTCATTTTTCCACACAATTGTAAACCTAAATCATTTATTTTAATTTATTTTAATTATATAATTTTATTATATGTTATATATTATTAAGATAAATGTGCCTTTGGAGTGGCAGGAACAGATATGTTTGGAAAAGTTTATTACCCTGATGAAGAAATAAACAATTATAGAAAGAGATTGGAGGCAAGGAAACCAGATTATTTTAACCATCAAGTTAAGAAAAGGATGATACCTTTTTCTTATTGACTGTAGGACTTGATCAGTAAAATGTGAGGAGTAAGAGTAAGTAATGATTTCAAAGTTCCTGGCCATCCCCTCAGGGAATACTAAAGAGTAGCCCAGATGTATGGAGGGAACACTGAACTTGAAGTCACAAAGTCTTCGTTCCACCCTGTGTCACTCACTAGCTATGCAACCTTGGGCATATCTGTTTATTACCTCTTTTGATTGTGCTTTCTCCATCTCTGAAGAAGTAGGGATGGGATAATAATGATTTGACCTATCTTACATGAGATAAAAGCTAAATGATTATATATGTAAAAGGGTTTTGTCAAGTATTAGGCAACAGTAAGGCATTTCAGCTACTGAGGGTAATCAGAATTGCTTGGAATCAGTCTTCATTTTTGTCTGTCCCCAAGATCATAGTATGCAGTCTGCTAACATTGAGTGCTGCTTACGTGTTACTCACTTTGGTGGGCTTTAACATTTATATTAATAATTTTACTTGTGATTCTAACAGGGGTCTTAGGCTATCAGTTTAGGCTCAATTTTCTAGGTTGGAAGGGCCTCAGTATTGGGCCATGGAATCAATTTCTGCTGGTACCCTTTTCCCTGAATCTCCACTCTGCTCACCTTAGCACTTTGCATATATAAGTTCTCTTGCCAGTAACGATAGGACTTGTATTAGTCTTTAAATTCTGCCTGGAACATATATAAATAAAATTTGCTGTTAGCTTTAGACTGTATTCCTAAATCCATTTGAATGGATTTACCCATTTATTCCTCACATTAAAGAATCTTGGAGAACATTGTGCAAAGAATGGCCAGATGGGATTAACCGAGGGGGGTTTTCTCTCAGTTTTAAGGTAAGAATTATCCAATGTTAACTTTACAAAGTCTGTAAATCTATTCTGAATAGCTTTTTTTCCTTGAAAAATTTTAGTTGATGAGGAATCTGGATTAAAGGATTCAGAACCAGAGCGAAAACGCAAGAAGACTGAAGACTCTTCTTCAGGCAAATCAGTGGCATCTGATGTCCCTGAGGGTAAAGTTAAAATGACATTTTTTTCTTACCTATATGAAATAAAAATTCAACACCATAATGAGTATTCTATTGTTCAGATGAGTAATTGGGTAACCTTGCCTGCACTGTCATTTAATAGTGGAAATTTGCATGTTTTACACAGTGGCATTTTTGAAGACAGCTTACTGGGCTGTTTTTACCTGAGAAGGATATTTTTACTGCACTCTTGAAATCTGGGATGTATCTCCTGTTTTATTCCTGGTACTTTCTTTGCCACTCTGGTGAGAATTGAGTTATACTTGCCCAGGCAGAAAGTCACTCCAGTTAAGCAGAACATGCTGAAAGTCTTTGCTAGCCGACTTTGTTCATGGTCAGCTAAGGTGAGCTGAGGGGGACCTTATTCAGCCAGCATACTCCTCAATCAGACAGTTGCCCAACATTCTACCTCTTCTCTCTCTTTTATTTTAACGGGATTCCTAAAAGGTTTATTTTTATTGTATTTTATTTTGAGACAGGGTCTCACTCTGTCGCCCAGGCTGGAGTGCAGTGATGTGATCTCAGCTAACTCCCAGGCTCAAGCAGTCCTCTCACCTCAGCCTCCTGAGTAGCTGGGACTACAGTCATCTACCATCACACCTGGCTAATTTTTGTATTTTTGGTAGATACAGGGTTTCACCTTGTTGCTCAGGCTGCTCTCAAACCCCTGAGCTCAAGCAGTCTGCCTACCTTGGCCTCCCAAAGTGCTGGGATTACAGGCTGGAGCCACCTCAACTGTTAGGTTCTTTTTTTTTTTTTTTTTTTTTTTTTTTCTTGAGACGGAGTCTCGCTCTGTTGCCCAGGCTGGAGTGCAGTGACGCAATCTTGGCTCACTGCAGGCTCCGCCTCCCGGGTTCATGCCTTTCTCCTGCGACAGCCTCCCAAGTAGCTGGGACTACAGGTGCCCGCCACCACACCTGGCTAATTTTTTGTATTTTTAGTAGAAATGGGGTTTCACCGTGTTAACCAGGATGGTCTCGATCTCCTGACCTCGTGATCCGCCCGCCTCGGCCTCCCAAAGTGCTAGGATTACAGGCGTGAGCCACCGAACTGTTAGGTTCTTATGTAATGACTTGGTATTCTGAAGGATTATTGAACAGTTCTTTGTTATCTGAAGATTCTCCTTGGGAATCTATTCAACTTGGCATTATACCAAAGCAGTGGCATACTGCCTTTCCCTAGAGGCTCTGGAATATTACAGAATGTGTTAACGAAATAAAAACTTACGTTTTCTGATTAAAATTACTACTTTTGATCCCTAAATTTATAGCAGTGTGTACTGTTCTTACATTTAAGTATATACTGTGCTTAATATTTTTGTCATGTTTAAATAAATTGATGAAGGCCCGTTGTGGTGGCTCACGCCTGTAATCCCAGCACTTTCGGAGTCCAAGGCAGGCAGATCCTATAGGGGAGGTCGGGAGTTCGAGACCAGCCTGGGCAACATGGTAAAAACCCATCTCTACTGAAAATACAGAATTAGCCGGGCGTGGTGGCGTGCACCTATAATCATAGCTACGTGGGAGGCTGAGACAGGAGAATCACTTGAAACCAGGAGGCAGAGGTTGCAGTGAGCTGAGATCGCACCACTGCACTCCAGCCTGGACGACAGAGTGAGACTTCGTCTCAAATAAATAAATAAAATAAATTGATGAACACAACTGGAGATTAATTATTGTTAATTTTCTTATTTTCTTATCCCCTAGAATTAGACTTTCTCGTACCTAAGGCTGGATTCTTCTGTCCAATTTGTTCCCTATTCTACTCAGGTGAAAAAGCAATGACAAATCACTGCAAGAGTACACGTCATAAGCAAAATACTGAGGTAATTTTTAAAATTCTTTAAATTTTAAAAATTTAAGAATTTTAAAATTCTTAAAAATTAAAATTTAAAAATATTGAGGTGTTGTTAATTGTCTTAGAATCAAATTATTTATCCACCCCAAACGTACATTTTCCCCCCCTTTAGGAGAATGTTTATGCCAGTTTATTCCTCTTAAGTCCTGTTTTCTCGTTCAGTGTACCTTGCCTGTAATTTCTAGTCTTTATTCCTTTTCCTTGAACAGCAACATTTGCCAGAGTAGATTCTGCAGATCACTAAGTCTCATATGACATTCCATTATTAAAGAAACTGCGTATTTTGATGACCTCTTCAGTCATGTAGACATTAGCACTTTATTAAAGTTTCTAAATTGTCTAGCCGAAATGAATCCGCTTAACTTCATGCAACTCATTTATTAAACTGATTTAATCACAAAACCTTTTAAATTGTACTCATCTTTAAGAAGTGTTACTCTAGAGAATCATCATTAGCCATAATTGAAGTGGTGGTTCTAGTTCCTGCTGAATATTTGAGAATTTTGTACATCCTCTCTGTTGAATTTGTGGCACAGACACTCATCTAATGCTGGATGCTTATTTAATCTCCTCATCAACTTCATGAGGTAGATGCTATTATTTCAATTTTAAGGATGAGAAAACAGACTTAAGGAGGTTACGTATCTAAACCCAAGGGCACATAGCTAGTAAGTAGCAGACCTAGGATTTGAACTCAGCTCTATTTCATTCTAGGCCCAAGCTCTTATACATTGTGCTTTGCTACCTGTGTGCTTAACTTAGTTCGTCATGTCACTTTTCCATTTAAAACCTTCTAGTAGCTTCATATTGCACTTGGTCTAATATCCAAACTTCTTATTTTGGGTCTTTAAAGCCCTGCATGATCTGATTCTTTTCTACTTCTCTGAACTCAGTTTTTTTTTTGCGTTCTGTGTTTCAGCTTTTCTGGCTCTCTTTGTTCTGTTTTTCATACATGAGAGGCCCATTGCTGCCTTTGCACCTTTATATTGCTGTTGTTTTGCCCCCTCCCAGTCTTACTTGCATGGCCAGTTCTTCATGTTTTTTGTCTCAAATATCAGTTCCCCAGAAAGGTCTTTGCTTAAGAAAGACCTAGCTAAGTAGAACCCCCCAAAAAGTTCAACCTCAGTTACCTTGTTGCTGTGTCTTTAAAGTACTTACCACCACCCCCAAACTATTTTATTTTTTTATTTTATTGTTTCTCTTCTCCCATTAGAGTGTAAGCTCTATGGTATAAAAAATCCTATCTGTCCTGTTGCCCACTGAATCCTCAGGCACCAAGCGTAATACCTGGTGTATCATAAACATCAAATGACTGATGAATGAAAGGAAGAAATGTTTATATAAGGCACTGTGTTTATAATACTTTGCAGGATCAGTTTCTTTTAAATTATAAATATACAGTAGATAAGTTTGCACACATAGCAAAATAATGTCTAATAAGTATTTTATATTGCAAATTGCTTTTAACAGAAATTCATGGCCAAGCAAAGAAAGGAAAAGGAGCAGAATGAGGCTGAAGAAAGAAGCTCTAGGTGATTGGGGGAAAGTGGAAAGAATTATACTAGAAATTTCTTTAGGGTCCAGTTGATTTGTGTATTTTTGTTATCATTTAATTTGTAATTTTCATTTCAGAAGCAAATATTCGTGTTGTACAAATTTCTGATTGCCCTAAATGTAGAGAGACTGATGGGGAAAGTATGATGGGTTTGATTTTTATATCAAATCATCAGGCATGGAGAAATATCTTTTAGAAGTGTTAAAATAAATGTTCCTACTGTATATTTAAAATACCATCTGTGTTTGTGGCTGATTTTTTAAAGACTTGCTTGCCTCTTATTGCAGACAAAAGTTTTTCACTACAACTCCTGTGATTTGGGATGTTTGGGGATTCTTCATGTATCACTGGAAGTCATAGCATGACAGTATTTTACTTGGCTTCAACCATTCATGTATATACAGGTCATAGGTTTCTTAAAATTCAGTTTTTTTCTGGATAAAATTAGATTACAGCATGTTTTCCCCAGATAGGTTTGAATGAAACTTTGCTTGATTTTTATATGTATTGGAAAGGTATTTTTTCTGTTTCTGGTAACACTTGCTGTTTCTGCCAGAACCCATTTAAGGTAACACCAAGCTGCTCATTTATTATTAGCTTGAATCCGCAGAGCAGCTATTACTTCTGTGGACCACCAGAGTAGCTTTTTAAACCATTTGAATTATAGTTGAATATGTTTATAAGAGGTTTTAAGGGCACAAAAAATAATTGAATGGCTAGCAGGTGATGGAAATAGCCCTATACTTTTAAGTTTTTAGATTGAGCCATTCTTCAGACATAGTCTGCTTACTTATAATTGTTTTAGTATTTGATGCCTCAAGATAGAGTACACCAATTAATAATACAAAGAGGATGAATGGAGGGGAACAAGAACAACAAAACCCCTACTTTTTTTAGATCTCTTATTTCCATCACAGCACAAGAGAGACAACACAGTCAGCTTTGAAGGACTTGGAGAACAAAAGACAGCACCTCTTTGTCACCTCCTATGAAACTCACTGTTTTAAAACCTTATAGGTGAATCTGTCAAGAGTTTGTTGGAATTAAAACCTTATAGGTGAATCCGGATAATCAGAGGGAGAAGAGCTGTTAAAAGATTGTAGAATAAGGTGCCTGTAAACTACAGAAACACAGTCATTGTGAATAAGAATCTTACTTTTAAAGAATCTTCCTTTCTCCTCAGCTTGCTTTTGGAACTTTTGCAACTAGAGAAGTTATAAACTTCTTTAATCTTGTCTGGATCAGTCTTTTGAAATTGGGATTCTAAATTAGAATGAGAGGAGGAGCTGCTAAAGTATAAAAATGGCAGGGGTGATTTTTGTGTTTTATCCTAGTGACCAATGTTGACCATTAATTATACATTATAAATAATGTTTTTCTCTGGGACTTTTTGCACTTAATGCTGGTAATTTTTATCACAGGGCTTCAAATACAAAAGATTTATATGAGGTTTTCAGAAAATAAACATGTGCTCTTTGCATATAATTTTAGTGGTGTTCTTGACATTTTCAGAAAAATCTGCCTCCTTTAGTCACACCACACAAATGGAACATCATATACATAGTAGTTTCTGCTTATTAGTTGATTGAGGGATGTAATTAGGATTGCAGCTGACTTAATTTTCTTTTCTTTTTTTTTTTGAGACAGAGTTTCGCTCTTGTTGCCTAGGCTGGAGTGCAGTGGCGTGATCTTGGCCCACTGCAACCTGTGCCTCCGGGGTTCAAGCGATTCTTCAGCCTCAGCCTCCCGAGTAGCTGGGCCTACATGCGTGTGCCATCACACCTGGCTAATTTTGTATTTTTTAATTTTTATTTCTTTTTAGTAGAGACGGGCTTTCTCCAGGTTGGTCAGGCTGGTCTTGAACTCAGCATCTAGACTCCAAGGCAAAAAAAGTTTACATTCATGATGCTCTCTATAAAAGTTTTTAGATTTTATTACCCTTTCTGGCATTAGAATGCTGTGGAAACTTGCCTCTCCAAACTTACTCCTTTTTAATCCTTCTTTAAAAAACATTTATAGGGGAGTCAGGTTTTTAAAACTTAAATTTTTAATTTTACTAATTTGTTATTTGATTGTGGAAAATGTCAAGCATATTAAGACAATAAGATAATTACCCTCATACACTGGTTTCAATAATTATCAACTGAAGGCCAGTTATGTTTGTGTGTGTGTATCTCCACTCCCAGCTCTCTTGTATTACTTTAAATCTCAGTATGTTTTACTCGTTAATTGTGTATTTCTAAAATGGATAAGGGTTCTTTTTAACATAACCAGTACCATTAAAAATATCTCTTATTTTATAGTTTGGTTCAGATTTTCAGCTGTTTCATAAGTCTTTTTTTTTTTGTGGTGGTTGCTTTACTAAGTCTGAATCCAGATTCAGATAAGATCCATACATTGTGACTGGCTGGTAGGTCTTTTAAATTATACCATTTTGAATATATAGGTTCTTCCCTCCCTCCTTATCTCCTTCCCTCCTTCCCTCCTTGTAATTTATTTGATATAGAAGCTAGATTCTTGACTCTGCCAAGCAGTGCTGCTCCAGATGTCTTTGGACCCAGTGCAGTGCCAGATCAGAAACTGTAGTACTAGTTTATGATTACTTAAGTACGGAAATTGAGAGTTTCTAGAAACATTTTGACAGTGATTTTATATTCGTTTATTGAATCTTACAATTTAAAAAAATGGAGTTTGTATGTTTTTGTGGGGCTTTTTAAATTTTTGTCTTTTTTTTTTTTTTTGTACTTTACAGAATAATTGGTCTATAGTTAATTGAAAATTAGGGAGAAAAAGAAAACTGATGAAGCACATAGTTTGAGAAGCACTGTTGACAGATTTCCCCAGGTCTGACTTTGTTGCTTGCAACCATGTAGTACCTTTAATGTGTCCCTTGCCCTCTCCGTAGCTTATAAATTGGTGAGTGAATATAGACACTTGATTAGAGTTTGTTTTTTTCTTTCTTTCTTTTTGATAAGACTACTTTAGGCAGTGATGTGGTCTTCCTGATAGGAGGCGCAAACGGATTGCTTTCTTTGGGTTTGAGTAGCAGCTGATGCTTAGTTTTGATCCACTTATTCATTAGGGGTTGCAAAATAATGATATCTTAATTCTATATCCCTGTTTCATGTGTAAGCAGGAATATTTCTCTGCAAGGAGAAACTCTCCCTCATCTGCTCTTTGGCTACTTAGTGGTACGGTTTGTGTAAGAAACACACAGATACGGGATGTTTTTCCTTTACTTACCTGTTTTTTTCAGAATGAGTTGATTCTTTGGCATCCACCAACTGTGATAAATTTTTTTCTTAAGCATTAGTATGAACTTGTGAATTTTAACATACTTGGTGTTTGAAACCTCTGCAGTATTAGTGTTATTGATCCTCATATGTCCCACATTTGATTTGATTCCTCATTTCTACTAGTAGTTACCTGTATGTCAAGATGTTTCAGGCTCACTTCTCCAGACCTGGGGTCAGCTATTTCTCTAAAGAACAGTGGCTAATTAGGGGTGTTCATTGCTTCTGGGCTGGTTATTACTTTCCCATAGATGGAACTTGAAGTGTATGTTTTGTTTTCTAGACCAGGGTTCTCACTCTGTTGCCCAGGCTGGAGTGCAGTGGCACAATCCTGGCTCACTGTAGCCTCAGCCTTCTGGGTTCAAGTGATTTCTCGTGCCTCAACCTCCCAAGTAGCTGGGACTACAGGCATGTGCTACCACACCTGGCTAGTTGTATTTTTAGTAGAGACAGGGTTTCACCATGTTGCCCAGGCTGGTCTCGAACCCCTGGCCTCAAGTGATCTGCCCGCTTTGGCCTCTCAATGCATCTGTTTTGTTTTTAAGTGAAAATTCATCATTATTTTACTGATTCTTCTGGTTCAAATTCATAACCTCTTCTATCTTAAATATAGGTCTTCTTTGTCCTGTGTCAGGTATTACAATTCTCCAGGACATCAGGATGATAGACATAAACTGTCACAGAATTGCTTAGCTTTTATCTCACCTTACATGCATCACAGTCACAATAACAATGCCAAGACCTTAACCAACAATGTGATTATTGAAAACAGTTAAAAAGAATTTTTCTGTTTTACTTTTGTTTTGTCCTTAGGGAATACATCATTAAGAATATACATTCAAATAGGGGAAGTCTCAAAGGAATTTTGTGTGTGTAGAACGGGGTACGTACTAACTAGGTGTATATATTTGTGGGTTACATGTGATACTTTGATACAGGCATGTAATGTGTGATAATCACATCAGGGTAAATTGGGCATCCATCACCTCAAGCGTTTGTCCTTTGTGTTTCAGACAGTCCAGTTATGCTCTTCAAATTATTTTTAAATGTACAATTAAAAAAAAAATTTTTTAAGGTCTCATTCTGTCACCCAGGCTGGAGTGCAGTGACACTATCTCAGCTCACAATAGCCTCAACCTCCCTGGGCTTAGGTGATCCTCCCACCTCAGCCTCTAGAGCAGCTGGGACTACAGGTTCATGCCACCATGCTCAGCTAATTTTTGTATTTTTTTGTAGAGATGGGATTTTGACATGTTGGCCAGGCTTGTCTTGAACTCCTGGCCTCAAGTGATCTGCCTACCTTGGCCTCCCAAAGTGCTGGGATGACAGGTGTGAGCCATTGCACTCAGCCTTATTTATTCTTTCTATTGTTTGTACCCATTAACCATCCCCCTTCTACCCCGACTACTTTTCCCAGCCTGTGGTAACCATCTTCCTACTTTCTGTCACCGTGAGTTCAATTGTTTTCATTTTTTAACTCCTACAAGTAAGTGAGAACATACGATGTTTGTCTTTCTGAAAGTGGCTTATTTGACTTAACATAATGACCTCCAGTTCCTCCTGTGTTATTGCAAATGACAGGATCTCATTCTCTTTTTTGTGGTTGAATGATCCTCCATTGTGTATATTGAACCATTTCTTAATCCATTCATCTGTTGGTGGACACTTAGATTGCTTCTAAATCTCGGCTATTTTGTATAATGCTGCAACAAATGTAGAAGTGCAGATGTATCTTCAATTTACTGATTTCCTTTCTTTTGGGTATATACCTAGGAGTGGGATTGCTGGATTGTAGGATAGCTGTGTTTTTAGTTTTTTGAGGAACCTCCAAACCGTTCTTCTTAGCGGTTATACTGATTTACATTCCCACCAACAGTGTACAAGTGTTCCTTTTTCTCAACATCTTCGGCTGCATTTGTTGTCGCCTGTCATAGATAAAAGCCATTTTAACTGGGGTGAGATGATACCTCATTGCAGTTTTGATTTGCATTTCTCTGATGATCAGTGATTTTGAGCACCTTTTCATACATCTGTTTGCCATTTGTATGTCTTTTGAGAAATGTCTATTCAGATCTTTTGCCCATTATTTTTATTGAATTATTAGATATATATTTTTTTTCTTGTAGAGTAGTTTGAGCTCCTTATATCTTCTGGTTATTAATCCTTTGTCAGATGGATGGTTTGCAGATGTTTTCTCCCATTCTGTGGGTTGTCTCTTTGTTAATTGTTTCCTTCACTTTGCAAAAGCTTTTTAACTTAATGTGATCCTATTTATTCATGTTTGCTTTGGTTGCTTGTGCTTGTGCGGTCTTTGCCACAAGAAGTCTTTGCCCACTCCAGTGTCCTGGAGAGTTTCTCCAGTGTTTTCTTGTAGTAGTTGCGTAGTGTGAGGTCCTAGATTTAAATCTTTAATCTATTTTGATTTTTTATATGGGGAAAGTTGGGGGCCTAGTTTTATTCTTCTGCATATGGATATTCAGTTTCCTCAGCACCATTTTTGAAGAGACCGTCGTTTCCTGAAGGTATGTTATTGGAACCTGTGTGAAAATGAATTTACTATAGATATATTGGATTTATTTCTGTGCTCTCTATTCTGTTCACTGGTCTATGTGTCTGTTTTTATGCCAGTACCATGCCATTTTTGTTACTATAGCTCTATAGTATAACATGATGTCAGGTAATGTGATTCCTCTGGTTTAGTTCTTTTTGCTTAGGAGAGCTTTGCCTATTCTGGTTCTTTTGTTGTGGTTCTGTATAAATTTTAAGATTGTTTTTTCATATGTGAAGAATATTACTGGTATTTTGATAGGGGTTGCATTGAATCTGCAGATTGGGTAGCATGAACACTGTAAAAATATATGAACACTTTAACAATAGTGATTTTTCTAATCCATGAACATGGATTATCTTTATTTTGTGTGTGCTCTTCAGTTTCTTGCATCAGTGTTTTATAGTTTCATTGCAGTGATCTTTGGCTTTTTTGGTTAATTCCTAGGTATTTTATTTTGTAGCTATTGTAAATGGATTATTTTCTTGATTTCTCAAAGGAAATTTATAAAACATAGAATTGAATGAAAATGAAAACAGAATAAACTCTGAGATGCATCTAATGAAATGCTGGGAGGGAAATAATATAGCACTAAGAGCTTAAATTATAAAGAAAGGTCTCAAATCAGTAATCTGAGTTTCTGCTTCAAGATACTAGAAAAGTTAGAATGAAGTAAATCCAAAGCAAACAGAAGGAAGGAAATGATAGAGCAGAAATTAATGAAATTGTAAACAGGAAAACAATAGAGAAAAATTAGTGAAACAAAAAGCTGGTCCTTCAAAAATAATAAAATTGATAAATCTACAAGATTGACTAAGAAAAAAAACACCCAAACCACTAATATGAATGAAATAGAAAAGATCATAACAGATCCTGCAGCCATGAGAACAAAAGGAGTACTGTGAACAACTCTACTCAAATACAACTTGGAAGAAATGGACAAATTCCTCAAAAATCAGAAAGTACTAAAATTTAGCCAGGATGAAATAGAGAACATGAGTAATTCTGAAACCATTAAAGATACTGAACTTGTACTGAGAGCATCCATGAAAAAGATAACCTGCAAGTCCTGATGGTTTCACTGGAGAATTTTACTGAACATTCAAAAGAAGGATTGATTTTGTACAACCTCTTCCAAAGAAAATAGAAGAGGGAACACTTCTCAACACCCTTATTTTTTTTTTTTTTTTTTTTTGAGACAGAGTCTCACTCTGTTACCTAGGCTGGAGTGCAGTGGCACAATCTCAGCTTACTGCAACCTGTGCCTCCTGGGTTCAAGTGATTCTCCTGCCTCAGCCTCCCGAGTAGCTGGGATTACATTTTATGAGGAACTTATTTCAGGCATGCACGACTGGTTCAATACTGGAAAGTCCGTTTAATTCACTGTATCAATAGGCTAAAGAAGAAAAAAATGAGTGTATCAATTCATTTAGAAAAGGCATTTGATATGAAAATCAGCACTTACTCATCATTCTCAGTAGATCATAAACAAAGGAACTTCCTCAGTTTTATAAAGAGGATCTACAGAAACAAAATCTGGCATCATACTTAATGTTGAAAATATGTGTTCCCTCTAGGATTAGGAACAACGAAAGGATGTTCATTCCTGCCATCGTTAGGCAACAAACTTAGTACTGCAGTTTTCCAGCCACTGCAATTCTAGGCAAGAAAAAGAAAAGGCATGTAGGTGAGAAATTTAATGAAACTGTCTCTATTTGCAGATACATGACTGTCTACCCAGAAAACTTCAAGGAATGTGTAATAAAACTTTTAGAATCAATGAGTAAGGTTGAAGGACACAACATCAATAGACAGCAGTCATTTATGTTTTCTGCGTACTGACAGCAAACAAGTAGAAACCAAAATAACAAGTGAAGTACATTTACATTTGCACCAAAGAAAATTACTTAGGTATAAATGTATCAAAACATTTGTAGGATCTATATGATGAAAATTATAAAAGGCTGATGAAAGAAATTAAAGAAAACCTGAATAAGGTGATTTATCATGTTCATGGATTGGAAGACTTAATATCGATGTTACCTCTCCCTAAGTTGTTCTATTGGTTTAAGGCAATTTCTACCAAAATCCAATCAAAATTTTTTGTAGGCACAGTCTTATTCTAAAGATTATATGGAAAAGGAAAGATTATGCAAATAGCTAAAACAGTTTTGAAAAAGAAGAATAAAACGGAAGGAATCTCTTTCTGATGCAGATGCTTACTACACAGGTCCTATAATCAAGAGTGTGCTGTATTGGCAGAGAGAGGGAGACATAGATTGATAGAATGGCGTAGAAAACCTCGAAATAAATCTACACAAATACACCTAGTTATTTACACAGAAGCAAAAGCAATTCAGCAGATGAGGAGAGCCTTTGCAACAAATGATGCTGGAGCAATTAGACATCCATCAGCTGAAAATGTACCTTGATCTAAACCTCACACCTTATATTAAAACTAAAAAACTCAAAATTATATATTTAAAGTTATAAAAACTCAAGGGACCATAGGTTTAAAGGTAAAATATAACACTATAAAACTTAAAGAAAATAAGAGAAATTCTTTAGGACCTAAGATTGGGCAAAGAGTACTTAGACTTGACATCAAAAGCACAGTTTATAAGAGGAAAAATGGATAAATCTGATTTCATCAAAATTTTTGTTCTGTGAAAGACAAATTATAGACTAACAGGAAATATTTGCAAGTCATAAATCCAACAAAGGCTTTTACCTGGAATACATAAAAAAGTCTCAAAACTTAACGTTTAAAAATTATCCAATTAGAAAATCAGCAAAAGAGATATTTCACTAAAGAGGATATACAGATACACAACACCTGAAGAAAGTGTCAAATATCAGTAGCTGTTAGAGAGATGTAAATTAAAACCACAATGAGATAACACTACGCATCTATAAGGATGGCTAACATGAAAAATAGGATAACACCAAGTGCTGAAAAGGATGAAGTTGAAACTAGATCACTCATACAATGCTGATGAGATTATAAAATGGTGCAGCCACTCTGGCAAGTAACTGTATGACCAAGCACTTACACACTTGAACATTTATCCCGTAGAAATAAAGACCCATTTTCACATAGAATGTATACAAGAATGTTTACATAAATCTTCATAGCAGCTTTATTCATAGTAGTTTCGAACTGGAAACTATCCAAATATCCTTCAATGTGTCAATGGTTAAGCAAACCGTGGGTACATCCATACCATAAAATACTATTTAACAGGTTTTGTTTATTTTTAAGGAAAGCTATTGGCCAGTATTGATAGCATGCAGCAACTTGACCCTCAAAGAAATTACATTGAGTGAAAAAGGCTCATATCAAAATGATAAATGCCACATGATTTCATTTATGTATCATTCATAAAATAAAGGTGAAGAACAGATTACTTAATGCCAGGTATTTGGAATGAGAGGATCATAGAAGGGTACTAGGAAGGAATCTTGTGATAGTGAAGTTGTCTTGATGATGGTGGTGATTATGCAAAGCTGCACATGACAAAATTACATAGAGCCATATACACGAAAATTAGCGCATGTGTAACTGGTGAAATCTAAAGAAGTTTTATGAATTGTACCAGTGCTATCTGTTGATTTGGATATTGTACTATAGTTGTTTAAGATGTTAACCTTGGGGGGATGGAGATAGGTAGCACAGGGCTTCCCTGCATACTTCTTTGCAACCTCCTATGAATCTATAATTATTTTAAAAGAAAAAGTTAATTGGATTCTGGGATTGGGTTGGTCGTATATTCAAGGAGTGCATTGATAACCTCTTTGTCAGGGGTGAATGGGATATAGTAATCGGTGATGTGCAGTGTCCTCACAGTTATTCAGATTATTGCCAATAGCATCATGGAGTGAAGTGCAGGTAGAGGAAAAGGCATTGGGAGATGAAGTGTCTGAGGCACTTAAGTCACTATGACAACAATAATGATTATTAAAACTGAGGTCACCTGTTTCTTATAGCCCTCTTGAGCATATTTTGGGAATAAGAAATAAGAAGTTAAGAGCATACAATTAAGACAGGCACGGAGGGCCAGGCGCGGTGGCTCAAGCCTGTAATCCCAGCACTTTGGGAGGCCGAGACGGGCGGATCATGAGGTCAGGAGATCGAGACCATCCTGGCTAACACAGTGAAACCCCGTCTTTACTAAAAAAATACAGAAAAATAGCCGGGCGAGGTGGTGGGCACCTGTAGTCCCAGCTACTCGGGAGGCTGAGGCAGGAGAATGGCATAAACCTGGGAGGCGGAGCTTGCAGTGAGCTGAGATCCGGCCACTGCACTCCAGCCCGGGCGACAGCGCGAGACTCCGTCTCAAAAAAAAAAAAAAAAAAAAAAGGCACGGAGAACCAGAAGGCCTCCATGGTAGCTTTGAAGGGGAGTCCCTCATCTCTTGGAATCACAGAGCAGGTAAGGGTGAGGAGCCTCTGATATGACACATTCTTCTACCACCTACCTGGTAACAGGCTGACTATATTCAGTCTCTTTTGTCATGGAGGGTACAGTGACCTCACAGGAGATACTATGGATATGGATTTGCCTTCCCTGAACTCAGGGCTTCTGATGGTACACTGTAGATTTATGGATGGACTTCTCCATCACCATGGAATACCATCCAACTTCATTTTAACAAGGAGATGCATTTTTTTGGTAAATGGGCATGTGGGCAATGGGCCCATGCATGCAGACTTGAGAAGTTTTACCATACAGTCCATCACCCAGAAGCCACTGGCTTGTTAGATGGAAAGAGCTGCTAAAGACTGGTTATGGCACAAGTTGGAGACAGCATTGTTGCAGGAAGTCAGGTACCCTGAACGGAGGGACCGACTGGAGCTGCAGCAGAGGAACATAAATTGTGAAGATTTCATGGACATTTATCAGTTCCTAAAATTAATGCTTTTATAATTTCTTATGCTTGTCTTTACTGCAGTCTCTGAACATAAATTGTGAAGATTTCATGGACATTTATCAGTTCCCAAATAATAGTCATAATTTCCTATGCCTGTCTTTAATCTCTTAATCCTGTTATCTTTGTAAGCTGAGAATGTACGTCACCTCAGGACCACTATTGTACAAATTGATTGTAGAACATGTATGCTTGAACAATATGAAATCTGATTGTAAAACATGGGTGTTTGAACAATATGAAATCAGTGCACCTTGAAAACAAACAGAATAACAGCAATTTTAAGGAACAAGGGAAGATAACCATAAGGTCTGCCGACTGCCTGTGGGGTTGGGCAGAATAGAGCCATAGTTTTCTTCTTGCAGAGAGCCTATAAATGGATGTGCAAGTAGGAGAGATATCACTAAATTCTCCTAGCAAGGAATATTAAATATCAAGACCCTAGGAAAAGAATTGCATTCCTGGGGGAGGTCTATAAATGGTCGCTCTGGGAGTGCCTCTCTTAGGTGGTTGAGATAAGGACTGAAATACGCCCTGGTCTCCTGCAGTACCCTCAGGCTTATTAGGGTGGGGAAATACCACCCTGGTGAATTTTTGAGAGACCGGTTCTCTGCTCTCGAACCCTGTTTTCTGTTGTGTAAGATATTTATCAAGACAATACGTGTATAGCCGAACATAGACCCTCATCAGTAATTCTAATTTTGCCCTTACCTTGTGATCTTTGCTTTGCCTTTTGCCTTATGATCTTTATTGGCCTCAGAAGCATGTGAACTTTGTTCTTCTTTTTTGCCTTTTGAAGCATGTGATCTTTGTGACCTACTCCCTGTTCATACACCCACCCCCCCTTTTGAAATCCCTAATAAAAACTTGCTGGTTTTGCGGCTCAGGGAGCATCATGGTCCTACTGATATGTGAGGTCACCCCTGGAGACCCAGCTGTTTAATTCCTCTCTTTGTACTCTTTATGTCTCAGCTGGCCAACATTTAGGGAAAATAGAACCTATGTTGAAATATTGGGGGTGGGTTCCCCCAGTACAGCATCCTAAGAAATGTAGCTGTTGTCCTATGGAAACTTCATGTGCCTTAAAATAGAGGCCAACACATGTTGCTGTCTCTCCCATGGCTAGAACTTACAGGTTTAGGAACCAAGAAGTTGAGGTGAGAGTGCCTCCTCTCCCTATTAGACTTACTGACCCACTTGTAGGATTTTAGTTCCCGTCTCTGTGATCTTGGCCTCAGTGTTTTTGGAAGCCCAAGTGCCCAAGAGAGGGATTCATATACCAAGAAATAAGAACATGACTCTAATGAATTGGGAGCCAAGACTGCCCTCTCACCTTTTGGAGTTCCTCATGCCAGTAAACGAATAGGAAAAGGATCACTGTGCCTAATGGGAATGATTATCTGTTTGCCAGGGGGAAATTGAATTGCTGCTACACAGTGGGGACAAGAACTGTTCAGAACCCAGGAGATTCATGGGAGCGCCCCTTAGGTCTCTCCTGCCCGATAGTCCTGGTCAGTGGAAAACTGACAATCCAGTAAAGATAATCCCACCAAGGACTCCAGTCTGCCTAGCCTTCATGCTGGCAGAGGGTGAGAGAAACATGAGTGGAAAGATTTAACTCAGATTACCAACATAGGCCTTGCCACCAGCTACAGAAGTGGAGACTATAGCAGCTTTGTGTGGTGATTGTTGTTTTTAATCTCATTCCCCTCCATTATATGCTGGATGGCACAAACTCAGGATGCTCTGACAAGTACCCGTCCTAAAACCACTGAGGAGGGTTGAATATGGGTAAAGATTGATCTCAGAGCCAAGCTATAGGCTTAAAGGGGATCACCTTGGAGGAGAAGTTATTCTTAAATGTCAGGATCTGATTTCTGGATCAGACAACTGGGTAATGCTTGGGCAAGGGAGCACAGTTACTGTGAAGGACTGGCTGAGTATTAAAGACTGTACCCTGCTTTATCCTGTGGTCTCAGCAGGACGTTTATAAAGCTCAGTTCTGTTTTTCTCAAGCTGAATAATGAAGAACCTCAAGAAGTGTTCCTCAGCTGGCTCTGTAAAAAAGAAAGCTGTTAGGAAGGCCAGGGATTTGCTAGTGTCAACGAATTACGTGGGCTCCCTGAGTTTTGGAGAGCCTGGTTAATAGGGCATGTTGTGGAAAGACAGAGCCCCACCAAAGTAGCAGGGTTTGGGCCTAGAAACCCATACATGGCTCTGGCAGCATTCATCCCAAAGATAATTCTCCCCAAGTTTCCTGCTGCATCTGCTTCTGCATCTGCTTCTCCAACAAGTTCTTCCTTGTTCGTCAGGATTAGGTTCTAAGAGGTCCCTTCTCTCAGTTCATCTTCTTAGAGATGGAATTGTCCCTAAAGTAAGTCGACATTACCAGATGCATATATTTGAGCTAATGTAACTTCCCCAAATGTCCAGAGAGTGGAAGTCTCTCACCACCTCAGCTTGCCCATGCACCTCCATTGATCATACTCTTCAGATTATCTCTCCTTGTCCTCAACTAGAGACTCTCTTGCATGAGTCTTGGTAAGGATTTCCATGCAGGCATATGTCTTCTTGATCTGCAGAACTCTCTTTCCCCTGGTAGTAACTCTTCTTTGAACAAGAAGTATCTTTCACCATTTTCAATACCTCTGTTGTTAAAACCTCAAATGATTCCAACATTTTATAGATGTCAGAGATCGTAAACATTATTTGTGGCTTCATTTCTAAAGTTTTAATCCTATAAAATACTAGTCACACATTCCAATAATAGTAATATTAGCTAATATTTAACACCATAATGTATGTTAAGCATTTCTTTTATGAGGCAGGCATTTCTATAGTTCTCATTTTACAGATAAAGAAACCAAGCCGGGAAGGTAAGATCACTTGCCCAAGGCCATACGGCTAGTAGGTAAAGAAAGCTAAGATGTGAATCCACGTGGTCTGACTCTAGCGTCGTCTTTTTACACTACTGTCATTGTTCTCGTCTTGTCCTACTGGTCTTACAGTTTTTAGCTGAATATTACCTTTCCACTGTCTTTCCCTCTGCCTCCCGAGTCCTCCTTTTTTCACTTAAAGCCAATTTTCAGACAGTCTTCTCAATCATTGTGAAATGTACTCCATTCAGATTCAAGAGTGTATTCATCTGGCATTTTAGGTTATGATCCAAAGAGCTGAAGTCTATTCTTTGACACAACCTAAGTCAGTGGTTCCTGGTTTTTGGTCTGCATAAGAATAAGTGAGAACTTTTAAAAGCCAGATTCCTGGGCCATTCCCAGAGATTTTGATTGAGTAGGTCTGGGAGTGGAGGGGGACCCAGGTGTCTCCATTTTTTACAAGAAGATTCTGATGGAGGAGACCTTTAGATTCATAGTACTTTAAGAAACACTAGGCCAGTCGCAGTGGCTCACATCTGTAATCCCAGCACTTGAGAAGCCGAGGCAGGATTGCTTGAGCCCAGGAGTTCAAGACCAGCCTGGGCAATATGGCGAAACCCTGTCTCTATAAACAACAACAACAACAAAAAACACTAATAAGTCAAATATTCACTTCTCTTGGTGCCCCTTTTCCAAAGTCCTGGCTGTCAGCCAAGAGGGAAACAAAGTGAGACATTTGTTGCCCTCTTAACTCCTAAAGATGTTCTTTAGGCCTTTTCTGGTGATGTCTTCCCATGAATCAACAGGAGTCCTTTGGGGTGTGAGCTGCAGAAAGCTTTCTGGCCCCTCTTTTCCCTGAGACATGCAATAGGGACACTCAAACCTGCTCTTTTTGCCTGCATCAGCTCTGCCCGTGCCTTCATTTTGTACCCTAGCCAGGAACCAGCCATCACCAGCACGTGACTCTTCTCACTGCTGGAGCCTAGAACAGGTTTCCTCGCATTTGCTAGGATTGCTGCATCCTGTGGGATGTTGTGGCCTCTTCCAGAAGATGAGATAACCCTACTTTGGGAAGAAGTTGAACTCCTGTTCCTTCGTCTTACTGCCCTCACTTCTCAGGTTTGGATCTCCCTCACTTCTCAGAAGCCTTCTGTGTGTGTATTAATCAGGGTTCTACAGAGGAGCAACCAATAGGAGGTGTATGTGTACAGAGAGAGTAAAATGAAGCAGAAACAGAGTAAATAAATCTCTATTTATTACGGGATTTGACTCATGCTATTATGGAAGCCAAGAAGTCCTACAATATGCCATTTGCGTGTTGGAGAATCAGAAAAGGTCACACGTTGGGAATGGAGGTGGGGTGGCCACCAGGAGCTCAGCTGTGATGTCCAAAAGCAGGAGATGAATGTCCCAGCTCAAGAAGAAAGAGTGGCTCTTCTAACAATCACTATGTGTGTAGGCTTTCCCTCATGCTCTCTAGAGACTCCTCACCCTCTGAACTAAATCCAAAAGGAGAACTGTGCACACGGGCTGACCTGTTCACATTAGTCCTAGAGCTGTGCTCTTGCAGCTCAGGAGATAGGCTGCTCTTCACACCCTGCACAAGGGGAATGAGGGCTTTCAGAAACCCCTGCACCTTCATGCTGAGCTCACTCCTTTCCATTGTGTCAGCAGCCATGCCTGAACAGAAAATAGTTTCTATTTATTGTTTACTGTTTATTATGGTAGATTCTTGGGGAATTGAAACTCTCTGAGACTACCATGAGTTTTTCTTCTTAGGGGAAGCAGATGAGATGACCAGGCTGTTACCAGGGTCTATGGTTCTTAGCAAGCTTTGCAAGGATCTGTGGTTTTGGCAGAAGACAGAGAACATAGAAATAATGTAGTGTGTTCACATTACTTCTTTGGTGAAAAATCTCTTCTGTTTTTTTTGTTGTTGTTGTTGTTTGTTTTTTCTATTTTCTGTTGGAAAATAGTATCAAACTTGTCCCTTAGTTTCTCAGTGAAATTGGAGAGCCACCTCCCTCCCCTTTGTTTCTGTCCTGAAACAGTAAAGTAGTAAAAGTGGCCTGAAAACCAGCCCTCTTTAACAGGTTGGTTGTGTTGACAAAGCCTTGGTGTGTTCGTTTCCTGTGGCTGCTCTAACCAATTGTCACAACCATGGTGGCTTAAAAACAAATTTATTATCACAGTTTGGCAGGCCAGAAACTCAAGATCAAAGTGTCGTCACCAGGGCCACAAGAACTTGTTCTTTTATAGCAAGAAACAGAACTGTGCTTCATGCTCAGGAGTTGGAGGTTGCAGTGAGCTATTTTGCCACTGTGCTCCAGCCTGGGTGACAGAAGGAGACTGTCTCTAAAAAAAATAAAAAGAATTGTGCTTCAAGTTACCCTAAGTAAAATGTGCAACAACTCACTATAAAGACACTGGACATGTTGGTCTGGATCCCTGGCTGCTAGCTACAGCAGCCAAGCCTGGATATCTGAAACAAGAGAGGATTTCAGAAGAGCTCTGGTGGGCTCACAGAATGGAGGGAGGTTGGAGAACTTGGCTTTGGTTATGAACAGGACTTGGACAGCAGGCGCCATACCTGGTCATTTGCTGTCACATGGCAGCTGCCATGTCTGACTTCCTGAAGCTCAATAACTTGTCTGAAGTCTTGGGAGACAGCATCCAACTGTCTGAGCCTGGGCCACACTGCCCAGTGACACAGAGAGGGAGGCCCTAGCTCTGAAGCTTCCAGAAAAAAGGCAGGCACTTCTGCCCACCAAGACCACTCATGAGGGGTGGGAAAAGGATGTTTTCGGAAGAGGGAGATTAAAAGCTGGAAGCCAGAAAGGACAAATATCCATGACAAGAGGTATCTCAGCACTCACAGGCAGGGAAACTCAAGGAATGAGAGCCAGGAACAACAACCAGAAGGCTCTCTTTCTGGGTCTTGGTTTCCCCACCTCGCCCCCTACATGTGATCTCTTTTTCTCTGACTGCGGAACTTTCTCCACTTCTCCATGCACGGGGCCCCCTCTGAACCTCCCATTTTATTCATCTCAGCTCCAGCCACACAGAAGCTAGCTTCTCTCAGTCCCAATTCCACATTTTTGGGAGATAATGTGATTGATTCAGGTTGGGTAGTCTCAGAGAAAGTGGTTCTTTTAAATAGAGAAGATACCCCAAATGTGTCCTACAATTTGGGGGCAGACATGCTCACTAGAGGTTTATTTCTGCACAGACAGAAAAAGTTTGAAGACAGCCTTCTGTATGAATAAAGTAGCGAGGAAGGTGTTTAACCTATAAGGAAAACTGGCTCTTTTCAAATCACTGTAGCCACACCATATTTGCAAGCAGCTAGTCACTTCTTAGGTCCAATTTTAGCTCTGCCACAGAGCAGGTTCATGTTACTTTATACATCTGAATAGAGCCAAACTGTACTTCTTCAAAAATAGACCATAATTTGGGCTTTCCCTACATCAACAGGGCCTCCTGCCCTTCTTCCCAAAGCAATTAAATTTTACTCCCTCCTTGGTGTCTTTCTCTAAAACTTGAATCTGAAAAGTGCTTGCCACAGAGAAGGTACCAATAAATGTTGGTAAATGAATGAATGAATGAGTCAATCAATTACCACATCCAAGCCAAAGCTGTTTTCTCCAGCAACACATAATGGCCAAGTTCTGTAGTGGGAAACTTGATTGCTTCACCAGCTCTTGCAGAATTTCCTTTCTTCCTCCTAGCTTTGCCTTACTTTGCGCCATCCCCCTTTTCACAACCTTGGTCCAAGTCACCATAAACTCTCACCCTGACCCTCTGCCGTAGCTTTTAACTCTTCACTTCCACTCTGATCCCTTGCACTGTGTTCTCCAAGGGCAGCCAAAGGGAGCTTTTGAGACGTAAATCAGATCCTGCCACTCCTCTAGACTTAGCAGGCCTCAGGAAGCTTCCCCCACGCCCTGCATGGTGCCCTCCAGCCTGCCTGCCCCATCCCACAACCCCTTAATCTACACTCCTCTCCTCCCATGACCTTGACACAGAGCGCTTCCTTCTTTCTCTCTGGAATACTCTCTTTCTTGCCCCGACCTCAGTCCTGCCCAGTGAACTCCTAGCTGGCCTTCAGATCTTATCTCAAATAGCTCTTATTGTCCTGGGCACTCGATGAGGACTCCCTGCTCTCTGTTCTCACACTCCCACATTTTCTGTCTTTTATGGTGCTTACATATTTGTAATGGTATGTGACTGACGTGTTTATTCCATAACTCAGTTTCACTCACTGAACTGGAAGCTCTTTGAGGTTAGGGACTCTACTCGTTTGCTAGGGCTGTCATAACAAAGTACTGCAGACTGGGGGTCTTAAATAACAGAAATTTATTTCTCACAGTTCTGGAGGCTGGAAGTCCAAGATCAAGGTGTAGTCAGCAGGCTTGGTTTCTTCTGAGGCCTCTCTTCTTGGCTTGCAGATGGCCGCCTTTTCCCTGTGTCTTCCCATGGCCCTTTCTCTGTGTGTGTGCATCCCTGCTTTGTCTTTGTATCTAAATTTCCTCTTTTTATAAGGGCACTGGTCAGATTGGATGACCCTAATGACCTCACTTTAACTTGTTCACCTCTTTAAAGGCTCTATCTCTAAGTAGAATCACATTCCAAGGTACTGGAGTTGCCTTTCACACAGAAATTTTGAGGGGACCTAATTCAGCCCATAACATGGACTGTGTCACTTGTGCCCACCACTGTGTCCCCCACCCAGGACAGGGCCTGACTTATTTTAGAACTTGATACATTCCCATTAAATGAATGATTGAATTTCAGCTTCCCCCTTCCTCTTCCTCTCCCCACCATACATTGTGCTAAATGCAAAGAAAAGAAGGCATAGATCACTACAGAAGGACCCTGAGTGACCACAGGAAATGTTTGCTACCCTAACCTTGAAATTATAGACCTTTTTGGGGAGTGTTGCTCTTTTCTGGTATCTCCCTATGGGGAAAAATCAGCCACCTGTCAGCGGCCAGCCCATCCTGCCCTGGGTGTGTCTGCTGCCCCCATGGGCTGCTGTGGGAGTTTTGCTGACAGCTGCACACCCATCCAACTGGCCCTCTTTAGAAGGTGAGTCACGGCTGCCGGGAGTGTGGATCTACATATCTGCAGGAAGGCAGTTTAGCAATAGGTACTAGAACCTAAAAAAAGTCATATCCTATGACCTTAGAATCTAATCTGAAGAACTGGGCGGCGAGGGAGGGGGGCTAAGATGAGTTTATATCTATTTTTTTATTAAAAAGAAACTCTCTTTCTCACTATTATAATAGAATCTGGGGAGAGCCTAAATGTGAAAGAAGAGAAAGTTTGTGAATCTAGTGCTTTCATATGACAGACAATTATATAGTTACTGAAAATATTCTTTATGAATAATTTTTGAATGATGCAAGATGTTACATGAAAACGTGGGACACAGACTGCATTCTACACTCAGATACATAATAAATACTGCAGTTTACATGTGTATATACATTCAAAGGAGAAAGCCTGGGCTGCCAAATACCCAAATGTTCATATACTATTTTTTTCAGAACCAGAGATTTCTTTCTTTATGCTTTTTGTTTTAAAATGGCATGTGCTGCTTTCAAAGCCAGAAAAAGGGGACACAGTTTTTAAGACAGCTGCCTTGCTTGTCAATGAAATTCTCAGCTCCAGGCTTCTCTTACGGAAAGAGCCTCCCCAGGATCCCCCGTCCTACCCGGGCGGTTGGGTTGGGTTCTGGAGAGACTGCTCCAATCCCCGAGGCGGAAGGAGGCAACCGACTTGGCGCAGCGCTCAGCCAGGGGTGGAAGCTCGGGGGAGGAGCCGAGCCCTTCTCCTGTCCAAGAGCGAGATCTGGGCTACGCCGGGCGCCCGGAGCCCTGGTCCAGCCCCCGGTCATCGCGGCCGCCGCCCAGCCAGGTGCAAAATGCCGTGTCATTGGGAGACTCCGCAGCCGGAGCATTAGATTACAGCTCGTCGGAGCTGGGGAAGGGCGGCGGGGGTGGAAGATGAGCAGAAGCCCCTGTTCTCGGAACGCCGACTGACAAGCGTGGTGAGCCCAGCGTGGGTGGGTACCCAGCCTAGCCCACTGGAGCAGCCGGGGGTGGCCCGTTCCCCTTTAAGAGCAACAGCTCTGAGCCAGGAGCCAGAGATCCGAGCCGACCTCGCCCAGCCAACCCTCTCCAGCTAGGGGACCCACAAGCGGGGCCTCGGCCCTCCCGACCTTTCCGAGCCCTCTTTGCGCCCTGGGCGCGCGGGGCCCTACACGCACCAGGCATGCTGAGGGTCTTCATCCTCTATGCTGAGAACGTCCACACGCCTGACACCGACATCAGCGATGCTTACTGCTCTGCGGTGTTTGCAGGTAGGAGGGGCCGGCCGCCCCCGCCGGGGGTCGGGGTTGGGTAGAGGAGGTGACGCCGCAGCTCTCAACCTTGGAGAGCACCTGGAGCTGAGAGACAGGAGACTTTCTGGCCCCACCAGACTGACGTTGAGTGTTGCAACGACACAGGTCTGCAGAGGGCGACTCAGAGGGAAACTGAGGCTGGAAGGAGAGATGTGCCTGACTGGTGCTTCTCCTGGAAGCTCAGCCCGGGTTGGCACTGAGGTAGGCCAGGAAAGTGGGACCAGCATCTCTCCTCTCACCTTTTCGGGATCTCTGAAAAGAGGTCTTTCCGCGTTGCAGGCGGCGAAGCGCTGTACTGCAGGGCTCTCCTCCTTCTCCCCGAAGGCCTGGTCCCAGGCCTATTTATAACCCAGCTCTCTTCCCGCCCTGGTCTGTGCCTGGCTGCTTTCCTGGCCCTTTGCTCTCTCTCAGAGGCTGGCCTGGCAGGCTGGCAGCCACTGGAGGCGGAGGCACCCTACCCTTTTACAGGATGGGGGAAATTTAGCAGCTGGGCACAGCTGTCACAGCACCAACCTTTAGAGACTTTCTCTGCCCCCAACCCCTGCCCCCAACGGACCAGTAGATGGAGGGAGGTGGGTTCATATCTGGTTTCTGTCATCAGAGTGAGGCCTCCTTGAGCAGGAAAGCTACTCCCCTATCAGATTGGGACCTCCCACAGGAGGACCTTCATAGAGTTATGACTTGACTTTTCCTCCAGGAGCTGAGGGATGGGCCCTGTCTGCTCTCCAGGAACCCTTCAGGACCAAGCAGAGCTAGGATCTACACAGCTGGGTCTTTGGGCTTGGAACCATACTGGGGGAGAAGAACTAGGGGGAAAGAGTGTGAACCTCCCACCCAGCCTGCGGGTTTTCCTCTCAGCCTCCACTACCTGCCACTCCCCTTCTCCCCAGAGATCTGACTTCTAACTACATCCCAGGCTTCCAGAAATCATAGCATTAGTTGGTTTCTGGCCATTCAGCACAGACATTCCCTTTCAGTTCCACAAGCTCCTGGATACACCTGTTCACAGATGCCATCTGCACATATGATCCCAAGCACATGCACAGCCTGGAGCGTTGGAACACCTGTGATGTTCCAAGGAATAGAAGCTCTGAAAGCACAGGCCCTGTGTCCAGCTCAGCATGTGCAGGGGGTCATGTCATGAGTACACTCTCCCGGGTGTGAGATTCAGGGCTTCTGGATTTGTTGGACCAGAGCAGAGCTCAAGGAGGAGTTGGTGAATGGTCCTGAGGCCTGGAAAGCAGCGTGCACCAAGAGCAGGGGCCAAAGGGGTGGTGGCAGCACTCCAGCTGTGCTTTTTCTTCTAACATGCTGCTTTGACCTGCTCTCAATCAGTTTCCTGCATGGCCTCTGGAAATGAGCTTTATCCGGGTGTTTCCAGCAGGGAGGACATGGGAGTCTTTCATGCTTCCTCTCTGCATCCTCAGCTCTGGGCAGGTCAGGTCAGTGGCCCTGTTTAGTAGCCTGGTTGAGGGCTCTGGGCTCCTGTTGCACAACTCCAGGGGACACCATTCATACTGTAAAAAGCCCCTTAATGGAGGGGAGGGAGGACAGGCACTCTGTGGGTGAAGCAGCCTCCTCCCACCCCAGCACCTCTTTCCCATTTATAGCCCCCGAACCTGGGGGCTGAGTAGGCTTTGTGAATGGTGCCCTCCCCAGGTGCACACATGTACACTCAGCTGCAGCAGCCCCTGCTGTCAGGGGCTTTGTCTCTGGCTTCCACTCAGCCTGAACCAGATTTTCTTCCACCTTCCCTGACCACATACCGCCTCTGCATCCCCATACACTCAATACACCAGGCTCCTACCTCATGGTCCCTCACCCAGGCTAGGCTCAGACCTCTGGTTGGAGAAAGGAAAGAATGAATAATAGATGGCAGGCACTTTCTAACCCCAGAAGTACAGGAAGTGCCGCTGGTGTGGCTTTTGTTATTTCAGCCCCAAGGGCCTGTGTGTGGAGCAGTTCCCCCCATCCTGCATCCTCCCATTTACACATCCCTGGCTGGACCCTCTCCCCCCACCCACCTGCCTTTTGCCTGCTGCCTGACTCTTCGGGGTAGGCTCCCCCTTTCCAGGGCCCAGAGCACACAGCTCACCTTGGGAAAAGGAAGTACATTTTCTGTGCCAATCCGTCATGAGCCCCTGAGCCTAGGAAGAGACTGACTGGAGCCCCCACCCCTAGTCATCACTGAAACCGCCAGGCCGTCCTGGGGAATGCAGTCCCTCCCCTCCCCCAGCCCCTGGCCACATTTCACCTCCCGCATTAGCCAAGCGCCTAACCCATGTCCAAATTTGGCCTCCCCATGACATTCAGGCCTGCTCACTCTCCTCCTCCCTGGCAGGGTCAGCTTGGTGAATGATTACACAGAAGACTTTGGTCTCAGGGATGCAGCTCAAAGCAAAACACCAGTCTGGGAAGCCTTTCCTCCCCAGCTGGGCTGGGTCTGCTCTTCCGAGGCTCTTCATCTGTTGTCCCATAAAGCCCCTCCTTTGGTTACATGATTATAATGCCCTGTAGCCACACTTTCAGCCCCTTTGTGCACGCAGACATTCATTTCAAGCTCACAGAAGCTTTGTGAGGCAAAGGGCAGGGATATTATCCCCCGTTAAAGACGAGGATATTGGCCCAGAGAAGTGCAGGAGCCTGGCCAAGGTCACCTAGTGGCCACAGCGTCCCCACCCCCAACCCCTCATCAGTGCCCTCTGTTGTTCTCAGCATCCTTGGCGCATGAATAAGAAAGTGCTGTGGAGAGCATACCATGTGCTGCCCACACCCAGGGCACTCGGACCTGAGCCAGCCAGGGAGGGCGGTGCCTGGGGTCCCCAGCAAGAGGCTGAGTCAGAGTAGGGGGAGTGCAGGGCTGCAGGAGCACAGTGTGAAACAATTGACCAAAAGATGGAGGATTCTGGGGTTTCAAATGCGTGTTCCTCACAAAGAGAGGGAATGGACATTTGCTAAGCACAAAAGCATACCATTGTCAGATGGTGTTTCTTTAAAATCCCACCAACAGTCCTATGAAAGAGATCTGTTTAACTGACACCATGGTTATTTTATGGCAGATACTGTTCTAACTAGAACGTTAATATAAGCTACATCATGACCCAGTTATAATTTGTACCAGGCACTTACATGTAGACACATACACCTCAGTCCCCTTAGCAAGCATGTGTGGTAGCAACTGTCATCACTCCTGTTCTACAGATAAGGAAACTGAGACATGAAGAGGTTAAGTAAGTTGCCTGAGGTTATACACTGGTAAGTGGTGGGGTTATGATTCGAGTCTAAGTATCTGGCTCCTGAGCCCCCACAATATCCCCAGATTTAACCACTCTACTATCTACCTCTGGCTTTAGCTTGGATTTACCAAAGACAAGCAAGAAAAGGTGGAGGGACAGGACTTGAATCCAGGCCTGGCTGAGACTCTGATGCCCCCCTCAGTCTGCACTTTGACTTCTCTCATCCTGCCACATCACGTGCATGGTCCTTACTGCTGTTCGCTCACCCAAGCACAGACATCCTCAGCCCTTATGTTCCAGTCTTGCAGATGCTTTCTTATCTCAGGGGGCCCTTGTTCTCTGCTTCACCCTCTCTATATCTGATGGGACCAATCAGTCACCAGTTGATGCAGGATGCTCCCTCCAGGCAGTACCCTCATTCCGGGCCAGCTCACAGCTCTGACAGGGCTATGGTGGCTGCCTAGATTCTGATAAGCCAAGACCAGGGCAATGGTCACGTGGCACTGAGGTGGGCAACCTGTGGTGGGTGTGGCAGGTGCTCTGGAACTTCCAGGGAGGGGGTCGTGTAACTGTGGATCCCAAGCTTAGCCAGTCTAGGAGAAAGTAAAAGTTGGGTGGGGGCTCAGAAGAGTGGCTAGCTGGCAGCCTGAGTCACAGTCCAGTGGGATAACAGCATTGAACAAGAGGGAGAGAAGGACTGTCTGCATCTTGAACTCGGGATCCCAGGTCTGCCACTTTCCAGCTGTGTGGCTTTGGGCAAGTTACTTAACCGTTCTGTGTCAGTTTCCTTATCTGTAAAGTGTTGATAACAGGAGCTTGTACCTGCTTTAGAGGAATGATTCTGGAGAGTTTATGTGTTAGTCCATATAAAGCACTTCGAACAGCCAGGCAAGCAATAAATGTTAACTATAATAATTATTATTACATATAATTTTACATAAATTTATTTTGATAATCATTATTGTTAACATATATTGTACATGTACTAAGAAATAATTGTATACATCCATCAATGTCTTTTTTGCTTGGTCAAGTCTATCCTCAGCTTTGTTTGTCCATCCACTGTCCTGCCAGGCTGGACACAACAGGCTGAGTGGTGGGTGGCCATCTGTCTGCCCCTAGGGACACTGGGCCTGTCTTCTCTGGCTGCCCCTCCTAGAGCAGTCCCTTCTGAGGTGAAAGCATTTGGCCACCTGCCTGATGGCTGGCAGTGGCCCTCACTGGGGTACTTTCTCTTTCCGGGAACAAATATTCCTCTGGTGACACCCCAGTAGCCCACAAACCTCTTCAGTCCCTCTCCCCAGGCCAAACTCACTTTCTTTCTCTACTTCCTGCATACTAGTCTCTTTCCAGATTTGTCCACTAGCATGGGATGTTAGCAGACAGAGCATTCACATCTATTGTGGATGTGTGCTGTGCTGGAGTTGCTAGTGTTTTGTTTAATCCTCCCAACACCACTGCAAAATGTCCTCGTTCTCTTGATTACACAGAAGCGGAAACAGCCACTGAAACGTCCAATCACATGCCTCAGGTCACACCGCTAGGAAAGGGTGGCCTAGGACAGAAGCCCAGCACAGAAGCCCAGGACTATTTCCACTATGGATTCCACTATGGATTTCTCCCCTGACAGGCCCTAATCATGGCTGTAGCCAGAACCAGGACTGCACGTGGGTTCTACCCTCTTGCTGGACACACAGGTCCCCTGTCAATTCTAGCTGGTGGATTGGGATATCCACCGGACACGTATTCTTAAATGAATGTGAAGGGAGAGGGAAGAAGGCCTCATCTATACTTCTGGAAGCCTTTGGACATTGGCAAATATGCCCTGAAGGAGTCCTGTTAACTCATATAGAATGTTCCTCTCAAGGTCGAGGACATTGAGCAGAGCGGCAAGGTTTGTTTGCCTCCTGGGCTCCGCATGTTTAGGTCTTGGGAAACACAAAGAACCAGCTAACATTAGGAGAATGTGGTCAGAGAAGGAGAATTGGCCCAACTCCAGCAGCAAGAGGGGATCAGAAGCATGCCTTCCTCGATGGTCAGGAAGGTAGGGCCACAAATAAGTGACAGGGATCACAAACTCACGCACTTCCAGAAGCATGGCAGGTGGACTGAGATCAAGCCAGAGGGGACATCATATATGCCTACTGGGAGTGAGCTGAGGGGGGACACCTGGTTTACAGGTGCCAGATGGTCAGTGTTAGGTGGCAAATCTAGGCCCAGATGCCACCTTCTCTGATTTTTTTCAAGAGAAGCTGTAAATTCAGATGTATATGGAAAAATCTTCTAATGTTTAAGGTACAATTTTGTTATAAAACATTGTACTGATTAAAGACAACATGTCTGTAGGCTGGATGTGTCCCAAAGAACACCAGTGACTGCTTCTGAGACACAGTATTTCATTCAGTCCTGGAGACCTTGGGCCTGGGCTCTCTGGAGAGAAGACAGCCAGTGTCCTCTCCCTTGGGCTCATCAGGCAGCACCTGTCATCAGTGACTACAGGATGGAGTGAGTGGGAGCACTTTAGTCCCCGTCTCCCTTACCTCTGTCAGCCCTGAAATGCTGCAATAAGCATGAAACTCAGTTTGCAAACAGGCCCCTCAAGCCCTTCCTTCCAGGCTATGTCTCCTAAGCCGGCCCTATCACCTTTACAGTGGGGCTGGAGTAGCCTGGGGTCCTGAGGAGCTGCCCTCACCTGAAGCCTCAGGTGGGATGCAGACCTAGCTGTTTGTAAACAAGCCCTAACACACACTGGTATAAGCATGATGGTCTCTCCACTCACATAATAGTTGAATGTAGACAGTCCTGGCTGGTAAGACTCTGACCCACAGGCTGTCCAGGACCCCAGCTCCTCCTGTTTCATTGCTCTGTTATCCCCAGAAGTTCCCTTTGACAACGTGGTTCATGATGGCGCACGCCCCTATCTATATTCCTGCCAGAGGGGAAAGGGGGCCAGGGAGGCGTGCCCCTTCCCTTTAAGGACACATCCAGGCCGTTATATACAGCCCTTCTGCTCATATTCTGTTGGTCATCAGTTAGCCTCCTGGCTACCTTCAGCTATGAGGGAGGCTGGGAAATGTTTTTATTTGGGTGACCATGTACGCAAGTAAAGTGCTATGGAAAATTTCTGTGGATGAAGGGGAGAACATATATTGGGGAGTGGAGGTCAGGTCTCAGCCACACTTTCCATTAGAACTTAATTCCTGATAGTGTCCCCTCGGGAGGAAGCCCTATTGAGTTACTAGGCCTCAGTATGAAGTCTGCAGGGATCAGTTATCTGATTATGGAGAAGTCCAGGGCAGTGAACATCAGCCAGACCAGGAAATTGGAGGCTGGGATGAGAAAGAGGCCTCAGAAAGTGTCCAGGGGTCAGATCACCAGTGGTTGCTTTTCTGGTTTGCAGAACAGATGTGGGGAGACCCTTTTCCTTGTACACAAGCCAAGGGAAGGCAGAAGTCCCTTGGAATGTTCCTATGGAAATATTAGTTACACCCACTACAGATTTCCATTTCCTGTGCTGACTCTGATGGATTGGAGCTGGGGTAGGGTGCGGTATGATAGGGGAAAAAGCAAAGCCAGGAATCATTGTGATAGACAGAAAAAAAAAAAGAAAGAAAAAAGAAAAAGAAAAAAAGGCTTTGTAATATCCAAAAATCCCTCTAGGGGGCAGTACTATCCCCTTTGAGAACCACTGGCTGGACTCACCAGGGGCAGAACTCACACCCGGGAGCCATGTGCAGTGTCCACTATACCAACGCCAGGCCAGTCCTGTACCACACGCTGGGAATACCTGGGTCACTAAGGCAGACTAGGTCTCTCCCTCGTCTCTCCCCTCCACAGTCTAGCTAGACACGAAACGGGTAATTACACTAATAGTTATTCCTGACCATTGTGATGTGTGCTAAGAAGGAAAAGCACTGCTGTGCAGTCATTTGCCAGAGGGACCCATCTAGACCCTGGGATATCATGACTGCTTTCCTGGAGAGGTGATCTTTAAGCTGAGGCCTGAAGTATGAATAGGTGGTTCTGCAAAGAAAGAGAAGAAGGCAGCTGGAGGCAGAGGGGACAGCCGACCTCAGAGCTGAGAGGGAGCCTGACATATTCTAGAAACTGACAAGGCACTGGAGCTAGAGCTCGGAGAGTGAGAGGTGGAATGGCCTTGCCCTTTGGCCCAAGGAAATGAATCTAGGTTTCATCCCAAGAGCACAGGAGGGCTTTGGATAAACCTCCCAAGAGGCTTTTAGCAGGAGAGTAACCTAATCTTATTTGTTTTAAGATCACCTGGCTGCAGTGTGGATAATGGGCCAGACATAGCCAGAGTGATGATGCCTCCAGCTAGGAGGCACCTGCAGTGGCCTGGGCAGGAGAGGGTGGTGGCAAGACTTGGAGGAGTCACTTGGATGCTGTGGGCACATAGATGGTACCAAAGTCATGGGTGTCAGTAAGGATGAAGATGATTTATGCTGCAAGCAACTGAAATCCTGGCTCAAATAGACTTAAATGAGCAGAGAGGCAAGGTTTGTTTGCCTCCTGGACACCCCATGTTTAAACCTTGGGAAAATCAATTTATTAAATGATAAATAGTCTTAAGGGGATCAGCTCACTAACTGGTGTCCAGAGACCCAGTGAGCTCTGGGCACATAGATTATACAACTCTGTCACAGGATCCTTAGGGTGTTGCTTTTTCCAGCTGGAAACCTTTGTACTGGTGGCACCTTTGCCTGAGTTTTGCTTGGGCCCACTGGGCTTGTTCCACCCACTCAGCCTGGCAGGCTATGCTCAGCTCACAGTACCAGCCCCGATCCCACGCCTGCCAAGGGTGAGCCAGGCACCGAGCAGCAAGGGGTGTGTGAGCAAGTGCAGGGTCCCGTCACTGCGCACAGCCAGGCATGCCAGCTGTGGTGGGGCAGGCAGCTCCAGGTGCTGGTACAGGTGCTGGCTCTGTGTGAGGCTGCAGCTGGGCCAGGCATAATGCAAGCGGCTTCCACTGTGACTACCGGGGAATGCGGTGGTGCCCAGAAGCTTGGAGGCACCAGGAACTGCAGAGCCCCAAAGAGAGTGTCACAGCCATGTGACCCCTAGGTCTGGGCTCCCCGAAGGGCTGAAGCTTTTATCTCCTTCTCATCACCTGCAACGTGGCAAGTGGAGTTGGGGGGCAGGTTGTTTCAGCCCTGTTTGTGTTACAGCTATTTCATTCCTGCTATTCACCAGGTCCTGAGTTCTTGTCCTGTGTCCAGGAAGAATGAGGTACACAGACAACTGGAGGGTGAGAAAGGTGGCGAGAGCTTCATTGAGTGACAGAACAGCTCTCAGGAGACCCGAAGTGGGGTAGTTCCTTTCTGCAAGTAGGTTCTTCTGATGAGTGTCCAGCTCTCAGCAGACAGGAGACCTGCAGAGGGTAGCTCCTCACTGCAGGCAGGTCTTCCTGATGAGTGGAGGAGACCTGACCCAGAGTGGGTAGCTCCTTCCTGCACCTAGTAGTCCCAACATCTGTCTGAGTCTAGCTGAGTCCTGGGATTTTATGGGCTCAGAAGGTAGGAAGTGTGTGCTGATTGGTCCATGGGTGGCCAGGAGTGGGCCAGGGGAAAAAGTACTATAAGTTCTCACTCTGGGCTGAGGACTCCACCTGGAACTGGCAGCCCAGCCCCCAGGCTTCAGGCCATCCCTGGCTTGTAGGTGGGGTTTCACCCACCCCTTTCTGCCCAGGAGACTGTCTGCCTCCTACTGCCATCAACATGCCTAGGGCACCTAGGATGTTCGTGCAGAGGGGTGCTTGCAGGTCTGGACAGAGCCGCCCCTCAACTTCCCTCCTGAGCTTGTCAGTGCTCAAAGTCTGGGGGGCATTGAGGCAGCAGGGGGCTGGCATGTCAGTGCACACACCTGGCTGGGTTGCAACAGCACCTGGGCTTGGACACAACTTTGCTCCACCCTGGAGTGGGTGACTGGAGTGGGACGAGGCCAGAGAGGGGGAGAAGGCACTTCTGAACCTGCAAGCTTCCTGGCCCTGGAGAGTGCAGGGATGCCTGGGTCTGGGGCCACAGCCAAGCAGCTGCAGCTGTGCCTGGGAGCTCTGGGCTCCCACCCCACCAACTTGGTAGGGGGTGGGGCTCCCACCTGTTCCCAGCCCCCACCAGCTCTGCAGAGTGCACAACACTGGCCAGCCTCTCTACTGCAGTCTGCGTCTTGGCAGTGGCCATTCCAGATGGGCCGCTGCTGTCAGCAACTCCATAGTATCATCCTGCACCCAGGCAGGCTCCATTTTTCTCTCTGGTCTGCTGTCCATTGTGTCTGCTATATCCTTAACTGGTCAGCAATTGTATCTATAAGCTTCCTTATGCACACGAAGCAGGAGAGGGAGTTGGGCTTCTGTATTCATGGCATATAAATCTGTCTCTCCAGGGGAACGACTTAGGACACAGGTCTCTTGCTAGACCGATAGCCATTGCCGAGAAATGTGCTCAGATAGAGTGGGATCCATCCTGGAGCTGGGGCTACGTAACTGAGCAGTCAGGTTCTGCTAGGAGGGAAGGGGGTCTGGATGAATGTTGAGGGAATCAAATGTCCACCTCGTCTTGAGGGGAGATGAGAAGGGTACAGTTGGGAGGAAGGGGAGAGGGTCCAAGCAGCTAGAGAAGGTGCTGTGATGAGAACGGGCTCAGACTCTCCTCTCCTTCCTTTTCCCCACCCCCATGCTCATCCCAGCTCTGTCCTTTACCAGCCTTCCACTTCTTGGGAGCACTTCCCACAGTGCCTATAGATGTGGTTGCCACCCTCTGTGGTTTCTACCCCCAACCAGAAGCTCCCTGAAGGCAGGGATGTGACTTATTTTCAGCAAGTCAGAAGTGATGGATGAATGTTTATTCTTTCAGTCCATCATTTAGAAAGGATTTATGGAGACCATGCTTTGCACCAGGCGCTGTTTCAGGCACTGAGGAAACAGCAGTGGACAAAACAGACCAAAACCTTTGCATCCTTGGAGCAGACATTCTGATGGGGAAGACAGAAAACCAGTAAGACACATATGCTACACAGTGATTGGTGCTAGAGAAGAAGCCTGAAAGGGAGATGAAAGAGGGAAAGTTGTGGTTTTCAATTGTGTGGCCAGGTTGGTCTCATTGGAGTGAATAGCTGAAGGAAGGGAAGACATGCCAGCCAGAGGGAACAGCTGGCAGAGACCCTGGAGAGGCGCTGGTCTGGCCTGTCTGGGGAACAGCTGGAAGGCTAGTATGCTTGAAGGAGCATGGGTCCTGGGGAGGTCAGCCAGGGCTTTTAAGGCTACATAAGGCCTTTGAGTTTTGTGCTGAGTGAGATGGGAGCAAAATTGGAAGACTTTGAGTAAAACTAGGTCATGAGAATTGGATTGAGGATAGACCGTGGGGGCAAGGGCAGAGCAGGAGACACATAGGGAGTCTATGGGGTTGATTAAATGACTCAGGCAAGGGATGACAGGCTTCCACTGGGGGCGGTTACAATGGAGATGGTGAGAAATGGTGGGATTTTGGGCATATTTTGAAGGAGAGTGGGAGGGGGATTTGCAGTTTTGGTGACCTGGTGGGGTTGAAGGTGTCACTGGGTGGGTTCAAGACAGAATGGAGGAGGGAGATTGGAGACAGAAAGTATGAAGAGCTCCTTCCAAGGGCATTGTTGTGAAAAGAGAGAAATGACCAGTAGCTGAAGGGGATGTGGGGTCAAGGGTATGCTTTCTTGAGAGCAATAGCATCATACTTATGTGCTCATGGGATGATCTGGTAAACAGAGGAACTTGGTAAAGCAAGAGAGCAAGAGAATCACTGCAGACTCACCACTGAATGGGAGAGAGGGGATGGGGTCTATGTCCATGTGCCCAGTTGTTCTCAGTGGGGAGTACGGGTGATTCATTCGTAAGAACAGGAGAGAACTCACAGGATTTGGGCACAGATGCTGAGGGCGTTAGAAGGAGCCTGGGGGCCTAAGGAAGTTCTCTGCTCCGTAAAGAGGAAGCAAACTGAGAGTGGGGTTGGGCGATGGGGTATTCTAGGGGCATCTGGGAGAGAGGGAGGCAAGATGTATAGTATGATTGCCCCCAGCAGTGAGGGCTCGCTTGAGTTAGGGGTCATGACTACAAAAGGCACCCCTGAGGCCGGCTGTGTTACTCTCCAACACATCAATGGTTGGGGGCAGGCTGAGTTGGATTCGCCAGGGTTATGGCTTAGCCCTGTGAGAATGATGTATCCCTCAAAATAAGAGAGGGGAAAGGGAGTTGAGATTTTGCGCAGCAGTGCATTTAGGTTGAGTGAGCAGGTTGGTTAGCGAGGACTTGGGAGGTGGGAAGACGGACAGTGCCCTGACCGGGGCTAGGTGCTGGAGTGCTGGGGGATAGAAGCGCAAAGCCAGGGCCCCTGTGTCAAGAAGTTCATAGGCTGGAAAGGAACCAGGCATAATAAGTGAAGCGACTATCACCGTTCAAGGCTTACACCTTGAGCAGCTTTCCCACTGTGGAGACTAGGGAGCGTAGAGATTGTTGAGGATGGGGGACTTGCAGGGGACAGAATGGGCCGCAGCTGGACCCTGGTTCTCCAGGGAACTCGGTATGATTTGAATACAGATCTCTGCCTCCAGAGATGAGTGACTCGACACAGCCGAGGAGAAGGCTCCGAGGCGGGTTGGCGGGGACTCGAACCTCGGAGTCTCTCCCGTCCCGGGGGTCCCAGTAAACCCAAACGGCCGCCCCGGCAGCCTGCAGAGGGGAGAGGACGGGCTCCTGGGCGCAGATCATGGGGCGGGTGGAGAGAGGCGAGAGGCAGGGAGGCCGGGGGCTCGGGGTGCACGGCACGCTCCGCACACTCCCCCTTCAGCGCGCCCTCGGACTTGGTTTCCCCGAAGACACACTCTCGTCCCCGCCTCTGATCGCCCGCTCCTTCCGCCTGCACTCCTGCCTCCTTTTCACCCCTTCGCCGAGCGCACAGGGCAGGGGCCAAGTCGGCACCAGTGCGCACCCGGCCCGGGCGCCCTGGCTGGTGTGGAGCCTTGGTCACCGGAGGCTCCCGCGGAGCAGGCCCCACGGCGCCTTGTGCGCTCTCGGAGGCCGAGCTGCGCGCCCGCGTCAGCTGCGCCTGGTTCCTGGCCGGGAGCTGGGACCCGCGGAGCTAGGGACCAGCGCCCCCACAGGCTCCCGTCTGACCCCTGTCCCTCCCCGCCCGCCGCGGACAGGGCGGATCTGGGTAGGGGCCGGAGGGGAGGGTCCGCCCAGTGGGTGTCCGGTGTCCTCCCTGCAGCCTCTCCCAGGCATTGGCCACTTCTCCGCGGAGGAGCAGCGAAGGCTACAGCTCTCTTGGCGCGGCTGCCTGGGAGCCGGGCGCTTGCTGGGTGGGTGTTCGGGCCCGGTGCTCCCGCTCCCGCCCCGACTGCGCGCCTGTGCGCCGCCGGGGCTGCCCAGCCATGCTGTGCTGCCTGCTGGTGAGGGCCAGCAACCTCCCCAGTGCGAAGAAGGACCGGCGCAGCGACCCTGTCGCAAGCCTGACTTTCCGAGGTGAGAGCCCCGTGGCCGCCGCGCCCACGCTCGGGTGCTACCCGACTCTCGGCGCTCACTGGCGGGTCTGCAGCCCCTGCTCGGGAAATAACCCTAGTCCAGGCCACAGTTTCTCCCTTTGTCGGCAGGGACAGAAATCCCAGTCCCAACTTCTGCAGGGGGGCGATGAGGAGAAATGAGCAGAGCACAATAAATGCCACAGGGCTTTGAAAAATTGGAAAAGCGAAAGTGCCGTAGGTCAGCGGTTATCACTTTTCTGAGACTGATACCCAGAGGAAATAAAGTCCGAGCTTTTACTGGGTAGTGGGGATAAGGGTAAGTTGGAAGATGGGTACAGAAGGTAGAGAGGAATCAGGGCCACTGAAAAACGGGGCGTGTAGATGATGTGCTTTGAAAGTTGTCTTTTTTCATTCATTCATTCATTCATTCATTCATTCACCCATCTTTATCCAACATTGGCTATATTGAATCTGCCCCATCTTAATCAGTAGGAAAAGGAACAGAATAGTATGGAAATGGCCTTGATACAAGGAATTTTGAGGAATGTCAAGGATATTTTCTCTAAATTCAAGAAGCTAAGCCTCTACATGTAGTGCTTAGAGTAGATACAGGTATCTCTGTGTGGGGCAGCAGATAAATCACACACACACACTCCGCTTCTCACCAGGCGTCCTGAACCCCCTCCCCCAGCCCCTCCAAGACAGATTCCCACGGGAGCGGGTGTCTCAGGAGGGGAAAGGGAAGAGGAAGGATCTGTCAAAATTAAGAGATGGAACAATAGCTGTGAGTCAGGACCCCAGTTCTGCAGAGAAAGATAAATAAGGAGAGGAGAGAGGATTTCCACTTAGCCAGGAGCCATACCCTGTAGCTTTGTGGAATCAATAATAAAAATAAGGATAATAAAAATCCATGTATCAGAAAAGATGGTCAAATGAAGAGGGAAGAGTGGCTGGCGTTCTCATAAGCCTCCTTCAGTGGAGGCACCAAGGGAGCTCTTTTAAGTCTGACCTGTGATCTGAATCATATCTCCAAGCCCCCCAAAATAATGATAGCTGAAAGACACGATTTGGCAAAGGGAGATCTACATGTAGCTTTTATTCTTTGCTGTGGGACAAGTTATATGTATTCCTCTTTTGAAAAGTGTGATTTGAAATGTTGAAGAAAATTTCGCTATTTTCATTGATCGGTGACATGCCTGGGAGTTCACTATGCAAGAGCAACTTCAAGACAAAGTCCTTCATTCTCCGCTGTCCATAGATGCTGCCTAAGGCTTTGCTGTGCAGAAATTGCGGGGTCACGATTGGCTGGAAAATAAATTCCCTAAGGACACTGAGCAGGGCACATATTGGTATATGGCTCTGGATGCTCTAACACTCTTTGGGTCTGCTCACAGCTCTTTCCCTTGTCTTGTAACAGTCCTGTGGTGGCTACCGATGTCTCCATTCTGCAAATAAGGAAATTGAAACCCAGGGAAGTTAAATGTGTTCAGGTCAGTGGTCACGGCAGGGAGCTACCAGCGCTTGGAGTGGGCACTGTCCTTGAGTCGGGAAGATGACCAAATCCCTTGAAGCCCCTCTTTACTATTGCCCTGGCCCAAGTACCCCGAACACGTGCAGCTGCTATCTCGCCCAGATCACTGTATTCCTTCTTTGTAATGCCTTACTATTTATTTGCACTGATGATCTCGGAAAACAGAAATACCATATAATAGAATGTAACATCTCCAGCTGTTTCAAGTCTATTTGTGTTTCAAAGCCCAGGGCAATGCCATCTTCTCCAGGAGGACACCCAGGATTCCCCTGGCTGTCATGAGTCTCTCCTCTCTGGATGACAAGCAGCAGCACCTTGCTAGGGATGCTCGCCCCCTCGCCCCCACTGGCCTGTGCTCAGCTCCATGCTTAGGGCATCAGGGTGCCTTGAGAGCAGTGACCTGTCCTATTTGTTCATTGGTTTGTCCCAGTGCTGAGCACAAGTAGGTGCTCTCTAGTGTTTGTGCCCTTTCTGGCCCAGCCTCTAGCCATCCTCCAGGTGCGCCTGGGAGCTTCACTCAGTCTGGGACATGGTTCACTCACTTGACTGTTCTTGAAGATCACTTGTAGAATGTGTTTGAGAAACAGATTCCAGAGTCCCCAGCTGAAGACGTTCTGATGCAGCAGGTCTGGAAGGTGACCTAAGAATCAGCATATAACAAATACCCAATGCAGGTTATTTTGGAACCGCATCTTGGGAAAAATGGGTCTGAGATGTGGTGGCAGGTGAAATTACTGTGCTCCCCCTGGTGGGAGCATTCACGATGGAGTTTGGGGCTGAGTTGATGCCTAAGGAGGGAAACCATTAGTGGTAGGTATTTTTGACTGATTGTGTGAATGAACTTACAAAGCATTGTAAGTTCACACTTACACAGAACTTTTGTAAGTTCTGAACTTACAAAGCATTGTAGGCTGGGGGGACTCAACTCTGGCTGCACGTCAACATTGTGTGTGGGAGCTTTACCAAAGACCACCGCCAACCTCCCTGCCTGCCTTTTCTGAAGCCAAATCCCTTGTGGTGGGGCCCCAGGCATAGGTGTTGTCTCTGACAAATTTTTAGGTGTTTTGGATGTGCATCAGGGTTGAGAAGCACTGAGCCCAACCTTCTCATGGCACAGATGGGACAGTGGCCCGCTTGCAGAGAAGCCAGCCTGCCCTGTGTGTTTGGCTCCTACAGGCGGCCTGAAATGTATGGGGCTGGGCTGGCCGCACTTTCCTTGCAGTTGTTCCCCGTCTCGGATGTAATTTCAGGACCTGCCTCCCAAAATAGACTATGAGCTCTGGGAGGCTGGACTCTGAGGGCAATTTTTTGGCTTCCCCATCTAAGGACCTCTATTAATAGTAGAAGCTACTAATGAATACTGCTCATTCTTTTGTTTTTATATTAATTAATTCATTAACTAAAAATACCATGAGTAACTTGGCCGTGGTAGATATTTTTGACTGATTGTGTGAACGAGCAGCTTAATTTCCTATAGTATTTAATCATCTGTACTTCTTTTCTGCCCTGCCCATTTTCCATTCCGTAATGTGATTATTTATATCCCTCTATTCATGCATTTAGTTCATTGAACAAACATTTACTGAGTACCTACTATGTGCCTGGTGCTGTTGTTCTAGGTGCTTGGATGCATGCAAGAACAAAACCAGATCCCTGCTGCTTTAAAGCTGAAACATCTTATTTCCTTGAAGGCTGGATCTGCTGTGTCCCCACTTGGTGAATTTCTGCCCTGTGTCATCAGCCTGGAACCCAGAAGTCATTACTGACGCTTCCCTCTCCCTCATCCTGTCAGTCCTGTCAGGGCGTCTCCTCCTCCAGCCTCCCCCTCCCACCTCCTCTTCTCTATCTCCTGGGGGTCTCTAGATTTTGGGCAGGAGTCGGGAGATCTTATAGCACTAGTTGGAGGTGGATTCCTATCCTCAGGGAACACTCTTCACTCACCTGTGTAGGGAAAGTGGGCTGAAGGCCCCGGACTCTCTGAACCTAGCTGTTTACACATAACAAATGACTTAAAATATTGAAAACAGCGGCCGAGTGCGGTGGCTCACGCCTATAATCCCAGTACTTTGGGAGGCTGAGGTGGGCGGATCACGAGATGAGGAGATCAAGACCATCCTGGCTAAAACGGTGAAACTCCGTCTCTACTAAAAATACAAAAATATTAACTGGGCGTAGTGGCAGGTGCCTGTAGTCCCAGCTGCTCAGGAGGCTGAGGCAGGAGAATGGCGTGAACCCGGGAGATGGAGGTTGCAGTGAGCCAAGATTGCGCCACTGCACTCCAGCCTGGGCAACAGAACAAGACTCCATCTCAAAAAAAGAAAGAAGAGAAAAGAATAAAAAGAGCTTTATGTCCTTTTTTCCTTCCCTCTCCCTCCCTCCCTCCTCCCTCCCTCCCTCCCTCCCTCCCTCCCTTCCTTCCGTCTTTCTTTTCTTTCTTTCTTCTTCTTTTTTCCAGGTGAGATGCCCCAATGGCCGGGTTGGGTGGTAAGCGATGCCGACCCGCCGCAGCCTCCGCCTCACGGGCTCTCGACCAGTTCTCCTGCCTCAGCCTCCCAGGTAGCTGGGATTACAGGCACCTGCAACCATGCCTGGCCAATTTTTTTTTTTTTTTAGTAGAGATGGGGTTTCACCATGTTGCCCAGGCTGGTCTTGAACTCCTGACATCAGGCAATCCACCCACCTTGGCCTTCCAGGGTGCTTGTATTGCAGGCGTGAGCCACTGCGCCTGGCCTGTTTTCTTTTTAGAAACATAATATGTACTTGCTGTTAAAAATGACAAACTACAGAAAGGCATGAGGCAAAAGTAAAAAATAGCCCCAAATCATGCCACGCCGAATTAACTTGTTAACAATTTGACACGTTTCCTCCAAGATTTTTTTCCCTTTTAAAAAAATTTTTAATTATGAAATTTAACATACAAGCATAGTACAGAAGATATAAATATATGATTTAATACAGTAGTTCTCAACTGGGGGCAGTTTTTTCCTCAGAGGACATTTGCCAATGTCTGGAGACATTTTGGGTTGTTGCCACAGGGGTCGGCGGCACAGGGTGTGTATTTACAGGGTAGAGGCCGGGGATGCTGCTAGACAGGCCACAGTGCAAGGGGAGGTCCCCCACACCAAACACAGAGTTATTCAGCCCAAATAGTAATAATGCCATGGTGGAGAGTAAATATGTGTGTGAAGAGAATACCTGTGTGATATCACCCAGGTCAAACAGGTCAAGAAATAGCACCTGGTCAGTCCCATTTCTCCACCAGAAGTCTCCAGACTCTTTCTTTCAGCAATGTTTGCACATTTGCTGAAAAATAAACCAGGGGGCCGGGTGTGGTGGCTCACGCCTATAATCCCAGCACTTTGGGAGGCTGAGGTGGGCAGATTGCTTGAGGCCAGGAGTTTGAGACCAGCCTCAACAGAGTGAAACCCCGTCTCTACTAAAAAATACAAAAATTAGATAGGCATGGTGGTGCGTGCCTGTAATCCCAGCTACTTGTGGGGGCAGAGGCACAAGAACCGCTTGAACCCAGGAGGCGGAGGCTGCAGTGAGCCGAGATCTCACCACTGCTCTCCAGCCTGGATGACAGAATGACACTCTGTCTCAAAAAAATTAATTAATTAATTTTAAAAAGGGGCATTTTTTATGTCAGTAAGTATTCGTCTGTAAAACCTTTTAAAATGTCTGCATAATATTTTATTATATGAATGTACCATCATTAATTTACTCAACCTCCTATTGATGAATATTTAGGTTATATAAATGTTTATAGTTATATCCAGTGCTTAAATTATACAGTCACTGTGAGGCACATTCTGGTGACTAAATCTTTGGCCACATATTTAATTATTTCCTTTGGGTAAATACCAGAAGATAAATTGCTATGTCAGAGGTTATAGACAGATTTAATGCATTGCTGCATTTCCCAAATTGTTCTTAAAGTCTAAATTGAATAAAGATACAGACTTTGAATAAAGTCTGTATCAACTTTATTCTCCTGTCAGCCAAGTGTGAGGGCTTATTTTTCTAATAATCCTGCTAACACAAAGCACTGTCCTATAAATCTTTGACACGTTCTTAAGGTACAAATACTATTTGTGATACTTCATCGTTATCACCTATTTGCATTTATTCTTACTGAATTACTTTTTCATTTGCCCATGGTGGGGCATGTTTGTCTTTTTCTTCATTAGTTGCAAGTGCTCTTTATATATTGAGAATGTTACCATTTTTGTCATAGATGTTTCTAACATCTTCCCCAGTTCTGTTTTTTTTTTTAATTGGCAAGTAAAAATTATATGTAAATATCTTCCCCATTTCTAATTGGCCTTCTGAGTTTTAAGACTACTTCTCTTGAAGTGCATTTCACCATGGCTCCTTCCTTTTTTGGCCACTTCTGTGGTTCCAGCTAGGATTTAGAAAGTTGGGGTGGAGGGTGGTTGAGGGGGAGAGGAGCAGTGCTCTGAGGGTGATAGGGGAGAAGCTGCCCAGTTCCTGGGGTGTCTAGGCCTGAGTAAACCATGGCAGCGCAGGTGTCAGAATGACCATCTACCTGTGCTTTTTGTTTGGGGGTGTCTGTACCAAGAGGTAATACAGGCCCTTCCTTCAGCCCAGGCTAGGGCCATCTTTCCTTCTTTCACTTGCTGCTGCCTTGGGGTATTCTGCTGATTCTTTGAATTTCTGTCACTTTCTTGGTCTTATGAGAATTCTAATGGGGCCGTCAAGAAATGCCCTGCACAAAGTAAGCCCTCAATAAATATTTGGGGGAAAAGCAAGAGTCTGCATCCAGGCTACTGTAGGATCCAAAGCCCCCTGCAGCTTCTGAGAGTAACTCCTGTTGCCTGACTCATGGGCAGATGCAGCTGTCTCTCTGTCTCTCTCACTGGGAGTCTGAGACACCGCAACTCCTCTCCTTCTCTCTGTCCTCTCTCTAGGAGGGACATCCGAGCATGGGAGACCTCTTCTGCTCCTCCTCCTTCCCATTCCCCAAGCTGATACTGGCTGGTAGACCTCAGGCCCACCATCTATGTCCACACCCTTTCTCACCTGGACTTAAAAAAAACATGGTGGTAAAATGCACATAACATGAAATGCATCATCTTAGCCATTTTTAAGTATACAGTTCTGGGGCATTAATCTTTGTGCAGTTATCACCATCTCCAGAACTTGTCATCCTCCCCAACCAAAACTCTGTATCCATGGAATACTAACTCCCTATTCCCCTCCCCCACTGTCCCTGGTAGTCACAGTTCTACTTTCTCTATGATTTATTTTGTATTTTTTGAGACAGAGCTTTGCTCTTGTTGCCCAGGCTGGGGTGCAATGGTGTGATCTCGGCTCACCACAACCTCTGCCTTCCAGATTTGAGCGATTCTCCTCCCTCAGCCTCCCCAGTAGCTAGGATTACAGGCATGCGCCACCATGCCCAGCTAATTTTGTATTTTTAGTAGAGACAGGGTTTCTCCACGTTGGTCAGGCTGGTCTCGAACTCCTGACCTCAGGTGATCCGCCCGCATCTGCCTCCCAAAGTGCTGGGATTAGAAGCTTGAGCCACCGTGCCCGACCGATTTTGACTACTCTAGGTACTTCATATAAATGGAATCATACACTATTTGTCTTTTTGTAATTGGCTGAGTCACTCAGTCTAGCACCTCGGGGTTTCATAATGATTCTTACACCTGCTGCTGGTCCCCAGTTCCTCAGAGCAGTTTGGGAAGAGGGCAGGGCCCCCTTTCCTCACCCCACATAAGCTGTGAGCTTTCCTGTATCTTAAACTTCTGCTAAATTACATGCATAAAGCCACATCTCTCAAGGCCAAAATTAGTGATCAGGAACAGGGCGGGTCGAAATCCATGATGAGGAACTATTTTCTTAACTGTTTCCTAATTATCAATGTGCCTTCCCTTTTCTTGGTGTCTGTAAATCACATGATTGTACTGAGTGAATGTTTCATTTGTTTCTGCTCCTCTTTGGGGCTGCAGCACCCATGAGTGACCCCTTCCTTCATGTTACCCAAGAGGGTCCCAGAGTTGGCCCTTCTAACCAGGACTTAGTGAAATCTCATTGAGGGCTTTTATTCTCCTCATCTTCAGGGAAGGTAGGAAGTGGAAAATGATTAAAAGATATTTAGCACAGGGCTTGGCACACAGATATCGCTCACTTAAGGAAGCCTGGAGCACCAGGAAATGAGTTTCCAAGTGTGCAGCTCAGGAGAGGCTGCAGATGGAATTTTCCATGTTACTCCTGTAGGTCACAGGAAGCTGATCTGTGATAGGGGAGGGGAAGTGGACACGTAGCTTGCATCTCAGGCCTCCTCAGAACCCTATGCAGCAAACACTTTTGTTATGATCCATTGATTGCTGAGGAGCAAGGCCTGGAGGTTATGAGTCCTTCCTAAGGTCTTCCCTAAGGTGGCTGTTAGTCGAGTGACTCCAAAGCGGTATGTCTGACTCCTGCTGGAGCCACACCAACGTGGGCCACAGAGAATTCGAAGTGGCTCAGCCAGGGCCCTTCCCCTACATGATGCCTCCTTTCATCCTCCCTCTGCTGACAAACAGCCACACCATGAATGAAGTCTTGGGGCGTTCCCTGGAAACAGCGCTTCTATCCTCTCGTGAGGAAGTCAACTTGCAGTCAACATGGAAAGAAAAGGACCCATTCGCTCAGCACCCGATTACTGGCCACCTCGCTATAGACTAGGGTTACTGTTAGTAACATGCGTAAGGCATGGTGTTTGCCGCCAGAAACTCCCAGCCCAGTTGAGGGTTCAGAGCTAGACGAACACTGCTATGCTGCTGTGCTGCACATGTGGTCACAGCTTGGTTAGGGAGCACCAAAGAGAGACCAGCTGCCTCTTTTGGGAGAGTCAGGGGAGTCTTACCAGAGGAAAGACAACCGTGCTGGGTGCTGAAGAGTCAGTAGGAGTTCACTAGATCCATCAGAGTGGGCACAGAGGGAAGGGCAGGAGAAAGAAACTCACATGTAATCAGCATGCTATGTGCCAGGCACCTCAACATTCTATCTTGGTAATTTTCACAACAACCTCTTGTAAAGTAGGTATTATTATGATGAAATTGAGGCAGAAATGTTAAATGAATTTCCTAAGAGATTATTTTATTTTTTAGAGACAGGGTCTTGCTCTGTTGGCCAGGCTGGAGTGCAGTGGTATGACCACAGCTCACTGCAGCCTCAAACTCCTGGGCTCAAGCAAACTTCCCACCTCAGCATCTTGAGTAGCTGGGACCACAGGCACCACATGCACCACTACATCTGGCTAATTTTTAAAAGCTTTTATAGAGATGGGGCCCCACTCTATTGCCCAGGTTAGTCTTGAACTCCTGGCCTCAGGCGATCCTCCCACCTCAGCCTTCCAAACTGCGGGGATTACAAGTGTGAGGACCTCACCAGTCCCTAAGAAGTTCTTAAAGTGTACGTGGAACCTGGGGGGAATCCTCAAGATTCTTTGAACAGGTCAGAAGGTCAAAACTCCTTCACAACAACTGCCTTTTTCACTGTTTGGACATTTGTACTGATGGTACAACAGCAATGGCAGCTAATGCTACTGGCACCTTAACATTAATCAAGGCCTTGGCAGGCTGGGCGTGGTGGCTCATGCCTGTAATCCCATCACTTTGGGAGGCTGAGGTGGGCAGACCACCCGAGCTGAGGAATTTGAGACCAGCCTGGCCGACATGGTGAAACCCCGTCTCTACTAAAAATACAAAAATTAGCCAAGCTAGGTGGTGGGCACTTCTAGTCGCAGCTACTTGGGAGGCTGAGGCAAGAGAATCGCTTGAACCTGGGAGGCGGGGGTTGCAGTGAGCCGAGATCACACCACTGCACTCCAGACTGGGTGACTGGAGCGAGACTCCATCTCAAGGAAAAAAAAAAAAAGGCCTTGGCACTAAATTGTGCTTCTTGTGTTTTTTAGATTGCATGCACTCACAATTAAAAATAAAAAGGCAGCTTCGTTTAAGAGTGTCCTTGATGAAGCAGTAACAGGATCAGTTTGAATCCTCCTGGACAGGTGTTGAGAATGTTCTGTGTGATGGAATGGGAAGTATGTATAGAGCACCTCTGCTGCCCATCACAGAGCGATGACTGTCTCCAGGAAAAGCACTGGACTCACTGCTTGAGTGACAAACCGAACTAGCTGATTTTTTTTTTCATAGAATACTGTTTTTACTTTAAAGAATGACTGACAAACTATAGTTATTTGATCTGGGCATTGGGCAGATATTTTCTTAAAAATGAAAGAGTAAGCCTGCCATTTCAAGGAAAATGGCTTGAAATACCACTTGCTGCCAATCAAAGAAATTTGAGCTTTCAAGCAGAAATTGGAGTTTAGAAAACTTTGAGAAGTAACTTCCAGCTTCCCAGTACTGAAAGTGTTACTTCCCCAAAACTGGGATTTGTTCACATGGGGAGTAACAAACGACTCTGCATGAGAATGCAGGTTTTGATCAATAGGAGTTTTATTACTTGTCACAAGCCAGAGCACCGGGACAAAGCAGTGTCTCCCTGAGGGAAAGTGACAAGAGGGTTTTATGGGGCAACGGAGAGGGGAGAGGGTGCATAATGGCATGTAGAGGAGGGTTCCCAGTGGCATAGATGTAGTGAGTCAGGTGTCAGCACACAGGTCGCATGTTATGGTAATGAAGCTACAGGTCTCCTGGGGTGCAGGCTTTAGCGTGGTCATGGGGAAAGTTCACTGGGGTTCATCTATAAGTTCCTGGGGCCTGTCAGGAACTGGTTTTAGCCCACTAGGTGACCACCTGCTACACAGAGCTTGAAAAAAACAGGCTGTAAGACAGAAAGCTGTAAAGCAGGCAGCTTGCTCAATCACCCTACCTCCTTACAGAAGGCTGATGGTGACATTATGAATGAGTGTAATTTTTTGTTAGGGCATTATGAAATGTGTCAACATCTGGAAGATCTACATAACTGATTGAACACAAATTTTCCAAATGACCAGTGCAGCCGTTACAGAATCATACACGGGTGAAAGATTCAGTCAAAGTGCAAGATAGAACAATGAATTTTAACGTAGCAGAGTACAAACTGTTCATTGGTCTGGTTTCAGATTTCACATTGCAACTCACAGTTAAGAAGTTAAGAACTAATACTTGTTGAGTTTTGATGTAGTATCAAAGAAGGATATTCATAATTATCTGAAAGTTTATTATAATAGGCCTCCCTTTCCAACTACATATCGGGCTGGATTTCTTCATAGACATCAACCAAAAAGAGGAGTCTCAGCAGTTTGAATGCTGAGGTATTAAAGAGATTTGCAAAAATCTAAAAGTGTCACTTTTCGTTTTTTGGGAAGTTACAGTTTTTTGTTATTGTTGTTATAGATGTGTCACTTATGTTAATATTTATTGGGCTTATTATTGTGATTTTAAAATTAACTACCAAATAATTATTTTTAATTATTTTTAAATGCTTCAGTTATAATTTCTAACGTAAAAATTCATGGATACAGGCCACCTAAGTAGAAGCTCTTTGGCATCCTCAATAATTTTTAACAGCGACATCCTGTGACCAAAAAGTCTGAACTGCTGCCTCAAAGAATCACAGGAAATAAGTGTTTTATAGTGGTCTGTGATTTCAAATTTCGTGATTTTTTCCATGATCAGTGATTCGAAGCGGGAGAGGGAGTTTGGGAGCTCACCCTCTCCCTGCGGGAGGTTTGTTGGAATCTCTGCAGCACTCACTACAGCGAGCAAATCTTTACAAGATAACTCCCTTAGAATCTCCCTGAGCTCCTCTCTGCCTCCCTCTCTCAGATGGTCTTTTGCTCCCTCTCACGTGTGCACTCTCTCTCTCTATTTCTCTCTCCTCTTCTTCAAATCCTCCCTCACCCCTTGCCTGCCTGCTCGATCCCTCTCTGCTTCCCTCCTCCTCTTCTCCAGGCTCTGAACCTGGCAGGGTGGGGCTGACCCCACAGGAGGCTGCACCACTCCAGGCTGAATGGGCACTGATGTGCTTGACTTTAAAGCTTACTGGGGCTCCTGGGAGATGTTGCCAGAGGCTCAAGGGGCTTTCGTGGTCCAGGCAGGACTCTCTGAAAGCTGAGCCATCCAGGTGGAGACCAAAGGCTTTCCACTGAGTCTTGCACAGGTCGGGTGGAATGAGGTGATCTTTAAGAGCCGACCCAAATAAAAGTTCGGTGTCGGGCTGAACCCCTTGAATTGTCTGTTGAACGCCCCATCATTTGTGTTCCTGATGCTTACTGGAAAAGTCAGACATGGGTAGCCCTTCCTGTGCTCCCCAGAGCACTGCAGAACAAAGCTTCATTAAATGCTTTCTCTTCTTCTCTGGGTCTTTCCACACTCTTTCTGTGGGTCAGTGTCTTCATGGAAGATATGTCTGCAGACCTACTGGGCTTAGTGGGGGAACCCCTCGCTCTGACCTGTCAGTCCACACAGTGGGCCCTCAAGCGGAGAGGGCCGAAGCTCTGTCCAAACTCCTTGTTTTGTGGATCATTCAGAGAGAAATGCACTTGCCAGCCCAGTAAAGGACCAGGGGCTGCGGCAGCTGCCTGTTTCTCCCAGCCTACGGCTCTTCTATGGAAATGACCTCCCTGCTCACAGCTGTAGAACCTGCCCTAGGAGGGGGGTCTCCTTGTGCGTCTCCCTCGCCACTTTTCTTTCAAGCCTCACCTGTCCCACCTCACTGGGGACAGGCACTCGCCCCTTCATGCCCACCGCTCCAGAGGAAGGGCTTCTGCCGTGCATCGTCTGGGGCACTGTGGGTGAGCTCTCAGCCATCAAAGTGTTAGATCTTCTTGTCCACCTCAAAGCCATTCTGCATGCCCTCAGCCGGCCCTCCCAGCCACACAGAGCTTCCTTGGGACAGCTTGCCTCAGACAGACCTCTTCAAGGCCTTGGAGGGTGAAGTGGATTTTGTTTTAATGGAAGTAAAATTAACATATCATAAAATTCACCATTTTAACCATTTCAAAGTATATAATTTATGTGGTTTTAGGTTGCAATGTTGTACCATCAACATCATGATCTAATTCCAGAACATTTTTATCACCTCAAGAAGAAGCCCCATACAGTTTAATCAATCACACCCCATTTCCATCTTCCCTTTCCCTTTTCTTAGCCCCTGGAAACAACTAATCTGCTTTCTGTCTCTATTAATTTGCTTATTCTGGACATTTCTTATAGATGGAATCCTATAATTTCTGGAGGTAGATATAGTTCAAAAGAGAAATGAAATACTTTCTAGGAAGATAGTTCATTTCTAGAATTAGAAGGCTGGATGTGGTGGCTCACACTTGTAATCCCAGCACTTTGGGAGGCCAAGGTGGGAGGATCCCTTGAGGCCAGGAGTTCGAGGCCTGCCTGGGCAATATAGTGAGGCCCCCATCTACACACACACACACACACACACACACACACACACACACACCAGCTGGATCTAGTGGTGTGTGCCTGTGGTCCCAGCTACTCAAGAGGCTGAGGTAAGAGGATAGCTTGATCCCAGGAGTTTGAGGCTGCAGTGAGCTATGATCTCACCATCGCACTCCAGCCTGGGTAACAGAGAGACATGCTGTCTCTAAAAAAAACAAAAAAGCTAGAATCAGAAAATTTATAATTAAAAAATTTAGGCTGGGCGTGGTGGTTCACCCCTGCAATCCCTTTGGGAGGCCAAGGTGGGTGGATCATGAGGTCAGGAGATTGAGACCATCCTGGCTAACACAGTGAAACCCCGTCTCTACTAAAAATACAAAAAATTAGCCGGGCGTGGTGGCGGGCACCTGTAGTCCCAGCTACTCGGGAGGCTGAGGCAGGAGAATGGCGTGAACCCAGGAGGCGGAGATTGCAGTGAGCACAGATGGCGCCACTGCACTCCAGCCTGGGCAACAGTGCCAGACTCCGTCTCAAAAAAAAAAAAAATTATTTAAAAAGTCAGAAATAACAATAACAAACTCAATAAGGAGAGTCGACCTGGGTACTTTCTTTTGAAAACATGTTTCTGAGGTCCCAGAGCTGACAGGGGGAAGTTGTGTGACTGGCACTGGGGATTCATTGCAGACTGGTGGGTTCGCGGGGAATCTGTTGGTTTTGTAAGATTTCCCTTGGCGACTGAGCTGAAGCACAGGTCTCAGAAGCTGAGTCTAACTCAGTGGAAGGTGCAGGGCGGGATGTGTCTCCCCACTCTTCCTTTTGTGTCTTATAGGGGTGAAGAAGAGAACCAAAGTCATCAAGAACAGTGTGAACCCTGTATGGAATGAGGTATGTGAGTTTTTCTCCTTCCTTTTCTCTCTCTCTGCTGTAGTTGTGTCTGCAGGGACAAGTTAGGGGGCTTGTGGAGGAAGTGCCTTCTCAGCAGCGTCCTTGAGGTGGGGAGGGGCTGGTGGTCCAGCCTGCCAGTGAAATCCTTCTGGCTCTAGGAACCTGGGAGGAGGGTTGGTGGCCTGGCCTACTAGGTAAATGGAGAGGAGCTAGACATTTTTTGTTTCTTTTTTCCCCCAGCTCTGGCCAGCCAAGTAAAGGGTGCTCAGGGACTCTCTTGCCTGCCTGTTTCTCTCACACAGGCTGTTCGTTTTCCTTGCTCAAAGCTCACCTTTTCCCTACAGCCCTCCCTGATGAGGCAGGTCCTCCTCTGGCTCCTGCTGGCCCCTGTCTCCTCAACCAGCTCCCTGCATACATGGCTCCCGGGTGGTCCTTTGGAAGCCCTGCTGCCTTGCATGGATGGGGTCAGATGCACAGGGGAGCCTTTGCTCTGAGGAGAGTCATGGGGGCCTAGCCAATATGGCACTAACTCGTGCTGCCCCCCAGGGCCTGGCTTCTGGACAAGCCCAATAATCTTGGTCCTTGAGGATGCTTCAGGGTCACCTGGCTTTTTCCCAGCCACACTCCTGGTTTGGCTTCCTGGGGATGGGTTGAAACTGAGTTGGGAGAGGGGCCTGTGAGAGCCCTCTCTCCTTCTCTCTTCTGCTGTCTTCAGCTCTTACTGTCACCTCTGAAATTCTGGAGCTGTGGTCTCCATCTGTCCATCCATCCATCCATTCATCCATCCAGCCATCCATCCATCGGTCCATCTGCCTATCCACTAAAATCATTCATGAATGCCTACTCAGTGCTCTGGGGCCATGAAGGTGAAGCAGACACAGTCTCTTCTCCTGGAAGCCCATAGGTTAAGACACCTTTTCTCTTTTTCTTCCAGGGCTTTGAATGGGACCTCAAGGGCATCCCCTTGGACCAGGGCTCTGAGCTTCATGTGGTGGTCAAAGACCATGAGACGATGGGGAGGAACAGGTAAGGTGGCCAGAGCGGGGTGCTCCATGGCTTGAAGGTGCAGGTAGGATTGTGGAGGATGCAGACTGCAGAATCCAGGCCCCAGGGAGCTGGGGTTTCAATTCACATTTACCAAGCACCTCCTCCCGTGGGACTGGCCCAGTGATAGATGCTGGGAGAATCTGGCTGTGGCTTCAGGAACTCAGCCATGGGTACGGCTGAGTTGCCAGGCTATAGGGGAGGGAAGATGGGCTGGAATCAGGTGACCACGCATTTGCACAGACAGTGTGTGCCCTAGGGAGCAGGAAGACTCGCTGCCTGCTGCTCCAGCCCAGAGGATCCCTGAGGTGGGTGGGCTCTCTCTCCTGGCCCAGCCCAGGCCAGTGAGGGCGGAGGCCCCCTCCAGGAGGCAGGCAGGCAGGCAAAGTGAAGCTGCGGCCAGCAGGGAGCTTTCCAGGAAGGCTTCATGGAAGGGGCAGGACTAGAGGTAAGATTCGTGGTTTAGAAATCAGAACAGTAATAATGGGTAGCCCGGCCTGGGCGCCTCCCTGTGTCAGGGTTTCTGCTGAGTTTTTCATGTACCTAGTGGGTGGGTTTCCTGGTGGGGGGAATAGCAGGAGCAAACTTGTGGTGGCAAAAGCCGGCTCCCCCTAGGCAGGCGATGAATCCCTTCTCTTGCCATTGAGCTCCTGGGCCTTGTAAATGGAGGTGGTGGGGTGGACAGGTTCAACCCAACCTGCAGATGGGTGGGCCTTGGACTGGGGCTGTGGGTGGACTGGGAGACACAGCACATGAAATTGCACGTGATGAGCCTCGAGCCTCAGGGTGTGAGTCCAGTTGTCCCTGCTGGGCATGAGAGGAGGCATCTGCATTAGATGCCAGCAGGAGTGGGTTCATGCTTCGTCATTTACAGAGCTCTAGGCCCGAGTGTCAGGGATGGGCTTGCTGTTTTGTGACCTGCTCACAGGGGAGCCTTTGTTTGGGAACTAGGTCAGCGGCATCTGAGGCCTGGAAGTCTGGCTGTGTTGCCCCGGGGTGGGGCAGGAGGGGTTGGGGAGGAGGAGAATTCAGGAACCTAGGGAAGGGCAATCAGGGTCTCCAGCTGCAAAACACCTGGAAAATTTGAAATGTTAAAAACTCGGAAAAAAACCCCAATTGCCACCTTCTCTCTGTGGCTGCTGGCCATGGGTGCACAGTGTGGGGAGGGTGGGGCACTTTCACTGGGCCCCCAAAAGTGCGGCTGCAAGGTGTGGGGCCCAGGCCTGTGGGCCAGGGCATCTTGAGCCCATCTCTTCCAGCTGTTGGCCTCAGCCATCTCCACCTGCACGGGGGACAGGGATTGGAATCAGTTTGGCTACCTTCCCAACACAGACACTGTGGAAGGCAAGGCAGCCGCTAACAGGCATGAATGGTGGACCCGCAGACCAGGGAGGGAGTAGCCCTGGACAGTGGGCAGTCCTCGAAGGCTTCCTGGAGGAGGGTCACTTAGACCCACCACTTGAAGGCAGGGGTAGGCTTTGAAAAGGCGAGAAGGGGAGGGTATTCCAGTGTGTGGATGTGGCGGGCAGCCAGCCTCAGGCCTTACAGGTGCAGCCCTGTGAGAAGTGGGCGGTGGGGAAGAATTGAGATGGGGGTCTCCAATGCCAAGCTGAGGAGAATAGCAGCAAAGTCACACAACTGCCACACAGCTGAGTGTCTGGCCTCGTGCTATCTTATATACAAGACCTTTACCCATCAGTTAGATACGACTATTGCAACTGTCACCTTTATAGATGGGGAAACTGAGCCTCTGAGAGATTGGGCAACTTTCTTGAAGGCTAGTGATGGCAGAGCTGTGATTGGAGGGCAGGTTTTTGGGACATGCTCATAATCACTGAGCCCCATGTGCCTCTCAGAGGCTCCTGGAAGCCCCAGGGTGGTGTTGGTCCCTTCTGGAGAGTTCAGTTCCCCTGACAATGCTGGCGTTGACAGAGTTTAGAGGGGCAAAGGCAGGACAGTCTGGTTACTGCAGGCCATGTAGTGGAAGCACATGTTTCATTTTCATGATCTTATCCAGCATTTTTAGTCTCTGTGGGGAGATTCCCCTCCCCCCCTTTTTTTTTTGAGACAGAGTCTTGCTCTGTCACCTAGGCTGGAGTGCAGTGGCACAATCTCTGCTCACTGCAACCTCCGCCTCCCAGGTTCAAGTGATTCTCCTGCCTCAGCCTCCCTGTAGCTGGGATTACAGGTGCCCACCACCACACCTGGCTAATTTTTGTGTTTTTAGTAGAGACAGGGTTCCACCATGTTGGTCAGGGTGGTCTTGAACTCCTGACCTCAGGTGATCCACCTGCCTCAACCTCTCAAAGTGCTGAGATTACAGGTGTGAGCCACCGTGCCTGGCTAGAGATTTCCTTAAAAAAATTTTTTTTAATTATTATGAGTAGATAATAGTTGTACGTATCTATGGGGTACACGTAGTGTTTTGACACAGGCATAATGTATAACGATCAAGTCCGAGTAATTGGAGTATCCATCACCACAAACATTTATCATTTCTTGTGTTGGCAACATTCCAGTTCTACTCTTTTAGTTGTTTAAAAATATACAATAGATTATTGTTGACTGTAGTCACCCTATTGTGCTAGGGAAATACTAGATCTCATTCATTCTGTCTAACTGTGTTTTTGTATCCATTAACCACCTTGCTTCACCCCCATCTCCCTGCTACCCTTCCCAGCCTCTAGATTCTACTCTATCTCTGGAAGTTCAATTTTTTAAAAAATCAGCTGTCTGTAGGGAGATTTCTAAGACCACAAAGGCAACATGAAAGCTGTGAACATATTTTTGATCAATTCAAGGACCAGTCTAGCCCTCAGAGTGACAGTAGGTGAGGGACACACGCAGGCTGTTCTGGCTCTGTGGAGCAGAGGTCATATGGGGAATGGGAAGCTTTGAACCTTGGGGTCCTCCCACTGGCCCCTGTGGGTGCCCTCTAGCTCCTGGGGGCAGCTAGCTCCCTAAAAAGAAGTGCCCCACATAAGCAATTCACTGCAGGGCCGTGTGCCAGAAATCAGGTCCTCAAAGATCAGTTTGCAGGGCAGCCAATTCACCAGCATCACCAATTTACCAGAAACACCTTTCTTATAGCATTTAAGTGTAATTTTTGATTTTTCCAAACATTTATCTCAGTTTCAGATTTCTAGCAATTAAAACTTGCCTTAAACTAGATTGAAATGTGCACATACCTTCATAAATACTTGAGGACTCTCAGAATATGCCCAAGCAACACTGTCATGGGAGGAAATGATAGAATTTTGACTTCATGGCTAGACACGGTGGCTCACACCTGTAATCCCAGCACTTTGGGAGGCCAAAGGCAGCAGATTACATGAGGTCAGGAGTTCGAGACCAGCCTGGCCAACATGGTGAAACCCCATCACTACTCAAAATACAAAAATTAGCCGGGCGTGGTGGTGGACACCTGTAATCCCAGCTACTCGGGAGGCTGAGACAGGAGAATCGCTTGAAATGGGAAGCAGAGGTTGCAGTGAGCTGAGATCACTGGCTTTGTGCCAGGAAAACATGGGATGTGTGGCCTCCTCAGCTGTTTGCAGGCAGGGGCAGTGCCTCAGGGGAGGGAGCAAAGGTACCTGCAAGGTAATTCTGTCACCCCCACCCCATGACCAGATGGCGAAGTACTTCCACCCTGCACATGGATGTGAGAAAACAACCAAAGACAAGCGGCAATACAAATTCTAAAAGTGTAAAAGGAAAACCATACCAGGGAGTGACAAGACAGTTTAAATTTTGAAAGAAAAGGAAAAACCTTCAGGGAACCCAGTTCTATGAGCATTTTATTTATTTATTTATTTATTTTTGAGATCAAGTCTTGCTCTGTCACCCAGGCTGGAGTGCAGTGGTGTGATCTTGGCTCACTGCAACCTCCCAGCCTCCCAGAGTGCTGGGATGACAGGTGTGAGCCACTGCTCCCAGCCCTTTAATGAGCATTTTAGATTGAAGAACTCCTCGTTGCCCTCCAGTCCTGCCGATTGGGTCAGGAAGCAAAGAGGGACTCAAGGGTTAGGTGGCTGTGCCTTGCAACTGTCCTCGGGCCTCTCCAGTTGGTGGGTTCCAGTGAGGGTCCCCGGAGTCATCATGCAGCCACCCCTTTTGTTTGTGGGAGTCCTGGGCGTGTCTTCTGTGAGCTCATCTGCTGTCCTCCCTTGACCTCTTCCAACTGAGGGGATCACAGCCCTCTGCGTCCATTAACCCTCTCAGTCCCCCTCCACCTTGCCTCTCTTCCCTCTTCCCCACCTCCACCCTCTGGCTCTCTCTGTTTCTAGATTTCCCCTCAAGCCTCCCTCATTCTTTACAGCCTCTCACTCGCAGCTCTGTCTCTGCATCTCCTGCTTTGCTTCTTTTCCTTCCTGTACCCCTCCTTTTATTCTTTCTCTCCTCCTTCTCTTGCCCTTCCTCGATCCTCACCATCCTCACTGCCACTGTCCTCTCTTTCCTATGGCTTCTGGGGCGTTTGGCATTTCTGGGTTTTTCCTGATGATCACTGGCAGTTTAGGGGTGACCTCGTTAAACCAGACTGGTCTGCTGGCCCAGAGTGGGATCTGGGGAATCCTTTCATGCCTCGGGAAGGAAATCTCCATCTGGGAACTGTCTCTGGGCTGCTCAGCATCCCACTAACCCATGAGAGGGGCAGCCCTAAGCCCGAGGACCCCTGAGCCAACTTCAGGGATGGATCTTTATCTGGCTAAAATCAGGTTTCCAATGCATATAAAAGGAAGCTCCACTCCTTAGGATGGAAGACACTCGGGCAAACGTAGCGGGCGGGTCCTGTTCCAGGCTGCACTGGACAAGTTCCTGTTTACTCGGGGCTTCTCAGAGAGAAGCTTAAGGGGAGATGATCCAGGTCCCTGACCAGGTGTTTTGGTCCCCGGGATGTTCAGCCCAGAGGTTCCCAATTCAGGCCACACAATAGAATCACCTGGGCAGCTTTTACATACACCCATGCCTGGGCCCCGGCCAAGGTTCTGATTTAATTGGTTTGGGGCAGGGTCTGTGCAGCATCACCCACTCTCCAGGTGCTGGTGTTTTCATTGTGCAGCCTGAGCTGAGAGCCACTGATCTGGACTCTAGACCAGCGCTGCCCACTAGAACTTTCTGAGATGATGGAAATGTCTCTGTGTTGACTAGTGTGATTGAGAAATTGAATCTTAAACTGTATTTAATTTTAATGGCTTAGATTTAATTACCTACATGTGGCTAGTGGCTGCTGTGTTGGACAGAGCAGCTTTAGATTTTTAGAACAGTGTTTCTACCCCAGCTGCATCTAGAAATGACCTGGGAGCTTAAAAAAAAAATAAGTGTCTGAGCTCTGCACTAAACTGATTAAACAGAAACCTCTGGAGTGGGCTGCAGGAGTCAGCACTTTTGGAAACCACCGGGGATGGCAGAGGGGGCAGTGTGCACGCAGGGTAGAGAACTCATTGTGTTAGAGAGACGCTGGCGTTTTTTGGTTGGTGTTGTTTAGACAGAGTCTTGCTCTGTCGCCCAGGATGGAATGCAGCGGCATGATTTCAGCTCACTGCAACCTCCGCCTCCCAGGTTCTAGCGATTCTCCTGTTTCAGCCTCCCAAGTAGCTGGGATTACAGGTGCCCGCCATCTCGCCTGGCTAATTTTTGTATTTTTAGTGGAGATGGGGTTTCACCATGTTGGTCAGTCTGGTCTTGAACTCCTGACCTCAGGTGATCCACCTGCCTCGGCCTCCCAAAGTGCTGGGATTACAGGTGTGAGCCACTGTGCTTGGTCTGATGCTGGCACTTCTGAAAGGAATTGCTCTCGATTTTTCCATGGATTCACTAAGAAATAGATAGAAATGGTCATTCTTGTAATTGTTTATGTATGTGATTATTGGCAAAATAATCACCATCAAGTAATAATGGCTGAAACTGCATATGGTAAAATTGTTAAAGAACTGAAAAACAGGCGGAAGAATCCTGTTGGTAACTGCAAACACTGACCTGGGAAATTGGACTTAGTAGAAATAATTCCACAAAAGAAAACTCAAAATGGCAGGGAGCAATATTTGATAAAACTTGATGTCAACCAAAAAATAATTTAAAAATCTGTGAGCCAAATCAGTGTTGGGAAATTTAAACAGGGATTGATTGTCTTCAATGAAAAGAATTTTGGTAAAATGAAAATAAAGATGGTAAAAGAGAAAAAGAAAGCACTTTAATCACTCTGTATGCAAAATGTATCAACACATTAAACTGGTTATATTTAATTTGTTCTGGAAAAATGCCTTCTCAGTGAAAATTGATTACTGTAGGTGTTTTTTATATTTAAATGTTTGGTAAATTTAACATGGAAGCAAAAACCTCCATGGGGTCAAAACATCCACCTGGCAAAGCACCAGGGTCAAAATGATGCTGACTTTGCCTGCAGTGACTCACTAACCCCAGGCCTAACCGGACCCCAAGACAGGGGGCCCAGATGCAACAAGGAAACATACAAAACACCCTGTTAAATGAGGAGGTCTCAAATACCGCAGGTGACACCTTATATTAAGTCATTAATCATCGTTTCTCTGAGATACAGGCTTCAGTGGGCTCCCTGTGCTTTTCCTGGTCACTCTACCCTCCAGCCTGACCATGCCCCCAGCCTCCCTGCTTTAATCAAGAGGTATAGCAGGAGGTCTAGTCAGGAGGCACACGACTGCCTTTAAAGAAGCTCTCTTTTAGGTGTTCACAGTGGCATCTTCTTTGGAATAGTGTGATCTACTCTGTACCTTTTAGGGACCGGGTGACTCCGTAAAGTGGGCACTGTGGGGCCTCTCACCTGCACTCAGATGCCTTCCTGCCTTCACCCTCCCCCATGGTCTGAGCGTCAGTCATGGTGCCTGCAACTGGAGAGGAACCAGGAGACAACTTGAGAACCTTCCTGAGCTCCAATGCTCCTTCTCCTCCTTCCTCCTTCAGCTGCTCCTCCTCCCATCCCCACATTGAGCTGGATGATCTGGTCCAGCGGAATAAGCGTGGACTTTGAGAAGAGCCAGGGTCTAGTTGCAACACTCTGTGGCCTTGGGCAGGTCACTACACGCCCCGAGCCTTGCTTTCTTCCATTCTTAGGGAGTATCAAATCAAGGGACCTGCCACCATGGGGGGCTCCCTAAATGTTAGTTCTGCATTGCTGCTTTGCCCTTGTCGCCCCGTGCTTCCTTCTGCTGCCCCCACTGCTCCAAGTCCCACTGACCCAGCCCTTTCCCACCAAAGGCTGCTCTCAGCCAGCTATGGGTTGAAAAAGCACCAAATCATATGAATGCATAGGTGGCAGCCTATGGCTTCATGTTTCACTCTGTTTCAGGAACTGGGGGATGCTGCTTTATAGCTCAGACTCTGCTTAGAAAGAAGGGAAGTGTTCATGGTAGGTGTCCAGCCACTGCAACAGATTATGAGAAGATATTTTAGGAATGGTGAGTCTTCCTGACATAGGGCCAACTCTGAGCCTGGCCTTGGTGCCATCGGGCCAGAGGTGAGGGCAGTCTGATGCCTCCTATGACAATGAGCTTCATTTGTTGAGGGAATGTGGAGGTTTCCAGGAAGGGGCTGAACATGCTTTTAGTTCTTTAGGGTAGCCATGCGTGGGAGATGACAGAGGCACCCAGGGAGGCGGCCTGGTCAGTCGGGGCCTGTCACCCACACCTGGAGTGTGCTGATGGGATTGAGGGACTCTGTACTGGGAGGAGCAGGCATTCTAATTCTCAGGCTGCCCATCAGAGCTTGCAGGGCAGGGGTGGTGGAATGAGAATGAGGGTCAGGGGCTTTGCTCAGGACCCCACTGTCAGCAGAGTCCTATCCTGTCTTTGACCTGGACCTCTCTGAAACTGTTTCCTCATCAGGACAATGGCAAAAGCAGTTCCTATGTTGCAAGGTTGCTGTAAAATTTAAATAATATAATGCATGTGTGTCAAATGCCTGCTCAGTGCTTGGAATACTGAAGGTGCAATATATGGGGGCTGTTGGGAGCAGAATCCATACAGATGCAGGATCCATACATAAACGCCACAAACATGTGAACACTATGTGCGTGGCCCATTTGGACACCCGGCAGTACCTGAGTGTGCACTAACATTGCATAATATGTGCACATGTATTTTTTTTTTTAATTTAAAACAACTAAAAAATTCCACAAAAATATTTTAAAAATCTAAGTAATTTTTATAAGTATAAAAGTGCGTTTCATTCTTAAAAAGTTCTAAAAGAAAAAGTACAAGTTCTCCCACCTTCTACCCATGCATTTCTTCTCTTTTCTCCAGAGATGCCCATGGTTAACGATTTGGTGCATATCTTTCTTTTTTTGAGACAGAGTTTTGCTCTCGTTGCCCAGGTTGGAGTGCAATGGCATGATTTCAGCTCACTGCAACCTCTGCCTCCTGGGTTCAAGTGATTCTCCTGCCTCAGCTTCCGGAGTAGCTGGGATTACAGGTGCCCGCCACCATGCCCAGCTGATTTTTGTATTTGTAGTAGAGACAGGGTTTCACCATGTTGGCCAGGCTGGTCTTGAACTCCTGACCTCTGGTGATCCGCCTGCCTCGGCCTCCCAAAGTGTTGGAATTACAGGCGTGAGCCACCACACCCAGCCTGGTGCATATCTTTCTGGACTTTTCCTAAGTGATCTACAGACATCTGTTTATATACATGCATGCTTGTTTACTTATACAAAAATGGAATTATGCTATATGTATTGGTCTGCACTTTGCTTTTTATCACTTCATCATTGATTCTTTCCCAGGTCAGTCCGTCACATTTTTAAATTGTTACGTGGTATTCCGTGGTATGTGTGCACCGTAATTTATCCCACCGTACTCTCATTGACTGATATTTAGTTTCTTTCCAATGTCTTGCTCTCGAATGCTTATCCAGTGAACATCTTTATCCAAATATTTTTATGTTCTTATGCTATTTTTTTCTTTAGGATAGGTCGTTGGAAGTGGGATGACTAGATCAAAGGGTATGAGCAAATAACATTTTTGTAGATTCTGCCAAATTGCTTTTCAAAAATGATGTCCCAATTAATGTTCAGCAACAATGCAATAAAGTGCCTGCCAATTTATGTTTGCTAGTATGAGGGACCAAAAAAAGTATCTGTAATTTGTGTTTCCTTGGCCGTTTGTAAAGCTGAGCATCTTTTCTGTGCTGATTGCCCCTTTCTATTTCTTATTTTGTGATTGCCAATCATTGTATTTTGGGTTGCTTGTCTTTTTCTTTTTAATTCATAATAATTACATATATTTGTAGTATTATTAGGAATACTAACCCTCACTCTGTTCTATCTGTATAAAACTTTTTTCTCTCTGCTTGTCACCTGTCAGTTGCACATTCACATGGCAATAGGCATTTACCCGGAGGTGCATGTGTACACACAGACCTTTATTTGTTTGTTTTGAATTTTTAAGTTCAGGGTACAGGTGCAGGTTTGTTATATAGGCAAACTTGTGCATGGGAGTTTGTTGTACAGATTATTTTATCAGCCAGGTATTAAGCCCAGTACCCATTAGTTATTTTTCCTGATCTTCTCCCTCCTCCCACCCTCCACCCTCTGAAGGGTCCCAGTGTGCGTCCTCCTCTGTATGCCTACCGTGTTCTCATCATTTAGCTCCCACTTATAAGTGAGAACATTTGGTATTTGGTTTTCTGTTCCTGGGTTAGTTTGCTAAGGATAATGGCCTCCAGCTCCATCCATGTTCCTGCAAAGGACATGATCTCATTCTTTTTTATGACTGCATAGTATTCCAGGGTGTATATGTACCACATTTGCTTTATCCAGTCTATCATTGATGAGCATTTAGGTTGATTCTCTGTTTTTACTATTGTGAGTAGTGCTGCAGTCAATATGCATAGCACATAGACCTTTATAAAGGCAGAGCTTTTTGCTCTGTGTTAGAAGTTGGGAAAAGGCATGGGCTTGGCCTCTGGTTTTAGCAAGCTGGTTTGCCAGCCCCTGGTTCTGGCATGCTTGGGAGGCTGTTTTGGGCAGAAGTATTTGCTCTTCACTGCCCCATTGTTTTCAGCGGGCCCGTAAACATTGACCATATCCTTATTTTCAAGGATTTTTACGACTATATTTTGCCCTGGATTCTATCCAGGACATCCCTGAGTTTCAGAATCATTTTTCTTTTGTCTTTCTCTAGACTGAAGTGGAAAACTATTTACAGTTACCCTTGGGCAGGCCCTGGGGAATCAAATACTGGCAGGGAGGCTGCCAGAGGCCAGGGAACTCAGGGGCTGTGGAATGTCCTGCTGTCCCCCGTTTCCTGCCCCTCACTGCCTGGCACGCATAGCGGAGAGCTGGAAGGGCTCAGAGGACAGGTGCTTCCTCCGCTGTACGGCGTGTGTCTCCTTCCAGGACAGGGCTCTCTCACTTTCCTGTCACCCGGCTCATTGACGCTAACCAGGGGAAGATGCAGCTGAGTCAGTGATGAGTTAGTTGTAATATTTACATGGTTTTAAGTGGCGTGTCCTTTTCTTAGTTTCAAAGAAAGAATGAGAAATGGATACATGGTAACCCTTCTGGAACATTTTTTTTAATTCAAATTTAAAGTTGCAAAAATAGTACAAAGAATATCCATATATTGTTTACTCAGATACACTTATTCACATTTTACTCCATTAGTTTTATTATATATATTTTATTATATTTATTATTATTATTATCTCCCTTCCTCCCTCTCTCTTTCTCTTTTCTCTCTCTCTTCTCTCCCTTCTTGTTTCTCCCTCTTTCTCTTACTCCCATTTGAAGGTAAGTTATATTCATCATGGTCTTTGACTCCTAAATATTTCAGTGTATATTTCTTAAGAATAGGGACATAGTTATCAACATCAGTAAATTTAACATGATGCCATACTTTTTTGTTTGTTTCTTTGTTTTTGAGACAGGGCCTCACTCTGTTGCCCAGGCTGGAGTGCAGTGCCTTGAACAAGGCTCACTGTACCCTTGACTTCCTGGGCTCAATCCATCCTCCTACCTCAGCCTTCCGAATAGCTGGGACCACAGGCACAAGCCACCTCGTCTGGCTAATTTAAATTTTTTTTTTTTTTTTTTTTTGGTCGAGACAGGGTCTCATTATGTTGTCCAGGCTGGTCTTGAACTCCTAGGATCAAGGAATCCTCCTGCCTCAGCCTCCTAAAGTGGTGGAATTACAGGCATGAGCTACAGCACCTGGCTGATACCATACTTTTATCTAATATATTGCTTATATTCCATTCATGTTAATGGATGAAATAGTGTTTTTCATAGCAATTTCCCTTTCCCCTCCCCCAGTGCGGGATCCAGCCCGTGGTCCATATTGAATTTAGTCATGTTTCCATGGCCTCCTTTAATTTGGAACATTTGCATAGTCTTTGTCTTTTATGACAATTTACATTTTTGAATAATATAGTATCCCTTTTTTCTAATAGAATGTTCCTCATTTGGGGTGTCAACCTAAATAACAAACGGAGAGAGACTCTCTAAAGAAAAAAGATATTTATGAGGGAATACAGCCAGCCGTGGGAATATGCATGCCATAGTAAACCATGTGAGTATTTAAGGAGGTAAAGAAACACAAAGGTTTTCAGCTGGGTGCGCTGGCTCACACCTGTAATCCCAGCACTTTGGGAGGCCAAGGTGGGTGGATCATTTGAGGTCAGGAGTTCAAGATCAGCCTGGCCAACATGGTGAAACCCCATCACTACTCCAAATACAAAAATTAGCCGGGCGTGGTGGCGTGCGCCTGTAGTCCTAGCTTCCCAGGAGGCTGAGGCAGGAGAATTGCTTGAATCCGGGAGATGGAGGTTGCAGTGAGCTGAGATCACGCCACTGCACTCCAGCCTGGGTGATAGAGTGAGACTCTGTCTCAAAAAAAAAAAAAAAAAAAAAAAAAAAAAACACAGGAAGGAAGGAAGGAAGGAAGAAAGAAACAGGTTTTTAGAGGAAAATAATTAGGATTACATAATTATTTTGAAATATTATCCTTGGCTATAAAAATCAATTACAAGGGTGATTCTGGTCTGAGGTTGGACAGGTAATTAGTGGGCAGATGTTCTTGCAGAAGTGTTTTTTGTGTAAGGCTGTTATGGCCTTTGTGCAAGATTGTGTTTTTGCAGTCTTTTGTGAGGGTTTGCGTTATCAGGCATACAAGCATGAGAACCCTCTCTTCATGGCCTTCCTTAGCTCTTTTTGTCAGGGTTTTCTTAACATTAGCGACTTCATTTTGATTCTGACAACTTTCACGGCAATTTGTTTAATGTTTTCTCATGCTTAGATTCAAGCTTGGATTAGGTTACTCATCCCTGTCTAAGTGATGCTGTGTCTATCTCCGGATCTGGAGGCATGTGATGTTCCTTACTGGGGAATGTTAATTTCAATCACCTGGTCAAGGCGTTGTCTGATTTTTCCACTGCGTATTAATGTTCTTTTCTCTCCCCTGAAGTTTGTTAAGATATACTTTAAGATGGTGCCAATATTCTGCTTCTCAAGAAAATGTCCCCCTAAATTTAGCATCCGTGGATGGTCCTTGTCTGATCCAATCCTTACCATGATGGGTATGAGCTGATTTTCATCTCCAGTACTCCTTCCACATGTACCAGGCTGGGCTGTGTGAGGCTCTCGTGGTCACAGTGGTGCTGGTGTAACCCCAGGGCCACCACACATTGATCCTTACCTGTGCCTAGCACTGTGCCTTGGTGACTCATGCCTTGAGCCTCACCCCTTGGCTCAGGGCCATTGTCTCAGAGTTGGGAGACCTCTGGGTCATTAGGTTGGGTGTCTTATCTCTTCCATCCTTGATAGACAGTGTTGGAGTGAGGCAGACACCCATTCCAGGGCTGGATTATTCATTAGAAAGTCCTTCCTTCTATTGGCTATAGTTTTTCTCCCTGACATTTTGAGGGTCTTATTTCTCTATCCTCAGGAAAGATCAAAAAGAAATCTAACCCTCCTGCACATGACAGCACTTCTAGTCATGATCTAATGTGGTCCTGACAATCACTGGGTGGGATGGGAATGTGCAGAGAAGCACAGGAACATGGTGAGTGGGGAGGAGAAGAAGGGAACTGATGCCCACCAAGTCCTATCTATGTTCCAGGCACATGTGGGGGGCGTTAGGTGCATTAACTGAAATTTTACCAGAACCCTCTGAAGAATGCATGATTTCCTCCAAGCTCCAACAGTGCAGGGCGGGTTGTCCATTTTATTCTCATCAGTATCTCCAGTACCTACAACAGTACCTGACCCATGATTGGTGCTCACTATATATTTGTTGAATGAACGAATGACTTTTACAGATGAGGAAACAGTCTCAGGAAGGTTATGTCATGTGTGCCCAGCCATGCAGCTGGTCAGATTGCAGGGCTAGATTTCTGGCATGGTAGGATGACTTGAGGGCTCTTATTGTTACTCACTGAATGAGTAATACTTTTGGAAGACAGTTGAGAGAAATAATATTTTCAAAGTGTTGCTGTAGATTGAAAGGCACAGTTTGAAACCACTGGGTTGGTGAGTGTGCCATCCTAGGGTCAACCACCGGGGCTGTTCCATGAACCCAACAGAACAGGAGCTATGTGCCCTGCCAGCCTTTCTGGATCACTTTCCTTTGGGGCATTTGGGGGAAGGTAGCTTGTCTCCTGTCCACTTCTTTTTCAGTCTGAGTTGTACCCACTCCTCCCATCTTCCTGCTGCTAACATGGCTCTCAGCACCAGGGTCATGGTCCTCTGGGCTGCCCCAGCCCTGGTTCCTGCACACCCATATTCTTCAGCTTAAACCGCCACTGGCATAGGGGAAGTCCCGGAGTCACTGGGGGACTCTGCTACCCTCTGCAGGGGTGGAGGCAGGGCCCTAAAAGAGGGAGGAGAGGTGGAAGAGAAGGGTGCGCTGTGGGTGCGGAGGCATGGAGACCACTTCCATTGGAATGGTGGCTCTCTTCTGGGTCTTCATCGTCCCACCACAGGGCTGCCTCTCTCTGACCCACTTGTTTTCTCCGGGGTCTCTACCAGCTACCATGATGCAGAGCTGCACCCACAGTGCACCCTTCTCTTCCACCTCTCCTCCCTCTTTTAGGGCCCTGCCTTCAAGGCTACCTCCTGAAAACTCCAAATGCCATCCCTTCATAGTGTAGACCTCCCAACCTCCTCTTCATATGAGACTTTAACCCATCTGAAAAATACAATTAATGAGCTTTTAAAAGCTTTTTAAAATGGCCACTCAAGGCTGGGTATGGTGGCTTATGCCGCCATGGTGGGTCCCCAAGGTGGGTGGACCACTTGAGCCTAGGAGTTTGAGACCAGTCTGGGCAGCAGAGTGAAACCCTACTATAACACACACACACACACACAGAGAAAACAATTACCAGTTGTGGTGGTGCACACCTGTGGTCCCAGCCACTCGGGAGGTTGGGGCAGGAGGATCTCCTCAGCCTGGAGGTCAAGGCTGCAGTGAGCTGTGATCATGCCATTGCACTCTAGCTTGGGCAACAGAGCCAGACCCTGTTGCAAAAAAAAAAAAAAAAAAAAAGTGGCCTTGTTCAAGCCACTGCACTCCAGCCTGGGCAACAGAGTGAAACTGTCTCAAAAAAAAATTTTTTTTTCATTAATTCCTGACCTCCCCAGCAAAGAACAAGCATGTGTATGTTTTTAAATATAGGTTTTATTGTTATTCAGGTACAGTGAGGCCAACAGATCAGGAGATGACTGTCATTGAAAAGATTGTGTGTTACCATTTCCAAGGGGAGGCCACACCGTGCAGGGCCACACAGGGAAGCTCTGGCGTCAGTGCCAGAATCAGTGCAGGGGTCAATCGGGAGGCAGAGGGAGTGAGGGGAACATGGGGACAAGAGCCTTTATTGTGGTTTCTGAGGGAAGGAATGGGCGAGGCAGGGTAAACAGAACTGGGGACTGGCCAGTTTGAATAATTTCTGTGGGCTCTGGGCACACTTACACGTAGACATAAAGCTGTCTATGTATAGACATAAACAGTAGGGGCTGTCCTGAGTTGCTGGAACCTAGCCCTAGGATGCTTAGGAGAGGGGAATGTGGTGGGCCCTGAGTGTGACAGGCCGTGGAGGAGGTGTGAGGTATGGGCTCAAAGTGACTGGTTTGCATATGAAAGGCCTGCTGGCAAGTGGGGAGTCCTTTATCAGCTCTGGGAATTGTGGGAAGACAGTCCCTCCAAGGTCAACAAGGCTCCAGATGTCAAAGCATCAGAAATACAAAAAATAGCACTTGGCATAAGATTAAAAAAATATGGGCCAGATCAAATTTATAGACTGGGCTCCCCTTCCCATGGATTAAGCAAACCAACGACCTTTCTGTTTCTTTCATGATGCACTCATGGGCCTCTAAGGTGGCACAGGAGGCTCACTGTAGGGTTCAAAGCAAAGCCTTTGGAGTCAGGCTCTGTCAGCCTTGTTGTTTGTGTGAAATCAGGCAAGTCAAACACCTTCCCAAGTCCCAGTTTCCTTGTCTATGAGGAAGACTGAACTAATAACAGTACCTACCCCACAGGACTAGTGTCTGTTTAAAGGAGGTAGTGTATCTAATATGTACCTAGTTAATGTAACCGCCCTACGGATTCATCATGCTGGCTGCCAAGATAGAGCTGATTTATCAAGACAGGCGAATTGCAACAGAGAAAGAGTTTAATACACGCAGAGCTGGCTAAATAGGAGACTGGAGTGTTATTCTTACTCAAATCAGCCTCCTCGAAAATTCAGAGGCTAGAGTTTTTAAAAGATTGTTTGGTGCTGATATGGTTTGGCTGTGTTCCCACCCAAATCTCATCTTGAACTGTAGTTCTCATAATCCCCATGTGTTGTGGGAGGGACCCAGTGGTAGGTAATTGAATCATGAGGACAGTGATCTCCACCCGGTTCTCATAATCTGAGGTTTTATAAAGTGTTTACCCTATTTCACTCTGCCCTTCTTGCTGCTGCCATGTAAAGAAGGACATGTTTGCTTCCCCTTCCCCCATGATTGTAAGTTTCCTGAGGCCTCCTCAACCCTGCTGAACTGTGAGTCAATTAAACCTCTTTCCTTTCTAAATTACCCAATCTCAGGAATATCTTTATTAGCAGTGTGAGAACGGACTAATACTGGTGTGTTCCCAGACCAAACCGAGGGTCTGGCTACTTATTCTCATGGCCCAATAATGAGATACAGATGAACTGGGAAAGAAGAGAGTTTATTTCTGTAACCAGGTACAGGCAGAAGGCCTGGAAAATATCAGCAGGCCAAGTCAAAATTACAAAGTTTTCCAGAGCTTATATACCTTCTAAGCTATATGTCTACGTGTAAGTGTGCATTCATCTAAAGACATAAGCGACTAACTTCTTTGAATCTATAACTAAGGTCTGAGTTTTGAAGACCTTCCTCCAGGGCCTCAGTAAATGTACTTAATCAAGATGGGTCCCAGGGGCCAGGGGTGATTACCCTTTTCTTGTCTCCTGCTAAACCATGGAGGTTTGAGGAACTCCTTTAGACCCCCCAAAAAACTTGTCAAGACCTGGGGAATTTCTTCAGACCCCCAGTAAAAACTTGTTTAATCCTAAATGGGTCCTGTTAAGAATTCCTTTGTTATCTTGTCATGCATCAAGGCCCCGGAAAGGCCTGGGCAAAACTCTTGGTGGGCTTTTGTTACATTCCAGCCTTCGTATGATGGCAATGGCTCTATCAGCTTTTTATTTTTTTAATTTTTAAAATTTTTTTTATTTTTTTTTGAGATGGAGTCTCGCTCTGTCTCCCAGGCTGGGGTGCGGTGGTGCGATCTCGGCTCACTGCAAGCTCTGTCTCCCGGGTTCATGCCATTCTCCTGCCTCAGCCTCCCGAGTAGCTGGGACTACAGGCGCCCGCCACCACACCCGGCTAATTTTTTGTATTTTTAGTAGAGATGGGGTTTCACCATGTTAGCCAAGATGGTCTCGATCTCCTGACCTCATGGTCCGCCCACCTTGGCCTCCCAAAGTGCTGGGATTATAGGCGTGAGCCACCGCGCCCAGCCTCAGCTTTGAATCTTTAACTTTACCACTCAGTTGGTGCCGAAACAGTTGCTGGAACAGTTGTTATGAAGGCCTGCCTGTTCAGCTGTTAGTGAGATCTGGCCTGCCACAGGTGGGCGGGGGGCTAGGGAATGGGAGTGCTGATTTGTTGGGTTGGGGATGGAATCACAGGAAGTTGAGGCTGTCTTCTTGCCATGAGTCAATTCCTGGTTGGGAGCCACATGACCAGATGAGCCAGTTTACCAGTCTAGGTAGTGCCAGCAGGAATGCAGGGTCTGAAAAATATCTCAAACACCAATCTTAGGTTCTACAATAGTGATGTTACCCATAGGAGCAACTGGCTGCATGACTCCTGAGCCATAATTCCTAAGCTTCTGGCTAATTTGAGTTTTACAAAGGCACTCTGGTCTCCAGGCAAGGACGAGGTTTGTTTCTGGAAAGGACTGTTATCATCTTTGTTTCAAAGTTAAACTATAAACTAAATTTTTCTATGGTTAGCTGGCCTATGCCCAGGAATTAATAGGGCATTTTGGAGATGAAAGGCAAGATGGAGTCAGTTGGGTCAGATCTCTTTCACTGTCATAATTCTCTCATTTTTATAATTTTTGCAAAGCCGGTTTCATTAATAGGAGGGTTGCTATTACTAGAATGCAAGTTCCATGAGGTCAGAGACTGTGTTTTGTTGCACATACTAAATAAGTATTTGTTGAATGAATAAATTCTAAGACTTTTAAGGAGTTTTTATGTTTTGTTTTTAAATTTAATTGTTTACGTTGGTAACAACTTTAAGAAGTTATAAAAACAGAAACTATATTTAAAAATGCAGTGAAAATTCTCCCTGGCCTCTTTGTCCCTGATCTGCCCAGTTCTTCCTATTCCCCAATAAGTAACCCCTCTTCTTAGTTTCTTTTTTTTTTTTTTTTTTGAGACAGAGTCTCGCTCTGTCGCCCAGGCTGGAGTGCAGTGGCCGGATCTCGGCTCACTGCAAGCTCCGCCTCCTGGGTTTACGCCATTCTCCTGCCTCAGCCTCCTGAGTAGCTGGGACTACAGGCGCCCGCCACCTCGCCCGGCTAATTTTTTGTATTTTTTTAGTAGAGACGGGGTTTCACCGTGTTAGCCAGGATGGTCTCGATCTCCTGACCTCGTGATCCTCCCATCTCGGCCTTCCAAAGTGCTGGCATTACAGGCTTGAGCCACCGTGCCCGGCCCCTCTTCTTAGTTTCTTATAGATCATTCCAGAGATCTTATATTATTGCTTAATTGCCCATATAGATTCTAACTTTCCTCTTTTTTTATGCAGCAAGTAGCATATTATACATGCTCTTTTGCACCTTGTTTTATCACTTAACACTGTATCTTGAAGATTTTCCACATAAGTGAATAATTCCCCATTATTTTTATAGCTGTCTAGTGTTCCATTGTATGAATGTACTATACCTTATTTACCTGTTGTCTATGATGGACATTTGAATTTCCTCCTGTGTTTTGTTTTGTTCTTACAATGATGTAATAAGACCAGTGTTTTAAAATAAAATTGTTTTGATTTCTTCATGCTTCATTAAAATAAATTGACTTGGCTGCCATGATTCCCACACTCCCACATGCTGCCTAAGGCTAAGGTTTGGGGGCCACCCATGCCTCCTTCCCTTCTGCCATAGGGCAGTGGCAGCATCCCTGGATGGTGAGTTTGGGAACTAGTTCTTTTTCCATGGAGGGAAAGCGTGTGCCCTGTCAGACCACAAGCTGCCTTGGCCTCTCCCTCCCTTGCCCATGCCAGTTCCTGCCTTATCTTTCTTTGGGATAGCTGTGGCTCTTTCAGTCCCCACACTTCTCCAGCCCCCACATTCCAGTAGCTCCAGAGCACAGCTAGCCAAGAGGTGTGTGGAGGCTGGGAGCGCCTGTGGTATTTTCCTCCATGTGGGCTGCAGGGGTTTGACCAGGGCCCACGGGTGTCATTTCCACCTGTGTAAGCTCTCCACACTCAGAGCTGGCCCTGTGTGGGATCCCTGGCCCCCTCCTTGCCTCATCCGACCCTCTGGAATCCTGTCTGCCGCTTGCCAGGCCCCTGGTTGGTGCCCACTGAGCGTGCAGCATCCCTGATGAGCAGAGGGCACCTGGCCCTGGAGCCTGTGCCTCAGTCTGACTCCAGATGGGGTGGGTCTCCTCACGGGCCCCAGACCTGGCGGCCCCTGGATAAAGCCACATCTTCTCCATCCTCTGTGAAATGAATGGATGAATGATGAGTGGCCTTCTGGGTTTTCTGTAACCAAGCCGTAGACCCCTCTAGCCTCCCAGGGGGTCCCTCTTCTGCACCCCCCTCCTTTCCTCCCTGAGCAAGGCTTCCTGGGAGGCTCTGAGTTTCCCTGACTCTTGTGAACTTGATTACCACAGCCTGCTCCTTACACTGTGGGAGAAGCAGCCTGCCCTGCTGTTTCCAGCCCTTCCTCCTACAGGAGTGGGGGCTGGTGAAGCCACCCTTCTTGGAGGGGCTTACTCCCAGGCCTATAGCAGGGGTTACGGGGGTGTATTTCATAGCCCCAAAAGACACTTAAGGGAGAAAATAACAAGCAGTCAACTCTGGCTGCTGTGTCTTGGGCATCCAAGACGCACCCTAGGCTGGCAGGGGTGGGGGTGCTGCTTCCTTCTGCATTTCCTGCCATTGTTCCCTGACCCACTTCCGGGAATTCTCCCTGGGCTGGGAGGGCTGGACAACCGCAAGGGAGGCAGAGGAGGTCTGGCTTTTCTCGACACCCTATGACCTGGCTGCTACTCTGATCTGCTCAGTCCTGAGGGCTCCTAAGCTGGAGGTCCAGCTGCCATGTACAGCTCTCTGGTCCATGAGGCCTCCTTGGGCCCTGCCTCCCAGTCCCCAAGAAGAGAAGCCTCAGTGCTCTGGGGGATTGACAGGGAACCTAGATACCCGGGTCCTGGGGCTGACTCAGCCATTCTCCCACTTGAGCAAGTCACTCCCCTCTGCCACCCCAGTTTTCTCGTGATGGACAGGGTGACTCTGATCTCTGATGTCGCATGGACTCATGTGTCCTCTATACCTACTGTCTGGTCTTTGTGACATTGCCTGGGTCCTGAGGACAATTCAGTCAACATACTGACGGGTGCCTTCTGGCACTAGCCCCTAGGATGGAGACACTCCAGGACCCCAGCTTATTAAGTGATGGTAAAAAACCTGCTCCATGCTATGAAGGAATGGAACACAAATCAGTTTACATTCTAGAAAATATGGGCCGGGCGCGGTGGCTCACGCCTGTAATCCCAGCACTTTGGGAGGCCGAGGCGGGCGGATCACAAGGTCAGGAGATCGAGACCACAGTGAAACCCCGTCTCTACTAAAAATACAAAAAATTAGCCGGGCGCGGTGGCGGGCGCCTGTAGTCCCAGCTACTCAGGAGGCTGAGGCAGGAGAATGGCGTGAACCCAAGAGGCGGAGCTTGCAGTGAGCCGAGATCGCGCCACTACACTCCAACCTGGGCGACAGCGTGAGACTCTGTCTCAAAAAAAAAAAGAAAATATGGCTGCTAGCATTGTGAGGGGACTTCGAACCCTGGATTGAATATTAGTGAATATCTCTCCCCCTCTATCCCCTTCTTTCAGGAAGGATTAGAAAATGGACCTTGAGTGTATATTACATTTACTGCCTTGCTAGAAGGGCATGGGCAAGGCGACAGAGTCTGCTGCTTTCAAGAAGGATGGAAAAAGAGGGATTTCGTTGTTGAGAAGCTTAAATAAGTGGCTAGTTTTTTATTTTAATTTTTATTATGATAAATAGACATAAACACTACCATTTTAACCATTTGTGAGCACACAGTTCAGTGGCGTTACTTGCATTCACGATGTCATGCAGGCATTCCCACCGTCCACCTCCAGAATGTTCTCATCTTCTAAAACTGAAACTCTGTACCTGTTCAATAATAAATCCTTACTTCCTCCTCCCCCAAGCTTGTCGCAGCCACCATTCTACTTTCTATGAATTTGACTACTCTAGCTACCTCATATAAGTGAACTCATACAATAGTTGTTGTTTTGTGACTGGCTGATTTCACTCTGCAGAATGTCTCCAAGGTTCATGATACTGTAGCATGTGTTGAAATCTTCTTTTTTGAGACTGAATAATATTCCATTGTATGGATGGACCACATCTTGTTTATCTGCTCCTCTGTTGATAGAGACTTGGTTTGCTTACACCTCTTGGCTATTGTGAATAATACTGCTGTGAACACAGGTGTGCAAATATCTAGGTCTCTGATTTCAATTTCTTTTGGGGTATATATCCAGAAGTGGAATTGCTAGATCACATGCTTATTCTATGTTTAATTTTTTGAGTAACTGCTATACTGTTTCCCACAGTGGCTGCACCATTTTACATCCCTACCTGCCGTGCACAAGCATTCCAGTTTCTCCATATCCTGGCCAACACCTGTGATTTTTCTCTCCAGGAATGTGTGTGTGTGTGTGTGTGTTTATAATAGCCATCCTAATGAATGTGAAGTGGTATCTCAGTGTGAGTAATCAGTTTTAAAAATCACCTAGTGGCTGGGCGCCGTGGCTCATACCTGTAATCCCAGCACTTTGGGAGGCCGAGGTGGGTGGATCACAAGCAGGAGTTCGAGACCAGCCTGGCAAACATGGTGAAACCCCATCTCTACTAAAAAATTGCAAAAATTAGCCAGGCATAGTGGCATGTGCCTATAATCCCAGCTACTCAGGAGGCTGAGGCAGGAGAATTGCTTGAACCTGGGAGGCAGAGGTTGCAGTGAGCAGAGATCATGCCACTGCACTGTAGCCTGGGCGACAGAGCAAGCCTCCATCTCAAAAAAAACCAAAAGAAAAACACCTATTAGGTCAAGATTGCAGTTTTATTTCATAGGGTCATAAAAATCTGTATTCCAATCAGTATTTGCAGAGACCAGAAAAGGAATGGTCCCAGATGACAGGTGTACTGTTCATCCATCAGGAAAAAGCAATTAAGAAGTACACCTGTGGCTGTTCACCAGCCTAACATGGCCTTGTGCCCTGACAGTAATAGGCAGGGTAAGTCCAGTTCCCAGGAGGCAAGCAGAAGTCACACACAGACACCAGGCAACAGGTTCTGATGGTCACAGGCCACTCTCTGCCCCTGGTTTCCTGCTGCCCCTACAGAGGGGCAGACTACATGGTGAGCCCACTTCATAGCTTCCTCTGCACTCTTTGAAGGGAGCGTGTGCCAACCATCGCACTGCCCACCTACTCTTTCCTAATAACCCGTCCATGTGCCCCACCCCTCCTGTCAGTCAGAAATGCAGCCTCTGGTGTGTGTGGTACGGACCGCTCAAGGCCTCTCAGGAGTGGGGCCTGTTTCCCCTGCCCCAGTATCCTTTTCTCCCTGTCCCTGAAGACAGGAAGGTTTCTTTGCTTTTCTTATACAATCACTGCTGGCTGAGCCCTGGGATTCCAATACAGACGGCCTGTGTAGACGTGGGTTGTATGAGCTGCTGGGGCTCAGGGGCAGTGTGGGGCTGATGAGATACTGACCTGGTGGACTGTCAAGGGCTCATGGGAAGACCACCCTTCATCTCTGTGGAGGCGTGGCTGGGCCTCTGGGGAGGGGCGGGAAGGGGCCAAGGTGGACCTTGGGAAAGGAAAGGTATCTCTTATCTCTTCCCATGCCCAAGTATTTCCCCAGGGGCCAGGCCTTCCAGGAATGGTGCATGGTGGTGACTGGGTATGGGGGTGCAGGGGAGCCCTCGTGAGGTGCCAGGTGACTGTCAGACCAGCCTCGTCTGAGTGGTGGCAGTGAGGGGTCTGGCAGAGGAGCCAGGGTGCCTTAGGCCAGTTTTCTACATTTGACTTCTCTCTCCTCTCAGGTTCCTGGGGGAAGCCAAGGTCCCACTCCGAGAGGTCCTCGCCACCCCTAGTCTGTCCGCCAGCTTCAATGCCCCACTGCTGGACACCAAGAAGCAGCCCACAGGGGTAAGTGCCCATCAGCTTCTGCCAGGTTATGGTCCAAGGCATTGCCAGGTGGCTTCCTCTTTGGGCCTTGCCATTCTGACCCCAGACACGTGTCTGACTTCAGCTCCCAGGAAGCAGGCCTGGCCCTCCCTGACCAGAGTTTGCCGTGTCTGGAGAGGCACTGGACTAGGGGAGATGGGAAGGGCAGAGGGAGCCCCGACCCCATCTGCAGGGCTCAAGTCAGCCTTGGCTCGCAGCAGCTTGGCCTGTCCTTTGGTCTGGGGCTGCCTGTCTGGCCACCTCCTGTCCCCAGCTTCCTGGTCAGCCTTGCACCTAGTCTCCCTGGCAGACCTCCCCTCCTCCCTCACCACCCAGCCCTCTTTTCCACATTCAGAATCTCTGAGATATCTGGGTCACAGGGCATGAGGGAGGCAGGGAAACAGCCCTCTCCCCTGCCCACCGGGACCCTCTTCCTTTTCCTCCGTTGTTCTTCCTGCCCCTCCCCTGGCCTTCTCAGCGCTCCCCAAGTCCAATCAGACAATTCCCAGCCCTCCTCTCTGCCTGTTATTTTTAGTGAGCTAAATATACCCTGCAGGGTTCTCTCTTCCTGGTAGAATTCTTGACCTCTCCTGTGGGCCAGCCCCGCCTTCCAGGATGTACCAGGAACCATGGATTGGAAGTACTTCCTCCCTGTGAGGTCTGGGGGATTCAGGTCCCGACTTCTCTCAGGCAGGGCAGCTGCACTGCCCCGTGGCGGGTGTGTGAGGCCAGGGCTCCTGGCTGGCTGGGTGAGTCAGGAAGTGGCTGGTCTGGGCAGATCTCTGAATGGAATGAGACTGGATGCTGAGACCTAGAGAAAAGGAACCCCTGAAGTCACACAGTCAGTGGCTGTCCCCACAGGGGCTTGGACTAGGAGCTCATCCCCTAGACCCTCTGATGGAATGGCGGTGGATGGACTCCTGGTTCACTGAACTCCCAGTCTGCTGCCCTCCCAGTGCTGGACTTTGCTCCCGAGGGGTCTTAGGCTGGGGATGGCTGGGCTGCCCCCTTGATGGGAGATGTCACTTCCCAGGAGAGTCCATCCCTTTCCCACACAGGGCTCACTGGCAGAATGTTCTGGTTTAGAGCAGTATTCACTGAGCCTGTCTCTATCACCCTGAGTCCCCTGTCATCCTCCCTTTGAGCCTCCAGTCCCTTAACACTCCCTGTGGTCAAGGAGGACCCCAAGGAGTTCTGGAACTGCCCCTTCAGGGGTCCCGAGGAGTCTCAGACCCAACCCTCGAGGCACAGAACACGGATGGAGAGATGACAGGTATCAAGGCAGCTGGCGAGAGAGAGCCTTGGGGTCAGGCTTGGTTCTCACTTCCTTGCTGGGACACCAGCATCTCTCCACTCCAGCTCTGTGTACATCCATGACTGACATTTCCTGCCCTTTGGTTCCCTCCAACCTCAAAGGCCTGTCCAGCCCCAAGGCAGAACTTTCCATAGCTGGTCCCTGTTCATGGGGCCGTGCCAGGCTGGGGCCATCCCCTCCATGCTTCCCCTCGCCTACTCCTGCTCCTCATTCACACACTGTCTGGGCTTCAAGCTTACCAGTGGGGAGCCTGCTGCCTTCTCTTCCCTGGCCAGAGATTCCTGACTGTCTGCAGAACTTTATAATCCTTCACCAACCATGTGTCCAAGAAGGGTGTGCGAGATCCAGGAGGTGGTAGATGGGAGAGAGTGCTGGACCCTGCTGGGTTGAGCCCCACTAACTGAGCACGGGCTGGAAATGGAGTGGGTGGGGGAACCTCCTCCCTGTTGCCCAGGAGGGAGTCATCACCTGTGCAGAGGGTCTAGGACCAGATTCTAGTCTGTGTGATGGCATTAAGGTCACAGAGCAGCCCCAGACAGGTCGTACGACCCTATGGGCTGGGGCTTCCTGCCTGGGACCTGGGCTGGCTGCACTGTAGTGTGAGGTAGGGATAACTGGAGGTGTGCTTGGCAGGGACAGAGAACCAACAACATTGAGGGTTCTCGCTGGCCACTCACTGAGACCTCGTGTCTCAGCTGAGCCCAATCGGCAGAGCATGCCAGGTGCCCCCAGTTCATTGTAGCTCAGTTGCCTCTAAGGGCCAAGGAAACTGCTGATGGGGTGATAGGAGTGAATACAGGGCCAGTGGGCTCCTTAGGAAACTCTGGCAGACTGAGAGGCGTAGGGGAGGCCGGGAGTCCTGCCGCAGACTGACTGCCGACCCCGTTTGCCTTTTGCTCAGTGTTCTCACCCGAGTCTCTTCAGATATGGCACGCTGGGCTGTGTGCCATGTAGGATGCTAAATCTACCGTCTGGCAGCTGCTAGGTTGATGGGGGAAAACACTCCCCCTGTCCTGGAGGAACCTCCAGGCCATGGGGATTTAGGACACACGGAGGAAAAGAAGTAGCATCCTCCCAGATGTATTTTAAGAGCAGCTCACTCATGAAGGTGTGGACACATGGAGAAAACTCAGTAGGCATCACCCAGGCCTTAAAGCCGGAGTCGGGTCACAAAGGAGGACAAGAGCCCACGAAGCCCAGTGGTGTGCGGGTCAGGGAGCCAGGAGGGCACTGTGTGTTGGGAGCAGGGACCTGAAGTGGGCAGGACAGTGCTCAGTGAGTCCCTGAGCTTTCTTCAACGGTATGGAGCTTCTGCCAACCAACCCTGGATCAACTCAGGGCCACAGCTACCCTCCGCCTGCTTCTGGAGGTTGTCTGAGGGAGAGGTGAGTGAGGGCCAGGCACGTATCAGGCCTGTCTTGTCCACACAGGACATGTGTGTTAGGGGAGGTGAGAGTGGGCTGGTCTGGGTTTTGGTTTTGATGAGCTCAGTGTTGGAGAGCTGCAGTCGAGGAAGTAGGTGGCACACAATGGGTTGGGCATGGCACGGTGGGCAAAGGACCCCAGAGCCTGACCACACAACCTAGAGGAGGGTCACGGCCAGGGAGGGTCTGAGGAGGTCATTCGCCTTCAGTTTCCTGAACCCTCTTAGCCTGGGGCCAGACAGGAGCCTCAAGTTCTGCTGATGTCGTTGACTGTGGGCCCCAAGGCAGCAGACGAGGGCAACTGAGGTTACCCTGCTGCAGGGCAGCATGTTTGGTGGGCACACGATTGACTGACAATGGCCTTGTGCGGGGAGAGCCCTGGAGTGCTGCTGGGCTGGAGACCTGAGGACCTGGGCTGTCAGGCGGGGACCTGTGATGTGGAGGACCTTGAGGAGGGTCCCACTGGGACTCTAGGCCCAGGTTGTGTGGTCTGGGAGAGCACAGGGCTCCTATACATCCCCCAGGAGGAAAATCTCAGCTCTGTTTGTCTAGAGAAGGAGACAGGGGCTGAGCTGTGATGTCACGGTGAGGGTACACGGTGGGGCCCACGGACATGCCCACTTTCCCTTAAGAGTCTCAGCAGAGCCAAAGAATTTCAGTATTCACCATCAGATCCTGAAGCCGTGGTCCCTGGGGCTCATCCCCTGGTGCTGAGATCTCTTCTAGACCCTGAGCTCCAGAGCCTCTGGAGCTGCAGGGATGTCCCTGTGGCTTCCTGATGGGCAGCTAGAAGACGGACTTGCTCTGTGCTAGAAGTCTCATTCAAGGGCCCAGAGCCACCCGGATGGTGCCAGTTCTTCAGGAGGTTGGTGTGGAGCTGTCGGTGTAGAAACACCGGATGCTCAGGAAACCCTAGGAGGGGCTGCCTAAGTGGTCTCCGGAGCCCTCTCTCTGAGAGGGCTGCTCCTGTCTGCGTCCTGGAGAGGGCTGCTCCCGAGCCCCAGTGCTGAGGAGCTGGCACTGGGCATGGTGTGGAGGAGTTACACTCCGGCAGCTCCACCTCTCACAGAGATGGTGTATAGAAGCCCCCAGGTGGTGTGCAGTGACTGGATAGCAGGGTGAGCCCCTAGAAACAGGAAGGGGCGCTCTTCCAGGGGATCTGTCTCCAAGGTCAGAGGCCCAAGGGCAGCCCAGGTGTGGCCCTTTCAAGTTTTTGCTTAACTCTCCTCTCCTCACGGAGGTCCACTCAGACCGCTTGATTTAACACTGCAATCTGCAAACCCTGTCGTTGCCCTGATCTTTCTTGCTCTGGTTTACTTTTTCTTTTCTTTCTGACATACTCTCTTCTTTATGTATTTATTTTGTTTGTTATTTATTGTCTGTCTTCTCTGCCAAGACATCAGCTCCATGGAGGCAGGGGCCTTTGCCTTATTTATGGAAGTGTCCCCAGAATCCTGAACAGTGTGTTTGGCCCTGGCAGGTGCCCAACACGCATGCACATGTGCACACACACGCATGCACACACACACACGTCGAGGGAATGAACATGTGAGTTAATGAATGAAAGGGTCAGGCCACACATGCCAGGCAGGCCCTCACTCCTTGTCTTTCAGATGTGGGCCCAACTCGGGCCACGTCAAACAAACACCCCACCCAGGCCTGGCCTCTGGGGCCCCTGCACGGAGCCCTGCGCTCACAAGGGCCTCTTGCTTGGCTTAATTATCTACTGTTTCCATCTTGAAATTCTTAAGGCTCACTGCATCCTTGACCTCCTGGCTCAAGTAGGCTCAAGTGATCCTCCCGCCTCAGCCTCCCGAGTAGCTGAGACTACAAGCGTGGCTACCACGTCCAGCTAATTTTTCATTTTGGAATAATGGGCTCTGCATTTTCATTTTGTGCTGGGCCTGCACATTATGCAGCTGGTCCTGACCTCATGCTACTCTTGGAGGGCTGGAGTCAGCATGGATGGGCAGCGGGCTTTATTTGTCTCCTGGCCCATCATTCTGAACTTGAGTGTGCTGTTCTCCAGTTAAGGACTTTCTCCTACATAACCAAAACACAGCCTTCCAAAGGACGAAACTAACATGGACACAGCACTCTCATCTAATCCCCAGACCTCAGTCCCGGCTCATTGATTTTTCCCACAGTGTCCTTTGTAGCAGAAGGATCCCACTGAGGCTCATGTGTTGCGCCTAGTTGTTCTGTTTCTTCAGTTTTCTTCTGTTTGGAATACTTCCTCAGTCTTTCTTTGACTTTTATAACCTTATAGCTGGCTATTTTTTTGAAATTCAGGCCAATTGCTTGTAGAATGTCCCCCACACTGGTTTTGCCTGATGTTTCCTGCGTTTAGGTTTAGGCTGTGCATCTTGGGTGTGAGTGTGACACTGACGCTGCGTGGCTCTCTTTGTGCCCTATCAGGTGGGATGGTTGTGATTCGTTTGGTCACTGCACTGCTAACTGTGATCATTTGATTACACTGGCATCTGCTGGGTGTCCCTGCTAGTCATTCATCTACTCCCCTTTCTCATGTCAGAATTTTGTGACTCTGTAATATCCTCTTTGTCATCTAACCTTTACCCATGAGTTCCATGAGCTGTTTTATTTTTTTTTAATTTTAATTTTAATTTCTTTTGAGATGGTGTGTCACTCTGCCGCCCAGGCTGGAGTGCAGTGGTGAGATCCCGGCTCACTGCAGCCTCCGCCTCCTGGTTTCAAGCAATTCTCCCACCTCAGCCCCCCGAGTAGCTGGGATTACAGGGGCATGCCACCACACCTGGCTATTTTTTGTATTTTTAGTAGAGACAGGGGGGTTTTACCAAGTTGGCCAGGCTGGTCTTGAACTCCTGACCTCAGGTGATCCACCTGCCTCGGCCTTCCAAAGTGCTGGGATTACAGGTGTGAGCCACTGTGCCCAGCCTCCATGAACTGTTTTTGTTTTTGTTTTGAGACTGGTCTCGCTCTGTTGCCCAGCTGGAGTACAGTGGTGTAATCATGGCTTACCGCAGCCTTGCCCTCCCTGGCTCAAGTGATACTCCTGCCTCAGCCTCCTGAGTAGCTGGAACTACAAGCGTGGGCCACCATGCCTGGCTAATTTTTTATTTTTTGTAAAGATGGGGGGGTTCTCACTATGTTGCCCAGGCTGGTTTTGAACTCTGGGCTCAAGAAATCCTCCTGTCTCAGCCTCCCAAAGTGCTGGGATTACAGGCGTGAGTCACTGCACCTGGCCATACCAGGAGTTTTAACATCACTGCTGTTTCTTGGTTGAATTCATTATTGCTTTGATGATTGCTAAATAGTGATATTCACAGTTATTTTTCCTGCATTAGTCAGTTGGCATTTTGTGGTCAGGAAAAGCTTTCTCCTCTCCTATTTATTTATTGCAATATGGATTTGTGTGTTTCTATTTTATTCAATTGTTTAACCTGTTACTGTTATTCTGTATTTTCATGTTTCTGTTGTCTCAGATTTGGCCTGTGGGAGCTCTTGAAAGTTGGCTTCTGTGTCTTTTTGACATGTTTTTACTTTTTATTATTTATTTATTATTTTTTTTAATGTTTTTGAGGTGGAGTCTCACTCTGTCGCCCAGGCTGGAGTGCAGTGGTGTGATCGACTCATTGTAACCTCTGCCTCTGAGGTTCAAGCAGTTCTCCTGCCTCAGCCTCCCAAGTAGCAGGGATTACAGGTGCATGCCACCATGTCTGGCTAATATTTTTGTATTTTTAGTAGAGACAGGGTTTCACCGTGTTGGCCAGGCTGGTCTCAAACTCCTGACCTCAAGTGATCTGCCTGGCTCGGCCTCCCAAAGGGATTACAGGTGTGAACCACCTTGCCCAGCCTCTTTTGACGTGTTTTTAAGAATCATTCATTCATTAAGCATTTCCTTCCTTTCTGGCGCAAGAAGATGGTCCAGGCTCATTTTGTATCTTCTCTGCCTTAGCCCTGGAAGTAGTTATTTCTCTAAAGAGCCCAACTTACCTTTCGCTGAAGTGGAAGAAAGTCCCAGGACAGTTGTTAAAAGTGCAAATACCCAGGGCCACCCTAGACCTACTGAACTGGCATCTCTAGGAGTCAGGTGTGGCGTCTGGAGGGACAGGAAGGCTCCTTCTTCTCTTCCCCTCCACGGGGTTGCAGGAGCTGAGGGGACTGACTGCTCAAGTGGCGACACCTGGTGGTGATTCAGGAACCCACAGGGCAGGTTATGGCCATGCCTTGGGTGAGGGAATTCGAGGGTCGCAGTTGCCTTTGTCGACCTCCTCCTGAGTCTCCTGGGATGCTGAGCTGGCTCTTGCCTCCTTCCTCAGTGTTCTGTGCCCTGCTTTCCACCAGTGCTGCTCTCCCTTAGTGTGGCTGTCCCGGGCCCCAGTCTGGAGAGTTCAAGCTCAAGAGTGGAGTGTGTCAGGAGTCTTCAGGCCTTTCTGTCTTGGGACTGAGTTTGCTCCGTGAGTCCCTGGACGTCCCTAACATCATTCAGCAGAAAGGTCCAGTGAACTAGCGAGAGCCACTCAGAGGGACATTATGCCTCAGTAAAAACTGTGTTTATAAAGGGTTTGTCAAAACCTGGGGAGAGCTTATTGTCTGACATTCAGTAAAAGAAAATCATTTTGCATACAGCAGACCTGTCTACTATTTGTTTGAAAGATTGGAGAGAACTGGAATGTGGAGTCAGGGAATTATGGACAATTGGTTTTCTTTTCTTTTCTTTTCTTTTGAGACGGAGTCTCGCTCTGTCACTCAGGCTGAAGTGCAGTGGCGCGATCTTGGCTCCCTGCAAGCTCCACCACTCAGGTTCATGCCATTCTCCTGCCTCAGTCTCCCAAGTAGCTGGGACAACAGGCGCCTGCCACCACGCCCGGCTAATTTTTTGTATTTTTAGTAGACACGGGGTTTCACCGTGTTAGCCAGGATGGTCTCGATCTCCTGACCTCGTGATCCGCCTGCCTCGGCCTCCCTAAGCGCTGGGATTACAGGCGTGAGCCACCGCGCCCAGCCGACAATTGATTTTCTTTTGCATTATTTTTCCAAAGCTTTCTGTGCTTCCCAAACTTTCTTAGAGTATCTGTTGTGCTAATTTGAGAGAATGGCTGCCCCAGGAGGCTTACGGGACCTGTGGTGCCGGGGCAGGGCTCAGGCAGGCCCAGGAGCAACCAGGCTGCAGAGCCTGCTGAGGTTGTGCCATTCCCAGGTTCGGGGTGAGGGTTGGGGTGGGCACATGGGCAACCCGACCTTGTCTGTGAGGGATGTCACCAGTCCCTCTCCTCTCTGGCCGGTGCAAGCTGGGGCAGCTGAGGATGTGGTGGGGTCAGGAAGGAAGAGGGCTCCGCAAGGCTGGCAGCATGCTGAGACCCTCTCAGTGCTAGCTGCAGCCTGAGCAAAGCAGAGCAAAGCTGAGTCGTCCCTGGAGAAGTAGGGGCGAGCCATTGACTGAGCAGAGTGGCCAAAGGGACGTTTTCCTGAAGACAGGCCGAGTGGAGAGTGGGAAAAATCCTGCAGGAGAGGTTGGATCCCTGATTCATTTGCAGAAGCCCACTACGTGCTACATCAACTAATTCACTCCACATTTGACCTGTGAGGAATGAGGAAACTGAGGCGAGGGAGGTCACAGATCTTGCCTAAGGTCACACAGCTCCTGAGTGGTGGAAACTGACCCCAGATTCTGTGCTTCGAACCACCTGACTATGCTGATAGGTCCCTGGGGGTGCCTTTGCCACAGCCTCCTGCAAACCTGGCTCTTGTCAGAGCCATATTCCTTGGTGGAGGGATGCCAGAAACAGGGAAGATACCGGAGGGCAGTGGTCCGAGGCCAGTGTACTTACCTGTCTCCCATGTCTCATCTCTTCCAGGCCTCGCTGGTCCTGCAGGTGTCCTACACACCGCTGCCTGGAGCTGTGCCCCTGTTCCCGCCGCCTACTCCTCTGGAGCCCTCCCCAACTCTGCCTGACCTGGATGTAGTGGCAGGTGAGTAGCCTACATTGGCGTGGCCGAGCCCCAGCAAGAAGGCCGGCAGTGGCACTTGAGCCTGGGGGCTGGGAGCTGCAGCGAGGCTTCCCAGCCTTTGCTGCCCTCCCCAGGTTGGGGGCTGCCCAGGCCTGGAGAGAAGAGGGTGCAGTGGGTGGGAAGTCCTGAGGGTTGCCTTCTGCCGTGCAGAAAGAAGGGGCAGCAGGCAGGTTCCCTTGGGCGCTGCAGCGAGTAGTGTGAGGATGCCTTCCAGCCCCAGCTGTCTGGGGACCGGGCTGAGCCCAGACTGGGTGTTCTGAGCTGTGCAGCTCTCAGAAGGGTGTGTGGGGACGGGGTCTGGCTCAGGTGATACCTGAGGCACCACAAACTCCCCAGAACCGAATGCTTCCCTGCCTCGGGACCCAGCAGGCCTTCGGTGATGGTGTGTGACAAAAAACTAGTTTTTTTCTTAAAAGAGCCCTGAGCTGAACTTCAGGGTTCCAGTCCTACCTTTGACACTGAGTCCCTGTGTGACTGTGGGCTGATTACTTTCCCTCTCTGGGCTCATAGATTATTTGTGAAGGGAGCAGACTAAATTAGCTAAGTGCTGTGCCTGTCTCAGCTCTCTTCACTTGGATCTGCCAGCCTGGTCATCCCGGGGTGGCTGGCTCGCCAGTGGTGGGCCTGGGCGTGGGAGCCTCCATGTGGTCCAGCCTGCTGGGGTTGGGAGGAAGCTACACAGACGGGCTAGGGGGCACTTGCCCATGGGAAAGATTCTAGAGTTTTTCTCTTAGTGAAGGGAGCTAGAAGCAAGCACAGCATTAAAACCCGAGCAGCCCAGGTTTCAACTGAGTGTGCCCTGTGCCTGACCTGGGACCAGCCCAGCAAAGGGCTCTGTGGTGAGGTCGGCAGAGCAGAGCCGTCTCATTGGGGCTCAGCACTGTCTGAGCTTAGAGACGGGAGATCAGTTTGGACTGGAGTAACCTGGTAATCCTGAGCTGTGCAGCTGGAGTGGGCTCAGGGGAGGAAGGAGAGGTGCCCCTGGTGGCAGAGGGTGGGGAGCGGGGAGGACCCGAATGCTCTGGGACCATGTTGAGGTGGATCTGACAGAGTTAGGTGCAGGCCAATCAGGGGAGGCTTCCAGACACGCCTGGGAGGTGGTGAGAATTGACAGGTGCCACTGGGCACCACAGCTATTTCTGAGCTTTGCACCAGGCTGGGGTGGGCAGGGAAGGCAGGGTTGGGGCTGGGGGTGCAGTAGGTTGGTTTCCCTCACCCCAACCTCCTCCCTCCCCTCCCGGGGTTATGCCCTGCCCACAAGACAGGCGGGGGACAGAGCCGGGCCGAGACTTGGTCCCTGCTCAGTGACAGCACCGTGGACACGAGATACTCTGGAAAGAAGTGGCCGGCCCCCATGGGTGAGACACGGGCCAGGACTGTCCTGATCCCAGACCCTCCCTGTAACTGTCTCACTCGCTGCCATGGTCAGCTCGCTGGAGTGGGCCCAGGTGGCAGAGGACTCATCCTGCAGGACTTGGTGGGTGGGAGGGCTAGGCCATTCTGTTTTCTTCCTGTTGACTAACTGGTCTGACTGCCCTCAAGTTTCAGCTGCTGAAAGCTCCTCTTCTTTCTACCTTATCCATCCTGGCTCACTGATGGGGAGGGAGGAGGGAGAGGAAGAGGGGTGAGTCTTGGTGCCCATGCCTTTTGGATCTTCTGCCCCCTGGGCTGGGTCCCAGGGGCAGGGACAGGGCCAGAGGGACCCAGGCCTCATTAGGGTCCTCTCCTCTTAGACACAGGAGGAGAGGAAGACACAGAGGACCAGGGACTCACTGGAGATGAGACAGAGCCATTCCTGGATCAAAGCGGAGGGCCAGGGGCTCCCACCACCCCAAGGAAACTACCTTTGCATCCTCCACCCCACTACCCCGGGATCAAAAGAAAGCGAAGTGCACCTACATCTAGAAAGCTGCTGTCAGACAAACCGCAGGACTTCCAGGTGATGAACAGGTTTTCTCTGACCCCAGGCTCCTCTTCAACCATCAGCTGCTGGTGCCAGGCACCTGCCTGGTTTGTCCAGCTTCAGGGGAAGATGTGTGTGGGATCCTCAGGGCCCTCCTGCGGGGGGAACCTGTAGTTTCCCTGGGTCTGGGCAGATGCCGAACAGGGAGTTCACATCTTAGGTCCACAGAACAAGCTTCTGCCCAGCCCCGTGGTTTTGTACTTAAAAAACAAAACAAAACAAAACAAAACAAAACAAAACAACAAAAAAACTCACTGCAGAGATTCAGCATGTCTTTGCATCTCTGATCTGTTTTTCTAACCAGGGAGTATCCAGCCAGCAAGCTCCTGGCTATTCAGGTGTGGTCTGTGTCCAGCACCTTCTGCATCACCTGTGTACTTGTTAGAGATGCAGGGTCTACCCAGACCTACTCTACCAGAATCTGCATTTTAACAAGATCCTTACATCAGAGAAGCTCTGTCTAACATCTTTTTTCTCCCTATATCTATCTCCCTGCATAAAGCCATGGATTTTTCTGAGAGTCATATGGAATTTGAATTTGTTCAAGCTCGTCACAGAATAAAAACTATTAATGTTAACACTTCGACACATTTTTATCCAAAAATCCATCCCATTTTACTTGCTTTTAACTTTGGTCCTTTGCCTATTTTTTTTTTTTCTGTTCAAAATAATTTTCTATTTTGAGGTAGTCACACAGTGATATTTAACTCTTTACAACTACTTTTAAGGTTAAAAGCAGGAACCTGAAATCTCTATTTATAATACCAAGTGCAACAAATTGCAAAAATATGTTTCTATTCTAAATCATGGTAATTTAAGCAGAAGTCCTAGCTCTAACCACTGTTTGCCCCAAGAGACAAAATTCTAGCCCCCATGCTATTATTCCCCAAACATGTTCATATTGCCTTTGTTCTCTTTATGGAAATAACATATGTTTATTTTAGAAAGTTTGGAAAATATATTAAAATGAGGAGATTAAAAATCACTCATCCATCTTCCCATTGCCTTAATATTGTAAAATTTCATAGTTTAAAATATCTTACCTAATGTTTGGAAGCACAGATGTTCCTGAAGTCTTCATTTACTTACAGCTCAATGGAAAAAGTTCTTAATTTATTTCTCAGACTGTAAGAAAGCAGTGCATCTTATAAAGAATAAAGACTATTTCTGGGGTCACTTCACTGTGTAAGTTCGACCTCTGAGGGAATTGTCAATAAAGAACATTCAGGCCACTTAAAAATGCCAGTATCAATGGGGTCTTGGGTGGGGCTTGTGCCAATGGCTGAATGACATAAATGGGGGCTGTGTCTGCCCACCCCTGGGGTTTAATGTGGGTAGCTGACGAGGGGCAGCCTGGCAGCTCTTCTATGGAGCTATGGAATTTTCTATAGATGTAAGGGGCCTTGGTGGGAAAATATCATAGTTCATATAATGCTCTTCCTAATTCCTTTGTAATACTTTTCCCAAGAAGCCAGTGGTGAGATGGTCCCTGAGATTTCTGACTCTTGGGGTGGACGGTGGGTGGTCCTTAACTCTTCCCCCTTCCTCCTACTCTTTCCTCCTTCTGGTTTTCAGATTAGGGTCCAGGTGATCGAGGGGCGCCAGCTGCCCGGGGTGAACATCAAGCCTGTGGTCAAGGTTACTGCTGCAGGGCAGACCAAGCGGACACGGATCCACAAGGGAAACAGCCCACTCTTCAATGAGGTGGGAGACACGGGGCATGAGGGCCAGAACCTTGGTGGGCCTTCCCATCTGGAAGCCCAGTGCAGACACCTGGCAATTCATTCAAGAGTGTTTACATATGGCGCTGACCTTGGGTGGTGAGACGTGCTGGCTCCCAAGGAGGTTATCTGTGGGGCTGGAGAAAGGGCTGCTGCTCTTACTTCTCCTGCTGCTCCACATCCCTGTCACCCTATACGGCCAGCCACTCACCCAACCCTGAAATGACCATGTCTGTGAGGCCAGGGGCAGATCACCCCAGAGCTTGTCCAATCCCCAATGCTGAGCCCAATCCACATTTTCCGAGGGGACTAAACTGCTAGGCGTGGAGGCTTGCGGGGCTGGTCCTCCCTCTCCCTGGCCTGAGGGGTCAGCGGGCACTGGTATGTCTCCCTTTGCTCTGAACCAACAGACTCTTTTCTTCAACTTGTTTGACTGTCCCGCGGAGCTGTTTGATGAGCCCATCTTTATCACGGTACGTCTCAGCAGTCAAAGTGTTCTCCGTGGGCTGCATGTACGCACATAGGTGTCAGTGCACACAGGTGTGTGTGTGTGTATGTGTGATTGTGCACGTGTGTGCATGCGTGTGTGTGCCTGTCAGTGTGTATGTGTGTGTGTGAGAGGGAGGCGTGTTAAAGCCTGACACGTGGATGGTGTGGAGTAACTCACAGTCAGGCCCTACGGGTCACAGAAATGCCTACAACAGCTCAGCTGGAGGCAGCAGCTGCAGGAGACCCCACTGCTCAGCATCCCCCTGGGGTCTCAGGTCAGGGTCCTTGAATCACTTGTGGCAATGAACATTTAAGTTTCCATCTTATTTTGTTAATCCACGTGCCTGCTTCTGATGGAGATTCTCTTTCTCTGGGCCTTGGCTCTTCCCCCATCTCCTCTGAAAGGCACTACAGCCAAGCGGCTGAAAGTGTAGGCTCTGGCACTAGGGTGGATTCCAGCTCTGTCTATGCCATGTAGGGGTTGTGTGTTTCTGTACAAGTCTCTGTGCCCCTATTTCATCCGTGAAATGGGGATAATGACAGTATCTGCTGATGGGGTTCTTGTGAGGGCTAAATATTGCTTAGAACAATCTCTGGAATTGAGTAAGTGTGAAGCGTTGGCAGTTATTGTTTGGGAGGGAAGAGCTATTGGGTTGGCCGTGTGGGCCACATGTTCCCCGTGAATGTGAGTTTCCGTGATCTTTCTCTGCAGGTGGTAGACTCCCGTTCTCTCAGGACAGATGCTCTCCTTGGGGAGTTCCGGGTAATTGCTTATTTTCAATGAAAGCAGTCAGTTCTCACTTCTCCGTGTTGGTGGAGCTTCTGTGGGCCATGGGCAGGGGTGGCACTCCAGAGATCCTGTGTGTCTCTGCTTTGGGAAAATATTATTTCAAAAAACAACACCAAACCCTCTGCACAGCATCTCCTTTCACCCCAGAAAACCTCTCCACAAGGGTAGAAGAGAAAGAAACCACTTTTCTATCATTGAAGAGGCCTTAAACCAGAGTGAGATGCACATCACAGGCGATGATCTGCTAAGATGCTGCAAAGACAGAAAGAAATCTCATGCTAATTTAGCCAGTGGGTTCAACTGATTGCCCACCGCACACATTCTCAAGAGACATCATGCCCCACCCTCAGGTCAGGGGACTTAACATTTCAGACCTCCTGAAAATGACATTTGTATACTAAAGCTGACAAAAGACTTATTTAGTTTCTTAAAAATATGTACAGCACTGTTGGTCACACCGAGTTCATCCCAAAGTCACCTGGTAATCGGAGTGACCATCTATGTTAGCTATTGTGTCCAGAAGACCAAACAAAAATGAAACTCGTATTTTTACGACAGGAAGTAGTTTAACAACTTGGAGCCAGGTGCGCACAGGAGTTAGGCGCCTATCTTCCCAGAGAAGCTGGGACATGGGGGAGCCATCTCCCTTGGTGTTTACATTTCAGACGTCCTGAGAATGACACTTGTATACTAAAGCTGACAAAAGGCTTATTTAGTTTCTTTAAAAGATGCGTTTCAAAGAGACAGGGAAAGTGTAATATATTTACAAGTTTTCTAAGGTAAGTGTTCTGACAAAAAGAGAGGGGAGGGAAGTACTTCTTCCCTTATTTCCAACAGGCAGAATCAAGACCCTTATTTGTAATTTGGATTTTCCCCCGCCTCTGGGAAGGCAGTGTGAGATCTGAGTTTGGGCAGCCCTTCTTCTCATCCTGGCCATCTTGGGCCAGTGACACTCAGCGCTCTCTGCCCTGATGTCACTCTCACTCTGGATTGGGAGTGGGGTTCAGATGTGGATCCCTGAGGGAGGGAGAGGCAATGGAGAGGGGGAAACCCTGCCCCAGCCTCCTCACTTGTCCTAGACAGTCCAGAAGTAAATAGTCCTATTCCGAGAACCGAGAACCAATGGATTTAACAGATTACGTAAAGTAAAAGTAACTAGTAATTGCACAGACTAAAGGAGACCTGTATTATTATCATCATCATCATCATTATCATCATTATTTTGAGATGGAGTCTTGCTCTGTCACCCAGGCTGGAGTGCAGTGGTGTGATCTCAGCTCACTGCAACCTCTGCCTCCCGGGTTCAAGTGATTCTCCTGCCTCAGCCTCCCAAGTTTCTGGGATTACAGGTGTGTGCCACCATGCCAAGCTAATTTTTTTTTTTTTTGGTATTTTTAGTAGAGGCAGGGTTTCACCATGTTGGTCAGGCTGGTCTTGAACTCCTGACCTTGTGATCTGACCTCCTTGGCCTCCCAAAGTGTTGGGATTACAGGCATGAGCACTGCGCCTGGCCTGCATGGTGTTTTAATGTAATTTGATGTAATTGTTATTAATTTTCTCATTTTGAAATTTTCAAGGATTTATCAAAAGGAAAGAAAGAGCACAAGCTTATTTTACCCTCTCCCCTCTATCCAAGTGTATTATGCCTTCCTTCTTTACATTTGTATTTTAAATACAAATTTAAAATAAGGGGCTTGTATTCTACCTGTTGTCAGAACAGTTACCTTAGAATTATTTATTCTGTGCAATATATAATTGCTGGGACCAGGCGTGGTGGCTCATGCCTGTGATCCCAGTGCTTTGGGAGGCCGAGGTGGGCAGATCACTTGAGGTCAGTAGTTGAAGACCAGCCTGGCCAACATGGTAAAACCCTGTCTCTACTAAAAATACAAAAATTAGCTGGGCGTGGTGGTGGGCGCTTGTAATCCCCGCTACTCGGGAGGCTGAGGCAGGAGAATTGTTTGAACCTGGGCGGCAGAGGTTGCAGTGAGCCGAGATCGCACCACTGCCCTCCAGCCTGGGCGACAGAGCGAGACTCCATCTTAAAAAAAAAAAAAAAAAAATTGCTTGGGTTGGACCTGATGGCTAGATCAGCAGGTGAGATTTCGATGTCTTCCCAAATCATTGCCTGTGGAAAGAAGTCACAAGATAAAAAACTAAATCTGTTTACCTGGAGAAGCATTTTTTAAAAGAATGAGTTTGAGCCTGAGTCATTCTGTAACAAATTAAATCTTAATTATGTTTTGAGTCTCTTTACATTCTTGTTCTGAGAACCCAAGGGTTAAGTCAAAAAATTATTTTACTTGTATCTAATTATAAAAGTAATCTATGATTTAAAAAAATAGACAACTTTTTAGAGCTGTTTTAGATTCACAGCAAAAATTGAGTGGAATGGACACAGTTCCCATATACTCCCTGTCCCCCGCCCCCGCTGCCCGCTGCGGCCTTCCCCACTGTCACCATCCCAGTAATCTATGGATTTTTAATAGAAAATTGTAAAACACAGGAAGGAATAAAAAATGAAATAAAAATCATCCCAATCTACCATGCAGAGATAACATAGTCCTATTGTGTGAATTTCCTTTCCTCTTTTTTTTTAGACGGATTTTTGCTCTTGTTGCCAAGGCTGGAGTGCAATGGCGTGATCTCAACTCACTGCAACCTCCACCTCCTAGGTTCAAGTGATTCTCTTGCCTCAGCTTCCCAAGTAGCTGGAATTACAGGCATGCGCCACCACACCCGGCTATTTTTTTTTTTTTAATTTTATTTTTAATAGAGATGGAGTTTCACCATGTTGGTCAGGAGGCTGGTCTCGAACTCCTGACTTCAAGTGATCCACCTGCCTCGGCCTCCCAAATTGCTGGGATTATAGGCATGAGCCAACACGCCCAGCCTCCTTTCCTCTTTCTTTTCTGTACATAAGCATTCTTTATCAAACTGGGATCAAAATGTATTTCACTTTCTTTTCATATAGTATCAAATGGTGAATGTTTCCCTGTGCTTCCAAAAGTTCTTCAAAAACATGGTTTTTAATGGAATCGTGTAATGCACCACACTTTGTTTAATGCTTCAGCGGCAAGAGTTTGATTTGTGTCTCCTCTCGTTGATTGCAGATGGACGTGGGCACCATTTACAGAGAGCCCCGTGAGTTCTCATCACTTTGGCTGTATCCTTGCATTTTGGTTCTAGAGGCTGACTGGGGACACCCATTTGGGATCCTCACTGTCCCTCCTGGGGGTTTTAGAATCTAGAGGAAGGGTTTGATCTTGGGAGAGAAGGTAGGTCATTCATCCTCCATGTGAGACAAGCCCTCGGGAGCGTGTAACGCTCACCTGTGTCTCCGTTGGCCCATTCAGGGAGGCTAGATCTGAAAGGCCCCGTTACTGGAGACTGGGATCACGGCAGACAGGGACAGGTCATTTGGGTGACAAACCAGGATTTCTCCTCACCCTGGTTTCCATTCTGGTCTGGTCACTTCTCGAAGGGGAGGAAAATGGCCTGGGTTTGGCTCTGCCAGCCTCTTACAGGGTTAATATTTCTGACTCTGACCGCATGAACGCTCAAAGTACCTTTTGATTCTAGAATCTGAGTCCTGGGCTCATGGCCCAGTGGATGAATCCTTTACGTCCCCTGTGCAGTCCATCCTGGGCTCCTGGATGTGGTCACAGGCTGGGGTCTTCTGATTCTGGGATCACCAGTGGATGTTGTCTCTCTTAGGGCACGCCTATCTCAGGAAGTGGCTGCTGCTCTCAGACCCTGATGACTTCTCTGCTGGGGCCAGAGGTTACCTGAAAACAAGTCTTTGTGTGCTGGGGCCTGGGGATGAAGCGCCTGTGAGTACATTTCCCTGGGTCTTCCTTACGGTCCCCCACATAGCACTTGGTGGTGGGGGCACCAAACCACAAACACTCTTTTTTTTTTTTTTTTTTCTGATTTAAACTAATATATGGTAATTAATGAGAAATGTAGAACATGTAGAAAGGCATTAATGAAAAATGAGTGCTCTGGGTGCAAGGTATTAATAAAAAATGAATCACTCATAATCCTACCACTCTGAGAGAGCTATTATTATCTCATTGCACATCCCTCTGGAATGGCACACACACATATTTTCCTTTTTGCAACAGTGAGCTTATTCTATATATATTATGTTGTGACTTGAATTTCATTGCCTAAGAATGTATCATGCTCATCTCTACATGTCAGTAAGTAAAGTTTTAAGTTGGAGGTGGTAAGAATGAGAAAAGTGTTGAGAGCAGGGGAGGTATCCGCATCTTTGTATGTGTGAGAGGAGGAGAAAAGGTTTGGAATCATCTTTGTGCAAGAGGAATGACGGGCTAGATTTAATGAAAGGATTTCTGCACAAACACCAGAGTGCCCACTCTGGGTTGGACGCTTTGTTTGTAGTGGAGCCACTTGCCTCATGGTGCTCAGCAGCGTAGAAGCAGAAGAGAGGCGTGTGGGTGGTGGATGTGTTGGGCGAGGGCAAGCCAGGAGTGCTGAAGGTCAGGAGTGAGGGGAAGGTCAGGGGTGAGGTGAAGGTCAGGGGTGAGGTGAAGGTCAAGGGTGAGGTACCAGGGCATCCCGAACATGGCTGATGGCACTGGGCAGGGAGGGAGAGGAGGACAGGGCCCTTGGGGTCTCCTGCCATGCCTCGTGTCACCCCCATCCTCACCACACACTGGTTCCTTGGCCACCTGGACGTGCTGCTAGGATGAAGGTGGGTTTCAGCTGGGCCCTGGGTGCTGTCTGCCTCTTCCTTTACCTGGGTGTAGTTTACTCCTTATCTCATTCTCCTCATCTCCTTACTCCTTATCTCTCCTGGCTATTTCCAGACTTTCTTCCCTTTCCTAAGCTCCAACCTCAGCTTCCCTTGGAGAGGCAGAGCTGCACAGCGATGTAGTGGTGAGAGCTCTGGGAGCTCCTGTGGTCCTCAACTTGCCCCCCCCATCTTCATCCACTTCCCTCCCTTCCGCCGCCCCTCCCGCTCCATCATCCCACCACCTCCTGGCCGTGACCTCACATCCTCCACTGTCTTATTTGCCTCCTTTTTCTGATCTCTTCTCACACTTGTGTCCTCTGCCTCCTGCTCCATGATCTGTGCCAGGCTCAAGATTTCCCCATCCTAAAGCACCCCTTCCTTGACCCATTTCTCCCCACCCCTCCTCTCCACTACTATTTTCTCTCTCTCCTACTGCTGGTCATCACCAACTTCTTGAAAGGGTGCACTGCGTCCCCCTTTTTCCACTCCACTACCAGCTGCTCGTTCTTTCTCTTGAGTAGGAATCCTACCGCCTCCCCTCCCTGAAACCACTGGTGTAAGGGTTGCTCATCACCAGAGCTTAGGAGCTCTCCCCTGTTGTTAGTCTGCACCACGGCTCCACAGCATTCAATTCCGGAGCCCACGCTGTATTTGAAATTCCTCCTCCCTTAGCATTCATGGCTGTCCTGATTCTCCCTGCTCCTTTTCCAGTGGGTTCTTCAAATTCGATGTTGCAGTTCAGTCCCTGTTCCTTTGCTGTGTCCTGCCCCTCACTGTTGAGGAGTCCGTCTCTTTCAGACACCACCTGAGACTTGTAAATTGCTCTTCTCCAGCCTGGATCTTCTGAGCTCTGGACGCTCAGTTTCAGTTGTCTTGCCATCAGGCCACATTAACGTGTCCCTTAGGCCCCTCTGACGTATTAGAGCAAAGCCTGGTATCATTTGCTGCATTTCTTTTTGCAACAGTGCGCTTATTCTATATATAACCTCCCACACCTGTTCCCCATCCTGTATTAGGTGACATCTTAGGAAACTGCATGTTTAGCCACTTAGTCCCCCAAACCAGAGGCCAGAGTTTCATTCTTTACCCCTCAGTCCCCATGCAAGTAGTTGGCCAGTCTTGGTGTGAAAACCTCTGCGTATGCCTCTTCTTTTTCCCATCGCAAGACCAGAGTTTGAGGCCCAGCTCCCACTCTCTCTCACTTGGGTCTCTTTGTGAATTACAACATAGGTTCAGCTGGTGTAACAAAGATGCCCCAAATAATAGGCGTTAAGGAGGACAGATGTTTATTTCTCTCTCATGAATGCCACAGTCCAGAATAGGCACAGTGCTTCGGCAATGATCAGAGACCCAGGCTCCTGGCCTTTTCTCCACCGTGATCATCATGCAGCCTCCATCACACGGCCCAAGACGGTTGCTCCAGTTCCCATCACCATGTCCATATTCCAGCCAGGGAAATGGGAGTAAAGGACTATGGAGGCCACGTCTCTTCCTTCAAAGCCGTGACCCAGAAGTTGTACACATTTGTGCTTAGGTCCTATTGACCAGAACTTAGTCACATGGCCACATCTAACTACGAGGGAGCCTGGGAAATAAAGTCCATCCTAATGCTGTCCAGCTAAAAATTGAGGGTTTGTTAGAGGAGGCAGAAAAGACTGGATTTGGGGGAACAACTAGCAGTTTCTGCCATCCCTCCTAAGTGTCCTCTGAGGTCTCCTAACTTCTTATGTTATACTTCTCCACCTATCCCCACCTTATCACCAGTCATCTTTATTTTTATTTTTATTTTTATTTTTTTTTTGAGATAGAGTCTTGCTCTGTCACCCAGGCTGGAGTGCTGTGGTATAATCTTGGCTCACTGCAACCTCTGCCTCCCGAGTTCAAGCAATTCTCCTGCCTCAGCCTCCTGAGTAGCTGGGATTATAGGCATGCGCCACCATGCCTGGCTACTTTTTGTATTTTTAGTAGAGATGGGTTTTCACCATATTGTTCAGGCTGATCTCAAACTCCTGACCTTGTGATCCACCTACCTCAGCCTCCCAAAGTGCTAGAATTACAGGCATGAGCCACTGTGCCTGGCCAACAGTCATCATTTTTAAACCCAGGTAGAATCATGCGTGTCTCCTCTTACAAAATGTCCAGTGACTTCCCATTGCTTTCAGGATAGAGTCCAAGATCCTTAGCATGACATTCAAGGCCCTTGACATTTGGCCTTAGCCCAGTTTCCCAGTCCCACTTGCTGTTATGTATCTTCATGGGCCCCGTCTGTGGCCACACCAGATGATATGACTCTTTCCAGAACACTCTTCCATTCCTCTCTGGCCTTTTCCCTTGCTGGAATACCTTCCTTCTCTTTGCCTACCAAGCACCAATTTGTTCTTCCAGGCCCCGTTCAGATGCCACTTCCTCCCTGAAGCTTGCCTCCAGGAAGAAGTCCTCCAGGAAAATGTATTGGTCTTTCCTTTGGGCCACCACCCAGCCCTTTGGTAGTCTAACCAGCTTATGTGTCTGTCTTCATCAGTGAGATTCAGTTTCTTGATGATGGGGACAATATAGCAAATACGGTATCTTTTATCTCCCCTCTTGCCTAGTATGGCAGGTCTTGTACACAGTAGGTGCTCAATCAGTGCTTATTGTCTAGGGGAATAGACCCTTTTATGGATGCCTGAAAGATGATTGTTTTCTTCTGATATGAGCTGAGGAGAATAAACACAGAACACATCCCTTTGGGCATTGCTGTGATATGGGCATTCTGGGATTGAGTGTTTTGCTGCAAGGATCCTGAAGCAGGTTTCTACGTGTCAAGTGTGACTGAGTGAGAAATGAATGAGGTGAGGCTAGTCCAGGCAACTGTCCAAGGAGTGGGCTGCTGGGCACAGCCTGACCTTGCTATTCTCCCGTCCCTTCGCTGCTCGCTAGCCCAAGAGCAGCCACCAGATCTTTTGTCTGTTCCTCCAGCTGCCAACTTCCCCTTGTGCAAAGGCCTCTGCATGAGTTGCCTCCTCGTCTGGATGCCTCCACCTCTTGCTCATCATCCAGGTCTCAAGCTGGGCAGCATTTCTGACCCCGCCTCAGTATAGTTACAATCCCCCTTGCTCTGTGCTCTCCAAGCACGTGGGTTCTGCTTCCAGCCTGTGTTAAACCTCAGCTTTCGTATCTGTAAAGTGGGGGCATTCTAGGCCCTTGCACCCAGAGCATCATCTGTGGGCAAGCAGTGTGGGCATCACTTGGACACGTGTTGAAATGCAGACTCTTGGGCCCCACCCCAGACCTGCTGAACTAGAACCCGCGTTTTAATTGGAATGCACAGCAGTGGTCTAGAAGACACTAATTCTCAGCCTCTGTTGCCAGTTGGAATCATCTGGGAAGCTTTAAAAGCCACGGCTGCATGGGTACTCTCTCCCGGAAATTATGTTTTAATTGGTCTGGGGTGTGACCTGGGCTTCCCAGGTGTGTCCTTTCTTTTCCTTTTTTTTTGAGATGGGGAAAAGGTGCCCAGGCTGGAGTGCGGTGGTGCAATCTCGGCTCACTGCAACCTCTGCTTCCCAGGTTCAAGCAGTTCTCCCATCTCAGCCTCTGAGTAGCTGGGACTACAGGTGCACGCCACCACGCCTGGCTAATTTTTGTATTATTTGGTAGAGATGGGGTTTCCCCATGTTGGTGAGCTGGCCTTGAACTCCTGACCTCAGGTGATTCGCCTGCCTTGGCCTCCCAGAGTGCTGGGATTACAGGTGTGAGCCACCGCGCCCGGCCCCCCACCAGGTGTTTCTAATGTGCAGTCAAGTTTGAGACCCACTCAAGGGGGTGCTGTGAGGATTAAATGAGAGAGTGCATCCACATCAATACATGTGGGATGTGATTTTTGTTATTACTGTTCCAACCACAAGACACAGGACAAGTTATTGGATTCGTTTGCTGAAAGTCTGTTTTCCCTGCAAGATAGTCAGCCCCATGGGAAGAGGGCGCTTATTCACGTCATCCCCTTATTCACTGCCGTATCCCCTGCCCTTCAGCACCATACAGACACCTGCTAGTCACTCAGTAGCTACTGGCGGGGTGAATGAACACCTGCATGTTATTGAAGATAGAGCGGCCAGCTTAGATCTCAGTGACTACTGTATTATATTTTAACTGGGAGGTGGGGGAGAGCGGGAAGGAGACAGGTTGGTGGAATGCTTGCCGTGTGCCACATGCATTTCCATCATTATTGGAGATGTTCCTCGCACAGTCCTGGAAGGTCAGTGTCATGGTCTCTGCTGTACTCAAGAGGAAGCTGGGGCTCAGGTGAAGGACCTTGCCTGGGACTATGCGGTAGTCCCTTGTATGGGACTAAGTGGTGGAGCGCAGTCTGCCTTGCTTCAGAATGTGGTGAAAGTGGAACTCTTAGAAAAAGAGAGTAAAACCCTGCACTCAGGAGCACGTGAAGGAATCATATTTGGTTTCCTTTGTAGCTGGAGAGAAAAGAGCCCTCTGAAGACAAGGAGGACATTGAAAGCAACCTGCTCCGGCCCACAGGCGTGGCCCTGCGAGGAGCCCACTTCTGCCTGAAGGTCTTCCGGGCCGAGGACTTGCCACAGAGTGCGTGGGGCGCGCCCTTGGGTGGGAGGTCTGCAGGAGGCTGGAGGCGCAGGGCTGGTGAGGGTGGGCGGTGGCGGGTGGGGTCAGCTCCCTGGGGGAAGGAGAGGTGTCTAGGAAAACAATCAGAATTTAATGAAAAGTAATCAGTATAGGTGGAGTTACGAAGATTCAAGAACTCTTGAGAGTAATAGCTGCCTCTCAGCTCCATTCCAGTGTCCTCTGGGCCTGGTGTGGCTATTTGGCTACTCTGTGGACCCATTTTCTTGGTTGTCATTGAGGAGTCAGCACCATCTGGACTCTATTCTGGCCTTAGGGCTGGCTCTCACTGATTTTCCCTCCCGCTATGAGGAAGCCCATCCTGCAAGTCGGCAGAGCTGGACTGGGGAGCAGTTGCTCTAACGTTGGAAGGGTTTGCTTGAAGGATTCCTGGGGCCCCCTGTCTTCACAGATGAAGGACACGGATCCACAAGGTGACCCACTATCCTAGCTTGCCTCAGATTGTCCTGGTTTTAGCACTGAAAGTGCCTGTTCCAGGAAACCCTGTGGTCTCCGGCAAACTGGGACAGTGGGTACCCGACTTGCAACCATCTCTTCCTCCCAGGAGGGCCAATGTGGCCACTGCCTGGTTCCTCACAGTGGTTGGCCCGGTTCTAGACCCATCTGTGTGTTTAGTAAATACTGGGGATTTATACTGAATATTCGAGAGCTCTGGTTATCAACTTGGGCTAATATTAGAATTACCTGGGAAGATTCAAAACGGTCCAAATGCCAGGGCCCTGCTTCCAGCATTTCAAATGGACTTGAGTTAGGGCAGGGCTCAGCACTGGTAGGGTTTAAAGGTTCCCCAGGTTGTTCTGTTGTGAGGCCCAGTTGTGAGCCGCTATTTTAGAGCATGCATCAACACAACCAAGCCACTGTCCACAGTATAGTCAGTGAGAAGGTTTGCAACGTGGGTCCCTGGTTACAACTTTTTCGTAAAGATAATTGTTTGAGAGTTTCTGCTTTGGCTGCTGACATCAAGAAATGAAATGTACAAGCTTACTTGGACCAAATCCTGAAGAAAGCCTGTAAATAAATAATGGGTATTAATTCAGTACTAAAACACATGCTTACAAATATTCTGCACTTATTGATTGCAACTATGTAGAGTGAGGCTGGTGAACTTCAAGAGGGGCATGGGGAAATAGAAATGTTTGCTTTTCTTAAGGTGAAAGAGCTTTGTGTTGAATTCCCTGCAATGTTGTTTGAAAAAAAAAAATAGATGGGCAAACAGATCATAAATGTTTGCTAATTGTTGTGCCTTTTGTACTCATGTAGACATTAGCTAGTATATAATCTTTAACTATCCCCTCCACTCACCCACTCATATGCCTATAAACATAACATACTTTCTACACATATGTATGTGTATACACATATACATATCTATCTATCTATTTATCTATCTGTATCTACATATGTAAATAATCTGACTCATTCAAAAATAACTGGTTTGGGGCAGCATAGATTAAATACTCTTAGGAAAAAAAACAACAGAATTGACTTCTTGGTTAACCTCAGGTAAATCGCTGCACTAATAGATTTAAAGGAAAATGTCAACCAGGCACCAATAATGGGATATTGTTATAACAACTGCCAGTCCTTTTCTGGGCACTTACTGCCCTGACTGATGTAGATTTCCAATCAGTCAAGCAGTCGATAAGTTGGTAGATTTGATTGAAAGGCTTTGAATGCAGGGCGAGGACAGTGAATGAGCCGTTTGGGACTGGTGACAAAGTGGCCCGGTGCTCTCAGTAGTTGCTGCTCTGAGACAGTCCTCCAACTGGGGGGCCCCTGGACTGAGTCCCTGTGTGAAGGGGTCACAACTTCTTGCTCAGGTAGTCCCAGGACTGCCTAGAGACAGATGGGGGCTAGTCAGGGTTTTGGAGGTGAGAGAGCAGGCAGGCAATGACTGGTGTGTCCCTCTTCCCAGTGGACGATGCCGTGATGGACAACGTGAAACAGATCTTTGGCTTTGAGAGTAACAAGAAGAACTTGGTGGACCCCTTTGTGGAGGTCAGCTTTGCGGGGAAAATGGTAAGGAGTAAGGGAGCAGGAGGGTTCTCTCGGGAGGGGACTTCCTGGTGCCCTGTGGACAGTGCGGGGTGAGAGCAAGACAGAGCGAGGCGCCCGCACCAGATGTGTGTGCACAAGGAGGGGCTGATCCTGGTGTGTGGTGAGACACCCACACAGGCCCAGCTCTCAGAGGCTGCCCTGCACACGAATGTGGACAGGTCTGCCTGGGGGTGTCCCAGAAAGACACACAGATGCGGATAGCCCAGGAGAGGACGTCGGACAGTGGATAGTAGAGGAACATTTGGGGGAAAATGGAGCAATAGCATGGAAACCAGACATGAAGGCATAAAGATAGGGAAACTATATTTTAAAGATGTGGGATAAAAACAAAATGATTATTTAAAAAATGTTGTGGGGGGAGTTGGGCAGAGAAAGACCCCTCTGGTGAGCGCCCTAGTCTCTTCCTTGCAGCCCACCTTCCTGCCCTGAGGCGGTGCTGTGGCTCCAGTCCCTGCTGACTTCTGTCCCAGCTCTTGTCTCTACCCAGGCTGTCCAGCCCACAGTGTCTGTGTGCCCCCTACGGGCTTTCCTGGCAGCCCCAGCCCTCCCAGGCTTCAGCCGTCACCTCTCCGCAGAGAACTCGGTAGCTCTCCAACCCCTCCCTTCAACCCCAGGCCTCTCTGTGCCTCTAAACAGCTCTGCCTGCTGCCCCTCTGAGCCCTGGAGGGAGTCATTTTCTCTGCGCAAACTGCCCCATATCCAAAAGCCTCTGTCTTAGCCAGGTACAACCATCAAAGGCAGAAAATGTGGACCTGCCTTGATTCCTCCCTCTTTTTTCTCTCTCCATATCACACATGCCATCTCTAGCTTTTGACTTTAAACATGTCCCCAGGGCCCACCCCTACCTCGTGTCCCCGTAGCCACTGCCAGCTGTTCCCAGGACCACTCCTTTGTTTCTCACCTCATGCATCGAATTTTTGAACAGCCCAGGCCATTTGTCCAAGTACTGGATTTGTTCGATTGTTTTCTTCTGCTGTTTAACTTGTTTCTCTGGCTCCTCTCTTTCCTGTAAACTGGAAGTTAGGTCTAGAGACTCGATTAGACTCAGATGAAGTATTTCGGCAAGAAGTCAGCATAGGTGATGTTCTGCATGTCATATGGCATCACAACAGAAAGCCATAATGTCAGGTTGTCCCATCATCAGGGTTGATTGCCTGATCACATGGTGAAAGTGATGCCTCCAGATGGCTCTCTTATAAAAGTAAATGTTCCCCCTTTGTAATTAGCAAGTAAACTGTGGGCAATATCTTGGCACTGTACGGATATCCTATTTCTCAGCTATCTCTTACCTAATGGTCTCAGCATCCATTGACCTTCCTGTCTGAAGAAGTCATTTAGTTGGGACTGCAAAGTGGTGATTTTCTCATTATCATTCTTTTTCTCTTGATTAGCTGACTTTTTTTCTGCAAAGAAGAGCTTTCTCCCTCCTGCCTCGTTGAGTATTAGTATGGACCTCAATGCTTTTTATTTTTAATGTGTTAAATCAGTCATTATTGTGTTGATGTTTGAATTATACTGAAGGTGGCCATCGGGAGCCCCTTTGAGCTGGGCTCTCTCTCCTCAGAGACTAGCACAGGGTCCCAGTGAAAATGTACACGGGGATGTAATGCAGATTTTAAACTCGTTCATGTGGAGGTGTAACTGCTCACTGCAGATCCTCACCTGAGTGCAGGTTTTGGTGTGGGCTCAGGGTACGGGTCTTACGCCCTGCTCCTGGCATCAGGAGGAATGGGGACAGCTGCTTGAAGGCAGGAAGGAAACAGGAAGCTGCGGCTGTATGTTTTTTGGGACACTAGTTCCAAGGATAGGATTAATTTTTCCACTTGACACTTGGGAAATTCACGTCCTGAGATTGTTCTTATTTCGCATTCCCAACACAGAAGGTATTTCGATGGTGGCTGGAACCAAGACCGACGTGCCTTCACATTCATTGGAACTAAGCCTCAGAGCTCTGGGGCTCCTGGCTGCTCCGGGGTCCCTGCTAGCATCTTTGATCTCCCTGGGTCTTCTGTTCTGAGATGCTCTTGGCTGGCCCTGGGGATTTCTGTAGGAAGGTACCAGTATCTAGGGGAGGTGAAGGGGCAAAGGCGGCCAAGACAAGTGACTGTATACAGTGGGTTGGCATCTGGGCTCATGCAAGAAGCTGCACCTCCCATTTTTCCTCTAGAAAGAGGTGGAGGGAGTTGAAGAATGACCTTATGGTGAAGGAGGCAGCTGCAACACTCTGTCTTGAAAGTTTCAATCTGGCCAGCCGTCTCTGGTGGTCCCCAGGCCCTTGTGTCCTCTCTTCCCTGAGCCACCTCCTTGTGGCCTCCCTGCTTCTGCTGCTCTTATGGCGTGTCTCATTCTGCCTGTCCCTCTCTTTTAGCCTGCTTGCATGTCCCTTTTTTCTCATTACATCCTAAGCTGAAGAGCCTTGAGGTTACCTTCTGTGTGCCCCACCCACCCCAGCCGGCCTTCTTTGCATTTCCCCTTATGGACGCTTGGTGGCAGTATTATCCAAGATGTGAACCATACTTGCTTTGGCCAAGTTACTAAGAAGATAGTGTGGGAGAGTGCGTGCGACTGTGCACTTCATGGTATGGAAGAAACAAAAGGTAGGTACTTGTAGGGCAGGACAGGAAGTTTTAAAACAACTTTTTTCTTTTATGAATTTAAGAATAAAACCCACAAATTGCAAAAAATTGAAAAAATCAGAGAAAAGGAAAACAACAAAAACTCCCACTGCACCATATTCTGTACCCTGCACCATATTCTGTACCCTGTACCATATTCTGTACCCTGCACCATATTCTATACGCTGTACCATATTCTGTACCCTGCACCATATTCTATATCCTGTACCATATTCAGTACCCTGCACCATATTCCATATTCCATTTTCCCTGTCCTTCCTGTTCCTCCATTCTATATCTTTCCTCCATTCTTTTCATGTTCCACCTGCACCATATTCTATATCCACCATATTCTGTTTCACCATTCTATCCTGCACCATGTTCTTTACTTCCCCTCACTGTCATTCTTGTGCCCTGCACCGTGTTCTGTAATCCTGCACCATGTTCTTTCGCGCCCTGCGCCATGTTCATAATCACTGCCATATTCTGCCTTTCCATCATTCTATCCTGCATAATTCTGTGCCACCGCCATGTTCTGTGCCTGCACCATGTTTCATATCCTGCACGGTATTCTGTGCCCTGCCACGCCTGGAGTGCCGGTGGCATTGGTTTGTGTTCATTCTGGTTATGTTTTCCTTCGGCTCCACTGCCCATCTTACCTCCCCTCTTCCCACTTACTGGGAATAAAATAATGAAGATATTGATTTTGCAAGCCCAAAATCAACACTCGTGGCACTTTAGTGATGATTTGAGGACACTTTCAGGGCTTCGAAAAATTGGAATCTCCCAGCACGTATGTTGGTTGCTGAGGTTGAACACGGTGACTCTCTGCCTCCCTGCTCCAGCTCTCATGGAGTAAACATGTGTCCATGATCAAAAGACATGTATTTACTCCATGAGAGTTGAAGCAGGGAGGCAGAGAGTCTCAAAACATGATACTACACAGGACACGTATCAAAGGACACAGACAAAATACGTGTCCTTTGATACGTGTCCTGTGTAGTCTCATGTTTTTCACATTTTTGTGCCTTTGTTGGCAACTTCACTGTTTAAAATGGCCCCAAATGTCATGCTGAAGTGCTGTCTGGCTTTTCTAAGCTCAGAACAGCTGTGATGTGCCTGACAGAGGAAGTGCGCGTGATAGGTAAGCTTCCTGCAGGCTTCGGTCACGGTGCCATTGGCTGTAAGTTCAATGCCGATGACTCAACAATATATATTCAAAAGTAAGGTGTCCTTCCACAGAAGCACACATAAACCAAGGTTACCTATTGATCAGTTGACAAAAACGTTGTGACAGAGGCTGGCAGGAATTTAACCCTGCTTCTCCTCTGGGGTAAAGAGTCAGTGTTCACCAATTCAGGGTTCCTGGTGACCTTATAGATAGTAACTACCATGAATAATGAGAATCAACTATATACATGCAGTTTGGTAAACTGCTTGTGTTGTCTCATCTTTTCTCAAATTATTAAATAGTCATTGAAATGATTTTTTTTGATGGTGGCATAATATTCTGTCAGATGAGTATACTATAACATTTGACTTATTTTTGGATATATATAATTCCAATTTTTCCCTTTTATAAACAACATTGTGACAAACATCAGCATACAGGAATCTTCATCCACACTCTGATTGCTTTTCTATAGGGAAGTTTCTAGAATTGGGGCTGCTAAGCCAGAGGGCTTATCTTTAAGTGTCTGATACAGATGACCAAATAGCCTTCCAGAGAGAGTGTGCTAATAATACTCCACTGGGGAGTGAAGGAAGGTAAAGAAAAAAGGTAAAGGAAGAAGAAAAGAGAAGCAGAGGAAGAGGAAGAAGCAACATGGTGCGGCCCTGGCTGAGTGCCTATGGGTGAAACAGGATGGGGGAAGGCTGGCAGGGATCTCTGGGGCCAGAGGCAGTGCTGGCTGGGGTGTGGCAGATGGACCAGCTGCTGTTCAAGCCCCCAGACCCACATCCCGGTGAAGGCAGCCAGGTTGAAGTGTTTGAGATGGAGGAGGACCAGATGCCTGGGGCAGGGGCTGAAGCAGCCCGTGTACATCCTGTGTGTGTGCTGGGGCAGCCTGTGCCTTCTTATTCCAGGGACCTGGGGCACAGAGTTGACAGGGCCGCTCAGCTGGGTCTTGTTCACGTGTCTTTTATTTTAAAAATTTGTTTATCTAATTTTTGAATTAGGTAGTATATTTATTCTATCTATCTATCTATCTATCTATCTATCTATCTATCTATCATGAAAAATCTCCCTCTTGCTCTGTACCCCATCCAACAATCAATTCATTCATTTCTTCCTTTTCAAAGAAAACCACTGCAATTAGTTTCCTTTATATTATTCTGGTTTTGTGATGCATGTGTAAGCAAATATGACTACAGATTCTTTTTATTCTTGAGACGGAGTCTCACTCAATAGCCCAGGCTGGAGTCCAGTGGTGCAATCTCAGCTCATTGCAGCTTCTGCCTCCTGGATTCAGGTGATTCTCATGCCTCGGCCTCCCGAGTAGCTGGTACTATAGGCATGTGCCACCACTCCCGGCTAATTTTTGTATTTTTAGTAGAGACGGGGTTTTGCCACATTATCCAGGCTGATCTTGAACTCCTGACCTCAAGTGATTCACCTGCCTTGGGCTCCCAAAATGCTGGGATTAAGGCATGAGCCACCGTGCCCATCCAACTGTAGATTTTTATCTTTTACCTTTTAGCACAAATGGCTGTGCATCACACTCACCGCTCTGCACTTTGCTTTTTCACTTAATCATATAACTTGGAGATTGTTTCATGTCACTACCTAGAGGCATCCTCATTCTGTTTGAGAGCTGCCTAGTACTCCATTGTACGGATGGACCATACTTGATCTAACCTGTTCTCCACTGGTGGACACACGAGTTTTTCCAAATCCTTACTAGTTCAAGCCACGCTGCAGTGAATAGCCTCATACATGTGTCATTCCTCACATGTGCAAGTGTTTCTGTAGGATGGGTGTCTAGAGGTAGAATTGATAGGGCAGTGGGAACATGCATCTGAAACTGCAATAGATAGTGGCCAATTGTCCTCGGGAGGGGTCAAACTATTTTGTTTTCCCCCCAGCAAAACATGAGCATGCAGTTTTCCCATAGCCTTGCCAACAGTGGTCTGTCCGACTTTAGAGATTTTTATGAATCTGACGGGTGAGGAATGGCATTTTGTTGGTTTTCTTTGTGTTTCTTTATGAGTGGGATGGAGCATCTTTTTATATGTCTCAAGGCCTCGTGTCTTCATTCTGTGAACTGTCTCTTCCATTCTTTGCTCTTTCTTCCATTGGATTGGATCGTCGGTCTCTCTTCTTTCCTTACTCCTCTCTATGGGCCAAATCCTGGCACTCCGTCCTGCACCCAGCCCTGTGTGGCCTTTGTCTGGGGCTCTTTTTATAGGGAGGAGGGGGAAGGTGAGGGCAGGGGCCAGCACTGGGTGGACCAGGAACGGAGACATCATCCTCACCCCTGGGGACCTGAAGTCTCTGATTTAAGTCAGATGCTCATTAAATGAGATAATGCACATAAAATGCTTAGCACAAGGCAGGGCTTATCACAGTAAATGCTCTGAAAAGGCTGCTTATTATTTTCATGTGTAGAACATGGAAATCTACCAGGATCTGTGTATCTGAAACTGAATCTTTACCTGCTGCCCCCGTGTGTGGGTACAGGATGCGCTGGGGCTGGCTGAGGGGCCTGGTGTTCCTTATGGACTCCAAGGCCAGGGCTGGCCTCTGAGCTGCTGGTTTGATCTGGTTTCCACTCCTGTGAGGTTTCTTGTTTGCGAAAAGCCTGGTCTTTAGGGCAGGGCTGCTTGGAGGCAGACTGTGGCTTACAGGGTTTGCATCTTCCCTGAATTTTCTTTCACTCTCCGACCTCGGTGCGTGGCTCCCCTCCCCCGTCTCTGATCTCCTAGAGGTCACAGTCTTCCTACATGGTGGATGATATGGGGTAATGGGCAAAAGAGCCTTCTGGGCCATAAGGGCCTCTGGGAAAGCCTATCTGGACTGGACTCAGGGCCCCCACATTTAGGGTCTTGGCCATAATGGGAGGTATGGAGGGGGATTTTCAGCCAGAGGTGTGAGTTAAGGGTAGAAGGGCTGTGGCATTCAGACAACCCACCCTACCCTTACCCACTCCCCAGCTCTGGCTCTGACCTTCCATTGAGCTTTTTCTCTGCAAAGATTCCCTGTGTCTGAGCCCCCTGTACTAGGCCCCAACCCCAGGGTCTTACACCCAGCCCTGAGGGCAGCCAGTGTGGCAGAGAATGGCCACTGGCTGGCATGGTGGCCCTGGGGAGCCCAGAGTCCCCATGGAGCTCGATCCATTGTCCCTTCCCTGTGTCTTCTAGCTCTGCAGCAAGATCTTGGAGAAGACGGCCAACCCTCAGTGGAACCAGAACATCACACTGCCTGCCATGGTGAGCCTCCCACCCCAGCACACCCAAGGAGGCCCCTGGGGCTCTGGGCTTCGGGAGGTCCAGGGCTCTGCCTCCCCAGCATCCTGCCAGTATCCCAGACTTCAGCTCAGGTGGGGAGGGGCTGTTCTATCTTCAAAAGGACTCTTCTCCCAACATGCCTCTATTCCCTCCTCAGTTTCCCTCCATGTGTGAAAAAATGAGGATTCGTGTCATAGACTGGTGAGTCCTGAGTCTTGGGGTCTTTAGGGCGGGCTGTCTTGGGGGTGCTGGGTCCCTCAGTTTCATTCGGCTCAGTGACTGGTAGTGAGAGTGTGAGGGAGAAGTTTCAGGTGAGGTAATGTCCCCTTGGGGTAGCCAGGGATGGAGAGGGTGTGGGCACTTCCTGGGAAGCTTACTCACACCTGCTTGTTGGCAGGGAGGCAGATAAGGAGGGGCCAGCTGGGATCGGCTGTGAGGAATCATCTCTGAGGGCAGGAGGAGCTGGGAAGGCTTCCTGGAGGAGGTGGGACAGGTGATGGCCTGCAGGAGGGGTGGGGTTTTGCTAAGCTCATGATGAGGATGTTCCAGTGAGGAGAGGCTCACAAACCAAGACCAGGGGCTGAAAAGAGCAGAGCTTCAGGGAGGATGGGCTGCAGTGCAGCCCTGGGTTGGTGGGATGAAAAGGTAGGGTCCCCCGGCTGGAGGAGTGGCCCAGATTGCCTGGGCAGGGGACGCCACGGCAGCTGTGCAGCAGGTGAGGGCAGCAGCTCGCAGGCATCTTAGAAAGATCACAGCATCTAATAGTTGTTGAGCACCTACTAAACACCAAACCCCGTTTCCAGCAAGCACTCGACACGAGTCGTCTCATCTGACCATCAGCTCACCGACATCAGTTCGCAGATGAGAAGGCAGGCTGGGAAAGATTGAGTGACCTGCCCGAGCTGACAGCTAGCTGGAAAGTAGCTGAGGCCAGGCTTGAACCCAAGCCTGCTGTTTCCAAAGCCTGCGTTCCTAACCACTAGGCCATGCCACCTTCTGCTAGTTGACAGGAGTTTTCTCTTACACTTGAGGGGAACACTCGGGGTCCACACGTGTGATCTCGGGGCATTGGGCTTCCCAAAAAGAGAGAGTTGTCCTTTCTTTGCCCCCAAGAAGTCTTGGCTGTGTGGTTCCCCAGCGTGTTCTCCTTTGGTCTCATGCCCGTGACACCCCCAACCAGGAGGATAATGAGAGACTAGGGAAAAACCCCCAGGCCACAGAGCCATTAAGCTGTGTGCCAGTTCCCCAGGCCTAAAGAAAACAGCTTGTGAGAATTAGAGGAGAGGAAAGAGAGCTGCCAGGAGGGCCTGTGAGGGAGAGGCTGCGAGGGCAGTGACCACGGGTATGTACCGTGGGGAAGCGGTTTGTAAAGATGTGCTTTACATCCCAGAATGATCTCTTCATCTCAGCTCTCCATGTGTGCCGCTCTGACTGCGGGCAATGGGTTGTGCGTGTCCCTGCGTGTTTGCACATGTGGATGTGTGTGGGTGCGGTTGTCTCCTGTGTTGTGGATGTGTCTGGCCCGAGTCCGGGTGAGCTGTGTCAAAGGCATCAGCGTACTGTACAATCCAAACACATTACAGAATCTGGTGGTTGTATCTCTGGTTTGGGTTGAAGTGGCATTTTTATTGTGAGTCTATTTTCAGACTTGCTGTATTTTCCAAAAGCAACCCCAAGCCCCAAAACCCAACTCTTGGCCAGAAAGCATTCTGCTGCTTCAAGTTCCTATCCAGAAGAGTGCTTTCTTCCCAGAAAACGCAGATAAGCTCTTGTTATTACCTGAATCCTGGAAATAGGATATAGTCCATATGGCCGTTTCTCTGTAACTTAATCTTCCATTTAATTCTTCAGAAATTCCTTTTTCATTAAAAAAACCAAACAACACAAAACCAAAAAAGAACCCAAACCATCCCCTACCTCCATAAAGCAAAACCTCTCTCCTCCCACTCTCCTTCCCTCGTCTCCCAATTCAGAGAAGGCTGGAGGTCAGACATCCAATTCCTTCTCAAGTGCTGGTCTTGTCTAGGGTTTGGTCATGAAGACAGTGTACAAATGCCATCGGCTGTCAGTCATCTGGTGCTGAGAATCTCATTGTAAAATGTTCCAGCAAATTTTTACTTTCCAGTTCTTTTTTTCTTTTTGGGATGGAATTTCGCTCTTGTCGCCCAGGCTGGAGTCCAATGGTGCAATCTTGGCTCACTGCAACCTCTGCCTCTCAGGTTCAAGTGATTCTCCTGCCTCAGCCTCCTGAGTAGCAGGGATTACAGGCACGCACCACCACCCCTGGCTAATTTTTGTATTTTTAGTAGAAACGGGGCTTCAGCATGTTGGCCAGGCTGGTCTTGAACTCCTGACCTCAGGTGATCCACCTGCCTTGACCTCCCAATGTGCTAGGATTACAGGCATGAGCCACCACACCCAGCTTTTCAGTTCTTATTAACATCATTCACCTGGAAAAATGGTAAAGATCTGTCTGTGCTGACAATTCATTCTTCCTAATGTAGCACCAGCGATGGAAAACTTTAAAAATCAAAGCTTAATCACCTCCCTGGGAAATACAAAGAGAGAGGAAGGAAGGAGCACAGAAATTGGGCAGAGATTAGGGTACCTCATAGGGTCAGGATTTCAAAGAAAAATCGAAGCACCATGCCAGGGTGTGCTTTCATAATGGGGTTGGGATGTGTCATTTGAAGCTGCCCATGGCTAAGGCACTCACAACAGGGAGAGGGTGTCAAAGAGGCACCAAGAAGAAGGGGAAAATACCCAGGAGAAACTTCCTGAAGGAGATGGGTCCTGCCCAGCCCAGCGTTTCTCAGCCTCTGCATCATTGGCATTTGGGACTGGAATATTTTTTGTTGTGGGGGTTCTTGACCTAGTGGTTTTGACCCCAGGTCTAGCCTACCCGGGAAGCAGCAGGTGGCTGCAATCAAAGCTCTGGTCTCCACGTCAACATCTCTGGCCTCAAATCCCAGCTTTGCCATCTTGGCAAATTATTTAACCTTCTCAACGTCGGCTTTCTCATCTGAATTTGGGGCTAATTGTACCTACCTGGTCGTGCTGATGTGAGTTAAGTCACTTGATGGTTTTAGTGCAGTGCTTAGCTCTTAGTAGGTGCTCAATAAATGTTAGCTCAATTACTGTTTATTATCATCAAAGGAGGCAGGAGTGGGGTTCAGAGGGAGGGTCTGCACAGGACGTGGTTGGCTAATAGGTGAATCAATCGGTTAGCTTCCTTGAGCTCCTGGCCGCAGTCCCCTACACTGGTTGGGGAGCCGAGAATTGTGCCCCTGGAAGCAGGCCATGTGCCATGCAGGAGCAGTGGTCCAGGAATCAGGACGCCAGGACTTCCATTCCGGTCTTCCCCTCCCTCCCAATGACCTTGGGCAAATACCTACATGGCTTTGAGCCTCAGTTTCCTCATTGGTGCAACAGAGATAATAATGAAAGTGCTTGTTTCTCAAGGCTGTGTGAGCCTCCGGTGTGATAAAGGCTAAAAGTGCTCCATTACGTACGAAGTCAGATACAAAAAGGAATCGTGTATTGCCACTGGCTACTTCAAGACTGTGGCCTTAGAGATAGTTTCTTCCTGGTCACCTAGTTTTCTCCTTGATCTGAACATTTCTTTAGCTCCTGGAGCCTCTCAGTTCTCCCTGGGTCTGGGAATCTGGCTCCCTGAAGAGTCTCCCCGAACAGTCTCCCCAGTCTCTGGCCCTGCCTCCTTGCCTCCGCCCTCCTCCCTGTCAGCCTGCAGATGTGTCTGCAGAGATCCAAGCTGGCAGCGGGGGCTTGGTTGCCTGATGGGATGCTGGTGGTTGGCGAGATGAACTAGTTCCCTCTCAGAGAGTCTTGGGCACGTCTTCTGTGCAGTTTCTTCATCTCTGGGATTACCAGTCCTCAGTAACCTACCAAAGTGAAGACCAGGAGCGCTCTCTGCCCGCCCCCCGCGCCCCCCCGCGATGTGTCACTGAGGCCGCATACTTCCTGGGTGGGCTGTGGCCTGCAGTTCCTTCCCTGTGTTCAGGCCCTCTCTGTTCCCTTGCTCTAGGGATCGCCTCACTCACAATGACATCGTTGCTACCGCCGACCTGAGTATGTCAAAAATCTCTGCCCCTGGAGGAGACATAGAAGGTATGTTTCCTCTTCGTTCTGCCCTTTGACCCCCTGTGCTCTCCCCTGTCCCCCCTCTATCCAGCTTATACCTCTACCTTTGAGAGTTTGCAGAAAAGGGGAGATGATAAGGCCTTTGTTGCCCATTTTCCACTGAGAAGGGCTCTGGCAATGAAAGAGAGGTCTTGCAGACATTTAGGGTTCTCCACACTTGGATTGTGGGATATGCCACTGAAGGGCACAAAGAGGATAATTCACTCCTGCAGAGAACATTGGCTGGCTGTGGCCATGCCATCCGTCAGGTCCTGCATTGGCCGACTGTGCTCTAGCGGTTTCAAAAGCTACTGAAATAGATCTTATTGGTCTATTAAAGAAGTAACTCATCGTCATTTTGTAAAATTTTAAATAAAGAAATAATCTGAAAGAATATAAAATTTACCTGAAATGACCCATAAGCCCACCCCTCCAGACAGAACTATTAGCACTCCGAGACCTCTCGGTATGTGTGTATATATCTGTACATTCATGTAAGATGTGTGTATTTAATATATAGATATGTATATATATACATTAGAACAAATTGTTTTGAAAATTGCTTTTTGATACTTGACAATACAACATAGATATCTTTTCCTGTTATTAAATGTTCTTCTATAATACAATTTTAAATGAATACACATGTTCCATTATGTGAATGTATCATGATCCATGTTAACTAGTTGATGATGAACATGTAGGTGTTTTCAAAATTTTCCACATTATAAGCAACTAAATTGGCAATGAATATTTCTGTAGCTGAATCTTTATGTAATTCATGAGTTTCCTTTTGGATAAATAGCTAAAATTGGAAAAGATTTCAACTTTTTTTTTTTTTTTGAGATGGAGTCTCACTCTGTCGCCAGGCTGGAGTGCAGTGGCCCAAACTCGGCTCACTGCAACCTCCACCTCCCCGATTCGAGCAAGTCTCCTGCCTCAGCCTCCCGAGTAGCTGGGACTACAGGTGCACACCACCACGCCCAGCTAATCTTTGTATTTTTAGTAGAGACAGGGTTTTACCACGTTGGCCAGGCTGGTCTCGAACTCCTGGCCTTGTGATCCGCCCACCTCGGCCTCCCAAAGTGCTGGGATTACAGGCATGAGCCACTGCACCTGGCCTAGGATTTCAACATTTTTAAGGCTTTTGACATTTATCAAAATTGCCCTTCAGAAAGACTGGACTATTTTATACTCTTATCATGTCCCTAGGCTTATTTTGCTATGCCCTCCCCAACACAGGGTAAAATAATATTAAAAAAAGAACTTTGTTAATTTGATAGGTGAAAATGGTATTTCACTGTTGCCTTAATTTTCATTTTATTGATAGCTGGAGAAGTTGATGATTTCAATTTGAATATATTTAAATAATTATTTTATATTTATATATAACATGTTTGTATAATTTATATTCATTGTATTATAAATGTCCTATTTATGTTCTTGGCCTATATGAAGAAATGTTTATCTTTTTCTCATAGTTTTATAAGAGTTCTGTATATATATGGATATTAACTTTTCCTCTGTCATATATGTAGTAAATAACTCTTGTTGGCTTTATTTTACCAATTAATAGTTTTTGACCTATAGAAACTTGAAATTTTTATGTAGCCAAATCTGTTAGTCTTTTCCTTAGGGAATAAGGCAGGGATCTAGCATTACTTTTTTCAAAATTGTTCTTTGGTGATACAAACACTGTATTTTGAGTAATCTTTTCCCTGTATTTCAAAATGCTGCCTTTATCACCTACTAAATTCCTAAATGTGTTCTTGGGCCTGTTTCTCTGTTATCTTCAACTGGTATGTCTGCTTATTATTTCTTTGGTTTTGATATCTGGGTTATGCTGGCTTTGTAAAATTAATTGTAAAGATTTAAAGTCTTCTCTAACATCTGGAATAGTTTATATAACATAAGAATACAGTCTTTTGAGGGTTTGAAATAATTCACCCATAAAACCATATGGGCTGGGTGCCCTTTTTGAGTGGGTATAGTAATAGCTCTTTAAAAGCTTTTCAATTTCTCCTGTGATGATTGTTATTTTTAGTTTGCTGCTTTTACTCTGGTCAGTTTTGATAATTTATGTTTTCCTAGAAAAGCATCCATTACATTGAGGTCTAATTTGTTTGCATAGTGTTGCACAGAGCAAATTTTTATAATTTGAATAATTCTCTCTACCTGTGGTGTTTTCCTTTTTCTTATTTCTAATGTTACATATTTGAGTTTTTTTTTTTTTTTCTTGATTAGCTGGTTAGAAGTATATTTTAAAACTTTATCGGACTTTTAATCTTTGCACTCTTTAACTCTCTTTAGACTGATTTTATTGTTTCCTTCTTTAACTTTCTAGCTTCTTGTCTTTATTTTAAAAATTTCCCATTTAAATAATGAAAGTATGGTTTCTGCCTTCTGTGTCATGCTCAAACCCTAAGGTTCAGCAGACCCTAAGGTTGTATTTAATTCTATTATTTTTTTTAACATTTAAACATTTGATCTATTTTGAATTTATTTTTGTGTGTTTTCTGAGAGCAGTCCAATTTGATTCTTTCATAGTTAGTCTATTTTTTTCCTGACTAGATGCTGCTCATAGGAATTTATCTTTTTTCTGATAGTTTAGAAAATTATTTTAATCTTTCTTGGTAAAGGACACTTTCCATTGAATTTTGTCTGAGACATGATGAATTCTTAAATCTGGGTGGAGGATTGTTTTTTAAAAATTCCGACAGAGCGAGACTCCATCTCAAAAAAAAAAAAAAAAAAAAAAAAATTCTGACATTATGCCATGGACAGCTGAAGGCAGAGTGGGGGAGTGGGGAGAGCTCCAGCCCTCCAGCTGGCCAACTTGGGTTCAAATGCTCTTGGCTCTGCTTCTTTGTAACTGAGTGAGTTGCTCCAGTCTCCGTAAAATGGGGCTCTTGCAAGTCCCAACCCTCACGAGGTGGTTGTAAAAATCATGAGATTATAAAGGTAAGGTTCTTATAAAGTCTGGTACACAATAACCCTAAAGTAACATTTGCTGTTTTTATCATTAAGATGGGCTTTCTATGTTGCTAATCTGATTTTTTTTTCTGTACCAATTCTGCCTTTTACTGCTTCGTACATGGTTTAAAATGGGCTATTGCATTTGTAGGTTCTTGTCAAGCTTTCTTTTTCCCCTGTCACTCCTTTTATATTTTCCTTTACTTCTTTGCTCCTTGTCTGTTCTCTGCCGGCAGTTCTGCTTTGTTCCACAAAAACTACATCTTCTTGTACTCTACTGAGGATTCCAAATCATTTTCTGCAGTATGCAGGTGAATGCTTTCCTGAATCTTATGGATGCAGTTTCCATATCCTGGTTGGCTCTCTGCCCTCTCCCTGCTTTATTCACTCTCCCGCAAGATCTGTTCAGTGTTGGTATCTCCCACAGATAGGGTGTGTGGGTCTTTCTCTGTTCATCCACCTGCTGAGATCTTTAGCTGGAGGACAGGTTAACATGCCCAGTTTCTGGCCGACTCTACCCAGTGCTCTTGAAGTTGGAGATCATCTCCAGATTCTAGATCTCTAGGAGACCTCTAGGAGAGGAGACTGGATATACCATTTTTTAAAATGTTCTTTTTTTTTTTTTTTTTTTTTTGAGAAAGAGTCTTGCTCTTTTCGCCCAGCCTGGAGTGCAGTGGTGGTGTGATCTTGGCTCAGTGCAACTTCTGCCTCCCGGGTTCAAGCAATTCTCCTGCCTCAGCCTCCCAAGGAGCCACGATTACAGGTGCCTGCCACCATACCCGGCTAATATTTTGTATTTTTAGTAGAGACAGGGTTTCACCATGTTGGCCAGGCTGGTCTCAAACTCCTGACCTGAGGAGTTTCTGACCTGAGGTGATCCACACGCCTTGGCCTTCCAAATGTTACATCATTTTTAAGCAAGACATTGTTTTTTTTTTTTTTTTTTTTTTGAGGCGGGTCTGCATCTATCCCACCAGGCTGGAGTGCAGTGGGCGGATCTCAGCTCACTGCAAGCTCCGCCTCGAGGTTCAGCCATTCTCCTGCCTCCAGCCTCCCAAGTAGCTGGGACCACGGCCGCCACTGGCCCGTGGTGCAGAGGCGGGGGTTTCACTGTGTTAGCCAGGATGGTCTCGATCTCCTGACCTGCGTGATCCATGCGTCTCGGCCTCCCAAAGTGCTGGGATTACAGGCTTGAGCCACCGCGCCCGGCCGACATTGTTAACTTAGACTTCTAGCTGCTTGATGTCCTCATGTCCTTCTGTAAATGTAGGCAGCTATCAGAGGCATATACCTGATATTGTTTTCCATTCACTTCATTCTTTTAGGAGATGTTTATTGAACATATGCCTTGTGTCAGGGACTGGGCATAGAGGGTTCAACAAAATATTCTTGGTCACACCGTCAGGGAACTTAGAGTCCTGACAGGCCACAAACAAGCAGACAAATAAATATATGGGTATAAGTTGTGTTAAGTGCCCTCGAAGAAAAGGACATGCATGGTGAAATAGAATAAGAGAGTAGAGGAGAGCTGCTTCTGCCTGATGGAGTCAAGGAAGGCTTCTAGGAGGAGGTGTCTTAGGCTGCCAGAGGGGAAGCCACCGGCATGTGAGGAGTAGGTAGGAAAGAGTTCCAGGCAGAGGTGATGACATATGCCAAGGCCATGTGGCAAGAAAGAAATGAAAAGACTGGTTTTGCTGAGTTCTCTGAAACATTTAAAGGGCAACTTTTAATTATAGAAAATTTCAAGTACACGCAAAAGTAGAGAATTGTACAGTAAACTCCCAGGCACCCTCCCTGAGCTTCCACATCTAGCTGCTCTCTGCCTTCTGATTTCCTTGTTGGGACTTTGGACTAGTCCCAGAAACAACCTTCCTGCAGGCACTGCAAACCTGCTCTTCCTGCCCCAGCCCCTCCCTTCCTCGCTGGGGGAACAATGTGTTCCGGGATGTGGCCCCGCCCCTTCACTTATTGCTGTTCAGATAGTTTCTGAGAAGGGCTGTCTTCCCGAACAGGTAGAGAGATCTGGGGGTGGTAATGCAGTCAGAGGGTCACCTCACAGGTCAGCACTCTTGGTATGGAAGGAACCTCTTCTTCAGTTTTCTGGCTGGCACTGTCTCTGTCTCTGATTCCAGGGGCAGACACTGGTGGAGGCACAGTGGGGCATTTCTGACTGTTTTCCGACAGTCGTGTTTCACGAGGCTGCAGCGGTGCTTGTCGCCAGCCCCCTGACGGAGAGTTCGCATCCTCCGACCTACCTTCATTTCTATGCTGTGTGAGCCCTCACTTTTCTCTGTGTCCGCAAGAGTGTGTTGGTGGGAAGGCGAGAAAGATGTTTTGTGGTCACTAGATGGCGCTCAGGTCACAGGCAACCCAGCGTGCTTCGGAAGGCATTCAAAGTTGGGCCCACCTTCCATCACCGATGGTTCTGGAAATAAATGAGAATCTTCTTGCAACCAGCTAACCGGTTTTGAACATGCAGTTAAATAGCTAGATCTAAGTGGCAGTAAAAGAGTTAAACTTGTGCATCCAACTGGAGCTGTCTTGGATGACTCTCGGACTCTGCCGACCCGTTCCTGCAGAGGTGGGCCCCTTTCTGGGGCCAGGGCCTCTCTCTGGCCTTGAGGTCGGGCCCTTGCCTTGCTCCTGCCAAGCCTCCCTGACCTGCGCGCAGCCCCCTCGGAACGCGTCACTCCAACTTTCCTTCCAGCCCTTTTTTATGTTGTTTCTCCACGTTGTGGGCTTCTAGCCCATTGGGGCGATAGACAACACTTGTATTTCCTCACTGCTCTCAAAGCCCAAATGAAACTGAACTGTAAAAACAAGTTCTTTCTCTGTATTTCCCCGCCTCAGGGTTCACCAGATGATTTGGTTCAACTAGGAGTTTTTGTTTTTGTGTTTTTGTTTTTGTTTCCAGTGAGGACAAGACCTAACACTAACCTCTTAAACACCTCTGCCCACAAGTTTGCCTGGGCACACTAGAGTGTTCCTTGGACCCTGTGCTCTGAAGTATTAAGTAAGAATTTTGTTTTTTAAAAAAGAGTGCTTTCCTTAGAAGCTGCAGGTCTTTTGAAAGGTAATAGGCACATGAGCTCTGTGAAATGTACACAGATTCTTTCATAACTTTATACATAGGAAACTCATGCTCCATAAATAGCACTTGTATCTTAGTGTTTTCCATAGCTAAGAAATCCAAAGTTAGTCTCCTTTCATCTCTGGAATGTAGATGATGCTGATTTCCCAGCAGTTTTCAGTTTCTCCTCTTGCCTGGCGCAAGTGAGAGTCAGGCAGCCAGCCGCCGTGGGCTTGGGGATGTGCCGAGAGGCAGAGAGAGCTGGCGGGGCAGACTGCAGGTGACGGCCTCAGCTTCTTCATGCACCTCCCAGGGACTGTGTGCAGGGCTGGGACTTGTGGCTCACTGGGCTAGGAGGTCCTGCTCTCTATCTCCTTCAGCTTCCCCCAGGTGAGGCAGCTGAGCTTTGTTGCTCGGGTCACAGAACTGGGAGCATTCATCTGTGTTTTGGACTTCCATAGCCCCGGCTCCCTGGACTGAGGGAAAACACAATAAAATACTTGTGTTTTGGCAGAAGGGTGATGTGGACGAAATAGAGGCTTTGTCTTGGGTGGCTTCACTAGTCACTGTGCCCTTGAACTGTCTGCAGACACAGGGGCGAGAGCCCAGGATGGGCCTTCACACCCAGAGACTGTGATCCGCCCCCAAGTCAGGAGTCATTGACCTAAGACATCAGCAGGGCCATGTCTTATTGCATATTCCCAGTGCCTCCTCCTGCACCTGGTTAGGTTTGCTGAATGAACAAATGAATGAACGAATGTGTGAATTAGGTTGGGTGCAGTGACTCACACCTGTAATCCCAGCACTTTGGGAGGCCGAGGTGGGTGGATCACCTGAGTTCAGGAGTTCGAGACCAGCCTGGTCAACATAGTGAAACCCCATCTCTACTAAAAATATAAAAAATAGCCCAGCATGGTGGTGGGCACCTGTAATCCTAGCTACTTGGGAGGCTGAGGCAGGAGAATCGCTTGAACCCAGGAGGTGGAGGTTGCAGTGAGCCGAGATCATGCCGCTGCGCTCCAGCCTGGGCAACAAGAGTGAGACACTGTCTAAATAAATAAAAAGAAAAAGAAAGAAAGAAAGAAAGAAAGGAAGAAAAGAAAAGAAAGAAAGAAAGAAAGGAAGGAAGAACAGAAAAGAAAGAAAGGGTGAATTAATGAAAAGGTGTGGTTGGGAGGCAGGCTGCTCTGCAGTTACCCACTTGGTCCTCTGAGCCACCAGAGGCATGTGTTGGTCAGATGGTCGATGGGATTAGGGGGACTTCTGCATCTGGGCTGGGCACCAGTCTGCAGCCAGAATTCAAAATCAGTCTGGGTGGGAAGCCAACTTTGCCTCTGTAAGAAGCACATGGGGGTTGGAACTGTGACCTTGGCCTCATTAGCCCAAGATAACAGGCCAGGCCTGTTAGCAATCATTTAGAAGGAGCTTAAAATGGGATCTGTTTCCTTCCGGTGGTCCCTGGCCACTGCTCTCCTTGGGCCTGCAGCTGTGCCTGTGTTGGCCCTCTCGCTGTTGCAGAAATCTCCCCACGAGCAGAGCCCTGGCTTGCCCATGGAAGGAAACCTCTTGCTTTGGAGATGAAGGTGGCCATGAATTATGATTTATGCAGCCCTGGTGTCTGCCGGCTGATGTTTGTAGCTGAGGCCTGGCTGAGGAGGGCCGAGGGGCTGGGCCGGGCCCTCCTTGCTGCCTCTGCCCTGTCCTCACTCCGGACGGCCATGCTGCCTTCTCTCTTCTCCACTCTGTCTCTCTGTGTCTTTGTGCACTCTTCCTTCACAAAGTTTTCCTCAACCCTTGACTTCTGACTGCAGTCACAGGGCTAGGGGAAAAGAAGTGTTTTCTGGAGGACAGCAACAGGTAGAGGTAAACGAGGAAGGGAAGTAATCAGCAAGTTCACCAACCACGTCCCGGGTGGGCACGTGACCTCAGACTGCGTCACACTTTGCTGTTGCAGAAGGAGAATGGGAAGGTCAGATCTGGGAAGAGGCAGAAATCAGAGAGGACAGTGGAGGAAGACCGAGGGGTGTCCGCTTCCTTGGCGGCATTGTGTACCTGCCTAGCAGTGAGGGACAGATTCAGAGTCCATATGTGTGCCAGAGCATTTCCTTCCTTGCTTTTCTTATTTCTAGACATTCCTTACCAACATTTAGGGGCACACCCAAGTGTGTAGCGTGTTCAGCTTGTGGACAGCGTCTGGCTCTGTGCTTCCCTGGAAGCGGCCTGTGTCAGAAGCCAGATGCCAGTGAACATGCAACGTGGAGCCTTCAGGGGTGATTCTGGACACGGCCACTAGGTGGAGATGTTGTGCCTTGAAATGTCCCTGCGCAGCGCGCCTGGTTCCAAGTGCGACCTGCCTGTGGGCTTGGAGTGTGGGGTGTGCCTCGCTTCCTAGCTCTGGCCCTTTTGTGTCTCCCCACCCTTCCGTTGTGTCTGTACTTTGTTCCCCTCACTTATCTGGCTATCATATGGAAAAGCACATTTTCTTTTCTGAATTATTCCTTGAGTGTATTGAATCAAATTTCGGGTCCGGCAAACGGAACACACAGAGTGATGGGCAGGCCAAGTGGGACCCCTAGGGCTCATGGGGTGTTGGAGGCTGCGTCTGGAGGGGCCGTGATGATTTAGTTTATGATAAATTTACAGCTGGGCAGGGGGTGGGGCCTCGGGCTGCATCTGTTTCACAGCCTGGAGCTGTCTTTCCATCTGTCTGTCTGCCAGCTCTTCATCCACAGCCTGTTCATGTAACCGGTACTTCTCCCAGCCATGCCCACCCTAACCCCTATTCCATTTCTTTACGCTTCAGAGGAGACTGCAGGTGCCGTCAAGCCTTCGAAAGCCTCAGACCGTACGTTGCTGTCACCTTGGGGACAACCAGGGGAGCGGGGCCTTGGGTTTCGGTTAGAGCGGCGAGGGTGCTGGAGGCATGGGGGTTTTTGATTTGCCTGAGGTGGGACTGAGGTTCCCCCACAAACGTAAGTCTCTGGACTTACATTTGCTGTCGCCTCTCAGCCTGTGTAGAGCATGTAAATCGTCTGGAATGCTTTAAGGGCCAATTTCCTCCCATTTTCCCCAACCCTTCCTAAATGGGATAGGCTTGGGCCGATGCTCCAGTTAGACCCCTCTGTCTGGTAGTGAGGGGTAGAGGCAGGCATGGGGGTCTGGAGTGGGGCAAGGGGAGTGTGAGGTGTTTCAGGGGCCAGGAGGAGGCCAAGAGGAGTTAAAAACTCTTGGAGTTGAAATCCTCAAGGTAAATCATAATTGAGATGATTAACGCAAATAATTAGTAATGCTCCTGTTAGCCCATCTACCTGGGCCTCCCACCTCTCCTGAAGGCCAGTGCCCTGTCTGTGCTGGGGTCTAGGAGAGGGAAGGTGTTGAAGGAGGTGGGGTGGCCCCTGGCTGAGAGGGGAGGTGAGGCTCCAGCCTTCTGGTCCCTCCCTGTCCTGGCTCCTCCCTCATCCCTAGGGTCTCGGCAGGGGCTGGACTCGCAGTGCATGGCCTTAGGTCTGGCTCAAACACTTCTCTGCTGAGGCCATTTGTTTTGTGCCTACTTTGGCTCATCCTTGTGTGGACTGATTGGGTCGTTCCAGAGGGTTCCCGTCTCTGGCCCTGCTTTCCACCTTTGGTATTTTGGAAACAACCTCTTCCCCATTCCTCTGAAAGGGACAGTGTGGCATTTTAGGGTTTTCAGGGTATGGCCAGTAAAGTCCCATTGGGAAACTCAGTTGTGAGCTGGAAAATGATGTTAGCAAAAGAGAGCCTCCAAAAAAGGATGGAAAGGATGTGGAGAGATTTCCCCTCTTCAGGAGTGTAATTCTCTCCGCTCTGACCTGCTCTGTTAAAAAATGTTCTTTGCACAATGTGTGTGTGTGTGTGTGGAGGAGATTCTGGGATGAGGCAAGGCCATTAGGGCAGGGGGTATGTGCCTGGCGGCTGCCCTAGGGAGAAGGAACGTCTAGCTGGGCTCCATCCCTGGCCTCCTGGGAGACGGTTTCTCTTGTTACCGGGCTCTGGGACCTCTTAGGTCCTCCCCATTGGCTGCAGGGCCTACAGTGCCTATAGAAGCGTAGGATGGAGAGCAGATGCAGGACTTGATGGGGTGGGGCTGGGGAGGGGCACGAGCAGTAGAGGACCTTGAACCCCAACTTTGTGTGCTGGCTGAGTGCATGGGCTTTGAGGTGACACCATTCTGGGCCCTGCCACCTTGTGGTCATGTGTTTCTTTGCATCTCTGAGCCTCAGTTTCCTCATCTATAAAATGAGACTAATAAAAATAATAAAAATATGATTGCATCTCAGCATGATGGTGAGGAGTAAAGAGACTTAGGGGAGGGCACGAGAGCTATCGCTCGTGGCGTTCGTCTTTATACACTGACAGGAGTTGCATCGGGTGCATGTTGGGGGAACTGAGGGTCAGGGGTGGGCTCAGGCTGGAAGGTGGCTGGGTTGAGCATTGGGAAGCCCCAATGGGCCGATCCCTCTGATTGCCACTTGTGTCTCCCAGTGGATGACCACCTGGGCTTCCTCCCCACTTTTGGGCCCTGCTACATCAACCTCTATGGCAGTCCCAGAGAGTTCACGGGCTTCCTGGACCCCTACGCAGAGCTCAACACAGGCAAGGTGAGCCGGCTGGAGCCCTGCTTGGCAAGGGCAGGATGCCAGATGCCCAGGTCCCTCAGGAGCCCAGGCCTGTATGCAGGGTCTTCCAACCCTACCTGGGGGCCCACAACCAGGCAGTCACCCACTCAGGGAATTCTCCTTCTGCCCCTTGACGCTGCCTCTCCCGAGTGCCAGTCTGATCCTTCCATGTTCCCCGCCCTGAAGGACCCAGACCCTGTCTCTCTTTCTTCATCTTTTGTTCTGGGTTGGCATCTGGCACTGTCCATCTGGGTGGCTTGTCATATCCCCCGAACTCTCTGGGCCATGCTTTCCTCATCTGCAGAGAGATGAGGTTGGCTCAGGGACCTCCTGGGTGCCTGGGAGATGAGCTACCTCAGGGCCAGAGGGTGCCCCTTTCCTTCCCCTCCTTCCCTCTGTCTCCCCTGCTCCTGGTGACCTGACCTCCCTGGCAGGGGGAAGGTGTGGCTTATCGTGGCCGGCTTCTGCTTTCCCTGGAGACCAAGCTGGTGGAGCACAGTGAGCAGAAGGTGGAGGACCTTCCTGCGGATGACATCCTCCGGGTGGAGGTGAGGGGCATGGCTCTTGGTGGGAGCTGGGTGTCGGGGCGGGGAAGGGATGGCCACACTGGACTGGCCTTGAGGTGTCATGGCAGAGGGAGGACTCAGCTCTGCCTACATGCATAGTGCCTTTACCTCTCTGGGCCTCAGGTCTCAGCTGTAAAGTGGGAATAAATTAACACTTGCCCCTGCCTCCCTGGAGGGATGATCAGAGGCTCAGAGAAGATAAATGAAAATATTTCAAAAGTCTAGAGTTTGATGCAAAATGAGATGTGATTTTATAATAATAACGTAAGGATAACTATTAAGTCAAATAAGCACTGAACATGTATCAGGCACTGTGCTGCTGACACCTCTGCTGTTACTGACTCCTCCCAACACCATGAGGTGGCTGCTGTTACTATTATTATTCCCATTTTACAGATGAGGAAACAGGCTCAGATATATCAGAGCAACAAATGGTGGAGCTTGGCCTTGTGTCCAGGAGGCAGCTGTGCAGAGTCCGTGTGGTGATTTAAGCTGTTAGACACAGTGGTCAGATGGCTCTGGTTTGAATTCTGGCTGCAGCACTTACAGGCTCCATCAGTTTCCCTATCTGGAATGTGGGGATATATTATACTTAAAGTTATATTATATAGCTTGTAATAATATATTTATAAGATGGTTGTGAGAATTAAGGAAATTAATACACATATGCAGTAAGCACTTACTAAGTGCTAGCTGTTGCTACTGTTTACATTCACCTAATACCCAATTGTCTGACCCCTCTTCTCTCAATCATAGGATTGAGTTCCTGCCCTGTCCCCGCCCTATGCTCAGTGCCTGGAGGGGACAAAGAGACCCTTTCATCCCAGGCACATGACAGTGGCAGTCCGTGTGTCCTGCAGAGCTGGCTGCTGAGGGGGAGACCCTGAGTGGCATGGGGCAGGAGCTCTGGGCAGGCGCCTGGTGGCTTAGAGCCTTTAGCCCCTCTGAATGGCAGAGAAGTTCCAGGTTGCCCCTGTGGGCCCAGTGGGAGACCCCACTCAGCTGATGTGGTGGTACCATCGCTGCTGGTTTGGATTAGGGGCAGCTTGACCTTGGAGGAGCAGCTTTTATTAGGGAAACGTGGCCAGACGCACGCAGATCTGGAATGAGCTTGTTTAGTTAGCAATGAAATCTGGATGCTGTTTCTTTCTTGGGCTACTTGCCACCCGTCAGTCCAGCCAGGAGCTATTGGGTGCCGGCTATGGCCAGGGCCTGCCAGATACATGTCCCCTCCCTAGCCCGGGTGCCTTTCTTTGCTTCTCCTGTGACCCTCTGGCCCACTCTCTGCTCACAGAAGTACCTTAGGAGGCGCAAGTACTCCCTGTTTGCGGCCTTCTACTCGGCCACCATGCTGCAGGATGTGGATGACGCCATCCAGTTTGAGGTCAGCATCGGGAACTATGGGAACAAGTTCGACATGACCTGCCTGCCGCTGGCCTCCACCACTCAGTATAGCCGTGCAGTCTTTGACGGTGAGGCAGTGCTCCTGGCTGGGACCCCGATCACAGGATCATAGAGCAGGGGGCTACACCTTAAATCCTGCCTCCCACGGAAAGCTGCTGGAGGCTATTCAAAGGCCCTGGCCCTGGCCAACCTGTTCCAGCTGTCCCCTTGCTCTCCTCCAGGCGAGGGGCCCTGCTACTAGTGCCCACAGACGCAGCTCCTGGGACCAGCTGTGGTCAGCATTGACCCCGATCCATCCTGCTCATTTCAAGGAGTCTGCCGGCCTTGGTTTGGACATTTTAGGGAGTGTGGCCTTGGGTTTCCCAGGGCAGCTCTAACAACTCCTCAGTTTTGACATGCCCTGGAGCCCTAATGAGAGCTGCAGCTGTCTGCTCAACTCCCACAGAGAGCTCAGGCACCTCTTTCGGACACTGGGCAACACGGGTCACTCTACGTGTGTCCAAGAGAGTTCTTCGAGGGGAAGGGTGAGCAGGTGCCTGTCTCTCTCCCACGTGTGGTCCCCTTCCCAGCTCTGCCAGTCCTAGCCCTGGAGTGCCCAGGAGGCTGGCACTCTTAGCACCCCATCCCACCCGCCCTCCGCTCCTGGCACAGTGCTCAGGCCTGTCTCTCCATTCCAGGGTGCCACTACTACTACCTACCCTGGGGCAACGTGAAACCTGTGGTGGTGCTGTCATCCTACTGGGAGGACATCAGCCATAGAATCGAGACTCAGAACCAGCTGCTTGGGATTGCTGACCGGCTGGTGAGTGAAAACGTGCCCAAAGCTGCACACGCCTGTGCATGCACCTGCTACCCCGCTGCACGGGGCGTCTCAGACCACCATCCACTGGTGCACACAATGACACATGGCTGTGCCTACTAACCTTCGTGGTTGGTGTCCTCGGTGTCTTGGCAGTACCAGGCTTGTGGTCCTGTCCTGTACGCTTGGAAGAGGAGAAAGAGGATGCGAGCAACCTGAGGCAGCTCCAGTGTGCAGTGGGACCCAGGGCAAGGGAGCAGAAAGAAAACCTATGTCACGCAGCAGGGCACGGCCTTGCTCTCGCTCACTTACTCATTACAGGCCTTCGGACTCTTAATGCACGCAAGGGCTTATGCTAGAAACTTCTAGCCAGAAGCTAGAGGCCAGAGGTGAACAAGGAGCTGGCTCTGTCTTCAGGGAGTCAGTTTATTAAAGGAGGGCATAGGCTCACTTGTGCCTCTCATACAGGGCTTTCTAAACTTAGGTACAGGTGACACTCCAGGGGCAGAGAGATGTTGGGCTCAGAGCAGGGAGGGTGGCCAAGGAGCGTCAGGAAGGCATCATAGGCCAGCGAGGGGGCTGTGTCCAGTGCAAGCAGATGGGGGGTGGGAACCCAGCTAGGCCACCATTGCAGGAGCCTGAGGGAGGGTGACCAAGCCCTGGGAAGGAGGTGGCCTCGGGCGGGGGCGGAAATTGCAGGACTTGAGCTACAAGGCCTTGGTGGCCAACTGGATTTGGGGCTGAGGAAGGGCTATAAGGAGGAACTCAGGTGGCTGGGGAATTGGGAAGCTGGGGAGAAGAGCAGAGCATATGAGGTCAGGTTCTGTTTTGGGGGTGAGGAGGGGACATCTGGGGAGGCCCCTACAGATGCTGGATGCTGCAGTCCTGGCACTTGGCCAGAATGGAGGAGAATCACAGGTGGGCGGAGGTGTAGAGGCCAAGGGAGGTGAGGAGGTTGAGTGGGAAGCTGATGGTCCTGGCAGTGGCTCTAGCTCTAGTGTGGATGGGGACAGCTGGTGGGAAAATGCAGGAGACAGGTGCAGGCTCCACTGCAGGAGCATGCTGGGATCAGCAGGTGGAGGGAAGCGGGGCTGGAGAGGCCTGGGCATATCTGTGGGTGGGGAGGTGAGCATGGCTTGAAGGAAAGGTGGACAGAGAAGGGAAGGAGGCCATGGTGGCCCCACCTTCCCAGAGACTGGGCAGTTCTAGGGGAAAGAGGAGACCAGTGAGTGCTGAGATGGGGAGAACGTGGAGTTGATGCCATACAGCTCTAGACTCTGCCTTCTGGGCCAATCACTGGCTCACAGCAAGACTCCAGACTCCAAGAGGGCAGGGACCATGTTCTTTCCAGTTCTATGAGACCGGCAGTCCAAATCCCGAGCACACGTCCTTGCTCAGGAAGGCCGGTGGGTGGGGAGGGGCGTGTGGGGGGCTGAGGGACAGTCCTTGGCCTCTCAGCTCAGGGCTGAGGCCCCATGGAGAGGGCTGGAGAAAAGCTTGGTAAGGGCCTGTTTCCCTGGGAGGCAGCGCAGGGAATGAGCAGCCACGGGAGTTTGAGGAAGGAGGTTCCTGTGATTAGAGGTGGCGGGACTGCTCCTGGGAAGAGGGTGCTCTTAGTCTAAGCCTCATAGGGTGGTAGAATCTGGAAAGGAGAGAGGGTTCCAGGTGGGGAACCAGAGCAGGCTCGGAGAGGGACACTCACCTGTGGGAAGCCAGGCCTGCTTTGAGGGTGGCAGGGAGGAATCAGAAGCCATCAAGTTCTTTCCAAGTCTGCAGAACCCCCACCCCCGCCCCCGAGCTCCTTGTGACTACATGTGAGGCTGGAGTTCCAGGTACGAGACTTTGGATGTATTTGGGTACGGGCAGCCTTGGAAGGTTCTTGAGTCAGGATAGAACCTGGTTTGTTGGGCCTGGGCTCTGCCTTCTTTGCTCTAACTGTTCACTCCTTTTTGGTTCAGTAGCAGTGACAGGGCCTAGGGGCTGGGTCCAGCGTGCACCCTCTGCCCTGTGGTGACACACCTGACCCTTGCCTGCCCCTTCCACAGGAAGCTGGCCTGGAGCAGGTCCACCTGGCCCTGAAGGCGCAGTGCTCCACGGAGGACGTGGACTCACTGGTGGCTCAGATGATGGATGAGCTCATCGCAGGCTGCAGGTAGGGGGGACCTGGCGCCCCTGGTGCCCTCCTCTCCTGGCTCAACTGGGCCTGTTTCGCTGGGAGTGCTCGTGTGTGGCGGTGAGCAATGGCACGTCTCCCAGCCACGCTTGGCCAGCAGTCCAGCCCGTGCTGAGTCCAAAGGTGGTGGAGCCAGCGCAGGAGTTGAAAAGGTGACATTGAGAGCAGGTCATAAATCTCCCTGCAGCAGCGGCAGCTGCGGGCCCGGCGGCCGGCTCACCTGAATGGGGGGCATTGTGTCTCTGATCCCCGACCTCTTATTTCCCTGATGGAATCTCCAGGAGGAGCTGGCTGGGGGGTGGGGTGACGGCGCCCCTCATTCCCTCAAGGCCATGTCGGGGATCATGGTTTCTGTTTAGCCTTCTATTGACACGGCTGATTGTCGACTTCAGGAAAAGAAGGCCCGGGGTGTGGAGGCCCAGCAGAGGGGGGCATCTCACATCTCCTCCACTGCCATGTGGTTTTGGGGGGCCACCCGTGGGTTCTGACCCTTGGTTTTCTCAACTTCAACCTGGCATGAAGAATAACTACTTTATAATATCTTCTAAACAAAGTGCCCGGCCCTTGGGAAAGATTTCATAAATGGTAGCATAATTATTGCTCAGAAGAAGAAATGTCAGGAGACTTAGCTCCTGGTCTCTTTATCTGACTTTGTGACTTTGGGAAGCTTCTCTTCTCTGGACTTTAGTTTTCTCAGCTGTTAAATGGACTTAAATAGTCGCCCCTCTGCTCTCCACGGGATTAATATATGCAAATGTGTGAATATACACAAATGTATTCTATGCCCCCTATACGCCTCATCACCCCTCCCTCAGCATGGCTGTACAGCCCTGCTGAACGCATCAGAGAATTGATAACCATGGCCACTGATGCAGCATCCCTTCTATTGTTTATGGTTCAGTTAGGAAGTATATCTTTATCAAAATATTACCCCAGAGAAATGCTCCCGGCCCAGCGGTGGAATTTCAGACAGGCCATTCACCCATTTCCCCCAACCTTCCTGAAGCCTGGCAGGCTCAGTGCCAGACACCCAGAGCATACTGACAAAGGTACAACTTCAGCCCTCCAGGGATGGTTGGATGCAAAAAATGGGCAGAGGAGGTAAAGTCTGTTAGGAAGTTAGAGGTGCACGGTAGGAGCTCCAAGCAGGTGCATCTCATTCCCACTAACTGAATTCAGGGAAGCTTCCTGGAGAAGGGGATGCCTGTGGTGGACTTTGAGGGAGGAGCAGGAGTTAGCCTTTGGAGAGGGGACTGCCAAGGCAAAAGCACAGAAGCCTGAAATGCCTGCTGCCTCCTGGGTGGGGGAGGTGGCAGGAGAGGCTGTTGCCCAATTGGGTGGCCCCGAGGGTCTCTGCTATTAACCAACCATGAAATCTTATGAAGTAGAAAGTAGGCTGGGTGTGGAGGCTCACAGCTGTAATCCCAGCACTTTGGGAGACTGAGGCGGACAGATCACTTGAGGTCAAGAGTTCAAGACCAGCCTGGCCCCATCTCTACTAAAAATACAAAAATTAGCCATGTGTGGTGGCGGGTGCCTGTAATCCCAGCTACTTGGGAGACTGAGGCAGGAGAATTGCTTGAACCCAGGAGGTGGATGTTGCAGTGAGCTGAGATCACGCCCCTACACTCTAGACTCGGTGACAGAGCAAGACTCTGTCTCAAAAAAAAAAAAAAAGTAAATGACCCTTGTTTTACAGATAGGAAACTGAGGCACAGGGAAGAAGGTTGATTAACTTGCCCAGATTCACACACCTAGTGAGTGGCAGAACCCCCTTGCAGTGCTGCTCTGTAATGGACAGAACTTGATGGGGTGAATGTGGGAGCCACAGGAAGGTTCAGAATGATCCCCTGGTCCCGGCCAGGGTGGCTAGGTGGGCATGGGGGCCGTGCTCTGAGAGGGTCAACAGGAGGAGGAGCCAGTTGAGGGGGAGGTGAGGCCTTCGGGACAGGCTGTGTTGAGGCATCTGTGAGGAAGCTGGCCTGTGGTCTGGAGGTGGGAGGACAGAGTGGGGTTGGAGGGGCGCATACGGGCACGGTCAGCCTGGGGTGGCTGCAGCCATTGGGTGAGTTCCCCAGGGCATCCCCAGGGCCCCAGGCCCTACCTGCAGGATGACTCATAGTGCCACGTTGGCACCACTTTGGGTGAGGTGGGTGGGCCAGGATTCTGGGTTCTACCCGTGGTCCTGCACATGACCCCCGTGTTGTTTGTAGCCTGGCAGGTCTGAGGGGCCTGGGACATCTGAGACCCGTGGGCCCTGAGTCCTTGGCTGCCCTCAGTGACCTCTGCAGGGCTCTGCTCTTGGAGGATCTGCCTAAAAACACTTCTGGCCCCTTTGAGTCACTCTCCCGGGGTTGGACGAGTGGCTGGGCCTCCCAGCAGGGATGCTTGTTCCAGCTCAGGAGCTTGGGAGGAGAGCTGGGTTCCCGTCCTCTTGGGAATGCATAATGGCTGTCTAGGAGAGGAATTCCAGGCAGCAGGAGCAGTTCGCTCAGCTCCACCTGAGGCCACTAGTGCCCCGCACCTCAGCAAGAGGGCTTCCTCCACCCCCTCTCCTGTGTGGGAGCATCCTGTGTGATGCTGAGCACCATCACAGCCGACGTGCAGAGCAGCTGGGCATGGGGGCCTTGAGCGAACTCAGGCCCACAGCTGACCACAGCAGCTCACCCTTTCTCCAGCCAGCCTGGCCCACGTCTCCAGCATCGGTGTTCCTTATTCCATCTCAGCCCTTTTCCTGGCTCATCTTCCGGGAGCCTCCCCTTTCCCCAGCGCCGGTGGTGTCCACTCTGTTCCTCCAGCCCAGCCCTCTCCTCTGATCTCTACACCTATGAACACAATGTGCTGGACATGTCCACGTGGATGTCCTGCCAGCACCTCCGTGCTGCGTCTGGGGCCACACGTGTTGCAGACAGGTTTCATCACCTCCCGGCACTGTCTTCCTGGCTCCCTAGAACCCATGCTGGAAACCTGAGCCAGCTCTGACTGCTCGCCTCCTCTTTCCTCTGCCCCAGCCCTGGTGGCTCTGCCTCACCCATGTCCTTCCTCCTTCCTTCCTCTCCCATCCCTCCTTTAGTATCCCCATCGTCTTCAAGCTGTGTCACGCCTGCCTCCACGTCAGCCCTGTAGTGGCTGCCACTGCATCCAGGAAAAGCCCCTGCTCTCATCCTGGTGGACAGGACTTTCTGTCCCCACCACCTGCCTCATGGAGCCCCTGTACTTCTGAAGCTCTGCGTTGGTTTGTCTGGCCCTCAGCGTCCCCACCCCTCCAGGCTCCCCCTTGCCTCTGTGTCTTTGCACTTGTGCACATGCTGCTCCATCAGCCGGGATGCCCTTCCTGCTCTTTTGGGCCTTACTAACTCCTGCTGGCCCTGCCAGGTGCAGCTCAAAGCCGCTTCCTCCAGGAAGGGATCCTGACTCTGAGGCTGCTCAGGCAGGGATCTGTTTGCATCTTCCTTCTGTGGGCCCCCTGAGAGCAGGGCCAGGTCTCATCTCTGGATGCAGCATCCAGCCCAGGCCCAGGGGAGAGCTGTTGCTCACAAGGAGTGAAATGAATGCCCCGAGGCCAGTTCATCTTTCAGGCTGGACACTGCCCAGGGTACAGGTATCCACCTGGCCCCGCAGAGGCAAGCAGGGACCTTGGGAGCAGCCCAGCCCACTCTGCTCTCAGCCTGCTGAGCCCTGTGCTGGGCCTACCTGCAATTTTCAAGTCAGCCGGCGTTGGCGGGGCCCCTGGCTTTGCTTAGGGCTGGGTGGAGCGCCATCAGCCTCCTCTTCCTGGTCTCCCCTTCTTTCCGTACCCCCTGCCTTGGGCTTTCCTGAGGAGGGAAAGAGCCGAGACAGCACGGAGACAGCTTGTTAGTGGCACTCACAGGTCCTAAATGTTTCTTGGGGAGTCTTGGCTGGGCTGTAGCCTCCATGAAAATCTCCCTTTGGTGGTCTGTACTGCAGCCCCTCCCGACTCCCGACCCAGGCTGGGCGCATAAATCACCCTGGTTGGCTCGGCTCTCCCTATCCCTCTCCAGACCCGCCTGCCCCCGCCCTCAGGCCCACTCAGGCCTGGTTCCCAGGCAGGCCCCAGCCCAGGGCTCCGGCCCAGGCCCCCCCACCCCCGCCCCGCTACCCACGGAGCATGCCGCTCCACCACTGAGGAGCGGCCTGGGGCAGCCCATCCGCGGCACCCTCGGGGCAGTAAATATTATATTACTACAGGGTGTGCAGTACGTGACCTGAGACAGGCCCCGGGGCTTAAGTTTCCCGAGATGGAGTTTGCGTACTGCTCCCCCCACCCTAAAAATTCAATTAAAAAAAATAACAGGAAAAATGTAGTGCGCCGAGGGCCTGCCAGAGTGGTGTATCTGGCGGCGGCGGTGCCGCTGCGCTCCGGCGGTAATTGGTTCTGCATAGCTCGGGGAAATTGGCAGAAAAATAAATCAGCCGGGAGCCGGGAGTCAGACGCTGCGGGGAGGGGAGGTGGGGGGGCTGCAAGTGGTGGGAGCAGACCTGGTGGAGCGGGTTTGACTAATGTCCTGTTTGGGAGTCAAGGGGGTGGGGTGGGGGCAGGGCAGCCCCCATACCCTCAATCAGGGAAAATGGAGAGGGGTCCTGCTTGGTTAGAGAGTGCACAGACCGCCCAGTCGCATTTCTGCATGGCGCTTGTGTGGGTACCGACCCCTGGGCTTGGAATGGCGAGGAGGAGCCATATGAAGGACTTTTAGGGTGCCTCTGTGGGATGGGGGAGGTCAGAGTTCTTTGCCTCTAAACAGGATTGAGCTTAAACCTGACTTCCTACCTCTTAGGGCTCAGGGCTGTGTTTCTGGCATTGCATGTACCCCCCACCTCCTCTCCAAAGGCTTCCCAAAACAGAGGGTTCTGGGAAGGGTTCTGTCGTGGCTCCCCATCCCACCTCAGGTGGATACATCTGAGCTGCTGGCCTCCCTGCAGTGCCTGCAGTGGCTTTTCAGGGGTTCCTAAATTTTTTCCTTGAAGAATGCGGACACACAGCACAGAGCGGGCTTGTTTCAGAGCAGGCACTCAGCGCTGGGGCCTCTACTCTAGGAGGATCCAGGGGGCAGGAGCGGGACCCCCTGGGCCCTCTGAGAGCCTGTAGTCAGTGGGGCAGAGGGGAACATATGTGCAAAAGAACTCACCGGACTGGAGTTGAGGACAGATTCCAAACTGGCAGTCCTGGAATCGGGGGCTGGGGACTCCACATCAGGAGGCATGTAGGCTGACATGGGTGAGGAAGGCTTCCTGGAGGAGGTGAGGATGGAGCACATCACACAGAGATGGCTGTGCTTGTGGAGCCAGCTGGAGAAGGCACCCAGCAGGCAGGCAGAGGGGGTGGGGCCTGCTGTGAGAACCCCAACACATGTGCATGCCTGGACCTGGGGGAGCCCTGGGCTCATCAGGCACACTCCATCTGTCTGTCCCTCACAGCCAGCCTCTGGGTGATATCCATGAGATACCCTCTGCCACCCACCTGGACGAGTACCTGTACCGGCTGCGCACCCGTCACCTGAGCCAAATCACGGAGGCTGCCCTGGCCCTGAAGCTTGGCCACAGTGAGCTCCCTGCTGCTCTGGATCAGGCTGAGGACTGGCTCCTGCGTCTGCGTGCCCTCACTGAGGAGGTAATTAAGCCTGCGGGTACCTTTCTTCTTCTGCTCTCCTGCTGCCTGGAACATCAGAACTGGCAGGCTCAAGGGGAATGTCTGGATTATTACCCACCCTGGTTCCATTGCTGGGTGACCTTGGGCAGGTGACTTAACCTCTCTGAACCTCAATGGACCAATTTGTAGAAGGAAGAGAGAGGGTGTGATGGGATACTGGGTGTTATGGGCCTGGCACAGAACCTGGCACACAATAGGTAACTAATAAATGCCCTCTGCTTGCCAAAGTATGTCAGAGACAGAGCTGGAACCAGAATCCAGGTGCCTGGTTCTAGGTTCAGTGCCAGGGCCTGCTTCTCCAGGTTCCCGACTCCTTCTTCCTGCCAGCCAGTGCCTGTCTGCACCTGGCCAACAACCTCCCCTGCCTGGACCCTCTGTTTCCTGTTGTCCTGGATGCCTCTGAGCCCCAGGTGCAAGAAGGCTACATTTTCAGTAACTCTGAGCTTTGCTGTATCTGATCAGAGAGGACCGGCTCTGGTTTGTCTTTGGGGAACTATTTCCCCACCTGCAGAACCTCCCCCTGAGGTCTGTGTGGCCAGATGCACCCACCCCGTTCCCTGGCAAACAGGCAGGTCAGGGATTTGTCTGGAATGAGAAGGGTCTGCTCACAAGTGGTGGGCAGACATCGCTGCTGCCTGCTCTGACCAGACTCATGTGGGACTCCCAGGCAGGAGGTAGGGGCTCTCCCCAGGAGTGTGAGAAGGGCAGGGCCAGGAGAGGGGCTACTGGAGGAAGCTGTGGAAGGGGAGAGGGAGGCTGCTTAGGAAGGGATGTGGGTCCCTGGAGTCAGCAGGGCCTATAGGCACAGGCTGGTTCCCTGGCGGACACTGTGTTGCTCAGCTGTGGACCAACCGCTCACAGTGGCAGCAGAACAACCCCTCAGGCTGGTCATGGGCTGCTCTCTGTAATCTCAGCCCAGACTGACCCCTGAACTCTAAGCATCAATTGTGATATGACTGGAAGGGGTTAAGGTCCAACAGTGCTGTTACTGTAAGGGCCCCGTGGAGAGAGCCCTTCTCAAACTTGCATGTGCATCAGAATCCCTTGGAGGGCTTGTGAAAAGCAGGTTAGGGCCCACCCTTCGAGTTCCTGGCCCTCATGGAACTGGGGCAGAGCCTGAAAATATGCATTTCTAACAAGTTCCCAGAAGCTGCTGCTGCTGTGGGCGCCACACTTTGAGAACCCCTGGTTTAGTGGCTAGGAACGCATATTTGGAGTCAGAAAAACCTGCATTGGTTCCTAAGCTTTCGAAGCCTGAATTTCCTCACCTGTCAAATGGGGCTGCCTGTCTTGCCTCCTGGGCTCGCTGTTGGGGTTCAGTGAAGTGATGCATGGGCATGCTTCACCTGTGCTGCAGGAGCATCTGCTCAGCAGGAGCCCTGGGTGGAGACCTGGCCCCACTTGGGCTCACTTTGCTCACCACCCTTGGAAACAAATGGACCCTTACCCAATCAGCCTGCTCGCCAGAGTGTGCAGCTGGGAGCAGTTGTCAATCATGCTGGAGGGGCTTAGGGGCCTCGCAGTTTCGTTCCGGACTAGTCACCATTTTCAGAGTCCAGTGTCTTCAGGCCACGGGAATCCTGCTGCTAGGGGAGGAGGGTGTGTCCTCTGGGAAGGGCATACCTTCCATGGATCTGTTCCCGCTTTCGGGACTGAGGAAGGTGGGTGGTGTCCTAGGCGTAATGTGACCTCCCTGGTCAAATCTCGTTCTCTGATGTTTGCCCCCGGGAATGTCTACCTGGTAGCGAGGGCCTAAGAATGTAAGGTCTGAGGTCCAGGCAGGAGTGTCTCTTCCCAGAAAGATGTACTCAGCTCAGTAACCTTGGCGGGCTTCTCATGTGAGCTGGGAGCCGCCTTATGCTCTGTCCTCTGGGGGCTTACTGCCACTCAAGCCAGATACCGGCCAGCCCTGGGAGGTCTGGGGGAAGGCCAGGGTGGGCAGCATGTGGGATGGAAGCTGGGAGAGGAGAGGCCTCTGTGGCCTCTGAGTCAGAGGTCAGCTCACGGTGTGGCTGTGGGGCGTGGGCCTGGTGTGTCACCATCCCCACCCTGACCACCGCCCTCTCTTCAGCCCCAGAACAGCCTGCCGGATATCATCATCTGGATGCTGCAGGGAGACAAGCGTGTGGCATACCAGCGGGTGCCCGCCCACCAAGTCCTCTTCTCCCGGCGGGGTGCCAACTACTGTGGCAAGAATTGTGGGAAGTTGCAGACAATCTTTCTGAAAGTGAGTTTTCTTTTTTCCCAAATCATGATCATATTTTTCCCAACACAAGGCCTTTCTCCCACCTCTTCTGCTTCCCCCTCCTGTTCTTGACCTATCTTAGTTCTTAGGCTGTGGTCTTGGAAGGAGAGGAGGTCTTTGGGTAAAACAACTTTCCTTTTCCTCGGTCTCCCCCAAAGTCCCCAGGCCCCTGCACCTAGTGTAGGACCTAGTAGGTTTGAGCTGGAATCACTGGCGCTGGGAGTGAATGAGGTGGAGTCTGTGGTCCAGGCCATGTCAGAGGGCTGACCCCTGGGGCTGTGTTTGTCCTTCCAGGCAGGTGTCCTTTATAGGGAGGCCTCAGTCCTCAGCTCCCAGGCACTAGCAGGCCTTGTATGACCTGGCTTCCACACCAACCCCAGTGCCCTGGACTGGAGCTGGAGTCACTTTGAGGCTCGGGTCCCTCTGCTGGGAAGGCTGGTATCTGGGGTTTGGGACAGGCGCACCACAAGCTAGACCCACTGGAAAGCTGGGAGCATGTAATTGTGTCCCCTGGTCTCACCAGCCCCCACTTCTCCTGCCCTTTCTCCTCTTCCAACACCCATCCCTGCTCCCTCTTCCTCCTTTCCAGGGGGGTCACCAGCTTTGGGGATGGGTGACTGGGAGGTGAGCAGGTGCTTGGGGAGAGCCCATCTAGGCTCATGTACAGACATAGAGCCAAGACTGCTGTGGTCCTGGTGTGCAGGACATAATGCGGGAGATCCCTCCCTGCACGATGGCTGCCCAGGCCCAAGGGAGGGCCCTCCTTGAAGGGCTATCAGTGAGGCTGCCCCTGCTTGGGGAGGAGCGGCCCTGAGAAGCAGGCCTGCTCCTTACCTCTTTTTTTCTTTTGAGATGGAATCTCACTCTGTTGCCCAGGCTGGAGTGCAGTGGTGTGATCTCCACTCACTGCCGCCTCTGCTTCCCAGGTTCAAGAGATTCTCCTCCCTCAGCCTCCCGAGTAGCTGGGATTATAGGCGTTTGCCACCCCACCCAGCTCTGTTTTTTTTTTTTTTTTTTTTTTTTTTAGTAGAGACGGGGTTTCACCCTGTTGGCCAGGCTGGTCTCGAACTCCTGACCTCAGGTGATCCGCCCCCCCGTCAGCCTCCCAAAGTGCTGGGATTACAGTCGTGAGCCACTGCGCCAGCCCTCCTTATCTCTTTTCATTTGCCCTGAATAGCTCTGCTAGCATTCAAGGCCTCCTTGACCTAAGCCACTGGGTCTTCATCCAGCCTAGTCCACCTCCCTAAAACCCCTCCGCGCTCGACCTTCCCCCTCCCCACATCTCTCCTCCCTCCTCCCCTCTTCCAGGAAGTCGTTGTTGACTTACTTTAGCCTCCAGCCCGAACCTGGGAGCAGAGCCCCCGAGTGATGCCCAGACGCATTTGTATATTGACCAGTTGTCTTGTTGTCCCCTGGGGGGTGTGGAGAGGACAGGTTTCAGTAGCACAGAGGATGCCAGGGTTGACTGGAGCTCTGTGTGGCCTTGGGCAGGTTGCTTAACCTCTCTGAATTGCCTGCTGTCTTATCATCTGTAAAATGAGGGTGGGTGGGGCTGCCCATATTACAGGTTTTGAGGGTTGAGTTAGGTAACACAGGTGATGGGACTTGCTGGAAATAAGTGATCAATGGATGTTAGTTTCTCTCCCCACCTCTCCCCTTTTCCTTTTGGGGAGCTCCCCTGCTCTATGCGTGCCATGACTAGAGGCCAGCTGAAGGCCAGGGATAGCACATGTCTGCACACAGTTGTGTGAGTAAGTTATGTCTGTGTGTGTCTGTGTGTTGGGCAGTAGGCTGCCCCCATCCACCTGCTCACGTGCCAGCTGGGGCATGTTTCCCGTTAGCTTCTAACCTCCTGTGCTTGTCAGAGTCTAACCTCTGAGAATCTACCTCCTAAGCCAGTTCCTGGCCTGGTAGAGCAAAAAGGGAAGGCAGTCAAGGAGTGGCCGCATCTGAGCGGGGCTGACGGGAAGGCTGTCTGTGAGAGTAGCAGGGGTGCTACTGAATCGTGCCTGGTGGACTCGCTGGGAGGGGACGAGCTCCAGGTTCTGACCTCTTGGCCATGTAGCCTCAGGGAAATGCAAACTGAAACATTTTCCCTGGTTTCAAGCAAAAAAAAAAAAAAAAAAAAAAAAAAGATATAGAATTGTTTCTCGAAGTCTTCCCCACTGAGTTTATGAGCCCCGCCAGTAGCTCCTGAGCAAGCTCTACAAAAATGTTGGCAGCAAGCAGAGACCAAGAAAACACTGGTGTTTCTGAACTTAAACCAAAGTTGGAAAAAATGAGCACCAGCAGGGAGAGAGAGGAGCCCCAAACTAGACATTTCTTTATTTGCTGTTGCTATTTTGGGTCCGGCAGGCTGGCCCCGTCTGGGGGAGGACAGGGGAGAGAGCCGGGGGTGGATGGGGGAAGTGGGGGTCAGGCATTCCTGCCATCTCCCTGGGGCTGGTGGTTTGGAGGGTAAAGGCAGTTAACCACCCGGGGGAGAGGACAGCCTAAGCGAACAGCCATGGAGAGGTTTCCCCGGGGCATGACACGTGGACTCAGGGGCTCCTCCAGGCTTCATTGAAGATGAACCAAAAGAAGCGGGGCTGTGTCTGCAGGAGGGAAGTATGAGGTGGTCCCGGCCTTGGCATGTCCTCTGCCCCTTCCTGAGCCTCCTACCTGCCCTGGGCTCTCCCTCCAGGGATCCAGGCCTCCCTGACCAGCGTGGGACACCTTACCTCAGCTGCCCTTTCTTTTTCTGAACCCACCCCATTGCTCAGGCGGCTCCCTGCCCCAGAGGATATACTGCTTTGAGCTCATGACACTAGGCCTGGATACTTAATGTGTTGCCTCCTCTAGGGGACAATGTGAATTTTAAGAGCAGGAGCTTCTGCTCCTCAGGCCATGTCTGACCTTGGGTTTCAATCAAATGGTGAAGTAATTGTGGAGAATAATTTCTGTTTCATGTTGGGTTGTTGTGGTTATCCCATTTGGCAGAGCTTCTGAAAGTTTCAGGATAAAAAGCAGTTGAAGACCAGTGAACAGTGGTTGACACGCTGATAATCACTTGAAAGGGTAGGGATATTAGATGATACACTAACCAAAGAAATACAATATTAAACTTGAAGGGGGAGGCTTTAATTTCTTCTCCTTCCAGATCTGTATCATTGTGTCTCCTTTAGAGACAAGTTTTAGAACTGTGCTGTCCAATATGGTAGCCACAGATGGCTATTTAAATTTGCATTAATTAAAAGTAAATGAAACGAAAACGTTACCTCCCCAGTCATACTGGCCACATTTCAAGTGCTCAGTAGCTACATGGAGCTAGTGACTACCATATTGGATGGTGAAGATATAAACCATTTTCATCATAGAACGTTCCATTGGCAAGCACTGTTCCAGAAGAAACTGGAAGCGAGGATGTGGTGGGAGAAGGGGAGAGGAGAGATCCTGGGCTAGACATGGTTCCTCTCTGCAGAGTGCTCCTAGAAGGGAATGATGTAGCCTTTGCCTTTGATGGCGAGGAATCTTGGTGAGGGATGGGGGGTGGGGTGGGCATTTCTCAATTGTATGCTCCCCTTCCATGCAATTCTGGTAAGCGCTTCCACAGGGGACACTCCCAGTGAGGGTGTCAGCCTGGTCTACCCAGCCCTGGAGGACTCCTCCTCAGGCTCTCGTTGGGACATCTGGATCCTGAAGGGGACTGTGGGTTTCTGTCCTTCTCTGGTACCCAGTATCCGATGGAGAAGGTGCCTGGGGCCCGGATGCCAGTGCAGATACGGGTCAAGCTGTGGTTTGGGCTCTCTGTGGATGAGAAGGAGTTCAACCAGTTTGCTGAGGGGAAGCTGTCTGTCTTTGCTGAAACCGTGAGTGCCTGCAGCCCCCACCTCTGCCTCCCACACCCTGGAGCTGCCTGGGCCCCCTGTTCACGTCTCATTCTTCCTGGCCCTCCAGTATGAGAACCAGACCAAGTTGGCCCTGGTCGGGAACTGGGGCACAACGGGCCTCACCTACCCCAAGTTTTCTGACGTCACCGGCAAGATCAAGCTACCCAAGGAGAGCTTCCGCCCCTCGGCCGGCTGGACCTGGGCTGGAGATTGGTTCGTGTGTCCGGAGAAGACGTGAGTCGTGGGCAGGGAGGACTGGGGAGAGCCAGGCCAGGCTGCCCACCATGGACTGCACCCTCCTTTTGGAGGCAGGCTGGGGCTCTGCTGATCCCTCTGCTTGCTCCTGCACTGGTCATAGGAACTTCACTGAACTTTCCCAGCACTGAGGCTCGCCAGGCAGCAGTCCTTTCCAGAAGGGCTTGGATAGTCAGACAGTCCTTTATTCTTTTCATTAAAAAAAAATTTTTTTTTTTGAGACAGTCTTGCTCTGTCTGGAGGCTGGAGTGCAGTAGCATGATCACAGCTCATTGCAGCCTCAGCCTCCTGGCCTCAGGTGATCCTCCTGCTCCTGCCTTCTGAGTAGCTGGGACCACAGGTGTGTGCCATCGTGCCTGGCTAATTTTTAATTTTTTTGTAGAGACAGGGTCTCACTATGTTGTCCAGGTTGGTCTTGAACTCCTGGGCTCAAGTGATCCTCCTCAACCTCCCAAAGTGCTGGGGTTATAGGCTTGAGTCACCACGCCTGGCCAGGCCTTTATTCTTAAGCCTCCATTCTGTGTGGTGTCCATTGGGTGTGGCCCCATCCTCCAAGACACCCAGGACAAGCCCATCACCTCCTCTGCACATGAACCCTTCTCATGTCTGGACTGCTCACACATCCCCTGAGTGGTCCTTTCTCTCTCAGTCCCTCTCAGATCTATGTGGTCCTTCTCCATGTCTATTCCTGCCTTTGCCTCTCTCTCCTCTCCTTTTCCTGTTTGGTTGGCATTCAACTCTGTGGTGTTTAATTTTTTTTTACTTAAAAACATTGAAGTATAATATGTTATACAGTCAAGCACTCAAATCTTAGGAGTACAACTTGGTAACACTTTATATTTTTACAACTATCCATCAAGTCTCGACTGCCCATCCTCCTTTTGCTGTCTTCAGTTGGCCTCCTTTTCTCTTTATCTTGGGTGATGTACTCTTTTGTCCCTGATTATCCCAGGGTGTCCCTAGGTCTCCTTTTCACTCTCTGCCTTGGTCTCTTGCACCCTTGCCTCCCACCCCCATGTCTCTCATTGTTGGTTGGGGTGAGGCTGACATGGGCAGGGGTGCTCTCCAGGAGGTGGTGGATGGATGGGGGCCTCTCCAGTGGAGACTCTGACCAGCCCCCCTCCACAGCCTGCTCCATGACATGGACGCCGGTCACCTGAGCTTTGTGGAGGAGGTGTTTGAGAACCAGACCCGGCTTCCCGGAGGCCAGTGGATCTACATGAGTGACAACTACACCGATGTGGTAAACCAGGCGCTCAGGGGCAGGTGGGGTCTAGACATTTGGTCTCTGGAGGCACCTGGGGCTCAGGGGAGGCTGGGGCATGTTCTTCCTTGCCCCCTCCTACCTCCGGAGCCTTCATGCTTTGGTTTCCAGAGGGAAAGTGTGGGGTGCAGTGGTGGCAGGACACTGACTCTGGGTCTCTGCCCTTCTATCTGGGACTTCGAGGACGTATGTTGTCAAGTTGTATCTCTTCTGCCTCCCTGCTCACATCTGTCTGTCTCCTCTCATTGCTTGTCTGTTCGGTTTTGTCCTTAGAACGGGGAGAAGGTGCTTCCCAAAGATGACATTGAGTGCCCACTGGGCTGGAAGTGGGAAGATGAGGAATGGTCCACAGACCTCAACCGGGCTGTCGATGAGCAAGGTGGGTAGCATGTGGAGCCTGGTGAGCCCCATCCCCGGCGAGCTCTCAAGCCATGCTGGTGGGGACAGCTGAATGCTAGGGCCCTTCACTGGGCTATTTCACCCACCCCGGAACACTTCTTGAAGGCACCCCCACTCCAAGCTACAAATTAGGACCGAGAGTCAGTGGCTGCTCAAGAGTCTGTGACCATGCCCCAAATTCAGAGATGGTCCCAGGAGAGATGGGGAACTGCCAAGCAATGAGTGACGGGTTCCCCCTCCCCCAGGCTGGGAGTATAGCATCACCATTCCCCCGGACCGGAAGCCGAAGCACTGGGTCCCTGCTGAGAAGATGTACTACACACACCGACGGCGGCGCTGGGTGCGCCTGCGCAGGAGGGATCTCAGCCAGATGGAAGCGCTGAAGAGGGTGAGCCAGCAGATGGTGGGTGGGAGTGAGGCCCCTGATTGCAGGTGACCAGCAGGCACAGGTGCAGACCTGCATGCACACAGACACCTGCATGTGTGCACATGGTATGCACAGACACCTGGGACTCACTGGAGGTGCTCAGAGATCACACCAGGCATACCCAAAGATCACACCCAGCATATACACAGATCACACCCAGCACACAGATCACACCCGGCACACCCACAGATCACACTCAGCACACACAGATCACACCCAGCACACAGATCACACCGGCACACCCACAGATCATACTCAGCACACACAGATCACACCCAGCGCACGGATCTTGACTGACCGCGCCCTGGATCACGCCCAGGCATTGCTGGATTACGCCAGCGCCCAAAGGATCACGCCCAACGCACTGGATCCGCACCAGGATTACAGTTCATGCCAATACGCCCAGATCACACCATACACCCTGGATCACGCCAGCATACCCACAGTTCATACCCAGCACACTGGATCACACCTAGCACACCCACAGATCACACCCAGCACACACAGATTACACCTAGCACACCCACAGATCACACCCAGCACACCCACAGTTCATACCCAGCACACAGAGATTACACGTAGCACACCCACATATCACACCCAGATCACACTCAGCAAACACACAGTTCACACCCAGCATACACAGATCACACCCAGCACACCCACAGATCACACCCAGCACACACAGATTACACCTATCACACCTACAGATCACACCCAGCACACCCACAGATCACACCCAGCACACACAGATTACACCTAGCACACCCACAGATCACACCCAGCACACTCACAGTTCACACCCAGCATACCCACAGTTCATACCCAGCACACACAGATTACACCTAGCACACCCACATATCACACCCAGATCACACTCAGCAAACACACAGTTCACACCCAGCATACAGATCGCGCAAGCACACACACCGGATCGCACCCAGCGCACCTGGATGCACCTATCCACGCCTACAGACCACACCCAGCACATGCACAGATCACCTAACCCGAGACTGGATTATCGCGCACACAGATCACCCAGCGCACACGAGATTACATCAGCACCTGGATCACACCCAGCACATGCACAGATCACACCTGCTTGCACACCCACAGATCACACCCAGCACACAGAAATCACACCCAGCACACCCATAGATCACACCCAGCACAGATCACACTGGACACACAGATCGCACCCAGCACACACACAGATGCTTATGGACAGACACACTCAGATGCCCATGATTGCAGGAGATCACATGCAAAGTTCACACACTGACCTGGAAGATGGAAAGACACCCACGGACTGGGTCTTAGGCTGGGTTTCCTGGAGGCAGAGGCTAAGACGTGGATTTGGCTGCACGTTATTGGGGCAGTGCCTTCGGGAGTGTAAGGAGCAAGGATGCAGCTTCAGGCAGGTCAGCTGGGGCCTGAGCTATGGCCTAGGGAGGTGCACAACTTGGAACACCACAGAACCCTCACCTGGAGGCAGGGCTGGGCTTTGTATCCTCTTAGTCATTTGTCTAAGCTTGGGGTTGCTAGGGTGAGCTGGAGCACATACCTATCTCTTCAGTGAGGGGATTTTCTTTAGCATGGGGGTTCCCTGGAGCAGGTAACTTCTGGGAGCTGGGAGCTGTCGATGCTGATGGCAGCTGGGGATGGGTGCGCCACATGTGTACACTGGCTGGTGAAGGGGCTGGGGCAGGCCCCATTGGCATTCATGCAACGCAAGCATACATGCCCACAGTTGAGCATAGATGCCACAGGACACTGTCAGGCCCATCGTACACACGGATGAACCCACGCAAGCATGTGCACTTGCTCCGGGGTCACACAGGGGCCTGTGCACTGCACAGCCTCTGTGCCTGCCTCCCCTGAACCTTCTTGGTCTATGATCTTCCTTTCTAAATGCACATTTGAATTTTGGCTGAAGAACCAGACCTCCCTTAGTTCAGGAGTAGCCTGTGGCATGACCCAGGTTCCTTCCTTTCTCCTTGGGGGCAGAGAACCTACAGAGGACTGTTGCTGGGTCCAGGGAGGGGCAAGGCTTTTGGACAACCAGCTGTTCCTGGTTCTGTGAACCAGACAGATTCAACTTTCTCCCTGAAGGGGCATCTAGCAGACAGAGGCAAAGCCTGCCCAGGCTCATGTGCCTTGCCCGCCACCCCACAGCCAGCATCCTTCCTGGAGAGGGGCACAGCTGGCCTCCAGGACTAGCCCTTGTCACTGTGCTTCTGGCCCAGACGTGAGGTGGTGTCTGACGACAGTGCCAGGTCACTCTCTCCCAGGAACTGAATGGCAAGGGGGTTCCCAGGACTCCCTTCAGGCCTGGGAAAGGGACCCCATGAACGAGGTACAGGGGGTGCCTCCACAGCTGAGTTGGGTCTACCCCCTGGGGAGAAATTGGCTGTGGTTGGGAAATAGGATCTTTCTTTTACCTGTGAGCTGCAGACCCACTACAGGATGTGAAGATGAAAAAGGAAATGACAAGAAAACTTTGGATTCATGAAATCCACCCAGAATTCAAACAAATAAGCAAGTCAAAAGCCCAGTGTTTTCATCACTGCGTCAGTCTACCTTCCCTTTCTGGGTGTTCGGTTCTCCCCGCAGCCCACGGAGCCTCCTCTCCCCTCCTGATTTTCTGACCCGAGGTTCCTGTGGCTGCAGAAAGCCCCTCTCCTCTAGGTGGCTCTCCCAGGTTTTCCCACCTGGAGGGTCTGGTGTGGGAGCTGGTGGGGAGTTGTCATGGAGGACAGGAAGGCAAAGGTAGAGCTGAGCACAGGACTCCCCCAGCCTTCCCACTGGCCTCTGAGTCTGCCCCTTCTCTTGTGCAGCATAGGCAGGCGGAGGCAGAGGGCGAGGGCTGGGAGTACGCCTCTCTTTTTGGCTGGAAGTTCCACCTCGAGTACCGCAAGACAGACGCCTTCCGCCGCCGCCGCTGGCGCCGCCGCATGGAGCCCCTGGAGAAGACGGGGCCTGCAGCTGTGTTTGCCCTCGAGGGGGCCCTGGTACGTGGGGCTGCGCTTGTCCTGGGTCGGGTGGGGTGGATCTTGGTTACCCAGGGCTGTGCGGGCTGACGTGGGAGAGGCACAGGGACCCCAGGTTAGGACTTTCAGATGGAACACTGGCTGGTCATCCTGGCGTCCGTATCTGTGGGGCGGCATGTGGGGAAAGCAGCCCCAGTCTGGGTGTTCTCCTAAAATGAAAAAGCTTCCTTGGCACTGAAACACTTGCTGCTACTACTTTGAGGTGTCAAGATGAAAGCAGAGGGGAAGATGGCCTTGGCCATCTGGCTGACCTGTGCCTGGCTGGCTGGCATGAAGATGGGCGAGGAGGCCCTTGGGAGGAGTGAGAGAGGTCTTGTGGCCCCAGAGTGTCCTTGGTTGCACGTACATCCTCTTGAGGCAGAGACCATCTCTTGGGCATCCCCAGCAATTTTGGGGAAGAGGTGTGCCTCAGAAGCTGAGCCCAGGATGGCTTCCCTGCCCAGGGTGCACTTTCTGTTAGAAGCTGAGCCCAGGATGGCTTTCCTGCCCAGGGTGCACTTTCTGTAGCCAGTGGAACTAGGGTAGGCTCGAGGTTCTCCAGGACCTGGGTGACGGGCTCCCCAAAAGAGAGGAGCAGGTGCCTCGGGGACAGTCTGAGCGAGCACTCGGTACTGGCACATAGCCAGTCCCCGCTCTGCTGGGGAAGGAGCTGCTTCCTCTGAAATCTAGCCAGGACTGGCACCTCCCTGGGGGGTTTGGGCTTGGGCCCTAGAGAGCGGGTCCCATGGGATGTGAGGGTGTCCATGTGAAGCCAGCTGTGTGATTGGGGTCAGGCTGGGCACCTATCTGTAGGACAGTCTGACTTTGAAGGCAGGAGGAGTGCTGTGGGGAGGCTCAGGATCTGTCGGGCTGGGCACCGGCGGGGAGGTGAAGCCAGCAGTGGCCCTGAGAGTGAGTGGGCAGGCTGGGGAGGCTCTGTCAGTCTCAGGCCTCGATGGTGGGTAAGGCCCAGCAGTGGTAGTATAGGAGAGGAAGTTCTCTGGGGGCCTGAGGATGTCAGAGGAGCCTGCCATAGGCTTTGGAGAGAGCCCCTCCCCTGTCCTGGGGCCAGGTCAAGGGGAGGCTGAGGGGAGGTAGCGGAACTCTCGGCTCTGGACTGTGGACTGGTCTTCTGGTCAGGGTGGGGCAGGATAGGATGGAGCTGCTGCCGAGGTCAGAGCAGTTGGGGAGCCTCCTGGGGTGGGGCTGGTGTTCTGTGGCCCCCTCTGCTTTGAGTCAGAAAGGGCCTGGCCTGGACACTGGGCAGGGGCTGGTGATGGTCCTGTGGCTCTAGCTGAGTGGTGGGGTATAAAGACCTTGGCAGGCGTCAGAGTCAGGGCCAGGTCTGAGAAGGCCAGGAAGGCACCCTGTGTAATCAGGAACTGTTTCCATCAGCCAGAGCTCCACCTGAAGGAGCTAAGGAGAAAAGGGGTTTGTGGACTCACAGAGCTGGGAAGAACCCAAGAGGTGAAGCAGGCATTAGGCCTGGCAGGAAACAGGTTCACACACTGTCCCCAGGACTTGTACCCCGTCTTGGCCTTGTCTCATACGGGCTCTCTCTGTGTGGTAGCAAAGATGTTGCTGGTGACGAAAGGCCAGCATCGTCCCTCCGGTCAGCAGAGTCCTGCTGGATAAAGTAGCCCAGCCCACAGCGCCACACTCTGTTTTCCTTGCAGCTGGAGACCCCTGAGTGCTGCTTTCTCAGTAATGTCAGTGAAGTCTGGGGCATGACTGACCGGCTCTGCCTGGTGGTGCCCCGCCAGCCCCTGCGCCTGGGTGAGGGATGGAGCATTCTGATTGGCTGGCATGGGCCATGCCCCTTCTCTGTGATTGACAGTGCCACCAGATTGGGGAAAGGAGCTTCTGAAAAGAAAAACAAAAACCAAAAACCAAAGCAGTGTTGGGCAAAGAGCTCCAGATGGTCTAGACGGTGACCAGAGCAGTAGGGAGCCAGTGTCAGTTATTGACAAGAGGAGTTCTCTAGTCAGAGCTGGGCTTTAGGACCATCAGTCAAGCAGCCATAGAGGATGTTTGGGAGGCAGAGCCTCCCATCAGGAAGCCTCAGGAGTCTTGGGTAGAGATCCAGGAGAGGTGACCACCTGGCGTGAGGCCGTGGGGCTGAGGTGGAGGGAGGTGGGACTGCAGGGTTTGGGGAGGGAAGAGTCAGAGGTGGACAGTGGGGCCCCTGTGGTTGCCAGGCCGCAGGGCGGGGTGGGGCGGACTGTGATGAGTTCACGGTTGGCCCTGGCAAGGCTGACACACACGGTGAAGTGCTGTGTGAGGGAGACAGAGCTGATGGCTGCCTGCCAGGCGGCCCAGGGCAGGAAGGCTGGAGCGGGGAGCCGAGGGGGCTGGGAGTGGGATAGAGGTGACTGGAGACACGTGGACAAAGCGTAGATGGGCCCTCGGGCTGGCTAGGGCCTGGAGGAAGAAAGTGACAAGGCTGGGGGACCCAGGCCAAGCTTTCATGGCTCAGCGCCTGGGAGAATGAGGGGGGCACTTCCCAGAAGCAGAGACCGATCTGTGTATTCTTCTCGTGGAAGAGACTGTCCTGAGGGATCGCTGAAACCAGGCGTGAAGGCAGCAGCCATAGGCGGGTGATGGATTGTAATTTACCTGTGACTTGCCTGTGATACATGGAAGAGACCAATGTGGCAAAGCCCTGAGTCCTGGGACAGCTTGGCTGGCGGAAAGAACCAGAGAGGGAGGTAATGGCTTCAGAGGGCGGATCCCACAGACCTGCAGCTGGAGGAGCAGAGAATTTTGGAAGGTTTAGGTGTGTCTGGCATTTGGACAGGGCCACAGGCCCACTTGACTGTCTGGAAGACTCTATACCTGAGTGACACACAGTCACACAGTGTCTTACACACCAGCACACACACCAACACACACTCTCTCACCACACACTCATACATACCAATACACACTCATACACACCAACACAAACTCTTCAGACACTCATACACACCAACACACACACTGTCTTATGCCAACACACACACCAACACACTCTCTCCACACATTCATACACACCAACACACACTAACGCACACATACTCATACAACACCCCCACACACTAACACCGATACTAACACATACACAATCACACTCTCACATACCCTCACACACACCAACACACTCGTTCCACACACTCCCATACATACCAACATAGACCCACTCTCATGAACCCCACCCCTCACACTAATGTACACAATCACACACCATCACACACACCAACACACTCTACACACTCATACACGCCAACACATACACACTCACATTCTGACATACACTCTCTTACACACTCACACGAACACATACACAATCACATGCGCGCACGCACACACACACACACACACACACTTTCTCTTTCACCCTCCCACTCTCCCTCCACAGTCTCCTTTCCATCTTCCTGCCAGGACCCAGAATGGTTTGGGCTCCCGCGGCTGAGCTGCTGTCTTTGTCCTGGGATGTCCTGATGCCCCAGCACAGCATTGGGGCTAAGGTCCTTCCTGCATCCTGGGGAAGGTGGTTGGATTTTCTGGGTGCTAGGACCTGGCTTCTGTCCTGAGAGCTGGTCTTTGCCCACGGGTCCCTGATGCCTGGTGACTCATTGGTGGGATGCGTGAGGCCTCTGTGGCTCAAATTCTGCTTTCCCTGCTAACTAGCTGTGGACAGGTCACTCATGCCATTAGTGACTCTCTTTCCCCACTCGTGCTAAGTAACTGAATCCCAGGGCCATTGTAAGGATTAACGACAATGCATGTTGCGAAGCGCTTCTCAGACTTAGCAAAAGTAGGCGCTGTCTGGGGATATTGTTAAAATGCAGACTCTTGATTCAGGGTCTGGTAGGCCCCAAGAGTCTCTGTGTCTAACAAGTCTCCACGTGATGCTGATGCTGCCGGTCCAGGGGCCATCTCGGAATAGCACAGATGTGAAGTACAAAGTGCCTCATCAAGATGGGGCTCCCATTGGCCCCCCACTTGGGTGCCCTTCTGAGAGAGGCAGAGCATGTGCATTCCTGCTGGGAGGTGTGTGACCAGGGTCCTGGAGAGGGAGGTATGGCAAGATGACATGTTCTCCCTGCTGCTTGGTGGGGGAAACGTGGTCTTTACTTCTAATGATCTCCTGATCTGCTGGTGGAGGCCTGGCTCATGGGGAACTCTTGTCTGATCAAGAAGAGAGATGTTCACATGTGAGTGCAAATAAACCCCTAGAATCTGCGTCTTTGAAGTGTTGGAGGTAGAATAAGAATCATTCCAGAGGGGCAGTGTCTAATGAGGGGAGGCTTCTTGAAGAAGGATGTTGGGAGGCAGGCCTAGCAGGGGCTGGGGAAAGACCATGGGTGGAAGCCAGGTAGCCTTGCTGGTAATCTGACAGTTCAGGACCAGGTCTGTGGCGCCCCCTTGCTTCCTGCCACCTTTTCCCTGACCCACACGTCCACCAGCGGGCTGGGCCTTGCCTGCCAGCTCCCCTCTGGAAGACGTCTTGTTGGAAGGCAGGCCCTGTCTGCTCATTAGCACGGGCAGCCTTTCCCTGAAACCTTCTGCTGGGGCCAAGCCTGGCTCCCTCCACGGAGCGGGAGGCCCTGGCTCCGTCTGCTAATCGTCTGCTGTCTCCATCCCGAGCATTATTTTATTTTCGTATTATTCTTTTTCCAGCTAATATCCTGGCATTTCCAAAGACACCGGGTTTCATAATCTTCCTGGCGTTCCCAGGGAGCTGGGAAGCAGAGCACAAAGCCGCTATTATAGCGCGTTCCATCCAGCCTCCCTCTCCACCCCACAGCCCTTGTGGCCACAGCAGCCACCACCGCCGCCTCCCACCCAGTCACCCCCTCCTGACGCCACCGGCCTCTCTGGGAACTCTGGTGACGGCTGCTGGGATGAGCTCATAGAATCCATCCTGTTGCCCTTGCCCTGAGCCTGCCCTCCATGATCGAGGATTTTTCCAAGCCCTGCCTCTGTGCTTGGCCCTGAGTGTTGGGAAGGGTTCTCTGAGATGCCTGGGCCTGGCAGGGAGGGGAGGGACAGAAACGTCGGCAACGTGTGCTGCTCAGAATCTTGGAGATTTTTGCTGCTGGAAGAAACTTTCTTTTTCTAAAGGCATGCCTGACCTGCCTTGGGAGATGTAGGAGCATCTTGATATTGGATGCAAAGTTGTGCATGTGCACGCACGCAGGTATGATCTGGTGTAAGAGCCATGGTTTTATCCAATGCTCCAGGGGATCCAGGACCCCATAGAGGATAAGAATTATTAATGTTGATTTTACCATGTGCTAAAAACCAGGCTTTATATGCATCATCTCATAGTGACCCCAGAAGGCTGGATTCTATTATTAGCCCCATTTTATAGTTAGGGAGACTGAGGCTCTAGAGCTGCACTCTCCAACACAGTAGCCACTAGCCAAGGGTGGCTAGTTAAGTTTACAGTTAAAGTAAATCAGAATAAGTAAATTCAATTCCCCAGTCAGGTCACATTTCCCGTGCTCAGTAGCCTCATCTGCCAAGTGGCCGGCTACCACATTGGCTGGTGCAGCCACTGATGGTTTGATCACTGCGGGAAGGTCTACTGGACAGTTCTGCTCTGGAACAACTCCGAGCCCTAAAGTCGCCCTGGAAAAAGCAGAGGCCTGAGCGGGGATGTCCAGCAGCACAGCACGAGTCAGTGCTAGAACCAAGGTCCGGGCAGTGGCTCGTCTGCCCCTCTCTCCAGGTGTCTCCTGACCAGCAGCGAAACCCCCATCTGGTGCTTTCATTCCCCCACTTCCATGAGGGCACCATGTCCCTCCTGCTCCGTGGAGTCCTTTGTGGTAGAGTCCCAGGGTGGGAGGATTGGATGCTGCTGACTAGACACCTCTGTCCTGGGCGGCCTTCTCCTCGCCTGATAGCCAGGCAGCTTGGCAGTCCTGGGCAGTTGGGCAGCTAGAGAGGACCTGGCCCCCCAGCCTCCATCCTGGGAAACCTCCAGAGGGTTGGTGGAGGCCAGAGTCCCGACTGCAGTAGAGAGGACCCTTGGAGACAGGCGGCTCAAGCCTGGGCCGGTGAGGCAAGGCCCGTTGGGAGTCAGAAGTGCAGGGAAGTGGGTCAGGGAAAGGCTGGTTCCAGAGAGAAGTAATCTGCGATTTGAGCTGGCTGAAAAGGAGGTCAGATGTGGATGGGGAGGGAGGGGCAGCTCTGTGCCTGAAAGGAAGCCATGCTGTGGGCAGGGGACCCAGGCTTGGTTCCCAGAGCTGTCACCGTGAGCAAGGGCAGGCCCTGGGAGGCACGAGGGGTTTACCTCATTAGGAAACAAGGCCTACGGCTGGGTCTGGGGCTGGGGTGTTAGAAGGCAGCTCTGTGGATCTCTGGACTGTTTCTTGAATATTCAAGCTGAGCACCTGTTCTATACCTGGCATCGTGCTAGCATGGGCAGCTTGAGGGCTGGGTCCCCTCTCAAGCAGAGGCCTCGCTGCTCTTCCTACTGCCCCACAGTAGGGGACAATTTGGGTAACTCTAAATGTGTGGACCCTGCGTCTGTCTCGCTCAAGATTTGAACCCCAAGGTCTGGAGGATTCAAATGCTTGTCCATGTGCCTCAGGCAAAATGCCAGTGCCCAGATTCATGGCTGCAGAGTGTGTTACAGTCGGGGGCATGTGTTGGGTGTCCCCCATGTGGCTCATTGTACATGTATGAGGGTCCTCATCTGCCATTGCTAGAGTGACCGTATAATTTACTGTCCAGTCTGGAACACTATTAATAATCACGCTGGAAAAACAGGCATAAGTAGGACCATTCCAGGCAAACTGGGCCATACAGTTGTCCTAATTACCAAGGCACCCTGGCATGGGATGAAACCTGCTCCAGTGTTCTCTGCAACATCCACATGTGGAGACATGGAAACCCTAGAAGGACAAACACACACACATACATGCTCGTGCCAGCCCACACGTGGCATCGTGGATCCTCCAGGTTTCCTGATTCCACCCTCCGCTCCCCAGGGGCCAGCCAGTAGTTTTGCAAGGAGTTTAGCAGCTGCTTCCAAGCCCTGGCTCCAGCTGTAAATTAAATGGGGTTGCACTCTCGCCTGCTATTCCACTTACGGTTGCAATCAGCCCTGATTAGAAAGGGAGTCTGTGTGTTCCTGCGTTCCATTCTGTCTTTTAAAGGGTTCCCCTCCTTTGGCCTGGGCTCCTGGCCTGCGTGGGGTTTCCCTGCAAGCTGAGGCTGGAGCAGCCAGGGAAATGAAGTGGGCTCTGGGTTCCCCACAGCCCTGACTTGGCATCCAACCGTCTGTAGCTCCAGAACTCTGCTCGGGTGCTTTGAGTTCTGATGGGATAGTAGGAGCCTGGGAAGAGCCTTGAGAGTGGGCAGGGGAACCCTGGTTCTGCCAGCTAATTTGCTGTGTAGTCCCAGGGAAGACCTTAACCTCTCTGGGTCCCAGTTTTCTTGCTAATCAGGTGGGAATGCTAAAAACACAACAAAAATAATAACCTCCTCTTATGCAGCAGGGGTCAGCAAACTATGCCCCACAGGCCAAATCTGGCCCTCTGCCTGCTTTTGTAAATAAGGCTTTACTGGCCAGTGGCTCACACCTGTAATCCCAGCACTTTGGGAGGCCAAAGCAGGCAGATGACCTGAGGTCAGGAGTTTAAGACCAGCTTGGCCAATATGGTGAAACCCCATCTCTGCTAAAAATACAAAAGTTATTCAGGAGGCTGAGGCAGGAGAATCGCTTGAACTTGGGAGGTGGAGGTTGCAGTGAACTGTGATCGAGCCATTGCACCCCAGCTTGGGAGACAAAGGGAGACTCCGTCTCAAAAAAAAAAAAAAAAAAAAAAAGGGCTTTATTGGCACACAGCTGGTACTCATTCACCTACGTAGTGCCTGTGGCGGCTTTTGTGTTTCAGTTGCAGCAGAGACTCTGTGGTCCACAAAGTCAAAAGTAGTTAGCACTTGGCCCTTTATAGACAAGATCTGTCAACCTCGGTGTCAGGGCGTGTACCAGGGGCCAGCCATTGCCTTCTGCCCTGTCCACATAATATCTCATTTAACCCTTCCAGTAATTCTAGGAGACAGGGTCTATCAGCACTCCCATTTTACACATAAGCAAACTGAGGCAACCGAGAAGCCAAGTCATAATTGTTTAGCTGTGTTTCCTCCCATGAATATTGTGAAAAATTTTATGGATAGTGGTTGGGTTGTGCAGGGTTTATAGCAGTCTACACTACATCATCATGTTGGCATTTGGACATCCCAGCAAAGACCATAGTGAAGAGTGAAGATGGTGAAGACCTGGAAGGTCACCCTGGCACTGTGCTGGTTAATGTTTAACAACCAGGTCTCCAGAACAAAACAAAACAAAACAAAACAAAGCAATCCCCAGCCCTGGTTTGTAGCATTTGCTGATTTCCATGGTGTAGATGTTCCAGCCATGAGCAATTTCGAGCTAGCAATGTGGCACCACTGAACACGGAGCTGGGAAGAGGCGGGCAGTAGCACACATATATATAATATTTTCATCGCAGATACATGAGATGGAAGCAGCCTCAGGAGCAGAGATAACAGGAAAAGGTAGTACAAGTATTAGAATGGGCCAGGCGTGGTGACTCACGCCTGTAATCTCAGCACTTTGGGAGGCTGAGGTGGAAGGATTGCTTGAACCCAGGGAGGTTAAGGCTGCAGTGAGCTGTAATTGCGCCACTGCACTCCAGCCTGGGTAACAGAGCAAGACTCCATCTCAAAAAAAAAAAAAAAAGGAATTAGAAGGATTTCAAGTATTTACCACCTTGGGTTTTTAAATATCGTTTCTTTAGTGGTAAATGTATATGATTTAATTTTTACTAATGGCTGTGTTTAACAACTGGCTTGCAGAATTCCTGAAAATGTAATCTGCTCTCGTGAACCATACCCGCTCACTCCAGCACCTGCTGCTCTCACAGCCCCCTGATCGTTTTTACATAAGAGATGGGGGATGGCCCCCAACAGTAGTGCCCCTTCCAACAGCCCTGCCATGGGTGCTCTTCGGGCCCATCCTGTGTAGGAGTTGAGTCCTTCCCATAAAGTGAAGGGGGGTAGCCAGCCTCTAGCTGGTCAACACCCATCTGTTTGACTCTGCTGGGGCAGGGAGGGTCTCTGTGGCCTCCCCGGTGGCCCCTGAGATGTTTCCTTTCTGGCCACTGTGGGGCTTTCCCTTGCCTGCTCAGCCCCAGGAAGCTGCACTGCTTAGCCTGTGACTTGTTGCTGTGTCCATCCCGCTCCGGCCCTTCTGTCGCCTTACTGTCTCCACTTTGTAGATCCTGAGCCAGAACTTTAGGCCCTGTTTAGAGAAGGCACCATAGCAAATAGCGGGTCTGCAGACAGAAGGCACAGACACCCGGTGGTGCAGAAGGAATCTCAGACATGCTGGTGGGCTCAATCTTCGTATTGATCCGATTTAGGTGGGTTGAGGATTCCCCTTCGTAGGCTGTGTTTCCCCAGAACCTGCCCATCTTCTCCCAGCTGTGGTCCTTGGATGTCAGTCCTTGGCAGACTCAGGTGAGTCTGGCCATTGGCTCTGGGGACCCCTGGGGGAGATTCCTCATATTCCTATGCTCAGGCTCCTCCAGGGAGCCGTGGCTTCCAGCCGGGCAGCAGCGGGTTGGAGGCTGCCCAGTCCCCTGGACGAGCAGCAAGATCCCTTACACAGCTAGCCCAAGATGGAGTGTGTGGCCACAGACCGCGTGGCTGCCAGCCCCAGCCTGGGAGTCGCGGTGGCATGAGCTATCGAGGCAGGAATGTGACTGTGGGAAACCCAATGCCCTGGGCCTGGCCCTGGGGCTGGGCAAGAATATGTGTATGCGAGTGGGGGTGAAGGGTGGGTGGGCAGAAAACAGAGCATCAGCCTCTCCTGCAGCCTGGCTCTGAACGGGGCTCAGAGTAGGAGCAGAGGGAAACCGGCCCTCTGTCCCGGCCTTGCCCACCTGGCCAAGCCTTTCCTCTAAGCCCCAGCGTGCTGCTGCTGCTCTCCCAGTTCCGGCACCCTCCTTCCCCTCCTCCAGGAAGCCTTCCTGAAGGGGTTTCCAAAGGCCCACCCCATTCCATCCCACCCCACAGATGGCCTCATCCTGGGGTATAAGTGAGTCCACATTAATCCCTTTTTCCATAGTAACATCAGACCTGACTCTGAGCTTCCTGAAGGTAGGAGGTGCTGTCTGACACACCTTTCCTGTCCTTTGCCCTGGGACCTTAGGCCTGGGTGCTGCACATGTGGCTTAGGGTGAGGGAATGCTGGTGATTGATCGCATGTGATAAATCTTCATTGGATGCCCACTACATGCCTGATGTTGGACTGGGTGCAGGGGATAAAGGAGTGTGCATGCCTTGCCCGCATACATGGAGGGTGGATGCAAGGGAGAAGATAAGAGAGGCTGGGTAGGGGCTGATGCTGAAGGCTGGGCAGCCAAGGAGGTGCCCATGCCTCAGAGATGATGCAGCTAAGGAAAAGCCCGAGTTAGCTCATTTGGAAGACATTCCAAATGGAGTGGACATCTCTGTGTAAAGGCCCTGTGGCACAGGAAAGATTATGAATTCAGGACATTCACAAAGGGCCAGAGGGGAGGAGGAGTATTTAACAAGAGCCTGGAGAGATGAAAGAGTTAAACCAGGTACCTGCCAAGGACTGTGGGGTATCATTTCATTCAGTTTGCACTACTAGTTCTCTATAGGGCGCAGTTCCCCTCAACTTGTCCACAGGGGGACATTGGGCAATGTCGAGACATTTTTAGTGGTCATAACTCAGTGGAGATGCTACTGGTATCTAACAGGTAGAGGCCAGGGATGCTGCTAAACATCCTACAATGCACAGGGCAGCCTCATAGCAAAGAATATTCCAGCCCCAAATGTCAATAGTGCCAAGGTCGAAGAGCCCTGCGTTTTCCACAGTAGCCCTGTGTGGGTGCGTGTGAGGCTGTATGTGTTAGAATGCAATTTTCAACAGTATTGGCAGGGATGGCCTCTCTGGGCAGGTGCCACTGGCCGCATGAGCAGCAATAGCTGTTTTACAACTTGAATGGGCAATGCCTGGCACAGAGTAGGTGTTTTGTAAATGGGTGGCACGTCCAAGGAGAGACAGATGGGAGGGAGATGCTTCCCCAAAGTTCCCAGATAGGGTTTTCAAGAGGCTTTGTTACTGGCTTTGAGAGAAGTTCCCCAAGCTTGACCACGCTGATGTCCACACCTGAAAACCAGAACGTACTTCAAAGTCAAGAAGGCATGACATTGGCGGATCCCCACCGGGCCGGCCTGTGTCACCTGCCCTCCTCAAGGCCGACACAGTTGTCTTCCCCTGAGGCAGGTGCCCATTGTTCGTGCATTCCCTCACTCGTTCACCAATGATGTGCTGGGCACCTACTGCCTGTGAGGTGCTCTGCTGGGTGACGGGTGCACTCTGGGAACCTGGCTGGGCTCTTGGTGGGACAAGAAGATGGGTGCTTGCAATGTTAGGTGGTGAGTGCAGTGGCTGGGGAAATTCAGGGCGAAGTGGGAGTGCCCAGGAGGGGTACCTAACACATCCTTGCAGGGCGACCTTGATGATAAGACTGCATGGAAAAGTCAGGGGACACACAAGGCAAGGGCCTGGCGGCAAGAAAGGAGACCCCAGAGTGTCCCAGCTGGTGTGAGCAGGTAGGGGTTGTAGGGGTGTGGGGTTGTGTGGGTTTGGTAGTGTCCTGACTGGCAGAGACTCAATTCAGAGGCCACAGTGGGCCGGGAGAGAGGGGTGGCCTTCCCTCTGCTCCCAGGGTCTAATGGGGCTGTATGGAGAGTCCAGGCTTCCCTGGGAGGGGCAGTGGACCAGAGGATATAAGGATGTTGGCCAGGTGTGGGGGGAATTTTGCCCAGAGTGTGAATCAGGGCGGTACCAAGAGGGACTGAGCTTAGTGGCTTCCCTGAGCCTGACTCGGGGGGGTGTGTCTCCCCTGGTCCCCCGGTAATGCTTCTTCCCCAAAATCCTCATCTGTCTCCCTGAGGTAGAGGGAGAAGGTCTGTACTCGGGTGGCAGATGGGGTAAGGGTGGGCAGCGGGTCCCTGGACCAGGTATGGTGTGGCTGGGCCCCTCTTCTGGAGCCAGGTCAGGTTTTGGAAAGCAGACGGTGTGAGGGGCATTCCCAGAGGGCGTGCTAGTTCCTCTCCCTGCAGGACAGTCACTTGCAGGGCCAGGGCCTGCTAGGGGCCAGGGACTCAGTGAGGTCCACATGGAAATCCCAAGGAGGGAGATGCTTCTGATCGCAGGCAGGAGGCCCTGCCCTTGGACAGAGACCCAGAACATGCTGCCAGAACCCCAGACAGAGGCCTTGGGAGTGGTGCTGACAGGGGCCTGGTGAGGGGGGCCATCTAGAGGAGGTGCGAGGTGAGTGGGGATGTGCACTGGCAGCCATCCGCAAGCAGGGAGGTCCCTGCAGGCGCTGGGAGGGAGAGAGGAAGGATGGGGACCTGGAGCTGGAGGCGCCTCCCTCCCTACGCTCACCCTAGCCCCCTACCTGCGGATGGGGCACCTGTGTGTGGCCAGACCAAGTTAGACGGACCACAGAGTCCATCCCGCCTACCCGCAGCTGAGTCCACCCCCATCCTCCCTACTCCCACTGCTCCCACCCTTTACCTATGCCCCAGCTGGATGTGCTGGAGATGCAGGCATCACGCATTGTTGCACCTGGGGGCAGGCCAAGCCCTATTTCCAGCGTAACGAGCTTTCCTTAGTGTCCCTGCCTCTCAAGTCCAAGTGGCCTGTTGGGCCCCCAGGTCTGGCTTTGTGTTTGGTGTTGCACACCCTGCAGCCAGGGGGGTGTTCTGTGGTCATTCGCTGCTGGGCTTGGTGCTCCCTCCAGTGGGGCGCCAGTGCCTCAGGGCCAGCCAAACGCCTTTCCTGCCAGGGGCCCAGGGCTTCCACACCTGTTCACAAGGGAGGATTTCAGGCCTTTGGGTCCTTCCTTGTATGTGTATGACACCTCTCCCTGTGTGTGTGTGTGTGTGTGTGTGTGTGTGTGTGACAGACAGAGAGAGAGAAACCATGTATAAACCACCTGGAGGCATTGGGAGAGGCCCTTGCTGGCTTGCCTGATTCTTACTGAAATGTCCACTTTAACACCTTGGAATCATTTTGAACAAATATGAGTGATGTGAATACCACTTCCAGCACATGACAAACTTTATAGTTTATGACACGCCCCCTCCCCAAGCCCTGTAAGCTCATTGATAGCTAACATTTCTTGAGCATTTACTGTGAGCCAGGAAATGTACTAAGAACTACATGTTCTCTATCTTCTTTAATAATCAAAGCAACTCTCTAAAATAGCTACTGTATAATTATCCCAAATTTGTAAAGTGATTGATTCAGAGAAGTGAAGCAACTTGCCCAAAGTCACACAGCCAGTAGTAAATGGCAGGGCCAGAACTGGAGCCCAAGGAATCTGATTTCAGAGCCCATGTTGAAGTTGTGGCTAAAGGAAGAGGAGAGTCTGGGCATCTCCCTGTCAGAAATGAGGATGTCCTGTAGTGGAAGTCAGAGCCCACCCAGGGATAGCAGGACCTTGGAGAGTCCCCTGGGAGAAGAGAGGGACTCAGTCTTTCCCAAGTGTGTGTTTTGCAGACCCTTTGCAGCAGTGGAGCAGAGGAAGGCCCAGCCTACCTTTAGGGTGCAATTCTTTGTTGACCCAGAGTGACCAGGGTAGGCTTTGCTTAGGTGTCCTAAGATGATCTGAAGACGGGACGGCCTGGGATGGTTGACGGCACCTCTGGCTGTGGAACAGCATAAGCTTGCTATGGGAGTGAGTACGTCTGGGACAGCTTTAAGGAGTGTGGTTTGCCTGAAACCAAGGGCCGGGATTGGGGGAAGAAAGCCTTGGTGTTGGATGGAGAAAGATAGGGCGGGTCACTGGGGGTCTGACTGGGAGAAGGCTAGACTGGACCTTTCAGGCCACTGAAGGATTCAGGCCAAGGAGCCGCACAGTGACTGAGGGTGATGAAGCTGGTTTTGGCTTGGGGATGGCCTGGCCAGAGGTGGGAGAACAGGTGTCCAGGGAGGCTTCTTGGACAAGGGGGTCTGGACTGAGCCCTGAGGGTGGGCATGGTTTGGAGAGCAGGGGCACAGTAGTGGCAGTGGTGTCTTGTGTTGGAGGCAGTGGGGGGCTTTGTAGCTTCAGAGCCTGGGGAGAGGTTGAAATTCTTGGGAAATGGTTCCCGGGTGAAGGTCAGGGTGGCCCAGCAGAAGAATCCTGGGAACTGGCCACTCTGAGTGGGCCTGGTGGGATGAACGGGCTGTCTGAGGAAGAGCCAGGGTTTTCTTTCAAGGGTGTGTACACATTTGTGAGATGTGGGACTGAACAAGGAAGTGGAGCAGAGGCCGCTTTATTACTTAACCCCACCCCTCTGAAATGGAGCAGGCGACAGTTTGGGTAGCGGGCAGGAGGGAGAGGAGAGAGGCACTTGGAGACATCTGAGTGAGAGCAGAGGGAGCAGACAGCACGGGGTGTCTAGTAACGGCCCCCGACTCTTCCCAGTCCCTCTGTAGGCTGTGGCTTGGGCTTCTGGCTCTGGGCTGAGAAAGTGCATCAGAGAGCTGGGTGTCTGGCCTAGGGAAGTGGTCTGGTCTTGGTGCTCCCCAAAGTGGTTTGTGGCTCAGTGGTTGGAGTCCAGTGCTAATGAGGGTGAGGTGGCAGGGCTGACCATCTAGCTTTATACACAGTAAATGGACAGCTTGGCTTCCAAACCTGACTGTCCACCCACTCCTGTCCCCACCTCTGGCCTCAGCCTGAGCCCTGCTCACCCTCAGCAGAGTGGGAACTGGTGAGAGATGGTGGGTGTGTGGTACAGCTTCCTCCAGAGCCTGGGACCCAGCTCTATGTTAGCAGGGGATGGCAGAGATGGGGACCCAGAGATGCTGGCCTGGAACCTCCACATTGCGATTCCACTGGACTTGTCCCTAGTGGACAGATCCCCATTTGATTCTCTCCTGGAGAGCCCCTTCGAGTCATTCCTTCTAATCTCTTTGCCTGAAACAACTAAAAATTCCGTTCTTGGCTCATCTGGTCTTCACTAGAGAGGGAGAAGAATTTCCCACAGTCCTTTGATGCTTTGACATTGGAGTCTGGTGATTTTTTAGGAGAGGATAAGCTCCCCAGAATGAAAGTAGAGGCTGATGGCTCAGCTTTCAGCAGCAGAGAGATCTTCTGGCCCTGGGGATCTAACTCTCTGGGCTAGTCTCCCTGTCACCCCCAGGCCTGGGGGCAGAATCTGCCATAACCAGCTTCGTGTCTCCAGGGCGGCGTGATGGACGACAAGAGTGAAGATTCCATGTCCGTCTCCACCTTGAGCTTTGGTGTGAACAGACCCACAATTTCCTGCATATTTGACTGTAAGTGAGGCTTCGAGGCATCTATGGGGTGATAGGGGTGTGTCACCTTATGCTTCTGTTTGGATGGAGTTATAAGATCAGGTGTGTATGTGGGGCTCTGGGGAGCTGAGTCTGTGTGCTTTTTGGTGGGTCAGTGCCGTGTGTGTGTGTGTGTGTGTGCATGTGTGTGCATGTGTGTGCGCTCGCACGTGTCCATGCCTGTCTGTGTGGTGTGTCCGCCCACTCAAATCTGATATCAGGCATTTAAGACCCTGTGCTCTGTGGCTGCTCCCATTGTCTGTTTGGCCTCCCCTCCTCCCCTCCTCCTCTACCTCTTCTCCCCCAGCCCTAGCCTGGCCCAGGGACACATTAATTAGTCAGGTGTCCGCTTTCGAGCTGTGGAATGTTCTCCTGACCTCGCACAGTGGCCTGTATGGTTTCCCTCGTTCAGCCCCTCTGTCTGCTGCCCTTTCTAGGGACAGACTCCACCTCGCCCCGAGCCCCAGCTCTTAACCGCCCCAGCTCTTACCCACCCCAACCACTCACTCTGGCACCTCTATTTTTTCCCTTGTTGAAGATGGGAACCGCTACCATCTACGCTGCTACATGTACCAGGCCCGGGACCTGGCTGCGATGGACAAGGACTCTTTTTCTGGTAGGTGGGAGAGAGGCAGGAGAGTCAGAGACTGTGGGCTGAGAGCTGGGAATGGAGACATCTGGCTTTCCGGCAACAAGGGGTGCTGTTTGCTGGGTGCATGGAGGTGGGTGCTGTCGCCAGGGTCCTGTGGCTTCTTGGTTGTCAGGTGCAGCAAACTCTTGTCCATGGTCTGCTGGACTCCTTGGCAGGATCAGGCTTCGCTGACTGTCCCCTCTTTCCTGAAAGCTCCTCTGGCCTTGGCTCCAGCCGCCAGCCTCTGGAGGGCCCCTGCAGCCTCCTCTCTGACCTGCTCCTCCTTGACGCTTCACTGCCCTCTAATCCTGATGCTCCAAGAAGTCTTGTCTGTGTCCTCTCTCTGGACACCGGGGTCCCCCAACTTCTCCACCTTCACTCACCTCAGTTCATCCTGTGCAAACCTCCATGTGACCTTGCTCCCCAGCTTCCCCCACCCAGATCCAGGCTGCCTCGGATTTCCTGCCATGGCCCTGGGGTTGGCAGCCATGTGTTACCCAGGCTGGAAATTCTTAGTCACCCAGTCCTGAGGATTCTACCTCCTGAATCCCTCAGATCTGTTCCCTCCTCTTTAATGTCACACTGCCATCTGACACTGGCCTTGCCCCTTTGTATCTAGGTCATTCTGGTTATCTCCTCACCTCCCTGGCACCTTCTGCACTGCCCCAGACACACCTGGTCACGTCTCTCCTCTGATTTCAAGTATAGACACTGACAGGAGCCTCCAACTCTTCCGCACAGTAGACAAGTCTCTTGTGATCTGGCCCTGTGGTCCTCACCTGGTTCACCTTTTGCTCGTTGCCCTCTATCCAGTAGCTCCAGCCCCACCAACTCTGTCCATGTTGCCCACGCCTGGCCTTTGCACTCAGTGATCGCTCTGTCTAGAATGCATTTGCTCCCTATTTCTAACCAGCAAACTCCTAGTCATCTTTCAAGACCCAACCCAGATGCCCTCTGACTTCCCCAAGCCAAGCTGGTTGCTCCTTCTTCAGCGCTTGGCCAGCTCCTCACCTGCACCTCCCTCAGAGGCCTTCCCCACTGCACAGATTAACAGTGGTCTATCTCTGCCACCTCCTTCCTGCTCTAACCATGAGCTCCCCCAGGAAGGGGCCTCATCTTACGTTTGAACCTGCAGCACTTGATGGCTGAGTGCTCACTAGGTGCCCAGGCATTTTGCTGACATTATTTCCTGTAACCCTTACAACTGTCCTATGAAGTAGGTGGTCAACATCCCCATTTTATCGGTGAAGAAACAGAGACTCGGATAGGTTAGCTAAATGCTTGCATTAAAATTACTACCAAGTGTCAAAGCTGGGAATGGAACCCAAGGCTCTCGCCATCTAATGCCTGCTGTTTGGTTGAGTAGAACTGAGTTCTATGGGAGTGACTTCCTGGACACAGCATGGCTCTGCAGGTGATGGCCATCTGCTGACTTCCTTGCTGGTCCACTCTCCTCCCCGATGTGGGGTCCAATCTGCGTCCTCCTCTCCAGCAGCTATGGCCCTCAGTGGCCCATCCTCCAGCTCTGTGCAGCCAGGTGCAGGGTGGATGAGGAGGTTCTACCCTGTTTTGCTTTGGGGCCAGGGTCCTGAGAGCTCCCTCGAAAGTGTGTACAGCAGCAGCCCGCCAGAATTGACAGGCCCAGGCCAGACAGGAATCTGCAGTGGCTACTTCCTGGGAAACTTGTCCAGGAGTCTGACAATTAGAACTTACTCTGAGAAAAAGGACATGGACGAGTTTATAGCCTTGCTTTCTCTCCCTTCCCGGGAGGGCGTGAGAGGTGAGGGTGCTGGGAACGGGTTTGTGAGAGGGGGGTGGCCAGGTGGGGCCCAGGCAGAAGCCCCCTTGTCCTCTGTGGGCCCTGCAGGCCGAGGACCCCGCAGAGAGGGGAGGGAACTCCTTCAAGGGCCCAGCGCTGGGAGCCGATGCTCCCCTCTGGTAGGGCAGTGGCACCGGTCTGCGGAGACGTCACACTTTCCATCCTGGCCCCACCCCCTCCCCCAAATAAACATCCCTTGAGCTTTGAGGGCACTGCCCAGGGCTTCCTCAGAGGCCACTGGCTTCTGAATGAAAGGCCCGATTGAGCAGCTGCTGGAAAGGAAAACAGCAGCCAACATGGGTGAACCTATAAAACCCAGAGTGTTTATTTTCACTCCCAAACCCTAAACCAAAGCAATTTCTCCCCTGGAACTGACCCTGGGGTGGCTGGCGGCCGGAGGCTGTGCTCGGCCACTGGCTGGCATTTCTCTGAGGAAACTTATGTGTGAATCCGGAATGTCTGGGGCCAGGGGAGGGCCTGGCACAGTGTCTGTCGCCGATGCAGCTTCCAGCTGCCTGCCGGGTGTCTGGGGCAGAGAGGGCCCTCCTCGAGCCACTCTCCCAGTGCCTCTGACCTGTGGCTCTCTGGGCCTTTCCCCTGGGGCTCCTACAGCCCTGTGCTGTGCTCTTTGCTTCTCTCTACATGGTGGGTCTCGGGGCTGCCTGGACATTGGGGCCATGGCTGCTCCTTCTCCCTGGTTGAATATTTGAGGAGATAGGCAGGGGTTGCCCAGAAAACACTTGTTGAATAATATTGAACTTGGGAGAGGGAGGCTATCCTGGAGATATTGCCATCCAGATGGCCTGAGGGTTGCAACTTGAGTGGGGTTTGATTGTATGACTGGGATATCAATTCTCTGGACCAGTGGAAGGGCATCTGTGGTGTGTGTTTCTGTGTTTATTAATGTGTATTCCCTGTGCAGCAATTAGTCATAAAAAACATAAAGTGATACTTAATTCAGTGACTTCTTCTCTTTTTTGAGCTAGAGTTTTGCTCTTGTTACCCAGGTTGGAGTGCAATGGTGCTATCTTGGCTCACTGCAACCTCTGCCTCCCAGGTTCAAGCGATTCTTCTGCCTCAGCCTTCCAAGTAGCTGGCATTACAGGCACCCGCCACCATGCCTGGCTAATTTTTTGTATTAGTAGAGACGGGATTTCCCCGTGTTGGCCAGGCTGGTCTTGAACTCCTGACCTCAGACGATTCACCCGCCTTGGCCTCCCAGAGTGCTGGGATTACAAGCGTGAGCCACTGTGCCCGGCCAGTTCAATGACTTCTTTTTGTTGTTGGGACAGGGTTGCCACTGCTTTGTGAACATCTGTTGTGTGTACTGGGTTTGCTTTGAAATGAAAAGCTATGACTTTAGAGGACTTAGAACACGTCACCAACACCACACCTAGCTCCGTCCTGCCCACCCCTTTGGTGTGGAGTGGGTAGCATTGCTTCCCTAAACAGTAGCTTGAGCTGAGTTACTCTTCATTGTAGACTGATGTTTCTCACAGGGAATCAGGGAGGAAGGTGTCAGTTTGGCCCCTTCTGCCAGTTAAGAACTGCTGTTGTGGTTGGAGGGATCATAAGCTCTGCTTACAGAGCAGCCCGCCCAGATGGAGGACCCTCATGCAGCTCTATCATGAGGTCACTGTATTCCAAGGGATGACCCTCAGCTTAGGAGGGGCCCAGAAATCCCTCTGTGAGGGCCTCCCAGGTCACTGGGCTCAGGGGCTTCAACTTGGCTAACCAAGCCAATGAGAGATGGCTGATAGACCAGATGCCACATCATTTATTAATTTACAGGGGTGAGTACCTCTCAAGAAAGTAGAAAGTCCTGTGCCCTCTTTGCTGGCCTTACAGCTCCAGGTAAGGTCACAGTGGTGGGCCAGGTAGGTGGTCCTGTGGGATAGTCCTGCCAGGCCAGGCTGCAGTGAGGTCTGATGAGCCAGAGCTGCCCACAGCTGGGGCCACGTCTTGATGACTGGTGCCTTAGTTTCCCTCAGATTCAGACTCAGTCCTGGGTGGTGCTGGGGATTTCTTGCTTTTGGGTTTCCCAAGTCTGAACTCCAGTCTCCCTTCCCAACCCCTTTTTAAGCACAGCTTTTTGTTAAGGTTGGCTCTGGCTGGGGCAATCCACCAGACGAGCTTAAGGAGGTGTTTTCCAAAGTGCATTGGAGGCTTGTGAAATGCTCCACTTAAAAAGGGTTCCTGAGTAAGAGAGACTGGGAAACACTGCACGCTTCGAGATTTACAATGCACAGTGGCATATGAGAGGCTCTGAGGCGGCTGCAGGGAAGGAGCCTGTTTAATCTGTTTAAGCACTCATTAGCTCCCCAGAGAACCCACCACTCAAAGAACACATTTTGGGAAACACTGATCTACAGGATTCAGTCCAAATTGCTCAGCAGGAATCCAGGACCGTTTGTGATCTACCCCTCCTCCCCTCCTGCCTCCTCTGTCCCCACTGCCCTGGTGCTCCCTTCGTCCCCTCAGCCAGACCAATGGCTTGCTGCTCCCCAAGTACCTAAAGTCTTTGGTGTGTTTACCCGTGCCATGCTTGCGCCTGGAATGCCCCCTTTTCCTTGGTCTGCACGGCCTACCTCCTCATCCTTGAGACCTGCTTTGGGAAGCCTGACTTGATGCCAGCAGGTGACATCAGGCGCTCCTCATCCCGGCCCCTGTATACTCCACTATTAAGTAGCACATCACCTTGTATTATACCCGTTTAGGTTACAATTTCCAACCAGTAGTCATACTCTTAAGAGCTTGGATTACGTCTCATTCATCTTCCTATCCCTAGCACTGTGCTAACCTCCCACAGAGTAGTCAATCAATAACTGTGTAGTGAATGAATGATGCATTACAAATAACGTGAGAGTGAACATCTTTGTACATACATCTAGCTTTCTGGTGAATCTGGATGCCTCCCAGGAATATGGGAAAAGGGTATAAACGGTTTTATGTTTTTCAGGGCATAGTGCCCAATTGCTTTTCTGAAGGCTTGCTGAATTGCTTCCAGCAATAAAGGAGAGTACCTATTTCATCGACTCTTTGCCCATACCGGGTTTTTATAATTTTGAACAATTTTTTCTTAATTTTATAGGAAAAATATTGCTGGAGTCTAGTTCTCATTTGCATTGCCTTGGTTATTGGCAGTCGATCCCACCCTCTCTGAAGGGCCCTTTCCTATGAGGTGGCGTGGTGGAAGGAGCACTGGACTCGGAGTCAGGGGGTCTAGTACATAGGATCATGGCTGAGCGACTTAGTCTTCCTGGGGAAAGCTCCCTTTTCTGAAAAATGGGATGATACTTCCCACTTTGTCCCCGACCCTGGTGGTCTGAGTGGTTGGTAGGAAGGCCCGGGAGGAAAGCGTAGTGTATTGTGAATGCAGACGGTCCTCCCTGGAGATCCAGGAACATCTGAGCAGCAGGGCTCAGCCCAAACAGCCTGATGTAGGGCTCTGGATCCAGCCAAGGAATTGTCTGCCTGGGGCCCAGTGACAGGTCCCTGACTCCCTTGTGGTGATGGAGTCAGGTAGAATCCTTGTGTGCTCATGGCTGGATCCTCCCTGGGGCAGCCGTGCTCCTCAGAGCTGCAATCCAAAGTGCTTGCCTCAGCGAGGGCATGCTGCGCGCTGCATATGGCTTGTGGGCGTGGCCCTGGGGAGAGCCCTACGCTGTGATGCACGTGCAAAACCCAGCCCCTCACCTTCCCCTCCACCGCTTTTTGGGAATCTGCCTCTCCCTCCTCTTAGCTTTCCTGGAAGAGGGATTTGTCTGTGAGTGTGTCTGGCTGTCCTTCATCTGACCACCTTGCTCTAGCAACACCCCTATTCCCCTTTTTCCTTTTTCTTTTTTTTTGAGGGGTGGGGTCCTGTGCAGGGAGAGGCCAGGCCCCTGTACACAGTAGCCCAGTGTCTGAGGCCCCAGGCCTCCAGGCCTGCTCTTTACAATGCCTTTGTTGTGTGTTTTTTCCTCCCATGGGCGGGTGGGGCACGTGTGTAGGTCTGGGTGATTTTTGTTTGAAAGCCACCCCCTCCCCGTTCTCCCCTGAGCGCTGAGCTCATTGCCTGGGCCGATGGGGCTGCTGGAAGGAGTCAGCCTGCTCGGGGGCCAGCGTGGGGGGTGCTGCCAACACCAATACAGCGTGCACAGCCGCTACAATGTGCAATTGTGATCTTTGTGTAAACGCGGTCGGTCTGGGGCCCGCACGCTTATAAAAATAAAGCGTAGGGAAGCACGGGGCGGGGCGGGAACAAAAGGGGCTTTTTCGCTGGCTCTCTAATATGGTTTTATTTATCGGAACGCGCCCTCCTTTCATTACTGGAACCTGGAGAAGTTCTCTGCCGAGCTTGGAGCTGATGGTATCACAGCCAGACGGTTTCATTAAATACACAGATGCCGCTGGGCCCTGCCAGGGGCAGGAGGGAAAGGGCTCAGGGCCAGCCCTGCCAGGTCCAGTGCATGGAAAGGGGAGCCCCATGCCAGGGAGGCTCCCACCAGGTGGGGGTCGAGAGACATGGTGGGCAGTTCTCTCTGGCTCCTTCGCCTGCCAAGGGCCTCCCATTGCCCCCTTCTGCTCCACAGAATCAGGATCAAAACCATTTTCCTGCAGGAAGTCCTCCATGATTTGTGCCTGATGGCTGTCAGGCTGATCCCAGGCTGGTGGCTGCCTCCTATTAACCAGACCCAGCATTGCTCAGCCAGTGGGTGGCCATGGCTGAGTCCGCCCCTTAACTTAGATACCCCCTGCTCTTAAAACCAGCTCTTTTTTTGGCAACAGGCACAACCTTGGACCCTGGTCTCTCCATCCCTTGATGGGTTTCCTGCCATTGCCCACTCCAACCTTCCCGCCTCTTTCCTGGTCACTCCTTGCCACCCCTCTCTCTGCCACCTATGCAGTGGCCATGGTGTCCCATTTGGTCTTCTTGTGGCCAGGGAGCCTGTCTTGCTCTTCTCCCCTTTGTGCGGAAGCCCTGTCTCCCCATCCCAGCCCCTGGGTTGTGTTTGAACCTGCATCCTTCTGAGGCCAGCAACACAGAGGCCATTACGTCTGAGGCCACTGAGGCCCTCTTGAGGTCACATGGGAAGTGAATGGCAGTGCTAGGGCTGGACTGCAGGGCTCAGAGGGCATAGGCCATTGCAGGATGGAGCAGGGTGCCAAGGGTATTAAGTGCGTGGTTAGGCACTGGGTTCAGCCCTCAAGGTGACATCCCATTAGGAGGAGCTGAAGGGCGCCCCCTCCTCCAAGCCCTGCATTCCTCTCCCAAGTTATATGCACTCAGTCCCTCTCCTGCATTGGTTTCCAAAATGTGGTCCCAGAAGACAGCATGAACATCGCTTTCAGGAACTTGTTAGAAATGTAATTCTCAGGCCCACCCTGGCCCTGCTGAATCCGAGTCTCTGGGGGCAGGGCCCAGCACCCTGAGTGAGTCTTCCAGATGATTCTGCAGCATGCTCACATTTGAGAACCACTGCCCTAGAGTCTGCTCTAGTGACACCAACTTGCCTTTGGGACAAGGTAGAGGGAATGACTTGTGGCTGGGTCCCAGGCTGGCGTGGCCAAGGCTGGCAGGCTGGAAAGGAGTTCGCGGGCAGCAGGGAGCTGCGGGGGCCTTTGGGTTTCTCTCACACCCCTACTGCTAAATAGCTGCTGAGTCTGTGCACTTCCCTTTAGCACCCCACACCCATCTAAGCCACCATCGTTCCTCCCTGGACCACTGCAGTGGCCTCAGAACTGGTCTCCCTAGACCTCCTTGTGCTCCCTGCAGTCTGTTCTCCATGTGGCAGCCAGAGTGAGCTTGCTGAAATGCAGAACTGGCCACGTCAGTGTGGTGGCATCCCAGAGCTCACAGACACCAGCAGCTCTGCTCTGCTCCCCCTTCCTCAAGGAAGCCAGATCCCTCCCTAACACATTTCACTGCATTTTATGTCTATTCTTCAAGGCTCTGACCCAAATCATAATTTTACATTAGCTTGTGTGGATAATTTATATTTAGTTCAAATTGTATTCTCAGCCCCTAGCACCTAGCCCCTAGCCTGGCATAAAGAAGGCACTCGATAAATGCTTGTTGGATGAATGAATGAATGAATGAACGAACAGACCGTACAGACATTCACTTCCCCCAGCTGGACCCTGCTTCCAGCAGCCAGCTCAGGAAGCAGCACAAAAATGGATGTTCTCTGGATCTTGTGCCTATTTGCCAGGACCCAGGCTCCATGTCCCTACTGTGGCCCCCAGCTGGCCTCATGGCAGGGCTAGAAGAACCCCATAGGGAAGATGCATCCCAGCATGAATGCTGTTGCTCCAGAGTGGCAGCCACAGCCCTGCTCCAGCTTTGTGGCCCCACATGGCTCTGGAGCAGACATCTCTCATGGCCCCTGCTGTGTCCTGTCTCCCCTCCCCATCTCCGGCCTGTGCAGATCCCTATGCCATCGTCTCCTTCCTGCACCAGAGCCAGAAGACGGTGGTGGTGAAGAACACCCTTAACCCCACCTGGGACCAGACGCTCATCTTCTACGAGATCGAGATCTTCGGCGAGCCGGCCACAGTTGCTGAGCAGCCGCCCAGCATTGTGGTGGAGCTGTACGACCATGACACTTATGTGAGTCTGCCCGGCTCCTGCCTCGTCCCCTCACAGGGAGGGACCATGTGCAAAGGTGGGGTCTCCAGGAACTCGTGGCTGCCCAGCCAGATGGGTGCTCCCCTAACTCCGCAGGCCCTAGAGCAATTAAGACTATTTTAGAGTCATTAAAAATGGATTGCTAGCACAGATGCCGTTCCCACAGCAGACACTGCTCATCAGTGAAAGGGAACATATCCGGAAAAGGTGCTTGGTTGTGGGCCAGGGGCTTGGGTTTTCTCTGCCTCTGCCTTGCCTGTGTAATCTCAGGCCAGTCCCTTCTTCTCATCGAGGAGCGGTGTGGAATCCTTAAATGTACATCGAGCACTTGCATTACTGGCTGAGTGGCCCTTCACTTGGGGTTCCCTGTTTAGGTGGGAGCCGAGACACCCACACAGTGGAGAATCCTCCATGTGAGAGCACGGGTCCCCGAGTGCGTCCCAGCTCTGTGCCACAGGCAGGGCCTCTTACCACAACTGTCCCACAGGACCTCCTGTGGTGACAGGCGAGCTGTAGGGCTGTGCTGTCCGAAAAGGGAGCCTCTAGCTGCATGAGGCTGCCCAGCACTGGAAATGGGACTGGTGCAGCTGAGAAATGAAATTGTAAATTTTATTTCATTTTAGCGAAGTAAAATTAAAATTTAAATAGCTGCAGGTGGCTGGTGCTCCTGTATTGGACAGAGCAGCTCTAGGAGGCTCCCAGGAGGGAGAGAGTGCTGTGGGCTGGAATGTCAGGAAAGCCTTTGGGAAAGACCCGGGCCCTGGAGGAAATGTGGGGTTGGGGTGTCGGCGCGAGGCAGAGGCCTGGAAGGAGGAGAAGGGAGTATGAATCCAGGGGAGCAGGAGAGTGATGACGTCAGGGCAGCCGTTTCCGAAGAGGAGGCTGGATGCTGCTGGAAGAGACCAACTGGGCGCACGGCAAAGCTGGAGGTGGCGGTGGGATAAAAGGGGAGGGGATGGGTTTGGAAGACATTGTCAGTAAGAGTTGCACTGACCAGATGTCAGGTTCCCTGGGTGGGTATGGTGGGCAGGGGTGGGGAAAGGTGCTTCTGTCTCTATTCCTCACCAGATGATGGGGACAGCTGGCCATGGGTAAGGCAGGCCTGGGCTGGGGGGTCCAACATTGGGGTGCTTGGAAGGAAAAGCTGGTACCATGCAGGGGGGAAGGAGCAACCGGAGGAAGAGTCCATGTGGGACTGTTTGGAGAAGGGCACAGGCCCTGGCACCTTTGGAGCAGGAGGGAGGCAGGCAGCTGGGCTGGCACTGGTCAGGGGGACTCAGCAGGACTGAGTGCAAGTGCAGAACAGGGCAGGAGGGTGGCGGTACGAGCTGAAGGCTGCCAGAGCCCTGAGGGGGCTTGCCCTTGCATCCAGTGTGACAGATCTGTCTTCCGGGCAGCAGGGAGTCAAGGAAGGTGCCTGAAGAAAAGGCACCTTCCTTTATGAAAACATCATTTTGTCCAGGCTTATTTAATTTGATGAATGTGATCACAGTTTCCCCATTTGCAAAGTGGGGGAATTTAAGGGTGAAATGAGCAGGAGATACAGACGTCCCTGGAACTGCAAACACCTGTACTGCTGAGGGCATTAGAGAAATGCCAGGAGGCTGTCTCTCTGGTCTCCAGTAGTCTCAGCGCTGATTAAATTACAGCAGGGCAAACACTAGTTGGACACTAGTCCAGAGGGACTTCTCGAGCATGATGGGAATTCAAACCTAGTGACAGTCACGAGGCTGCTCACATCTTGTCTTGTTGTTGAGTCCTGCTAAGGAGAGCAGAATTCACCATTCTGTGGGAGGGGGTGCCCTCACTGAGGCCCCTGCTAGTTCAGAAGGCACATGTAGACCTGATCTCTCTGAGGCTCCCCAGAGCCCTGGGTAAAGGATGCTGATTCTTGTCTCTCTATGCTTGGTCTAGGGTGCAGACGAGTTTATGGGCCGCTGCATCTGTCAACCGAGTTTGGAACGGACGCCCCGACTGGCCTGGTTCCCACTGACCAAGGGCAGCCAGCCGACAGGGGAGCTGCTGGCCTCTTTTGAGCTCATCCAGAGAGAGAAGGTGAGGCTGGTCTGTATCCAGATCCAGGAGGCCGAGGCAGGAGGTGCATGGCAGGGGTGGGGTGGGGGCCAACCCTCTGTGGGAGCCTGGAACGCCTCCTCTGAAGCCAGGCCTCCTGCTGAGACCCATTTTCTGAACCCTGGGTCAGGATACCATCTAACATTGGAGTAGAATGTTGGGGATCAGGAGTGTCCAAGTCCTCTGGTCACTGGATTTAATCTTCCTTGGATCGTATCCTGACATGGTTTCTGGGAGGAGGACCTCTGTTGCCTGATTAAGGGAGCCTTAATTGCCACAATGCGAGGGACTCCAGGAACAGGCAAGGGCAGGATCCCCATTGCAGTGCTGGCTTCACCATGACCTAGCCTCATGGCCCTGGGCCAGCCACTCCCCTCTGTAAAATGAGAGGTTTGGGTTGGAGCTGTACCTTCAAACTTCCTCTTAGTATGATGTGAACCCCAATATGTAGACCAAATAGAAGTAGGGCTGCTCTGGGTGAAGTGTCTGGAAGGGATGGGCACAGTGCCAACCTAGCATCCCTTCCACCCCCAAGGAATAGAGGCTGCAAACCATGGACAGTCTGATCACTGACATAGTCTGTGAGTGTCATGAGGGTGATGGGGGCCTTGGGTGACAAACACATGACCAGAGCTCTCTTTTCTTCACTCCAGCCGGCCATCCACCATATTCCTGGTTTTGAGGTAAGTCTTGCTCTGACCTTTCCTTCTTCAAACTGATTGCCAGTCTCCCTGTGTTTGGCATCTCTCTGGGTTAGGAAGGGCAGTCAGGCATTACCACGATCCTGCCTCAAGCCCCTGGGGTAGCTCTTTCAAGCGGAGGAGGGTGTGGGCTGGAGGAAGCTCACAGTCTCTCTGCCCAGCTCAGGTCTTTCCTGCCCTTCTTCTCTGAGAAGTCCAAGAACCACAGAATTCCAGATGGAAGGATCCTCATAATTGTCCAGCCCAGTGGCTTTCAGCTGGCTGAGCATTAGGACCCCCGGGACAGCACTGCCCAGGGAATCTTAATGCACATCCAGGGCTAAGAATCATTGACTTAGCCCCAGGGTTCTGAATGTGTGGCCAGTTCTTGAGTCCTACTTCAAGCCCACTGAAGCAATTCTGAGGGAGCAGCCCAGCAATCTCTGTATCAGCTTACCCTCCAGGGCCCTCTCACATATGCATGAGTTTCAGAAGCTCTGATTCAGACCACATTTCCCTCTGAGTTGTTCTTACCAAGACCCCATTTTCTTTCCTCTTCCTGTGACGGAGGCTTCATTCCCTTACCGCTGCTCTCCTTCCTTCTTCTGGGGGTCTTGGTAGAAAATGTCGAGCTTTGACTGGTACCCAGGTGCATTGGATTGATTACCTGATTCCATGCCACGTTTAGCTGCATCTATGAGAAGTAGTCATCTGGGCTGTGTTGGGACACCTCCATTGTCCTTCACAAGGCAGCCCACACACATTTTAGAGAGTTCTTGGGAGGCCCTCCCTGCATGCAGCCCCTCCTTCACCAGCCCTTGCCCCTCCAGGTCTCCCTCCCTGTCCTAAGCTCCTGCTCTCAGTGCTGCCTGTTCCTGGGGCTTCTAGGTTGGCTCTTCTCGGCTTGCCAAGGCTGCAGGCTCCCAGGCCCTTCCCACCACCTGCTGTTCTTCTCTTTCCTCTTGTTGCTTCCAGAGATTCCTGGCGTCCAGGCTTATGCTTCAGCCTTTCCTAGCCTCCCTCTGCATTGACATCCATCACACCTTCTTTCTCAGGGACCATGTTGGGGACGTGCCTGGGAAGTACATCATTCTTAACCTTGGTGGGAGGTGGTTTCTGTTGGCTCTTCTTAGTGCTGGCATCTGCGTGCTGACCTCTGGCCCTGCCTAGTGCTCCTTGATACTAATGGAGAACTTTTTCCCCTCCCACCCCCCATCACCATCTCCTGGATGTGCCACATCCCATGGCTGTGGGCCAGGTGCAGGAGACATCGAGGATCCTGGATGAGGTGAGCTGGGTCTGGTGGCTGGGGTGGGTGGGCCGAGGTGGAGGGAAGGTGAAGCCAGCCTCCAAGCACACACCTGGAGCCCTCCAGGTTCCTGGTGCGCAGTAGGCACCTGTCACATGGAGACCTGTCTGGATTTTATTCCCCATGCTCTGTGTGGATTCAGGGCCACCCAGAGTGTGTCCTGGGGGTGATCCTCGTCTGAGAAAGCTTGCTATCCTGCTGGGAGGCCAGATTTCACCCAGACAACAGGAACAGCAATACAGAGTCTTAAATGATTAAGTACCAGGTGGCACATTTTGAAGAATAAATTGTTTGGAAGGGGCCAGAGTAGTCAAGGAAGGCTTTCTGGTGGAGGCGGCATTAGCCAAATGTCTTTATGCCCATCAGCACTTAGAAAGAGAGTGAGAAACATGTCTTTGGCTTAAAAGGCCAAGGACCAGTTTGGGTCCTGGCTGGTTTGGGGGATGGGGTGAGCTGGAGACCTCCTAGGGCCTGGAAAAAGTTTAGAGTTTGCATTTAGATAAAGCAAGACTGCATCTTTTGCCATGGGAGGAGAGAAGCACGTTCCCTATGGCCTCCTGTGCATCTGTGGGTGGATTGTCGTGAGCCAGGCCAGAGGGTGGGTGGCAGAGACCTGGGCGGAGAGACAGGAAGGAGAGCCCTGGTCAGATGAGGCGTTGGGAAAAGGGCAGCCACTTCCTGCCGTTAGGGAATCCCCAGACTGAGAGCGGACACTATTTGACATTTTCAGTGCAATTTGGACTTGAAGTGCAGAGTCAGGATGTGGGATCCACAGGCCCCGCACCCCTTACCTCACTTCCTTTTGCTCCCAGACCGAGGTGGGGTCCGCCAAGTGAGCTCTCTGTAATTGCGCCTGACAGGCGGCCTCCTGCTTCTGGCTGCAGTTGCGAAAGACTGCCGATTTGGAAAGGGAGGTGGAGTCCTGTCCAGGGAAGCAGCACGGAGCCCTCTCTCTTGATTGAGTGCACTTTGTGGCCAAAACCCACAGCCTGCTCTGAAGAAGACCCAGCCCAGGGATGAGTTATTAAAAAAAAAGTTAAAATCCTTAATAACTGGATTCGTAATATATAACAGTGAAGGCTCAGATTCCGAGGGCAGGGATCTGGCTGCAGTCTCGTCAGAAAGCAAATCAAAACTGCAGCTCGTGGGCCAGAGCCCAAAGAGCGCCAAGTGTCCCCTTGCAGGGCCAACCAGGCGGCAGGCTGAGGGCGGGTGTGGGTCAGCAGGGCCAGGGGAGAGCGAGTCCTAGGAGTGTGCTAGGCACAGGGCTGGGCCAGGCCAGCAGGTTCAAAGGGTCCGAGGAGGACCTATCCCAGTGGGATGAATGATCTGCTGGTCCAGGGACCAGCCCCAGAAGATGACCTTGTGGCCTCCCTCAGCCCCAGGGAACAGCCCTGGGACCCCTAGCTCAGCCCATGTCCTTCTCACTTGAAGGCTAAGCCTGATGCCAAGATGCTGAGTCCTCTTCACTTTAAGAAGCCCTGGGGCTGGGTGGTCCTTCTGTTGCTGCTGGTTCTGCTGGAGGCAGGACCCCAGCAGGGTTTTTCTGTCTTCTTTGCTGTGACCAAGCTCCTGCCTTGTATCTCCCATCTGGCCGCTCCCAGGCTCCCGGCCCCGTCCTCGTGAAGAGTGCTCAAGCCTTCCTGGAGGGCTGGGAGCCTCTTCCTGAGCCCCTGGCCACGGGAGCCCATGAGAGTCAGGGGGCAGTGAGGGAAGGATGGGTGTGTTGGGGAGCTGTCTGGCTGCAGGGGTGTGGGTGTGAGAGACTGGCTAGGAGGCTCTTGAGTCGGTTGAGATAGGGGCCTGGACTGGAGACAGACCAGTAGGAATGGATGGGGCAAGTGACTCTGAAGGATGGTTTAAGGCTATCCTCTCTTGTGGGAAGTGCCTTTCAGCTAGCGCAGCCAGGTGCAGAGATTCCCAAGCCACAGTGCCTGTGAATGAGATGAAGTGCTGTCTGCCCCTGTCGAAGGTTCCCAGAGCAGGACAGTGAGGATAGCTTCCCGGAAGAGGTGCCACTGAGCTAGCTTTTGAAGTTGGGATTGGTAGAAAATGTGGGGAGGTGGCCCAGGCAGCAGTGTCTTGGGCTGAGGGCATGTCACCTCCTGGATGCGGCTTGGTGGACAACAAACTTCCCCTCTCCCAGGCTTTATGCCCACCTGGGACGCCCCTCTCTGTGGCTCTTGGTCAGGAAGTGAGGCTGTTGCATGGTGTGTCTGAGGCTTTGATGATGTCCGGGAGATCTGAGTCCTCGCAGAGGGAACGGATGGAGGGAAGGGTTTCCTTTGTGTTCCCCGGTCTGCATTTTCTTTGTCTTTCCCTCTCTTCCTGAGTCTCTTCCCACTCTCCTTTCGTGTTTCACTCTTCCTGTTTGCTCCTTGGCCCCAGCTTCCTCCTTCTCCCCGCCTCTTCTGAGCCCTCTGTCTCGTTTCTTTTCCTTTTTGTCTGGAGAACAAAGGCAGTCCATGCTGCCAAGGGGAATGAGTTCAAAGAAACTGCAATTTTAGATTTCCTGAGAACTGGAGAATGTGTGCACGCACGTGTGAGCGTGTGCGAGTTGTGTACACTCTCGAGGGCGCACACATGCACGCACACACAGCAGCAGAGGTGATGGCGGGCCCCCGAACGCCCAGGGCCCCCTAGGATACAGAACATGTGTAGAGGAAGACCCATGGGGCTTGCGGTCCTGACCATTCTGGGGAGGTGGGGAGGGGAGGGGGCGTGGTTTAGAGTATTACCCTTGCTTCTGCTGCTTCTCTCCTGCTGGCGCAGGGGATGCCCTGGTGGGAGGGATTGTATGCTTCGTGGCTGATTTTACTGCCAGCTCAGGGGTGGGGGCCACCAGATGCCACTCCATCCACCCATCCAGGCTGCAGGGTATATATGGCTTTTACTCTGAGATGTACCCGGGGTACTCTCCTGTACCCCCAAATCCACTGGAAGGAAAAATTTCGTGTTTTGCAATCAGGAAAATAAAGCCAGTGGTCCCCCATCCCCCATACCTCCCCCAAGGCCTTAATTTAAAACACTGTTTTTCCTGGGAAGTGTAATTAGAGCAACATGTTGTTCCTAACGAGCTGGGTGGGGCAGGCAGACAATGGAGCCCTCCCAGCCTGCCTGGCTGCCCCCTGCCTGGAGCTCCCGGAGGAACCAGGATGTGACTGCAGAGTCTTCTGTCCCCTGCTGGGTGAGGTGAGGGTCCATAGGCTACTGGTGACTGGGCTGACCCAGGAGGCTTGCCACCACTTCCCTTGCCCTGGGAGCGACTCCTGTCTAATGTGGTGGCCCCTAGATGGGGCTAGGGGAGCCCCTTTCATGGCTCAGGGCCTTGGTTCTTTGTGCTAAACTGGCCAGCGGGACAGACAGACTGAAGTGGGCTTAGGGATGGCTTCAGCTCTGGTAGGGGAGAGAGCTTCACTTGTTCCTGGGGTCCTCTTAGTCTGGGCTGGCTTGATCAACACCTTGCACACCTGTAGAACCCATCCCTGCAGCCGCCCCTGGTTGTCCCTGCATTTGAGGGGAGCAAGTCGGGAGCTGGTCCAATGTGGCTTCCTCTAGTTAGGCTTATCAGAGTCCCCCATCAGCCATAGGACGGTGAATCAGGATGTTCTGGTGGCACTTTCAGTCCACACCCCGTCTGCCCAGCAGTGCTGAGAGGCTTCCCAGTTGCAATGAGGGTCACAGCACCTCACTGAGAATTACTGTCCTGGAGATGGGGGTGCTGTACCCCTCAAGTGGACTGGACCAGAAAAAAAGTTGAAAACCAGGCTCAAGAGCTGGCAGAGGCCTCAGGACTCCTGCCTGTGAGTTGATCAGAGACCCCTTAGGACCCTGGGAATGGGCTATTTGGGGAAAGGGTCACGTAGATGGGGTTAAGAGAGTCAGAGTCAGGTTATAAGGCGTTTCTGGAGCGTCTTGGAGAGTTGTTCTAGAGATCTTGAATTAGGCCCTAAAAATGGGTTAGATTCAGGTGGCAGTAAAGAAAATTGACCCAGAGGGAGTAATGAGCAGGCCTGGGGAGGACCCAGGGTCAGGCTGGAGCAGCCACGGGTGCTAGGAAGGAGGAGAGTGTGTGCTGGATTCATTCCTTTATCTTCCCATCCACCCACTCTTCTGTCTTCACCCTCCCTCTTCCCCTTCAGTTATCCATTCATAATCATTTATTTATTGGACGGGGGAATTCAGCTATGGTCCCTGTGTACAGAATTGCTGGTTTAACCAAGGACACAATCAAATGAACACGTGGAGATGGCACGGGGTGATGGATTGATGTGTCTTTCTGTGAGAATAAGTGTAAGTTGCTATGGGAGCTACGGGGGTACTTAAGCTTGGGGCACCAGGGAATATTTAAGTAGACACCTGCAGTCCGAATAGGAAGTACAGAAGGAGTTGGGGTAGAAGTGCATTTCAGACAGAGGGACCACTGAGCTCCAAGCCTCAAAGCTAAAAGAGCATGGTGTCTCCTGCAACCTGCTAGCATTCAGAAGGGCAGGGGTTGCGTGTATCCCAGGAGGTGGTTCATCACTACTTGGGGTCATCAAGGGGAAATTTATCCGAGGAGAAACATGCCCAGAGAAGGCAGCAGGAGCTGGAAGATTAGGGGTCTTGTGGAGGCTACTTTGAAAGAGTCTGCACTTCATCCTGAGCCGGTGGGAAGACATTGGAGGACTTGAAGCAAAGAGTGACGTTATTAGAAAGCCTGCCCTGGCTGCAGATTGCAGCGCGCGTGGGCTTTCGGGAGAGGGTGTCAGAACCGAGTGAAAGGGGGTGCTGGGGAGTCCAGGTGAGAGAGGGTGGTGGCTTGCACTGAGCCAAGGAGATGGGTGGGCAGGCGTGAGAGATGTTCAGGAGACAGGCTCACCAGTGTTTGGTGATCAGTCAGGCAGGGCGATGAGGGGCAGGAGGAGCCAAGGATGGCATGGGGGCTTTTGGCTTGGTTGTCTAGGTGGATGGTGGGGTCAGACTTGAAGTGTGCAGGTTCTGAGGGGGAAGATAAAGAATCCAGTTTTGGACAAGTTCAGTGTGAGAGGCCAGTAGGACACATGAATGAACTAAGCAGTAAGATATTGGGGCTTAGCAGAGATGTTTGGGAGCAGAAAGTCCAGGAGAGGGCTAAGGAGCAGATCAGGGCTTGGTGGAGGAAGATGGGGAGGCTGCGGAGGAGGCTCAGCAAACAGGGTGGGGGCCAGCAGTGTGGATCCAGAGAGACAGTTTGGGAAGAAGGCGAGGTCAGCTGGCCAGTTGCTGCTGAGGGGGCGAGAGAGAGAAGAGTCCATGAGTGTCCTTCGGGTAGGGGACTTTGGAGACAAATTTCTGGGGAGGGGTGCTGAGGGCAGAAGTAGGGTGCACTGGGCAGCTGGTGGTGTGGACATGAAGGAGGAGACAGGATTAGAGAGAGGAGAGGAGGGAACCTGCAGAGGGGTCACAGAGAGGAGGGCACGGGTGGATTTGGGAGATGGGGATGTCTTTAAATTGGGAAGGAGAAGATCCAGGAGACAGTGTGAAAAATTGGGGAGGAGCATTTGGATGCATGGTCATAGGGGGAGCCACAGAGGCAGGCAACCCTGGGAGGTGGCAGGAAATGGCAGGGAAGAAGCATGTCCTGGGACCCCTGGGGACAGCACGGTGGACAGAGATGGCCTTGGGATGCATGCGGTGACCTCGTGCTGAGGAAGCTGCCTGGACATACCTCTAACCACTGTCTCTGCCTGTCTCTTCCTTCTGCCTCCGCTGGGCCCGATGCTCCGCAGCTGTGTGCTCCTGCCTTCTTCCTCCAGGGCCTTCTCCAAACGGTACTGGAGCTTAACCTTCTCTAGGTTCTTGTTCCCCTGCCCTCAGCAAGCAGGCTCCTGAAGATGGGGAGCCTGGTCCCCAGCCTTTAGAGAGGAATGTCATCACCGTGGAGGTTGAGGGAGCCCCGAGGGAGAGACAGGCCGAGGAAACGAGGGATAAAGTGGATACTGCCCAGCGTTTGGGGGCCTAGAGAGGAAATACTCTGGGAGGAATGTGTTCGTGAGTTTTCCCTAGTGATTTTAAGAGAACGAGTATATGAGAAAATTGGTCTTTCTGCCACTCCACTCAGGGGATCCTGGGGCTGTTCCCTCCCTGGTGGTTTTTTCTTTTGGCCCCTCTTTGACTTAGGTTTTTGGCTCTGGGTCCATAGTGTGTTGGGCATTAGCTGTAAGGGGCCATGAACAGGCCACAAGCAGGCCTTCAAGTGCAACCCTGTCTTTAAATAGGATACCCTCCTGTGCTGCCACCTGCAGCTGGTTGCCTTGGAGTGCCCAGGGAGGACATCAAACTGGGGGTCCCCATAGCAGCCTGTAGAAGCTGTTCAGGCCCTGCCTCTATCCTCCAAGGGCACCTTTCATGTGGACTGTGCCATGCATAGCAGCCCCTGGAACTGTGCACTGCAGCAGCCCTGTCCATCACTCCTCCCTATCAGCCAGTCAGCAAGGCAGGTGCTTCCTGCATCATGTCACCTGCATTGTGGATCAGGAGGAAAATGACAAGATTTTTGCTTTATGCCCTGGTGACTTAGAGACAGTAATAAAGCCAGTGTTGCCCTGAAAGATGCTTCTGATGGCTCAGCTCTCTTGAAGTCACCCTGGGGAGATCAACACCAACACCAATGGCAGAAACAATGGTACTAAGCACAATTCTAGTAATAGTTACAGTCACAGCCATTGACTAAGCGCCTCCTGTGTGCCAGGCGCTAGTCAGATTTGTTCTCTCATTTAATTCTCAGAGCAGCTTATCTCAGATCTTCATCTGAGAATACTGTCACTGGGGTTAAGTAATCTGCCCAAGGTCAAACGGCGAGGAGGTGGCAGAGTTGGAACTAGAGATGAGGTCTGATTCTAGGACTAAGCTTCCAGCTGCTGTAGGTCCGGGAAAACATGGTGTCATCAGGGTGTCACTGGGCAGGAGTGTGGCTTGGGTTGGCTGTGAAGTGAGTCATGGAGGTGGGGGAAGCTGATGTCTTTCTCTGCTGATATCTTTCTCTGCTTTGACTGCTCCCACCATCAATGGCAGAGCGTCTGTGTATGGATGTACCATCCTTGTGGAAGGAACCCAACGCAAGTTGCTTGGAGAATGAATCCAATGATTTCATTGTTTAATAAATGAGATTACATGAGGCAAGCTCTGTAAAGTGTCCATCACAGTCCTTTTAATTATAGTTAACATTTCCTGCATGTCAGGCCCTCCACGTATGGATGTGCAGGTTGGGCACTGCACAAGGACACTGTGTGTCTAAGGGGGTGCAATTTCTAGCACAGGACACCATATACTTGTATTTATTATAACAATTTCCCAATAGGTGGCAGTAAAGTGTCTTGTTCAAATAAACTCAGAAAATATGATGATTTTCTGACATGGAAGTAAAGAGTCTTAAGCACATCTTTCTCCAATCGTCACAAAAGCACCACATGGGCTAATAGTCCTGTTGAAGGTTTACATGAACCAGGCACTCCTCCAAATGTTATACAGGTATTAACTTCTTCAACCCTCACCCTGACCTTTACAGGTTGACAACTTTTGCTAACCATTTTATAGATGAAAACATTAAGCCATAGAGAGGTGAAATAATTTATTTAACATCATACGTAGTGGAGGTAGGACTCACACCTGTGTTCCTAACTGTTGTTATTGGCGGTTAACTATCTAAGGCAGTACCTGCCTCCCTTGCCCCATCTTGCTTCCTCATGTAGTTCTTTGTGATCATTGAGGATTTTTGCCCAACTCTTTCTGGCAAACCCTTAGTAGGCCAGAATTTACACACACGTGCTCGTCTCTGTAGTGGAGAGAGACCCTCCCCAGCAGTGTGCTTTGGTTCTCTGGGGATGACGGGCCCTTATAGCCCCTTCTCCCATTGGGCGGTTGCTGTTTTTCTGGCTCACAGTGCAAGTGTTCTGTCCTCACAGGGGACAGGTGTGAGAGGTGGGGTTTGGGGCTGGAAGATGTCTGGGGGTGGGGATGGGGGTGGGGGTGAAATACCAGGGCAGATGATAACCTGGAAGGGTCTGAGCCAGGAGGCAGGAGAACCAGGCTGGGGGGCAGGCACGTGGTCCTCTCTGGGACTGAGAGGGGATGAAGTGGGACTGCCAGGATGGAGTGGGCAGCGTGTGCACGCATGTGCCGTGTGCATGTCAGGGAGGGGCTGACCCGGAGCAGCTCAGGGGGCAGCAGAGCCTGTGTTATGGGAGGAGGGATTCATTTGAAACAGGGTGACCTGAACCCTGGGTGAAGGTGCTGGAATTGTGATCCTGGAGAAGATGGTGCCTGGCCAAAACTGACTTAGCTTTCTCATTTCTGCCTCCCTGTTTGTCCACTTTTGTCTTTGCGTCTCTGTTTCTCCCTGCACTTTGCATTTCCTTCTGTCCTATCTGTCCTTCTCTCTTGTCTCTTTGCCTTGGTCTTCTTCCCACCGTTGCCTCCATTTCACCTGCTGTCCACTGCAGTCTGAGGACACAGACCTGCCCTACCCACCACCCCAGAGGGAGGCCAACATCTACATGGTTCCTCAGAACATCAAGCCAGCGCTCCAGCGTACCGCCATCGAGGTGAGCCGGCTGGGCCTGGGCGTGGGGGCTGGGAGCAGAATGCCCTTCCCCTTCCTGCCCCAGCCTTTCCTGGGGCCTGGGGCCTTCCAAGCCACTCTCCTCATTCTGTGTGCCCAGGTCCTGGCATGGGGCCTGCGGAACATGAAGAGTTACCAGCTGGCCAGCATCTCCTCCCCAAGCCTTGTGGTAGAGTGTGGGGGCCAGACGGTGCAGTCCTGTGTCATCAGGAACCTCCGGAAGAACCCCAACTTTGACATCTGTACCCTCTTCATGGAAGTGGTGAGCCCCACCTCCCTACTGTCCTTTTCCAGAATCCTGGGGCTAGAAGTTCTACATGGCCCCGAGCAGCCTGGGACTTGTGCTCCAATTCCCTGCGTGGTCCAGGGTAGGACCCCTCCCCTTCCTGTGAACATGGGGAGAAATGCTCATACCCTCCTCACTGGAAGGGTTCAGGCCTCTGAGTAGGACAAATGGGGCTAGACTCTGCCTCCTACCCAGATCCTGGATCAGCAAAAGTCCCAAGGAGCCATCCCCTGGCTGTTTTCCCTCTGGGACAGGTTTCAGTCCCCTGGAGCACCCTCAGGGACCTGCTAGGGCTTGGCTTTCCAGGATTCCTCCAAACCTTTTCTGACCATGTCCTACCCCAGCCTGGGCCCCCTAAAAGGAGCTCACCCCCATAGCCCTCAGGCCCCCCAGGCCTCTCCAGCTTCCTGGGATGCCTAGACCTAGTGGCCAGAGTAAGGCAGGTCTGAGGAAAAGAAAATGGTTTGCAAGATGAAAGCGCTGTAGAAATTCCAGGCCCAGTGGCTGTCAACAGAAGCCTCCTCTTGGCTGAGCCAAAGCTGCCCCGAAGGAGAGCATATAAATTATTTCAAGTTGTGTTCAAAGTGCTTTTTGGGTGTGCGGGGAGAAGAATCTGGGTCTGTAAGCCAACTCTTGAGTATCCACTTGGGGGGGACTGTCTGCAAGAAATGTTGAGTCCCGGGCCAACTCCCCTCGCCCGCTCCCCAGTCAGTGAGGGAACGCAGCCTTGTTTTCACTTCAGGCTGAACGGGATGTATTTGGAAGGTAAAGCTGTGGGGGGAAAGCCAGCCTCTGCATGCAGCATTCAAAGGGCTGACAGAAAAGGTGGGTGGCTTCGCTCTACTGCCCAGCTCTGGGCCAGCCACCATTTTGGATTTCTGGCTGTGGGGATTATCTGTGGTTTATAGTCATTTTTTGCTCTTTGGGCTTGACCTGGAGACTTCCTAGAGAGGCATTCGGGCCAGTGCGTTCTTCCTCCTCCACCCAGATGCTGCCCAGGGAGGAGCTCTACTGCCCCCCCATCACCATCAAGGTCATCGATAACCGCCAGTTTGGCCGCCGGCCTGTGGTGGGCCAGTGTACCATCCGCTCCCTGGAGAGCTTCCTGTGTGACCCCTACTCGGCGGAGAGTCCATCCCCACAGGGTGGCCCAGGTAGGGGAAGGGGAGACAATGGGCAGCTCAGGGAACGGGGGGCCTCAGGGCCAAGCTACCCTTCCTAGTTGAGATGCATCCTGAAGTCCTTCTCATATGGAGACCTGAATGAGAAGCGACTTCCACTCTGCTAGACCACAGGGCGGGGACCTCGCCTTCCTTAGGGCAGATCCTAGCTCTGGGTGGGGGGGCACCAGGAGCAGGTAACTGATACCCGTGGGAGCTGAGGGGCAAGGGCTCAAAGTGGGCCCGGGGGAGGGAGACAGAGGGCAGGGAGACAATGATGCAGGGAGGGAGGAGAGAAATGTGAGGAGAGGAAGACAGAAGTGGGAGACAGGGCATGCGAAGGAGGATGGGAGAGATGGAGATGAGACAGGGACTTATTGGGAGGGAGGAAGAGAGAGGTACTGACTGAGAGATGTGGAGAGACTGCAGGGTCTTGTCTCGGTCCCTTGGCTGAGCGCTGGGGCTGGTGAGGGGCGAGTCTTTTGAGAGAGCCCCTCTCAGGCCTGGATGGCTCCCTCCCCTGCAGACGATGTGAGCCTACTCAGTCCTGGGGAAGACGTGCTCATCGACATTGACGACAAGGAGCCCCTCATCCCCATCCAGGTAGGATGGACATCTTCCAGGGAGGCCTGGGTCACCCTTCCCCTCCATTCCTCATCTCTTCCCACCCCTTCTCTCCAACCCTTCATTATCACACGGCCTCTATACACATCCCCTTCTGGGCTTCAGCGGCTGGACACTGTCCAGTAGAGAGACCCAGATGCCAGCTGTCAGTCTGGCTGAGCGGGGTGGGGTGCGCTCATCTGCGCAAGACTCAATCCCTTTTCTTGGAAGCATATGTGAAAAATAGCCCCTCTACCCTGGGGGCCATGGCGAGGGCTTTCTCCTGGAGGTCACGAGAAAATCAGGGTGGGGAGCAAATGAGAGAAGGACAACAGGGGAGGGAGTGAGTGGGCCATCTCTGGCATCCTCCAGCCCCATCTCCCTACCTTGGACAGGCCCCTTCTTAGGGGGAAGGTTGTTCTGTGGGCTTGTGCTTGGCGGCTTCTTGGAGACAGCTTAGAAAGAGGAGGCTGTGTCCAAGCCAAGAGTCCATCTCACCCCATTCCTCTATCTGCAGGGAAAAGGAGGAAAGAGGCAGGAAGGGGCATTATTCTAAGGTCTCCAGCCCTGGGGGAGGTAGGAGTCATCCCTTTGCTACATACTCAGCAACCAAGGGCCAGCCAGTGATGCAAATGCCAGTGCCACAGAGCATGGCAGGAGGTCTGTGGCATCTTGTGCTGAGAGGCAGCACTGCCCCCACTGTGGGCCATGGAGTGGCTCTAGATTCTGTAGGGCTGAGCCCATCTGGTCCTTCCCACAGCAGACGTGGAGAAAGGTCTCACTGTGAGCACCAGCCTTGAACTCACCATCTGTTCCAGGTTGTCACCCTCCTCTCTGGGCTTTGCAAGATGCTGGTCACACCCCTGGCACCCTGGGGCTCCCAGAACTTCCGAGCCACCCAGAGGCAGAGCCTCCAGGCCTGTGTGGACAACACCTGTGTCCTCGGGCCTTGCTGCATCTGTAGTTTCACTGATGCTAAAAGTCCTCAGAAGCCCTGAGTTCCATCTCTGCAGCCTCCGTGGCTCTCCAGGGCACTGCCCTGCCAGCCTTTCTGCTGGGAAGACCTCCTGCCCCCTGTCCCTTGGCCAACTCTTGGTCATTCTTTAAGATTTAACTTAGGCATGGTCACTTCTCTGGGGGAGTCTTTCCTGGTTCCTCCTCTTCTGTGAGACTTGCCTATTTTGGGTCACTGTGCTGCCCTAGGGCCTGCACGTCTCTGTCAATGTTAGCACATTCCCCAGGCTGAGCTCTGGGGAGCAACTGCGGCTCCTTCCTCTTTGTATTCTCAGTGCTCAGCACAAGGCCTCGCTTAGCGGAGGTGTTAATGAAAGTCTGTCTGTCTGGATAAGTGGGTAGATGGGCGCATGGGTTGATGGATGGATGGATGGATTTTCTGGCTACTGTCTGTATGGATCTGAGGAGGAATCACTCTCTTGGCTGGGGAAACCCAAATGGAAATTTCAGATGTCCCTATGTGAAATTTAACTAAACTCGGTGCTAGTGCCTCTGGCCTGCTTGGGTGTTTATAGCTGAATTAGGCAGATAATTTGCCCCAAACTCTGGCTGCCTGCTCCTGGCTCCCGTTTCCCGGCTGCTCCATAGGCCTGTCTGAGATTGTGCAGGGAAGTGCAGGGCCTGCCCAGCAGGATTTCCGTTCTGTGTGTGCTGCCCTCAAAATGTCTGCACACTCAGATGGGGAGGGACTATTTTAGGTCCTGCTGGCCACAAGCACAGCCAGAGGCAGACGATGAGGAGGCCCAGCCTGGCCATCCTCCCGGCGTTGACATGAGGGAACTGGGGCTGGGGTCTGAGCCAGAGCCAGGCCTGTGCTGTTTGTGGGAGCACACGGCCACTCTGGCTAGAGCTGCCGGCCAGACCAGCAGCACTGGTTGGAGCTGGGATGGGGCTCCTGGAGGTGTGCCCACCTGGGGAGGGGCTGGGCCTCCCCTGGCCTGGGATGGGAGAGGAGGAGGAAATGACACTGCCTTGCTCTGATGGGGGAGGCTTGGACCTTGCCCTCATGGAGCTCCCTGTCTGATGAAGGAGACAAAACTCTGTTCTCAAAAGCCTCAAACCCAGCAGGGAGACCAGTTCTGGTCTCCAGGGAGCCCTTGCCCTCTGGGGAAGCCCCTTGTCTGGTATCTGACTTTGTTCCTGTTTTTCTCTGAGATCTATTGCTCTGATTGGGCTGATCCAGGAAATCCTTCACTTGCTCGCCTCTCCTCCCTGTCCCTGGCACTCTGGAGGATAGGCGCTCCAAGGCCAACCCAGGAGGCAGCTGATCCTGGGTGCAGTTCCAGTGGTTTGCTAGATAACTATGGCTGGGCTCTCTTCCTCTCCCTCCTCCTCCAATGCAGATAGTGTGAAAGCCCCTGGCCTCTGGGGACAGGAGGGACGAGAGGTCTGGCAGAATTTGGATTTTGGCTGGCTCCTGTCTGCCCCACCGGTGTTTCTCAGCAGCCTGTTCCGTCCTCACAGTTGATGCAGCCCTGCCTGGTGCTGGATGTGTTCACCGTGTCCTGGCTGTGGTCCTAGGACCCCTCCTAGCTCAAACCTGCTCTTGCCAGAGTTACCTTTCCATCTTGGTCCCTTCCTGTCTCTTTCCTCAGTGACACCTTCTCTCTGCTCCCGAAGCCTTCTTACCAGCATCTGCCCAGGTCCTGGGATGAGCTGGCCACACATTTAGAACATGTCACTGGAGACCCTTGCTTGATGTTCAGGCCATGGGCTGGCACACTCACCACGGAGCATTTCTCAGGTTTCTAGAAGTGTTTTGGTTTGTGTCAAGAGTGGCCAGTTCTGGAGGTGACTCAAAACGTGTATAAGGCAGGTCTGTGCTCAACCTCCCAGGGCTTGTAGATCAGTGTCTGTCTCTAGGAGTAAGCGGGGGCCCCTGCTTGGGTGGTGCTTGGCCTCTTTAAACTCTCCATGGCAATGAGGATTGGGATGAGAAATACTCAGACGTATTAACTCCACCACTTGTTCTTGGTCAGTGCAACCATCCTATGTGTAGACTTTAGCCTGGCAGACTAGGGGTGGGGGTGGTGTGTGCACATGAGTGTGCATGAGAGGTGGGGGGATAGGAGCAGGTGTGTGCACGAGCTCCCATGGGTGCTGGCCAGAGGAGTGTCTAGGCTTGGTGGTGGCAGTGCGGGAATTGTGGCCTTGACTTTGAACTTTCTGAGGGCAGGCCTGGGTGTGTCATCAAATAGGGAGAGCAGAAGTATCCTCTTCCATCTAGTTCTCTGCTTTAGAAAACGATGTTTCATTGTTTTCAGATGATAAAATGATATGTGTTCTTTATATAGCATTTGGAAAATATAGAAAAATACTGAAACCCACCCAAACACAATCTGAATGCACAGCTCCCAACATTTCATTCTCATTCTTTCCTCTTCCTTCTGGATTTCTCTTTCTGTCTCTGATTCTGTCTCTGACTTCATTTCTACCTTTAAAATAAAATTAAGTTCTTCGTTCACTAGTTTTTATTTTATTTTATTTTATTTTTTATTAAGGCAGTTCTTGGTGTTGTAACTATGATTAGGGGAAGAAAAAAGAGTGTTCAGGAACACACAGAGAGCCTGCCACCCCCTGTCCCTTTTCTATAGAGAGTCTTGAAGCTCCAAATAGAGGCTGTGCCCCCAGAAATCGCACCTTTGAGGCACTGAGATGCCCCCAGAGCCAGCTGGGTATGGCAAGGGTGGCTGTTGCTGAGCATTCTGAGAGCGCTCTTGGGTAGAGGGGCTCCTCTTTAAGTCTTCAGAGAAGGAGAATTTCGGGAGGTGGGAATATGTGTGTGCTAAAGAATTAGAGAAATAACTTTTAGGAAGTTCCAGCTCTGGTCAAAAAGAGACAAGGGAAGAGGGGATGTCCAGAAGATCTCAAATAAGTGACGCCAAAGTGAGGAGATGCTTCATTAACAAGGAGACCAAGCTCTTGGAGTCTCCTGGCCCTGCAGGTTCAGCATAGGTTCAGCATCCAGGGAAGATTCTCCGGGGAGGGGCCTCTGAGGCGGGTGGGTGAACAGGGGAGGACAGGGAGGCTTTCCTGGCAGGCAAAAGGGCTCAGACAAAGGCTTGGAAGTGAGACTCTGTATGTTGTATGTGACAAAGAGGTACATGTGTGTATGTATGAGTGTGTGTGGTAGAGGTGTGTGTGTGGTAGGTGGTGTGGTGTGTGCATGTGGGGTGGGGTGATGTGTGTGGTGGGGGTGGGTGTGTGTGGTGGGGTGTATGTGGTGGGGTGATGTGTGTGGTGGGGTGGTGTGTGGTGTGTGGTGGGGGTGAGTTGGTGTGTGAGGTTTGGGTGGTGGTGGAGATTAGGGATGGTATTATTGGTGGAGGTGGGTATGTGTGTGTGGTGGTGTGGGTACAGGGTGGTGTATGTATGTGAGTGAGAATTAGAGGTGTGTGTGTGGTAAAAGGTGGTGTGTGTGTGTGTAGTAGAGGGGGTGTGTGTACATGTGGGGTAGAGGTGATATTGTGTAGTAGAGGTGGTGTGTGTGTATGGTAGAGGTGTGTGTGGTACAGGTGGTGTGTGTGTGGTAGAGGTGAGTGTGTGTGTGTGGTAGAGGTGGTGTGTGGTATTGTGGTAGGGGTGTGTGGTACAGGTGGTGTGTGTGTGTGGTAGAGGTGGGGTGTGTGTGTGTATGGTAGAAGTGGGGTGTGTGTAGTAGAGATGGAGTGTGTGTGTTTGTGTGGGGTAGAAGTGTGTGTGTGTGGTAGAGGTGGTGGGTGTTTGTGGTAGGGGTGGTGTGTGGTAGAGTAGAGGTGGTGTGTGTGGTAGAGGTGGGATGTGTGTGTGTGCGTGGTAGAGATGTGTGTGGCAGAGGTGGGTGTGTATGTGGAGTAGAGGTGGTGGGTGTGTGTCCGTGTGTGTGTTTTGTGTGTGTGGTGAGCGTGGGGTGCCAGCAGGAGACAGGCCTGGCCGGCTAGTGTGCAGGAGGCCTCTGGAGACTGTTTCCTCACTCTGTGGGGTGGGTGCTGGGGCTGGCCGGCTCCCAGGCTCCCAGGCTCCCGAGGCCTCCCAGGCTCGGAGCTGGGGCCTGGGCTGCTATTTGAGCCTGCTGCTCTGGTTATAGTCTCTGGGATGCCGTGAAGGTGGGAACGTGCTCCCAGAACCAGAGTGGCAAATTATGCCTGAGTCCCAAAGGGGAACGTGTAATTTCTGAAGCTGGACCAGATCTTTGGAACACTATGTTTAGCTTTATTTTGCTCTGGTGAACTGCCGGTTTCCCTCTCACCTTTCTAAAAAAGAACTGCATTAAAAATAACAGTAAGGCTTCTGTGGGGTTCAGGATGCGAATGGGAGGGGCATAGCTGCTGCCTGGCGAGGCCCGTCTCTGGCCAGCTGGGGGTGGCACGTGGAGTTCACCCAGTCTATTCCAGGGGTCACACGACATGTGGCTAGCACCCCAGGGCCATCCAGCAGCCCTGGCTAGGTGCCCAGGGCTGATTCTGCTTCTGGCTCTGAACAACCCTGAGTGGCCCCTCAGTGATGTGTCTTTTCACAGAGCAGGGAGGGATCCCAGTTCCCAAACACCCCTCCTGGGCCCAGCAGGGCTTCACCTTCCATGGGTTTCTGTGGGCATCGGGGGAGTGTCTCCCAGAATCTTCGTGCTGAGGAAGGCAGGGCAGCCTGGGGTTTGGCCCTTTGGAGTCCTCCCAGAGTCCCCAGCTCGAGGCTTAGAGGATGAGGAGCTAGCCCCGGCAGCTCTGGGTCCCAGCTGGCTGCTCCCCAGCACCTACCCTCCTGACCCCTTTGCTCTTTCTCGAAGGCGCTGTGCTTCTTTCTTCCGCTCCACCTTTGCGCTTGCGATTCCCTCTGCCTAGCATGCATCTTCTCAGCTTGCCCACTTGCTAGCCTGGTACTCATCCACCCAGAGCCCCATTCCCTTCTCCTAGAGTATCGCAGTGGCCTCTGACCATGTCTCCCTGCCTTCAGCCCTGAGCCCCGAGGCCCTCCTTAGGCTGCAGCGCAGGGATTTCTTAAGGTGAACATTATGAAATATTGATTCACAGTACTGGGAGATTGCAGGCAAGGAGCTGATGCTCAGAAAAAGATGCAGAAAGTGATTTGTAGCATGGAGTGGAGGTTGGACTGTAAGACTCCTAAAGTCCCCACTGATGTCAGGCTTTGGAGAAGACATATGATGCCCTGGTTCTTGTCCTGGAGGAGGGAACACTGAGTAACCTGCTGTAGCTTAGGAACCATGCCCTGCAGTGTTAGTGTGGCTCAGTGGTTAGGATGCTGGGGAGTTGGAGTGTCCCTGAAGTAGGCAGATTTTGGAGAGGGAGGGAGGACATGTGAGAGAGTGGGCAGGAGTCAGGCATTGGCTGAGCTCCTTCCACGTGCCTTGCCTTGTGCTGGACGTGCCCAGCCTTCATCTCATTCGTACTCACTGTCGCCTTGTGAGGTGGGCTTTGGACCCATTCTCCAGATAGGACGCTGATTCAGAGAGGTCAAGGGGCTTGTCCAAAGTCACACATCTGGTGAGGTGTTGGAGCCAGGCTTGTCCAACTCCAAAGCACATGTTCTCCCTGGAGGAAGAGCAGAGGGTGCCTGGTCAGAGAGCACTACCTCCTGGGGACTGTCAAGCCTTCCCTAAAGTGGATTCTCTAATCCCGTTGCTAACCAGCATGTTTCATTTGTAGCTTGCAGACGGTCTGTCGAGCTTGGCCCCTACTAACACGGCTTCTCCTCCATCCAGTCCTCATGTATGTATTGTTTACTTATTTGTGGGCTCCTTGTGTTCCCTTGTGGGGGTGGGGGCAGGGGGTTAGGAGGGAAACGGGAGGGAAGAGTGGGAGGGAAGAAAGGAGGTATTTCCTGAACCCTAGCAGGAAAGTCACCTATCTTTGCCTCACTGTAAAGGAGGAGTGAGAGAAAGCTATGGAGTAGATGCTCAGAAATGGACACCCCTAGGTTACTTCCTGGGATTTACCTTATTTACCTGTGTGAGGACTGGGGGCTTAGGTGGGGCTGCATGGGCCAGTGGAGGCAGGGAAACCTCTCGATTAGACTCTGACTTCTGGAGTGTGGGACCCCAGAAGCCTCTTCTGGGCGCGGGACCTCAGACGGCAGGCTGACTTTCTGTGCTCCTCCCTGATGTGTGAAGGGGGCGTGTGACCGAGGAAACCTGGCTGGCCCCCTTGGGTGCTAAGAGGTCTGCTTGGGCCAACAGTCTGCTCCTGCAGTTTCTGGCAGGGCTCCTTTCTGCTTGCCTGAGTAGATTCCCTAGGTGTCATCTTTCTGGGCTGTGGGTCCCTCTAGGAAGATGACTTTGGTGTCTGGCCTTCAGCATGTGCGCCTGACCTGTGGAGGGTGGCGTAAGAGACAGAACTTGCCAAAGGCAGTGAGTTACATTCTACTTATGGTGTCAAGAGGAGGCACTGCTGTACTGGGGGTCTCATGAACTTCTAGAAGGAGGCTATCGATATAGATATGTATTTTTTCTGATTTATCTTTTTTTAAATAAAATATGGAAAACACAAAAAGTGTCAAGCAGGAAGTTAAAACCACTTTTATTCCTACCAGTTAATGATAGGCACTGTTAGGATTTTGATGTGCCTTCATTTTTTAGATGTCTTTTAAGCTCACATGAATACTTTTTAAAAACAAAATTGGGATCATAGTTTTTTTATAATTTGGATTTTTTAAATTTAAAAGTATATATGAATATTTTTCCATATTTGTGTGTATATATTATATGTTATATAATGTATATTATATAATATATAATGCATATAATATATAATGTATATAATATATACTATATATTATATATATGTATTTTTTGAGGCAGAGTGTTCCTTTGTTGCCCAGGCTAGAATGCAGTGGCGTGATCTTGGCTCACTGCAACCTCCACCTGCCGGGTTCAAGCAATTCTCCTGCTTCAGCCTCCTGAGTAGCTGGGACTACAGGTGTGCACCACCATGCCTGGCTAATTTTTTGTATTTTTAGTAGAGACGGGGTTTTACCATGTTAGTCATCCTGTTCTCGAACTCCTGGCCTCATGATCTGCCCGCCTCGGCCTCCCAAAGTGCTGGGATTACAGGCATGAGCCACCACACCCAGCCTATTCTTGTATTCTTTAAAGATATGGCTGCATGTCATATGAACTTTTAACTACGTATCATTTGCCATTTAGTTCGTTTATTTCTCCTATTGTCTTCTTTTGTCCCTTAAAGGACTTATTTTAGTTTACTTTATATATGTCCATCCAGATGATTTCTTTCTGTTTTTTTGTTTTGTTTTGTTTTGTTACCCCCAGGTACACCTGTTCAGGCCATTTCTTGTTAAAGTGTATTCCCAGGCATTTTATGGTCTTTGGTGCTGTTCTAAATGGAATATCTGTTTTTCTTATGACTTTGTCAAACTATTGCTAGAATATAGGAAAATAATATTTTTGTATATTTACTTTGGAACTGACTCTTTTTAAAGCCCCATTTATTAGTTCCGACTATTGTTCTTTGATTCTGTTTGGTTTTCCAAGTAGGTAAGATCGTTTTCTTCAAATAATGATAAACATGTTAGTTTCTTTCTAATAATAATGGCTTATTCCTTTTTCCAAATACCATTTGATATTTGAGATGCTGCTGAGCAGACTTATTTAGTCATTCATTCTAATGAGAATGCCTCTGCCAGATTTCCATTAATTAGGATAATTATTGATGGTTTCAGACAGATATTTGATTTTGGCAAGGTTGTGTCCTTTATTGTTTGTTTGTTTGTTTATTTATTGTTTTTGAGATGGAGTCTCGCTCCATTGCCCAGGTTGGACTACAGTGGTATTGTCTTGGCTCACTGCAACCTCTACCTCCTGGGTTCAAGCAATTCTCTTGCCTTAGCCTCCTGAGTAGCTGGGATTTCAGGTGCCCACCACCGCGCTTTGTTAATTTTTGTATTTTTGTAGAGACAGGGTTTCACCATGTTGGCCAGGCTGATCTTGAACTCCTGACCTCAAGTGATCCACCCTCCCTGGCTTCCCAAAGTGCTGGGATTATAGGCGTGAGCCACCGTACCCAGCTGATTGTTAGTTTATTAATAGCTTAAAAATTAGGCATGAAAGTTTAATTCTCTCAAATGTCATTTGGCATTTATTAAGATGATGATTTTATTTTCCATTGTCTGTTAATATGGTGTATTATTGTGCTATATTCCTGGGGTAAACCCAAATCGGTCAATTGGTCATGGTATTGTAGTTTACTACAGTTGCAGCCACCTTATCCAATGCAGTCAAGACAGGTAGTTGATTGGCTAATTGAAAAAGTTGATTAAATAGGGGCTTATTAAAAGTCATACAAATGTACCACAAACAGGCCAGGTGTAGTGGCTCTTGCCTGTAATCCCAGCACTTTGGGAGGCCAAGGCGGGCGGATCTTGAGGTCAGGAGATCGACGCCATCCTGGCTAACACGGTGAAACCCCATCTCTACTAAAAATACAAAAAATTAGCCGGGCGTGGTGGTGGGCGCCTGTAGTCCCAGCTACTCGGGAGGCTGAGGCAGAAGAATGGCGTGAACCCAGGAGGCGGAGCTTGCAGTGAGCCGAGATTGCGCCACTGCACTCCAGCCTGGGCGACAGAGTGAGACTCCGTCTCAAAAAAAAAAAAAAAAAAAAAAAAAAAAAAAAAAAAAAAAAAAAAAAGTACCACAAACATTTTGTTTTTAACCATATCCATTTAACTTTATTTGTCAATCATTTGACATGTGCCATGCCCTCTTTTTGAATTTGGATGTGCTGACTTGTGTGTCATGTCATCCTTTTGGTATAAATCATATCCAAAATGCATTATCTAGGATTTTTAGTTTTAGGTTTATTAAAGTTTGGTGAGAACGTAATGATACTTGCAAAAAAAAAAAAAAAAAAAAAAATCTGAGTGTGGAGTCCTCTTAGAGTTTAAGATGCCCTTCCACCTTTTATGTTATCTCACTTGTACTTGATAGTCCTCACTTAAAAAAAAAATCAAAAGCAAGCCAGGTGTGGTGGCTCTCGCCTGTAATCCAGCACTTTGGGAGGCCGAGATAGGCAAATTGCTTGAGCCTTGGAGTTTGAGATCAGCCTGGGCAGCATAGTGAAACCCTGTCCCTACAGAAAATACAAAAATTGGCCAGGTGTGATGGCACATGCCTGTAGTCCCAGCTATTCAGGAGGCTGAGGTGGGAAGATTGCTTGAGCCCTGGAGGAGGAGGTTGTAGTGAGCCGTGATAGCATCACTGCACTCTAGCCTGGGTGACAAAGTGAGACCTTGTTGCAACAAACAACTCCACCAAAACACAAAAGCCTTAAATTAGTTTTCATGGATACAATGCCCTTCCTTTTTGTATCCAAATTCTATGTGTTTTTAAGTGTATACTTTGTTTATCCAATTACTCTATTAGTACAACTGCCATAAAGAGGTCTTGGAGGAAGCATAGTTGACTGATGGCAAACACCCAGCTCATCTTCTGGAGCTGCAGTGGGCATCCTAGAACAGCTGTGGACAGTCAGTGGTTCTGGACCTCAGGCAGATTGTTGCAGACAGGACAGACAGCAATTTGTTAATCCTGGCTAAGAAGAAGTTTTAAGGAGAGCTTCTATTATACATTATTGAGTTAGATTTGCTACTACTTAGGATTTTTACGTCTCTATTAGTAAGTATTATTTTCAAAGTGTCTTTGTTACACTTTGATGTCAGGGTTATACTAGTCCCTTAAACTCCTTTTCAGGTGTGCTTCTACTTTCTGTGCTCTTAAACAGGCTCTGTGGCATGATAATTATTGTTGCTGAAAGGCCCCAAAATACACTAGAGACACTGTTTATGAACTTAAATTATGCAGTTTGGAAATGATATGATACAAATATTCCAATAGTTTGGCTTTATGTACAAAATGTATAATAGTAGGAAACCTAAATTAAAAAAAAAAAAGACTGACAATCATGTAATTTAAAAGGTGGTGAAATTGTATCTATGTAGCTAATACAGGATAGCCATGATTTTTTCTCTAAAGTGGTGTTATGTTATATGTTTTGAATTATAGAAGAGTTTCAGGAATGCATATCTTATATAATTGTATACGATGCAACTGTCTTGTATGCATTTGTAAAACTGGGCTCAACACATTTTCTGGGAGGGGATTCTTTGATCATTTTGTACTTCTTCAATCAATTTGGTAGCTGAGATGTCATCACATACTGCCTGTTAACATTGGTATAAATTTGTACATATTACTATAATAAAAGCTTTGTATCTATTCTGTTTTCATCTTTATTCTTAATTTTATGTATTTGTGTTATTTTCCTTTTTTATTAGGCTTCATATAATTTCATGTATTTTATAGCTGTTTTCCATCCAAAGAACCAGCTCCTTAAAAATTCTGCTGATATTATAATAGATTGTTTTCTTTAATTTCTACATTAAAATCATTTTTAAGCGCTCTCAATCTGGAATTCCTATTATATATATTCTAGATATCTTGGGTTATCAGTTTATCTTTCTCTCTCTCTTGTTTAGAAAAGACTGTTAAAGGTAGATATTTGTCTATATTCTAAAAATTCTAAAGTTTTGCTTTTCACTCTTAAGTATTTATTTCACCTGGAATTGATTTTGCGTGTGTGTTAACTGTGAGGTAGAGATTTTTTTCTCATATAACTAACCAATGAATTAGTATCATCATAGAATGACCTGTCCTTTCTCATTGACCTACAGTGACAGCTGTGTCATTTGTTGAGTTTCCATGTAAGTGTGGGCTATTTGTGGGCTCTCTATTCTGTTCCATTGGTCTATTTGTCTTTCCCTGGGCCATTTCACTATCTTATTTACTATAGCTTTCTAATAAGTCTTGATCTCTGATAAGGAAGTACTTTGTTCATGTTCGGAAACACCATTGCTATTCTAGTCTTTTGCTTTTCCACTTCAGTTTTAGAATCAGTTTTTCAACTTAAAAAAAAGTTGAGATTTGTGATAGAGTTATAGTGACTTTCTGGATCAATTTGGGGGAAAGCAGACATTTTTATTATATTGCCTTTTAACCATGAACATTATATATCTTTCCATTTATTTAGGCCTTTTTTAATGGTAATTTAATGAATTTTTATAATTTTATCCAAAAAAGTCTAGTACAACTTTTATTATATTTAGTTCTAGCAATTTTATGCATTATTGTTCTCTTTACTTGAATTTTTAAAGGTATATTTTCTAATTGGTTTTTGCTTGTATATAAATGAAATCAATTCTCATATACAGATCTTATATCCAGAAACTTCACTAAAATCTCTTATGAATTATACTGGTTTGAGAATTCTCCTGGATTTTCTGTGGAGTCAATCATATAATTTGTGGTTAATCACAATTTTAATTCTTCTGTCTATATTTCTTTTACTTTTAAATTTTATTTTCTCGTCTTATTGCCATTGACTAGAACCTTCAGCTGATGTTGTATGTACTTGGTTATAGAGCGTATTCTTTTCTGCTCCTAATTTAAAAATGAATGTTTTTATGTTTTACCACTGAGCGTTAAAATTATCAGGTGAACCTAGTTACCTGTTAGAACCTTACTAGTTAGCTGTTTTTTTCATGAATGTTGTTAAATTTTATTGAATGTTTTTAAGGTATCCATTGAAGTGATCATATAATTTTGCTCCTTTAACCTGTTAATGCAATGAATTACATTAATATATAATACATAATTATATGATATAATATATTAATGTATATGTTAATTAGATAACCCAAGATATCTAAAATATAACAGGAATTTCAGATTTAGAGAACTTAATATACACTAATAAATATATCTATATTAGTACTTAAACAACTTTGCGTTTCTGAAACAATCTAATCTGATCATGATATATTATCTTTTTTTCTGCCTTGCTGGACTCAGTTTGCAAATGTTAAGTTTAGGATTTTTTTTTTGCATCATTTTTTTGGAGTGATATTGGCTTAAAGTTTTCCTTTTTCATACTATTATTTTTATGTTTTGGTATCTAGATAATACTAATCTTATAAAATGACCTCTGTTGTGTAAGCCATAAGATTAACATTATCCATTGCCTAAATGTTTGGTAGATTCACTCATAAAACTGTCTAGACTTAGTATTCTTTTTGGGAATATTTTAAACTGCTGATGCAACTTTAAAAAATGTTTATAGGACCTTTGAGATTTTCTCTTTCTATGTGAGTGACTTTTGGTGATTTAAATTTTCTAGGAATTATCTATTTCTTCCTAAAAATATTGGTGTAACATTTTTTATGATCTCTTAATTTTTCAAAAAGAATTTCTTCTCCCTCTATTTATGCCTCCTTTCATTCTCAAGATTATATTTTATTATTCTTGCCAGAATTTGTCAGATTTTTTTCAGTCTATTCAAAGAATTTTTAGTTGATCTTCTCTATTATTTCCTTATTATATAATTTATTCACTTCTTTTCTTCTATTTTATTCCTTCCATTTTATTTCTTTTCTTCCTTCTATTTTGGGGGAGTTTATTATATTTTAACTTCTATGTAAACATTTAAGGCTATAAAATTTCCTGTCACTGCTGCTTTATGCATCCTGTAGGTTCTGACAACTAATATTTTTGTTATTTCCCATTCTGAGTATTTTTGGATTTTTATTATTTCTTTTTGACACCTAAGTTATCTAAAAACATGATTTTTGGAAGTTACTAACTTATATTTTAAGTTATCTTTTGTTATTGATTTCTAGGTTAACTGGAATGGTCTCTGTTGTCCAGAGAATGTAGTCTGTGTGGTCTAAGTCTGATTCAATACTTAGAAACGGCCTGACACTTGCTTTATGGTCTAGTGTAAATCTGTAACTGTCCTGTGTGTGCTTGAAAAGAATGTGTATTGTCCAGATGTCTTATATATTTAATGTGCATTTAGAACAGGCTTGTTAATTGTTATTAAAATCTGTACTTCTTCTGATTTTTGTGTCTGTGGTGGTTTATCAATTTCTGAGCGAGATATGAAAATATTTTGCTTTGATGTGACATTTGTCAATTTCTCCTTATAATTCCACCTACTTTTATATATTTGATGATCTCTATATTTTTTCTCTCTCTATAGAGAATTCTTTTTTTTTTTTTTTTTTTGAGACGGAGTCTCGATCTGTCGCCCAGGCTGGAGTGCAGTGACCGGATCTCGGCTCACTGCAAGCCCTGCCTCCCGGGTTCACGCCATTCTCCTGCCTCAGCCTCCTGAGTAGCTGCGACTACAGGCGCCCGCCACCTCGCCCGGCTAGTTTTTTTTTTTTTGTATTTTTTAGTAGAGAGGGGGTTTCACCGTGTTCGCCAGGATGGTCTCGATCTCCTGACCTCGTGATCCGCCCGTCTCGGCCTCCCAAAGTGCTGGGATTACAGGCTTGAGCCACCGCGCCCGGCCGAGAATTCTTATATCTTCTGGGGAATTGAATTTTTTAACAATATGTAGCAAGCCTCTGCCCATCTCTGTCTTTTAAAATCTCTGCTAATGAGAGTTTTTCTTAAAGTCTGTTTTGTTCATGTTAATATAGCTACCCCAGCTTTCCTTTGGTTAGTATTTTCCTTGTATAGCTTTTTCCATCTTGTTACTTTCAACTTTTCTGTCTTTAAATTTTAGCTATCTGTCCTGTGACCAGCAAATAGATAGATTCTATTTGCGGTTAATCCATTCTTACAATCTTTACTAATATATTTGAATTTGTTTCTGCCATCTTATTTCGTATCTCTATCAGCCCTTTTTTTTTTTGATTAAAATATTCCCCTCTTTTTTCCATCCCTCCTCTTCTTTTTAGTTTCAAAACTATGTATTGTTTCTATTTCTTTAGTGATTAGTATAGAAATTTTAACATGCATATTTAACTTTTTGCAAAGTCTAAATTTAATTGGTGTTTATATCTTCCTCCAGAATATTACAAGGAACTTAGACTGCTTTAGCTCCAATCATCTATCAATTTGCAAACTTTTGTACACTATTTTAGTTTTATCTTTTTTACCTACCTTTTTAAAGCACTATTATATTTTAAGTAATCATTTTTTCTTTTAGCTATATTCCCATTTACTTTTTTTTTTTTTTTTAAATATCAGTCGTCTTCTTCCTGAAGTAGGGCCTATTGAAATTCCTATAATTGAGGTCAGTTCATTATAAACTTTCTCAATTTTTAATTGACTGAAAATATTTTTTCACCCTTATTTTGGAAATAATAGTTTCACTAATAGTTATTTTCTGTCAGCACTCTCTTCTGACTTCCATTGTGCTATTGTTTTCTTAAATCTGAGGACTTAAAAAATTTTTGTTTTGAAGTTAAGTTTAGTTTTGGCTGGGTGCAGTGGCTCATGCCTGTAATCCCAGCACTTTGGGAGGCTGGGGCAGGCAGATCATTGAGCCCATGAGTTCAAGACCAATCTGGGCAATGTAGTGAAACCCCGTCTCTACAAAAAATACAAAAAATTAGCTAGCTGTGGTGGTGCATACCTATAGTCCCAGCTACTTGAGAAAGTGAGGCGGGACAATCGCTTGAGCCCAGGAGGTTAAGGCTGCAGTGAGCCATGATTGTGTCACTGCACTCCAGCCTGGCCCACAGAGTGAGACCCTGTCTGAAAAAAAAAGAAAATTAAAAAAATAAAATTAGTTTAATTTAATTTTTAAAAGATATTGTTTTTATTCATTCTGAGCAATTCTCCACCATTATCTCTTCAAATGTTACAGATTCCATTCTCCCATCATTTCTGGAACTCTGATTGGATATATAATGGACTTCCTCTATTCTTCATGTCTGTTAAACATTCTTTCATATTATTTATTTCTTTGGGTTGCACTCTGGCTAATTTCTGAAGGTGTATCTTCTAGTTCACTCGATCTTTAGCAGTTTCTAATCTGGTATTTTACCCTATCTATTGAGTTTTCAGTCTTAAGTACTATATTTTTATTTCTAAAAGTTTTATTCCCCTAATCTGCTTGTTTATTTTTGAAGGTCTCCTGTCCGTTTGGCATACTTTAATGCCTTTTATTTATTTAAACAGTTTTTCCTTAAAGTCCTATTTCTGACTACTCTGACTTCTGTTTCCTGATTCTGCAATTGGTTGGCTCTAGCTGGCTCTTGCTCATGGTGCCTAGTTCCTTATGTGTTTGATTGTGAACCATGTTCCTTGGAACTTTATCTGAGAATTCTTTGGGGCCTGTGTGGAAGTCACATTCTTTTAGAGAGGATATGTGTTTACTTTTACCAGATGTCTGTAGACACTATAAACCCAAATTCACTTAAAACTAAATGTTCAGTGTGTGGCTTTTTGGGTCCCCTAGTTAGTATGCATTTTGGCTCCTTATTACTCTGGATTCTTCCTTTCTCATTTGCCCTTAAGGATTTTCTTTACATTCCTATCAGCTCAGTCATGCATTTAAAATGGATTTTAGAAGTATCTTATCTGTTAATTTAGGTGTTCTTACTTGGAGGGTTTCTCCGGTTGCCTAATTTGTCATTTTGCTGGAAATCAATGCCTTTATTAGAGGTTTAAATTTGAAGTCATGGTTTTCATCATGCAGGTTTATCTCCTTCAGGGTTGTGTACTCTAATTTCTTGTTTGCAGTTTCCTCTTAAGACTTCCTATGAATATACATGAGCCATTTGTTTTCTTCTGCTTTTTACTCAACTCTTTAAGAGCATTGGGAGACATTTGTCTTTGTCTTCAGATTGCTCTCCTTCTTTTGCCCTTAATATCTTCTCTTTTTTTTGCCTTGTGTTTATCCTTACAGAGGGAAGTCCTTTCTTGTCAAATACTGGGAGCTCAGCTAGATTCTTTCCATAAATTCATGGCCCCTTCTAATCTCAAACTCAGACAAAAGGAAGAAGGAAATAGTTTAGATTTGCAATAGTTTCACTTTGCTGGTTAGAAATCCAGCAGGGTGGGATAAGTAAGAAGGAAACTAGGATCAGAGGCAGCGACATGGGGCTATTCTTCTGGGCTGAAGAGTTTATTTCCTATGTTTGTTATGGTAGTCAGGGGTTAGCTAGGGTAGGCCGGAGGGCCAGAGCTGCTGTCCCTACCAATGAACTTCTATAGAGGAATTTCTTAAGTAAAGGAGAGTTGACCCTTTCCTACCAGGCCCACCAGGCAGGGTGTTACTTTAGGAAAGTTTCTACAGTTTTGGCTGAGTGAATCCTTAACCTTGTGGGTTCAGACACCTGTTGGGTCAATTTTCTCACAGCTAGCATCTGTGTAAACTTACATGAGAAATATACCTACCTGGGGCATGTGACCTTGGTGGCTGGTCCAGCGAATAGTCTCCTATAAGTTCAGTGAGTGGGAAGCCAAATTGTGATTAAGAGTGAGAAATCAGAATGAGGAGAGAAAGAGTTCTATAATTTGAACTTTAGTGCCAGCTGACCAAGATGGCCTGACACATCCATCTCCAAAGGTAGGGGCAGCTTTAGTCCCTAAGCATAGGCCCCCTTTCCCCTGATGGTGCTGGTGTGGACACCTGTCAGTGTTTACCCCTTACTCCTCTTTGCCTGTTCTTCAGGCCTGATTAGTACCTTTCTTCATGAATATGCTTTTTCTCTGGATTAATACGTTCTCCCCACTTATGGTTAAGTCTTAGGGTAGGCGGCATTCTTCCCTGTTGAGGTGACTTTGCCTCTCCTTGCTCTCACTGACTATGAAGTTATTTCATGGTCTAATTCTCCAAGGGCAGCCCTATTTCCCTTAATTCCAGGTTGTGGGGGGATGTGGGATGCCTTATTGCAGCTCATGAGTACTGACAACAAATTATTCCAAGACTTTGAAGCAAAGGTTTTCTGAGCAAAGGAATCAATTACAGGGCGTGGCTCCCAAGTGAGGAAGCATTTTCAGAAGGCATCCAAGGCAGTTTGTCTCTGAACTTCATGGTTGCACCTCTGAACTGGAGAGTTAGAGGGAGTATTTTAACTTTAATAACATTCATGGTTTTACCTGTACTTTTGTACATATCAGATGTGCTAATTAGGAAGACACTTATCTTTTCCTTAAAGTAGGTTTCCTAAGGACATGTATTTGGCAATATTGGTTTAGCAAGAATTACTGTATGTGCTTGAAAGTAACTGTACTTCTTTAAAAATATCACTCGTTCAGAAGTGTTGCCAGTGCAGCCTGGCCTCCCCCCACTCCCATTAGTTCTGATTAGGAGGTTTGATGCCCGTCACTGGTGTAATCTGGACCTTCCTTTGTGACTCATTCTTTCTCTCATTTTCTCAGAGCAAATACAAATCGCCCATCAAATGACAAGTGAAAGCACAGGGGAGACGAGGGGAGGGAATCAGAGCCGAAATCTGTTAGCTATTTGGAGTAATTGGTTATTTGCTGTGTTTGCTGGTTGGGAAGCAGAGCACATACTTCACGGTCTCTCCTGTTACGGGGGCTGGAGTCACCCTCCGATATTGGATCCTTGTTGCCGGAGCCCTTGGCTCGGGGCGCCTTTTCCCTGCTTGGCATTCCTGTGGTCTCCTCGGGGGTGCACCCCTCCTCCCTCGCTGCACACTGCAGGGGGGACAGCCTGGGGTGAAACTTGTCTGGCAAACTTCAGGGCTCCATCAGGGAGGAGGAGGCCCTGGCTCCCACCATCCAGCCCTCCTTGCCTCCACCTCATCCTGACATAACCCCTCCACCACCCCCTGCCCCAAGGGGTCTTTCCCCTGGTCCAAGAGGGATCTGTTTTCCCATCTAAAGAAAAAACACTCATCTCTTCCTAGAGGGGTGTTCTCAGCTTCCCTAGGAAATCTACAGCATAGGCAACTCTCTCTGAGGTCTAATTTGATGTCTTCCTCTCCCTGTTGGTCCTATGCACTGTCTACTCCCTAGCCTGGGTCAAAATAGTGCTTGGAAGTCGGTGCAGTGCTCACTGCTGAGCACAAGACCCCTCTGAGTGTGCTTGGTGAAGCTTATTAACCCACCTTTTGTCTTTAACTCTTGTCTACATTAAGCAAGGCACAGGGAAATCAGAGCAAATTAACAACAAGTTCAAAATATAAAATATTTGAAAAGTAATGTGATTTTGTGTATGAAAATGCACACAGTAACTAGAAAGTAGGTTGACTTTGGCACATAGTAGGCTCCCCTCAAATCCTCTTAAAATTGAATTTAGGAGAGCTAATATTAGTGTCTGTAGCTTGATGAATGCTTCTGTAGTCTTGGGAAGGCCTTCAAAAATAGTTTTTCTCTTGAGTAGTTGGAACTCTTGTTAAGCAAAATTGTATACATAAGCAGAAGGAAGGTAAGGTATGCTGCCCAGGCCCTATTGGAATTGTCATAGATTCTGAATTAGTGATGTTTTGTTGCTTTCTTCGTATGTTTGAAGAGTCTGATGGAAGCTTCTTTCATTCACCTACTGTCTAGGTTCCATTCCTCTAGGCTTTCTGCATAGTTGTATGGGGTTATGGTGCCCTCACAGAATCCAGGCATGGGCCCCCAAGGATCTATCTTGGGGGATAGATCCCTGGATCCTGAATTGAGAAAACATCAGCAACCTGGGGTTCCCCACAGTTCCCCGACACTCTGTGAGTCCCCCATCCGGAGCAGGCCAATAGTCAAGTGATCAGGTCCCCTTGCCATCTGTTTGACTTTACTGGATTTCAGGCCCATGTAGTCTCTGGGCCTTTGGAAGCAATTCAGCACTTTGGTTAAAAGTCTTCACTTCTTTCCCACCTCTGCTGATCCAGAAATCAGAGTAAGCGGAGTAATGATCCCCTCCACAGACTAGGAGGCTGGACTACAGGGAGTGTCTACAAGAGGTTGAAAGCCCAGTGTTCCACTTGTAGAAATAATTAAGTGACTTATGTTATGAGTGTGTGGAGTTCTGCTGAATCAACACGGTGGCTGGCTGTGGGCATATGTCTATGTGGCTTTGAGGGGCATGAGTGATTTTGTATATGGAGGGTGGAGTAGGTTTGAAGTCAGGGTATTTGCATGTCTGGGGGTTTGTCTGGTCTACATGTAGGCATGAGTACTTTTATGTTACATATGTGTTTATTCATGTGTGCATGATTAAATAGTCCATTTCCTAAATCTCAAGATGTGAAAGAATTAGAGGAACCTTTGTACCATGATTCCAGTAATACAGATGTAGAGCTATAGGGTAGCAGTACTGGAGATCAAACTGATGACACTGGTAATATCACCAAGAACATTAATCATGGTAAACTTTACAGGTTACAGCATATCTTTGTAGATATCTACTCTGAGCCTTACAGTAACCCCAGTGTTGGGTTGTTATGTTATTATCTTGATGATGATGATTTGTACTAAGAGGGAAATTACTTTCAGCACAGTCTAGGATGTCTATCTCTGGGTTGACATAGGCATGAAGGCCTACTTAAAATTATAAACAATAATGGACCACTTTTTTTTTTTTTAAGAGTTGGGCATATAGTTCTCTATAGTGACCCAAGGTTTAGCATTATAACCTTGGTGGCAAACGGATTTGACCAGAAATTTTTCTCTTTGATTCAACTGGTCATCCTGGGAAGAGAAAACAAATTCTGTACCTGCCCCCTGTCTCCTGCTTCCTGACTTCACAGAAAGGAATTATTGTTGCCTGTTTTTCTACCCATATTTATGAAATGTGTTAGGTCTACTGAATGCTGATGGGAGATTAAATATTTGGAATGTATCATACTGATTTGGGTCTTCAGGGGGATTAAGGTGCTCATTAGACTGGATCAAGACTGGAGAAACATATCTCTGCTATTTTGCTCTGGCTGCCCAGGAACTGTGTGTTGGCTATTAGCTGAAACTGGAGAGGCTCCCAGTCCATGCCTTGATCAGACTTACTGGGTTGGCTGACTGCACAAGGGGCCTTGAACCTTGAGCATGGGGGTGTGATGTTTTAGTGGCCAGACTTCTTGTTAAAGCCTAAGGTGACACCTCAAATATCAAACCTTTTGTGTTTCTTTTTCCTCCTTGCCATGTTCCAAAACTGGATACTTTGCTGTTGCAAAATGAGGTAAAAAACACATTTGGAATGAGAAAACATACCACTATTTCCCTTTTGGAGCTTTGGAATATGGGATTCCATTAACATCAGAGGGTTAGTTGGCTTTGGCACCTCTGAGTTCAGACATGGAATAGCTGTCCTGTTTTTTTGTGGGGCTCTTTCTTATGGGTGTGCTAACTTATTCCTGGACTTTCTGGCGAAGAAAAGGGAGAAGTGGGCTTGAAATAACTCCATCAGAAGCCAGATTAGTGAAATAGCAGGAATGATATTTTCAAGTCACATCTGTGAGTGTGTTAAAAATAGAACTTTATTTTTCTGTAAATCAACTTAATCTCTCCTTTGAGCCCACATTTTTCCTGATGGCAGAAAAATCCGGGTAATCTTCAGCATTTTAGATTTAAACTTAGGTAGTCTGGGCTTTTTGTCTTCCTCCTTAACCCCAGGAGGCAGCTGAATTCTGGGTTGGGCTTCCATAACCTCCTGACCTCCACAGGGAGGAAGTCCTGGTCACCAGTATGTGTCCACTCTGACATTTAGAGACTCACTGATTTCTGGGCACACAGGCCATATTGCATCTTCTCATTTCAGCCCCCAAATCCTTCTAGGTTTCCTGGCTCTTTCTCTTTCCACTACCTTTCAAGCCCTACAGGGAGTGGGGCACCATTAAGCAGCTCTCCCATGACACTCTGGGGTCTACGGGAAATTCCAAGGGCTTAGGCTCTGCCTCCCATGACACCCATGCAGCCATCTCCAGTCAACTGCCCCACATCCAATTCCTCTGGCAACTTTTGGGTGGCTGCTGCTGTCTGGACCCCCAAAGTTATGGAGGGGTCTGTTCCGTATATACTTTAGAGCTGACCTGGAGGCAGGGTGTGCGGTGCCTTATCAGAAACTATCACAAGTCTCTAATTCTTGCTTCCTTTCTCCTTCTACACTTTCATTTATTTTGCCTATGATGGGGAAAAACTGGCTGGACAAAACATTCTTTTAAGCGTATTATTTTAATGGCATGTGATCAGCCTTTGTCAACTTCAAAGCCAAGGATCACCCCCTCTTTCCCCACATTCTGCTGTTGAGGCATTCCTGTATCCATCAAATATTGACAGAACTGCAATTATGTTTCAGGCAATGTTCTAAGCATTGAGGTTATGAGTGTTACAAAAGGTAAACGGGGTTTGGTGCAGTGGCTCACGCCTGTAATCCCAGCACTTTGGGAGGCAGAGGTGGGTGGATCATTCGAGGCCAGGAGTTTGAGACCAGCCTGGCCAACATGGTGAAACCCTGTCTCTATTAAAAATAACAAAAATTAGCTGGGTGTGGTGGCACACACCTGTAATCCCAGCTACTTGGGAGACTGAGGCAGGAGAATCGCTTGAACCTGGGAGGCAGAGCTTGCAGTGAGCCGAGATAGTACCACTGCACTCCAGCACTCCAGCCTGGGTGACAGAGCAAGACTCTGTCTCAAAAAAAAAAAAAAAAAAAAAAGGATAAAAGGCTCTGCCTTCATGGAGAAGGAGATACAATTAACTAATATAACAAATATTACCCACGTAAAATCTATTGGATATCAGATGGCAATAATCACTGTGGAGAAAAAGCAATGAAGGGGGAATAGGAATTGTTGAGAGGGGGTTGTGATTTACAATATGGACAATAACGAGGGTGAGACTGAGGTTGCACTGGAATCAAGACAAGAAGGAAGTGAGGAAGTGGCTTAGGGATCTATCGGGGGAATAGCATTCCTGCCAGGGGAAGGACATGAGGATGCTGCAAGTGTTCAGGACCAGGAAGCCTTGTTGGCTACAGTGGCATGAGTGAGGAAGAAAGCGGAAGGACGTGAGATCAGGGAGGTGTGGAGGCTCAACCATAAGAGACTTTAGAAGTTATTACAAGGGCTTTAGTTTTATTCTGGGTGAGCTGACAAACCACTGGAGGGATGTGCACAGAGGGTGACAGGATCCCATGTACATGGTTGTTGGGTTGAGCATGGATTCAGGGAGCAGGACAGCAAAGGTAAAGGTGGGGAGGCAAGTTAGGAAACTGCTGCAGTCATCCTGCATGGGATGATGGGGCTGGACTGGGGCGGTAGTGATAGAGTGGTCTGGTTCTGAATATGCACTGGAGGTAGTGCCAGCAGGAGTGACTGATGGATTGAATGAGGGTCATGAGGAACAGGAGTCAAAGGTGATTGCAGGGATTTTGTCTTGAGCATCTGGAAGGAGAGAGTTGCCATTTGTTCATATGAGGAAGGGTGTGGGATAAGCAGACTGAGCAGGGATGTTCAGAGATAGGAATCTGGACTTACCTTTGAGAAGCCTATCAGGTGTCCAGTGGGAGATGTCACATGGGCAGCTGGAGTCCAGGGAAGGCATCCAGGCTGGACAGAGCTCAAGGTGGGACTCATCAACGTACGTGCTATTTAAAGAGCTAAGACCCAGGGAGAACCCAAGGGAGCAAGAGTGGATAGAGAGGAGGGGCTCAAGCACTGAGCCCCGAGGCACTCAGATGGCCAAAGCGTGGGTGACAAGAAGGAGGCAGCAAAGAAGACTGTGCAGGTGTGGCTGGTGAGGTGGGAGGACAACACTGTGGTGCTCCAGACCGTGGAGCTCTGCAAGGCGAGGGGAGATGCTTCAGGGACAGAGGAGTGACCACTTCTGCCAAATACTGCTTCTGGATTGATTATTGAGGTCTGAGTCATTGGTGACCTTGACAAGAATGTTTTGAGGAGGACAGAGAATGGAAAGATAAGAATTAGAGACAATAAGTATGGACAACTCTTTCTAGAAGTTTTTCTGTAAAGGGGTGAAGGTAATGAGGTGGAAGCCAAAAGGGAACATGTGGGCAGAGAGAGAGACATATTCTTGGTGAATAGTGGGGCACTGGTGCCCATGTGTGAAGGCCGACTGGAATGACCCAGAGGGGAGGGATGTTGGTGACACAGGAGAGGGTGGGGAGAGTCATGGAGTGATGGCCTTGAATGGGCCAGAGGGGATGAGCCCCGGGCATGAGGGCAGAGGTTGACCTTGGGTTGGGGTACAAGCCAAGCACCCACAGGAGCAGAAGGGAAGTAAGCACATGGCGTGGGTGCTGGTGGGGGCTTGGGGAAGTCTCTTCTGGTTGCTTCTACTTTCTAGGAGAAAGGAAGCAGGGACATGGGCTGAGCATGAGTCTAGGGAGGAGGTGCTAGAGGGCTGGGGAGAGGGCGAGTGTGGCAGGTGGTATCAGAAGGGGCGAGTAAAGGGCCAGGGAAGTGAGATGGGGTGCTGGGTGGCACTGGGGCTCCTTGAAGCTGTGCCAGGAACTTGGTGTGAGACCCAGCAGCTGATTTCATGGTTTTTTTCAGCCACATTTGGTTGTGGGGACCTGATGCGAAATGGAGAAGAGCTGGATTTAACCCTAGGTGGCATTGGCCAGAAGTACAATGGAACAAGAGAGGCGCAAGGAGTTTAGGAGAAGGAAAGGGCGAGGGGGTAAACAAAGCATTGTAGGACCAAGAAAATATTAGTTAATATGTAAATCATGATTCTGTCACATGCATAATTGCTGTTAAAAGTGTGAGTGATTGATTAGAAGAGGGTTTACCTGTGGGATGTAGGAAGAAAATGGGGGCAAAAGTCACTGAGCAGCCAGCCAGCTGGCGTGGCCGGGAGGAAGGTCACAGGCCATTCGTCTCAGCAGCTGTGAGTCTGCTGGGGAACAGCAGCCACCAGACATCACCTGGAACTTTGAAGGAAGAGGGAATTGTAGCCAAGAGGGGAACTTGGGGAAAACAGAGCATGGTAAGATTTAGGTCCCGTTGGTGGTAAATAACTTGTTCTATTAAAAAAAAAATTGAACTCTTATTTCCTTAGAAAGAAACACTTGAGATTCCTGCTTTTATTCTTTTGTTTGATGTTATATGGTTGTATTTGATCATTTGTTCTTTTTAATTTTAGCAACTTTATTGAGATAATCCATGTGAATACAGGTTCTTATTTAAAGTGTACAGTTTAATGGTTTGTAGTATATTGACAGAGTTGTGCAACCATGACCAGAATCCATTTTAGAATATCCTTATAACTACAAAAAAAAAAGTACTGAAGAGCATTTATTCCTCATAATAACTGTCAAACTTATGCTATTATTTTTCCATTACAGATTAGATAAATGGAGTCCTAGAGAGGCTAAGGAGTGAGCAGTCCCTTCCAACCACTCCCAGCCCCTGGCAACCACTAAATATTTTTTGTTTCTATATATTTGCCTATTCTGGAACTTCATATAAATGGAATCCTACAGTACGTAGTCTTTTGTGATTAAATTCTTTCACTTAGCATAAGGTTTTCTAGGTTCATCTATGTCATAACATGTATCAGTTCTTCATTGCCTTTTTATTACCAAATAATGTGCCAGTGTAAGGATATATCACATTTTCTTTATCTACTCATCAGTTGATTCATATTTAGGTCTTTCTACCCTTTAGCTATTATGAATAATGCTGCTTTGAACATTCATGTACAAGTTTTTGTGTAGACATAAGTTTTCATTTCTCTTGGATATATACCTAGGAATGGAATTGCTAGGCCATATGGCAACTCTATGTTTAATGTTTTGAGGAACTGCCAAACTGTTTTTCAAAGTGCCTGCAACACTTTATGTCCTCACCAGCAGTGTACAAAGGTTCTAATTTCTCCGTATCTTCACCAACACTTATGATCTGACTTTATGATGATAGCCATTCTAGCAGGTGAGAAGTGGTTTCTCACTGAGGTGTTGATTTGCATTTCCGTGATGTCTAATGATGTGGAGCATCTTTCCATGTGCTATTGGCCATTTGTATATTTTCTCTGGGGAAAGTCAACTTCAATCCATTGCCCATTTTAAAACTGGATGGTTTTTTTTTATTATTATTGAGTTGTGAGTTCTCTATATACTCTGGATACAAATCCCTTATCAAATATATGATTTGCAAATGTTTTCTCCCATTCTGTGCGTTGTCTTTTCACTTTATTGGTAGTGTGTTTTGAAGCATCTTGCTGTTGTTCTTTATTTAAAAATTTTTAATTTCTAAAGCTATGCAAGGAATACTTGCATACAATGAAAAATTACAAATTTTTGAGTTATATACAAAATAAAAGGAATAAAACGTGTACAATTTTACCATTCAGAGTACCACTATGAACATTTGGGGTTTAGTCCTTTTGTTAAAATGAGATCACGTTATTTTTTAGCCCTTTATAAATCTCATCAGTTGTGAGTAACTTTTCATGTCAGTAAATATATTTTCCCAGCATCACTTTTTAGGTTGTGTAATGTTTAATCATATGGATGTACTGTTTATCCAAACAGTTCCTTATTGTTGGATACTTAAGTTGCTTCCAATTTTTCACTGTTTTAAATGAAGTAAAATCTTTATGCATATCAATGATTACTTTCTTTGCATAGAGTTCTGGAATAAGATTGCTGTGTCAAAGTGCATGTTCTTTTAGGCTATGGAAATGTACAGCCGATTTGCATTCTGGAATGATAGTGGCCATCCGTGCCCACCAGCAGTTTGTAGGAGATTAGCTCTTGGCCAAGAAGCTAACCAGGTCCATGCAACAACAGCAATATTACTATCATCAGTAAGAGCAAGAAACACTTACACTGCATTTATGTGCTAGGCACAGTTCTGAGCACTCTCTTGATACTGACTCATTGATTCCTCACAATAACTGTCAAATTGACACTATTATTTTTCCATTATAGATAATTGAGTCCAAGAGAGGTTAAGTAGTGACCCAATGTCACACCACTGAGTGTGGCAGGATTTGAACACTGGCAGTCTAGCTTCTGGGTCCTGGCTTCACCCACCCTGCTTTACTGCTTCTTTATGTCTATGTCACATGAAAATTATTGGCAAAGGCACCTATATGTGCAAGAGCCCAGAAGGGAGAAAGCCTGATACTGTCAAACACAATGCTGACTATTGCTTTAAAATATTCTTTATAATGCTAAGAAAGCTTCGTTTTAATTCACTGAGAGGTTCATTTGAGAATAAATGAAAAATTCTAACTTCTTAAATGTCCATTTTTTTTTGTTTTTGTTTTGCATCTTATAAACTAGGGGCTGGCAAATTTTTTTTAAAGGGTCAGGTAGTAAGTATTTTAGGCTTGGGGGTCATGAGGTCTTTGTTGCAATGACTCAACTCTGCAATTGTAGCTGAAAGCTGCTACAGAAGATATTGATATTTAAATTACGAAACTAGGTGGCTGGCCAGTAGGCCATTGTTTTCAGACCTCTGCTGTAGATGATCCTGTGGGTTTCCTCTCCTGACTCACTGAGGCTGAGCCACTCTTGTATTCTGGAATAACCCAGCTTGACCACGCCAGATTGAGTGCTGCCATCTGTTCGTTAGTGTTTTATTTAGGATCTTTATGTCTCTCTTCAGGAATGAGATTAATCCGTGTGTGTGTGTGTGTTGCTTTGTCAAGCTTTGCTTCATAAACGAATATAAAAACTTTTGTCTTTTTCTATGCTGTGGAACAAAGAATGATTTATTCTTTGAAACGTAGAATTTTCCCCCTGAGAAATGATCTTGGCCTCATGTCTTTTTTTGGAAGTAGTTCATTGAGATCTTTTCCACTTTCTTTTAAGGTTATTGATCTCTCCATGTTTTCTACTACTTTTGAATCAATTTTGGTAATTTTTATTTTCCTAGAAAATCATTCACTTCATCTACATTTTCTAAGATTTTGTCATTGGTTTCAGCCTCGTAAACCTCTTAATATTTTCATTGTCTCCAATAATATCTTTTTATTTGATTTTTCTCATTCCGAATAGTATATCTACTTATAAAAATTAGATTTGATAAACGTTTATCTATTTTAATGGTCTTTTGAAATCTTGCTCTGGGGTTTAGTTATCAATTGTAATATCCTCTTTTCTAATATATTCATTTCTATTTACAATTTTTTTTGGTCTTTCTGCCTTTTCCAATTTCTTGAATTATCAGGTAATTTATTTTCATTCTTTTTGTATAAAAGTGAAAACACTTAAGATACATTTTTTTTTTTGAATACAGGCTTAGCTACAACCCATACATTTTGGGACATGTATCTCCTATTGTTGGTATTTCCTGAGTATCCGAGATTTTAGTTTTGGTTTTCTCTTTGACCAGGCAGGCTTTAAGCATATGCCTTTAAATTTCCAAAAGGTTAGTATTTTATTTAAAATTTCTCATTTTTGTAGTTTTACTGCAGTATGGTCAGAAAATGTGATTGATAGTGCTTTTATTTCTGGGACTTTACTGAGATTTGCTTTGTGGCTTTTTCATTTTTTTCTAAGTGCTCCAAAGGTGCTGGAAAAGAAGGTATATATTCTGTTTTTAGTGTACATAATGTTTGTCTATTTAGTTGTCACTGTTAATGGTATTATTCAGACTATCTGTCTGTGACTCCTTTGGAAATTAACTTGGTTATTCAGGATTGAGGGAAGTGTGATACCTTCCCCACAATTCTTGTTCCTGTCTTTTCTTTGTACAGAACTCACTGGTTGGTTGTCTGTCTGTGCCTGACTCTGAGCCTGAGTTATAAACTCAAACCTTTAAGTATTTGGGCTGGGAAAGAAAAATAAAGATTCCGGGGCACTCAACAGCTAAATTGGATTCCATTCTAACCATTTCTACCTAAGTGTCCATGTTTGCTTGTGTGCCAGTATGTGCCGTTGTGTGTTTCTGTGGGGGCGTATGTGTGTTTTAGCATACACATCTCTCCTGGACGTGACTGTGTAAGTCTGTTCTTCTGTGTGTGGGTCATCCTGTGAGTTTGATATGTATATCTGTATATGTGTGTCACCCATAGCACCTTTTTCTTTAAATGGAACTTCAAACATCAAGGCTTGGGTCTGCCTTGCTCTAAGGTAGCTTTTTCTAGAGTGGTTATAAGTCAGAAAGCTCTGCCATGCTGTTCCCTACCCCACCTGACCTTGTTTCCTCTCTCCTGGCTGCAGAAGATCCTCCAGGTGAGTGCGTCTGGTAGGGGCTGGCTGCAGATTCAGCCTCACTCTGGTATACATTCCCTGTGTGGTGTGTCTGGAGACCACCCGGCCACACAAGGGGTGTTAGGACCACACTTCCAGGATGGGTGGAGACTCGAGAACCTCATCCTACCCTCTCCCCAGGGTGCCTGTTCAGGAACCCTTGGCCGGGCTCCAGCTTGTGTTTACCCTTAGTAAGCCAGAGCTCGGAGCACTTGGCTTTAGTTTGAAGGGGCCGTGAGCATTTTCAGAAACTCTGTGATAGATATTCAGTTCCTGGTGGAGAATCAGAGCAGGCTCCTGGGAGATCTTCTAGCCTACCTTCTCATACAGAGGAGGAAAGCGAGTTCGAGAATGAGCTCCTGATGCCATGTACTTGGCCCTTCCCACTAAACCAGATGAGCTCTAATGGTACAGATGGGTGCAGACTGAGTGATGAGACCTTGGTGAGCTTTTGGGGTGGACTGATCATCCCACTTTCAGGGAGCTTGGTGACCCTCTAGGTGACAGGACACCCCGCCCCCTGAGACAGGACACAGCTGAAGGAATATTCTAGACACCAGAGCTAAGAGGGCCTGCAGACACACTGTGTATAGGAGGAGTTAAAAGGTGGGGAGGTCAGGATTTGCCACAACAGTCCTGTCCACCTTTTCCTGCAAATAGGAGTGACTGGAGGAAGGATGCAGGTGTCACACAGAAAATGTGCTGTCATACACTTCCTTTCTTCTCACCTGATACCTCACATTTAGCCGTGTCTGTGGAATAAAGGGTACTTAGTATTAGTTGATTTTCAGGGACTCTGCCTTGATCTGAACTTGATCTGACCTTGGGAAGGCTAAGTGCTGATTTCCAATGCATCCTTTATTGCCTGGGTAGGGAGACGGGTGGACAGAATAGATAAAACTCTTTTGGGTCTGAATTTTCCTGGGTCTCCTGCATCTTATTCATAAATAATACATTATTGACATTTTCCCCTAAGAGTTACCCTATGTACCTTCTGATTTTGGTCTCAGTGTGTTGGGTCCCTGAGATGCAGGAACTACAAAGATGCTTATGCCCACTTCACAGAAAGGAAAAGGGAGGCTGGGGAGTTTGACAGAAACACACATGCTTGGGGGGCAGAGCTAGGGCTAGAGCCTCCGCTTCTCAACACCAACCAAATGCTGAAACCTCTTCCTCAGTCTGCAGTCTTTGCCCCTGGAGAGGCGGAGGTTTCCTCTCTCTGCTCCCCCAAATCACCCCTAGGAAAGCCTTGTGGTCCAGAGCAGCCCAGCAGCAGATGGCGGGTTTTCAACTCTGAAGGACGCTCCTTGGCAAGTCCTGTTTCTGAAATGGTCTTTTTCTTTCTACCCACTCAGGAGGAAGAGTTTATCGATTGGTGGAGCAAATTCTTTGCCTCCATAGGGGAGAGGGAAAAGTGCGGCTCCTACTTGGAGAAGGATTTTGACACCCTGAAGGTAAGGCCTCTCTTCAGTCTGATGGTCACTGTGTGTGTGTGTATGTGTGTGTGTGTGTGTGTGTGCTGGGCAGTGGGAGACACAACAGAAAGAGAGCTCGTGCAGTAGATCTATTTGCATTTGCCTCCTCATTCAGTGTCTGAGGGTGATGAATGCTACTAGACCAGCTGGGTGAGAAAACCACCCACTGATTTACAGCCTGAAGCGAGTGTGGGCTGGGATAACCAAGACAGTATTCCCAGGAGAATGCTGAAGAATACAGAAGTGTTTAGAGGTGAAATGATCTGTGTTAACATGCCCCAGCTCCCCCCGCCGCCACCCAAAACAGGGTGGCCCCCCTGACTGATTTTCAAAATAGTCAACATTATTAATATTGCATGACATTGAAAATTGTTAAAGCTTGGAGATGGGTAGGCAGGGATTTGTTGTCCTATTCCATGTCTTTCAGTGTTATTTGAACTTTTCTATAATAGAAAATTTGTGTTAAAATAAAGAGCATCAGTTTGAGAATGTACTCCTGACCCCTAACTCCTACAATTGGGTCAGAAAATTACCTACAAATCTGAAAATATGGGAAACCCTGTTTCTGTGGAAAAAACCAGAAATGAGTCAGTCAAATTGTGGTATTTTGAGGAAATTATACAAATATAATTATACTTTGAAAAAGTAGACTACTTTTAAAGAAGATAATCAGAGGTGACTCAGAAATTGCTCCTTAAAGGAGTTGCATGGTCTCCCTGCTAGGGTTGCCAGTCAAAATTCAGGATGCCCAGCCGCATTTGAATTTCAGATTAACAATGAATAGTTTTTAAATATCAACATGCTTCAAGTATTGCACGGGGCATATTTATTTAAAAATTATTGGTTATGAAACAGGAAAAGTTCCCTTATCCCCCTCACAAGACGTGCAATGGGGGTGTGGCTGGCTTCTCCGGTGCCCTGCTGCTCAAACCTCTAGGGGAGCATGCAGATGGGCAGGTTGTGGGGCTCCCACCCCACAGCAGTGTCCAGGGGTGAATGTTTACAGCTGAGGCCCCAGTGGGCGTGTGTTACAGAGTGCTATTTCAGCTTAGCCATCTGTAGGCGGCTTGTGTTAGCTCAATTAGATAGCTCAATTAGACCCTTGCCTTATAGCAAGGACAGAGGGCTTTCTGTATCCTGGGGTTTCTTGCCTTGGTGTACTGAAAGAATTGGATCACACGTGGGCTTGGAGATTGAGTGCAAGGTTTTATCGGTGGAAGTAGCTCTCAGCAGACTGGGGAGCCAGAAGGGAGATGGAGTGGGAAGGTGGTTTTCCCCTGGAGTCGTGCTGCTCAGCGGCTTGGACTCTCCTCCCACCACCCGGGCCAGACTCCGCGTTGTTCCGCGGGTCGATGGCCTGCCGCCCTGCTGGGGCCTGTTGGTGTGCTCCTACGCCAGTGGGTCCTTCTTGACATGCCAGTGGGTCCTTCTTGACATCCCATTGCTCCTGTGTTCCTCCGCTGGTGTGTTCCTCTGGATGTCCAGCAACTTGTGTTCCTGCCCGCTAGGGTCTCGGGGTTTTTATAGGCACAGGATGGGGGTGTGGCAGGCCAGGATGGTCTTGGGAAAGGCAACATTTGGGCAGGAAAACAGAAATGCCTGTCCTCCCTAGGTCTGTGGGCATAGGCCCAGGGGTGAAGCCCTCGCCAGGGACCCCGTTGTCCTCTACCCAGCACTTCCCAGACCCCGTTCTGTATCAGTTATTTATTTCAAATTCAGATTTAACTGGGAATTGTGTATTTTCACTTACTAAATCTGGCAACACTACTTCTGATTATAAATGGGGGAGACTGTACCCCGCAATTGCCTCCCAGGCTTGGAGAGGAGAAAATGAGAGGTGGGCATAGGCTATTAGACACATAGAAAAGGACCCAAGAGCCCTTTGAAAGGGACTGGATGAGAGAGAGTTGCTACCCTTGTAGGGTGGCAGGTGGCCTGGGCTTTCAGGTGATTCTTTTGGTGCAGAGCCTCTGCTAGGCACTCTGGAGGGCAGTTTCACCAGGCAGCAAAAGTTGTCTCTGCTCTATGGGCCTGCCTGGTGAATTGTGCCTGGAGACCTGGGTGCTCAGAGATGAGGCACAGGCAGCAGCAGCCGCCATCCTCAGGCAGCAAGTGCTTTCTCGACTTGGTAGCTGGATGTGTGAGGTTGGGCGAAGAGACAGAACTATTTGTGTACCAGGAAGAAGGTCTGACACATTAGGTCTGGCATGTGGTCCTGTGGCCTTGCCAAAAAGTCACACAACCCAAGCAAGAATGAGGACTCCTGTCAGGGTGGCCCATGGCCCATGGCCCTGGCCCCTCACTGCTCCCTCAGGTGCGGATGCTGAATTGGCACCCAGCCCTCCGGCTTGACCTCTTGGAGGAGGTCTCTGACAGCATCCAAGTGAAAATAGGCTGTCCAAAGCAAAATGCATTCAAACTATTTCTGGGGGAAAACTAGACCTGGAAGAAACACTGGTTCTTTAAGGATAAGTAAATGGAAGAAAACCACCATCACCAACATGGGTCTTTGAAAAATAGCCTGCCACATTATGGAGAGAATGGAGCACACAGTGGGTACAGGAAAACAGATTTTAGAAATCACTAGCATAGGGGGATGAAACAACTCCTAATCTAAATAGAAAAATATAGGAACAAAAGATACAACAAGAAAGCATTAAAAACAGAAATCACAGAAAACACATAGTAGAGAAAGAACAAAACATCTTCATGTTCCTCATTAATAAAGGTGGACTAAACTCCCCCGTTAAGTGATAAGGACTCTTAGGCTATATCAAAAGTCAAAATTCATTGTACTGTCTTTAAAAGACACATCTAAAACAATATAACTTAGAATGGCTAAAAAATAAATATTTCGGAAAACAATATTTTAGCAAACAAGGTAAGTGTAAACCAAAGGAAAACAGAATTTAAAGTAAAGAGCAAAGGAAGCAAAATAGAGTGTTTCATATAAATAAAAGGTGTACATTTCAATGAAAAGACTCTCAAATATTTATGCATAGAATAGTAAAGCTTAGAAATACTTAAAGCAAAAATGGATAAGAGTATATAAACTAATATCTCACAGATAAAAGCACAAAATGACAGAAATTAAAGTTGCAGTGGGGATTTCATTACACCATTTTCCTTAACTGATCAAGCAGACAGCAAATAAATAAGAAGATAAAAGATCTGAATAACAAGGTAAGTGTTTTCTAAGCTACATGAAGTTAAAATTATAGCTTTAAAATAGAGAATAAAAATAATAAAAAATGGAGAATACATTTTTTCCTGATGCTCAGCGAATACTTACAAAATTTGATCACATGTTAGTTTTGTAGTAAGTTACCAAAAGCAGAAATCTTACAAGACAGATTATAATGCAATAAAATGAGAAATTAATAACAAAAGTTTAAACAAAAAATTCAACCGCTTAGAAATTTAAAAAATATTTTATTGGGACTTCCAGTATGAACATGGCTGCATAAGTCAGCATTTTTCCCCTTTTCTCTTGGAAATCGTTCAAACCCACAAAATCCATTTTCAGAAAAGTTGGAAACAAATAGAAGCCACAGACTTCAAAATATATGTAAGGGCTGCTCAAAGACAACTGAAATTGGTTAGAGGCCACTCAGCAGTAAATGAAGAGAAGATACATGCAGAATGTTGAAAGATCAGAGTGGTAGCAGATCTCAGAAAGCCCTAGCAAAAATATACTTTCTAATGGAAGAATGTTGATAATGATTTAGGACAGATAATGGTTACATGGGGGTTTATTATCTATTCTCTTTACTTTTGTGTGTGTTTGAAAATTTTCATAATAGTTTCAAATACAGTTCCTGAAAGTGAGGTTTCACCATGAAATATAAATGTTATATCCTTTGTTTACAACCGTGGATATGGAAACTTTGGAGACAGGTTGAAGCTGATGGCAGAAGCCTTTTAGACCTAGTTTGATTCAGAGAAGCAGAGGTGGAGCTACACAAACAAGAATTATCCAAATGAGCCATATTTGCAGGAAGCAGTCTGCCTTTGTGGTGGGAGCAAAGGAAGTAGCTGGACTAGGAAAATTCAACTCATTTAGTGAGAAATAATTTTGAAAAATGGTGTAGCCTGAATTCAAAAATCCTGCAAAAAAGGAAAGAAAATCAAAATTAAAACTTATCAAAAGAAGGAGCAGATGATATGAAATGCTTTACTGTGAACCTTTTCAAAACGGGCAGTCAGAATGCAAAGGAAAAATGAAAGAAGTCAAGGACTGATAAGATGAGTGATAAACTATGAGCTGGCAGGACTCAGGAAAGAAAGAGATGAAAATGTGAAGTTGGAAGGAGCCCAGGACAGAATGGCCACATGGAAAACACAACCAAGGGCACAGAGGACAGAAACTATAAAAGTAAGCAAACGGAAATGAAAAAGTTATAAAGGAACAAAGAGAAAAATGACAGATAAAGACATCAGGGAAAGGAGACCTAACATTTGCATAATTGGAGTCTCTGAGGAAGACAACCAAAATAGTAAAAAAAAAAAAAACCCCAAAAAACAAAAACCCTTATGGTTTGATAAAACCTTACTGAAATGAAATAAATGAATACACGTATTGAAAAAGTTCATGGTGTGTCAGGAAAAACTGACAAAAATTGGTCAATCTGAGACATATTCTAATATAAGTATTGTACTTTAGAGCTAAAGAAATAATTCTTTGGGTAGTCATACCTCCTCCCCACTCCTTGAAAAGAAAAAAGCAACATTAAGTTATTTAAAATAGGAACCAAATCAAGGTGGCTTCCATTTTCTCCTAACAGCATTCAATATCCAAAGACAATAACATACTGATATAAGATCATCAAAGAAAGACAGGGTGACCTGAGGATTACATGTTCAGCCAAGCTCCCCTCCAAGCATAAAGGCTACAGATAACCACTTATACATATTCAGGAACTGGGGTAATATGGTTCCAATGAGCCTGTCTTAGAGGAACTCCTAGGGGGTGAACTTCAACTAACCTGGGAAGTTATCTGGAGAAACCACAACAGAAGGACTGGTTGTAGTTCGAGGCTGCAGTGAGCTATGATTGCACCACTGTACTCTAGCCTGGATAATAGAGCAAGACCTTGTCTCCAAAAAAAGAAAAAAAAGAGTGAATATGGTCATATTTTACCTTAGAACCAAAATGAAAACAAATGGAAGGGTTAAGGTAATAGGTAAGAATGTAAATATCATATATATGAAAATGTAGAAATGATAAAACTGACAAAAATTAGGTGGAGAAGGACAAAAGAGTATGGAATACAGAGTAAGGACAATGATTGCCATATGATAAAATAAATACAGTGGACAGCTATTATTTGAAATTGGCAAGTCACATAATTGGCATAGAAGCAAGATAAAGCAAATAGTACAAAGGTAAATGTTAAGGAAGATATTGTTGTCTAAAACTGGGTGATAGGGAGAAGGAGGGAGATAAAATTGGATTATTTTATTATTGCGACAGTAGGGACCCCATAAATACTATGCCTAAAGACAGAGAGGGCTAAGTATTATCAGAAGATATAAATGTATAATAATACTAGAACAGAAGCTGAGATCATTCCAGCTATCAGAAGAACTGTACACACGCACCACTCCCCTCCTCCCCACACACAGAAAGTGGACCATGCAAAGATTTAAAAAAAAAAAACCTATGAAATGAGGAAATGTGATATAAATACATTACATGACCATATAATTACACAATTAAAACCAAGACCAAACATATCTGTCTTGTCAATACATGTTACATCAGTCACTTACTAATTACAAAATGTAAATCAGATCTCAAAGCAAAGTCTAACTCTTAAATGAAAAGACTGATAAAGTTTGAAAATAAGATTAAGAAAATGTGTGCCAGGCAAATGCAAATGAAATGACAGCAGAAGTCATAATCTTAATATTAGATGAGAGGGTATTCAGGTTCCTAAAATTAAATGAGACAAAGGATGACACTTTATAACGCTAAATGGTATAATTCCAAGATATGACAGTTATGAGAATATCCATATGATAAATAATACAACATCAATACTTACAAAACACAACTTACAGGAGATATGAGAAGCAATAGAAACACAGTTTCTATTGGTAGGGGGAGATTTAATTCCCTTCTCTTAGTTCATGTCAGATCAAGGAGACAAAAATGTCAGAGGAGGCCAAGTGCGGTAGCTCAAGCCTGTAATCCCAGCACTTTGGGAGGCCGAAGTGGGTGGATCACTTGAGGTCAGGAGTTCGAGACCAACCTGGTCAACATAGCAAAACTCTGTCTCTACAGAAAATACAAAAATTAGTCAGGTGTGGTGGTGTGTGCCTGAAATCCCAGCTACTCAGGAGGCTAAGACAGGAGAATCGCTTGAACCCAGCAGGTGGAGGTTGCAGTGAGCCAAGATGGTGCCACTGCATTCCAGCCTGGGTGACAGAGCAAGACCCCATCTCAAAAAAAGAGGATGTAGAAGGCTTGGTGTGATTAGTAACCTGATTTAACCCAGTAGCCTGAAAATAAAGACTACACATGTGGCACTTTTACTACAATTGACCATGTAAGAGGCCATGAAAACTTATGCCAGAAGTGACAGAAAGCACCACAAGACAGCTTATTTTCTGATTGTAGTGCAATAAAATTTGAAATTTGTAACAAGATCAAAAGCCCAAAAGGCCTCTTCTACCTGGAAAATTAAAGAATAAAAAACCCTCTGTTTTAACAATTCTTGGGTGAAGGAGAAAATATTGACAGAAATCACAGGGAACATCTAGGAAACAGTGATAAAACACTACATATTAGAACTTAGTGGTTATAGTCAGAGCAGCATTCGGAGGAAATATGTGGCCTTAAGAAATTATGTTAATTACAAAAAAAGAAAACTAAGTGTCTAACTCTGGGATCAAATAATAAAGATAAAACTGTAATTACAGAATGCCAGGAAAATGAAAATGAAAATGTATCAAAACAAATGAGGCAATGCCAAGACATTAGTGAGCAGAGGCAATTTCATATGAGTAAATATTTTCATTATCTGGAAAAAGGGAGTAAATAAAGCTTCAATTCAAGAAGTTAGAATAATGATAATGAAAAGCCCTTAAAACAGCAGGACAAAAGAGAAAAAGGAAAAGCAGAAAAAATTAGAAAAGAGAAAATTGTAGAATTGAATTGAAAAAAAATCAAATAATTGGCACTTTGATTGGAATGAATCAACTAAAATAGATAAATCTTCAGCTAGTCTACTCTAGAGAAGTGTAGAAAACCGAGCCAAAATCCGTAATGAAAACAGGGACAGCCGGGCGCAGTGGCTCACGCCTGTAATCCCAGCACTTTGGGAGGCCGAGGCGGGGAGATCACGAGGTCAGGAGATCGAGACCATCCTGGCTAACACAGTGAAACCCCATCTCTACTAAAAATACAAAAAATTAGCCGGGCGTGGTGGCGGGCGTCTGTAGTCCCAGCTACTCGGGAGGCTGAGGCAGCAGAATGCCACTGACCCCCAGGGGGCAGGGCTGGCAGGGAGCAGAGATGGTGGCAATGAACCCCAACCGGGGGGAAAAAAAGCGAGACTCCGTAAAAAAAAAAAAAAAAAAAAAAAAAAGAAAACAGGGACATAACAACAGAGATAATTGGGAGTTAGGAATTTTAGAAAAATTCTAAGTTTATTTCTATGTTAATAGATTTGAAAATCTCCTTAAAATGAGATAATGTGAAGGAAAAGAGAAACAGAACTGTCTCAAGAAGCAGCAAGAAATATGAAAGAAACAGGAAAATTATCAAAGAATTACCTTCAAAGAGATAGCTGGAGCCAGGGAATTATAAAGTGAATTTCCTAAATTTTCAAAGGATTAATAATTCCTGTGCTATATATACTATTTCACAGCAGAGAAAATATTAAAATGTAGAAAACCTCGATTTTTATAGAGCTAGAATTACCTTGCCACCAAAATCTGGTAAAGTCCAGCCATATGTATAAGTATCATTTATGACATGAATATATATGAAAAATGTTAGAGAAATAATAGCAAATGAAATCTAACTAATATTAAAATAATGTCATGATAACTGAATTTTCTTCGTTCCAGGAATATAAAAAGTTCAACATTAGGAAATCATGAACAATATTAATCATATCAGTAGGTAACATTAGCAAAGATTATTTCAGTTGGTGCTGAAAAGCATTCAATAAAGTTTAATATCTATCGATGATTTATAAGATCAAGTAACATATTGGAAATCAGAGTTTCCTTAATGTTAAAAAGAACATCTCTCAAGCCAACAGCCAACATCCAACTTCATGACGTCAGAAGGATTTTTACTGTAGAAATTGAACTTGTATTTCTCACGAATGTTCCTAAGTGCATTTGTCTGGGGAGAGAGTCCATGACTTAATGACTGTAGATTATTGAAGCGCTCTGTGACTCAATATACATTAAGGTACTGAGTGAACACTAGGGCTGTCCTTTCACAAAGTCAAGACAAGACTCACCATGATCACGTTCATGTTGTCACTCACATTGGCCCGTATCTTCTCACCATTTCAATGTCAACAAAAAGAAACGGGTCATTCATTTTAGAAAGGAGAAGACAAAATTATCCCTGTGTGTGACTGACTTGCTTACCACCTGAAGAGAACCAACTGAAAAATTAGTAGGACCATCAGGAGAACCCAGTAGGATGGCAGCAACTATTTAGAAAATCTAGTGGAACAGGCTTCATGAGGAATAAACTCAACAATAAACACGTAGGCTCTGTATGAAGATGCCTATAAATAGTAAAAGTCTTACTATAAAAAGTAAGTTGAGAATCAGATCATGTTCCTGTATTAAAATGTTAATACTATAAAGATATCAATTCCCCTATTGAAAATTAGTTTTCAGTTTAATGCAAGCCTAACAAAAATTCCAAAGAAACATTTTGTTGAGAATGGAACTTAATGTTTTAAAATTTCATCTGGAGGAAAATCAGATAACGAAACAGGTTATGAAGGCACAGTGATTAAAACATGGTATTGGTGAAAAAATGCACAGATCAATAGAGCAGAGATCACAAACAAACAAAAGGAGGCGTGAGCATTTAGCGTATGACACAAGTCATGGGAAAGGGAGAAGTTTAAACAAATATGATGCTTAGATAATTGCCTAACCATTTAGCAAAAAATAAATTAAATTCTTGCCTCATGCTGGGTACCAAATTGAATTGAGTGTTGAATAATCTTGCTATGAAACATGGTAAGTATAATTTGAGAGGCAGACACTATAAAGAAAAAGATCTTTAGATGAGATGATCTAGAAATTTCTGGTATGGCTAAAAAACTATAAATATAAGCATGAGATAAACATAACCATAAATATGACATAAACACAAACATAAACATACCATAAATAAAAATATCATAAATATAACATAAACGTAACTGAAAGGCAAGTGACAGACTGGGACACATATTTGATAGACTGAAGTTTAATATTCTTTATATACCAAGAAGTCTCTCAAATCACCACAGAACAGAAAACAAACACCAACAGATGGAAAATGTACAAATGACAAGGATGAGCAGAAGAAATACAAATGACTGATAAACCCATGCAAGTTTCTCTATTATTATTATCTCTATTAAATAAATGCAATTTAAAAGTCAGCATACTATCTTCCATCTATCAAATTAACAAAGTTAAAAAAGGGTGAAAGTGTACTCTGATGGTGAAAGGCTGGGAGTGTGGGCACACTTGAACACTGTAGTTAGGAGTATATAAATCCATACAATTTTTCCAGAGAGCAATTTGTGCACATCAGAGGTCTTAAAATGTGCATGCTCCTTGTCAAGGAATTCTTTTCTAGGAGCTTATAATAAAGATGAATTTAAACAAGTGCAGAAAACACTTGGATAGGAGTTTTTAAAACTCCTCTACCCTATAAGTTGTTTTAAAAAATAATGTTGATGGCTGGGTCTGGTGGCTCATGCCGGGAATCCCTGTACTTTGGGAGGCCGAGGTGGGAGGATTGCTTGAGGCCGGGAGTTGGAGACCAGCCTAGGCAACAAAGGGAGACCCTGTCTCTGCAGAAAATAAAAATAATAATATTAAAAAACCGCAAAACTAAGTGTTCATTGTATCTAGTAATATGTTTATAAAATTGAGTATCATATTGCCATTAGGAAGGAAGAGTATTATAGAAGTATATATTTTGACCTTGTAAAGATTTTCATGGTACATCATAGGTTAAAAAACAAGTTACAGGCCAGGCACAGTGGCTCACACCTGTAATCCCAGCACTTTGGGAGGATGAAGTGGGAGGATTGCTTGAGTTCAGGAGTTTGAGACCAACCTGGGCCACATGGCCAGAACTCGTCTCTACAAAAATAAAATAAATAAAAAAAACATAGAAAAATTAACTCAGTGTGGTGGCATGCCTGTAATCCCAGCTACAGGAGGCTAATAGGGGAGGATCATTTGAGCCCAGGAGGTCGAGGCTGCAGTGAGCCATGATTGCGCCACTGCACTCCACCCTGGGTGACAGAGTGAGACTTCTCCCCTCACTTGTGCCCCCCATCCACAAGACAAGTTACAAGTTTGTATCTTGTGAGTCCATAATTTTGGTTAAAAAATTATATATATAAAGAAAATATTGAAGAGGACATATACCAAATGCTTATCAAATAACTAGTTATTTTTGAGAATCAGAATTTAAGACAATATTAATTTTTAAAAGTATTTGCTTATATTTTTCTAAATGTTGATAATGAACCTATATCACTTGCATAATTAAATATTTATTAGAAAAGATAGAACGTGACCTTCAAGGAAGAGACAGAATTTGAGCTGGGCCTAAATGAGAAATAATATTTAGAAAGATGATTTCAGATATGACCAATTTAGCATGTATATTAACCTGTTTAACGTTACTCTTTATTAGATACATTTTATCAGCATAATAAAAAACAGCTTGCTTCTTTATTAAATCCTAAGCAATTCTAAAACATTGATTGAACAAATAATAATCATTGGCTGTTTGAGAAGAGTCAAGTAAATCATTTGAGCTAACAAGTTTAAAGTGATGCTCCAAAGATACCCTTGGATTGATATTTGATACCGTTGTCATTGGATATCCTGTATGTGAACATTTTTGCTTGAAATGCTGACCTATTAATTTTCCAGACATCTGTCACAGTCTTCAAATAAAACGTCAGTCCACTCTTTGCTCATTCATAATCTTGTTCTTTTAAAAAATGTACTGCCCATGTCTCTGATGACTCTCAAGTTCTTAGAATATTTGATTAACCAGAAAACCCTATTCCCTAATGGAGCTGAACAAATATCTTCCCTTTTGCTCCCTTTCCCTGGAATTTTCTGTCCGTCTCCTCCTCTGTTCCTTCCTGGCTCCCTCTGTGACCTCTCCACCTCTCCAACCCTGCCCTCTTCCTTGCCTTCATTCCTTTATTTTGTTTTTGGTCACTTTCCCTTCTTTTCTTCTTCTCTCTTCCTTCTCTCTCTTTGTTCACTCTCATACTGTCATGTTTCCCCTCCTTCTCTTGTTTCCTCTTCCTTTGCTGTTCTACTTTCTTTCTGTCTCTTTTCCACTCTTCTAATCCCCATGCATGACAGGTCTATGACACACAGCTGGAGAATGTGGAGGCCTTTGAGGGCCTGTCTGACTTTTGTAACACCTTCAAGTTGTACCGGGGCAAGACGCAGGAGGAGACAGAAGATCCATCTGTCATTGGCGAATTTAAGGTAAATCCTCAAGGACATGTCCCTAACCCAGGTGGGCCTAAGACTATGGTGTTGGAGCAATAAGTGAAGGGGAGGGGTCATACCTGCAGTGATGACCCTGGTGCTGATAATGGTGACCACGTGGGTAATGGAGGTGGTGATGGTGGTGCCGTTGATGCAGAATCTGACTGTGGTGATGGGATGGTGTTGGGCTTGGTGACCTCAGTGGTGGTGACTCTGGTAGAGATGAGAGTGGTGGTCATGATGGTGATTGTGTCGGTGACAATTGTATTTGTTTTTAGTCTGTTTTCATGCTGCTGATAAAGACATACCCAAGACTGGGAAGAAAAAGAGGTTTAATTGAACTTAGAGTTCCACATGGCTGGCAAGGCCTCAGAATCATGGCGGGAGGTGCAAGGCAGTTCCTATATGGCGGCAGCAAGAGAAAATGAGGAAGAAGCAAAAGCAGAATCCCCTGATAAACCCATCAGATCTTGTGAGACGTATTCACCATCATGAGAATGGCATGGGAAAGACTGGCCCCCATGATTCAATTACCTCCTTCTGGATCCCTCCCACAACACGTGGGATCTGGGAGATACAATTCAAGTTGAGGTTTGGGTGGGGACGCAGCCAAACCATATCATTCTACCCCTGGTCCCTCCAAATCTCATGTTCTCACATTTTAAAACCAATTATGCCTTCCTAAGAGTCCCCTAAAGTTAACTCATTTCAGCATTAACCCAAAAGTCCACAGTCCAAAGTCTCATCTGAGACAAGGCAAGTCCCTTCCACCTATGAGCCTGTAATATCAAAAGTAAGCTAGTTACTTCATAGATACAGTGGGGGTGAAGGTATTGGGTAAATACAGCCATTCCAAATGGGAGAAATTGGCCCAAACCAAAAGGTTATAGGGTCCATGCAAGTCCAAAATCCAGCGGGACAGTCAAATTTTAAAGCTCCAAAATGATCTCCTTTGACTCCAGGTCTCACATCTAGGTCATGCTGATGCAAAAGGTAAGTTCCCATGGTCTTGGGCAGCTCTGCCCCCGTGGCTTTGCAGGGTACAGCCTCCCTTCTGGCTACTTTCATGGGCTGGTGTTGAGTGTCTGAGGCTTTTCCAGGTTCACGGTACAAGCTGTTGGTGGATGTACCATTCTAGGGTCTGGAGGAAGGTGGCCCTCTTCTCACAGCTCTATTAGGCAGTGCCCCAGATACGGGGCATCAGAGCCCCCACATTTCCCTTCTGCATTGTGCTAGCAGAGGTTCTCCATAAGGGCCCCACCCCTGCAGCAAACTTTTGCCTGGGCATCCAGGTGTTTCCATACATCTTCTGAAATCTGGGCGGAGGTTCCCAAACCTCAACTCTTGACTTTCATGCACTCACAGGCTCAATACCATGTGGAAGCTGCCAAGGCTTGGGGATTCCACCCTCTGAAGGCACAGCCCAAGCTGTACATTGGCCCCTTTCAGCAGCTGGGACACAGGGCACCAAGTCCCTAGGCTGCACATAGCATGGGGACCCTGGGCCTGGCCCACAAAACCACTTTTTCCTCCTGGGCCTCTGGGCCTGTGATGGGAGGGGCTGCTGTGAAGATCTCTGACGTGGCCTGGAGACATTTTCCCCATGGTCTTGAGGATTAACATTAGGCTCCTTGCTACTTGTGCAAATTTCTGCAACTGGCTTGAATTTCTTCTTAAGAAAATGGGTTTTTCTTTTCTGGTACATCATCAGGCTGCAAATTTTCTGAACTTTTATGCTCTGTTTTCCTTTTAAAACAGAATACTTTTAACAGCACCTAAGTCAACTTTTGAATGCTTTGCTGCTTAGAAATTTCTTCTGCCAGATACCCTAAATCATCTCTCCCCAGTTCAAAGTTCCACAAATTTCTAGGGCAGGGGCAAAATGCCACCAGTCTCTTTGCTAAAACATAACAAGAGTCACTTTTGCTCCAGCTCCCAACAAGTTCCCCATCCCTATCTGAGACCACCTCAGCCTGGATTTTATTGTCCATATTGCTAGCAGCATTTTGGGCAAAGCCATTCAACAAGTCTCTAGGAAGTTACATAGTTTCCTACATTTTGCATCTTCTTCTGAGCCCTCTAAACTGTTCCAGCCTCTGCCTGTTAGCCAGTTCCAAAGTCGCTTCCACATTTTTGGGTATCTTTTCAGCAACACCCCACTCCTGGTACCAATTTACTATATTAGTCTGTTTTCACACTGCTGTTGAAGACATACCCAAGACTGGGAAGAAAAAGAGGTTTAATTGAACTTACAGTTAATTAAAGTTCCACATGGCTGGCAAGGCCTCAGAATCATGGCAAGAGGTGAAAGGCAGTTCTTACATGGTGGTGGCAAGAGAAAATGAGGAGGAAGCAAAAGCGGAAACACCTGATAAACCCATCAGATCCCATGAGACTTATTCACTATCACAAGAATAGCATGGGAAAGACTGGCCCCATGATTCAATTACCTCCTTCTGGGTCCCTCCCACAACATGTGGGAATTCTGGGATATACAATTCAAGTTGAGATTTGGGTGGGGACACAGCCGAACCATATCAACGATGATGATAAAAATGAAAATTCCCCCTTTCTTCTTTTCAGGGCCTCTTCAAAATTTATCCCCTCCCAGAAGACCCAGCCATCCCCATGCCCCCAAGACAGTTCCACCAGCTGGCTGCGCAGGGACCCCAGGAGTGCTTGGTCCGTATCTACATTGTCCGAGCATTTGGCCTGCAGCCCAAGGACCCCAATGGGAAGGTAACTCTCCTAGAGCCCTCACTTCCCCCAGAGTAGCAGGCTCAGGTACAAGTGGCCTGTAGAACCTGGACACAAACTCTGCCTCAGGAAGTCCATAGTAGGTTGGGAAACAGACAAACACACAAAACCGAGAGGTGCCTGGATGGAGTTGTGTTAAGGACCAAGTGCTCTAGAAGGTCAGGGAAGGCCAATGTCAGTACAGAACTTTGGGAAAATGGGGAAGGCTTCCTGGAAGGAATAGGACTCTTAGGATAGATGAGATTTTGATAGGCTGGGAGGGAGAAGAAAATAGTGTTTTAAGAGGGGCCAAAAGCATAGACAAAGATTTGAAAGAAAATTGCTTAATGTGTGTCTAGAACAAGAATAAAGCATAAAGATAAGTAAGACTGAAGGTATAGGTTGAGACTTTCAATGGTGAATGGAGAGGAGTGATAGGGGAGAGGAACAGGCTTAGTGACTGCTCTGCCTAGTCATGGCGGAGCCCCAGGCAAAAGGGAATGCTGGTAACACTCACCCTGTCTTTATTTAAATTTTTGATATTTTGTTCATCACAGACTATTGACATTGATTTTAATTTTTAAAATATTTCATTAAAATATTGTTTATCTTGATAACTATTTTGGCACCTCCTTACATTTTGTGCCCAAGGTAAGTGCCTGAGCTGTCTGCCCCTAGTCATTGCTTGAGATGGAGAGGGGATATTTGAAGGAGGAAAGGAGTCTGGAGTTATGGGGAGATGGCAGGGGTGGGAGGCAGAGTAATGTTGGGAAGAGAAAGAAAGAGGAAAGAAGAGAGGCAGGGGTGGGGCCTGATTTGCCTTTAGAGGCATGAGGCTAGGGTCCCCTCTTGTCTCCTGAGGCAGGTTTAGGCCTAGCCTGTGTCCTTCAGGTGGCGGGTAGAGGCCTGTTTTCCCACCCTGTAGCCCCACCTTTCAAGGGGCAGAATGGAGCAGTTCTCAGCGTAGGCACCACTGATGGCCTCCAATGTGTGGTCATGGCTGGCGGGTTGGTTTATATGCTTGAAGCCTTCTTGATGCCAGACTAACCCTGGGTAATCTGCAGCCCCAACTGCTGGGCCACTGGCTGAGGGGTGCTGCTGCTTCCAAGAAGCATGGGGGGAGACCTCCCTGGGCTAGCCTAGGCTGACATAGGCTAACCGCCCCTCTCCCTTTCCACATACTTAAACAGAGGTCACAGAGAGCTCTCTTGTCGTGTGTGTAATGCATGCAGACTGTTGTGTTTCTGATAAGGGCCCGGCCTCTCCCAATGGAGCAGTAGATTGGGAGTGTGAAGGACTCAGGTGCCCCATTCCCACGGCTGGAGCCAAGGCCAGAAGCCCATATCAGGGGCCAAGTGGAGTGGTGTGGTATGTGGGAGGGGGCCCTGTCCTGGCAGGACACAGCCCACATCTCAACTTCCTGATGGCTGCTCCCTCATCCCATCCAGAGGCAAGGCACTCACGAAGCCCTAAAGACAGGTTGGGGAAATGATTTCACAGAAGTGTTTTGTCTCCTCCTCCAGTGTGATCCTTACATCAAGATCTCCATAGGGAAGAAATCAGTGAGTGACCAGGATAACTACATCCCCTGCACGTTGGAGCCTGTGTTTGGAAAGTAAATTGGGGCATCTTGGGTCTTGGGGTGGAGGAGCAAGACAAAATAACCCACAGTCTAGTAGGGGAGATATGACTGGCACTGTGAAGTCCCTATCTCCTGGGGCAAAACTGTATTCCTTAAATCTTTCATGTCTGTGGGGGCATAGCGTCAGCTAGCCCTTCTTCAGCTGCCAAAGACTTGATCCCAGCAGAAGCTCCTAGTTAAACACTAAACAATTACCTCTAAGATCAGAAATCTACATGGCTTGAGCTCAGGAGTTTGAGACCAGTCTGGACAACATAGCAAGACCCCATCTCTACAAAAAATAAAAAACTTAGCCAGGCATGGTAGTGCATGCCTGTGGTTCCAGATACTTGGGAGGCTGAGGTGGGAGGATCCCTTGAGCCTATGAGTTTGAGCTTATAGTGATCTGTGATCAAACTACTGCACTCCAGCCTGGGTGACAGAGCAAAACCCTGTCTCAAAAAAAAAAGTAGAAATCTGTATGTAAACTCAGAAGATGCATTTGCTAATTCTTTTTTTTTTTTTTAAAGATAAACTTATGCTTTGGAATAATTTTAGATTTACTAAACAGTTACAGAAATAGTGCATAATTTCCACATACCCCTTACTCAATTTCCCCCACTGGTAACATCTTACCTAACCATGGGACATTTGTCAAAATGAAGAAATCATCATTGGTGCATTACGATTAACCAAACTCTAGACTTTTTCAAAAGATTTAGTCAGTTTTCCTACTAATACCCTTTTACTAATGTCTCAGGACCCATCTGTTATACAACATTGCATTTAGTAATTAATTCTCTGTAAGTGTCCCACATATGTCTGTAGCAAGAGCTAGGGAAGAATGTAGACCCAAGATAGTCAAATGATTCCTGAAATCTAAGAATAAGGAAAGGAAAAATGAATGCCTATTGCATGGGAGTATTTCCTAGGCATCCTGAATTGCTATTTGGATGTGAGCTTGTTTAGGCCAGAGAGGGGAGGATGCAGAGGGAGGGTGGCAGCTATTTCTCTTGCACCTGCAGGAGAAGACACCTACTGTTCTGATGTTATCAAGTCACATATGGTACTTATAAACTGGGGTCTGTTGAGTTAGTTGTGGTCACACACCCTGCAGTGAGGACCCAGTCTCCTTGGGGAAATGCAGCTTTTGAAGGTGAACCAGCCCTGGCCAGTGATGAGCCTCCACCAAGCGGGGATTGGAGGGAAGTGGTAGGTGGGAGAGAGGAACTCCGTATGAGTTCCAGGAGCTGACAAGCTCCAGGGGTTGGCGCCAGGCCTCAGGCTAATGCTCATGGGGCAGTGGGCAGGGCCTGTTCCACAGTGGGTAGGGGCATGTCAGGGTTCAGGGGAGATAGGGGAGCCAGTGCAGGAACACACCCCTCCCATGCCTGTTTTCCCATCTCCCACCAATCCTGGGCAAGCTGGTCTGCCTGATGCTTCAAGCCTCCTTCAGATCACAACGGAAACCCTTCCATTCTATAACCCATGTGTCAGACAAACACAACGCACGAGGTGGAATCAAAGCACAACTTGGTTTTTGTCAGCATGGATTCCATGGCGTTACCTTCTCCTTTCCCCTGTGGAAACTGACAGGCAGGTGACTTTTCTGCTCACACAGCCCAGCCACTTTAACTCACGAACCCACAGTCTCAGGCCATTACCCACTGCCCGTTTCTATGGAATCCCGAGTTCCCTGATGGCTCCAGGAGTGTGTCCCCACTTTGGGTGCAGCCAGGTGGCATGTGTGTGTAAAAAGCGTGGTGCATGTGTGGCATGGATGTGTGTATGTGTGGCATATGTGCATGCGCTGCAGGTGTGTCTGTGTCCCGCGGTATGCGGGTATATGTGCATGTGTATATATGTGCATGTGTAAGGTGTTCAGGTAGGTCTGTAGGTTCAGGGCGTGGTATTGCATTGTGTGTATGTGTATGTGTCTCTGTGTCCATGTGTCCCATATGTAGGTATCGTGATAATGCATTAACGCGCAGGCGGTGATGCAAAGATTCAGGCATATGTGCGCCGCAGAAGGCATCGCATTCAGGCAGGTGGCATGCGGGCGTCCATGCGTACGCATTTATGCGACATGCAGACCCAGTGCATGCAGGCGCATTGCAAGGCAGTAACCGGCGGAACGGCATGTGATATTGCGGTATTGCAGACATTCAGGAGGTGACAGCATTACGCACGTGACTCCAGGTAAACCGCGTCCACGGTCCATTACGTGCGTGATGCGCATACGTGCACGTGCGCACGCGGCACGTGCAGCACTGCAGGCAGGCAGGTGGCGGATGATAATCCCGTCCTCCCTTCCTGCTCTGGCTGGCCTCTGTGGTTCTGACTCCTGCAGTGTCTGGGCTAGGGAGAGGGCCCTTCTCATGTGCCCACCACTGCTGTCTTCCGGATACTCTCTGAACCACAGATGTTGAAAGCCGACTTACTTTCCTGTGCGTGCTTTCCAGAGGTTCCCCAGAGAGCCCCCCGTGAGCCCTCCCACTGCACTTTCTAGACATGGCAGATGCTGCGTCCCTTTAGCTGCTGTCCCCGGCCTCTGGTTCTCAGATGCTCTACTCCACAATCTCTTGCTGCTCCAACCCTTTGGGGGTCCACAGGGCAGGATTCAGAGAAGTTCCAGTCTGGCCTCATAGTGGCCTCTTCTCCTCCCAGGAAATCCTTGCGTTCCTTGCCCAGGCATGGACCAGAGTGCACCTCCTCCAAATGCGGCCCTTGCCCTCCTTCTCCGTGCCACAAGTTGCTTACGTTTCCCTGAGCATGCACCAGGTGCCAGGCTTGTGTCTCCAACCTGCAGGGAGTTCATTTTAGGGGGAGAAGGGAGAATGCCTCTGCCTTTGATGCCCATGGTAGATGGGGGTCTCAGATACAGCAAGAGCTCTCGCCAAAGAAATCTTTTCACCAATTCTCCCTCATCCCATCCCAGAAGCGGGTGTGAAGAGTCCAAAAAGCAGGCCCCAGGCTGTGTCATCGGCAAATTCCAAAGCTCTGGCCCCTGGCTCTGGAGTTTCACATCTCTTGCATCTGTTGTTTCCTGGTGTCATGGTCAAAGCTTCAGTTTTAATGTGCATTTCCAATTCATTATTTTGGTCTGTGTTCCATCAGGCAGGCACCTGCCTTATGCCCAGCACAGTTTATTTGGGAAAGTCCTGTCCCCCCTCTCCCTACACACACACTCAGACAGGCCCAGTACAGCAGTGCTGTGGGTAGTTGTGCCTGTAAGAGCTATAGGGGGCCCAAGGAAGGAAGGCTCCCTGGGGTAGTTCCAAGCGCTTGACCTGCCCTGCCTCTCCCTTGGGTGCCCCATGTTGGGTGACATTGGGAATCTGCCTCTCCTGCAGGATGTTTGAGCTGACCTGCACTCTGCCTCTGGAGAAGGACCTGAAGGTCACTCTCTACGACTATGACCTCCTCTCCAAGGATGAAAAGATTGGTGAGACGGTCATCGACCTGGAGAACAGGCTGCTGTCCAAGTTTGCGGCTCGCTGTGGACTCCCGCAGACCTACTGTGTGTACGTGGATGGGGGCTGGCTGCTTCTCTGACAACACAGCACCCCTGTCTACTGAGCACTTACTGTGTGCCAGCCCTGGGCTCAGCACTTCCTAGGCATCCTCTCACTGAGTCCAATAGGAGTCCCATCCCCACTCCACAGATGAAGAAACTGAGGCCCAGAGATGTTATTGCTTCTAAGTGGTGGAATTAGGATTTGAACCAAGAACCTGGCTCATCACATTGTTATAATCCAGTCATCTGTAATGCACACAGAAGGCCTAGAGAGGGCTAGGCACCTGGAAAGGAAGAGAGGGAAGGAAGGCAGGAAAGAAGCAGAGGAGACAGATGGGAGGACACGTGTGCTGCAGCTGGGCCCAAAGGGGAATTTTGTGATGTTTTATGTCAGGGGAACGCATGTGAGGACAGCACCTCTCTTCCCACCATCTCGAGTCTTGTCTGGGTCTGATCCTCTAACTCTGGAAATTGAAAATATTTAAGTTGCAATTCCATACTTAAACGAGTCCTTTTCTCTCTGAGTCTCCATTTCTCCATCTGTAAAATGGGATACCCCATCATGGTGAGCGATCAGATGGGACACCCACTGTAAAAGCAAGGGCTGGGCAATGCTGTGCATGGGGGTACACTGGTCCCTGCATGCCCCTCTGCCCTCATGAGTGTCCTTGAAGCATCTCATCTAAGTCTTGTGCTTGGTCCTCAGCTCTGGACCGAACCAGTGGCGGGACCAGCTCCGCCCCTCCCAGCTCCTCCACCTCTTCTGCCAGCAGCGCAGAGTCAAGGCGCCTGTGTACCGGACAGACCGTGTGATGTTTCAAGATAAAGAATACTCCATTGAAGAAATAGGTGAGCTGCCACATGACCCCAAACCATGGTGGGTTCTCGCTGTATCCCTTCCTCTCTCATCAGACCCTCTGCTACCATAAAGGACCCAAGCGGACATAACCCATATCAGCAGACTATGGGCATGGGTCTCGCCAGGGCAGCACAGATGGGCTCCACTTGCACTTGGTACTTTGAGCACCAGTACTGACCTGTGATGCCGCTGTGAAAAGTAGAGGTCAGGGCACGGTCAGGGTCAGAGTGCAGTCCAAGGCCCGGTTGGGGCCCATCTGAGGGCAAGCTCAGAGGTGAGTCTGAAGCCAGTGTCAGGGTCAGAGTTAGGCTCAGTCTTTCTGGCATTGGCTGGTCTGACTCTGGTTGGAGTCTAGGGCACAGTCCACTTCTCAGAAACGGTTTTCTACTTGAATTGCACCAGCCTGGCAGCTTGACCCTGATGGTACCTTCCAGGCTCCCCACTCACAGCCCATGCAGCGAAAGGATCCCAAGGCAGGCAGGCCTGCTAGTGCCGCCACCCTGCCCTGGGTCCTGCCCAGCACTGCTGGCTGAGAATCCCGCCACGTGCTCTCCGTGTGTCTGAGATGCCCGCAGGCCTGCATCACCCACTCAAGAGCAGCTCAGACTCCCCAGAGGTGTTTACAGGCCCAGCTGGCCCCTCACCTCCTGGTTGCTTCAGAGATGTTTGATGTCAGAGCTGGTGCCAAGGTTATAAAAGGGAAAGGATGGCTTTGATGCCCCCATCCCCCACCCCCTTCTCCTTCTCATTCTGTTTTCCTGACTCTCCCAGGTCATGGCGGAGCCAGGCTCGGCCATAAGGCACGCCCCTGCCCCGCCCCCCTTCATTCCCTTTTCCCATAGAATGTGCATCTGTTTTCAGAGGAGCCTCATTTCCTTCTACTAGTCTGTGAGCAACTTTAGCACAGGGCCATGGCTCATGGTCATAAAGTCATAGGAAACAAAAGCCAGAAAGCTGGAGATGGTGAAGTCCAACATCTGCCTGCTTTTACAGATGAGGCTGGTAAGACCAAGAGTGGTGAACGACCTGTCCAATGTCATCCAACCAGCTAGGAGCACAGCCAGGTTCCTGGCCCTGTGTGCCTTCTGAGGCGCAGGCCTCTTTCTTTGAGGCCCCTACTGAAATGGGCAGGGCAGGTCTGATGGGTGAACACGTGTGTGTGTGCATATGGGTGTGCATGGGCACGCCTGGGTACATGTATAGATGCGTGTGCCCACCATCAGCTCCCCAAGCCAAGGCCTTTGACATAGTGGGCTCCAAGTTCACGTTGCTGGATGCTTGGCCAGGCTTCTCAGGGTCAGGAATACCGCATGTCTTCTCCCCACCCGTAGCACCAGTTTTTGACCCATCCCCTAGCAGGGAGGAGATGTACCTGGGAAACACGTGGGGGCAGGAAGCGGTGTTCATGCCTAGTCACGCACCTTTCCTAAATGAGCCTGTGATCTCAGCTGCCCTGCTGCTAGTCGTGTGGCTTCTCTGTGCCTCAAATTTCTCATCTATAAAATGGGGATAATAACAGCACTCAGCTTCTAGGATCCTTGTGAAGAATAAATTTGTTAATAGTTTGAAGAATAGTGCCTGGCACGTGGTTCCTGCTCTAGAAGTGTTTGCTGTCATTGCTATTATTTTAGCTACTGCTGCTAATAGAACAACTTACGTGAGTGAGAGCATAAAACTAACAGCACCAAGATGCCAGATCTAGGGGCGAAGGTTGCTGAGGCTTAGAGTTGGGAGCAGTCAGGGAGGGCTTCCTGGAAGAAGTGGGCTTTGGAGACAGGAGGATTCGTATGGTGGAAAATAGGAAGAAAAACTTTATAGAACAGGCTTGGTAGAAATGATGGCAATGGGGAATCTGGATTTTAAGCCTGGAGCTCGTGGACAGCAAGATTTCCCCTATGGAAAGTGAGACATGAGGACCAGAACAAGTGCATCTGGGCTGGGGGTGAGGCTGCGGGGGTTAGGGGCTTCTTATTACTCTCAGGCAGCCCTGCTCAGCCTGCTCACTAGGCAGCCCCATCATCTCTCACTTCCCCAGCTCCTGCAATCTTTTTTTTGTCTTCTCTCTGGGGCAGAGGCTGGCAGGATCCCAAACCCACACCTGGGCCCCGTGGAGGAGCGTCTGGCTCTGCACGTGCTTCAGCAGCAGGGCCTGGTCCCAGAGCACGTGGAGTCACGGCCCCTCTACAGCCCCCTGCAGCCAGACATCGAGCAGGTAGGACTTTGACCCTTGGGCCCCAGAGTCCTTGAACTCCAGATAGCCCCAACCCCAGGGACAACGTGGATATCCCAGAGAAGCCAGTGGGTCCCTTGAGATTTGGTCAACCCCTCCTTGACCCATTTCTTCACAGTCGGAGTGCGGCCGTGGTTGGCCTTGGAGGGGATCTTTAGGGTCTGGCTTCCCCTGGCTGCCTCCATCCCTCAGGGCCTGTGAAACGAGTCTGAGCTTCCCCCTTCACCCCTGTAGGCCTGGCCTCTGACCTCTCCTTGTCATCCTGAAGCCTCTGTTTCAGCCTGACTTCAGGATGCCCCCATCCAACCACTCTCTGTCAGTGACTCAGTCTCAGATGCCTGGCCCTGTGCTGGGCTGCTGTGGGGGTATGCAGCCAGGGTGGCCCTGGCATCCTATGACCAAATGACAAAGCCACCCACAGAGAACAGTCCTCAGTGGGAGGGGAATCCTCCCACGCTGAAGGGCGAGGACCACAGAGACAGCAGCCTTGGGATGGTGACAGGGAGGGCTTCCCGGAAGAGGTGAGCTCAGAGCTGGGTTTTGGAAGAGGAGAAGGGGAGACAAGGTCATAGGCAAAGAGAAAGGCCAAAGTGAACCACGAGGTTGCCTTTGTGAATGCCAGAGGTCATACCTCTGTTGTTTGGAACTGAGCTCTCTCTCCACCTAGGTGTTTGCCTAACGGCCTCCCCAAAGTGGCGCAACGGGTGTGGAAACTTTGGCTCTTTCATCTTCTAGTTCTGTGACCCTGCAGAAGTGACTTAATCGAGTTACTTCAATCCCTGCTCCTTCTGCTCTAAGATGAGACAAATTCACACCTCACTTGCAGAGAGGGAGGAGGATGAGGCGTGGGCAGGGAGAGCAGTGTCCTGCCATGGAAGCCTTCTGAGCCCTCCATAACTGAACGGTGCTCTCTGACATGCCACGACTCTGCACATGCCATTCCCCTGGCTGCCAAGACTCAGCTCAGCCACCACCATCTCTGAGAAGCCTGTCCTGACCCTTGACCCCCAGGCACAGGCCCAAGTCAGAGGCCTGTGGGGCAGTGGTCACCTCTGCAGTTGACCCTGTAGTCCCGTTTAGGGCAGTGAGGTTTTCTCTGGAAGGGCCTGGGTTTCTCTGTTCTGTGTCCCCAGCGTCTGGCCCAGAGCAGGTGCTTGGTAACAGTTGGCTAAATGAGAAGTGTGGGGAGAGAACGGGCCCTGTCTCCACAGGGGAAGCTGCAGATGTGGGTCGACCTGTTTCCGAAGGCCCTGGGGCGCCCTGGACCTCCCTTCAACATCACCCCACGGAGAGCCAGAAGGTGACTTGCGCAGCCACAGGCTCTGAGCTGGGCTGAGGGGTGGGGGCCTTGCAGCCTGCTGTGGGTGGGACTAGGCGGTTGCTCTTTTCTGCCTGGCTTCAGGCTATTCGGGCCATGGAATACAGTTCTCGTTTGGGCCTGGGCCAGTGTCCAGCCAGGCAGGCATCGAGTCCTCTTGGACTAGTCTGCTTCTTGGCTTCTTGGCCAAGGCCTTCCCATCCTCTGGTAGGAAATCTAGGTGGATTGGAGTCATACCTTTCCCTAGGTTTTTCCTGCGTTGTATTATCTGGAATACAAGAGATGTGATCCTGGATGACCTGAGCCTCACAGGGGAGAAGATGAGCGACATTTATGTGAAAGGGTAGGGAGCCAGCGTCCTCTTGCCTGTCCAGCTCGCCGCAGCGCCCATGCTCCCTCTGGGTTGCACACAGCATGAGGGGCTCTGGCTCAGGGAAGGGGAGAACAAGCAAGTTTCCAAGGAGGGCTCCTGGGGGTGGTCCCTGCCTTTGGGGAAATTGTTCTCCAACCAGATTTCTTTTTCCGCACTGAACTTTGGGTTGAACTTACAAGTTTAGTGGCTGGGAAGTTAGAATGTTTTCAAATTGATGGCACATTTTGTACATCGTGCCGATTTCCTGGGAATTCTTTTGCAGTAAGCTCATCTACCTTCTTAACTCCTTATCTGCCTAAGTTGACAATGTATATGCTGTGTTGGAAATCTTAATGAGAACCATTCTCTAAAAATGTGTATGTCTAGTTGGATGATTGGCTTTGAAGAACACAAGCAAAAGACAGACGTGCATTATCGCTCCCTGGGAGGTGAAGGCAACTTCAACTGGAGGTTCATTTTCCCCTTCGACTACCTGCCGGCTGAGCAAGTCTGTACTGTTGCCAAGAAGGTTAGTGTCCTTCCCATTCCCCGTGGTGCCAGCACCAGGGCTTCTAAAGTTACCCTGACCTGGCCACCAAGTCCCTGCCCAGCCACTGTCACAATCTCACTGCTGCCCCACCACATTGGAGCTACCACCGCCATCTCCACATGGCCACCACCTCCACTGTCCCGGCACTGCCAGTGTCACCACCACTGCTGTCTCAGCATTGTGTGATGGCCTCTGTCCCATCACAGCCAATGTCACCATGGCTGCTGTCCCATCACTGCTGGTGTTATCACGACTGTTGCCTCCTCACTGCCAATGTAACCACCACTGTTCCGTCGTTCCTGGCACTACCATGGTCCTACCCCTGCTCTCATTACTGCCTCCACCATCTCTGTATCCACCCCTTGTCACCATCTTTCCCATCCCCAGCACTGCCGTCACCCCATGGCCACCTCATGACCACACAGTGCCATATCCATCATTTGTAGCTAAATCCAGATCCCAAAGTCACTGCCTCCCTCCCTACCTCAGGCAAGTTAAGCAGCAGGAAGGATCATGGGGTCTGAGTGGGCAGAGTAGGGACACCCAGCATGGCCTTCAAAGGGGCAGTGGGGCAGACCCCATGGGGGAGCTTCCCGAGAAGGCCAGCCTGATCTATAGATCACGGTGTCCACAGGATTGGGAGTTGCTTGGCCAAGTCTTTCCCATACCCCATTTTCCACATCTGTGCCTATGGTCACTGTCCAAGCTGGGCAGTCACTTGGAGCGGCTCTGTGCTTGCAGGCCCACAGCCATCACCCTCCTCTCTCCACTCCCGCCTCTCACTGCAGGCCAAAGGCACCTGGGGAGACCTGGTTTGCATCAGCCAGAGGGGAGGCTGGATTTGGGGACCTCGGTCTCTGTGTCTCAGCATCTGCTAGTTTAGGTCTCATCTGGGGCATCAACTTTTTACCCCTGAACTAGGCAGAACTCGAGGGCAGCCGGCCTCTTCCTGCTAGGACTAGGCCTGCCCTCAGAGAGCAGCCCCCAGAACACAGAATGGGCGCTGAGGGCAGTGGAGACTTCAGGGCTATGCTGGCTGGAGGCAGAGGGGCCTCTGCTGTAACTTCTGACCATCCTTGTCCCACCCTGAGGTGCTCTCCTACTCAAGGGGGTAAATGCCTCTCTGGCATCTAGGTTCTGCTGGCCCAATTTCCTTCCAGAGGTGGCCCAAGGCTTTAAGCCTCAAAGCTTCTATGACTCCTTGTCTCTTGAAAGGAAGGGGATATATGATGCGTTCCGGTGCCTGGATTTTCTTAGTTCTCTTCATTACACCCCCTCTGCATGGCCCTTCCCAGCCTAACATGCAGAGTCACCTGCATGTTAGAGAAAGCAAAATGTTCTGTGGAGCCTTCTGAAACCATGAAACAAAAGAGAACACGGATTCAACAGGGTTGAGTGGATCTCTTTACCGAGCCATTGCTGTGGAGTGACTGGCAGAAAGCAGAACTGAGCAACAGGGTTCTGTGAGGTCAAGGAAATCCTGGGCCGTTTGCAGGTTGAGCCTTGTTTGCTGCTGTTCGGTGTGCTTGCCTGTCACAAGCCTGCTTCCATCAGAAAGCCAAGGCTGCATCTGCCCCAAGACACAGCACTGCCCCCGCCCGCTCTGCTGTGGACAGAGGGAGAGGAGGCCTGGGAGTGGACAGGGGGGGCTGTGCCGCACGTGGCACCCCCAGGGCTCACCTAGAAGGGCTGGACATGGATGGGGACTGAGACCGAGAGGAGTGGGAGGTGGGACAGCCCCTTCCTCATGACAGGTGGAGATGTGGATAAGGAGTGGCTGGAATGGAGGTTTCTGCTTTTGTCTCTGAAGTAAGAGGAGAGATGATCCGGTACTGGGGCAGGTGACTTGAGACCAGTGGAAAAAGCTGGAAAGAGCTGCTGTGCTGAGTGGGTGGGGGAGGGACACAGAGAGATGGGGAGGAGTGTGACTGGCATCACAGAGAGGGTTACCTGGCAGTTCTGGGGACCCAGTTGTGGTTGCTGATTAAGAATTTGGGGTGACTCCATTCTGGCAACGATGTGGTTTTGTCTCTTTATCATACAGCCTGGTCAGGAGGAATGAAGAAGGGGAGAGTGGGGCCAACCTGTGGGCGAGTTCCAGAGGAAGACAGGATATGGAAGGGACTGCCTGATGGCCAAGAGGGTCTGGGCCAGACTTAGGACAATGAGAAGCCCCTGGGGGAGCAGGGATGGAGAGGAGGAAGAGGGGTCAGGAAGTTGAAGGAGAGGATCGCTGAGACGGAAGGCCAGAGGGGAAGGGACGTTCTACATGATGCCAGGCTCTGGGGAGAAGGTGGCTGGAAGGAGGGGCAGAGAAGGTCAGAAGAGGAGGCTGAGAAACGGAAACAGGGGCCAGGTGGCTCTGAAGTCAACCAGAAGTGGCAGACAGAAACTGGCTTGGCTGAAGGCAGACCCAGAGGGTCCCTCTTGGAGTGAAGGGACCCTGGGAGGCAGGCAGAGCCATGGCCACAGTGGGGCACCAGTTAGCTGGGCTGGGCTGAAGGATCGAGTCTGAGGTGGGTTTATGCAGGGGCGCTGCACAGCCTCTGGGCTCCCTGGGCCTGCCACAGAGTCAGGCCTCTGCCGTGGGGTTCAGGGCCTCTGGCAGGCAGGCCCTCCAGGGACCCCATTAACCAGACGAGACTGTCGTAAAGTACAAGGTCTCCTTTCATCCGGCGGCTTTGAACCACCACTGGTTGCCCCGGCCCGGCTCCCCACCTGGAGCCCAGCACACCCACTGGGGCCTGCCTGCGCGTCAGGCACCCACCCTGCAAATAAACAGCTAGTAAAAGCGCCCAGGCCAGGAGCATAATGAGCGCCTGGGACCTGGGGGGGTTCATTCCCCAGGCTGGAGCCCCAGCCCAGCTGCTCCCACCAGGGGCCGTTTGAACCTCTGGCTCATTACCGAGCCCATAAACCAAGCCGGCCAGAGGAATGGAGGCTGCTGGCGGGCCATGCAGGCGGGCCTGCGGAGCTGGCCATAAAAGCTCGCCAGAGGAGGGAGGCACCTGCAGAAGGGCTGGGGCCCGGAAAAGGGGGGAGACACCAGACAGAGGGCTGGAGGCGAGGGGCCAGCTGGAGACCTGAGCCCCTTCCCCAACCCAGGCAGCAGTCCAGGCCGTGGCTGGTGCTTTGCACGGTGACCAGTCTTCACGGGGAAGGGATTGTGGTCTTCGGTTCGGGTGCTCACTGGGATTTCCATGGACAACCTCTGAGGCTGGGCTGGCCACACAGCAGGCCCTGGCTGGACAGCAAGGGTGGGTTTACCAGGCATTCAGTGGAGCTTTTCCCCTGCAGAGTTGGGTCCAGGCCCCTGCTCTGACCCGGCACTCAGGACTTGGCACCTGTTGTCTGCAGGATGGTCACACTGTTTCCTGTCCTTGCCACTCACCCAGGGGAGAGTTATAGTGAGAAACCAGAGAACAAGACTGCGCTGGAAAGCCCTAGTGACAGTGCTGGGGGTTGAGTATGGCTGGACTGAGGGGTGCTCTCCGGCCTCCGCGTGTGCAGTCCCACACCGCTCAGTGGCTCCATGAAATCTCAGCGGGAGGAAGCCCAAGATGACCTTGTTCCAGGCGAGCTGGTCTGAGGGAGATGGGGTGGGGAGAGAAGGGCCCCTCCTCTCCTTTCAGTAGGAGACAAAACTTCCCAGTACTTCAGGCTTTGGCTTTGCTCTGGGGCAAGCTCTTGGAGTGAAGTTGGGTGGGGTGGAGAGGGAGGAGCTGGAGTCTAGATTCCAGTGCCAACTCCTTACAGCAGCGTGCTGGGAGATCCTTCTGTGACAGCCAGGCTGGGGTGGGGTCCCTCAGAGTCTCAGTTACCCCACCCTGACCCTGAGATGCCAGATACAGAGCAGGGTTTACGGTACAGAGCAGGACTCTGGAACCTGGCTGCCAGAATTTGGATCCAGCTTGCCACTTCCAAGCTGTGTGATCTCGGACAAATTACTCGCTTTGGTCTCCTCCACTGTGAAGATAATATCTCCTTCATAGGTAGTTGGAAGGATAAATGAGTTCATAGCAGTAGAGGGCCAATGCATAGGAAGCATGATATTAATGTTATTATTATTAGTGGTCAGACCTCAGGCACATTCCTTTAACTTCTCCAAGCCTCTCCTTCAACATCTGCAAAATGGTAGTGACGACTTTGACTTACAGAATTGGGAGGATTAATGGAGCCATCTTATGTGAACTGAGCCTGCATGGTGCCCTTTTGGGCCCTTTTGGGCCTTCTGGGATCTGCCTTTCCCAGTCTTCCCACAGGACCTGACTCTGTCAAGACCCTTGGGGATGTCCTACTCCTCTGTCTCCTCCAGGCAGCCTCCAGGCTGGAAGGGCACACTGCCTCTCTCTAACCTTGCTTCCTTGCATCCTTCTCTGTTCCTCCTCTGGGTCAGGATGCCTTCTGGAGGCTGGACAAGACTGAGAGCAAAATCCCAGCACGAGTGATATTCCAGATCTGGGACAATGACAAGTTCTCCTTTGATGATTTTCTGGGTAAGCACCATTTCTAGAATCCCATTCTGCACTTGGGGGCTGCCCCAGCACCCACACTGTGTGTTTATGCCACTGTTGGACCCTTGGGGAAGCCTAGCAGGAGGAGTGGTCCTGCTTTCTGCTTTCAGGGAGCTCAGGGTCATGTGTCCCAGTGTTAAGTGAGGTGTGTGAGACACAGCAATGTCAGAGTGATTGGTGGCCACTGAGGGTGGACCTGTCAGTAGAGGTGGCACTGAACACGGCCATGCTGGATGGCGGGACTCAGATCTGTAAGGATGCGAGGGACGCAAGTGTGTGCTGCCTGTCGCCAGCTGTCTGGCCTCACATTTGACACAGACTGAGCCCTGTGAGTGAGGGTCTCAAGTCACTCTTCATCCTTGTGCCTGCGTGACCGACTGAATGAACAAACACAGCCTCCATCCCCATTACTGCCAGACAGGATTCTGGTGGAAAGGGCTGTGCTGAAATCCGGGGCTGGGGAGCAGGGATTCTGGGTTGAAGGGAAGGTGGTGATGGTGGCCTTGTAGGGTTAGGATATGGGGACAAGGAGGAAGACATTGTATGGGGCCAGCATGCTTGTCCGTGAGAGCAATGAGTTCATGATAGCTCCGTCATGGCTATACAGGTTAACTCTGGAAAATGCGGTCTGTCCGTACAATGGGGTATTATTCAGCCATGAAAGCAATGGAATACTGATACATACTACACTGTGGGTGAACCTGAAAACATGCCAGGTGAAAGAAACCAGACACAAAAGGTCAAATATTATGTGACTTCATGTATATGAAATGTCCATAATAGGCAAATCCATAGAGACAGAAAATAGGTTAGTGGTTGCTAGGGATTGGGAGAAGCGGGGATGGGGAGTGACTGTGACAAGTAAGAGGTTTCTTTTCGGGGTGATGGAAAGGTTCTGGAATTAGATGGTGGTGACGGTTGCACAACTCTGTGAATATACTCAAAGCCACTGATTTGTACACTTAAAATGGTTAAAGTGGTGCATTTATGTGACGTGCATTTTACCTTGATTAAAAAATAAAGCGAGCTTGTGAAAATGGCAGCCCAGGAAGTCAGGATCCATGGTTTCTGGATCCGCTCTGCCACTTGGGAGCAGGGTGGCCTGGAGCTCTCCTGGGGTGGCCCTTGATTGGAGAAGGTGAGTGGGTCTTAGCTGAGCGCTGGGGCCCCTGCAGGGGATATTCTGAAGTGTGGCTTCCGGCAGTGGGGAGAAGGCTGCCAGTTCACCTGACTGTTCCCCCGCCCTGCACACCTGGCCTGGCCACATGCACACAGAGAACTTTGTTATAAAAGCATCAGGTCTAAAAAGGGTGGCACCAAGTTTGACTTCTATTATTTTATTTATTATTTTGTACATAATTCCTGTAGAGGAATTAGAAAACGCAGGTAAGCAATGCCTCCTCCCCACCTTAATCTTACCACCCAGAGATAATTTCCACTAACATTTTGGCATGGATTATTATGTTATATATTATTTGAGACTTAAACATAAGTATTTTATATACGTATTAATATATACACATCTATATGCATACATATACAATACACACATATATTCATATGTATATGAATGGATTTCTATTACACAGACTGTTTTATATCCTGGTTTTCTGGAAAACCTAATCTTCCAAGAACATCCTTTCTGGTCAGTAGGTATCGATCTGCATTTATATCTCCATCATCACACTTAATGCCTGCCTATGTTTTGTCGCAGAGATGGGCCCTGTTTTCATTAATTAATCCTCTCTCGGTGGGTATTCAGGTCATCTCCAGGTTTTCCAAAGTGAGTGACACCCTTGGTGTATGCACATCTTTGGATCTTTTGTGCATATCTTTGCTTAGCTCTAAGAAGCAGATGTGTCTTTGTACATTTTAATAGTTTTTGAAACATTTTGTTCAGTTGCCCTCTAGAAAGGTTTTACTTGTTTATACTCCCACCTGTGCCCTGTTTCTACAGGGTGCCATTTTCCCTAAACTTTTGCTACCACTGTACATTTAAAAAAATTGCCAATAAGATATTTCCTTTTTATTTGCATTTTTTTTATTGCATTTAAGGTAGAACTTTAAAATATATTTATTATCCATGTTGTGGAATTTTTTCATGGTTTTGCAATGTTCATCTTTTATTATTGATTTTCAGAGCCTTTTATGTATTAAGAATACATTGCAAATAATTTCTCCCGATTTTTCTTATGCTTTAAATTGTTTATGGAGTCTTTTTTCTTACAGACTTTATGAATTTATGGCATCAGCCTTTCCTTTATGAAGTGAGGCTTTAGAAAATTAGTTTTTAAAAGAAAAACAAAAAAACCCTGCCTTTTTTACTGACTGAGTAAACCATGTTCAAAATAAAGTTAAACAGACTCATCCTTTGTTTTAAAAAATAAAACCATTAACAAATACTAGCTTTTATATCCATGAGATTTTTCTTTTCCACCTTCATAATTTATTTTCTAATTATGTAATTTATGTCTTTTGAATATTTCTTAATTTTTAAAGGTAATGGTTAAGCACCTATAAAGTCACCATCCAGTTACCCTGTGTTTCCTGACAGTTTCTTATGTAGGTCATGCTGAGATAATGTGTGTGCGTGCGTGTGCGTGTGTGTCTGTGTGTGTGTGTGTGTGGTTTAATATTCTGATACTTGCTTAATCGGCATCATATTTCAAATAGAATAAACATTCATTCATCTGCACTGGAGGGATGGAGAGCTATATGGGTGGGTGGAGACACAGATGAGTGCCACTATACAGTTGAATAAGTGGACAGACAGGTGGAATAATAACCTAATTAATGGACAGATATAGTGCTTAACAAATGGTAGCTATAGAGGAATGTAGATAGGTCAAAGTAGATGGACAGCTGTATGGAAGGACAGATTGATAAATGGATGAGTGGAAAGAAAGAAAACTAGAAAAAAAGTTATATTTAATATTCACTTATAGCAACTATGCATTCCACACTGGAAAAATTTGAATCACCTTTGCATGGTGTTTGAGAATTTCTTTAATTTGGCTTCAGAAAATAATTTTTCTATTGATCTTTCTTAATCCCTTCAGCAGCCTGTGCTCAATCCCATTGACTTTATCAGATCATGATTAGATTAGGTGAAATGACATGAAATTGCTGTTTAAATGGGTCAAAGATAGTTAAATACAAGAATTTTCATATGGTTCAACCCAATAGTTGAAGGTATCCTGGGAGATAATGGATAAAAGGGATGATTAGATAAAACAATATAAAAAGATGGCTGCTTGGATAACTAGGTGGTAGATGAAAAAGACTGTTGGATGAACCACAGTGAGGTACCACTTCATGTCTACTGAGATGGCAATAATAATAATAATAATAACAATAATAATAAACCAGAAGAGAACAAGTGTTTTGACGATGTGGAGAAATTGCTGGTGTGCTGGGACATTGTTGGTTTGAGTGTAAAATGATTCAGCTGCTGTGGAAAACTGGCAGTTCCCTGAAAAGCTGATCATAGAATTACTAATGAACCAAGAATCCTCCTCCAGGTGTGTACCCCAGAGAATCGAAAGCAGGGACTCAGACATTTGTGTGCTAACGTTCACTGCAACATTATTCACTATATGAAGTTAAAAGATGGGAACAACTCAAGTGTCCATCAACAGATGAATGAATGAACAAAGTGTGGTACATTTCTCTTAACTGAAATGCTTGGAACCAGAAGTGTTTCAGATTTTTGATGCTTTTTGGATTTCGGAATAATTGCATATAAGATATCTTTGGGATAGGACCCAAATCTAAATACAAAATTTTTTTCATATATACTTTGTAAGAATAATCTGAAGGGAATTTTACAGAATATTTAAAATAATTTTATGCATGAAGCAAAGTTTAAGTACATATGTGTGGAGTTTTCCACTTGTAGCATCATGTTGGCAATCAGAAACTTTCAGACTTTGGAGCATTTTGAATTTCAGATTTTCAGATTAGGGATGTTCAACCTGTATCTATCTAGAATGGAATCTTATTCAACCATAAAAAATAATACGGTTTAAAAAAAAACACTACTGATATATACAACAAGGATGAACCCTGAAAACATTATGAAAATCAAAATAAGCCAGACACAAAAGAACAAATATTGTATGATTCCACTTATATGAAATATCTAGAATAGACAAATTCATAGAGACAGAAAGTAGACTAGAGGTTACGAGGGCGAAGGGGAGGGAGGAATGGGGAGTTCTTTCTTAATGGGTGCAGAGTTTTTGTTTGGGGGATGCAAAGGTTTTGGAAATAGCAGTGATGGTTGTACAGCATTGTAGCTGTAATTAAAGCCACTGAATTGTGCAGTTAACATGGTTAAAATAACAAATGTTCTGTTATATGTATTTTACCATGATAAAAACGATTTAAAAAAATTGATGGATCGCTGTTTATAGATGGTGTATGAATGGATTTGTACATAAATGAGTCATTGAAGAGGTGGGTAGCTTTGTTAAGGGTGAGTAAATAGGAGTGGATGAACATGTATATGAATGCGTGAGTAGGTGAATGGGAAGCTGTATAGATGGAATGGGAAACAATGGATGGGGAGATGGAGAGTTTGTGAGATTTTACCTGTGGCTCGGCCATGGATAGAAGCTGGTGACAGAGGAGGTCACTGAGTTTTTCCTGAAGCTGCCCTGCCTAAGGGTGGCTACAGGCTGGCAGTGTTCGAGCAACCCTTGGCCAAAAACCACCTATCTGTTGCAGGCTCCCTGCAGCTCGATCTCAACCGCATGCCCAAGCCAGCCAAGACAGCCGAGAAATGCTCCTTGGACCAGCTGGATGACACTTTCCACCCAGAATGGTTTGTGTCCCTTTTTGAGCAGAAAACAGTGAAGGGCTGGTGGCCTTGTGTAGCAGAAGAGGGTGAGAAGAAGATACTGGCGGTAAGTCTGCTTCTCCAGCCCCAGTGGAGGGCATGGGAGCAGCTTCTTCCATATACATTGTCAGAAAATATATCATCAGAAAATACATGCTTACTGTTCCTCCTCCTTTCTCCCTCTCTCCTGCCCCCGTCCCCCCTCTTACTCTATTTTCCAAGGCATTCTCCCTCTTTCCTCCCAATTTCCAGCCTTCTTCTCCTTTGAGGCTCACATCCCAGGGGAAGCCTATTTAAATCAAAAGATGACTCTGTTTATACTCTGCTCATTGGCTTTAATAGAGACCTGTGTCCTGGGTTCCCTCTGATCCGGGCTTCCTGGGTGAATGGACAGGGGTCATGCCTCTCCCATTCGAGCAGGACCCTCTGAGGGACCATCCTTGAGAGGTCTGCTTAGAGGGGTGACTGGAGGGCCAGAGGGAACCGTCCTTCCCCTGAGTCCACAGCAGCCACGGAGAAGAAGTTAATCCCTGAAAGTTTACTTAGAAATTGCAGGCAGCCAGCCAACCCTGAAAGTGGTCCTTGAAATTGAATCTACTTGTTATATAAAGAATGGTAACAATAAGAAACACTAGTGCCCCAAAGGAAAAAGGAGAAAACGACATGCATAGATAATTCACAAAATAATTACCAATGTCTGCAAAACATTTTTAAAAAGATTTAGTCTCTCTAGTAATTAAATAAAGGGATACAGTAGTCCCCCCTTATCTGCAGGAGGTATGTTCCAAGACCCCCAGGGGATGCCTGAAACTGCAGATAGTACTAAGCCCATATTATGTACTATGTTTATTCCCATCTATACATATCTATGAGAAAGTTTAATTTCTAAATGAGGCACAGTAAGAGAGTAACAACTATAATAATAAAATAGAACAGTTATAACTATATATTGTTATAAAAGTTAGGTGAATGTGGTCTTTCTCTCTGTGTGTCAAATATCTTACTGTACTGGCCCACAGCTAGCTGAAACCCTAGAAATCAAACCCAAAGATAAGGGAGGACTACTGTATTTTAAAATGTGGGGTTTTTTTGTCTGTTAAATTATATATATTTTTAAAATAGAAATGCTCATTGCTGCTGAGGATGCAGAAAGACAGGCCCCCCTTTTACTTCTGCTGGGAGTGCTAATGGTTTTATTGTGTGGAGGAAGCAATTTGATAACATATAGTAACACATTTACCAATATTTCTGCCCTTGGACTCTGTCATCCCACTTCTAAAATCTCTTCTAAATAAATAACCCAATAAAATTTAAAAATCTAGGTTCTGGGATATTTGTTGCAGCATTATTTATCCTATCAAACAGTTGGAAACAACCTAAATGAACCAAAATAAGTAGTTTACTAAATAATTATGGTCAACCATCCCATAGAATGTTTGGCAGTCGTTCAAAACCAAACTTTAAAGGATAGACAACTACATAGTGAATATTCCTAAGTGAAAAGAAGCCAGCTATGGAAATGTATATTTCATACACCTGCAGAGAAAATCAGCTGTGATGCATGCAGATGTTAACAGTGCTTGTCTCCATGTAGTGGACGTGAGGGTGAAAGTCTCCCTTCTTTATACATTTCTGAGGTTTCCAAATGTTTTACGAAGAGCAGGTGCTGCGTTTATGTTCAGAAACCCTACATCTTTTTTAATTTTTATTTATTTATTTATTTATTTTAATAATGAAGTGGCCCTTATGTTTTTCCTGGCCTGGTTATTCTCCAGGCCACTGAGCAGAGCCTTTGTGCCCCTAACCAGGCGCTCTCTGTCCCCTCAGGGCAAGCTGGAAATGACCTTGGAGATTGTAACAGAGAGTGAGCATGAGGAGCGGCCCGCTGGCCAGGGCAGGGATGAGCCCAACATGAACCCTAAGCTTGAGGACCCAAGGTCAGTGCCCAGCCCCTGAGCCCCAATGCCCACAGGTCTGGGGGTACAGGCACAGTCCAGGAGGCATCCCATTGCATGGCCATGTAGAAGTCACAAAGCCCACACGGCTCAGAGAGAGGCATGACTCATCCAAGGCCACACAGTAAGTTAGGGGGCAGGTGACGGGCATCTTTCCAGAGAACACTGGGCTCAGCGAATTCAAGACGCAGGTGCTACTGGGTACCTGTTGGTTGCGTGCCAAGCATGCTATCATATGCATGTATACATCGTGCTATGGAACCTTCCCTGCAGGGTAGTTGTAATCTCAGCAAAGTTCAATAAGGGCATTCCAGCTAGGACAGTGGTGAAGTGGAAATGCTCTCACGTGGTCTGATTGGTTCCAGAGCCTGATCAAGGTCTTGACCCTACCTACCAAGCTGCCTTCCATGGGTCTCTTGTGGTGCCAGTATGACTTTCAAATGGTCTTTCAGCCTTCATTTTCCCATCTGTGAAATGGGGAGCCCAATCCCTTGTCTTCCCTACATCACAGGCCTCTTAGGGAATGTGCTATGATTGTGCCATGGGGCTGGCAGAGCAGTGAGAGGCACCCTTGCCCAAGGATGCTGGGCTCTGCACAGGAAGAAAAGAGAGACCCATGAGACACCAGCGTGCAGTCTGAGTTAACGGGGCCATGATGGAGACACAGAATCCTCCACGTACTTTGAGTTGTGGAGCTGGCGTAGGGAAAGGTTTTGAGATTCTTGGTTGTGAGAGAACCAGCTTCCTATGTTCTCTTCCCACCATCCTTCCCTGAGCATGGACCAGCCATGTGCATCTGAGCAGGTGGCTTGGCTTATCTGGGACTCAGTGCGCTGGGGAGCACTTTGAGGCACTGCCCAGCTCCTAAATCTGTAGTTCGTGATTAAGTCCTGGGTCAGGAATGGGCAAGGGCACCAAGGAAGGTGTCCTGGAGAGGGTGGCAGAGAACTGGGCCCCCGAGGATGCTTAGGGCTTGGCAGCACCCAGAAGAGGAGGGCAGCACAGGTGGGGGTGACACTGTAGCAAGGGCTTGGGGGAGACGGAATACAAGCGCAAAGGGCTAGTTTAGGGACAGGGCCTGGGCAGGCGCTGGGGGTGGACTGCGGAGGGCCAGGCCGTTGGACCTGCTGTTGAGAGCAGAGTTTGGAGAAAGCAGCCCTAGTAGAGGATGCCCAGTTGACCTCCAGGATCTCGCTTCCAGGCGCCCCGACACCTCCTTCCTGTGGTTCACCTCCCCATACAAGACCATGAAGTTCATCCTGTGGCGGCGTTTCCGGTGGGCCATCATCCTCTTCATCATCCTCTTCATCCTGCTGCTGTTCCTGGCCATCTTCATCTATGCCTTCCCGGTGAGCAGGCCTGATGGCGCTATGGTGGAGGAACTCTGGGTCTAATGGGGGAGTTCATCATTGTCCTAAAAGAGCTCTCCTAGTCTAATGGAGAGAAGTAACCTCTGTCCTTGGAGAGCCCCTGGTCTGATGAGGATACAGAGCCCGGCTCTGGGTGGTCTCCAATCTGGTAGGTATACGAAGTTCTACCATTGGAGGCTCTTAGTCCAGTGAGAGAAACTGAGTACTTGCCCTTCCTGGTGAGACAAAGCTGTCCTCAGCAAGCCCCTAGAATATGTAATCAAGGGGTTAGGAGAAGATGAGGCCCTTTGGGTTGCGGTGGGCGGGGGCCTTTCTGGAAGGGAGGTGTGGAACTGGGTCTGAAAGGAAGGTGAGATGTCGATGGCAGAGCAGAGAAGGTCCCTTTGTCTTGACAGCAGTTGCAAATCCAGAGGAAGGGAGGAGCTGGGGCTGGGAGAGCATCTCAGGGTCTACCTGAGGCCCTCAATAGAGTGTGTCCTGCCTCCTGCAGCAGGTGGGCATAGGAAAGCTGTTGGGGAGTGGGAGACTGGCCCAGGAGCCCTTATTCGGCTCGATGCCCATTTGGGTTTCCTTTCACTTGGTAAGAAGTCAGTTGATGAGCTTGCAGGTGGCTCATCACCAGTTGATGACCAGAGGTGGCTGTCGTGCCCCTGCTCTATGGGGCCCTGCTTGTGGGAGGAAGGTCCCTGCCTATACTTCCCCAACCCACACAACTCATCAGGGGACCCGGATCACCAGGGAGCCTCCCCCGGTGTCTCTGATACTTTAGACCTTGAAGGGGTTGCAGCATTCTCAGGCTGACACCTGATTTCTAATGCTCTTTAAAATTTAAAAGAAACCTTTTTAATATGAAAACTCCAACCCTATATAAAAGTGGAGAGAATGGTGCAATCCACCCCTTGAGGACCTTATGTTGGTGGTAAAAACGCAAACACTCAGGGAAGGAAAGGGCCTGGCTGTAGGCTGCACACTACTTCACGCACACTCCCAATCCAGGGCTCGCTGTGATTCCCGCTTCAGGCCTCGGTCCTGGTCAGCACCAGGCCACTGGCCCACAGCATTGTTCCCATGGCAGACAGGCTGCTTGGGGAACTGCCCCTAGGTGAGCTCTTTGCTCTGTGAGTCCTCCAGGAGAAGGAAAGGGCAAGACCCCCCCTCCCACTGTAGCTGGCCTATGCCTGTGTCTGCAGAATGCATCTCAGAGAGGAAGAGAGTTAAAACCACACATCTTTCCATGCAGTTCCTAACAGCTGAACCGAGAGGAGCTGGGGAAAGGACGTCTGCTTTGGATGCCCAGATCAGCTACCCTCTGGGCCATAGTGACTAAGGAGAGTCTAGAACCAGGGTGGTGACGGGTCTGCCTATAGGCCAGACCTGCTAAGCTGGCTGTGGTCGCCCGAGGCGCCATGGCGAAATGTTTCTGAGGTTCTGAGGTTTGTTGATCAGCAAAATCTGACTGTGGTCCAGGGTAGATCTAGGTTGCAGGGACCCGAGGTGTGTACCATGTGGGAGGCCTCTTTAAGCAAAGGAAGATGAGATGACAAATATAAGCTGAGATACAGGACTGTGGAAGGGTGTGTGCACGTGTGGTGTCCTGTAGCATGAGCTGTCGCTGTGACCTGAGATCCGGGGTCAGGCGCCAGGACTTCTGCCTGGTGTTTCCTGCGCAGGCGGCACCTTTCCCAGCCTGCCTCAAGCTCCTCCTCCCATTCGGAGCCCAGCTGGCCAGTGTTCAGTTAGCCACAGAGACTCTAAGCACCTGTGTGTGTCTGGGAGGTAAGGGCGTGTTTTGGGGATGAGGGAGAAGAGGATGAGGCCTCGTGCCACTGGGAGCGCTCAGTTCCCTGGGGAGACACTGAAACCAGAGAGTAAGGAAAAATACTGTGGATGGTCCAACGCTCTTTCGGGAGGCTCAGGCCATGGGAGTTTAGGAAGAGAAGAGCTGTTGCAGACTCTTGCCCTCTGTGTGGTCTGAGGACTAGCAGCAGCAGCACCAGGGAACTCACTAGAAACTCAGAGTCCCGAGCCAGCCCCAGCCTGCTGAGGGGGAATCTGCATTTGGGCACATGATGGTTGGAGAAACCCTGTTGGATGTGACAGAGCTCTGTCGCTGAAGTCAGGATTACCGACTCTCCCTGTGACCTTGGCAAATCCCTCCTGCTCACGTGAGGAAGGGGCTGCGCTAGGCCAGCTCTGGCCTTCTGTGGCTGGGACTGTGCTTAGGGGAGCACCGCCATCTTCCCTGGGTGCTGTTCATTAAGCCAAGCCTCCTTCTGAAAAGCCAAAGGGAGGGGAAGGGCAGGTCCAAAGTGGCATCACCACCACCCGTGACATGCCTAAGCCCAGCCCCTGCCAGCTGCACCCTGCACTGTGAGGTTACTGGGCCGCAGATCTAGGCCTCCAGGGGCCTGGGGAAGGAGGCCCTGCTGCCTGGCCGGGAGAGGAAGGAAAGATTTCCAGTTACTTCCAGCCTGTGGTCCTTCCTCATCCCTGTGGGCAGGAGCAGAGCGGCACTGTGGGGGGCCTGGTCAGAACTCCTCCGTGTCTCCTGGCTGCCCAGCAGTGGGCCACGCTCCTTTGAGTTCTTCTGGAAGTTTTCCTCTTTAAAATATGGACCCTGCCTCCCCTCTCCCAGGGGAGACATCTCCTGGTATGGGGGTGTCAGATCCTAGGTGAGGGGTCTAGGGATGAAGGGGGTGGCCTGGGCCTGAGGCTGCAGACTGGCTTTGCTCACAGGTCTTTGCTGCAAGCTGAGCACATCCTGCCTCCCTCCACCCAAGTCACTCAATCATTTGGCCAGTACCAGACTATGAGGGCCGGGCCCTGGTGACCCTCACCTGGCTTTCAGGCCTTGGGACAGAGGCTGCCCGCCCCAAGCCAGGGCCTAGTGGAGAGGGGCTCAAGGACAGGGCAGCTCCCTGCAGTTGGCCTAATCCCCCACCCTCTTGGAAATTCCCTTGGGAGGGGTACAGGGGGCAGCCTGTCTGATTCCTCTCAGCTTCCCCCTCGGAGCCAGCCGGGAGCAGGGCCAGCGTGGGGAGGCAGGAGGCGTTTGGCGGGGAAGGAGGCCCGCTCTGTTTCCAGAGTTGGCTTTCCCCGGCCGGCGCTGGGGAACATACTGTCCCAATTAGGAGCCCTGTGTTGTGTTGTATGTGTTTTCATGGTTTTGGAGGGGAGAAGTGGGGAGGGGAGGATACTGTCAATCCTGCAGCAGGCAGGGCTCAATCAAGGGCGCCCCGCCTCTAGTGCTGGGCTGTGCCGTGGGTCATCCATGACAGCCCGTCCCCAGCTCTCTCTCTCTCTGCTTTCTGGACAAGGGTGTGATGACCCGTGAGCCCTGGGCTGCCATGTCGGGGAGGACCCTGGGCCCTGCCTTCAGCACCTGTCTGACGGAAGAGGCCAGGTCCAGGGTGCTCAGAGTCCTCTGGGCAGTCAGCTGGAACCTGGGAATGGGCCTGGCTTGATGGGGGAGAAGACAGAGCAATTTGGGCAGCTTTGGCCCCCAGGTGGGAGGGTACGGGTGGAGTTTTGGAGGGTATGGGTTTGCCTGATGGGCTGGAGCACTAGGCAGGGCCGAGTGTTGAGCCCCGCATGGGATGCATGGCAAGTGGTGAGGGCGAGGCCTGGGCAGGTGGTTGAAGAGCCACGAGCCTCCTCTCTCAGCCTCTTGCCTGCTGGCAGCTCAGCCCCGTCCTCTGAGCCCCAGATCCGGGACAGCAGCTCTGGCTGTGCCTGCCCCAGTGGGATCACCACGTGTCCCTGTCTCCTCCCTCCCTCCAGAACTATGCTGCCATGAAGCTGGTGAAGCCCTTCAGCTGAGGACTCTCCTGCCCTGTAGGAGCGGGCGTGGGGTCCCCTCCAGCATGGGACTGGCCTGCCTCCTCCACTCAGCTCGGCGAGCTCCTCCAGACCTCCAAGGCCTGATCGTCCTGCCAGGGTGGGCAGACAGACAGATGGACCGGCCCACACTCCCAGAGTTGCTTACATGGAGCTCTGAGATCACCCCACTTCCATCATTTCCTTCTCCCCTGACCCAACGCTTTTTTGGATCAGCTCGGACATATTTCAGTATAAAACAGTTTGAACCACACAGCAGTGTCAGTGTGTGTATCTCTACGGTACCTGAACAGGGTGTGACTGTGAAGGGGGATGTGCCTGGGTGGGCGGGGAGGGTGGACTGGGTGTAGGTGCTACTTCCGGCCCAGCCTTCTGGAGGGAGAGGCAGCCCAGAAGCAGTGGGTGGGGCCCCGTGAACTGCTGCTTCTTTCACAAGACTGGTTGGGGGTGGGGTGGGCCTGGGGCTTGGTGTCTGGCTTGCCGTAACCCCGGCCTTCTCTGCCTCCTCTCCAATCCAGGACTTTCCCCTTTCCCCCTGCCTTCTCCTTACTCGGGCACCCCCTGTCTCTTTCCCAAGCTGCCTAGGAGGGCAGCTACCTGTATCTTCTGGTTTCTTTGACCATGCTGGGGAAGAGGTTCCATTTTATAGAAAGGGAACTCCAGGGGGGAGGGTTCGGCCAGGAATCCGCTAGGCAGGGAGGCCACAGCACCTCTGGCTTTGGCCTATTCCCACAGAATCCTGGGATTGCTTGGGTTCTGTCTCTCCACTTCCTCTCTCTGCTTTCAGAATCTGATCTTGACAAAGACACCTTTTTCTTGTGGTCTAAAGCTTAGTTGTAGCCATTGGTTTGACATTTCCTGCAGGAATTGGGCTTAATCTACAGGAGCAGCAGGAACATACTTGGAGAGAAAGCCAAGAGCTTGAAAACATCACATTTCCAAGAGTCTCCTGCCTCTCTCGCCCGAGGGGCTGAACTCTGTAAGCACAGTGCTGGCAGCCTCCACTCCTGTTACCCAGGAGGTGTCCCCTGTTTTCCACTGTGACCCTGCACCCTGGCCCAGTCCCCCTTGGCTCTTCACTGATTGGCAGGACTGGAGGTGGTTGGGACAGGGTTAATGTCTGGAGCCCTCCTGAGTGAGGGAGCTGCACCTTGAAAGCAGGGTGATTCTTACTTCAGGAGAGCTTCAGGCTAGAGGTGGCTATGAGTTCTGAGACCCTGACACCTGAACCCTAGAGCCAGGGGCCACACTGCACATAGGACACAGCAGAGACTGGGGTTAGAGCTTTTCTGGGAAGGTCAGTCTGGTGCTGAGCCTTCATTGAGCACGCTAAGCTTTCCTGTGGGGAGGCAGTGAGAGGAGGCTGGCCTTTAGGGAGGGCTAGAGGGAGAGGAAGGAAGGGGTGGGGCCGCCGCTTCAGGAGGCCCCGAGAGAGTTTTTAGGAGAGGGGAAACCTGAGAATATTTGAAGGGAGGAAGGAGGAAGCCACTGGTTAGGGAAAGATCAAAGACACAAGAAAGAGTATGAGGTAATTCATGGAATCAGTTTCTGGAGAAGGAGAGGAGGGGGTTTGCTTTGGAAAGAAGCTCTGTTTTGTCTTCCAGGCTCAGAAAGGCAAGAGGAAATGAATGAATACCATGCAACTATCAGCTGGATTAAAAGAGCGTTAGGGGTCGTTGTGCTTATTTTTTCCTTTGTTCCTTCACTTTATTCTTGATTCTCTGGGTTGCAGGTAATGGAAAACCCCACTCAAGCTAGGAAAGGGAATTCAGTGGCTTTACAGAAATGAAACACCCAGATGATTGGCTTCAGGTAAAGGCCGATCCAGCTCCTCAATGAGGTCATTGAGAGTTTGTGTTCTCAGAGTTGGCTTCAGTTTAAAGCTGGCTCCATTCATAGGGCTGTGCTTGAAGCTGCTCTCTGAGACCACATAGGCCACTAAGAAAAACTCAGAGGGTGATGAGGAATGGATGGCAAGGGGACACCACGTCCAGCAAACGTGCCTTGAGATGCTCTATGTAGCAGGCCTAGAGCAGGGTCTGAGGATGAGTTGCATGGGACTCTTGGCCTTCCATAGCTGCCAGCATGGTGGGGAAATTGTTCCCTTTTGGGAGTATCAAAGAAGGAGTGCCCACTGCCCTGGGAAAGGAAGGGGCAGGAGACTCTCAAGAAGGGATATCATTTGAGTGGAGCATTGGACTGGCCCCGCGGCTAAGAGAGGAAAGGTGTTCTCAGTGGCAGAAGTGGAGGCTGAGTGACGGAGCTGTCAAAGAACTCAGCTGGTTCAGGGCATGGCTGGGGAGAGTGAGCCTGGAGGGAAGTGGCCCAACAGATGAGAGGGAAGAGAGGCTGGAAGGGCAAGGCCAGGTAGGGAGGGCCTTGTGTGTGCAGCTGAGGAGTCTGAACTTCGTTATGGAGGCAGTGAGGAAGGCCAGAAGGACTCGAAACTGGACAGACCTTGATCAGAATCATGTTTTTCTGAAAAACCATTCTAGCTTAGTTCTTGGGAGACAGGAGTCCCCTGGGGGTACATGGGTGGGCTTCAGGTATATAAACCTTATGTCAAACTGCCTTTGATGGGGTGAGGGCCCAGTGATCCCACCCGATTCTTAAAATGGTCTGTGGTCACAAATGGCAAAGGACAATTGCTCAGGCTGCTGTGCGACTGGTTGCAGAGGGACATTCTAGAACACTGGTTCACTAATCCAGGAGCCAAATGGGAAAGGTCTGAAAGGGTTCAGGGTGATTCATCCATTCATCCGTCCATTCATTTGCTCATTAAATAAATATATATGTAATATATATATACATAAAACATATATTACATATATGCGGCGGGGGGCTATCTGTGTACCAGCCAGGGTGGTAGCCTCTAGAGATACAATCTTGAGTAAGATAAACATGGTTCCCACCCTCCTAGAGCTCACAGTTGAGTAGAAGAAACAGACAAGTAGATGGGCAATTACAATACACTGATGGATGATGAATAGGAGCTGTGGAGTCAAGAGCAGGGGTGGAAAAGACAATAGGGGGAGCAGTAGTTCATAACCAGAAGCTGCTTCAAAGATCTCTAGGAGTTTCCACGTGGTTAGGGCCAAGGTTTCCGGCCAGGGGCACTTTTGTCCTCTAGGGCATATTTGGCAATGTCTGGAGGTATTTTTGACATCACAACTGGCGGGGGAAGGGGGTGGTGGTTATGACAGGGACTGAGGCACCTTTAGAAATGTTTTCTCCCTAATAAAAAGGGGCACACAAGGAGACACATCCTCATCTTCTGCTTCTCAATCTTACGGAAAAATGTAATGACTAGAGCTGTGGCTGCCATCTTGTGATCCTGAGGCGATGAGCCTGAGGAAGAAAGCCAGCACACACAGGACGGCAGAGGAAGTGGGGAGGACCTGGTTCTTGGTGAAGCTATTGAGGAAGCACCAACCCTGAAGCCGCCATAACACCAGAGGAGACAGCTTGTGACTCAGGGCCAGACATTCCTTATAGCGTAAGCCATCTTTGGTTGGGTCCTGTGTTACCCACAGCTCCAAGCCTCCTTGCCGGCGAATTTCATTCTGCTCCTCTGAAACTGGTTTTCACTGCCATCTGCAATAACCACGGCTGCCGTGCACAGGCACCACATCTAAGACATCATACGTTTATTATTTATTATAGCAATTTTCCCACAGATGGCAGTAAAGTGTTTTGTTCTAATAAAATCAGTGTGTTACAGTAGTTTTCTGATGGAAGTAAATTACCTTGAGGAAGGGGCACCTTTTTCTAATTCACACAAGGGCACCATCTAGCCTTGGTGGTTAAATCTGTGGACGCCCACCCTTCACGATTCTTAGCTGTAGCTGACAGCACAGACGTTCTCTGCTTCTTGATCAACTTTCTGTCTGTACCCAGCTTCCATGATACCACAGTCGCCTGGTGGTCCCCCTCTGTTGGTCTGTGGTGTTCCCCAGGTCTCTTTCCCCGGCCCTGTTCTCATATTGTGTGGCTCCTAGGCACCCTCACCCACCCCGCTTTCTCTGCCCTCTACAGGTGAATGACCCCGGAATCCCTCACTGTAGCCCAGTTTCTCCCCTCCGCTGCAGGCGCCTTAATGTACTGCTTACGCACTGGCACTGTGAACTCAAACCTCCCCCACTCAAAGTCTCCATTCTCTGCCCCATTAAAAAACTCCTGCTCTGTTGTTCCCTCCACCCATCTAGTCCTTGGAGCTGCACCTGTGGGAGGCATCCTTGAGTCCTACCCCCTCCTACTCCTTATATGCAAGACATCACCAAATCCCACAAATTCTGCTTCTTGAATCTGAGTCAAGCTACTTCTTGTCCCATTACTAACCTCTCCACTTATGATCAGGCCCCCAACAGGCCAACGTCATTGAAACCCAAATGCTACTGCCTTTGGCCATTCCTCTCTCTCAGATCTGCCCTGCGTGGTTCTCCACTGCCCTCAGGAGGGAGGCCAGCCCTGCTCACTCTCCCTGCTCACCTCTTGCCTTTCCTTCTGCCGTGTCCATCTCTTGGGTCTCAGCTTGGCCCTTTCCTCCGGGTGTTCCCCCTGTCCTGCCCTGGTGCCTGTCTGCCACGCTCAGTCAATGCCATCCCTCTTCGGTTACAGGGCTTGTTAACACTCCATTGAAACCAGCAGACTTGACTGTCCCACCCCCCCACCCTGGAGTCTGCGCCTCCAGGGCTGAAATCACATCTCAATTCTTAATGAGATGTCTGCTTCCTTCACTGAAGGGACTTTACTAAGTGTTTCATTGCAAGTTTTCTTTAAATAGCCAGGCTCTCTGAGCCATTTCAAATAGGGTTTTATGTTCCTAAATTCAGTTAGTTCTCAACATTTGAGACCAATTCTTGCAGTAAGGTGAAGAATAACTCTCATCTGTGAAAGAAAAGTGGTTCAGTAAAGCTTGATAAGCCTTTTGTATCCAGAATACTCAGTTCCCTGCCTTTATTTTGTCTGCTGGTGTTTTTGAGAGATTCTATACACACACACACACACACACCATTTTCTGCTCCTTTTCCAGGGCTGTGTGGACAGCCCAGGACGGGGTGACGGGAGTGTGGAAAGACAGACAGAAAGGGCTCTGAGTGTAGCCCCTGCTGTCCGGCCCACAACCCCTCCCCAGTTTGCCTCCACCCCCAGGGAACTCAAACTTGTCTCAATCCTCTCTCCATGTGTTTCATAAATGTAGGATTATGGGATTTCCAGAGGAGCCAGGTGGGCATCCCCTGACTGGGACCCGGTGACAGCCCAGGAAACGTTTCCTGCTTGGGAAAGAGAACTGGGTGAGGGCAAGGGTTCACCCTGACACGCGAGGTCCTCACACGGCTGCGAGCTATTGAAATGAGTGACGCCAACCTTCCCCTCTCCCCTTTCCCCATGTGCTTTTGTTCCTCCCTCTGGGGAAAAATCGCTACGGCTCCTATTCCCTGTGGCTTGGCCCAGCATGGCTTGCAGACTCTGTTTCTCTGCCTTTGTTTTGGTCTCAGTTTTTCATGGGGTGGGGGATGTGTGTGCAACAGAGAGACAACAAATGAGGCAGATGCAGAGAGAAACAGACTCATGGTGAGGACCAGAGACAGAATGACAGGGGCAGACGGGGACAGGAACAAGACCAAGAACCTCACGCAATCGCTGGAGCATTTCCTCCTCGTGCTCCTTATCCCTGCAGCTCCAGAACCACACCATTCTGCCGGCGCCCAGGCTTACCGCTTGCCCCCGCTAGCCGGTTCTCCCTGTTTCCACCTAGTCTGGAGCCTGCCTCTGCTTCATACTCCTCAGACTCCCACCTCGCACTCCCGCAGGGGATCGGGGCCCCCTGGGGGGCCTTTGAGGAGCCCACTTGTGTCCCCACTGAGCTCAGGTCTAGGTAGGACACTCTTCCCTTTACATCAACAGAGATGTTCCGGGATCTTTTCTAAAAGGACTTGACCGAGAACCAAGGGCAAAACAAAAGAGCGAAATACACAAATCACTCACATGTATAAAGGGTAATACATTTTAAAAATACCTGCTGGTGTATTTTGCCTCTTTGTGATCTGTTTTTCCCTCTCCCTCCCCTGGAGCACTTTTACCATCTGGGCTTACTGCCTGGAGAAGAGGACAAGGTCAAAGATGCCTCAGGATACGAAAGACAGAAAGATACCCTGAAACCCCAGGAAAGGTGCCCCCCTCAGCTCTCACTGGAGCCACTGGCCTGGGAGCGCTCCCCCCATCTTGCAGATCCAGATGCAGTTGGGAGGCTTGGTGAGGCAGCAGCACTTCAGGGCCAAAGGCTTCTTCAGTCTAAAAAGGGATTCCCAGCCTAACAGATGCCCGGTTAGCAGAGATCTTGCTCCAGTCTGGTGGTGAAGGGCATGACGTTTGGAGTCAGTCACACAGTGGTCCAAGTCCTGCCCCTGCCACTGAGCGATGTGACCTTGGGCAAGTCGTGTGACCTCTAGGCCTCAGTTTTCTCATCTGAAACATGGGAATGATGGCTTTTTCCTATGGGGTGTTGTGAGGACTACCTGAGATGATGCAGAGCAGGTGCTTAGCGCACGAGAACTGTAATCATTCACTTAAACAAGGAGCTCTGTCTGCCCTGCGTGCTGGGGAGGAGGCAAGGATTGAAGAAGACGGAGCAGTGGGGAGATGGCTTCCCTTGTTGGGAGGCTCCTCCAGTGTGGGGGCAATGCTGACTCATTTCTCCATTTAGAAAGGCTGGGCTTTCTCCCTAGAAATGGGGAAGGACTGCAGATAAACTGTGCAGCTGCCTCAATGTCCCTCCACCCAACCGTGTCTCGGCCACTGTGTCTAGGCATTCCTTTAATAGCTAGCTAGCAGCGTGACTGCGGTTATTCCACATGCTGCCTTCAGGTGGGCTATCGCCTCAGATGACCGCAATGGGGGTCCCTCCAGATGTGCACACTGAAGACCCCTTGTATAGACCCACTCATGCAGCTGGTTATGCCCGGCCACACTCCAACTCACCCAGGACACACCCATACTCCCTCCGACCCAGTCACAACGCAGGCATCAACACAGCAAGCACCCAAGTGTGCTCTCCACATACATTTCCTCTCCGTGTGTGTGTGCGCGTGTGCGTGCTTCACATTGTTGGCCAGAATATGCTCTGGAAACTCAAGCAGAAAGGAGCATGTGAATGTGGCCATCAGTGATAAATTAATCCCAGACATATAAAGGGATTTTTTTTTTTTGTTCATTCTCGGCCGTACTGCAAATTCAATTATGACTCTCTGCCAGCTACTGAACTGAGGGGACAAGCAAGTACGTGGCTGGGCCTGGAAAATGGGGCAGGGCAGGGGACCCTTCTGAAGCCACACCCTCATTCCCCCTCCCTGCTGTCCCTGGATTCCTGGATTCCCTGCACCAATCAGATCTTGGAGCAGCAGCAAGGTGCCATCGAAGACGTGGAGCTGGTGGAAGCAGAGCTGCCTTCTGAGAGCTGAACTAGGAAGGGACTGTGTGCGGGCTCAGAGCATAGACTGGCAAAGCCTTGCCAAGGAGGCCACTGGTCCCAGGTCCTGGCAAGTCTTAATGGGCCGTGCATTCACCCACCCAAGGAGAAAAATGGGAGTCTCAGACGCCCACCTTGACAATGTCCGGGGAAGAGAGGCTTGGCTTGTGACTCCGTGGCAAGACTTTCTATCCCCCATGGCTAATGGGGTGTGGCCATGATATGTCCCTTGCCCTCCACATTCCTAGGCAGCCTTCTGATGGTGCTGTGGCTCCCGGCACAGGCCTGCTTGCAGGCAGTCCTTGTGTAAATTATGCTGGCGCAAGCTGTGTTTCCCACTGCATTCACATGCTGGCATTTTGGCTTCTACGCCCCTCTCTGAGTTCCGCTAAGGAGAGTCTGCCCCTTTGGGGACACACTCTGGACCCACCTTCCTCAGACCCACACAATCAGGGGTCTTAGCCTGCAAGCATGCCTAGGCTAGGAGCCCTCCTAGGTCAAGAATGTCCCTGGAGAGGCCTGCTGGGGAAGACACGACCAGCCTCTCCTTGGAGACGCCCATCTCATGGGATGGGGGAGGTTGGGCATTCATGTCCGCCACAGGCTAGGAACGAGGCGCATCTCCTCTCAGACCTAGGAGCAGTCCTCTGTGACATAGCTGCCTCCTCCTCTTCTTCCATCGGGGAGGGCTGCGATAGGGCATCAGTTACTTTAAAGGAATCCCTTGGGGTGTTTGAATTGCGCTTAATTGCATAAGAATGGCCAGAGGAGGCCAGGTGGAAGCCAGTTTTGAAAGAGGAGAGAGAATTGGAGGAGATTCGATTTACTGTTGTTTCTCAGGTGGTGGTGAGGTGGTGTGAGTGGGCAGTCGGGGTGTCTGAGACTGGGAGGGAGGAGAGTGATGGGGAAATTTGGTCCTGGTGGGGGAGCCGAGGCCCGCAGGGGAAAGCCCCCATAGGAAGAGGTCCCTTAGGGAGAAGTCCAGGGCCTCGAGGAGCAGGCCTCAGACTGGAGGCGGGGGCTCTGTTTGCCACTCCCTGGGGTCCTCTGGAGCCTCCTTAAGTAACCTAGGCCTGGCCAAGGAGAGCTGGGTTTTCACAGTAAGGCTCAGGCTGCCAGAAGAATGAAAAGAATGGGCCTGAGGGAGCACCTCCGCCATGCAGGGGACGAGGGAGGAGGACAGAGAGGAGTAGAGGCCCAGGTATGTGCTGTGGGCAGCCGCGTCAGCCCTGGGTCAGCACCCAGTCTGCCTTCCCTGGGGTCTCTGCATGGGGGAGGCTCCACACCCTGTACAGTTAGGCTGCCCCAGGTGCCTGGGACTCACATCCCACCAGGCCAGGCTCCCAGGCCCTCACCCAGGACAAGCCCTCCTCTCTGCTCCTCTCCTTTTTCCTCCTGTCTGCACCAGGTAAGGGAGCTTGGGAGAGAGGGAAGGAGGAGGAGAAGGAGTAGGGTGCTCCCCAGAAGCCAGCCCTTCCCCCGCCCCCCAGAGATGGCTCATTCACGGCTGAGGATGAAGTTTGAGACTGGCCCGCCTCCAGGCTGGTCAGAGAGGGAGCCCTGGCTACCGAGTGCCAACTGTGTATCAGGCACTGTGCTAGGCAACGATGCTGCCTTTAGTCCTCACACGTGAGAGATAGCTATTTTGAGCCCCGTTTTAGAGATGAGAAAACTGAGTCTCAGGGAGATCATGCAGCTGTTAATGAAAGGCAACCCCGGCCATGTGGACTCAGAATGTTTGCTTTTCGTGCTACCCCAACTTCCTGACTCTGCCCCCAGCACAGTCACCCCGCCCAACCAGTCTCACATCTGCTGACTTCCAGGCTGGACCCAGAACTCCTGCCAGGTGGGGAGGGGGGATGCAGGAGGCAGGGGGAGCCATTGTGTGTAGAGGTAGTGTTGGCACTGTGAAGTTTACAGGTTTTTCGTTCACTCAACAAATACTTATTGAACAACTCCTGTGCCCAGGCTCTGTTCTGAGCACAAACTTCTTGCCCTTGTAAAAGCTCCTGGTCAGGGAGTCAGATGAGAAAGAATTTCAAGCGGTGATAAGGAAGCATTAGGAGGAAAAATAAAGCCAGGCAAGGAGGTTAAAAAAAATCACTATGGTAGGAACTAACTAAACAAATGAGCCTTTTTAGACGGGAGAGGGGAGAAGCCCTCTGGAAATGTGAAGCGGAAGCAGAAACCTGGCCGAAGGACAAGAGTGAGCCGTGCAAAACCTGGGGGACAGCATCACAGTAGGGGGCACAGCAAGTGGCAAGGGGCTGAGGCAGGACTGAGCTTGACTTAACTGTGTTTATACTGCCTGGAAGTGGGGCCTTCAGCCCTCTGTGGCTCATCGGAAACTTTGGGCCAGGGAAGGTGTCTCTGCTCATTCCTATCTGCTCCCTGCTTGACTCTTTCTAGGACCAAAGTGGGTGTCCTCACCCCCTCTAGGCTGAGCTGGGAAGACAAGCACAGAGCCCCCTTGGCCGTCTTTTTCCTGTGGTTGGCCACCTGGCCCCCAGCCTGGGCTTGGGAAATGCTTCCGGAGTTCACACTCCTCGCTGCCCACTCTAACCCCCACCAGTGATCAGGGCAGCACACTATTTCCAGATGGGCATGGGAGACTATTTATTTTATTTTTAAAAATAGCTTTTATTGGTTTTTGTCTTATTACAAAAGTAATATATGTTCATTATAGAAACCGGAGAAAACAGCTAGCAAAAGGAAGAGTATAAAACAGCCACTAATCCCATTACTCAGAAAGAACCACTGCTGGTACTTGGGTATCTCCAGAATTTTCCACGTGAGTATAAAACATATGTTAGTATTTTTTTTTTAAATGTGATCTCACTGTGCAGAGTGGTTTGTAACCACTGTACTGTGAATACCCATCCGCGTATACGTATTCATCTACAACATGATTTTATGGCTGTATAATCATTGATCGCTCGGAGAAACCATGGTGTATTTAGCCAGGGCTCCTATTGATGGATTTTAGGTAGTTTCCTTTTTCTTTCTTTTTGAGCATCTTCTCTGCAGGGCTTCTCCATGGCCATCCTGGGTGTCTGTTTTGAAGTGTCTAAGCAGTCACTGAGATATAAGGGCAGGATAAGAAGGCTCAGAAGGCCAGAGGTCCTGACGGGTCTGGGGTGGGTGGGTGAGTCCCTGCTTCCTTGTCTAAGGCAGGGCTCTTTTAAGTCTCTCAGACAGCCCTAGGCAAAAGTTGAATCACTGGAAAGATTGAGGAGTTAGGATTAAACTGGGAAAACGGTGTTTTCCTTACAAGCGGTGCTGCCATAGAGGAAGGACACTCAGGCCTTCCGCCTGCCTCAGGGCACCTCCATGATCCCTGCCCAGAGTAGGCTGGGGTGGGGGATTGTGGGAGCAATGAGTTCGCTGGTCAGGAGGGCTGGGGTGGTCAGGATCACCTGCCTCCTCTGCAGAGGGCATTACGGGAAAGCTGGGGGTGGGGATGCAGGTGGGGGGTATTAGGTGAGGCCCCCAGGGACGTGTAGATGTAGTATGGATGAGGGAGGCTGTCTGAGTGTCACCAAGGGTGAAACCCCTCCTTTGCCTTATTCATGAGGCTGCCTCTGATTTCTCCATCCGGGCAGGCTTGGAGCTCCTGCTTTCGTGGTGTGTGTCTCCTCAGGGCCCTTACCACCCGCTGCTTACATTAACAGGAATCATTCAGGCCAGCCTGAACTTGACTCCAGCTCTCTGGCTTCTCTCCCCGCCATCTGTGAGGCCTGGGGCAGTTATGTCCCTGCTCCCCCTAGTCAAACGCGGTCAGGTCATCAGAGCTCCTTCAGTTCCTGTGAGGTCCAGATGCCAGGAATGTGGAATGTGGCACCTGGTAGATGCTCAGCTTTAAAATCTTCTTTTACATTTTCTTCTCCCACCTTTGACTAAGTCTTTGAGGGGATGTAAAGCATCTTCCTCTTTGTGCCTCCCCAGGGATGGTCTCTAAACCTCTCCCTGGGAGGTGCACAACACTTCACTGGGATATGGGAAGAAAACATTTACAAATCCAATCTGTTACTCTTTCTTAATATATGATGTTTGGATAGACCTTGGACGCCACTCATGCCGTGTGACTCATGGTCATGTGTTCTATGCTAAGTGCATAGGAGTCCTGAGGGAAGGCAGTGGTAGTGCCATCCTTGTTTTTCAGCTTTTGGTGTATGGTTTTTTGTGTCTTAGCTTTTGGTGTGAACCTGGTCAGTTAAGGGGATTTACAGATTACACATTCTGGATTTAACTAAAGTAACCCTCATGGAAATGGACATACAGCTTAAAATAATTCTTACCGTGGAACTACTCTGATTGAAATTAAGCTAAGCATACAAACAGGGGAAAATGGTGGCTGGGAGATAAGCTAACCATGGGAAGTAGAAATGACGGCACAGCTAACCCATGCATTCACCGCATGCAGGGGCTCCCCAGAGAAGCTGCATTAGGAAGTAAAAAACATGCCGGGTGCCGTGGCTCATGCCTGTACTCCCAGCACTTTGGGAGGTCGAGGCGGGTGAATCACCTGAAGTCAGGAGCTCAAGACCAGCCTGGCCAATATGGTGAAACCCCGTCTCTACTAAAAATACAAAAATTAGCCAGGTTTGGTGGCGGACGCCTGTAATCCCAGCTACTCAGGAGGCTGAGGCAAGAGAATCGCTTGAACCCGGGAGACAGAGGTTGCAGTGAGCTGAGATCGCACCATTGCACTGCAGCTTGAAAAACAACAAGGACATAATCAGATCTGCCAAGAAGTCAGTAACACCGCTGAATGACCCAGAGGCCTTGCATGGGTCACCTGCAGCAGTGGCCCTCATCCTAGACCTAGAACCTGCCTTGAAGTCCTCACTGTTGTCCATGGATAGATGTGTGGGGAGAGAAATCAGCATCTCGGGGAGTGCATGTTCAGACTTTTCAGCAGTGGAGGTTTGCTATCAGTGCATTTGGAGGCCACCGCTTCACAGCCTCCAGCCCCAGGCTGGGCACACAGCGGGGCTCAGGAAGCTTGCACAGGCTGATGTGTGTCTTTGTGTGAGTGCATGTCTGTAAGAGGTTTTTATGACTAGGCGTTCCACTCACCTCCCTCATTCAAAGCCCTCACCCCTCCTTCTCCTCCATCCCCCCCTCAATTTTTCTCTCATTTATTCCCTCCTGCCAGTGGGTGCCCCTGCCTGACCCTCATTAACTCAAAGTGTAAAAACCATTTGTCTGCAGCCCCCTTTCCTCCCTCCTCCCCCAGCTGGGGCTGGGGCATGGCCCTTCTTCCCTCCCATGGAAGCTCAGACCTCTGTGGTTTATGAGCGAGACCCTAATCGGGGAGGCCCCATAGAACAGGCAGGACTTGTTAGGGGATGGCCTCAGGGCTGCTCAGAAGACCTATAAAAAGTGAGTGATACCCCTGGGGAGCCCAGATCCTCTGTCATTCCTCAGAAGTTGGCAGTGCACTGCACACCACTAAGGGCCCCGTCTTCAAGGACAGTGATATAGGTGTCACTCCCCCACCCCAGGGCTGTGTTGGACATGACTCTGCAGCCATGTGTGGATGGATGGTTCTTGGCTCTGCAGCCCTGCCCGATCCTCCAGGGCAGCTCTTGCCCCAAGGATCTCTGACCCCAACCTTCTCATCTGGGGAGGGCAATTGTTCATTCCTCAGTCCCAAAGGAAGGGGACTTGGACAGGGAGGAAGGAGGGCAAATTGGACCTGAGAGTACACTAGCTAATACATGCTTAGAACAGGACAGGAGTATTTGTAGTATGCCAAGGAGGCGATGGATCAGGATGGGTGGCTGAGGAGTGGGTCCAAAAGACTTGGGTGGTAGCACTGGAGATTATGAGGACTGCTTCCCAGAGAGAGCTTCCCAGAGTGGGGATGCTAAACTGCCACCCAAAGGCAGGTGGCCTTCTCTATCAGCTCTGCAGGATGCACTGGAGGTGAATCCCAGGGCGGGGGACCCAGGTCCTCCTCTGCTTCAGTCTTAGCTGGCTGCCAGAGGGGCTGGTTGGCTGCCCACCAGGGCAAAGAGAGGTGAGTGGACTGGTGACATTCCTGCCCCCACCCCCCGCCCAACCCGCCCCATGCTACTCCCTCTGGCAGCAGACCAGAGGGATCCAGGAGCCAGAGGTGGACCCAGGGCTTGTGGCTAGGATCCCTGCCTGGCCCTGTGCAGGAAGGCATTGAGTTTTCATTCCTCAGGGGAGCCACAAATTTCCTGACAAGCGAGCATGGTTGGGTTTATGTAACGTAAAGACCTCAGCACACAGTGTTCCACCTGCGGGGGGTACAGGTGGGGGCCTCAAGTGCTGGCTGCTGGAGGTAAGAACTGAGGAAAAGCCAGCCTCACCCGCGAGCCGGGTAGGAGCCACCTAACCAGTGTGCCAGCTAGGCTGGTGCAGAGTCTGAAAGTCACTCACCAGTGTTCACTCACTGGCTTCAGCAACGACCTCTCCAAGATAAGGGTCACTGAGCAGATCGCCCTGCCTCAGGGCAGGCGAGATGAGACCCTCTACTTCTCCCTCTGCTTTCTCCATTCTCAGACTCTGATAGCCCAGGGCATCCCCAGGAACCCCGGGGGAGGCGGGGGAGGTGGGGGTGGGGGTGGTGGTGCTTGACCAGGAATGGCTGGGGAAGTGCAGGAATCTCCACTTCTGTTCTGAGCTGACATTGTTCACAAGACAGGGACAGAAGTGAGTGCCAGGGGCAGGGCTGGGGAGAAATGTGACGGCCCTGGTGGGGCCCCTTCCGGGGATGCTCTGACTCGCTCCTTGGTCTGAGGCCGGCCTGACCTGGTGCTGCACGGGGGCTGCCTGGGTGGCCCTCCGCCTGTCTGGGCTGTTCCTAGGCTGGGACTAGGCCCTGGGTGGCTGCACTGGGATTCACTCAAAGCCACCGCTGACCTGTCTCCCCGTCTGCCAGGGTAAAAATAGATGTTTCCACTGCAGCCACCTCCGCAGCTCAACTTTCTCCTACTTGAGCCCCTGCCAGTGCTCGGCTCGGGGACTGCAGCATGAATTACAGGGCCGAGCTTGGCGTCGGGGCCTGGCGTCAGGGCCCTGCTGCGGAGCCAGGCTGCTCATGAATGCCCTATTGTTTGGGGAGGTGACCCTGTGTGTCCCTCCTTGGGGCCTGGGGCCTGCCCTGCTCACCTCCAGGCCTCTTCCCATTCCCTTTGGCCTTGTGCCCACCTGGCCTCTGAGTTCCTCACCTGCGCCTCATCTTACAAGGGAGGCACAGTCCCTTCCATACAGGGCTAGCTCTACGGGCATGTGACTTATGCAGTCCCACAGAGCCCCACGCTCAGAAGAGCCCCACGTTTGGCTTAATGCCCTACTATCACCACCTTGACATTTCTAATAATTTTGGAAAAAGGCACATTTGTGTTTTGTACCTGGCCCTGTGAATTATGTAGGTGGGCCTGCTTCATTAGGAACCACTAGTCTGATGAGGGAGACACAGCCTCTGCCTCCACAGAGCCCCATGTCTGATGTGAGAGCATCTGCTCTCCTTCAGGGAGCCCTTAGATTGGAGAAAAAGGCATGGCTGCCCTTAGAATGCACACTGATAGGGCACACGTGGACTTTGCCCCTTGTGAGCCCCCAGGCCTATGTAGGAGACCCCATCTGTGCTCTCAGGGAGCCTCAGGTCTGATGGGGAGATACAGCCCCTGCACTTGGAGAGCTCAGAGGTTGGTGGGGAAGGCATGGCCATTGCCATTGGCAAACATGTATTCTGATGGGGAAGACAGAGCCTCTACTAAGCTATAGTCAAATGGTGGAGATACTGCCCTTGGGGGCCCTTGGGACCCATGGCAAAGACCAGACAGACACTTGTTCACATGTGTAGCAGGGTTGGTCCCTGCCGAGACTTGAGGCCATTCAGGGTATGGGGGAGTCTGGCCAAGGGCAGGGCATGGGGACCTGGGTAGACGCAGGCCCCTATGAGTGAGCTGCCGAGGAGGAAGAGCCGGGGCCAGGCCCTGGCAGGAGAGGAAGGCAGGCATGTGGGTCCTGCGGGGATGCACGCTGGCTTGTGAGGGGGTCCTGGGAGGATCAGAAGGATGTTTCAGAGGACCCAGAGAGCGTGGTAGAGCTTGGATGGTCCTGAGGGTGGCAGGCCCAGAATAGCGGGGGCTGGTGTTTTCCTGGCAGAGCAGCGTTCGGGCCGGGGCCTTGCCTGCCTGGGGCTGGGGGGTGCAGCTTGCAGTGGAGGCCGGGAGCGCAGCAGGCCCAGAGGACTAGGACACCTGCATGAACCCCTAGAACCCACTGAACTCCCTGGGAGTGGGTGGGTGGGGGGCCTCATAGGGGTCGTGTGAAGGGGAAAGTGGTGACCGGATGTAGGGCCAGCTGCTTCCCCAGCCACAGGGAGAGCAAGTGGCTTGGCAGCAGCTCCTCTGGAAGCCTTCAGAGCCAAGGGACCCTGGCTCACAGGAGGCCTTTCCCCCATGAAGGGAGGCTTCCTGGAGGAGGTGGCAGGAGGATCAGAGCTCTGAGAATGTCTCTGCCTGTCCATCAGCCTGCCTCTTCTTTGGGTTGCACGTTGCCCTCTCAAGGCTGCTAGTATAAAAGGACCCTCAAGAGGTGCCCACATTAGAGATGGTGAGGAGAGGTCTCTCTGGTAGGTGATGGGCTCCCCTGCCCTGTGAGGAGCTATAGTGCAAAGGCGAGTGGCAGGCAAGGCGGAGCCCTGGAGCCAGCTCCCCCTGCATGAGTGTGAGGGCTCTGCCCTGGGGCCGACCCTTCCTTCATCCAGAGCCCGGCTGTGGCCACTGACTTGCCTCTTACACCTCCCTTTGGCCTGGCAAGGGTGACCAGGAGTTGGCACCCCAGGTCAGAGCAGCCAAGCCTTGGGGAAGCATCTCAGGGTCTTTCCCATGTAGAATCCTGGGCAGCGTCTTGAGGAAGCAGCACTCCTGAGTGGTCTGTAAGAAGCAAATTAAATCATGGTCAGAGGCCACAGCCACTGTGCTGCTCTGCCCCTGGAAAGGGCTGGGGGCCGCAGCCTACCCTGAGCTGGCCTCAGCCAGTCCACCGACCACCTGATCCCCAGTGAAGGCTAGGAGATGGACCTCACGGTTGGTGGTGGCTATGGGGCTTGTTTGACCTCGACTGTGAGTGTGCAGGGAACTCTCCATGGGGCGACAGGAAGAGTCCTTTCACCAGAGTTTGGCGACCAGGGGCTGTTAAGGAGGAGAGAAGGGAGGAGGGAGAGATGATGGAGAGAGGGCTTTTGAGGACCAGGGTGAGGGCTCGGTCTGGGGCTGGGAAAAGACTTTTTAACCTCTGCAGAGTGACTATGCATCCAGGTGAGGGAGAACTGGGGACCTCTGCCATCGGGTCCACCCAGGCCTGCCTTCTTAGCAGACATGTCCCTTAACCAGGCACCCCGGGCACTGTCCCTGCCTGGCTCAAGACCCAGCTCTGTTGGTGTTATGCTCACTGTGCATGATGTAGCAGAGTGCGCTCCAAGATGCCAAAGCCCTTCCTTAGGAGCCCTGCCGTCGTGGCCATAGCAGCCGAGTCGGGGGATGTGTGGCAGATCAGGGGAGGATGGAGGACAGCAGCGGGGGCCTTGCTCCTACACTCCCTGTCCTTGCTTGCCCCTCGGAATGGCCCCTCTGCAGGTCAGGCAGCAGAAGGGAAGGCAGTCAGGCACCAAGGAGGACTTCTGGATGGCCCCACCTGGTAATGCATCCTGCACCAGAAATCCAGACATGTGTGGAGTTTTTCCTTCCTGGAAATTGAGGGCAAAGACACCCCCAGATCCACACCTAGAGCTGGGTGGACCACGTGCCGACATTCTCGGGGGAGGAGGAGCCCTTCCCTTTCTTCCCCAACCTGGGTGCTGACTTCAGGGATCAGCTCAATCCAGGCCTTCTCTGCCCTGGAAGAGCAGCTTCTGCCTGCACCTTTCAGCCCTAGCCCTCAGATCCTTCCATATGGGGAGAAGGTAGGGCTCCCACCCAGCTGATCCAGTCCACCTGTGAGGCCAGAGGCGGTGGGAGCCTGCCTGGGCCCACACAGCCACACAGCAGGGAGCAGAAAGCAGAGCTCCACTCTTCCTCGTGCTGCCCACTTGCATGAGTGTCCTTACTTCATTCATTTATTCAATCAGCCAATAGGTGCTGAGCGTGTGCTGAGCCCCGAAGGCTGTGCCAGGAGCTGATAAATGAGACTGCCCCTGCCCTTGGGAAGGCAGGCAGATCTGGGGCAAGCATGTGTCCCCATGCCCTGCAGGGTGGCAGAGGCTGCTTCTGGGACAGGGAGGATGGTCTGTCCTACTGGAGGGCGGGGTGTCCCTAGGAAGACGCCTGACCAGAGACTTGTGGGATGAGGAGGATGGGATCAGGCTGTCCATGTGAGGCAGCTGAGGCTGAGGGCCGAGAAGCTGTGGGTTGGTTGCGGGGACCTCAGTGTCCAGCTCTCTCCTAGGACCCTGCTTTCCCTCTAGGTCTGTGGGTCTGGCCTCTGCATGACCTCCCCTCCCTCTCACCTCAGGACTGGGGCGCCTCTCAGTCACCCGCTTTTCTTCCTCTGCCTTCTCCTCCCCTCCCTGTCACCTCCACTCCAGAAAGCAGCTTTCATTTTCCCCACCTGCCTCTCTCCTCTCATCCCCCAGCATCTGTTGGGGAAATTGGGCCATTTGAAGAATAAAGGAGAAGGCAGGAGAGAGGAAACTCCCATCTCAGGGCCCAGCCCACAGCTGGGGTGAAAACCTGTTCCTCGTTAACACCCTGAGTAAGGGACCAGAATTGGGGGCGTCATGCTCCCCAGCCTCCCTCAGGGACTAGGAGGGGAAAGGCATGCTGGGAGACGTTAGCTGCAGTGATTGGGAGCAGATGGGAAGGGGTGGTGAGGGGAAGGAATACTGGGAGGAAGCCTGTGAGGGTGGGAGGGAGCATGTGTAGAGGGGCCTGGGAAGACCCTCACTAGACCTCTGGGGTCCTGAGCCCATTATCTGGAAACAGGTCTTCCACGGGGCACCCTTCCATCCAGACTGAAGGGAATTCCAGGTTTGGGGTACGCAGAGGCCTTCAGGAGAATGGAACCAAGAGCCAGGTCTCTCTTTGGGAGAGCTAGTGGAAGCTCCTGTGTGTGGACACTGGGGGCCACACTGCCCTGGCCCTCACCTGAGACCTTGAGGGTCAGAAGATCCCTGTCCAGGATCCTGGCAGGGGTGAGGTGAGGATAGAGCATACGTTTGGATCTGAACTGTGTACGAGGAAGCCGGGGTCTGCTGGCCCAGAGCAGGAGGGGGACACAGCCTGCAGGGAGTGAGGTGGGAGCCCAACAGAGGGGACATTCTTTAGGGCACTGCTGGCTGGTGACCAGCATTAGGGGTGTGACAGTGGTGGTGGTGACAGCGATGTGGAGGATTGAGGTGGCGGTGATGGTGCTGATGGTGACCGTGTGACAGCAGGATGGGGTAATAGTGGTGGAGACATGTCCTTGCTTGGTCCACTTTCATGGGGCTCAGGGGGTATCAGAGGGTATCAGCTGACCCTTCTCAGCTTCCTCTTCAGCACTCCCCATCCACCCATCTCCAGCCCTCAGAAACACCGTAGGAAAGCGGCCTCAATTGGAGATCTTAATTTAGAAGCTGTGGAGTTCTGAGTTACAGCAAAGGCAGACCTGTCCCCTGTCCCCTGTCCCCACGGGACTCGGCTGAGTGCAGCCCCCACCTGAGTGTCTGTCCTGGAAACAGGTGTGGGCTGAATTGGGCTAGGCCTGGAGAATTTCACTGGCCACTCTTCACCCCTGCCTCTCTCCTCAGCCCTCAGCCCAGAGCCCATTGTCTCTGCAGAGAGTAGTGACGTGGTGTCAAAGTCCCCAGCCATTTTAGAATCCATACGATTGAGGTCCTGAAGGAAGAGGCAGGGCTGGGAATGTAGGGTCAGGACCATATTTGTGTTCCCCCTTGGCCCCAGCTCCTCAGCCAAGCACTCCTCCTACCCCACCAAACCCAGGCTCAGGCGGGCCCCTGGTCTACACTTCCTGCTCCACGTGGCTTGGACCCAGATTCCTCCTCCAGTCTTTTAATTAGATCCTGCACTCATTAGCTGCCCGAATGCCTTCCAGACACTCGCAGCTGCTCTGGCCCTCTCTACACCTGCCCGTCCAGCTGGGCCTCCCCACACCTGGAAGACATCGAAGCCTCCAGCCAGGGCCCCCAAATGGCAGCCCCTCCCTGTGGCCTCTCACAGCAGGGGCCAGAAGAGACACAGAACCTTCCTCTGAGGGACGTTGGGGGCTGCAGGAGAGGTGCCTCCCCAGCCCTGGCCATGTTGGCCCTTGCAGGGAAGGCTGGGAAGTGAGTTGTGGTCACAGCACAGGATACAAGAAGTCAGAGGACCCTTCTGACCATGGCTAGAAGAGCCAGTGTCTCCCTATACCTAGGCCCTCCCTGCAGGACCTCTCTTTAGAGAACCTGCTCAGGGCTTAGAGTGTTTGCCATCTGTGTGTGGGGAGAGGACAAGGTGGTCTGTGAGACAGCTCAAAAAGAGGGCTGGAAGAAGCTGTGGCTTTAATCTCAGCAGGCTTCCCCGATGAGGGGCAATTCCTAGAGGATTTGCTGGCCCAAATCATCATTCAGTAAGTGTCAGAGGGTTCAAATCCAGGGTCTTGATGCAGCCTTGAACTCTCTTGTCTCTAGTGGCTGTCTTCTTTCCTGGTCCACTGAGTTGCACCAACTCCTGGGCACCAGTTACATGGACTCAAGTGAATGAATTAATTGAACACTCACATATGAGGAGTGCTTATGAGGAGTCAGGCACTGATACAAGTGCTTGCAAATACGGCCACTTAATCCTCACGCTAACCTTATGAGATAGGCACTATTACCTGTTCCCCTTTCACAGACAAGAAATAGAATAGTTGAATGGCTCACACACATTCACATGAGTTGTAAGAGGCTGGCAGTGACAGGATCCCAATTCCTGTCATCTCTGCTGTCTGTCCCCGTGCCTGATTGCCTCCTTAGAATACACACTGTGCATGCTACTGTCTGGAGTGGGGCAATAGTGGTCCTGGGGCCTTTCCCTCCAGGAACCAATAGGTGCTGGAATTACTCTCACCCCTCCCGGGGAAGATGGGAGATCCTGGCTGCGTGGCCAGGGCCAGGCAAAGCAACTTATTTCTTGCATACTCGGTGTGTAATGTGAAATGGGAAAACTGTGCTTGGAACTGAGCATGACATAGAGAATGGCAGGGCCTCCCCTATCACAGTTCCGATCCCTGCCTGGAAGGATGGAAGTATCCACTGCAGCTCAGCACCTCTGCTCCCCCAAACCCTAGGATGATATTTTTTTGAGATTTAGATCTTTTTCACTAAGTAAAATGTCTAAGGACCCCAATTTATTAAAACAGGTAAAAGCAGACCTGAGCTGGTTTAGGGCTGGTTTGGATGGGAGTGATGGTGAGGAGGCTGATGCTGGGGTACCTGGCCCCTTAGGGCACCTCCAAAGCACCTTGAACAGCCTCAGGACTCCCCGTACTGGGGAGTCATTGTCCTGATGAGACCAACTGAGCATCTTTCAGGGGGCGGATGGTGGCCTGGTTGATGTCCCAGCCAGTCCTCTTGAGCCTGACTTAGGCCACTCTCCTTCCTCTCATGTGATAACAATTCCAAACTGAGTGAGTTGGCCTGGGGAGGACACATGAAGGTGACAGCATTGAGCTGCGGTTCACTCATATACAGGGAGCAGAGGAGCAGAACAGAGAGAGCCCCCTGAGCCATCCTAGACGTACGTGTGTGTGTGTGTGTGACCTTAAAAAGTTTTTCCACCCGCCCTCTACCCCTCATTGTGTTTCCCCAGCAAGACTCTGGGAGGGGCTGGCTGCCGGGACCAACTCTAAATGTCAAGGCCTGGAAAATCCAACTTGGGGCCATACATTCCTACCCCAGGTGGCAAGATCATGGGGGCAGAGACTGGGGCAGGATGGTGAAGTTAGCCTCCTCACCCCATCCATGTTCTACTGCTGCAGAATAACTCTATGGCTAGTCTAGCCCCTGGGCGTCCCCGATCCAAGCTCCTTCTTGGCCATCGCACACATCTTGGTCAACTCAGACCATGTCATGCCCCTGCTGCTCATGAACCTCCAATAGCTCTCTATTCTCTGACAGTGCCAATATTAGGTCCTCAGCCTAGCACCTAAGTTCCTGCCATGAGCTGATCTCATCAGTTTCATGTAGTTACTCCTGCACCCCCTTCTAAAATCAACCTTCTCTGAGAAACCTTTGAGAACACCAGTGTTTCTTAATACATGGTCTTGTGCCTGGGAAGATGAGCTGTCTATTCATCATGAGTGGGTATATCGTATCTGCACACAACTAGATTGAAGCCTCTGGAGAGTTGAGGATGTCTTCTGATTCAATTGGAGCTGAGTTTGGATTCTGTGTGCCCAGCTCTGTGCAGTTGTGTTACTTTGGGTCACTTACTTCTTGCTATCTATAATCTATGATTATAGACAGGCGTGTTAGTCTGTTCGGGCTAACATAACAGAAGACCACAGGCTGGTTGGCTAGAACAACAGAAATTTATTTCTCATAGTTCTGGAGTCTAAAAGTCTAAGATCGAGGTGCTGTCAAGGTTGGTTTTTGGTGGGTCTTTCTTCCTGGCTATTAGCCGCCTTCTTGCCATGTCTTCACATGGTCTTTCCTCGGTGTGTGCACTCCGAGAGAAAGAGAGAGCTCTGGTGTCTCTTTCTCTTACAAGGACATCAGTCCTATGGAATCAGGGTCCCACCCTGCCCTTCATTTAACCTTAATTACTGTCTTAAAGGCCCTATCTCCAAATAGTCACATTGGCTGTTAGAACTTCAGCATATAAATTCCGGTGGTGGGTGGCACAACTCAGTCTATAACAATGGTTTAAAAATGAAGAAAAAGAAAAGACTTCCATGGTTGGGTAAGTTCGGGAAAGGATGAATTCAAACAAATCAAACAGGATTATTGATGGCAGGTCTTCTCAGAACCTTTCACTGTGAATGACTGGAGGAGATAAATAACATGCTGTATATTTCTCAAACACATTTTGCCTTGGAATTCACTTCTGGTTGATGATCTTGCAGAGCCAGTGTTTTCTGGAGCTCTGTTCGGGACCTGCTGCCCTAAGCAATTCCTGCATAATGTTTTCTAACTTGAGTACCTTACAGACAGGGTCAAAATTACTGTTCTCCCCAGAGAACTAGACAGTAACCAGAGAGCTCTTCTTGGTTAATACTAGATCTTGAATGAGTAACCTCAGTTTGTGATGTTATCAATCCTGCTTGATAGAGTGCTGAGTGAGGGCCCCAAACTTACAGGTTTCTGTTTTCTTTTTTTTTTTTTCTTTTTTTCTTTTTCCTTTTTTTTTTTTTTTTTGATGGAGTCTCCCTCTGTCACTCAAGCTGGAGTGCAGTGGCGCAATCTCAGCTTACTGCAACCTCCACCTCCCGGGTTCAAGCAATTCTCTGCCTCAGCCTCCGGAGTAGCTGCAATCACAGGTGCCTGCCACCACGCCCGGCTAATTTTTGTATTTTTAGTAGAGATGGAGTTACATCATCTTGGCCAGGCTGGTCTTGATCTCCTGACCTCGTGATCCACCTGCCTTGGCCTCCCAAATGCTGGGATTACAGGTGTGAGCCACTGTGCTTGGTCACAAGTTTCTTCTTTGTGTAAGGTTCCTAATACTGACTGGCTACTGTACCCTCACTTGGCCCTAAGATCATAGCAGTTGACCTGGATCCCCGGAGGCAGCTCTTTGCCATCATATGGCACCACGTCTTTGCTGCATTTTGGTTGCAGCCTTGCCTGGAGGCTGAGTGATGGATAGCCCTCAGTGGGATAACCCTCCATCTTCCCCTTTGACTTTTCATGCATGATCCCCGAAACACTTTGCTGAAATTGGTACTGCCCAGGAAATGTGGTCCAGAGCCTTGTTACTCCAGGATCTGAGGACCAGCAGCACTGGTATCACTTGGGGGCTTGTTAGATGTGTGGAGTCTCAGGTCTCATTCCAGTCCAATTGGGCCAGAATATGTATTTAACAAGCTCCCAGCTGATTTATTGGCAGGTACATTAAGGTTTGAGAAGTACTAGTCTGGAGTACTGATTTTTCAGAACCACATGTCATGACCTACACTGGGTTGTGAAAGCAATGTCATGAGTTACAATCAGCGTTAAAAAAAAAAAAAAGTAGAATTAAAAATATAGGATGCATCAGCTTAATAAGGGCAAGTATTTTGGAGGAGAAGTTTGTGTATTTTGGGTTGTGGCATATAATGTGTATCACTATAAAAAAGAAGTTTGAAGTCTAAGGCAAAAGTCTAAGGCACATTCAAGGGTGGGGAGACAGGGGACTGGCTGTGGTGACCTCTGCCTGGCCCCGCCCACCCCTCGCTTCCACCTGGCCTTTCCCCAGCCGTTCTGGATGTCTAAGGGTTTCCCATCACTGACCACACACACCTCGTCACCACACCCTGTGGCCCAACGCCTGGGCTTTGGGGTGTGGTGGGGGAGAGCTGGAACCAAAAAGAATGGCTTTTAAAATAGGTTCTCCAGGTTTATTTTTTCCCTGGCTCCTTCTCCTCCCTGCCTTTTCAGCTCTTTGCCCCGGGACTTCTTTCTTCTCCCTCTCCTGTTCCAAGCTAGATGGCAAAGCCAAGTGCAGCTCATCAGAGACTGAGTCTCTCTCCCTCCACGCTGTAGATTTTTCTTTCCCAAGAAGCCCTCACTCCATATGGAGAAATCAAAATAACCCAACTGACCCCACGCCTGCAGGGCCATTCCCACCTCTGGCAGTCTGCCGTCAGCCCACGTCTGCCAGAAAGTTTATCTGATCTTCGAACCTCGTGCTCGCTTGGAGATAAACGTAGGCTACTGCTAAAGGCATCAGCGCTGTTGTAGAGTTGGGGCACGTGGAGGTGAACAGGGCAGGGAGAGGGCAGAAGGCCTTGTAGCAGAGGGGCTGCAAGGAAGGTGCAGGGAGTGTCTGCAGTCATTTCTCCCTCCCTTTGTGCTCATCCCCTGGTTCCAGGCCAAATAGAAATGCCTGAACATCTACCAGGGACAGTCCTTTACTGTCACCATCATCATCATCATCATCATCATCTTCGTCACTACTCTAGATGACATAGGGTGATCATAGGTTCCATTTCCCTCCAACACTTGGAGTTGATATCTGTTCTCTGGGTATACTTATTAATACTACCCCCTTTCACTCTCAAGAGTACTCCAATTTGGATTTCAAATGATTTCATCCCTGTATATAAGAAAACAATAGAGCCTGCCAAAGGTCACAAAGCTAATAAGCAGTTCAGCTGGCAACAGACCCAAACCACATGCTCCTCCCAGGATGCTTCATGGTCTTCCCAAGATGCTTCCCAGTCTTCCCAGGATGCACCACAACCCTCCCAGGATGCCTCACAGCCCTCCCAGGATGTCTCACAGCCTTCCCAGGATACCTCACAACCCTGCTGGGATGTATCATGGCCTTCCCAGGATGCCCCACAGCCTTCCCAGGGTGCCTCACAACCCTTCCAGAATGCCTCAAAACCCTCCCAGAATGCCACACAGACTTTCCAGGATGCACCACAATCCTCCCAGGATGCCTCACAGCCTTCCCAGGATGCGTCACAACCCTCCCAGTATGCCTCACAGCCCTCCCAGGATGCTTCACAATTCTCCCAGGATGCCCCACAACCCTCCCAAGATGCCTCACAATTCTCCCAAGATGCCTCACAACCCTCCCAGGATGCGTCACGCCCCTCCCAGGATGCCTCACAATCCTCCCAGGATGCCTCACCACCCTCCCAGGATGCCTCACAACCCTCCCTGGATGCCTCACAACACTTCCAGGATGCCTCACAACCCTCTCAGGATGTCTCACAACACTCTCAGGATGCCTCGCAGTTCTCCCAGGGTGCCTCACAGCCTTTCCAGAATGCTTCACAACCTTCCCAGGATGCCTCACAGTTCTCCCAGAATGCCTCACAACCCTCCCAGGATGCCTCACAGTTCTCCCAGGTTGCCTCACAACTCTCTCAGGATGCCTCACAACCCTTCCAGGATGCTTCACAACCCTCCCAGGATGCCTCACAGTTCTCCCAGGATGCCTCACAATCCTCCCAGGATACCTCACAATTCTCCCAGGATGCCTCACAATTCTCCCAGGATGCCGCACAACCCTCCCAGGATGCCTCACAGCACTCCCAGGATGTCTCACTTTCTGCTTTTCCCTCCACCTGGCAGGAAGGATAGTGTAGATCAGTGTGTGAGCCTGTGTGCTGAGGTCCTAGACTCCTTTCAGAACTTAAAAGCTAGATAGAGGAAGTCAGTTCACTTTCTAAAAATCTCTCTCAGCCTTCAGGGTGGGGTAGAACCCTAAACAGTTTCTGAAGCCTCTGATTTTGCTTCACGGGTGGGCAGGGCTGAGAGGGAGAGATGCAGAATCTGTCCACTGGTGCTGTTGGGTTTTACCCCTCAGGCTTGCTCAGAATCCCACCTGTGGGAAGCCTTAAATTCCTGGAGTAAAAGACACATAGGTTGTCTCTTTCTGTTCTCTGCAAGGGTGTGTGTGGAGGGTGGAATGGGGGAGGTGGACCTTGGAGTTAGTGATGATGTGCGGGCAGAGTGGGGGCCAGAGCTAGTACTTTGCATATTGGCAGTCTTGGAGCCTGGGGACAGGATTTTAGCTGCAGGTGGCATATACTGGCAGTAACTGCCCCTTGAACTTGGATTTGGCACTGGGGTAACAGCTTTGAGGCACAAGACCACCCCAAAGGCTTCTGAACTTTTCATTTCTCCAGGCCACCCATGGGCATTGAACTCCTGACAGGCTTCTGGCTCTGTCAGTGCTTCTGTCCACAGACAGAGGAGGCCTGGGATCTTGTCCCACTGAACCCAAGCCCTGAAGCTTTGCTGGGAATCTGCCACATCCAGTCTGAGGCGTGTGCAGGAAACACAGGTGAGGGCACCCTGCAGGGAGCCTCTCACAAGGAGAACACTGCTGCTCAGGGATGGAAGAACAACATCTAAAAAACATACACACACCCAGATGCACACATATAGACACACCCAGAAACATAACACGTTCACAAATACCCACATACCTCATACAGGCCTACATGCATACCAAATATTCACATGCGTACATGCATGCATCCATGTTTATGGACAGGTATATCTATGCACCCATGGAAACACATAACATGCCCACACTCATATCCACATGCATGCACATCCATATGCGGATACAATTATTCACATACTCTGCATAAGAGGTACCCATATGTGCGAGTTCCCTTGGCCAGCCATGCAGGAATGGGGAATGGCCCCCTGACATGAAATAATGGGGGTCCAGAGCTCTGAGAATAGGGACTGTATATGGAGAGCACCCTGGTTCTCAGGAACCTGGAGGCTCTGGAATACGAAAATGGGAAGAAGCTTGGAGCAGAGGCACAGCGGAGAGTGTGGGGGACAGCATAAGCCAGGAACCCTCAAACCAGGCTCCCATTTCATTATCCATACCCGCTGTCCCAAGGGATGAGCCTCTCCTTGATCCTTTGGTCCCAAACCCATTTCTTCCTGACTTATTTAGAGAGAGATAACAGATAACCTACAAAAGGAAATCCAAGTCAAATTGACATGACTTCTCCCCAGCAATGATGTATGCAAGAAAACAGTGAAACTTTGTTTTAAAAACTCCAGGCTGGTCTCCACTGAGTTTTGCTGGAGGAAGGACAGGGCAGGTCCTGCATCCACTCTTGGTTTGAAAGGTTGGAGAAAGACACTCTTCAGTGACGCTCTTAGAAGACATTTCCTGCCCATTTCAAAGATCTTTGAAAAGCTAAGTGGAGCAGTCGGATCAGCTTCCTAGGGTGGGTGAGATTGCAGGTGGCAGGATTAGAGTAAGCAGAGAGGAGGAGGCATGCCTGACGGGGAACTGCACTGCAAAGATCCACAGGCCAATAAGCTGGTGTGCTGGGCAACTGCGTGGCCTCTTTCTGGTGTTCTGGATGCTGCTTTGAAGCCCTCTTGCCTGGGAGACTGATTGCTGCAGGTGGCCCTGGGTTTGCACAGGACAGATCCTCATTTTTCTGGCACATGTGGCTGTCACTCGAGTAGAGCCAGACTGATACCTGTGGGCCCTGTGAGGCTTGTGATGGCATGGTCCATTCCACTAACCCTGGTCAGAGGTCAGGGGTCAGTCTGTGATCCAAGTCAGGGTGAGTTTTGTAGCCAGGGTAGGATGAGTCTTTGGACAAGGTCAGTTTTGTGGCCAGTATCAGAGGTTAGTCTTGGCCAGGACTGGAATCAGTCTGAGTCAGTTTCAGGATCGGTCTGTGGTCACGGTTGTGGTCAGTCTGAGGTCACATTGATGTGACCAGAATTAGGACTGAGTGTGGCTGGGAAGAAGTTGGTCCTCAGTGTAACTGGTGTGGATGAGACTTGCAGTGAGGCCCCAGCTCATGAAAGGTCTCCCGCCCACTCCTCTGTTGGAGACTCTTGCCATATCCTGATGTTAGCACCTCTCACTTCCAAACTCCTTGGCGAGGCCTGGGGCAGGGGACAGCAGGGCTCCCAGGCCATGTGTCCCCATAACTGGATGGCCCTAGCTTCTCACTGGCAGGACTCCTGCATATGGCGTCAGTCTGAGGGGCCTTGGGAGGGCTATGGCGGATGGTTTTCCTGACTCTGGGCTTTACACCTGGAGGCCAGGCTTTGTTCTGTCTTCGTGGCAATGTGGCCCATGGCTAGGGCTCTTTAGATCTGAAGAGCTGACTGTGGACTCTGTGTAAGCCTTTAGCAAGGCTGGATGACAACCTCATCCTCTAAAATAACCAGGAACCTCACTCAAGGTGATTTGTCTGCCTAAGGAAAGGGGCAACCAAGCAGTTTCTTTGCTTGAAGCTCATGCCTTTTAATGTGCTGTACCAGAAACTGCCCGTTCCAGAAGGAGAAGCAGGGACAAGGGGCTTGGAAGGCTGCCTACAGTTTCAACTTCTTCTGTCTTCCTGGCATGTGGCTTATGATTGTGAATGATCCTGTCTGCGTTTACTTATTTATTTTACATTGCTCCCGTGCCATTAAAGTGTAACCCCAGGAGGAGGGACTTTGTTGTCTTGCTCACTACTGTATCCTCAGTGCCTAGCAAAGACCTTGATGTGCATTAGACACTCATTGCCTTGCTGCTGAATACATGAATGAATGCATGTTTTACTTCTCTCTGTCTCTCCTTCTCTCTTCCAAGTATTCACTGTGTCTTGTGGTTTCTGTTTCCTATTGATGTCTTGGAACTGCCTACCTCTCCCTACCTCCTACCTCCATCAGCTGAGTTCAGGCTGCTGCCACTGTTCCCCTGGATGTTCACAGTGTCTCTTAAGTGGCCTGCCTACATCCCATCCAAGCCCTCTCCCATCCACTCTCCATACTGTGGCTTGAAGGATCTTTGTAACATATAAATGGATCAGGCTACCGCCTGGTTAAAACCCTTCAGTGGCTTCCTATTTCCCTCAGAAGTTCCCTTAACACAGAGTCCAAGGCATAATTTGGCCCCTACATACTTCTCTAGCCTCCTCCTGTCTCTCCCGTCTTTTCTTGTCTCTCTCTGTCTCATTCTGAGCACCAGCCAGGCTGCCCTTCTTTCACATCCTCAAACAGACCCCCTTTCTTGCAGTTGGAGCCCTTTTATACACAGGGGTCCTGCCTGGAGTCCCTCACCCCTCTGGCTCCTGCCCCCCAGAGGCTCTCCTGACCCCATCCCCTGGCTAGGCTTCCTGTACATCCCTCATCTTCACGCTGTCCTTCTCAGCACACTTGATTCTGAGCATCTACCAGAATAGCTCCTGGGTCTCATTCCCTCCGATATGCACAGTGCTGCCTGGCATATTGTGGGCTCTTGGGACATCTTTGTGGAATGAAGGGCCAGTGTCTGACATTGGGACCCCAAAGTTGGCTGCACCGACCCTGCATGCTGCAGCCCCTTCCCCTACACAATTGCAGAAACCTTAACAGCCGCAGCTTAGGAAGGTTCAGCAGTTCCTCTCTGCAGGGTCCTTGCTGAACTGACATACAGTACCTGGCCCGACTGTCAGGAACAGTGATGGGGAGGGTTTGGCACATCTTACTTTCTGAGTTGGAGGAGTGTGCCACTACTTCCCATAAGAGCACATCCAAGGAGGATTCCCCCGGATTGGAAGGAGGCTGAAGGCAGGATTGGTGGAAATATGATAAGTGTGGATCATATCCTGCTTAGAGAGAAAGTGTTGGGCTTTGTGGGATTTGGAGGCACAGGCAGTGAGGATAGTGATGAAGACAGGGATGGTCTCCTCAAATTCCCCATGGGACCCTGATGACTCCAGCCAAGGAAGGCAGAAAAGTAGTACAGCTTGGTGACCTTGGGAGCTTGGGGACACACTTGGGTATGGATGGGGTCTGGGGGACAATGGCAACAAGAGCTGGGGTGAGACTTCTTCAGGTGGCTTACAGGTGAGTAGACATGGATGAGGAGGAGGCTTGTTCTCAGCCACAAGTGAGATGCTCCCTGGGACCTCCAGGGAGTGCAGGAGACACCACCCTGCAGAGGGGCTGAGATCTGGAGCTGTCTGCCTTGTTTACCACTGTCATAACTCCTTAGGTGGGCACATAACGGATTCTCCAAGTCTCAGAACTCAGACCCAAGCTCTGGCCCTGAAGGAGCAACTTGAGGGGCCCTGAAAGGAAACTGACAGGTGCAGAGAAAGGTTTGCGACACCGTCAGCCCAAGCAGCTTGTGTGGCCAGGATCCTTCAGGGGAAGGAGGGGGCATGGGTAGGGAGGTCCATGGCTGCCATCTCTGAGGCCCCCACCTAGGTCAGGCCCCTGGCTTGCTTCAGCGACCCCTCTGGACTCTGGACTTCAGAACTTTCCATTTCTCTCATTTCCATTTCTGACTTGAGGCCTCTTGGAGAAAAGGCCTCAGTGTCAGTCCTCCGGGGATTGGAAGGTGTCTGGGGTCTTGACCAGCTCATTTGGGGAATGAGATAACCTCTGTTATCCACCTCAGGGCACAGCCACGCTTCCTGCATCAAAGTGGCACTTCCAGAAGATGCTGGCAGAGCATCGGTTTGTCTGCAGACTTCTCCTGAGTCTTGGGGTCCATCGTCACCAAGGCCCCTCAAGTCCCTCCCCTCCAGGCCTCTGGCTATCACTTCCTTTGGGAACAGGAGATGCTAGCCGATTTGGGAACTGCTCACTGCAGAGGAGTCTGGCACTGTGTCCAGGTCGGCAAGGCTATATTTAACCAGCTATATTTGCTGTCCCACTCACTTGTCCCAACCCGGCCCCGCCCGCCACCCCTCCCCCTCAGCAGCCTGTCCTGCCCCACTGGGGCCGCGCCGTCCTTGCTCACCCTGCTCCAGCTGTGCAATTGTGGTCTGGGCCACAGGCTATTTTTTGCTTGGTGCCAAAGATTATTCAGTTATCAGGAATGTGTGTTTAAGTGGCCGTCTCCGGAACAAGGATTATAAATAGGAACTTGGGGTCAAGGCCTGGGCCCCAGTGTCCTCCTTCTCTTTGTCCCAGTTCCTGTCCTGGCTCCAGGATTTTACTTGGGGTGAACACCATGAGGCCATGGCGAGGTTGTCTGGAGGAAAGGGCCCCAGGCTGGGAGGCCAGAGGTCCAGGACTAAGAACACTTCTGACAGGCAAGTCACCTGATGTCTCTGGGACTTGCTTTCTCCATCTGGGCAATGGGGAGACTCAGGCTCATTCACTGAATGGCAAACAGGTGGTGAGTCCCGGCCAGTCCGTGGAGGGAAATCTAAGACAAATGGCTATCTGGGAGGAGGAATCATCAAACTTCAAATCCCAGTTCTTTCTGGGAAATAGATAGGCAAGAACTAGTCTCGGGAGTAAATGCGTAACAGTTCAATTTGCTTTTGGGGAGCTCCCAGTCTTTTGATGGGACTGAACCTAGGTTTGATCTCAGCACCAAGTGGCCTAAGCAGGATGAAGTGGGCGTATTTGGTCACAGGTACCCAAGATGAGGCTAAATCTTTCTCCTACGAGATGAGGGCTGTTTCCCAAGGCGCCAGTTTTCGTGGAGAACAGGCCCAGGTCAGAGGCCTTGACCCAGGCCGTTTGGTCGGTGCGTGTGGGCAAGGCTGCCTGGTGAAAATGGTTGGGCTGCTTTCTGGTGATCAGTGGCCCCTCCTATCCTGGGGAGAGCCATCTTCTCATGCCCTGGCTTGGGAAGCGTTGGCTCTTTTTCCCTCCATCAGGGGAGGATAAGGAGGGATGTCCGGGCTCCACCCAAATGCTGGGGTGAGCCAGGCCCTGGGGGCTCCATACAGCTGCCCTGGGCTCCTCCCCATGCTCCTGCCTCTGAAGAGGGTGGTGCAGGGGAAGGACACGCTGCCATCCTTTCACCTCAGTTTCTCCACTGTCAAATGGCAGAAATAATGTACAGCCTCCCTCTCTGGAGTTGTTAGGTATGAGAGCGATCTAAAAGGATATTCAATCATTCATTATCACAATAAATGAGAATGACATTCTGAGCAGGAAGGCATCGCTTGACCTGAGGGGTCGCAGCTTCCCGATCTCACCAAACTTGGCCAACTGTGTCTCAGTTTTCCCCTTGGGTGCAGACGCTCTCATGTGTTCTCCTCACCCAGTGGTCTTTCTCACCCTGCCCCTTCACTCTGGTAAATCTCAGTCCTGGATGACTGATTGATCTGGGACACAACTATGGAGACCTCTCCTCCACCCATTCAGAATCTCTAGACTCAGTAGGAACTTAGCTCTTCCCCCTATTCAGGTAGGGCCAGTACCTGTCCCAGACTCTGTCACAAGGAAAGGACTGAATTGCCAGCTATGGCATTGCACCTGCAGCTCCAGCCCTTGTTCTGGGGCCATTGATGTACACAAGGGCCTCTTCTTTCTGGTAATGTTGGTACATTAAATGGGTACTGTAATGAAATGAAATGGACTTTTGTATCTTGGTAAGACTTTTCATTTAAATTTTCAAGTAAGATAAAAGATTCTTTGACAGACTACATTTTGGATTTTTTTAAAAAGTGGCCATAAATGGGGTAGTGGGGCCCTCCCTAGTGGAGGTGAGAATTGGGCAGGGATCTGTCCCCCAGGCTGGGAATGCAGAGGGTTCCACAGTGGATGACCAAGCTAGCTGCCTGGCATGGGAGAGTTGTGGACATGGCAGGCCCATGGAGTGTCTCCATGACAGGCTCTAGGGCAGTCCTTGCTGGGTCATTGCCAAGGGCGTCCTTTGCGTTTTCCTCTGGGGGCTGTTCAAGCTTGGTTTGACAATTCTGAAAGTCCTAGGGGACCTCCATCTATCTCCACAGGCAAGAGCAGGTGCCGTCAGAGGGGATTTTCCCTTAGTATTGGAGAATGGGGTGGGTAATCAGTAGAGAAAGAGAGAGACAGAGAGAGGACATGCTCAGCTTATTCCAGATCCCTACTTCCCAGCTGGCCCCAGGTCCTGGCTACTCCTCAGCCAACTCGTGGGGCAGTTTTGTGGAAGAGAATGTGGACTTGTGCTCAGCAGCCACCAGGATTCAGTCGTGCATAGCACTGGATGGAGATGGAGGTTGAACAGTTTTGAATAGTTTTCTCTGGGGGCTCAGCTGCCACCTCCTTTTCCTACAAGGTCAGCGTGACCCCCAGATGAGAACCTTCCTCAGCCCCCTACCCTGTAGTTCCCATAAAGAAGAAGTGATTTCCTTTCCTTTTCCAAGGTGAATGCTTTCCTCATTCCTTGGCTTTTGGCTGTATCACTGCAATTCTGCTCTGATTGTCAGGCTGCCTTCTCCTATTTTCTCCTCTCTGTCTCTGTCAGTCCACGCTGGCAGTGTTTCTGCTGGAATAACAGCCTCAAGCACCCTGCTTTGGTGACCTAGCCTGGGCCTTCCTCCCCTCCTGTCAAGTCCACAGCTTGGACTCACTGCCCTCAACTACCTACTTTGGATAACAGGCCTTTACCTCGGCCTTGTGCTTCCCCGCTGGCCTGGTGGCCCCTCTTTTCAAATAAGGCTGAGCCATGTTCCCAAGGCTAGCACTAGGGACAAGGAGAAATGGTGCCAGCACAGGCCTGCCCCGGAGCCCCTGGAGGTAGGGCCAAGATTCTAGACCTGGGTCACACTGCCCATAGGCAAGTCGGCCCTTTGCAGGCAAAGGCAGGATCAGGAAACTGGACTATTTTTACGACAGCTCTATGGGGTGGGCATTGCCATTACTGGTTTATGGATGAGGAACCTGAGGCTCAGAGAGGAACAGACGGTGACCTGAGGTCACATAGCCAATAACAGAGCCTGGACCGAAAAGCCGATGTTGCTACCTGCCCCTCGGCCTCCTTCACTGTAGAGGTATAAAGAGCCTTGTTGAGAGGCTACTGCCTCCAGCCCTAGGACCACCCTAAGACCTGGGCAAGAAGGACCTCATGCCTTGTAGCACTCTCCTTGAAATCTAGGTTTCTCTCTGTAGCTGGAACTGACCAGGGCTGGCAGTGCCATCTAGCTGGGGCACCCTGAGCTTGAACTGGTACCTGTGTGGGCCCCAGTCCCTGTTTCTCCTCCTTGGGGTACCCTCTGACACTCAAACCCATGTGTGAGGTTGACTAGATGTACCAAGGAGCAATGGGCCTCATGCCTGTGCAGTCATCTTGGGGCCACATAGCTGGACTTGGTTCCTGGCAGGCAGTCTGGTGAGTGGATTGCTCCCCTGGCTGGTGAAGAATTTTTTATGTGGGATCACATGAAATTGGGCTTTCAGAATGGTGCTGACATGCTGATTTTGAATGACTCAATTGTTTATATAGACAGGAGCCTGGCAAAAAAATATTTGCCCAGGGTCCCATTCACTCTAGGGAAGGCTCTGCCATCTCCCTGACATTAAGCCATCCTGCTGTATTGTTGCTTATTGTATTGAAATTGATTTTCCCTTTGTTGCTTTGAAACCTCTTTAAAAAGACCTACACCAAGGGAGATTTCCCAAATTCCCTTTATTTCCCCCTCCCCACCATGTTTCACAATCCTTAGATTTTAAAATTGAATCCAGATCTGACTTCTAGGCCTTCGTTCTTCAGCTAGAACAATATCCCTTTGTCCTGGCCTCAGTGGACAGTGCTTAGCCCAGTTCGACCTTTAACCTTCTTGCAAAAAAGCAGGAGGCCCACTTACACCCTGGGATTTCCACGAAAACAAAGATGTGATAAAACCTGCCAGAGATCACATGGTTGTCCAAGGAGGTTTGGGATTTTCATCTACAGCTATTATTTTCACCTTGATATGGGGCACTCTGGGTTATCCATGGAGGCTGCGGTCAAAGGGACCCCATGGGGCAAGCATCCTTTGCTCTTGGTAGCCACTCCTCTTCTCTCTCTGTAGCCTGCTTGCCCAGTCCTGACCCCCTGGCTTCTTTCTAACACATGCCCTGGCCTGTGCTCCCCAGTGAAGTTGGGATGAGGACTTGGAATGGAACAGCCACGGAGGGCCCTACATCCAGGGAGTGGTTGTCCCCTGGTAGACAGAGGTGAATGGACCATCCCTCACTCCGGGAGGTCAATGCCGTGAACCCATATTTCCTTCCCAGCAGCATCTGCCCTTGGGCCCCTCTCTGAGCCTCTTTGTCTCTCTCTTCTCAGTGGGGCTGTCAAAAGCTGAGCCTCACAGATTGTGACTAATCACTAGCAGATTTTTTTTCCATCCAAGAAGAAGAAAAAGCTGAAAGAGATGAAGAAAAACCCCAACAGTGAATAACTCGGAAGAGTTTCCAACATGTGGGTGTTTTTCTGGGACCAAAGATCAGGAAGATTCCAAATGTAAACAATCCCAAAATAACTCAGCTCTCTCAACCCCAGGCATTCCCAGGACTGGATGTCCACACTCCTTTTCTTTCCCTCAGGGAATCCAAGGTCAGGGAGAGGTGGCAGGGCTTGTGCATTGGGAAGAGTTGCTGGGGACTTCAGGCAAAGTAAAGGGTCTGCCTTTGTACTTTGTAAAGGCAGGGATTTAGTCTTATTCATCAGATAACAGTGATTATCTCTTTGTTTGAGAGAGGGGCTCCTTCCCGTCTCATTAGACCAGATTGCCCTGGGATTAGAGACCATGACTATGTCTTTTTTTTTTTCTTCTCAGAGTCATATCCTATTGTGCTTAAACCAAGCTCCTGAGATTTCTTGCCAGCATAATGTAATGGAAAGAACATGGACTTTGAAGTCACACAGGGTTGGAATCTTGGCTCCACCACTTATTAACTGTGTGGCCTTGAGTACATTATTTAGCATCTGGGAATCTCAGTTACCTCCTTATAAAACTGGGGCAATGATTCTCACCCAAGAAGATCCCTTTCTAACACACCTAGTATGATGTCTCTTGCTTAGAAAGGGCTCAACGCATGTTCCCTGTCCCCTGTCTCTACCCATGAATGTGACTTGAGCTGCAGAAATCAGTAGCTTCTTTTCCACCACTTTCTTTTCTGAAAGAAGTGTGTGTGTGTTCAAATGTGGGAATCACTTCTCTATGTTACTGAAAATCACTATGGCAACTCATGGGAGAAGGATATATTCAATATAGAATGTAAAACATCTTTCTAAAGGAGATAATGCTGGAGGATGGTGGAAGTCTTGGTGAAAATGATGGAGGCGATGACAGTGGAGTTGATGGTGAGATAATGATGGTGAAGAGAGTGGTGGTGGTGGCAGAAGTGACCATGGTGATAAAAATCATGGAGGAAATGATGGAGAAGGTACATAAAGTGATGGAAGAGGTAGTGGTAAAAGTGGTAATGGAGGCTATGATGCAGGTAATGAGGAAGTAAAGGTGAGGATAGTGGTGGTGATGGGGATAAAAGTGATTGATGGTGATGGTGGTGATGAAGGCTATGTTAGAGGTGACAATGTTTGCTTGTTTAGGATGATGAATAAGTTACACTTGATTTGGTGTCATGGTGAGACAGGGTGATTTGTGATCAGGACTACCTCAACCAGTCTTCCACTTCAGTAGATAAAGGCACAGAGAAGGCAGGCAAAGCAAGGTAGAAGAATGCCTTATGATTAACTGTTACTTTGGCCCTGAACTACAATAGAGAACATTAAACTTCTTAATTGTAGCTGATTGAACACACATGTTTATTTTGGCTACCTCCAGAAGCCCCACTAAAATGTCACTAATACAGTTTTTTTAAAGGCATAAACCCACAAGGAAAAAGAGAATGGGAAAGGAAACATCAGCAAATAAGAGAAGCTAACAATTTGGAAATGAGAAAGTACACGGATGAGTGGTATCTGACTTAGCAGACCACAGAAAACTGAAACCCAAGACTGCAAGGGTGTGTGGGTAGATGGTAGAAACCAACAGGTAGTGAACTATTTCTAGCCACAGAATCCTACAGAGGCCTGGGAGTTGGAGGCACCAGTTACTTCTAAAGGCACAGATTCAGGGTGAGGCTGAAAAATGGGAGGGTTGATTAGAAGTTTTTTAAAGAAGCAGTAAGAGGCCGGGCACGGTGGCTCATGCCTGTAATCCCAGCACTTTGGGAGGCCGAGGCAGGTGGATCATGAGGTCAAGAGATCGAGACCATCCTGGCTAACATGGTGAAACCCTGTCTTTACTAAAAATACAAAAAATTAGCCAGGTGTGGTGGCACGCACCTGTAGTCCCAGCTACTCAGGAGGCTGAGGCAGAAGAATCGCTTGAACCCAAGAGGCAGAGGTTGCAGTAAGCTGAGATCGTGCCACTGCACTCTAGCCTGGGTGACAGGGCGAAACTCCATCTCAAAAAAAAAAAAAAAAAAAGAAGCAGTAAGAAGCTCCCCATCCCAGATTTATTCCGTTACTCTGTTCATTCAGGTAATCATCCCTTCCCAGGACCAGAAAGGTTCTGGGCACAGGGGCACCAGGCACAGTTGAGGGAGGAGTGAGGAGCCAGTCTGAAAACAAGGATATTAAGGATAAATTTGTTTTCTGAAAGGTGAGGCTCTTAGCTCTCTTCTCATTCAAATCCCAGAATACTGGTAGCCAGGTTAATATTACATGAGCAAGACATTAGAAGAAACTTTCCTGGGAAAAGTTTTCTCAGAAAAACTTCTCTTGATTTTCCCAAGAGAAAAGACTTGCAGTTGTTGACATTTGGTCTCCCAGGGAAACTGTGAGCCCACTCAGCCACTCAGTGGTGAAGCCCACCTGTCCATACCTTTCTCTCTTCTCCTCCCACCGCTCTCAGTCAAGATTTTAATGCCTCACACTTTGACGTAAATGGGGACCTAATAATTACTTGACATTTAAGAAAGCCCTTCAACACAAAAGGCAGAGATCAAAACAAAGAGGAAAAAGGACAGTAAAGGAAACGATGAAAAAAGCAGCACAGAAATTACAATGAACATTTTCAGAATGATGAAATGAGGTGAAGTTACTTTTATTTTTAATTTATTATTATTATTTTTTGAGACGCCGTCACCCAGGTTGGAGTGCAGTAGCGTGATTTCGGCTCACTGCAACCTCTGCCTCTCGGGTTCAAGCGATTCTCCTGCCTCAGCCTCCCTAGTGGCTGGGATTACAGGCATGCGCTACCATATCCAGCTAATTTTTTATATTTTTAGTAGAGATGGGGTTTCACCATATTGGCCAGGCTGGTCTTGAACTCCTGACCTCGTGATCCGCCAGCCTCGGCATCCCAAAGTGCTGAGATTACAGGTGTGAGCCACCATACCCGGCCCATTTCTAATTTTTTTTTTGAAGACAAGGTCTCACTCTGTTGTCCAGGCTGGAGGGCAGTAGTTCAACTGTAGCTTATTACAGGCTTGAACTCCTGAGTGCAAGCGATCTTCTCACTTCAGCCTCTTGAGTAACTAGTACTACAGGTTCATGCTACCATGCCTGGCTAATTTTTAGATTTTTTTGTAGAGATGGGGTCTCGCTTTGTTGCCCAGGCTGGTCTTAAACTCCTGGCCTCAAGTGATCTTCCTATCTTGGCCTCTCAAAGCACTGGGATTACAGGTGTAAGCCACTGTACCCAGCCAATGTCTCTCTTAAATGAGAGCCAAACGTTATATATTTTAAAGGAACATAAAAAAGAAATACAAACATAACATTCATACTTGATTTAAAGATCAAATCAAAACAGAAGAAGGGTTGGAAGATAAAGTCAAGACAAATTCCCAAAAGGTAAAACAAAAATACCAAAGAAATGGGAATTGACAGAAAAAGTTAGATTATCAATCTAGGAGTGGGATTCGCAACTATAAGTCCTAGAGAGAAACAGAATAAAGGAAGGATATGAAATTACCAAAGGAAAAATATAATAAATTAACTAGAACTGTAAAATATGAATTTAGAGACTGAAAATTTTCTATGGGTACATGACGAGCTGAATTAAAAACATCAACCAAACCAAGAAACCATTCAGCCAAAGACACACTGCAGTGAAATCTCAAAACTCTGGAGACAAAAACTTTAACAATTATAGAATGAGGAAAATAGTTGATTTCCAAATTATTGGGAGTCAGAATTGCATAAAAGTTCTCAACAAGTACCATATAAGCTAGAAGAAAATAAACAATGCTTTTATATTCTGAGGGAAATGCTTTCCAAAGCAGAGTTCTATACCCAGCCAAACTAACAATTGAGTGTGACAGTAAAAATAAAGATAATTTTAGATATGAATGATCTTTAAAAACTACTTTCTAAGCATCATTTTTTAAGGAGGATATTGACAAATGTTATCCATTTTGAATTAGGAAGTAAACCAAGGAAGAGAAAGGAATCAAAGGACCTAACAATCAGGATAGAGTGAAAGGGAAGTCTGAGAATCACAGAAGGAAAATTTCAGGATGAGAGTCATCCAAATATATAGAGAACAATCAGTCAGATGGGCCATAAGGATGGAGGACTTATCAGGAAAGAGATCCACAAGAAGAAAATGGAACTGACTGCAATGTATAGCCAAAGGAAATTTTTAGTTCTGTTGGACAGTTTGGGAATGAATTGTTAAATGATCCATGGACAATTGAGCAAATGGTAAAACAAGGCAATTACTAACTCCTAGAGAACAAAAGAGTTATATAAGAACCAAAAGGGGCTCAATTGTGAATGATAGTCATAGTCATATAGTAATAGTAATGCAAAGCCTGAATATGGCTGTGATCAATATCAATATTCGTGTGTGTGTGTGTGTGTGTACACGTTAGGGGGTGATATGTGTGGGTAAGTGGTAGTGCAAGAGAACTTAATCCTCATCTTCTGTAAGCATCTAGATCAATACTTATTGATAGGTCAAAAGATGAAATCTAAAGCTGAAAAATGCAGAAATACCATATTATCATGTCACTTAGAAATCTGGAAATAAAGAATACAAGAAAGAGTTAAAACAATTCAAAATGTTTGCCTCAGGAGAAGAAGACTCAGAAGTGAGCAGGATTGGAGCAAAAGTCTGATGTTTTTTATTATAACCCTTGTAGAACATTTTACTTTCAAAAATATGTACATGTATTACTTTGATAAAAATAAAGATTTAAATAGAATATAAAAATGAGAACTCTAGTAAGCCATGCTAGATTATGTGGAGAACATATTGACCAAATAAGTCAGTCCAAATGGCTCAGAACCAAAATCAGCTAAAAGACCTGCTCCATCTACTGCCTCTAGGTCCAAACCCAAGTCTTGGATATGTCCACGCTCACCAGAAAGCCACAAAAGGGAGCTTAAGAAACACAGAAACATCTTGCATTTGCTCCATTGCTCTGGCCTTTCCAGGACCATGTGGCTGCCACATGGGAGAGAGAGGAGTAGGGAGAAAAGGTTCAAGCCAAAAGCCTTCTCATTGGGGGAGCAGTCCCCAGCCCTCATACTTCACCCATGTGGGCTAGACATTTAGTTTGGCACACTATCTCTTCAGCACAGTGCACCATAAGCTCTTCTCAGACCTGAGTAACTATTGCCATCCTCCTCCTTGAGGGTAGGACAAGGGGGAAGGGAGAGCTGTGAATGACTCCTAGAATCTAACAGTGATGGTGGCAGTGAAGTTGAAGGTGATAGTGTGATGATGGAGTTGACAGAGGTGGAAAAAGTGGCAATGACAGTGGGGGTTTTTATAATGAGAATAAGAGAGGAAGTGACAGGAGAAGTGATAGGCAGTGATGGAGCCAGTGATAGTGAAAATGATATTGATGATGATGTTGGAGATAATGGTGAAATAGTTACAGTGCTACAACAAAAGTGATTGTATTAGTGATGACAGAGGTGATAGTGGCAGCAAAGGCAGACATGACAGAGGAGGTGCTACTAGCAAAGACAGTGGAGGTGATATAGTGGCAGTAGTGGTGGTGGTTTGGGAGAGATGGTAATAATGGGACTGATGGCAGTAATGAGGGTGATGCAAGGGGAGGGGTTAGGAATAAGGATAGATTTGATAATTATGGCAATGAAAGTGAAAATGAGTGGTGGTACCGAGTGATGACAATGATGGGGATGGTGGGAGTGATTGCAGAATTATTGTTGGAAGTGGTAGTGGTGGGAATGTTGGCAAAGATGATTGAATTTCATAGTAGTGGGGATGGTGGAATTGGAAATGACGGCAATGATGGTAGTTGCAGCAATGACAGACACTATTGTAAACATGAGGATATTAAGATCAAAGACAGACATATATGTAGGGCATCTAAAGTCATTAGTTTAAACAGGCTAGATTATGCTGCAGTAACAGCCATCTCCCACATCTTAGGGAGTTTGTGCAGCAAAAGTTAAATCCTCATACAAAATGTTTAAAATAGGTTAGAAGGGGGACCTGCTCTCATTGTCACCTATGGACCTGTGCTGATGAAGGATCCAATTCGGTGTGCTCTTAGGATCACCATGGCAGTAAGGAGAGAATGTGATGAGTTATGCACTGTTTCTCTGTTGGTCAGCTTAGACTAGGTTATAGTGTGGTAATGAAAGACTCCAAAATTTCTATAGCCTTTACCAACAGAATTTCTCACTCACACTCTCTGGACACTGTGGGTTGGCTGTACTGTGCTCCTCATCATTTTCACTCTGGGATCAAGGCTGATGGTTTAGCCTCCATCTGTAAGTTTGCCAGTCTTGTGGCAGATGAAAAAGAGAATATGGTTAAACATGTGCTGGATTTTCAAGCCTCTGCTCAGAAGTGACACGTATCATTTCTGCCTACATTTTATTGGCTAAAGCAAAACTAATTTCAGAAGAGACAGGGAAATACAATCTTCTTAGGTGCCTGGAAAGAGGATAACTGGAATTTTTGTGAACTCTCTAATGACTATGATAGGCACTGTTTGCTTACGGAGTGTGGGACGTAGAAAGAGCAATGGAGGAATTACAGAAGGCTGGTATGGTCATGGGGGAGGAACTTGGCCAATGCGGAGGGGCTTAGGGATGAGGGGAAAACAATTTAGAGAAAGGAAACACCAGGAGCAAGAGACAGGACAAGTCATGGCAAAGTCCACAAACCTGCTTTCCATTGGTCCTTGGTTTTTCTGGTATTTCTGGTTTCCCAGAAATCCAACAGATTCTGGGAACGTTTGTTTGGAGCACAGGATTCACTGAAAGAAGCAGCAGACGATAAGGATGGAAAGATTGGTAGATCCAGAACATGAAGGGGATTCAAATGCCATGCTCAGATATTTTGCAACATAAACCATAAGTAAAATGCACCATAGTTAAATAATGTTGGGGAATGCTCTATGCATTGTCCCCCTTTTGTACATTGGTTCTCTTTACATCAGGAAGCTCTCTGGTAACAACACTGCAATCCTCAATACATGGCTTCCAAAGTCACCCCAGGTGTCAACATCCTGATCAATGGGAGGAAAAAGAACAAGGAATGGCCCATGGGCGGTTATTAATAGGCCAGGCCAGGAAGTGGTGCATATCACTTCTACTCAGCTATCACTGGAGATAACTTAGTCACATAGATGCACCTAATGACAAGGGAGGCTGGGAAGTATAGTCTGAATGTTTGCCCAAATCCAGAGAGATGAGATTTTGGAGGACAAGTAATGGTCTCTTCCTGAAAACACCCTCAAATCTTTGAAGGACTTGAATGTGAACAAGGGCCAAAACTTTCTGAGTATTGCTTCAGAAGAGAGAAACATACAGGGAGGCAGGTGTTGGCTCAATGAATGGAAGGAAGGACTTTCTTGACCGTTTTATCAGAATCGCAAATTATCAGGATTAGGAGTGACCTGGGAGTTCAACCCACCTCTGAGGCTTGAACCCCGCTTCTAAGAACTCTGTTTAGAAACCTCCAGCAGTGGAGCACTCTCCATGTATGGAGCACTCTCCATGTATGGAGCAGCCTGTTCCATTTCCTGAAAGTTTTGATGGCCTAATTCATGCAGAATTGCACGGCAGCCTTTACTTATGCTCTGCGGGTGATGTTTTAGGGGTTGGATCCCTGCAAGTGCAGCTTAGGTGACAGCTTCAAGAGTGATCTCTAGACCTTACTGTTCTGAAAAGTCTTTGAGTCTGCTGCTCATTCTCATTGACTGTGTTTCTTTGCAGACCCAGCCCTGCTGCTGTATTTCCCAGCCCAGCCCCTCTCCCCAGGTCCCAGGCATCCTTTTTTGGTCCCTTGGATTCTCTCCAAAATCTGTCAACCTTTTGTTTTTCTATGCTGGACAATGTATTTCCCTTTGCCTTCCATCTCTCTTCTGAGGCCAGCTTTGCCACCACATGGTCCTCCAAGGTGCTTAGTTTAACACTAAGGTATCTACTTAAAAGAGGCATCATATCATAGGAAATGGAATTACTGCAGTTAGGATGTTAAATGATTTTTGGCTCACACCCCTCCCCCCATTCATCTATTTGTTCATTTAGCACCTTATTTATTGAGCACTTATTGTATGCTGGGCAATAGTAGGTTGAATACTTAGCACAGATCAAGGCTTCAGTGACTGGTAGCTCATTTTCTTCCCTCTCTTCCATTAGAAAATCCTCCCTGCTGGTGAAACGACACTTCCCACCTTGAAACCTCTAGTTCTGGGTGCTGAAAGAGAGCTGTCCAGCTGAAGGATTGGCTGCCCCTTGTCCCTCAGATTCCCACAATGGAGACTCTATACTGGGGAGGGGTCAGGCCCAAGTGTTCAAACTCCAGGGCCACTTTTGGCCTTTAACATTTCTGATTGACAATGGCAATGACCTTGACAGTCTGGTATGCCCTGTACAGACAGGAAATCTAGTCTTTAAAACTGATAAACTCACAGGACTCTGGGCAAAGTGATCCAGGGGTGTCTGGGTTAGCCCGCTAGGTGCCAGATCTGACAAGGTGTTCCTATCTCTTCTTTGTCTCTTGGCGTAGCTTTTGGAGATGCAATGGGGTGGCATTGGGCTGGCTTCCTCCTGCAGCACCCTCTTGGGAAGCAGCATGAATTTGTTTAGACTAGAATGTCTTTAGCAGAACTGTTCTTCTACGAGGACCTGGCTCCCAGACAGCCATCCAAATGGTCAGATGACTATGGCAGCCCCACTCCCCACCCAAGGACCCTTCTGAACAGTTACTGTCCCAGCCATAGGATTGGGTCTTGTATTAGTCCATTCTCATGCTGCTATAAAGAACTGCCTGAGACTGGGTAATTTATAAATGAAAAAGGTTTAATCAACTCACAGTTCACAGGGCTGGGGAGGCCCCAGGAAACTTACAGTAATGGCAGAAGGGGAAGCAAACACATCCTTCTTTACATGGCGGCAGGAAGAAGAAGTGCCGAGCAAAGGGGGAAAAGCCCCTTATAAAACCATCAGATCTTGTGAGAACTCACTCACTATCATGAGAAGAGCATGGGGGTAAACACCCCCGTGATTCAATTACCTTCCACCAGGTCCCTCTCATGACACATGGGGATTATGGGAACTATAATGCAAGATGAAATTTGGGTGAGGACACAGCCAAACCATATCAGGTCTGCAGGTCTGCACCACTTCCTAGAGCACCCTTCACATTGCAGTTGTAAATGGGCTCGTGCTCCCGGGGAAGCCATGCTTAAAGGCTACAATGTGAATGGTGCCCCCTGGCACCATTGTTTTTTATTTGCATTAATGTTGTGTTCTCTTAGAGTGCAAAAAACTTTAAGGTCTCAAAGCACACCTCTGTGCTTTCAATAGATCCTCACTTTAGGGTCAGGTGACATTTCTATTTAATAGAAAGGAAACTGAGGCTCTGAGAAAGAAAGTGGCTTCTCCAGGGTCACAGAGCTAGGAAGTGGTGGTGGAGGAGCTACGGCCGTATCTCTGACTCTTAGCACAGTGCTCTGTCTGTAGGATAATGTGAAAGCTCCTTGTCTCCGATCATGATGCCCCCAGTGCCACCAGGCTCCTGCCACTGACCTCCTGTCTCCTATTCTGTTTGAGTCCAGGCCTCTCAGTTCCAAAGCAAATCAGTGATAATAGTTTGGGCTGATGGGAGAGGACAGAGGTGCAGGCTCTTCTCCAGGAAACACAGGTGTGTTTTCTTAGGGGCCTGATCATGGTGGGCTCCTTTGGTGCCATAATGGGAAGTGAAGAGGGAAGGTAGCATGCCTGCCTCTGGCCCAGGATAAAGCAAGGGAGGCAGAAGCAGTGCTGGGGTTGGGGGCGCACCTCTGGCCTCCCACATCCCACATTCCACCTTGAGTCCATATCCAGCCCCCTTCTTGTCCTCTTGCCTGTCTGTCACATGCTCCTGACATCTAGAAATCTGAGATGCCTGGAAAAGAGGGGAAGAGGCAGCAAGCACGATGAGCTCATCTGTGCCGGCCGGCGCCGGGCGCCCCTGCGGGACCCTTTTTCCATGTCGGGGTCCAGGCTCCTCGGGTGGTGATGACTTCAGGGCTGGAGATTCCCCACTGGCCTCCCTGAGGGATGACTGCTGGCTTGTGGTGCATTCCAACCATGTTCCCCTCAGCCCTGGCGACGTGAGAACCAGAGCCCATGACCCTCTGTCTCCCGGCTACTCTCCAGGGGAGCCTGGGGCCCAGCGTGTGGCTGGCCATCCAGGCGGCACCTTCTCCTCACCCAGACCTTTCCAGTCCCCACTCTTCCTGTTTCAGGGATGGAAAGCCCAGGACCAAGAGATGGTCCTTCTTCCTTTTGGTCTGTCTTCCCCTTCAGCCTTTCTCCCTCCTCCCCTTGCCCCCAGCCTGCCCCGAGTCCTTGGTCTTGCCTGCCCCATAGACTCAGCTCAAACAGAGCCAGTATCCTCAATGGTGATGACGTCCCTGAATGCTGTGACTTGAGAGGGGCAGCTGTGTGGCAGACCTTTCTGGAAACTTAGCCTTTCCTTCCCAAACCATTCACAAAGCACCTTACTGCAGGCCTTACGTAGATTCCCCTTCTGTCCAGCCCAAAGCAGCCATTGCTTTGGCAATGCCCTCCTTTTTCCTGGCCCCTTTCATGACCTTGGGATGTTTTATGGGTCCCTGTGGCCTGGGATGTCCCTATATCCCAATGATGGCAGCACCCCTCATTGCCCCCTTCTTGGCTAACCCAGTCACAATGCTCTAGTTGAGGACTTACATCATTCCTGCAAAGAAAGGGCCTCCTTACCCCCTCTCTCCCACCCACACCTCATCTCCTGGCTCTCCATGTCTCTTGAAGTTGCTGTCCACCCTCGCTTTTCCACTCAACCTGCCATGCACAGTTTGGCTGACAGCCCCTCCACTCCAGTGGACTATGCTTACTGCAGTCACCAGAGCCTTATTGCCACGTCCTCCTTTGACCTCTGCAAAGCCAATTACACTGACCACCTCTCCTCCTTGGCCTCTCTCTGTTACCCCTCTGAACTAATGGAACCTCAAATACAAATTAACCAAGACACAAATTCTTTCCTTTCTTGAGTACAAGGCTGGGTGCATGGCTGGTGTGGTGGTTTGATGGTGTCAGGATCTGTTCCTTCTACTCGTGTTGCCATCTTCAATGTGCTTTCATTTCTTGGCTTGGAATGGATGCTCCAGACCCTGTCATCAGTGGGAAAAAGAAGAGGAAGGGGATGCCGGCAGCTTCTCTTGAAAGACAGGACTTGGAGCCTGCAACGTCACATCAGCTCCCTTCCCCTAGCCAGAACATAAGCACCTGGCCACGTCTCACTGAGGATGATACTCTCCAGGCAGGTGGACATGTATCTGGCTAAAAATCCTATTGCCTGTAAGGAGGGGAGAACAGATATGGGGGCAGAGGAGCGGGGAGGGTGCCTCTCCCTGATGATTCCTTGTCAATGTGTTTCATGGGATGTTTTCCTCTGTCTGCCCTGTCAAGTGCTGCTTGCTGCTCCCAGGGTTCCCGTTTTAGGCCTACTCTCTTCTCTTTGTATGTGTTGTCCATTGGACTTAAAGCTCTTCACGGCTTCACTGCCCTCCCCAACCCCTGAATAATGACTTTTAAGTGGCTAACTTTAGTACAGATATACCTCCTGACTCAACACCCACAGTTTCACCTCACAATTGAGTAATTTCTTTTGGTGGTCCCACTAGCACCTCAAAATCGGTATTCCCCAAACCTAACTCATTATTTGCTTCCTGAATCTCCTTTTCCTCCTGGGGCCTTTGCTCTTGTGTCTGGCACCCTCCCCTGGTCTCTCTCCATCATTCCCATGTAATCCATTCCTCAAGCTCCCTCAAAGCCTTCGGTTCTCTCCATCTCCCCTGCCTCGGTCTATGTCCTGTTCACTTCTCACCTGGCCTTGTAGCCGCCTGCTGGTTGTCCCCTTGCCTTCTGCTTGCATCCACCTTGGGAGGTCTATGATACAGCCATACTCTTTCAGAATGTGCTTTCAATCAAGCTGTCACCTACTTATAGACCTCCTTGGCTCTCACTGCTTGCAGTGGACATCCCGCTGGCTGCTCCTTCCTATCCAACCCCTGGTCTCTGCCTCTTCTTCGTCCTGATTTGCTGTTCCAAACAGCTTGGTGAGCTCTGAAAACTGCACATCCTTGTTTTCTGCCTGGGTTTTCTGCGTCTTCTCATTCTCCTTCTCCTCAACCACATGGCCAACATCTTCTCAGCCCTCAGGACTTGGCCTATGTGTCAACCCCTCTGGGAAGCCCCTTCACTCCCCTTTCCATGCGTTTTGGGGGGCTGAGATTTATCTCTGATCCTTGGCCTCCACAGCACAACTTCTGTCCCATACCAGAATTATGATGATCCATTTATGAATCTGTCTCTCACCTGCCCAGGAGCTCTATGAGGGCAAAATCACATGCTTTCCCTCTCCCAGTCCTCAGCACCTGACATGATGCCTGAATGATAACAAGCATCCTCAAGGTGTTTGTTGAATGCTTGACCATGTAGCAAGGACCACCTCTTGGTCCTGGATTACAGGCATGAGCCACTGAGCCCAGCCTGATATACATATATTTTAAACAAAACTGAGAAATAGAATGAGGTACTAATGGTAAACTTGTCAACCTGGCTCAGGAAATATTCATAGCGTCTCCTTGACTATATAATAAAGTCCACGCTCTTTTCCAAGCCATTTCAGATGGAGACTGTATTAGTCCATTCTCATGCTGCTAATACAGACATACCTGAGACTGAGTAAATTATAAAGGAAAGAGGTTTAATTGACTCACAGTTTAGCATGGCTGGGGAGGCCTCAGGAAACTTACATTCATGATGGAAGGGGAAGCAAACATATCCTTCTTCACATGGCAGCAGCAAGGAGAAATGTTGAGCAAAACGGGGAAAAGCCCCTTAGAAAACCATCAGATCTTGTGAGAACTCACTATCACAAGAACAGTGTGGGGGCAACCACCCCTATGATTCAATTACTTCCCACCAGGTCCCTCCCACAACACATAGGGATTACGGGAACTATAATTTAAGATGAGATTTGGGTGGGGACACAGTCAAACCGTATCAGAAGCCATCAGGTTTTTCAGTTTCAACTCCTTCTTCATCACCTGGACATGCTGTTTCTTGCCATAACCACCCACTCTTGGGCTCCTGTGTTTGTCATTTGCTCCTCTCAGTCTGGAGTGCCTTTGCCTCCTTCTTCACCTGTTGAACATCTGCTCATCCTTTGGGCTAACTTTCATGCCACCTCCTTCGATCTGCCCAACTCAGTCACAGAGTCTTCCCTCTGCACCCCGCTGCTCACATTGCTATATAGTTCTTATCGTCTGTCATCAGAGAGCACTGCCTCACTGAGGCAGTAACATCGAGCACTCCTTCTTTCATCTGGAGTCCTCTCCCTTCCCTGATGCCCCTGCCACTCACCTGGCTGAAGAGAGGGAACGGCCCTGGTCTTTGACAACCCTACCTTTATGATCACAATTGATGAACTTTCTCAAGCTGAGCCAGTCATAACTCCTCCCCTTCTGGTTCTAGTTCATTGCTTCCAGACCAGCCATGTGTCTTCCAGGCCAATCAGAGTCCTTCCCTAATATATATATATATATATGTTATGTGTGTGTGAATATATATATATACACATATACACATACACACATATATATAATATATTTATTCCCTTATATATGCATGCATATGTACATGCAATATATATATTTTAAATATATTAATATAAAAAGTATGTTTATATATTTAAATATATTTAAACAAAATATATTTATATAAAAATATACTTAAATATTTCTTCAAATAATTTAAAAATAAATATTTAAATATATATATATCTATACATTTTTAAAGAGATGGGGTCTCATTCTGTCACCCAGCCTGGAGGGCAGTGGCACAATTATGGCTCACTGCAGCCTCAAACTCTTGCACTCGAGCAATCCTCCCATCTCAGCCTCCTGAGTAGCTGGGATCACAGGCACATGCCACTGCACCTGACTATCTTTTGCATTTTTTTAAAGAGATAGGGTATTTCTATGTTGCCCAGTCTGGTCTTGAACTCTTGGGCTCCAGTGATCCTCCTGCCTCTGCCTCCTGAAGTGCTGGAGGCAATAGCTGCTTTAGGCTGGACAGGAGGGGAGTCTGGACAAGGGTTGGAATAGGGTGCTCCATGAAGGATCTGGGAAGAAAAGGATAAGTAAAGTTTCCAGAAATTTCCATCAAACAGTTGTCCCTCTCAAGTTGCAGGTTTCATCAATGTCATCAGTGTTGGGGATGCTGGCTCTGTCTGAGCTTAGTCTTTGGGGAAAGCAAGACTAAGGACTTGGGGCAGGCTGGGGACCCAGGTAGGAGGGAGGAAGGATAAAGGGGAAGATAGACCAAAAGGAAGAAGAAGGAAGGACCATTTCTTGGTCCTGGATTATAGGCATACACCACTGATCCCGAGATAGATATATATATATATATGTGTGTGTGTGTGTGTGTGTGTGTGTGTTATATATTTTTATATATATGATATATGTTTTATATATATTTATATATATGATATATGTTATATATATTTATATATGATATATGTTTTATATATATTTATATATGATATATGTTTTTTTAATATATATATATATATATGAGAGAAACTGAGAAATAGAATGAGATAGAAATGGTAAGCTATATAGCCAGGAAGTTACTGGAGGTCTTTTTGTGTGTGTATGCGAAGGGAGCCATTGCTCAGTAAGAGAAGGAAGCTAACACCAAGAGAGTCATGGGGTTGGGCGAGAGAAAGAGTGGGAGAGTGTTCTGGAGCATTTGAAGGTTTCCTGAAGCCCAGCTGCATCCTGCTCTTGCCATGACATGGTTGGATTCTTTGAGTGGATGATATCCATCTCTTTTCCTAATCTGGTTCAAGTTGCATTCAAGAGTGCTAACTAGTACTTAAACCTATTTGATTCTGCTTAGTAGTGTAGCTATCTGAGTACAAAAAAGACTCCTCCCTTATTTGTCTCCAAGTCTGTAGAGGACACAGCTACATTGAATGCACCCCATTACGGCAGGGTCCGAGTCTCTTCTCACCCCAGCCCACAGCCCAGACCAGGGCTGATCCACCTTTGCTAATTCAATGACTAAATGCTCACACACAAGAAGATTGGGCTGCTGCCTAACCATGGCTTTATTCCCATTTTAAGCTGTGTAAACCCATCAACAATCAGCAAATTAATAGTCTGTGAGCCAAGGTCACTCATGGTTTGTTTACTACAGCCACTATTCCAGTGGGCCAGGGAACCCTTTTCACAGGTGCTTTTTGAGCCTGGGTTTGATTTATTCCTTTTCCTTTCCCCCGCTCACTTGGGCTAATTATTGCTTTTGTTTACAGTTGAGTTAAGTAAACTGACCACCATCTTCCCCAGCAGAAGCCTCTATGCCTGCACGGTCTATTAATGCTGCCGCCGTGTGGCTGGAGATCAGCCAGTTGTAGGACACCAAACATCTGGATACTGGAGAGGCTTCAAGGGCTGCTGCTAGAGGGAAGTGTCAGGGCTTGGGGAAAGGGACACTACAGGAGACTTTCACTGCCAGTGACCCGAGACTGCCCGACACTCAAACCAAAGTGTCTGTGAAGTACAGTGGTGAGGTCAGCCTGGGTGTATGTTCTGAAGCACGGGCCAGGCCTGGGAAAGGAGCAAGATGTTCCTCTGGGAGGAAACCATGGAGCAGATCCATAGAACAGGATGGTGAAATGGTCGTGGCTGAACAGAGGGGGCTTTGATGGAGGAGAGGAAGGCACCATTCTCTGCTCACTGGGAGCCACTAGGATGGAAAAGTCCCTAAGGGGCCCTTTCTAGTGGAGGCAAGAAGGTGGAGCTACCTCATTGAAATTGGAGCTGCAGGGACTGCGTCCAACATTCTCCAAGGACCCATTCCATCCAGGGACCCATAAGTACTTAGTTGTTCTTGGTGTACAAAGACCAGCTACAGGCTCATCAGCGGGGTGTCCTCAGCTGGGAGGAACAGCCATACTCTTTCATTCTGGCTCCCATGTGGCTCCCAGCACATGGGGAACTGTCTGGGCGGGGGCTACCAACCAGAGCTTGGCTGCCCCCCAGCTGTTGCCCTAATCCCTGACGTCACCACCCCAGACATCTGGTTGTCAGGTCTAATTGAGCTCATGCGTGGAGGGAGCTGGCAGGCTAGGAAGCCTCACTCCATGCACTTCCGTGCCCACCCAGCCAGTATCACTCAGAGGCACTGCATCCCTCCTTGGACAAAGCGCTTAACCACACTGAGTCTTGACATCATCATACATGAAACAAAGATAATAATAGCACCTACTGGAAGGGTTGTCATAAGGATTAACAAAGATTGTATGCTGGATGTATCTTGCCTGCAGGAACTGGCACGCAGTAAACACTCAGCTAATGACAGCTACTGCTAGTATTATATGACAAGATGCTCCTCTTACTCCATGACACTAACATGCTGTGTGACCTTGGGTTAGCCATGCTCTCTGAACCTCAGTTTCCTCATCTGTAAAATGAGAGCATTTCTATCAAGTTTTTTTTCCTAAACCAACAGTTCATTATCTGTGAGGATAATATTATTTTCTCTATTATCTTATGGGGAGAGGGAAAGGAAGAGGCTCCAATGACGTATGGTCAATGTGATAAAGTTTTAAATAGTATAAAGAACTATTTTAATTCAATGGATAATAATGATGCTGAGCAATAATTGTAAGTGCTAATCAATGCTAATGGTCAGGGTGTCAATTAACAATGGGGATACGTTCTGAGAAATGCATTGATAGGCCATTTCATTGTTGTGTGAATATCATAGAGTATACTTCTCTAAACCTAAATGGTAGAGCCTACTACCATCTGGGCTATATGATACAGTCCATTGCTTCTGGGCTACAAACCTATACAGTGTGTTGCTGTACTGGATACTGTAGGCAGTGGTAGTGCAACGGGAAGTATTTGTGTATCTAAACAAAGAAAAAGGTCAGTAAAAACATGGTATTATGATCTTACAGGACCACCGTGGCATATGTGGTCCTTGTTAACTGAAATGTTATACTCCTCTTATGTTACGTGGTGCATGGCTGTAGTTTTCTAACATGCTTCCATTCACTTGTTAAGGGTTGGAGGGGAGAATTTCCAGTTTTTATGGCAAGGAGGAAGCTGGACAGAGTGGTCCTGGGCAGAATGTAAATTATGCAAGGATATGGCTGAACTGAAAACATTCAACCCACTCTTGGGATGTCTCCAAATCATTAGGTGTGTGGTTTGGACAAGCTCCCCGAGTAGTTCTGATGCTCTTGACTGCCATCCTCTTCTTCTTCTTGGTTATTTCTTACTTTAGCTCAAGGCCTTGAGGCTTGTTATAAAGTCAATGCCCCAGAGATTCCATTAACAGCTGTTCTCAGATTCTCACACCTGTGTATGAAAGAGATTTCTGTAAGGGAAGAGTCTGGACTAAGGAAGGGTAGACTTGGAGTTGGATCAAAAGGGGAGAGCTTCATAAAAGGGAGGACTGCAGGCAAATGCCAGTGGTCCTGGTATGTCTTCTTTTTGTATTGGCTGGGATGGTTTCAGATTCTGTGTTCTCAAAAACCAGTACAGGCTCTACATTAGGGTATCTCAGCCTCTTTAATCCTGTACATCTCTTTCTGCCATCCATTGATTTACCCCTTTCTTAGAAGGAATTATTGCTAGCTTTTGCATCTCTCAAGAGGAGAGTGGTAAGCTTTACGTTCTATACCTTGTATTGTCAGAACAATACATGCTTCATTTTCTTTTTTTTTCTTTCCAACTTTTATTTTAGGTTCAGGGATACATGTGCGGGATGTGCAGGTTTGTTACATAGGTAAACCTGTGCCATGGTTGTTTGCTGCACAGAACATCCCATCACCTAGGTATTAAGGCCAGCATCCATTAGCTATTCTTTCCAATGCTCTTCCTCTACCCACCCCACCCCCCACCCTCTGACAGGCCCCAGTGTGTGTTGTTTCCCTTGATGTGTTCATTTGTTCTCATTACTCAGCTCCCACTTATAAGTAAGAACACATAATATTTGGTTTTCTGTTCCTATGTTAGTTTGCTGAAAATAATGGTTTCCAGCTCCATCCGTGTCCTTGTAAAGGACATGATCTTTGTTCCTTTTTATGGCTGCATAATATTCCATGGTGCATATGTACCACATTTTCTTTATCCAATCTGCCATTGATGGGCATTTAGGTTGCTTCCATGTCTTTTCTATTTTGAGTAGTGCTGCAATGAACATAAGTGTGCATGTATCTTTATAAGAGGATAATTTATATTCCTTTGAGTACATACCTGGTAATGGGATTCCTGGGTCAAATGGTATTTCTGCCTCTAGGTCTTTGAGGAATTGCCACACTGTCTTCCACAATGATTGACCTAATTTACACTCCCAACAGTGTAAAAGCATTTGTTTTTCTCTACAACCTTGCCAGTATCTGTTGGTTTTTGACTTTTTGATAATAGCCATTCTGACTAGTGTGAAATGGTATCTCACTGTGGCGTTTAACTGCATTTCTCTAATGATCATTGATGTTGAGCTTTTCTTCATATGTTTGTTGACCATATGTGTGTCTTCTTTTGAGAAGTGTTTGTTCATGTCCTTTGCCCATTTTTTAATGGTTTTCTTTTTTTTTTTTTTTTTTTTTTGGTAAATTTGTTCAAATTCCTTGTGGATGCTAGATGTTAGACCTTTGTCAGATGGATAGATTACAAAATGTTTATCGCATTCTGTAGGTTGTCTGTTCACTCTGATGATAGTTTCTTTTGCTATGCAGAAGCTCTTTAGTTAAATTCGATCCTGTTTGTCAATTTTTGCTTTTGTTGCAATTGCTTTTGGTATTTTCATCATGAAATCTTTTCCTGTGCCTGTGTCCTGAATGGTATTGCTTGGATTTTCTTCTAGGGTTTTGATTCATCACATAAACAGAACTAAAGACAAAAACCACATGATTATTTCAATAGATGTAGAAAAGGCCTTTGGTAAAATTCAACATCCCTTCATCTTAAAAACTCCCAATAAACTAGGTATTGGAGGAACAGACCTCAAAATAATAAAAGTCATATATGACAAACCCACAGCCAATATCATACTGAATGGGCAAAAGCTGGGAGCATTCCCCTTGAAAATAGGCACAAGGCAAGGATGCCATCTCTCACCACTCCTATTCAACATAGTATTGGAAGTTCTGGCCAGGGCAACCAGGCAAGAGAAAGAAATAAATGGTATTCACATGGGAAGAAAGAAAATCAAACTATCTTTGTTTGTAGATTACATGATCCTATATCTAGAAAATCCCATTGTCTCAGCCCAAAAGTTTCTTAAGCTGATAAACAACTTCAGCAAAGTCTCAGGATACAAAATCAGTGTGTAAAAATCACTAGTCTTCCTATACACCAATAACATGCAAGCCAAGAGCCAAATCATGAATGAACTCCCATTCACAATTGACACACACACACACACACACACACACACACACACACACACACACCTTGCTAAGCATACAGCTAACAAGCTGTATGAAATGAAGGACCTCTTCAAGGAGAACTACAAAGCACTGCTCAAGGAAATCAGAGATGATAAAAACAAATGGAAAAACATTTCATGCTCATGGATAGGAAGAATCAATATAGTGAAAATGGCCATACTGCCTAAAGCAATTTATAGATTCAATGATATTCCCATTAAATGACCATTGACATTCTTCAAGGAATTAGAAAAAAAACTATTTAAAAATTTATCTGGAACCAAAAAAGAGCCTGAATAGCCAAGACAATCCTAAGCAAAAAGAACAAATATGGAGGCATCATACTACCTGACTTCAAACTATACGACAAAGCTACAGTAACCAAAACAGCATGGTACTGGTACAAAAACAGACACATAGACCAATGGAACAGAACAGAGATCTCAGAAATAAGACTTCACACTTACAATCATCTGGTCTTTGACAAACCTGACAAAAATAAGCAATGGGGAGAGGATTCCCTATTTAATAAATGGTGCTGAGAACACTCGCTAGCCATATGCAGAAAATTGAACATGTACCCCTTCCTTATACTATATACAAAAATCACCTCAATATGGATTAAAGACTGAAATTTAAAATCCATTTTCAAACATAGCATATTATGCTGCTAGTTAAGTATCTTAGGTGGAATCCCTAGAAATAGTCACTGAGACAAGGATTTAAATGCAAGCAGGAAAGTAACCCCCAAAGCATGGGAGGGAGGGAAGAAGAGAGACAAAGATGAGAAGAAGCCAATAAAGGGAGTATTATCAAGTAGCTATCAATGTGGGCAACTGGGTCTCCATCTATGGGAAACTATGGAAGACAGAGTTATGCAAGCCAGGAGGAAGGAAGCTGGGATATTTATCTTCCATCTTCCCATCTTTGTTTGACTGAGGACTACCTCTGGGAGCATTAATTCTTCAGTGCTGTGGCTTGTCCCTTGCACAAGCAGAGTTACAGTTTTGTAAAGAAGGCAGTCTTTGGTCTGTGGAGGTAAGTATTGAGGGGCTTTGGACAGGGCACCAAGAGAGCTTGCTGCCATATGATTTCATGAATGAGGTACCTCCTCCATCCTTGCCTTAAACCTCACCAAGAGTCTGATGTGCAATCCAGAGTTAGGAGTCACTGTGCTGGTGTGCTATGACAAGGTTTTTGGATAATGCTGGAGATGGTCATTATGAGATGAATAAAAAAAGTTAATGAAGTGCCCTGTTGGGAGACAGTTTTCCATGGGTCTGTCATGTTTCTGCACATCTTGCCAGCAGAAGCACAGGCTCCTTTTATACCTGACTACCTTTTCAAGGTTGTTTGCTTAGTTAATAGTTTGAGAAGATAAAGATACCTCCCTCTGGAGCAAAGTGCACCGTTGTTTACTGTCCAATATAATAAAGACAACGCCTTCCTCTGGGTCAAAATTTAGGCATTATTATGCCTATTATAAAAGATTCAGGATCCCTAAGCTAGGAATTCTCTCCTGTAATACAACCCAGTGTGTGCAGGCATAACCTGGCCTTCTTTACATTACCCTGTAGGAATTAGGATTCATGGGACTGGTGCAAATGTTGATTCTCTGGTTACTGCTTATTTTTGTGACTAATGAACTATCCTTTGTCTCTAACCCAGGAGTCTTGTGTCTTCTGCCAGCATCCATGAAACAGTGGCAGCTAGCTTGCTAGTTTGCAAGGACAGAATCTCAGCTCCTTCACAGTTCTTGACCCCTCTTCCCTAATCCCCCACCCCAAAGTCCTTGGTCATTGTGTAGTTGACGAAAAGAGACATGAAATTTCCTGCTCGGGAGCTCATAATCTATTTGGGGAAATAAGACAAATGAGTAGGAAATAAGAAATTATCCACAACATTGCCTGATGAATAACAGCACAGTCCTTGAGTAGAGGCTCTGAGAGTGGACTGGAGGGAGGGAAGGGTACTTTGGGCATGAAGAAGATCTGGAGCAAAGCAGGGAGGCTGGGAGTAAACACAGGGTGTCCAGGATAGTCCTGGGCTAGGTGAGGGTTGGTCCTAACTCTCTGTGTTAGGAGTGCCCAGTTGGGGAGTGTAGACTGGGCTCTGTGGGTCACGGGGAGTTCTAGAAGCCCCTATATCCTGTTGCCTTTTTTCCCCATGTTCCACCCTTTTTCTTCTCTAGTACTTACTGACCTGACCCCTTCATCTCCCCAACTCACTGTGCCCCAAGGCATCTTGGAAAAATCCCCAAAGAAAATATGGCGGTTTTGTTTGTGTGGCCTGGGAGCTGGGGTGGGAGCTGAGTCCAGAGTCCATAAGAGCCCCCACCCACTCTCCTGGGCAGCAACGAAAGACCACCAGGAATGTCCAACAGGGAATAGATTTATGGCCAAGCCAGAAGGAGCATCCCTGTGAAGACACCTACAGAGTCGTTTCGACAGGAGAATTTACAAGCGCCCTCCTTCGCTTGCTACTGAGTGGAAAAATACACTGGGCCCAGAGCAGTGAGCTCCTTGCCAAGGCCTGTGACTCATCCCCAAGTCGTAAATAACGGGTCCCTCATGACAAAGCAGAGAAGGGAGCCGGGCCCAGGGCCACGTATTTATTAGAAAAGAGAGTGGAACCATTAGTCGGGGGCTTGGTTTCCGGAAAACTCAAACCACACCACATTAGAGAAGGTCAGGAGGCCCTTCCACAGGAATTCAGACCTGACATTTTTTTCATATTCTCAACCTTTCATGTGGGGAGGAGACCCCGCTACATCCACCAGAGGCATCCCCCGGCCACCCAGTTCCTTGGGCCAGAAGGAGTCTTGCTGTTTCCCAGGTCCTGCAGGCCACTCTGCAGTCCCCTGTCCCTGATGCTTTTGATGGCAACCAGGGGAGGCAGAGCCGCCTGTCTCGGTGGCCCCACTGCTGTACACATCAGGAAACATTTAGTGCCTGGGAAGTGTGACCTCTGACGAGTTATGGCTCCTCCTGAGGCCTCCATTTCACAAACCTTCCAGGGCCGCTGTCAGAATGAGGTTGGGGCGTAGACTCAGGACTGTGCATGCCCGCGGGATGAGCTCACAGCCATGAGCGGCATGGTCTAGGGGCAAAAGGAAAGAGAAGAGAAGATTCGGCTCTGCTGGTCTCTCCCTCTGGGTCGTTCCCCTTGTGTCTGTGCTCTTCTCTGTCTCTGATTATACAGGACTTAGAATCTAAAGGATAATAGATGCAGATGGATGGAACAATAAATCATGTGTGAACTGTTGATAAAACCTTTGTGCTTGAAGAAAATACAACCGTGTGTGGTTCTGAGAAGGCTGAACTCATCATCTCCCCCTAAACCCACTCCTGTGTGGTCAACAGCACCTCCCTGGTTGTTCTGAACAGAAAAATGTGTGTCTAGGTTGATACCCCACATCATCCCTACTCCCTGCAGCAGTGACCTTTGAATCCTCTCCCCAACTTCTCTTCCTTGGTCCCTACCCCTGCCACCGCTGCCCTGGCTCAGGACACTGACATCCTTTACCCGATAGCATAGGTCTGAGCACATGGCACTCCCAACCCTTTGGTGGCCTCCCCCAATCTTCTCGCTAGGCCTGGTGGTGCTGTGCCTTCTCTCTTGTTCACTTCCCAAGGCCGGGGGCTGGCCCCTGCTTCTGCATGCTCCTTCCTCAGAGCCCCTGCCCATGCAGACACCTCCCTTAGCCTCCCGAAGCCTTGGTGGCCCCTAACTGCTCGTACTCATCTGTGTCCCTGTCCTGGCCATGCACTCCTTCAGGCAGGCACCATCTTACTCATCTAATCCTTCCTGGCTGCACAGAACCTGGCCTGCAAATGACGGCTGGGGAGAGCTCAAGGAGTGAATGATGAATGGCTGAAGAGATGAATGAAGTGATGAATCAATCCTGCCTGCATGACAGCTCTTGGCACAGACAGGAATATGTGCTGCATCTGCTTCCCTGCTCTGAACTGTGCCCTATTTTCATTGCCTTCTTCTGGCCCTAACTAATGACTGGCCTTACCCACGGATGACTAATGGAAGCTCTGTGGGTCAGCTGTTTGATCTTTGCTACCTCAGCTATCAGGGAAACTTCACTCTTCCACCCTGACCTATGCTGGGCATTTCAGACACTGCAGGAAGGTCAGGAACATTTATTAATGTGAGTTTCCAGGGTCCCGGTTCTGAGATATCGAGGCTGGAAATGCATCTCCCCAGGTGTGTTTCCGTGTGTACTGCAATCCCAGAGCATGAGCATTGAAGCAAAATGAAATTGCAGGCACTCAGACCTGAGAAGCCTCACAGGAGTGCTTTGGACCAACGTCTTCACTGTACTGATGAGGTCCTTGGAGGCAAGTGCTCGACCTGCAGTCCCCCGTGTTGGTGAGAGGCAGCCCTGGAACCCCAGATTCCTGGCTCCCAGTCCGTGCTCACTAGTGAGCCTTCCATGCTCGGCAGTTGCCTCAGCTGTCTCCCCTGCCACTGTCCCTCTTCCTGATGTCCAGGAGCCCTGGGCTGCTCAAGCTCCCTCTCATTCAGCCAGTGCCGCCTACAAACTCTCTCTCTCCAGGTATTGCCAGTTCTGTTCATTGTTTCTTTTTGCAGAGAGTTCTCTGACTCCCATCTAGCATGTGGGGCTTAGAGTCTATTGCAGTGACAAAGAGGCCTCAGCCTTAGTGATAACAGGTTTGGGTCTCAGAATCCCAGGGCTTGGAATCACCTTCTTGGGACTTATTCAAGACAGCAGGTCATCCAGGTGCCTCGCTGATCCTGTTTCAACTTCTCACAGGCTCAGAAAGGGCTGAGAAGGACCCGGAGTGGAATGACTACAGGCTCATCCATCCCAGCGGGGCTAAGGGTGTTCGCGGATCAGGGAGGGAGAGCACACCCAGCCACAGGCCATAAACAGAAGAGGAACAAGTTTGGATAAACATGAGGCAAACTCTGTGCTTGACTCTTGAGTCTCCACCACTTAAGTTTTCAGAATCAAGTGGATCCACTTTGGGAGGACTTCCTGGAGGAGACAAACTCTGGGAAAGTTCACTGGGAACCTGGGAAAAGGTGGACTGGGAGAAGAGGAGGGACAGAAGCTGGAAGAATGTCCCCCTAGTCCTGGGACCCCAATGAACGCTGTGGCTGAAGTGTCGCCATATTTAGCTCAGGGAGTGGAGAGCCTCATCCTCTGTAGGGTGGGAGGGACTGAGAGGCTTAGATTCAACCTAGAGGGGTTATTCAGGCCGATGTCTTGGGCTGGAGCCCTTGGCGTGGAATCTTCAGCCTTAGGTTCCAGAGGGACATTACCTCCCCACCATGACCCTCCTGAGTCAGCTGTCAGCCTAAGCTGTTGCCACTGCCCATTGCTTGAATGGGCTTGAATGTTTATTCCCCTCAAAACTCTTGTTGGAATTCAGTTGCCATTGTAACAGTATTAAGAGGTAGGGCCTAATGGGAGTTGTTTAGGTCATGAGGGCACCACTCTTACCGATGGATTCATGCCACTATATGAAGTGTATATGGGTTCACTTCTTCCTCCTTGTGCCATGTAAGGACACAGCAAGAAGGCCTCACCAAGATGCTGACACCTTGAGCTCAGACTGTGCAGCCTTCAGAACTGTGAGAAATACGTTTCTGTTCTTTATAAATATTCCAGTCTCAGGTATTCTGTTTCAGCAGCACAAATAAGCTAAAATACCCATCAAACACTTTCTCTGGAGAGAGAGACACAGTCTCCCAGTAAGCAGATACAACAACTTGTCCGTCTTTTCTCCTATCCTAGTAGTGGTCAATTGTGTTCGTAGAGGAATGAGCATTTGAGAAATACAGTTCTAGAGGTGGGATTTGAGGCAGCAGCCATGAGCTTGAGTATAGATAATGCTTGAGGAAGGAAGCAGGCTGGTCGCACTGCCTCTGCACACTGCACCTGCACAGTGAGGCCTCTCAGGGAATTCTCCAGTTTGGAAAAAAGTTGGTACTACTGGTTTTTCCAGCCGTGTTTTCTGCCTCAGCCCATCTTCGCCTTGAAAGGATCTACATATTCTCAGTTCTTGCCCAGGCTGTTTTCTCTGCCCTTTCTATGAACTTCCTACCCCCATTTCAGCCTTCATTCTCTGGGTAACTCCTACCTGGTCTTCCAGAGCCCACCCATGTCACAGGCACGTCAGAAGTGTTGAACCAAACACCAGGCACTGCTCAGGGGCTGTAGGAACTGAGAGAGCTGAGTTCAAGCTCTCTAAGTTCTCTTTGCAGAGAATCCGCTGCACCTAATTTGCCTGTGATCTCGGGCAAATCACTCCCATTCTGTGGCCTCAACTTCTTTATCTGTCGATGAGGCTGCTGAGCTGGCTGAGCTGTGAGCCTTCCAGCTCTGACACACACCCTGGGTGGCAGTGAGGCCAAGGTCCTGGCCCCACGCTCTCTCCCTGGCCTGCCTCACTCTCCCCAGCCGGGAGGAACATCCTGAACAGCGTTAAGAATAATAAACACGGGCTGATAAACATCAATAGGCCCTCCTGGTGCCAAAAGGAAAAGAGGGAAGACTATGCGTTGCTGGCGGGAGCGTCCCTGGACCACGGAGCTGCTGCCAGCTCCTTAATCATCTGGAGACAGCCAGCCGGCTCCCCGAGCCCCGCCCTGGGCCCAGGGCAGGCAAAGGCCAGGCCAGGCCCTGGGGAAGCCAGCCACTAGGTCCTCAGCCACAGCTAGCCACAGATGCCGCACCCCCTCCATGCCAGGGCCTGTCTTTGTATGGGGACGTTATCTTACTGCCTTGCTTGTAACTGTCAGTGGCTCACCGTTGCCCACAAGGCAGAGCAGAGCCCACAGAGGCTTCGAGGCACTGAGGGCTTCGACTCTGGCCTCAGCCTTGCTCTCCAGCCTCATGGCTCACCTGTTTCTAGATTACAGCTGTGGAGAGTCTGCCATTTCCTACCAGGCTCTATTCTTCTGATATTTTTCACAGACTGCTCCCTATGGGGGAAGGGCCTGGTGCCCCTGGCAACCCTATGTTGACACCCATTTCGGGCACCGGGGCCCTGTAGAGTTAGTATTTTTGGCTCAGGGTGCTAAATATTCTAATTCTTTGGTTCCTTGTCTGACTGTCTCAAGGATGAACTCTTGAGAGAGACCTGTTCCTGCAGAAGTAAGATATGTTGCTGCTCAGAGCTTGAACTCGAACCAGATGGTCTGGGTTCAAAACCTGTTTTGTCACTTTGCTATGTGGCCTTGGGCAAATTACTTAACCTCTCTGTGCCTCAGTTTCCAGTAAAATAAAGATAATATGAATAATATAGTAATACCTATCTTACACAGTGGCTGTCAGGCTTACAAGGGCTAATACATGTAGCGCGCTTAGAAGAGTGCCAGGGACCCAGCAATGCTCTCTGAATGGTAGCCATTATTATTTATCTGTGTGCACCATATGCTACCAGCGCCTGTGCAGAGCAGGCTTCAACTGCATTTGTGGAATGACTAAATGATGGTCAGACTGATAACTAGAAAAAGGACCATAGGCCTGGCTCCCCCATGGAGTCCTGGCTGCTGTGGTTATGTGATGAATATCTGTTGAGTGCTCAGCTGTGGTGGCCAACAGTGTGGCCACAGGACAGGCCCCCACTGACGGCAGGGCTGCATTTTCTCCAACAGGACAAGGGCATCATTTCACAGGCAGCCAGTGGGTATTAGTGAACTTGTGGACTTCTGGGTACCTAGGCCTTGCCAGGGGTGCTGATAAACTCACCGGTCAGTGGCTCTGGGTGCTGAGTCATGTAATGCTTGGAGTCAGCAGTGGCTGGGGGAGGGAGGGTGGCCAAGGCAGGAAATGGCCTGCTGTGGCCAGGGTGGGCTGCCCCATGACCTCTGGGGCTTCAGAGGCTCTTCCCAGAGCAAGCAACCTGGCTCATTCATGAAACCGCACGTCCAAGGCAATCGCCATTCCCAGGGACGCTCAGCCCTCTGCTTTCCAGCCTTCCCGCCTCCCTGGGGAAGCTGTGTCTCTCTGCTTTGGTCCAATTTTCCATGTGGGTCATGTGATAGGAGACATGGTTCGGGAACTTCATGCATTTCTAGAATTCTTAACTCTATTTTCAGATGTCCGCTCCCCTGTGCATACCCCCTACCCCCATCCCAAACATACCCTTTTATTATGAGTAATATCCTCCTTCCCAATGAAGAATAAGAATCATTAGTAGATTCATGAATCAGATTTTGAGAATTATCCCTTAATCTGAGAAGATGTTTCTGCTAGATTTTGGTTAACACTTGCCTGAGGGGTCTTGGTGGGAAATGTACACCACTTGGAAGGCAAATATACTGGAAAGAATTTGAATACTCTGCTATTGGTTGGGGGTCATCTGTTGTCTGGTTACTCATAGCAAGGGGTGCAAGGGGCTGCCCTGACCTGCCTATCAGGGAACTCAGGGTGACCCTGCTACAGGCTGTCTCAGGGAAAGTCATGTCCACGGCTCTGCGCATCTGTAGACTGCAGCAATCTGCAGCAGAGTCAGCTCTGGGCGTCCCATTCCTAGTAGTTTACAGGTGGTGATGAGTCTGGGGCAAATGGCACTGAAAAATTCTGTTACACAGTCAGTGCCTAGAGATGGTGGGGCATGGGGGGCAGGACCTTAGCCTATAGACCAGGAGAAGGAAAAGCAGCTGGGGAGACTGGGGTTCTAGGAGGAGGCAGGACAAGTGTCCTGAGCTAGGGAAGGTGGGGCAAGGAAGGAGGTGGGAATTTAGGTGTGCGCTCATCACTGCAACTGTGGACAAAGATCACACCTTTGTGGAAATCAGAAATAGATACCCCCTCTGGCTGGGTATAGCCCTGAGCTAGCACAAAGCTTGCTGGGTGCTATCTGGGCTACTGGGACCATTATGCAATGAATGCATGACCTGTACAGCCTCACACTGTGGCCCTGAGCTCTAGAGCAGAAGTACTCTTGCATGTGTGTGTGCTGGGGCTTCCAGATTAAAGCCTGTGTCTCCTCTATGTCCTTCTACTGTTCTGTCTTGGGGAATTCTCCCCTGTAGAGCCATGATGTGAGGACTGTGAGGCTTGCAGGGAGGGGTCAGCTGCTGTAGCTTTGGGCCTTATTAATGGGGTACTGGATGCAGCCAGGGTGCCCTCTTTCCCTCTGCTGAGGTGCCCTGGGGAAAGCTGATTAAGAGCCTGGCACAGTGTCAGCAGTGATTTACAGGCTGCCCAGAAGCTTCTGCCTTGAGAGCTAGGCTGCTGCATTATTCATGGTGGTAAACCATAAATCTGCTGCTGGAGCTGGCTGCTGGCTTGGCCATGGAGGATGAAGGCCGAGGGAAGGGTGGTGGGGGAAGAGCAGCGGCTGCCAGGACAGGAGAGGTGTTCAGGAGGCAGGATGGGTTCTGAACAGGAATCTAATGCTTGCTCTTTAGGTCTGGTGTGTGGCCCCATGAATCATCTTGTCCACTCCCTTGCATTTCAGTGGTGAGATTCTAGGTCCTCCCTTGGTTACTCAGGTCCAGCAACCTTCCTCTTATCTAACCTGGCTACCTTTAATCGTGGCTGAAGGCCATGGTTCCTGCCAGAATGCCAGAGGAATTTCTTAACAGGACTTAGAAATATCAGATCACATTTCTTTAGAACAAATTATCTGCCTAAAGTCCTGCCATCTGGCAATGAGGGCCCCTATGAGCTAGTCTTCACTTTTTGCAGCGGTTACTTTACCTCACTCACTAATACCTGTGTGTGAGAAAATGCACTGCAAGATATAGCCATGGGTGTGAGAAGAAACAGTGCAGGGGTTCTCAGACTTGAGTGTGCATCAGAATTGCCTGCAGGGCTTGTCAAAACACAGATTGCTGGGCCCCACCCCCAGTGTTTCTGATTCAGCAGGTCTCAGGTGGAGTCTGAGAATTGGCATTTCTAACAAGTTTCCAGGTGATACTGATGCTGCTGGTCCAGGGATCACACATTAAGAACCACTACCTTAGAGTAATTTAACCAAGCTTTGCTGTGCTAGCATCACCTAATGAGGGCGAGAACTATCAGTAAAATATACAAATCATTAAATTCATTCATTTGTTCAATAAGCATTTATTAGAACCTACTAAGTGGCCCTGCTGTGCTCTGAGCTGTGAACACAGATATGAAGAGCCAGGCACTGGCTTTCCCAGGCAGCTCACAATTCGGTTGGGAAGAGGACACATGGGAAGGCATTTGCTGAGAGGTGAGTCAAGCAATTCAACAAATTCAGCCCCTGTTTGGGGGTCTTTAAATGCCCTCATTGCTCACTGTTATGATCTAAAGTAAATAGAAAGGCATAGTCTTGTGCTTTCTCTCCCAAAGCTGTCTGGAGAAACACCCAGAGATTTGATGGGCTGTGGGTTAGATAAGTCTGAAGGTACTGCTGCTCTGAAAAGGAGATGACCCTGCAAGTTGGGAGGTTAAGAAGATTTCATACTGGAGGTGAGACCTGAAAGATGGATTTGGGAAGGAGTATGAACCAGTAAACATGACTATCCATACTGGATTAACAATATTTTAAAAACCGAATAAATGTGGCTGCCCACTTGCCTCCCATGTGTTATGCTGAAAAACCTTTCCCCTGATCTTATTGGTCCCAGATTTTTAGTTTTTTACAGTTCCTCATTTGCACTTTCTTTTGGGACTTGCAGACAACAAACATGTTTGTCTCAAAGACTTAATCGTAAGTTTAAACAGACAGTAAAGTGTGTCTGGGCAATATCTGAGCCTGGAGTGGGGTGGGGGTAGTTAATGTGGAAAGGGATTTGTGACAGAGTGGAAATGGGTTGCAAGGAGCTATAATCGGGCATGGGGTGTCTGGCTGGGAAAGGGAAGTGGCTGCAGGATAAGGAGCAGGTTATTTGGATGCTACAGCAAAGGGCTCTGTTAACTCCCCTCAAGACTGCACTTAACCATTCTTCTCCCATCTTACTTCCCAGAAAGAAATATTTTCACAGCTTTGTAAAGTACCTTTTAATGTAATTTTATGATTGGTTGACACAAATGGTATAGTCTGATTAAACCTATCAGATAGGTCAAACCCACCAGATAACTCACCACTTGTATATCATCATTCCCTCTGAAATCTATGCTCATTCTATGAACACTCTGCTGAGTCTACTGCTCCTAACTGGATCATCACTGCTGTATGGCTTTTGCACAGCCTCATCCTGCCTCTTCCTTTCACTAACATCCTGGCATTCCCTTTGACCCTCTCTTATGTTTATTCCATGTTTCTTTGATCCTATGTATGTTTTCCTCTTTCCTGTTTTACCCCTTGCTTTGGGGATGCACATCCTCCAATAGCTTCCTGAGAAATGGCACAACAGAGGGAAATGTCAGAAGACTCTGAATCCCTGAAAATATCTTTATTCTACCCACAGTCTAGATGAAATATAGGTAGAGAATTGTAGGCTGAGAATAGTTCACACTTAGAGTTTCCAGCTTCCATTGTTGCTGTTGAAAACTCCAGTTTCATTCTTGTTCTCAGTTCTTTGTTTGGGCTATCTTTTCTCTCAAAAAGCTTTTAGAATTTTTCTTTATCCCTGGTGTTCTAAAATGTCATGATGATGGATCCTCATGTGAGGTTTTTCTTCCTTTCCTTCTTTCTTTTAACAGTTTCTTTTGTACCGTTTTATTTCTTTACTCTGGAATGTCCAGATGTTGAAAATTGAGTCTTCTGAATTTATTCTTTAATTTTTGAATCTTCTATTATATTGTCTGCATCCTTGTCATTTTGCTCTACTTTATAACAAGAGTTACTTTCTTAACTTTATCCTTCAACTCTCCTATTAATTTTTTATTCATATGTTTAATTTTCAAAGGTTCTTCACTGTTGTCTGGTTGTTCTGTTTTTATAGATATGCTTTATATTTCATTGATGCAATTTTCTCTTTTATCTCCTTAAAAATGTTAATTATATACATTTTTGAGGCATTCCATTTATTTTATTTGGAGGCTATAGCATCCAAATAAAAGAGAGCTCAGAAGAAACAAAGACAGCAGGAAAAGAAATTATGTTTTTCACATGGAGGATTTCCCCCAGAAATCTGGAAATATCTGATTATCCATTTATATTTAGAAGTGAGGATGAAAAAGTGAATCAAAAGCTGGGAAAGAAGGTACGGCTTGTGAACAGGTAGTCGGATAGCTCAGAGTCTTGTTATGAACCTCCAACAGATCTATTCTTTAAGGTAATTTAATTTCCCTACCAAAAATTTTTTAAAAATTTAAATCATCCTCACTTATACCATACGGATGCTGCTAGTGTTCTGTAACTTTGTTGATTTGGTACATTAAAGATGGCCACTGAGCTTTTGGAATTCTCCTTTTAAATGGTGGAGTTATTTTCTCTCTTCCTCAAACTGAGTTGGCTTTGTGACTGCTTTACTAGTAGAATATGGTAGAAGTGATATGATAATTGTTCTGAGACTAAGTCTTAAGAAGACATGGTAGCATCTACTTTTGGAATCTAATCCTCTAAGCCTTAATTTAATTTAATGGAATTAATTTAATGGAAGCTCCTACTTTTGAAATCCTTTTAACACCATGTGAGAGGTCTAGCTATCTTCCTAAAGAGGCCAAGTAAAGAGGTCAAGCATAAAGGAGGTGGCCCTGAGATTATGTGGAGAAAGAGGCCTAGCCATCCCAGCCATCAGATATTTGAGTTGGTTGTCTTAGATGTTCTAGCCCAGTTGATCCCTCAGATGATGATAGCACCCAGCCAACATTGCCTCATGTAGAAGAATTATAGTCATGCACACATTAATGACATTTTGGTCAATTATAGACTGCATATATGACAGTGGTCCCACAAGATTATAATAGAGATGAAAAATTCCTGGCACCTAGTGACATTGTAGCCATCATAACGTTGTAGCACAATGCATTACTCATATGTCTGTGGTGACGCCGGTGTAAATTAACATATTATGCTGCCAGTCATATAAAAGCCTAGCACTTACAATTATGTACAGTACATGATAACTTGATAATGATAGTAAAAAGCTTTGTTACTGGTTTATGTATTTAGTATACCATGCTTTATATTGTTATTTTAGGGTTTACTACTGCTTACTTAAAAAAAAGTTAACAGTACAACAGCCTCAAGCAGGTTCTTCAGGAGGTATTTCATAAGAAGGCATTGTTATCATAGGAGATGACAGCTCCGTGCCTTTTAGTGACCCTGAAGACCTTCTAGTGGGACAAAATGTGGAGGTGGAAGACAGTGATGTTGATAATCCTGACCCTGTGTAGGTCTAGGCCAAGGCCAATGTGTGTGTGTGTGTTTGTGTCTGCGTCTTAACAAAAAAGTTTAAAAAGAAAAAAAGAAAATTAAATAGAAAAAGCTTATAAGGCTATGAAGAAAAAATATTTTTGTACAGCTGTCCAATGTGTTTTAAGCTAAGTGTTATTATAAAAGACTCAAAAAGTTAAAACAATTTAAAAAGTTTATAAAGTAAAAAAGTTACAGTAAGCTAATTTATTATTAAAGGGAAAAAATACTTTAAATAAATTTAGTGTAGCCTAAATGCACAGTGTTTATAAAGTCTACAGAAGCGTAATGTCCGGGGCCTTCATATTCTCTCAACACTCACTCATTCACTCACCTACCCAGAACAACTTCCAGTCTTGCAAGCTCCACTCATAGTAAGTACCCTATACAGATGACTGCTTTTTATCTTTTATACTGTACCTTTTCTATGCTTAGATATGTCTAGATACACAAATACTTAACCATTGTGTTCTAATTGCCAAGTGTTCAGTACATTGATATGCTGTACAGGGTTGTAGCTAGGACCAGTAGGCCATACCGTACAGCCAAGGTGTGTAGCAGGGTCTACCATCTAGGTTTATATAAGGTACACCCTATGATTCTCACAACAATGTTGCCTGACACATTTTTCAGAACTATCCCCATTGTTAAGTGGCATATGATTATATTTAGCTGGGTGCAGCCAATCTACAGAATTGTAAGCAATAAAACACTTGTTGTCTTAAGCTGTTGGATTTTGGGATGGTTGTTATGTATCAACAGACAACCAAAACAAGGGGGGATGAGAGCCTGGGGCTGCGTCACATGATATAATCTGCAGATTTTCACTCAATACCCTGATTTTAGAATGGCTTCTTACTTCTGCTCTCTCTATACTTAGATTCAGGAGGGTCTGTGGTTTGAAAATTTGTTGGCCCAAATTTAAGTACTGATTGACTTCAACATCCCATTTGTAGCGTTCAGGATCCCTACCTTGATATAGTTCAAACCTAAAGTTTGGCACTGTGATGATCCATAATTTCCTGGTTCAGTGTCTTGTCTCCAGCTAAGGAATCTTTTCCATCAAGCCTCTCCTTTACTTCAGACATTTTCCGTCCCAATTTTTTCTCCACAGGACATTTGCATCTTTTGAGAAGTGGAATTAAAATTCTTTCTGCACAATGTCTTCTTAGGATTATTGCTACTCATGCAATTTCTCCAGCAGCTCTGATACGGACCTCTATCAGATAGTCTTTCTTGACTGCTAATGATTTTAATGAAGGCAGGGTTCCTAGTGTCAATTACAATTAATTAATTAAAATGAATCAATTTGAACTTTCAACTGGCTGTCTCTGATGTGGCCTTCAGGACCTTCTCTCTAAAAATCTATGACAACGTGGGAAGACATGACAATGTTTAACATCATTGAAAAGCGAGGCTGATGTACAATGTATGGTCAGATTATAGAAGGAATTTACTAAATGTTATACAGATAAAGCTGTATCACAAAACCAGAAATAAGTGACATTCTGATGCTCCTCTTGAAAGAAAGCAGAATACCTCTTTACTCCTGCTCTAGTTGCCCTAAGCCTCTCTGAGACCAAACTAATTTAAAAACTAGGAAGCTTTGTGCACATGTACCCTAGAACTTAAAGTATAATAATAATTAAAAAAAAAAAAAAAAAACTAGGAAGCTGACCCACTACTGCGTGGGTGCCACTTATTCTGCCTTTCCACTAATGTTTCTATATTCATTTGGAGACTGCAACTGCTGGAAAAACAACAGGGTAATATGGGGTGATCCCAAAGGGGTGTTTTGCATTTTAGGAAGTGTACGACCCTCATATGCAGCTCCATGCCTGTGGATAAGGACACACAGACCTGGTAGCAAGGCATGTGGGGAATCGTAGGCACAATGTTTCAGGAAGTTTCAGGAGCGGGATAAGAATCCTCCATATGCTTACCTAGCTGGGATAGAAAGGAAAAAAAAAAGACTCCACCACAGTACAGTAGCACTGTATTAAAAGAAAACCCAGAAACCAGCCCCTGGTAGTTGGGCCGAGACCTCTGTGGATACAGAGCCTGCAAAAGCCCTGTTGCTATAGATATAAGAAGGGGACTCTACTGATTACAAATGGGCAGTGGTGGAACCAAGGGAAATCTTTATGTTTTGTCCATCGCTAAAACAGAGTCTTGGTGTATTTCCTTTATTTTGAAAATGAATACAAAAGGAAAACATTCAACTTGGTCTATTAAAAAAAGGCAAAGGGCAAAGCATGAGAAGGAAACCTCATCCTGATGACTCAGAAGTGCAGAGAGTAACTATAAGACAATTTTAGAAAATTGTCTGGAACCCTCGCTAACTTGCAAAAAAAACAAAAACAAAAACAAACAAGTGATCTCTATGACGAATAACTAAAGAAAATCGTAAGAAGGGAGAAGACCAAGATGTAGTAAGATGAGATAAAAAGATGACAAAGAGAGATGGAAAGGGAACTGGGAAAGATGTAAAAGTGTGTCAAGTTACCTATTGTGATGTAATGAGTGGCCCTAAAATGTAGTGGCTTAAAACACACCATTTTGTTTGCTCACAATTCTGTGGGGAAGAATTAGGACAGGGTTATTTGCAATTCTGCTCTCCATGGCCTTCTCCAAGGGGTGGTAGCAGTTGAGAACTGGGCTGTGGCTGGAATGTCTCAGATGGCTTCACGTGCACATCTGGCACCTGGTAGCTAGAGAACTGTGGGACCCCCTCTCTGTCGTGTGACTTGAGTTTCTTTGTATGGCAGCTGGATCTCCCAAGTGAGAAAGTAGAAAGTGCCAGATCCAGGATCGGAAGTCTTCTGAAACATTAGTTCCACTAATTCTATTGGTTAGATTAAGTCACAAGATCAGCCGAGATGAAAGGGAAGGGAAATCATCTCCTGTCTTGGGAGGAGGTACATGTGCATACAGCTTCAGGAGGAATTGTTGGCAGCCATCTTTGTGGTCAACCCACCTGGGAACTGTAGGTTCAAAGAAGGTTGAGAAAGAAACTAAAAGACTTACTATCCACACCAAAGGGTGTGAGGAGCAGAATTAACACTGTGGAAAACGGGAATAATGATGTGGAAGACAAACATGAGTAGTTCTCCCAGAAAGTATGAATGGATAGAGAGATAAAACAACAAATGAGAGGATGGAGGACAGGGAACCAAGGTCATAGGGAACCAACACTCCCTTTCTGTGTTTTTGGAATCCTCCATGTTAGGTGCTGTGGTGACAGAAACTGCCTTATACCTAGAATCTGAAAAGGGCAGAATCACATTTTCTCAGGCTGCTTGCTAGGGTACCAGCACGTGAACTATGCCAGTCAATCAGGCACACCTATCCAGGACTCTGAAAAGGAAGTTTGTAGCACAGAGATGAAAGAACAAGGAAGAATTCATTTTGAGGTTGACAGCATGAAGTCCAGGGCAGCAAAAGCCACAGAGCAAGCTGCAGTAATGCTGCAAGCCATGCCCCTAGCATTCAGTGGTATCATACCTAGAGTCTTCACTAAATGTGTTCTGTGTGTAACGTGGCTGTCACTCTGGCTGCTGCTGAGCCTCGTACTGTACTGCTCATTTTCTAAGCCTGGGTCTTGATCTTACTGATATTTTTGTAAGATTCCCAATATCCTTTTAATAAATTATTTCATGACAAAGACAGCCAGAGTTAATTTGTGTTGCTTGGAAGTAAGATCCCTGACTAGTGCAAGCACCTGAATAAAGAATGCAGTTGGTCTTTTGTTTCTGCAGGTTCAACCAACTGTGGATCAAAAATAATTAAAAAAAAAAAAAAAAACCCAATACAATAATAAAAACAACACAAGATAACAACTAATTTACATAGCATTTACATTGTATTATGTATTATAAGTAATTAGAGATTATTTAAAGTATACTGGAGGATATGCATAGGCTATACGCAAGTACTACACCGTTGTATATAAGAGACTTGAGCGTCTGCCAATTTCAGTATCTGGGGGGAGTGTTCTGGAACCAATCCCTGCAGATACTGAGGATAACAGTAGCAGGTATTGCTGTTGGGGGAAAACCAGGATAATTGGAACAAAGACAGTGACCAGTCAAAACAATTCCTTTTTAGTTTCTTAGAAGCCAAAAAGGAATCCAAGCATATGTTCAGAAATGTTTTACTATATTATAGATGATTTAATAAAAGGAGATCTCATCTAGACAAATTATAAAAGTAATTCTATTAAATAGGATATTAACTCATAAGATAAAATTATATAATCATAAAATTCTAAAAGGATATAACAATATTTACTAGGATAAAATATTCTATAGGAATTAAGAAGTGAAAAAATAGATTATCTACAAGTTAAGATGACCTCAGACTCCTGATCTGCAACACTAATTGCCAATAGAAAGTATAGCAATATTTCCAGTTTTTAGCTTTGCAGGTAGGAGTCTGTGATCCACATTTTTTCTTTTAAAAAATTACTGGAAGATGTTCAGCATGGAACTGAGTTAATGATTGTCACACAAGTCTTCTTTCTGAAGATTGTTTTAGCTATTCTAGGGCCCGTGCCTTCCATACAAACTTTAGAGTAAGCTTGTCTATGTCTACAAAAAAATCTTGCTGGATTTTGATAGGAACTGCATTAAATCTAGAAACCAATTTGGATAAAACTGCTATCTTTACTATGTTGAGTCATAACATGAGCATGAACATGCTATGTTTTTCCATTTATTTAGGTTTTCTTTGATTTCTTTGAGCAATATTTTATAATTTTTAGTATATAAATCCTTAATTACAGATTCATAATTTTTATCATACATACTTTAGTAAATGTTTGCCTATTTCTTTGAGTGATTGTGAATGACACTATGATTTACATTTTCGTTTCTATATGTTCATTGTTATTTTATAGAAATGTAATTTTTTGTTGTTGATACTATATCCTGTAACCTTCCTAAACTCACATATTATTATAGTTTCTTTGTACATTCCATGCAGTTTTCATATAGACAGTCATGTTATCTGCAAGTAGATACCGTTTTATTTCTTAATTATAAGCGCTTTATTCCTTTTCCTTGCCTTATTGCCAGAGCTAGGACTTGCAGTACGATGCTGAACACAAGTGGTGAGAGCACATTCTTGCCTTGTTGCTGATCCAAGGGAAGAAGCACTCACTCATTTACCATTAAGTGTTATGGTAATACTGTGATTAGCTATAGGTTTTTCAATAGATGCTTTTTATCAAGTTGAGGTAATTTATTTCTATTCCTAATTTGCTGAGAGTTTTATCCTGAGTGCGTGTTTGATTTTGTCAAATGCTTTATCATGGACCTAAATGTAAAACATACAAGCATAAAACTTTTAGGAAAAAAATAGAAGACAATCTTGGGATCTGGGGCTAGGAAAAGAGTTCTTAAATTTGACACCGAATCACATCCATACAGCAAATAAAATGATAAATCTTATCTTTTCAAAATTAAAAACTTTTTCTCTGTAAGAACCCATCAGAAGAGAAGAAATCGACAAGCTACAGACTGGGAGAAAATATTTGCAAACTACATATTTGACAAAGACTATTATCTAGAGTATGCAAAGAACTCTCAAAACTCAGCAGTAAAAGAAAAAAAAATCCAATTAGAAAATGAGGAAAAGGCATAAACAGACATTTCACATGAAGAGAATACATAGATGGCAGATAAGCACATGAAATAGTATTCAACATCATTAGTTGCTTTATTTTTTATTTATTTATTTTGAGACGGAGTCTTGCTCTGTCACCCAGGCTGGAGTGCAGTGGCATGATCTCGGCTCACTGCAAGCTCCACCTCCCGGGTTCAGGTCATTCTCCTGCCTCAGCCTCCCGAGTAGCTGGGACTACAGGCACCCGCCACCATGCCTGGCTAATTTTTTTGTATTTTTAGTAGAGACGGGGTTTCACCGTGTTAGCCAGGATGGTCTCGATCTCCTGACCTCGTGATCCGCCCTCCTTGGCCTCCCAAAGTGCTGAGATTACAAGCGTGAGCCACCACACCTGGCCAACATTATTAGTTGCTTCATTGATAGTAGCCCCAAATTGGAAATAATCCCCATGTCCTCAACTGGTGAGTGGTTAAACAAACCGTGGTACCTCCGTATGTGGAATACCACTCAGCAGTAAAAATGAACCAACTACTGATACAACAACTTAGATGAATTGCCAGGGAAGTATGATGAGTGAAAAATGCCAATCCTAAAAGGTTACTACTGTATGATTTCTTGTATATAATTTTCTTGAAATGACAAAATTTAGAAATGGAGAACAGATAAGTGGCTGGCAGGGGTCAGGGACAGGGTAAAGGGGGTTAAGGAGTGGGAGGTAGATATGGCTGTAGAAGAGCCACTTGAAGGGCCCTTGTGATGATGGACTTGTATCTTTACTGTGGTGGTGAATATAGCAGTCTATTTATGTGCTAAAATTCTATAGAGTTAAAATACACACACACACATAAACGAATACAAGAACTGGGAAAATCTTAATGAGTGAGTTAGATCAGTATTAATAACAAGGTTATGACTATAGTTTTTCAAGATACAAGTTTGTGTGAAACTGGGTAAAGGGTACATGGGGTCTCTTTGTACATATTCTTACAACTGCATGTACATTTGCAGATATTTCAAAATAAAATGGGCAATTAAAAATGAAACATTCGAACATTTACAAATAATAAAATCAAAAGCTAGACAAAGATGCCCACCATAACCACTATTAGTTGACTTTGTTGTAGAGGTTTTAGCTAATGCAATTATTTAAGAAACAAGTAACTAAGAAACAGGAAATGAAATGATTATGATTTGTATATAATAATTTTTTTTACCTTGAACATTCTAGGGAAGTTGCAGAAGAGAGTTTATAAGGGAATCAGTTATGAATTCAGTCAACGAAGTCCAGAGTTTTCTTATAAAATAGCAATAGCTAGTTAGGGGAAAAGATTTCCTTGGCATGAACTATTGAAAACTGTGCAAGACCCATAGGAAAAAAACTTATAGTTTTGCTGAAAGACGTAAAAGAGGACTTGAATGAATGGAGGAACATACTCCTCATTGGGAAGATTCAATATGTAAAAGTGTCATCTCACTGCAAATTAATTGATACCTTTAATAAAACTCAGATAAATTTCCCCATAGGATTTTTTCAGAATTTAAAGAAAATACAAAGTTTATTAGGAAAAATAAATCAGCCAAAAAAAAAATGCTTCATTACTAAATAAAAAATTAAGGATTCGGCTCAAGAAACTTTAAGAACAAAAGGTATAAAAGGAAATAAGGATGGGAAAAGTAATAGAATTGCTAAATATATTCAATAACTCTTCCTCTGAAAAAAGCAATAAAACAAATTATTTCTTATAATGTTCACCATAACAAATCACAGAAGAAATAAAGTGTAAGAAAAAATACATCTGTAATTTTATTCTTATGGTAGGAATGAGATATGTGTACAATTCTTTTCCTATTAATTTGTTCAGTTGAGCCCTCTTCTATACCAGGTGGTTTTAATTTATCTAGCTTTGTAATATGTTTAATTAGCATGGTAGTTAAACTTTAAGCTTGAAAGTAATGAGTCCTGGGTTCAAATATAGACTCCTGATATTTAGTACTTCTGTAATATTGGAAAACATTTTTAGCATTGCTAAGATACAGGCTATCGTACTTTTTTGAGTTTTGGGGAGGAGTAAATAGAATCCACAACGCTTGTGAAAAACCTCAGTGCTACATACAGTGTAAGAACTAAATTAAGTTCTTAGTATCTGGTAGGCAACATCTTTGAAAATTCCTCATTTTCATTAATTTTTCCAACTCAACTTTAGAATGGTTTTGTTGAATTTTAAAAATGGTCACATTGGAATTGCATTCAATTTATAGATTTATTTAAGGCAGATGATTATTTTTATAAATATATCTTTTAATCCAAGAACAATGCATATCTCTTCCCTTACTCAAGTCACCTTTTCATTGCCCTAAGTAGTGTGTTCTACATTTCTTCCATAGGTAAGACATTACTGGATTCAATTCTCCAGGTACCGAATGGTCTTTGTCGATACTGTAGATGGGATTTTTTCCCCATTATTTTTTCAAGCTGGTTATTGTTGATTGATGGGAAAGTTGTTGATTAGAATATTTATTCTGTAATAGATAGATATGAAAAACAGTTTTGCGTTTTCCTTTCCAACACTTATTCTCATCTTTTTATTTTTTATTTTTTGGCTTATTGACATCTGTGTCTGCTTAATCTTGACTTGGATTATGTTACTTGCAACCAAAAAAGTCCTGACTTTAATTCAGACTCTCTGGAAAAGAGTCTGAATTAAAAAACAAATCCTCTTGATATTAACTGTTATATCCATATATCTCCTTCTACTTATAACTTTAAGTGAAGGTATTTCCTAAGATTGACCTAACCCTGTATTCCTGGAGTTAAATCTATTTGGTCATGCACTTATCTTGAAATATATTGCTGAATTCAGTTTATTATTGTTTATGTGTAGTTTTTTGTTCCTTTAGTTGGTTTTGATACCATAATTTTGCTGGTTTTGTAAAATGATTTGAGATACTAATTCTTTCTCTGGGTCTTAGAACAGTTTAATAGCACAGGATTGATTTACTGCTTGAGAGTCTGAAATATCTTTTGATGAGTAGGTCTCTAATTATTTTTCAATTTATTTCAAGCTTATTTCTCTATTGTCTTTCTATCTTTTTTGAAATCAATTTTGATATTCTATATTGCCTGCCTGTCAGCTTCCTTGCCTCTTTCTCTCTCCCTTCTTGAATTATTCTTCCAGAAGCCATTAGGTGGGACTGAACAAGATAGGGCTCCATACAGGCTAGGTGGTGACCACGGCTCTAAGTTGGGGTGTCAGGATCTGAGCAGGGTGAAGAAGAAGACTGCATGGGGTGAGGGGTGACAGTGAGAGAAAAATGCTTATAAGTGGGGTCAGGGGAAGAGACTGACTCAATAAGTAAATATATTAATAATAATGATGGCCAAGTTTCCCATTATCAGAGAAGGGAGTTACAACTATGGAAGGGGAAGAAAGCTAGAATTAATCCTGTGGTGTTGAATTGGAATTGGGATTATGGGTGGAACTCACTGTTTTCAATACATCGATATAGAAATAAATATATGTATTTGTGTGTATTTCGTTTTGTACTTCTGTATAATAAATTACCCCAAATCTTACTGGCTTAAAACAATAGGACATTATTATCTCATAATTTCTGTATAGCAAGAATCTAGGCATAGCATAGCCAGGGGCTTCAAGGTCTCTCATAAGGCTGTCATCAAGGGTTGTAGTCTCATCTGAAGGCTCTGTTAGCAGAAGATCTGCTTCCACACTCATTCATGTGGTTGGCAGGATTCACTTCCTCACTGGCTGTTGGTTGTGAGCCTCTCCAGAAGACAGCTCACAAATGGCAGGGGGCTTCCCTTGAGCAAGAGAGAATGCCCAAGTTGGAAGTCAATCTTTTTGTAACCTAAACTTGAAAGTGACATCCCATCACTTTTATCATATTCTATTTGTTAGAGTTGAATCAGCAGGCCAAGTCTACACTCAAGGGGAGGGGATTATATAAGAACTTGAATACCAGGAGGTGGAAATCACTGGTAGCTCCTATAATAGATAGGAGATACGTACGTAGGTAGGTAGGTAGATAGATAGATAGATAGATAGATAGATAGATAGATAGATAGATAGATAGATAGACAGACCGATGATAGATGGATAGACAGATACTAGAGATAGATGATAGAGACAGATAAATGATATAGGTAGATAGATAGATGATATAGACAGATAGACATACACAGATTTCTCAACTCTGTGTACTGAAACATCCTAATAGCACTGAGCACACATAGTGCCCAAATCTTTGTTTTTAAGTACCTTTATCCACTAAAAGGAACCAGGGCTTTTGAAGGAATGGACGCAGACTGGGGCATGAGCTCAACACAGAAAGAAAAGAAGTGCTCAGAGAATGATGAGTCCAGGTCAAACGGACATAGAAACCAGTTTGAAGTCACTCCCACAGCCAAATCAGGGGTAATTTGACATGATACTTAAGAATAGTAACTGATTTTTTTTTAACCATTGAATAAAATAGGAATCCCTGAGTCCATGCGGATATAGATAAATAAATGAATATATAAATGGGAAAAAGAGAGAAATCTGCCCTTGAGAGTAGAATGCCAACTATACAGAAGGGGTGATAGATTTAGAAAAATCACCATTTGACAACCCTCACAGTAATATGACTCAGCCAAGAAACATCAATGGATGCTAAAACTGTGGATGAGGAATGAGATAGTTACATAAATCTCAAAGCACCTCCTACAAAGTACTTATTGATTACAAAGGGAAAAAGAGTCACTCGACAGTGGAAGGCAGTCCTTTAATTAAGTGATCGAGGTCAAATTGAAATTATGTGACCCCCGATGGGATGCACTGAGAAGCATGTGATACAGAAGTTGTATCTGATCATTAGGAGGCATCAGACAAGTCAAATCTTCAAAAGTATAAGGTTAAGACAGTCAAGAAAAGACTGAAGAATCATTCCAGATCGAGACTAAAGAGAAACAATAACAAAATGCAGCACATAATACTGGATTAGATCTGCTTGCTATTGATATTATTGAGACAATTGGCAAAACTTGAATGAAGTCAGTGGATTAGATGGTAGTAATGCATTCATATTATTTTCTCTATTCTGATGGTCATGTTGTGATTCTGTGGAAAGATGTCCTTGTTTTCAGAAAATACACACTCAAATATTGGGGCGTATGGAGACATCCTATTGGCAAATTGCTCTGAAATGGTTAAGGAGGAAAAGTTATTTGTACTGTTCTTATAAACTTTCAGTTTGAAATTATTTCTACATAAAAAGAGATAAAGAAAGGATACAAAACTCAACGATCCTGACTATGTCAACAAAAACTTGCAATAAAGAAGGAATAAGCGAAAGTTATCCTATTCATCAAATTGTATGTAGTATTTTCTCCTGATTTGTAATTCTCCTCTATAGGGATGCATGCCTCTCTCCTTCACTGTGCTGTGTGTCTGTGACTGCCATCTCTTTCCTCTTTGATTTGCCCTGCTAGAGGCAGTTTTATAATGACTAACAGCATGGGTTCTGGTGGTGGACAGATCTGAGATACAACATTTAACTTCCAAAGCCTCAGTTTTCCCATCTGTGCAACAGGATTAACTATACTTCCTACCTTATGAGGCAACTGTGAGAACTGAATGGGCCAGCGTTAAAGTGCTTATCATGTGTGATGGTTAATTTTATGAATCAACTTGACTGGGCCATGGGATGCCCAGATATTGTTTAAATAGTATTTCTGGGCGTGCCTAATGTGGGTGTTTCCAGAAGAGACTAGCATTTGAATTGGTGGACAGAGCAAAGCAAATGACCCTCTCCAGTGTGAGTGGGCAGTGTTTGATGTATTGAGGGCCTGAATAGAATAAAAGGTGGAAGAAGGATCAACTCACTCTCTGCCCTAAAAGTTGAGCTGGGACATTGATCTTCTCCTGCCCTTAATGCCCCTGGTTCTCAGTCCATCAGACAGACTGGAATCTACAGCATTGGCTCTCTAGCTTTCAGACCTTCAAACTATACCACCAGCTTTCTTTGCCTCCAGCATGCAGACAGCAAATTCTGTGACTTCTCAGCCTCCATAATTATGTGAGCCAATTCTCTTGTTTTTTTCAATATGGGGTCTCACTCTGTCACCCAGACTGCGGTGGCCCAATCTCAGCTCACTGCAGCTTCGGACTCCTGGACTCAAACAATCCTCCCATCTCAGTCTCCTCAGTAGCTGGGACTACAGGTGCCTGCCGCTACATTCAGCTAATTAATTTTTTTTTTTTTTTGGTCAAAACAAAGTCTCATTATATTGCCCAGGCTGGTCTTAAACTCCTGGGCTCAAGGGATCCCCCTGCCTCAGCCTCCCCCAGTGCTAGGGTTACAGGCATTAGCCACCACATCCAGGGTGAACCAATTCTTTAAAATAAATCTCTCTCTCTCTCTCTCTTTCTCTCTCTCTCTCTAGCTCTCTGTCTCTTTCCCTCTCCCTCTCTTTCCCTCTGTCTCTCTCTCTCTCTCTCGCTGTCTCTCTTGTCTATTAGTTCTGTTTCTCTGGAGAATCCTGACTAATACATCATAGTACCTGACTGTTAGCTGAATGCCCAATAAATACTGTAATTATTATCCTAATTATAGTCTTTTCAAAGACCCAACTCTTAGATTTCTCAGATCCATAGTTTTTATTTTTATCATCATCTAATTTATTATCTTCAAATCTTTCTTCTAACTTTTCAGTTTTGTGGACTTTGCCCTTTTACTTGCTTTTTTGAGTTGAGAACTTAGTTCATTTAATTTCTTCCTTCTGTTTAATGAGAAAAACATAAAACTCTCTATATTTTGCTCTTTAGAGCTTTGTATGTTCTCTTTGCTGTGGCTCTCATTGTTTCCTAATTGATTAGTTGCAGTCTTCATTTCCTCTTTGACTCTAGGGCTGTTAAAAGATTTTACACCCCTCTAGAGTGGCTTCAGTTTGTTTCTTTGTTTTTCCTTTTGCTTTTAAAGTGTAGTTTTGCTGCATTGTGGTTTGAGTTTGTGCATTGTACTATTTCTGCTTTTTAGATTTTAATGAGATTTTCCTTGTGGCCTAAGATATGATCAAATTTTGTAATTGTTTCTTGGTCATTTGGAATGAATATGTATTCTCTGTTTCTAGGAACACATTTTGATATAGATCTATGAAGCCAAAGTTTAATAATAATTTTTAATTATTCTATCTTCTTCCTGAAATGCCAGTCTACCTGATTTCTCAGAAATGGCGAGCATATTTGGTGTTCTTTTACGGCTGTGATTTTACTCAATTTCTCTTTAATACTTAACCTTTTTGTACTTGTACATTTGATGCTTTATTCAGCACACACAGATTCATGGATCTTATATTCTCATCTAGTTTGCATCACTTACCAATATCCTTTGCAAGGGTTTTTTTGTTGTGAATTATACTGTCTGATATTAATATTGCTTTCTTTTTGTTTGCACTTGGGTACAGGATACCCAGTAGATTGTTCACTCTTTCCCAGAAGGCGGTCTACTTTATAGGAAGCCATGTAAGACCCTGATTCAAGTCATGCTTGTTTGCTCCAGAGATGGGCATGTGACCATGCTGGGCCAATCAGATACTCCCTGAGTGGTGGGAATTGGGACCAATGGGTTACACTTCATTTTGCTGTTGTCTAGATTTGAGAGGATACACACTTGGGGCTGCCTGTGCTATGGCCATCTTCCTCCAGGGAAAGATGGAAAGCAGAGGACATGGGTTGTTGCAAATGTGGAAAATGAAGGAGATGCACAAGAAACCCAGGGATGAGAGATGGGAAAGACTCCTAATAGCATGGAATTCCCTGTGTCATTCCAGTTCTGAGCCTCTAGAGCCAGAGAATTTCATCATTCATCTCATGATAATGCTCTCTGTTCTTCATTCTTCCCTATACTCCCCCAACCATGTTCCTATCTCAAGTTTACCTTGCAAGTTTTTTTATACAGTCATGCATCACTTAATGATGGGATTACATTCTGAAAAATACATCTCTAGGCAATTTTGTCATTGTGTGAACATCATAGAGTGTCCTTACACAAATCTAGATGGTATAGCCTACTAAACACCTAGGCTATATAGTATGGTCTGTTGCTCCTAGGGTACAAATATGTACAGCATGCTATATGCTGAATACTGTAGGCAATTGTAGCACAGTGGTAAGTATTTGTGCATCTAAACATAGAAAAGGTACAGTGAAAATATGGTATTAAAATCTGATGGGACCACCATTGCATATGTGGTCCTTCATTGGCTAAAATGTGGTGATGTGGCACATGACTGTGTTTAGAAATTAGGAAATTACACTTTCTATTTTTATTCTACTACTTCTTCCCTTACACACACACACATTACATATATATAAAAATATATCTATGTGTATATATGTACGTGTGTATATATGTATGTACATATATATGTATGTGTATATATATAGGAAATTATGGTTTCTATTTTTAGTCTACTACTTCTTTCCTTAAACACACACACACTACATATATATGTATGTGTATATATGTGTATATATACGTATGTGTGTGTATATGTATATATATATTTTGTATGTATGTATATATACACACATACAAAAAGTGTATATGTGCACATATACATATATACACATACACATATGTACATATACACATATACACATATACATATGCACATGCACACATATACACACACATGCATATGTACACGTATACACATACACATATGCATATACATATATACACATACATATATGTAGTGTGTGTTTAATGGAAGAAGTAGTATATATGTATGTATGTCTATATATGTATATATGTCTATACATATACTGTACATTGTTTCTTCATCAACTTCAAAAAGAATATGGTATGTATGTATTTCCCCTGTGTAGGATAATTTCATGCTTTTTAATTGCCTCCCCACTTCTACCTCCCACTTTTTCTTGATATAATGACATTTTAGATTAAAATTATTATTATGAGTTTGTTTCTTACACTTAATGTGTCTTCTTTTTCAGTAATTGTTTTAGACATTTCTATTACTTTCAAAATCATGTTAATATCAATTTTAATAAGTTCACTCTATTATGTATCTAATTTCTACTAATTTTTTCATTTTTTCTCGCTTAGCTGGAACACTGCTTTGAAAAAATTTTCTTGGTTGATTGAGGGAGTGAGATACATTCTAAATGCTTACATGCTTTAAAATGTCTTACTTGCTATCACAAATGAATTATAACCTTCATATTTCAGTTGCAGTCTTTTCCCCTTGGAACTTTGTAGATATTATTCTATTTATCATATTTCTTTTTCTATTTAGGATTGTAGAGGAGAAGTCTGATTCCAGTTCAATTCTCTTCACCCTGATATGTAACCCACCACCCTCCTCCCACCCCACAAATACAAAAGGATTTTAAAATTTATCTGTGACATCCTAAACTTTCACCAGGAGATATTTAAGCATGGCCCCTCTTTCATTAATAATACTTGGTTTTTCACAGGAACTTTTGTTTCTGTGGTTAAATATATTGTCATCTCTCATGTTTCCCCCTTGATCCATCTGCTCCTCTTTCTCCTTCAGGAATGGCAATGAAGTTGTTTTAAAATACAAGTTTTATTATTATTCAGGTGTGCTGAAGCCAACAGATCAGGACACAACCACCATTGAAAAGATGGTTTATTACTCACAGTCCCAAGACGAGAAGGCATAACACACCATGGGTGTGAGTGGGAGGGACACTGGGAAGCACCACGGTCAGTCAGGAGGCAGAGGGAGTGGGGAAAATGTGGGCAAGAGCCTTTACTGTAGTTTCTGTGGGAAGGAATGGGTGAAGCAGGGTGGGCATGCTTAGGATTAGCTAGTTTGAATAATTGGAATAATGCTGAATAATTGAATAATTTCAGCAGCTCTGGGACATAGAGGCTGTTCCTAGATGCCTGATAGCTGGTTCTGGGGTGATTAGGGTGGATGGATAGTGACCCAGAGTGTGAGAGACCTGTGAGAGCTCTATAAAGGAGAGGGTTAGGGTCTGGGCTCTGGATTCATTAGTATGCATTTGAAAGGCATGCTTGCAAGGAAGTTCTTTACTAGCTGTAGAAATTGACTAGGAAGAGATGTTCTCTCCAGGGTCAGCAAGGCCCCAGATTTTGAAGCCCCAGAAATACAGAAAACGAAAAGGCATGATGAATACAGAAGTAGTTATGAGAAGCCCCCTAAATAATTCTGCTGTATCTGTAGTTATATAAGCTTGTTTCTGGTAATAATATGTTAAAGAAAAGATTATTATTATAATATATTATTTAGCTCTCTTTTTGCTTTTCATACTATCAAAGGCTTGTATACAGTCACATACCTCATAACGACATTTCATTCAACAATGGACTACATATATGACAGTGGTACCATAAGATTATAATGAAGTTGAAGAACTCTATCACTTAATAACAGTGTAGCCATCATAACGTCATAGTGTAACACATTACTAACAAACCTACTGTGCTGCCAGTCATATAAAATTACAGTATGCACAATTATGTTCAGTATATAATACTTGATAATGATAGTAAATGACTATGTCACTAGTATATGGATTTACTATACCATACTTTTTAATCATTATTTTAGAGTGTACTTTTTCTACTTATATGAAAAAGTTAACTGTAAAACAGCCTCAAGCAGGCCTTTCAGGAGGTATTCCAGAAGGAGGCATTGTTATCATAGGAGATGACAGCCCCATGCATGTTACTGTCCCTGTAGACCTTCCCGTGGGACAAGGTGCGGAGGTGGAAGACAGTGATATTGATGATCCTGACCCTGTGGAGGCCTAGGCTAATGTGCGTGTTTATGTCTTAGTTTTTAACAAAAAGATTTAAAAAGTAAAGAAAAAATTTTTAAATAGGAAAAAGCTTATAGAATAAGGAAATGAATATTTTTCTGTAGAGCTTTACAATGTGTTTTAAGCTGAAAGTGTAAAGTCAAAAAGTAAAAAATTAAAAAGCTTATAAAGTGAAAATAATTACAGTAATGTAAAATAATTTAAGGTAAATTTGATTGTAAGTTAAGTGTAGTCTAATCGTTTATGAAGTCTACAGTGGTGTACAGTAATGTCCTAGGCCTTCACATTCACCCACCACTCACTCACTGACTCACCCAGAGCAACTTCCAGTTCTGCAAGCTCCATTCATGGTAAGTGTCCTCTACAGGTGTACCATTTTTTATCTTTTATACTAAATTTTTACTGTACCTGTTCTATGTTTAGATACACAAGTACATAACCATTGTGTTCCAACTGCATACAGTATTCAGTACAGTACCATGCTGTCCGGATTTGTAGCCTAGGAGCAATAGGCCATACCATACAGTCTAGTGTGTAGTAGGCTATACCATCTAGATTGTGTACATACACACTATAATGTTTGCACAATGACAAAATTGCCTAATAATGCATTTCTCAGAATGTATCACCATCGTTAAATGGTGCATAACTGTATTTCATTAGTTTTATGTATTTCCAAACAGCCACTTTTAAAAAATTTCAGCTTTTATTTTAGATATGGGGATACATGTGCGGATTTGTTACATAGGAATATTGTGTGATGCTGAGGTTTGGAGTATGGATCCCATCACCCTGATAGTAAGCGTAGTACTTGATAGGTAGTTTTTAACCCACCCCACTCACTCCACCCTCTAGCGGCCCACAGTCTATTGTTTCTGTATATATGTCCATGTGTGCACAGTGCTTAGCTCCTACTTGTAAGTGAGAACATGCAGTATTTGGTTTCCTGTTCCTGTGTTAATTTGCTTAGGATTATGGCCTCCAGCCCCATCCATGTTGCTGCAAAGGACATGATTTCATTCTTTTTTTGTGGCTGCATAGTATTCCACAGTTATATGTACCACATTGTCTTGGCACTGGGTTGATTCCATGTCTTTGCTATTGTGAGTAGTGCAGCAATGAACGTAGAAGTACATGCATCTTTTTGGTAGAATGATTTATTTCTTTTGGGTATGTCCCCAGTAATGGGATTGCTGGGATGAATGGCAGCTCTGTTTTAAGTTGTTCAAAAACCATTTTTTATTTCATTATTCCTTTCCATTTTTTTGTTTCTTTTTGTTTTATAATTTTTGGCTTTTATCTATATTATTTCCTTTTTTTCCATTATTCTATTTCCAACTTCTTGAGTTGACTCTCTAATCCATTTATTTTAAACCTTTCTCAATTTCTAATAAGTATATTTAGGCCTAGCCGCATCTCTCTAGTTACAGCTTGACAAATTTTGATGTGACATGCTCTTCTGCTCTCATCTCTCATCATTGTTCAGTTCTAAAAGGTGCATAATTTTTATTGTGATTTCTTCTTTAACCTATAAATTATTTGGCAGTGGATTGTTTTGCTTGTTTGCTTTCAAATATACAGGGCTTTTTTTTTTTTTTTGGAATAGGGCCTCCGTTAATAGTTTGAGTTGTATTGTGTGGGGGTCAGAACACATGGTCTGTATCTGTATCATATTGATAAGACTTCTTTTGACAGACAGTGCAAGTCAAATATCATAAATGATCATATATACTTAAAAGGAGTATGTGCTTTCTATTGAGTGCAAAGTGCTCTATGGCTCTATTATATCAAATCTCTTGTGACTTTATTGTTTAAATCTTTTTATGATGTTAGAAATGTTTGACTGTGTGATCTGTTCGTCTCTGAGAGAGCAACCTACTCTGATTGTGGATTTGTCCGTTTCTTTTTTGATGCTATCAATTGCATAGTTTAAGTGCATTGTTAGTTGAATGGTTATGCCATTACATTTAAAATAATTATTTAATTTATTTTTAATTATTTATTTGTTTATTTTAGCCACAGGGTCACTATAGCCTGGGCTATAGTGCAGGGTGCCATCATAGCTCACTGTAACATTGAACTTTTGGGCCTCAGCCTCCTGAGTAGCTGAGACTACAGGCAAGCACCACAGTGCCTGGCTAACTTTTATTTTATTTTGTTTTATTTTATTTGTAGAGATGGAGTCTTGCTATGTTGACCAAGCTCGTCTTGAACTCCTGGTCTCAAGCAATCCTTCCATCTCAGTCTTCCAAAGCACTAGGATTACAGGCATGAGCCACCCTGCCTGGCTGATTTTATTTTTTTATTTTTAAAGATGGAGGTCTTGCTATGTTGCCCAGGCTGGAGTGCAACGACTGTTTATAGATGCAATTATAGCTCACTGTAACCTCGAACTCCTGGGCTCAAGAAATTCTCCTGTCTTAGCCTCTTGAGTAACTGGGACTAAAGATGTGCACCACTGTGCTTGGCTGTTATACCAGTTTAATGGATTATTCTTTTTAAGACTAGAAAATGTTCTGCATTTCTATAAAATTAATGTTTTCTTCTTCTCATTAACATTTCACCAACCTCTATTTAGATAGCATTTTACATGTGTGTGTTTTGCATAACTTTATTTCCATCCTTCCTCTACCAATTTTAGATTTTTATCATAAGCAACATATAAATGAATTAAAGGGGGTAAAGATCATTATGAAATTCTGTCTTTGAATAAAGATTTAACCCATTTATATCCATTTATTATGAGTTTAAATATATTTTCACTTACTTTGGCAATACTATTTTTGTTCTTATTCACCATGGGTTTTCTTTGTTTATTCATTTCCCCTTCATTCTTGCCTTCTGTTGAATTGACTTCATTATTTTTTTCCCTGTACATGTTTGTAAATTCCACATCTGTTTGTTTCCTTTGTTGTGGATAATCTCGTTTGACGGTTCATTTTTTATGGAGGTATTCTCCTAAATGCCATTCTCTATAGGGTGGTTTTGCAGTTTCCGTAGCCCTAGCTCCCCAGGGCTTGGAGTTGTGAACTAGGTATCATGTGAACAGGTTTGTCTTGTGGTCTTCTCCATGTGGATGTAGTTCTGAACTTCATATCGACACAGGGAGCAATTTCTTTCTTAGGCCACTTCTCTATTTCTGGCCATGGACAAGCAGTACGTTTCCAGACACATGGGTAGGTGGGTGAGCAGAGTCAGCTGCCTCCCCTGGTGGGTGGGCTATGTGTTCATGGCTTCGCATAGGAGCCCAGTCTTGGCATAGCACACCAGCTCCTGCTTTGGTTTCCTCTGCCATTATTCACATGTGAAGATTTTCCTTTCTTTATTCTCTTTAACACAGTTATGTACATATATTCTAAATTAATGACATATCTGTCATTCCTATATGCTGGGATGAAGGGGTAGGGTTTGGGCACGTGCTCGCTCTGCCACCTTGGCCTGAAAGTCCCATATTATCAATTTACATACAAGTTAGGCTGGAGTTAAATGACTGATGCATGTTGTAATACTTTAGGATGAAATTCTTCATCCAGGCAGCTATCTTCCAGGAAGGAGGGGCCCTCTCTTCTTCAAGCAGCGCTAAAGGTGGCATCTTCTTGATTCATCTTGTGCCTTTCTGGGTCTCTCTGGGCTCCGGAACAGCACCTGGCACTCCTCATGGCCTCTGCTCCTCATGTACACTGGCTTGGATGGAGAAGCCTGAGAGCTTCTGAAATATCCACGAGCAACTTGAAGGTCAAAAAAGGGAACATAACAATGCAATAGCAGAAACAAAAGAGTGACAACAGAGATGGATGCGGAAAAACTAAGGGAGAGCTTTCCCAGGGCTGGGTTTGGAACTCTACTGGAAATCGAACAAATAGGTTCAGATGTTCACCCGAGATAGCACTGGGCAGGCTCCAGGGCTGCTGGCTGACAGGACTCCCAGCCCTGAGAGCCTCCTTCTTGCCTGCAGACTTTGTCACCAGTGTGCTGAGTACTTGGATGCTGCAGCTGACCAGGATTTTAGGGTCCTTGCCAAGTCCATTGCATGGTTTCCCCAATCCTCTGTTTTGTTCCTCTACCTCCTGTTTTGAATTAAGCAATTTTATTGATTGCTTGGGGAGGCTTATAGGAGGCTTTCTGCTTCTTGCTCCCTTGAAACAGCACACTAATACTAAACATCATTTATTAAGCACTTCTATGTACTACATGTCAGACAGACCCTATGCTAAAGGCCATCTTGTTTCATCCTTTTTTCACCTTTAATTGGATGCTATCACGATGTGGAGACTGAGATTATCATTTTACAGATGAGGAAATTGAGGCCTACAGAATTTCAACCCCATGCCCAAGTGTACACATCTAGCCCATGGTAGAGTTGGGAATCAAACCTGAGTTTGTCTGATCTCAAGGGCTGGGCTGTTTCTTCCATACTCTTCTGCTAACAGATACAACAAGAGTCCAATGTGATGCTAATGGTAGCTTCCAAGCTAAGTTCTAAGTTGCTTCCCAGGTAGCTTTTTTTTTTTTTTTTTTTAATTGAGACAGAGTTTTGCTCTGTCACCCAGGCTAGAGTGCAGTGGCGTGATCTCGGCTCACTGCAACCTCCACCTCCCAGGTTCAAGTGATTCTCCTGCCTCAGCCTTCTGAGTAGCTGGGATTACAGGCGTCTGCCACCATGCCTAGATAATTTTTTGTATCTTTAGTAGAAACGGGGTTTCACCATGTTAGCCAGGCTGGGCTTGAACTCCTGACTTTAGGTGATCCACCTGCCTTGGCCTCCCAAAGTGTTGAGATTACAGTCGTGAGCCACCATGCCCAGCCCAAGGTAGCTTTCAAATCATTAATCTTGACCGGGGAAAGGGCAGCCAAGGAAATGGCACAGCACTTCTAAGATCTTCTGTGAGAAACTTATGCATTGTGTAGGAAGGATGATCTTTCATGCAGTTTTCGGGGAGTGGGCTGCTGCTGGGGAACTGGGACGGGGAGATGGGCAGGGGAAGAATGAGTATAGGCTAGCCCTGCCTGAAGGGAAAGGGGAAAGTGGCGGGAACATGTCTGGGGGTCACTGCACCTGGAGACATCCCCCTATCCACACCAATCAGACAGCTGCCACTTAAGAAAAAAGTCTCTACTCCCCATCCTCTTCTCGTAAGTGTCCCTTCTGAGAACCAGATTCCAGGATCTCTCCCAGTTCAAATCCAGCCTCAGACCACCTTACCCAGAAGAGGTGGTTTTATAGTCTAACCATTTTCCCTTTAGTTGTCTTAGAAATCCAGGATGGAGCCGCATAGAGGGCTCTGTTTATGCTGGAGTAGGGAGGAGATGATCCTGGAGAAGGATTAATGCCCACACTTTTCACAGGGCTCAGACTCATTTACAGGGACTCCTTTCACGGTCCCATTGCCCAATGCCTGATGCTGCAATTTCTGTTCCTAGGGCTCATACCCACTGAGGATCCCATACACTATACACAATGTCTGCCTGGAGGAGGTTGTCTGTACCAGGGTGTCTGGGCACCAGTGCCCTGGGCCCGTCTGCCAAGATGCCCATCTGCAGCTGAGAGGCCTGAGGGTGATCCGGCCCCTCCCAAGGCCAGGCTCTGACTCGTTTTGTGTGAGACTTGGGCAACTCCAGGTTCCAGGCTGGATCTGGACTGTGTGAGAGAGGACTTCTCTGGCCCAGCTCTCCCTGGCCTCAAATGGACCGCACCATCGTCCTGCAGTCTGAAAGCTCTCTCCTGCTCACAGCCCCTGGAATCCTTATCTCCCCTAGGCCCATTTCTCTCCATCCTGCTTGGTTTCTCTGAAACATGATGGCAACTGGTAAAAACTGGCTCCCTCTTCTTTCCCTTTGTTGAATGCTTCTGGGAACATCTAGAAGAACTCACCTGCTTCCACCTTCCAGAAAGAGCAGAGAGTCAGTCAGGATGGGATGAGCTATACTGCAGCAACAAGCCGAACGTCTTGATGGCTTAAAACAATGGAGATTTATTTCTAACTCATGCTTCCTGTCCACTGTGGGCTGGCTGGAGCCTGTTCCATGTTATCCTTATATAGGAACCAGGCTGATAGAGCAGGCTCTTTGGAACATATCTGGTGGCAGAGGGAAAGAGCTCTGGAGGGCTTTACACTGATAATGACAAGCTCCAGCCTGGAAGGGACACATACCACATGGACCAGGAAGTGTGTTCAGAAAGCAGAAGGCGGCAAAAGTCAACCACAAGATTTACCACATGGCTAAGCAAGGGCACATTTCTGGAAGGGTGAGGAGCTGGGTTTCATGTGGGTGGTCAGAGGTCAACAGGCAGCTGGGGAGATGTATTCCCCTTCATTCAACACTATTGACTTTGGAGCTGGACTTCCCTGGTTTAAGTTTACATTCTACCGCGAACTAGATGTGTGACGTCAGGCAAACTGCTTAGCTGCTGTAAGTCTCAGCTTCCTCATCTATTAAATGGAAGCAGTACCATCCAGAGCGCCACAGCCAGGAAGTGCTGCTGCCAATGTTTCCAGCTACCTGGATCTGGATCCACAGCCCGTGTGTCTGCCAAAATCCTGTCTCCGCTGGCAAAAAAATCCTGGCTTAGTAACACCCACATGGCACAAGATGGCAGTGTAATCTCTCCCTTATCCCACTTGCCTATTCTTCCCCTTCCATCCCAAGCCCCAGATTTCTCCCTGATCATTCTGGGCCCTCTGGAGCTTCCCCTCAACCCCAGCTCCTGCCTGGCTGGATGGCACAAAGCCTGCTCTCAGCACCTCTAAAGTCATTTGCTGAGAACTGATGGTAGAGCACTTCAGACCATTCAGCCTAGGTTCTCACCAGCCCCTGCCTTGGGGGCTCAGACTCCTTCAGCCTCCAGAGTCAGCCAGGTTCCCAGACTCTCACTGCACTTGGGAGTGACCCTGCCACATGCGAGAGGCCCTGTACCCTGGGTGATGTCTTGAGCTCCAGGCTGTGACTGGGAGCGTTCTGGGGAGCCCACTCTGTGGAAAAGAGAGAAGGGTTACAGAATCCCTCCAAACAAGGCAAAACAAAGCCATTTATCTTGGGACATTAGTCACTGAGCTGCTGACGCAGGCAAACATGCTGTACTCTTGGCAATCATCATTTACATTAAAACAGGATGATTTGTGGAGTTGGAGGCCCAGGACCCTTCCAGACTTCCCCACCCACCTCAGTGTGTCCCTGCAAGTGCCAGAGGGCTGGGGCTGTGGCTTCTTCCTTGGCGAAGAGAAACTAGCCTTAGTCTGGGTGTACAGGTGCCCAAAGTCCCAGCCCTATTTTCTTCCAGGTGCAAATCTTTCCAGGCTGTGGGACTGTAGGAGCTGCCTCAGCTTTCCAGAGCCATGCTCACTGGGGCCAGCCTCTCAGCCTGGGCTGGGTTCAGTGTCAGCATCACATTGTATGTGTGGTCTTTTTTTCTTGGCTGTTTAGTATTTGGAAGGAAGGGTTTTCAAGCCTCCGATTTTCACATATTCCAGAGGAAGATGATGAGAACAATGAACACTGTGTGTGTGTGTGTGTGTGTGTGTGTGTGTGTGTGTGTGTGTGTGTATATATATATAGTGTCTTCCTCCCTTTCTCTCTCTCCCTGCTTCCCCCCCTCTCTCCATTCTCTCTCTGCACACACACACACACACACACACCTCTTACACAAATTGTTCCATATACGGATGAAATTGCACCTTTGAGAGCTAACACTCTCTCTGTCCAGGCTTAGGTGATATGGGATAGATAGCAGAGTCTTCCTTCTCAAGGTGACTTGTCATTTGGTCTGAAGCAAATCCCAGGTGACCGCCTCACTCACGTCACAAAGAGAGTGCCCAGGTTGTCTGTTGCTCTTCGGCCCTGGGTCTGTCCTAAGTGCTCCTGGCTATGGTACCCATCATGTCCCACTCTCAGCCTATATGCCCAAGGGTGCAGCACAAAATGTTGTCTGTGCCAGTCAGAGGATAATATTCTCCAGGCCTCAGTGAGGGGTGCAGAGATGTATATTTGACTCATTCAGAACCAATGAGCGCCAAGAAAACATTGCTGAATTTCTGTGAAAGTGAACCTCCAGCAAGAGAGAGAGAGAGAGAATGAGTGTGTAACTGGCACATAATTTCTTCTCTCTTGGTCAGTGTGCCAGAAAGTGGGTCTGGCATGGCTGCCCAGAGGGGAGAGCTGAAGGGCCACCTTGCAGAGCTGAAAATACAGCAAAGACCTAGAGAGGAACTGAGTCCCTGGTGATGTCCTTTAGGTGGCTGGGTTGAGCTTCTCTGGATCAACCTGTCAAGTTTTGTTGGAGAGTTAACCTATTCCCTTTGTTTAAGTAAGTCTAGGGTGAACTCTGTGTCACATATGGCCACCACAGCCTTAACCAGTACAACAAGTAAGTGTGATCAGAGAGTATGAGAGACCTTAAAGTTCAGAGCTTTGCACAGGCTTCCCGCAACTGAGAACACCATTGTCGCCTAGTAGAGCTCCATTCCTCTTCCAGGGCATTCAATAAGGAAGGAAGACTCTGCTGTCTATCCCGTATCACCTAAGGCTGGAAAGAGCATCAGCTCTCAATGGTGCAATTTCATCCTTGTATGGGACAATCGTGTGTGTGTTTGTGTGTGTGTGTGTGAGAGAGAGAGAGACAGAGAGGGAGAGGAAGGGAGAGAAGGAGAGAGAGGAGAGAAAGGTGGGGGGAAAGAGGGAGAGATCAGAAAGCACTGTATGTATCTTCCAAGAAGATGTACTAAGCACCTCCTAGAAGTGCCCAGGAGCATTCAACAAAGGGAAAAGACAGGGAGCTCATTTTTATCAGTCATACCATTATGTTTTAGAGAAGCCAGGCAGAGTAGGGAGAAATCACTACCCATTCAAGTATTGCCTGTCTGTTTGGAAGTGTTCCGTATCTCTGGGACCTAGACCGTACCATGGGCATATTCTGGGCTGCATTTATTGGTTCACATCCATTCTTCACCCAAACACTGCCCTGTCTTGCCTCTAGTTCCTGTGGCTCGGGGCACACAGTAGGTGGCATTCATGCGATAAATAATTGTTCTTCCGAACAGCTGCACTGGTGGAGAGGGGGATCAAGGAGTGGGAGGGAAGACAGAAGACCTTGGAGGAAGAACTTTAGCGTTCAGAAAAGAATGTATGAAGGCCTGAGCTAGGCAGTGGAAAAGAGGAGATTTGGGACAAGGAAAGAAATTGCTTTTAAAAATGAGAGGAAGAGACTTAGGCAGGAGGATCACTTGAGCCCAGATGTTTGAGGCTGCAGCGAGCTATAATTGTGCCACTGCACTCCAGCTTGGGTGACAGAGAAAGGCCCCATCTTTAAAACAAAGAAATAAGTAAAACACAAATGAAAAACTTTAACGAAGGAGAAAAAGCTCTGTAAGCTGAAACCGAGAGTGGTTCATGTTGCAGGTGGGAGGTGTGGTGGGTGGCATGGAAGTCGAAGGACAGAATAACAGGGAATAACTTCGAGTTGGGGTGGGTGGGGACAGGCAGATCTCCCATCCAGTCAAGGAGTCTGTGTTCCCCTGGCAGAACAGACAAACCAACAGGTGCTCCCTTAGCTCTGCCCGCAGCCGGTGCTGACATGAGTCATCCAAAATGCTGGTGGTGAAGAGCGAGCACTCCTGGCTGGCGTTGGAAGGCATTCTTATACCTTAAGTGACAGAGGGCTGCTTGATGTCCCAGATATGACTCCAAACTGATAATGAACATTGGGCTAGGTGTGGGGAATTAGGGTGCCCTTCCATTCAGATCTAACCCCACCGAGCTCTTCTTTAGGGCTGATCTCATTTTGAGGATGCTTGGAAATAGCCCAAGAGGCACTGTCTTTTCTCTTTGGGGTATAAACTACCTGGACTTCCATACTGATTGCCACCAAGGATGAGTAGACAGCAGCCAAGGTCAGGTTTTGGGGGGCCAGGGTAGGGGCTGGTGTCGCAACCTGGAATAGAAAGCTGAGGCTTCCATCCCAGCGGGGAGCAGAAATGTAAATAGGGAACCAGGGGCGGGGACAGAGGACAGTGGGGTGAGGAGGGCCGCCTCCGGAGGTTCTTGGGGATAATTCAGCTCTGCCACACCAGCCTGCTAGACCGAGACCTGAAGCCTCTGGTTGCCATCAGGGGAAGCGGCTCCCTGTGTCCCTCTAGGCCAATCTGTCTCAGAGCCTGGGTGAGCTGCATCCGAGGTTCACAGGCTAATACGACTATCCATGACCAGCTCAGGGGCAGACGTTGGGGTGGTGGGGTGTGGTCTGCGTGGGAAGAGAGTCAAACTTTCAGCCTGGACCCTGGTTTGCACCCATCCATGGGGCAAATTCAGTCAGATTGGACTTTTACCCACCTGGGGCTGGGCCTTAGAATGAGTCAGCTGCCAGGCTGCAGCTCTCTGCCTAATTCCCATGACAGGGCCTCCTAACCTCTGTTCTCAGCCAGCCTCCATCCACTGTCTGCCCAATTATTTGCCATGCGACTCTTCTCTTGTGCCTGGACCACTCCTACCTCTGCTCCTTCCTTAGCCCCGACCCCAGCCCTTCCCAACAGCAGGGGCCAGAGCTGGGGGCCTGGTCACAAGTGGACCTTCCCTGAGCACTGCCCAGACTTTTCAGTGGCTTTCCCTTTCTCCCAGATGGGCCCTCATGATGTTGGCATGGGACTCCCAAGAGCTTTTGACTTGGATTGAAGAGGAATGCAGCTAAGTGAGGGAGCCTAGGGATGCTCCCGTCTCTCCAGCCCTGCCTTATCCCTGCATTTCCCCCTCTTCCTTTCTGCCCACCCGTCTCCAGATACAAATCTTTAGACATCTTATTTCACTTCTCTTGGTTATGTATGTAGGAGTGGGATGGCTGAGTCATACAGTAGGTATATGTTTAACTTTTGAACAAACTCATAAATAGTTTTCCAAAGTAGCTGTCCCATTTTACACTCCTTCCAGCAATCTATGAGAGTACTAGTTGTTCTACCTATTTGCAATACTTGGTATTATAAATCTTTTTAGATGAGGGCTGGGGTCATGTGGGTTATAACAGCAACATTAAAGGGACAGAGTTGGAAGTGACAATACAGTTAGAGCAGGTAAATAAAGAAGAGTGAGACTGAGATGGGGAATGGACAGTGTTGTTGGGATCTCACCTCCATCAATTATCAGCCATGCAACCTTGCACGAGTAACTGAACTTTGTCAGGCCTTCATTTTCTCACCTGCAAACAGGGATGTAACATTTACCACTGCTGAGATTAAATGAGGCAATGGACATAAACATATCTACACAGTGCCTGGCATCGGGGCTTCCGTTAGTCTTTGCATGAATTAGGTAAAAGTGTCCCTTTTTTGGGGTTGATACGGCCCTGGACGAGGGTGCTGGGATTGGCACAAACTGCATAGTTATCCACAGTGATTCTGTTTGGCCTGCAAGTTGTCAACCGAAGCACACTGAACAGACCAAGTTGAAAGGAAGAGGTGAGTGTATCTGTCAGTGTGCCTGCTCTGCCCTGCCCACAGCCCTCCCCTTCTCTCTGGTGACTTCCCCTGTCCTCCACCACCTGCGGCCTTGGGTCTGTGAGAATGTGGGTGCCAATCTCTAGGTCAAATCTGCAAGCAGAAACTTCTTTGAAGTTTGGTATCTATACTGAATCATAAGAAATCCTGCTTAAATAGTCTGGTTCTCAGAAATAATTTAAGTGTCGTAGAGGCTGGGTGTGGTGGCCCATGCCTATAATCCCAATGCTTTGGGAGGCTGGGGCAGGAGGATTGCTCGAGGTCAGGAGTTGGAGACCAGCCTGGGAAACAGGGAGATCCCATCTCTACAAAAAATTAAAAAATTAGCCTGGTGTGGCGGCACACACTTGCGATTTTAGCTACAAGGGAGGCTGAGGCAGGAGGATTGCTTAAGTCCAGAAGTTCGAGGGTGCAGTGAGCTGTGATTGCACTACTGCACTCCAGCCTGGGTGACACAGCAAGAGACCTGACCCTGTCTCAAAAAAAAAAAAAAAAAAGTGTCACAGAGATGTGCTCAAGACAACAGCATTTATGGTGACTGGATTTGGTCTTTGTTTGAGGGGAGCCAGAGAGAGGCACGGAACCTTCGGGGGCCCCAGGAGATATTGCAGAGTTCACGGTTTACAGCAGGCAGGTGCTGAGGGCCTGGAGACACATTTTCAGTACCCTAAGGTGAAGACTTTGGTCAGAAAAACATCCTCTTCCCAAGGCCAAAGTTCTTGCACTATCTGTGGCACACACATGCAGAAGGCCAGGGCACCTTTGCCTCAGCTCAAAACATACAACTTACTACATGAACAGCTCCACCGAACCAGGCCCTTTGATTTATGTGTTTACATTCCCAAAGGGAACCTTTCTTTACCTGAGGGACTCTTGGCTGGGTTCCTTTCATGATGAGAGCAGGACATGAAACTTTGTTTATGGAGAGGTAATACTCCAAGCTGGGGTGGAGTCCAGCCCTTAAAGTCTGGGGCTGGGCAGCCCTGATAACCACCAGGTGGGGAATTTTGCCTCCAAGCCTTCCATCCCTGTCCCTGATGTCTCAGCCTGGGCACCCAGCAGGACTCCCTGGTGTCAGCAACATGAATGACAGATGAATCATTCATTCCTGAGGTGCTCAGATGAGTCACTGGAGAAGCAGTGTCACCTTTCCAAAATTTAACTTTCCAGCAACTTCAGGAATTCAGCAGTCATGTAGAGAGAGGGATGCCTGCAATTTGATTTTTGTCCCTTCCCACCACCTTTTTCACCTGCTTGATGGTGCAGGGTGGGGAGAAGGGCAGCACACTGCAAACGGCTTTTAGCTGGGTGAAGATGAAGGAGAACTTTCTTGCTTATGGCCACCCAAAATAGATCCAAATGCACGGTTCTTTCTCTCCCCAGCAGAAGGCAGTGAGACTGGACTTTGGGGAGTACTGATCTGTAGAGGTAGCGCATTGGAGCGGCTCCCCTCGGTCTTCCAGGCTGAACCTTGTCAGGGTTGAGTACGTGGGTCAGATGCAGCTGGGGCCCCACTGGAGAAGGTGACAGCTGGTGGCAGAGGGCCGGACTACCCAGGGCTATGTCAGTGCTGGAAGGGGCAGCTGTGGCTAAGGGCTCCCACCACGCCTTTCTTCTGCCCTCCTGTGGTAGTGCCCCGGCTGTTCCTCCAGAGTAGTGATGGCTCTGAAGGTGAAAGTCACCTTCTGTCTCTCTCCCGACTGCCTGCTGCTGGGGTGGGGAAGTGGGGGACGTAAATCCTTCCTCATCCCTGTCCCGCGGCACCTGCCTGCGCGGCCGCGGGGAGGAGGCTCCTTGGCTGTAAATCAGGGCCTTCCCCAGTGCCTGCCGGCCCTTCATCACGGTGCTTTACGGCGCTGACACCGGCCAGGATTTAGTGGGCCCAGCCAGGCTGAGGCCGCCTCCTCCCCTTGAAATTAAGGCCACCCATAAATCCTGGAGATGCCCATTTGCATATCCATCTGCATACATTTGCCCCTTAAATTGCCTGCCTTGAAACACCTCATGGAAGTTGGAGCCACTGGGACTGAGAGTCTCTGTTGTCTCAGCTCCTGTTGTAGAGGGGAAACTGAGGCTCAGGAAGGACAGGGACCTGTCTGTGGCACAGTGGAAGGCAGAGGTAGAGTAGGGTTGGGTCCAGGAAGGATTTCAACAGAAGCTGGGTTGATTTAGATAGAAGTAGAACAGAGAGTCAGAAGTTGAATGCCTGCAGTGAGCAGATTCCAGATTCCTGCCCTGGATGGCCAGGGAGGCTGCGAGGAGAGAGGACAGTGGGAGTGCCCTGGAGGAGGTGAGCAGTGGGGACGGCCACCAGGAGGCCTGAGGAATTTTCCACAGAGGGGAAGCAGTGGAGGGGAGCCTGCAAAGGCAGTCCTTGAGGACAGGACTGGCTGATGTGGGCTCATCCAGCGGGAAAGGGAGGGAAGAGGCCAGAAGCAGGAGCACGTAATCCAGGGTCTCCTTGGCTCCTTCTGCTTCCTGCTGGTGTCAGTCATGACCAGGCCCCTACCTGGACATGAGTGATCTGTCAGCAAGGCCCAGACCTGGTGGGAACTTGGCACAGCCACAGCGTTCTCCTCTGCTGAGCCTCCCACCTCACCATTCCGCCTCTGCTTCGCCGGACAGCCACAGTGCACCTGAGAGCAGCCCATCGCTTCAGGGAGGGCCTCCTGGGCCTTTTTTGACAGACCCTCTTCAAGGGTGAGCACCCGTGGAGGCCCTCTCTCATGTTCCCCTTCTACCCGGGCAGGACCTTAGAGCCAAAGCTCAGGCCTTTCTGGGCCCTAAGCGGGAGGGAGAGCCATGGCAGACCCGGGAAGCTTTCGCCTCCCTCAACCCCAGGGGCCATTCCATCTTCCAAGCGGAAGTCCTGTGGGTGAGACCCCGTGCTCCCAACTGGGTCCAGGGCTGGCCGGTGACCGGGACGAGGAACTGCTCTGCTCCAGGAGGTCACCCCTGGGTCTGCACGAATGCTCCCTCCTTCACCCGTGGGGTGCATGCATCATGGGTTTCTGATGGACTCAAACATGCCCTCTCATCTGTGTGGCAGCAGTCTGGGGAGAGAGGCTTTGGGGGAACCTGATGCTCTTTCTGAGACCAGAGTTCTGGCAGGATCGGCGGGTGGGCTTTTCCCTGAACTAGGCCAACCCATTGTGGCAGCCAGGCCTGGGGAACCCCTTCTTCCATCTCCGGGATGGGCCCCAGAGGGTCAGCAGTACATGGGTAGAGCTCCAGTCTGGCCCCAGGGGCAGAGGACCCCTCTCAAAGTCTCCTTTCCCTGCTCCCTTCCCCTCCCCATTCCACCCCATCCCATCCCACAGCCTGAGGGCAGTGGGCAAATCCCAGCCAGAGCTGAGAGGGGTCGGGGATCCTGGCAGACTGAGCCCTAACAACAGTGTCTCTGCTCTGGACCTCCCCTGGCCACTCCAGGGCTCTGTCCTTGCAGCCCAGATGAGACTAGGTGTCCCCAGGATAGGGCTGCATGTTCTGACCACCCCAGCTCAGGGAGTGGCTGATGGTGGGGACAGGCCAGGAGAGAGGATGGGAGCCAGGATGGTAAGAAGGTTAAAAGGCAGCTAGGCAGCTGTCTCCGAGCGTGGGCATCATGGAATGATGAGACAAGAGTGCGAGCCCACCCCACAGCAAGCCCTGGCTGGGTGCACAGGGAGATGTCTGCAGGAGGGGCTGGACCTGCCCCCAGCTGACCCCAGCTCTCATCTCCTTTCCCCTGGGAGGCCTCAGTTGCTGCTTTCCCCTTCTTCCCTCCATCCCTAGCCCCCTCCCCTTCCCTCCCCTCCACAGAGGCCCCACAGTGGATATGTTTTCTCTTCTCTGGGAAAATTGTCTCTCCTGGTATTGGGAGAGGAAGGCCCTTCCCTCTACCTCCCTGCCTTCAGGGCAAATCAGCCAGATGAAGCGGATAGAGGGGATGCCAAGACGCTGAGAGCGTCTCAGGGAGGAAACAGGGTAACAACAATGACACCACATTCTCCGTCTGTGCACCCCCTGAATAACTACTACGCCGACTACCAAAGGATGGGATATGGCCCCCTGTTAGCCTGGGGACAGTGGGGATCAGAGAGGCAGGGGAATGGCCCAGAAGACCTCCTCAGAGCCTTCCTGACTAACATTTGCTGGGATTCTTAGAAAGCATGCACAGACTTTGTGGCGGCGCAGCAGTGGGCCTGGGCAGAAGGGCCCCCCATCTGGAAGCCTTTAAGGTCTCCCTCCCCCTCTTCTCCAAATAGCTTGTTCCCAGAAAACAGGAGGAGAAGTTACCCAACAACATGCTGGAGCTTCCTGTGGGGCTAGCGGCCCCTCCCTGGCCTCTGTTGTAGTGCACCAGGCCCGCACCAGCTGCCCAAGCACTAGCTCAGGAAGGCTCTGCCAGTTATATATTGCAGAGCTGGCTTCCCTCCCCTCCTCCAGGATCTGTGATCACAGCTCACCTCCCCCAGGAAGTCCCCCAGAATTGCCTTTCTGCTCTCTGGTACCTGCTGCCAGATCCTTTGAAAAGACACACCTTGCTTTTGTGGACTCCTTCAGTCCTATTCCACAATCGGTGGCCAGCCTGTTTGTTGTAATGAGCTCCCCTTCCTATTTGACATCATGGGAAACTGAGGCCTAGAGCAGCCAACTGACTTGCCCAAAAACAAACAGAGCCAGACATAGACTCTGGCTCTCCTCCCCCGTCCAGGGGTCGGTCCCACCATGTCCATTTGGCTGTGCCTGTCTCCCCAGGTCGACAGGCCTAAAGAGAGCACCCACGTTCTGGTTGCTGACATGACATTGGGTTTGGCAGAGCTGACTGAGGTGCTGTCCAGGCACGGAAGCTGACAGGGACTGAGAGGCAGAGACCTTGGTGAGATGGGTAGGATCCTGGCCAAGCAGGACTGAGGACCACCAATGCTGCCCCCTCCTCGGAGGACCTTGCTGCCTGGCCTGCGTGCTGATTGTCTGACTGGGTTCCTGCCCTGCCCTGTCCCCACTGGCATCTGAAGGCACTTGATTGGGGCAGCTTGGCAAGAAAAAATTCCAAATTTCCAACCCCATGGGTAGCAGCAAAAGAGGTTTTAGAACTTTTAGGTAACCAGAGAGTTTAGTTTTTGTTGTTGTTGTTGTTTGGGTATTTTTTTAGATGGAGTTTTGCTCTTGTTGCCCAGGTTGGAGTGCAATGGTACAATCTTGGCTCACCGCAACCTCCACCTCCCAGGTTCAAGTGATTCTCCTGCCTCAGCCACCCGAGTAGCTGAGATTACAGGCATGTACCACCATGCCCAGCTAATTTTGTATTTTTAGTAGAGATGGGGTTTCACCATGTTGGTCAGTCTGGTCTAGAACTCCCGACCTCAGGTGATCCTCCCACCTTGGCCTCCCAAAGTGCTGGGACTACAGGCGAGAGAGCACCACGCCCGACTGAGAGTTTGGTTTTAGATGACAGCCTGGCCCCTGCAAGAGCTGACGGTCAATGCAGTCACTGCGCTATAGGTCTCCGTTTCCTTAGCTTTAAAATGGCGGTAAGAGAACAGAGGCTTCATGGGGAAGATGGAAATGGGCTTTGGAGGATGGGAAGGAAGAGGAAGGAGCACCTTCCAGAGCAAAGCAGAAGCAAAGATTCAGAGGGGAGAGTGGACGGTGACTGTTTTCAGGTATGAAGGAGGCCAGGCTCTGTCACTCTCCCCAGCAGTGCTGCCTGGAACGAATTAACCTGTCTGTGCCTCAGTTCCTCATCTGCGTAGTGGGGATTGTAACAGCACTATGCCCCCCTGGTTAAGTGACGTAATGTTTGTAAAATTCTAGACAAATGCCTGACACATAGTGAGTGCCTCATGACAGGTTTGTGTAGTATTTATTCACTTATTCATTTATTTAATAACAGCCTTTGGCTATTCACTTTAATTCCCTTGAGCAACACAAGATGGCGTTTGCTCAAGCATGTGACTCCCAGATGCTCAGCCAGAGGTCTTCAGGCAGGGAGATCCCTGGGACTTGCAAACTCTGGCTCCTCACACAAGATGCTGTTGGTGTCTGCAAGGCCTCCCCTGATACCTTGAATTCTTCTCACAGCGGTGGGGGAGGTTTTCTCTTCCTCTGGGGCAAAGAGGGCTGCAGGCAGGGGTGGGAATTCAGCTCCAGGGCAGAGGGTGTCCATCTCAAAGCCACAAAGTCCTGCCTCAGTCCCAGCTTCCTAGCCCCCCCGCGTCCATAACCACAGCCTGGTAGAGAAGGCCTCCCATAGGAGGCCACTCTCTCTGGCCACCCCCGCCTGTCCCAGGGACCAGAGACCCCACAAGTCTTTGATACTGGGGACAGTCTGAGGAGAAAAGGGTGAGATGGTGGGAGGGGGCATGCATGGCCAAGGATTGCAGCTCCAAGTGAGAAATAAGCAGGAGCAGATGGAGCCCAGAGCACAAAGTTCCTGTTTTCACGCAAATGTCTGGGACAATAAAAGTCAGGGGGGAAGACGGGGGTGGGGTTGGAGGGGAGCATAGAACCAGGGGTGGGGGTGCAAAAAGAAGATGCCATGTCAGCAGAATTAGCTCTTATTAAAATAGTTTCCATCGAATTGGTTGGGGATGGGGGTGGACTTTCCAGCCCCCTGCCCAGAGCCCTTGGCCGGCCTGCTAGGGACTGGCCCAGCCTGAGAAGGATGGGGAGGGCTCTGGGCCTGTGCCTGCTGGGGACGTCCAGACAGTGAGTGCTCCTCAGAGCTGATTGCATTTCCTGGCCTTTGATGCCCAAGATCAAAGCAGGGCCAGGCCATCCCAGCCTCCAGGCCTCCTGGCAACCTCTCTGCCTGCAGGGTCCAGGCTGTGTGGTCATGGTGGCTGGAGAGGGCAAGGCAGCCTGGCATCCCTGGTAGGCCCAGAACAAGCTAGAGGACCAGGACGTGGGCTGCGGGGGGCTGCAGCTGTGGATACAGCCCATGTCTGCTGTCCACGCATCTCTGTGCTTATCATGCTGGTTCTGTGTCCTCAGACAATGAGACGTTAAACGTGGAGCTCACTAATGCCCAGGTCGTGGGAACTTGGGAGTTGGGTCCCATGTGGCCCAGATCAACTGTTACATGAGCCATGCCTTGGATCCTGCAGCCTGTGGAGATGGCTGGGGGTGCATCTTCCTGCAGCGAGAAAGAGCTGTAACACTGCCGTGCAAACTGGCCTTTCATGGATCCTGGCTGGGAGGGCTTCAGGGGTGGTTTAGATGAGGGTCTCCACACACAGACCTTCGTCCCAAGGACCCCCTAGTTCCCCTTGTGAAGGGGGCCAGCCCCTCCACTGGATCTGTGGGCGTTTCTCATCAGGTGGAACGAGAGACTTGAGAAAAGAAAGAGACACTGAGACAAAGTATAGAGAAAGAAAAGTGGGCCCAGGGGACCGGCACTCAGCATACAGAGGACCCGCGCTGGCACTGGTCTCTGAGTTCCCTCAGTATTTATTGATCATTATCTCTACCATCTTGGAGAGGGGGATGTGGCAAAATGGAGTCTCTTCTTTCAACAGTCTGATCTCTCTTTCTTTTCCCCACACCCTTGCTGGCCCAAACGGCTCCATCCTGGGGCATTTCTAGTCCCTTCCTCTTATTTTCACCAGCCTGGGCCCCCTTTGGGGAACAAGCCCGGGGGTTGCTCAGTGATGAGAGGACAGCTGCTTAGGATCCTGCTCCTTGTGTACAGGGAGGCAGATAAGCCCCTCTTGATGTACTGCAGGGATTTGCAAGAGTTGGTCCCCAACTCCCAGGCAGGTTTACTGGACATCTTTTGCCTGTTATGCCCTTGTGAGTGCTTCAGGTTCAGGTGGCGGCCTCAGCTCAGGCCAGACTCCTTGTCTGGCTTCTTCCAGCCAGGTGTCCATCGGGTGGTGCTGACTCAGTTTCCCTTTGATGTGAAGCATTCATGGGGATACCAGGCAGAGGCTAGCCTGGGGTAGGAGTTGGGCAGTGTGGAGGCTATGTAAAAAATGCTGGGGAGGCAGAGGCTTCTACAATCACATACCTGCAGGGCCTGGGGGCAGGGTCCTCCCTGTGCAGTGGCGTTGGTGTTCCTGCAGGCCTGTGTGTTGCAGCGGGGTCCTGGCGGCTCCAGTGCCCACCCATGTGGAGAGGATTAGGGCCTGGAAAGACACATTTTCCCCTCTTCCTTCTTGGAAAGAGGATCAAGGAGACCTGGTGACAGCCCAGAGATTCTGGGCGTGTGGACAGCCCCACTTCCGTCCATTTCCCAGGCAGCCTGAGAGATGCACACCATCTGCCCCAGTGCCGAGCCTGGAGCCCCCAGCCCACCCAGAAAAGAGGCACCAGCCGCCTGCCCTTCCATCCCTGGAGGCCCTGCCCTGAAGAGGGAGCAGAGAAAGTGGACTGGGGGCTTCGTGGAAATAAGGCAGCTGCTGGTGATTGATACATCCTGGGTTATCTGGAGTGGTTACTCTTAGCTCACTGGTTGTTCTCGTATTCTCAGGATGGAACTACATTGTGACTTCCTGGGATAGAAACCCTGATCTCACCCCTACAAAGTTTCTGTAGTCTGGGCTTGGTCTTCACCCAGCCCCTGCCACTGATTTCTTGGGACCTCTGTTGGGTCTTCCAGAGTTTGAGACTGAGCACGGAAATAACTGTTTTCAGCTAAGCCATGCCCTTGTGAGCAGGACTGGCAGTGAAGTGGGTGGGAGCATGGTTTAGGTGGCTAGGAAAGACCCAGGGCTCAGGCACCAAGCAGAATTAGGACTGGGGCAGGGATTTTTAACCTGGGAATATGTGCACCGCCAGCCCCTTCCCCACCACCAGACCTTATTCTCCCTGCTCGGTGTGATGTATGTGTGAGTTTGCTTGCGCACACACACAAGAATGAAATGACACTGGTCACCATCCCCTCCCCTTGCCTCTCTTCTCCTGTCATCTCCTTCTCCACTCCTGTCCTCTTAACTGTCTCCTTCTCTCTCTCCCTTCCCTCCCTTCCTCTCTCTCGGGTACCTCGGACTGGGTGGTGATATATCTCAATTGTCTATGTCATGCCTATGAATAAGGGGCTAGAAACTGCCATGCTAAGTTTCCAAGCTTGAGGGAAGGTTGTATCTTCTCCCTCTCTTCTGAGTGCTCAGCATAGTGGAGTGTGGTGGTACACGGGACTTGTGGGAGAAGGGGATGTGTCATTGGCCAAGAGTGGAGACTGGAGAACAACTCTGAATTGGTTTTCATGCTGTTCCTCCAACAGGAACCCTCTTTAGATGTGACTTAGTGTAACCAAAGCCATTCTGCTACCCATCCAGCAGGATCCCATTCCTGAGTCATGTAAGCCAGGTTGCCCACAGGGTTGCTCAGAGTTAGAATGGGGTGGAGGGAAGTGGCTGAGACCTGACCCATGCTAAGACCTTATGCCTGGCCCTTCAGCTGACCCTGGCTGCGATTCCTTGTGTTTGAGTGTGTACACACTTGCATGTTTTCCTGTCTGCACATGAGTCAGCCTCTGTGGGCAACTGCGTGTATGTATATACATCTATGCACATGAGTCAGGATAGGGAAAATGTGCTGTGCATACACATGCGCACTGTACATGTATGCACGTGAGTCAGTGTGGGGATTACGTGCTTGCGTGTGTGGGCTCACAAATGGAAGGCTTGGCTGGGAAACCCAAATCTCTCCCTCCCAGGCCTCAACCCGTGCTCCCTGGGGCCCTGATGGAGGAGAACAGAGAGTCCCCAACTCTTGCTATCTGGGACGGCGGCTTCTGTTGGATTCCCCCCACCCCTTTCTTTCTTGACACAAATAGCCTGTGGAACAAAGGGAACTAGGGATTTGGATTATTTACACAGTCAACATTAAGCAAGTTGTGGTCTATTTAAATTCTTCTTTATTAGGCTGGGAAATTCCATGGCAAACACTCAGACAGTAAGGAAACCTCCAACGCAGCAGCTCCCAGCTCCTGCCATTGCCATGTGGTTCCCCATCTCCTCTCCCCTGCTCCCACCTCTCTGACCCCTGCTTCCTCCATTCAACCTCCCTGATGTCATGCCAGCCCCCTTCACCTGACAGATACCCTCCAGATTCCCCCTCCATCCCTCCCATCCATTGGCCCAAATTTCCTTTCTTCCATCTCCCTTCCCTCTGCCTCCATTTCTCAAACCTCCACCCTTGCCTCACACCTCACTTCTCCTTCCTAGACTTGGGAGGGACAGCTGGAAGCCCAGCCTCACACCCACCATCCAGTCTGCAGGCACAGTGTGCAGAGAGGGAAAAAAAGCAAGGCCCGTGAAACGATGGGAGGAGGCAGGTGGTGGCCATCCCAGTGCAATTCATCAATGTGCTTGGGAGGCTGAGCCTCTCTGAGGCTGACTCTGTGAGACAGTTTGAGTGGGGAAAGAAAGGGTCCTACCTACAGGTAGAGTCACGGGGGTGCTCCAAGTTTCCAGTAAATTCCACATAGTGACAGCGTGAGACAAGTCGAAGGATCTGATGCTTATGCTAAAGACAGGGGCCTCTGCTATCACCCAGGCTGACACTCAGGGGCCCTGTGATCTGGGGCTACAGCAGATGATTTGTCTGGGCCAGAGTGAAGGAGACGCCAAGCATTAGGTTTCAGGGCAGTGAGAAGTCCTGGGTGGGGGTGAGGGGCAAGTTGGGCAGAAGAATGGGAGGCCCCTGAGGCTGCAGGGCCAGAGTCGGGAGGGGCAAGCCACTTGGGAAGGGGTCTGCAGGGTGACCTGAGGTAGCTGCAGCCATGTTAGCTGTGTTCTTCAAGACTTTTTCTATGAGGCCTAGAACCCAGGCCTGGGACTCGAGTCTGGAGGATTTGAGGAGGCTGATGCTCCCCCATATAGGGCAGGGAATCACTTCTGCTCCTTCAAAGCTGTCAAAACGTGGCTTCTGGATGTCTCCAGAGGCAGATGTTTGCACTGCTGAAATGCCCCAGTGAGAAGCAGGCGGCAAGGCCAGGCAGCTGGTTCAGACCTGTGGCAGGAAGTCATAGCCACACGCCTTTCTCAGAGGGAGAGCCTGTGCCCATGTGCTGAAACGCTTAGGAGAGGGAGCCCACTGAGGGTTGGAAAGCTCATCTCAGAGTTCTCCTGCTGGCAGGCTGTGCTGGGGGAAGGGGGACAGGCCTCAAAGGTTTTGGAAGCCCAGTCACCTGGGAAGGGGACTCCAGAGGTACAGGTCACCACACCCTGTAGTCCCTTGCTTTAGCTATTGTTTAAACTGCTGTTAGCATTACTGATGAACAGTGCACAAATCCCCCTCTAGGCAGGCAGGGCTCAGGAGAGAAACTGCCCTGCCAGTTTGCAATGTGACAACCTCCTTCTCCAAACAGCAGCACAGCCTGCAGCGGAGAGGGCCTGAGAGCTGGCTGCCCATTATCACCTCGGTGCCGGCCCTGCCCTCTGGGCCTGTCCCTGCTGCCACCTCTGGGCCTGTGTTTCTGATTAGCGGCCCCAGCTGCGCAGCATTAGTTGCATTTTTCCAGGATGAATCTTGGTTGTGACTTCCTGCCACAGGTCTGAACCAGCTGCCTGCCTTTGCCGCCTGCTTCTCACCCCAGTCCCCTGGGCTACCCTAAATGCCCTTACTCCCAGGGGGCTCCTCCTGGAGGGCCAGCCTCAGGAGTTTGTCTGCTGGGATGGGCCAGATATCCCCCAGCTTGCCTGGGGCAGCTCAGGGCTCAGCCACTGCTCACCAAGCAGAATCGGTTCAGCTTTTTGGATGAGTCCCCTTCAGAGTGAGTGATAAGGACCCAGACCTTGGCACACATGCTGCTGGCCACTGGGCAAGGGCAGAGCAAGCCAAGGCCATGGAGAGGCTGAAGGTAGGCTCCCAAGGCAGACAGTATCACCTTCTGGCTTTCCAGGGTCTGTCCACCCTGTCCTGGTCTTGGTTTTCATGAAGCCGTGGTCTCCAGCGAGGCTGCACAAGCCCCCTTCTTTTCCAGTGCTCTTCTGGAAAGCTAAGTGAAGCTATCAATAGACTCAGCATTCACCTGAGAGGTAGTGAGCTCCCTGACCTGCAGGTCTGCGAATAAAATCTTTCACATTCATAGTGGTCCTTCAATCTTTTGTGATCCTTACTGTGTCCCTGTAAGTGAGTATGGCAGGGGTGAGCTTGGCAATTTTTGGAGGAGAAAACTAAGGCTGGAGTGAATAAGTGCTGGAGTCTAGGCTAGAACCCAGATGTGAGGCTCACTTAGTCCACTGTGAGTTTGATTCAATATCCCTTCTCTCTGAACCCAAGCAGATTTCAAGAGACTAAGACCCCAGACCCCAACTTGGCAGCTGGCGCATGTTCTTTCCTCTTTCCCTGCCTACCAGCTCCCTGGCCAGCACTCCCGAACAATCTGACAGCCTATCCCAGGCAGGCTTGATTCTGACTGTCTGTCACTTTCCTGCCTCAACATCCTGCCCTGGGCCTTTGGTCTATGCTAGGGTCTGTGATCTGGGATGGGCCTCTGAAAATCAAAGCCCCCAGAGGACTCACAAGACCGTGAGCAACCTGCGTATGGGGCCCAGAGAGGCTAGCTGACTTCTGTGTCCCCAGTGCCCAGGGCAGGCCTGGCATAGAAGAGAACTCAGGCAGGAGAGTGGGAGCAGTGGCTGCAAGAAATCAAGCAGGGAGTGCCATGGAGAAGCGGCTGCAGTTGGTTTTGGGGACCCCATGTGGTCAGGGAGGCTCACTTGCTCTGGGAAGTAGGGGGAAGAGGTGGAGGCTGGAGGCCAGCACTCCCTGGGGAGAGGATGCCTGTGTGCCAGTAGCATCTGGCTCATGAAAGTGCTGGGCAGAGAAATGCTAGCAGTAGCGCCAGGTGCCAGCGCTCAGGGTGGGATAGAGTTCTACTGTGGTCGTAGGGTCCTGCCATGGGTAGAGCTTGCTGAGGGGTGACCAGATGCCGTCGGGACCCTGGGGCTGCCATTGACTGCCTTTAGCCTGGGCTGCTGCAGGGGTGCGGTGTTTCTACCCCGTAACCCATCTCAAAACCCCTGAGAGATGGACACATCAGCTCTCTCAAGTGCCCTGGGAGAGTTTCCTGGCCTAAGATGATGAGTGGCATGGGGCAGGGAACACAGACTCTGCTGGGGCAGCCTCTGTCCTGGCGGGGAGATGCTGTCCCTGTCTTCAGAGCGGCCACTCTTTGGTTTGTGATGTATTGACATATCATAACCCCTGGACGCCTTTGCCCTGGAATTAATGATAGTATTTCTACAATTCTTCCGTTATTTTAGGAAAATGTGAGCTGTTTCTTTAGTTATCTGCAAGGAATTGCCAACAGCTATTATACATTTGGCTAGATTGAGACTATGAACGAAACTTGTATTTGTCCCTAAAAGTCTCAGTTGGTTTTAGCCTTCACTGTCCCCTGGATGGCTGGTGGTGGAGTGCCATGTGTGCGGTCAGCTAATGGGGACACAGTGCTGATTTGCTTGGGCTGTGTCAACAGGATCCTGGAGCTGGGAGGACCGTAACGACTTTTTACATGATGAAGAAATTCCCCTGTTGGAAGACAACCCTTCCAGCCTCCATCACATACCTGCTGTGATAGGGAGCTCACTGCCTGCTACTTGATCATAGGTTCTGTCACCTGCTCTAGGGCCACAGGTCGGCCAGGGGTCACTGCAGGCTCTCTTCCAGAGGCAGCTTTCCCAGGGGCCCCCTGGTGGTCACTGTGAAGCTGTGCGGCTCTCCTGGAGGGTTCCCTTGCAGCCCTCAAGCGGACAAGAGCTCATCTTTCCTTGCCAGGGGCTCCCTTGTAAAGGCCCTTTGGCCAGCAAAGGCGCTGGGTTAGTGTTTCCTTGTGCCACTCACCAGGCAGAAGGTCAAAGGTCTTGGTCAAGGCCCACCGTCCTCTTCCTGCAGTGACCTTTGAGCACCTCTTCCTGAACATCCTCACCCCACCCTGCCAAGTCCTGGCACATACAGGACCAGACAGTAGAGTTCAGGCTGTCCCCAAGACTCTGCTGAAATGCCCCTTCTCCTTCACCAAGGACCAGGGGAGAAAAAGGAACCACAGACTGGAGACAGACAGCAGGAAGGGTGGGGAGCCAGGTGACGTCATCTTTGCCTGCTGTCAGGCTGGGGCCCTGCCATCATCTAACCTGCTCGGGGCTGAAGTATCCTGGTCACTGTTAGTCCATGGGAGAAGGACCCTTACCATGGCTGGGAGACCAGGAGAAGGGGTGCAATTCCCCTTGTGTCTTGGATTAGAACATGATTGCCAATCTGTGGCCCCAGTGGTGAGGAGGGCTGTGAAGGGGGGCCCTCCATCTTTCCTGCCACCTGCCGCACCACCATGGCTACCTTCACCACCTTTCCAGCCAAAGCCTTTCAAAGCCATGTCTTGGTAGGTAGAGCTGGATGGGGCTCTAGGCTGTGACTTTAAATTAGAATCGCTAAACTGTTGGAGATAATGGAAGGGAAATGAGAGGCCAGTGGAACATGCCAGCCCTTGGGTCCATGAGACCAGGGCACTGTAACCAAGAATCTGAAGCCCAGCCCACATCCTCAGCCCTGGAAACATAGGAACGGCCTCAAGACCCCCGCTCAAGCCCTGTGTTCTCTCCCACCAGGGACAAATGGCCATGTGGCCTTGTCTCATGGCCCCTGCATGTAATCACTCCATTCAGTTTGGACTTCTCATTCTTAAGTAGCACCACAGTGGGAAGTCTCTGGGCCCATCTAGCTCCTTTACACAGCCTCCCCCAGCCAAAGCTGAAACCTATGCCTCCAAGTCCTTCCTGCAGCCCTTGGGGTTTCCTCTTCAGCCCTCTAGCAAATACCTATTCCAACAAAAACCTTCACAGCTCCCCAAGAACTTGCTGTAATTTATAGGCACAAGGCAGTCCAAATCCATATGGAGAAAAGTAACATTCCTCCCCAAGAAGCAGCCCAGCCAGCTGAGACAGGGAAAGAGAGAGAGAGAGAGAAAAAAAAATTCTGCTAAAAGATATACCTGTATATTAAAAGAACTGGGGACTGGGGACAGACAATGGGAAGTCAGTAAGTGAGGCAACGTCACCCTCACAGCTTTCAGTCCAAGGGTGACCAGTGGCCTTCAAAGACAGAGGATGCCTTGGGACAAAATATGGCTGCCAGCTTTCATTTGTCCAAATGGTGGTTTTCCTGGAACAAAGGGACTTTTTTTTTTTCCTCAAAGGTAAATTCAAGCCACTTCTTTTAGGGAAGCCCAGAAAGATTTGAACTTGTAAGTGAGTTCATCCAGCTTCTGCACTGTTAGGCAATTGAACTTGCACGGTAAACCCCAGGGAGATGACGTGTTACCATCCCCATTTTATGAATGAAGAAACTGAGGCTCAGGGTGGTTAAGCTGCTTCTACTCTGATGTAACAAGAGGAGGCGGGATGCAGAGCCAGGTCTGCTGGCCTGCAGAGCCCATACTGCAGGAGAGAGGGGGTCCCCAGAACTTAGAGGATATCAAGTCGAGAGGACAAGCACCTTCCAGTGGCTAAAAAGGCCAAGTCAAGCAGCACTGGAATGGGAGGGGTTAAGAGCCATACTGTAGAGGCAAAGTCATTCCAACACCACCCCCTCCCCCCTTTTCTCTTCCTTTTCCACTGAGTTGACCTTTAAATTATGGCATCAGCTGTCGTGCCAGACACGCTGCGATTTCCCCTTACTCCATCTGCCCAGCCTTCCCACTGGCGCAGTTTCTAGCTTGCTGCGCTCTCCTCCCTCCTTCCCGCTCTCTCCTTCTCTCTCCTCTGCCGCCATCAGCTGCCTCCCTCTGAGTCCCATTCACAAAATCCCAGCCATGTCGCTGGCCCTGCTGCAGGTGGCATTCGGGCATTGCTGGCGTTCCCCCAGGATCATGCCTCCCCACCTCCCAGCTCAGCTCCGGGACACTGCAGCCAGGAAATCACATCTGCCCAGTCCCACTCCCACCTCCCTCCAGGCTGGTCTGTAAGCCTGCACACCAGCCTCTCCCCACCCGTGCCCCATCCAGGCCCTTGCTGCTCCCATCTTCCTCCAGCCCCACCCCTCCCCAAAGCCTCCAGTGGGGATGCACCCTCTGCTTAATGTTCATTTGCATTTGGCCCAAGGCCTACACTATATATTTTGTTTTTTGCCATGACTGTAGAATATAGCAGACATTAAATCTTATCGGTTTAATTTTCTTCCAGATAATAGTACAGGCTTTGAATTTTTTCTTAAACTATGGAAAAAGTGTCAAAGAAAAGTGGAACATTAATCAAGGGGCTTTGATGAAAGGAATGAAAGTGTTTTCCTAAGAGGCCAACATGTGGTGCAGCTGCTGGTGGATATTTAAATGACATTTTTCATATGTTGCTGTAAAAAAAAAACTCTTTGAGTTGATTCTGGAAATATATTCCAATTTGCTACAATGCCAGTGGTCTTAAAATTATTTAGAAATAAAATGTGTTTATGATTTCTGCTCTACTTTGTGTATTTGTCTGCTTCAGGCCTCTTTCCTTTAAGGAGGGCCTAACCGATCTACCCCAGAAGCAGTGGGGCTCTTCAGGACAGGCACATCAGACAGGGGTCCCCAAAGATCGCACTCATATTTTCTTCTGTGGCCTTTGGCCTAACACATCACTCTTCTCCAGAGGTTAAACTGCAATGGGAGGGATTCAGGCGAGAAAGAAAGAGAAGGTGATGGAGAATGTCATTATGTATTAGGAAGGTCTGGGGAAAGCTTTTTAAAAGGTGTGATTTCTCCTGTAAATGAGAAAGGAATGAATTCGTTCAACTCCTGGGTTTCCTTATAAGCCTGAACACCCAGGAGAGTGGAATCCAGAGGCTGGAAAAGCCTGACCTCCAGCCTCCCTTGTGAGGCTCCTTACAGCGTGGAAGGGACCCCTCCCTCCATTTGGGCTGGGAGAGACTGGAGTTTCAGCCTCATTTTTGGAGCCAGCTGGGCTGGGAAATCTTTGGGAGTCTGCCCTTCCCAGCCCCCTCACTGGGATGCTTTCCTCAGAAGATCATTTAGGGCTTTCAGGCTCCTGCCCTCTGAAGGACCAACTTCTCCCCTATGAACCTTGCATCCTTGTAACTGTGCCAATCCTAGTGCCAGGGGAAGGAAAGAGACTCCCAGGAGGTGCCTTTGGCATGTGGACACGGAGGTCGTCTGTCCTGGGCTCTCTGACTGACGGCAGGGGCAAGGCCAGGGTCTCAGCAGTGGGAGCACCTAGGCTGATTCCAGAGTAGAAGAGGCCCCACAATCCCTCCCGGGGCCCAGAAGGCAGATGTGCTGGGCACTTGCTGTTCTTCCCCAGCCTGTGCAGCTCCTGGGGGAGATGAACGGAGGCCTGAAGCCCCCGCCCTCCCCCCTCCCCCTGCCGCCCAGTCTGGCCTTGGGCCCTGCATTGGCAGTCAGTTCTGTCCCCATTGACCAGTGGGGGGCACACTCTCCCAAGTTTTCCTGTCTCCACTGCAACTGTCATTTGGGACCTGAAGGTAAATTCAAGGGTGTTGATGCCTCCTTCCCTGCCAGGGGCTCCCTGGAGGAGGGGTGGATGGGAGAAGCTCCACTCCTGTGCAGTCTGCAGGGCATGTCCAAACTCTGGGCTGCTCCCTTCTCCTGTTCTGGCCCTTGGCTCCCCAACTTCTCCTCCTGTCCCCTTGCCCCACATGTCTTTCCCAGAGGAGAACTTTTATGGGGACTCTGTGGTTTGGGGAAGGGAAGAAACCTGCCCAAGCACAACTAAGCCTTCCTTCCTCTCAGATCTGCCTCAACTTCCCATCGTGATCTCATTGTCCTCTCTTTCTAACCAACCTGCTCAGTTCTGCACTGTCCCCCAAGTGTCCAACCTTGGGTCTGCCTCTGCTTCTTTTCTGCAATTAGATGCCTTCTTGTAGGCCCAGCTGAGGCTCCACTTTCTCCCTAGGGCCTTCCCTGTCTAACTCCAAAGAACGCAGTGGCTGAAGCTTGGGAAGAGGAGCGAGTCAGGTGGGGTCTTGCCTTGCCAGTTGCCTAGCTCTGCTACTTTTGTCTTGCACCCTCCCTGGACTATGAGCCCCTGGGGCAGGACGGTGCCAGGAGGGCAGCCTTTATTTTTCCATAACACTGTTTGGTGCAGGTGGAGTTCAGAGAAGACACCCCTGGAGGGATTTGAAACAGCCTCTTAGGCACCTTTGGGAGTTGCCTGGGTCTCTGCTGATTGAACTAATTTAGCTGATCATGATAATTCTCTTGCCTGTAACAGTTTAGGAAGGAAACATGAGAAGAATCTGTTGGGGGCTTTGAGGAAGTATTTTCTCACACCCAACTCAGAGTTACAGTGACACAGGAAGACAAGTCCTTTGCTTTCCTCTGGACATATCCATGCCTAGATGAGATGCTAGAATGCCTGCAGCATCTGAGGACGAAGCCATGACACAGATGAGGACAAGCCAAGAGCATCTCAGAAACATGCAGCAGGAGCCCTGATGAACCTTCTTAGAATACAAGATCATCAGTTTCTCTCACCATGTTGTCTAGCTGAAGATGGGATGTCCTGCTACTTATAGCCATAAAACAGCCTACCTGCATGGCAAGAGGTGGGTGGAGGCTGGAGAAACACTCACTGTTGAGCTGAACTGGGGCTGACTGATAACAAAGACCTTACCCTCCCTCTCTCCCTTTTCTTCCTTCCCAGATAGAAAGAAGGGGTCTTTGTCCAAGGCCACCGCTGAGACTAAATAGGGATGGCTAGGCCTGCCTCACTGGGCAATTTTAAGGTCCCTCTAGGATAACACACATACTGTAAAGGCTCATTAGGGGCTCCATTCCATCCCCGTTCCCCTGCTGTTTTGCTTGCAAAGACAAAATCTTCATAGTTCTTTGTTGCACACTGAAAGTAGTCATTAGTCAAGAAAAGGGAAACAAGGGCTCAAATGGAGGACTCCCAGTGTCTGCCCTTGATCCCAAGCCAATCAGATCCTAGGGGCTTTCAACAGGGAAGGAGCATTGCAAAACCTCACTGTGCCTTGAACACTGCATTTTATGATTCAACACCACTGGGAGATGGACTGCATCTCATAATGGATCCAAGAACACAAGAGTTTCACCTTCCAGGGATGCTGCATGACCATAGGGATATAGCCCATGTCAGCAGCAGTTGCCTTAGAAAATACTGGAGACTGAGGGCCTGGTCATTCATGCCTGGTGAGAGCATTCCAAGCAGGGTAAAGTGAAGAACTCAGCCCTGCCTGCGCAGTTCTCTCAGACCACTGCATGTAAAGTAGAACCCAGTGCTAACCAGATCTCCAAGGAGTTGGCTAAACAACATCTACAAGGTGTTGTAGATATTGCTGTGCTCCTGCAAGCCAGCGCCAATGAACATAGCATGGCACCAGGGCACCAACATTCACTATAAAAAGTCAGGTAGAAACAAGCTTAAACTACACCCATAAAGGTTTGAGTCAGCTGCAAGGAGTCTTCCTGAAAAAGTGGTTGGGCCACAGCTAGAAAGGGGCAGCCAGTAACATTTTCCCTGCCTCTGTTTTAGACTCAGATATCTTTAAAGGCAGGAGAGCTACTCAGGAGACACGTTTGGAGTTGGTGCTGTTCTCAGTTAGAGGCTAGGGCTAATTGACCTGCCACTCCTCTCTAGGCCTGGAGGTGGACATGTGTACTCAGGCTCAGTCCTGAAACACGAGGACTGAAGTATTATATGGCCTGTTTCTGGTTTACTGGGAATTTCAGGAAACCCAAATACAAAGTGATTTGAGTGGGAGGGGCTTTAAATTTCTCCAAATGAAAACATTTTTACACGGTATAAATTCCTTTGTGGGATTACTTGCTAGCATTTTTCTATCTCCCAACCATGTTGAAAATTCAGTCATCCAGTTTCATAGACACATACAGAGGGCCAAAAGGGGCTGCATTTCTATGCACATGACTTAATCTCTGGCAAGGAAGGCTGATGGGAGGACGATGGTGAGCTCTTTGATGAGAGATGACCCTGGGAAGAAGGAGTGAGGAGAGGAAGGCTAGCATACAGCTGGGGGAAGGACTCTCGTGAAAGTGGAGACTATCAGATGAGAGAGGAACATGTGTTCTCATGACTGCCCTCTATTATCCTGGCTGGATTTTAAGGGGATTCATATTTCCCTTTCTTGACCTAGCCTTCCCTGATCAAGGAGTCAAAGTCCTAGTCAGCTGGAGCTGCCAGTCTGATGAGCAGATAATCTCTGGACTTGAGAAGTCTCAGGTCCATGTAATTAGATACAAGGCAGAGACACAGTCTAAGAAAGCAGTTCTAATAATTAGCACAGCTAAGTCTCTTTGGACCTACATCTGAGCACTTGTGACAGGACAAAGGAAAAAAAAGAAAAGGTCCTTTTCCCAGGGAGCTAGAACAATAGGGATATGAGTTCCTGGACCCTTATCCCCAAGCCCTGGCCTCCTAGAAATGGGCTACTAGCTTTTTCATGGGGAAGGGATGTCCTACCACTCCTACTCCCATTAACAACACAAACTATCTTTGTCAATTCTACAGTCTTCTCTGGCAAAGGCACATCTACTAAGTTTTCTGATGTCCCAGACTTCCTCCCAAGACATCTCTGGTTGTGAACTCCTTGAAGATGATATCTTTGGTTTCTCTAGAAAATAGAGGCTGAAGCAGCGCTTAAGTGTTAATGCTTTATTTTGGAAGTGGAAACCCATGGAAGCAAAAGTGAGACAAGATAGAAGTGAGGCGGTAAAGGGTAGGGAACAATGAAAGATGATATGTTATTGCACTGGCTGTTGCTTTCTGACAAGTTGCAAAGAGACACCGCTGACCAAGATGTAGTTGCATCCCATCAGCCAGGAAGGATATCTCTGGACAAGCTGTTCAGAAAACATTTGCCCTTGGAATCAACAATTAGAAGGGAAAAGGAGAGAGAACTTTATCTAAAGTTCTCTTCTGTCTTTTCTCTTTCAAAATTACTCTTACAGGGAACTCACCTGAATTCCCTGATTGTATCACTTGGCCCTTTCAGCAGTGGCTTAGCAAGCTAGATCCCACACTGTGTATATTGTTGCTTCTTCCAAGTCTAAAATGCAGCAGGAGTCTGAGATTCTGGTGGGGCAGCTGGTCAACCTCAGATGGCAGAACCGTGCAAGTATGCAAGGAGTTTGAGTGGAAGCAGCTGAGGAGAAGCAAGTGTCTGAGTGTTCAAGAGAATCTGAAGAGGTGCCTAAGATATGTCCAATAGAAATAGAGAGGATTCCTAGAGGATGAGGATGGAAAGAAGGAGTCCCTGCAGAGAGGGAAGGTACTTAGAGATCATCGAAAGTGAGGGAAGAAGGAACTCTAGGAGAAAAAACATGAAGGTGGGAAGTTGAGTTGAGGGTGTCATGGAAGTCTAAGTAGTTAAAATAGAAAGACCCAGTGACTCTGGATGGAAAGCTACTCCAGTTCTGGAAGCTACTTCAAGGGCATGCTTCTGGATAATAAAGCACATTAAATTAGAACCTTCTCAGCCAGTGTATGCTCCTGGTTGTAAAGAATAGGTCTGTTTTGTCTTTGGCCACCTGTATAGTAGATTGTAAAATGGCCATAAATTCTTCCCTTCTGTGAATCCATGCCCTTGTAGTGTGACTTTGTAGATCCTCCCACTATGAGATGAAGTCTATTTCCCAACCTTTTGAATCTGGGTTGACCATGTTATCTACTTTAGATAATGGACATTAGCAAATATGACACAAGCAGAGGCTTGGAAAGCACCTTTGTGCATTGGGGCTTGCCCTTGGCTGAGCTTAGAACATAAGACTGCTGTGAATGAGCCTGAGGTAGCCTGCTGGAGGATGAAAGACCACATGAAAGAAAATTGAGGTGCCCGTCAGGCGTGAGTGAGGCTATCTTTGTTAATCCAGTTGCTAGCTGACCTATCAGCTGACTGCAGACACATGAGGAAGCCCAGAACTGCCCGGCTGACCCAAGGATCATGCACTAAATAAAATGGTGGTTGTTTTAAGACACTAAGCATTGGGGTTGTTTGTTATGTAGTAAAAGCTACACTAATTCAACCTGAATAACCAATTGTGTGTTAAACTCATGAATTGTGTTTAGTGAAGATTTTCAGAATAGAGTTGAACTTCATAGACTCCACTACTTAGAGAAAACAACTGAATAGAGTGGATAATTGACAATGGGGATGCTGATGAAGGGTGGTAGCAATGGGTGTTGATATAATAGTCATGATGATGGTGATGGCAATGTATAATAATGCTTGTGAAGGTGGTGGTGATGGTGATCCCAGTGATGATTGGTGATAATAATGGTGATGTTTGTGAAGGAGGTGGTGACTATATAATGATTGTGGTGTTGGTATTACTAGTGGTGAGGCGGCAATGATAGAAGATGGTGATCATGGTGGCAATGATTGTGGTGATGTTAATACACTTGATCTTAGCCAACAGGCTGAGAAGCAATGTAGTTGTGTTAATAGTAGTGATTATAACTGGGGATGATTGCTGTGGTGGTGGTGGTGCTGACTCTCAATGATGGTGATGGTGATCATGGTGGAGATAATGGAGATAGTGATAAAGATGGTAGTGACGATGAGAGTGATAATGCTTATTGAATGGTGGCAATGTTGGTAATGGTTGTGAAGACTGCAGTGATGGTGGTAATGATGGTGGTGATGAAGATAATGGTTTTAATAGCAGTAAGTTGATGATACTAGCTACAGATATGCCCAGATCTTTATGGCCAGTATGCCTCTTGGTTTGGGTTTCTCCTTCCCATTAAAACCCAACCCCAAAACCTAGCTCCCAAGTGAAGAGGGAGAGAGACATGAACAGTGAGTAAGTCCATGGCCCCATTTGGCCAGATGGGGCCACTATGGCAATGTGTCGGGGAAGACCTCCAGGGACCAAAGGCTCAGGCTTGATGGGGATTGGAGTGCTTATCACACCTGCCATCCAAGATGGGAGGAGCCCACCGTGGCTTGCTTGGACCCAGGCACTCTCAGGGTGTGAGCCACAGAATGCACTGTGGGCTGGAGGATGGGAGAGGGTGAAACGAGAGGCTGATGACAGGCTGCTGGCTTCAGGGGACAGTGTGATCTACCGGGCCATGTGGAGGTCAGCCGTGGGGAGGACAGGGCGGGCCAGAGCTGGCCCAGCTGCAGTGCAGCTGTTCACTGACCGGTCATCCAGACCTTGCTAAGAACTGGAAATACTGCAGTGTTTTACCACCCAGCACAGGCCCTCCTTCTGGTCAGCTAGATGCAGCCCTTGCATCTCCAATCATCCCCAAGACCCTGCTCTGGAAGTACAACCCGTGTTTCTCCCTGGCTGAATGGGACACCCCCCATAATTAAACACAGAGACACAACTGGGAGCCCAGTGAAGTATGTAGGGCTGGGGATGTCTTGTCTGCATGGCAAAGGCCCCTACTCAAACGAGATTCTGAGCAAGACCCATGACAAGTGTCAGCAGAACTAGGGAAAGAGTAGGGGAGGGTGAATCATTGATTTAAAAAGAACCAAGGAACTAAGTGGCCAGGGCTTGTGGAAGGCCCTGAGATGTCTATGGACTAGGAAATAAAACGCTGAAAGAGGTTCAAAGGCACTGTGGAGGAAAAGGGGACACAACTTCTTGAGGCCCAACTGGGTCTTGAGAAAGCTGCAGAGTTTCTGAACATGGGTCAGTGCCTTCCGTTGGCTTAAAAATGAGTTCATTTCTGTACCTGGGTCTTAATCAGGGCATACCTTGTAATAAGATGCTTGCACCAATGGGCGACTTGGAGCTGAAATGTACCAGGCCAGACTCCATTCATCAAGGCCTGTGCTCTGCTGTGGGGTTGCATCCTCCCTGAAGAAGGGGCATCTTTTCTTAACCTCACAAAGGCACTGTACAGGCTAATGAAGCACTGTTCTAAATGTGCTTAGAGTGTTTTTTCCAAACCAGGTTGGCTTCATCCCGGTTGCTCCAATATGTCCTACAGGCTTTAGCCAGGCCATTGGAAGGGACAAATGGGACAGTATTCTCCAAGCTCTTCCCCAACGAAGGCCTGGGGTTAGCTGAGTCAGCCCAATATGTGCAGTGAACACAGACAGGTATGGGGAAAAGAAAGAGAGATCAGACTATTACTGTGTCTACATAGAAAGAAGTAGACATAAGAGATTCCATTTTTGTTCTGTACTAAGAAAAAATCTTCTGCCTTGAAATGCCGTTAATCTGTAATCCTACCCCCAACCCTGTTCTTGCAAGAGACATGTGCTGTGGTGACTAAAAGTTTAATGGATTTTGGGCTGTGCAGGGTGTGCTTTGGTAAACAAGTGCCTGAAGGCAGCATGCTTATGAAAAGTCATCACCATTCTCTTAATCTCAAGTACCCAGGGACGCAAACACTGCAGAAAGCCGCAGGGACCTCTGCCTAGGAAAGCCAGGTATTGTCCAAAGTTTCTCCCCATGTGATAGTCTGAAATATGGCCTCGTGGGAAGGGAAAGACTGATCGTCCCCCAGCCCGACACCCGTGAAGGGTCTGTGCTGAGGATTAGTGTAAGAGGAAAGAGGAAAGAAGGCCTCTTGGCAGTTGAGATAGAGAAAGGCATCTGTCTCCTGCCAGTCCTTGGGCAATGGAATGTCTCAGTATAAAACCGGATTGTATGTTCTATTTACTGAGATAGGAGAAAACCGCCTCAGGGTGGGACGTGCTAGTGGCAATACTGCTCTTTATGCACTGAAAATGTTTATGGAGATGTTTGCATATATTCATATCAAAGCACAGCACTTTTCCTTCAACTTATTCATGTCACCGAGATCTTTATTCATATGTTTTTCTGCTGACCTTCTCCCTGCTATGACCCTATTGTCCTGCCACTTCCACTTTTTCCAAGATGGTAAAGATAGTGATCAATAAATACTGAGGGAACTCAGCGACCAGTGCCGGCGAGGCACGGGTCCTCTGTATGCTGAGCGCCAGTCCCATGGGCCCACTTTTTCTTTCTCTCCACTTTGTCTCTGTGTCTCATTTCTTTTCTCAAGTCTCTTGTTCTACCTGACGAGAAATGCCCACAGGTGTGGAGGGGCAGGCCGCCCCTTCAACAGGGTCCCTCCTCTCGAGGTGCTTGTGATAGTCAAGAGAAGGAAGCCATAGTTACTTAAACGATGACTTATCATATGCTAAGGGCAATGATGAGAGCACATGAACTGCACTCATTTTGCCTAAAGGTCAGGTAAGATGTCTCTTTCTGAAGAAGTAACTCTTGCATTGAAAGGTGAATGAATGGCAGGAGTTAGCAAGAAGAGAGTAAGGATCGGGCAAGTGGTAGGCAGGGGAACAGCACATACAAAGGTAGTGAGGGAGGAGAGAACTTGGATGTGGAGGGTCCTGAAATCCAGTGTGACTGTAATAGGTGAGAAGATGCCCAACTCAAGATAACATGTGAGGGCATTCAGGGGATGGATTGTGCTGAAATTGGTATTCTATTAAGGATGCTGACCTTTACGCTAAGAGCCCTTGAAAACCTTGGAAGGATTTTAGGCAGGCAATGACATTCTCAGATTTGTGCTCTGAAAAATCTCCCTGGCTGCTGAGTGCGAACAACTTCAGAACAGAGAAGGGGGTGGTTGGTTGACAGTGGCTTCATTAGAAAGGCTGGAGCAGCAGAGAAGCAGGTGCCCCCCGGAATTCTGTCTAACTCAAAGGGGGCTCTTGGAATTTAGTCTCCACTCTGCGTACCAAGTTCTGTGTTCCACCCAGACCTAACCCTGGATCAGACTTCATCTTGGGCTGGAATCCTGACTCTACTTCATCATCATTTTTTTAAATTTTTAAATTTAATTTAATTTTTTAATTTAATTAATTTTTTTTAATGGAAGAAGAAGATAGAAAGAGCCCAGCACTTTGTATACTGCAGGGTCTTGATCAATATTTGGCAAACGAAGAAACAGTAGAGAAACAGAGAGGCAGCTGGTGAAAACCAGCAGTAGAGGTGCCCCATCTTTCTGCAGTTTGATGAAGTTCTATTAGATCAGAGGAATAGTGATACAAGGTCAATATGGAGAAGGGAAAGAAAGAGGAGGAGGGGCAAAGAAGAAAGAGAAGGAAACCTTAGTCAAGAGCTAACCCTGGGCAAAATTTCCCCAAAGGCCCTTTTCTTTGACCTGCCCTCATTCCTTCTCTGGAGCACCTCCTCTGGCCAGCCAGAGATAATTACCATGCTCCCAACCCCCAACGGGCTCCCAGGGGTCCCTGCTCCTCTACCCACCATCTCTCCCAGACACCTATGTGCCCACAGTGTCCTGGTCTCAGTTGGAAGTGCAGGAACTCTAGACTGTGCATGAGGGCAAGGCCTAGCCTTTGCAGAGGGCTTTGCATTTAAAAAAATTATTCCTCAAACAAACTCACAGTAGGCACGTTTTTAAGAAGTTGGGGAAAGGGAAGGAAAAAGTCAAGGTGGTAGAAAGGCAGCCATTTGGGACTCTGGCCACCTGGGGGATGGCCTTCCCCTCTGAACCTGACCACAGGAGCATCAGGCTCCTCCCACTGTGCCCTTCGTGCCTCCAGATGAGCTCCATGTCTCTTCTTCTCCAGAGTCCATGGTCACCATATGGACAAGAGGGGCAGCAGGGAGGGTGGGAGCAGAGGATGTCAGGACTGTGCAGGAAATTCTGGAGTCCACATCTGCTTGGGACTCCCTTTTCAACCCCTTGAGGCCCCACGTTGGAGCCATCTCACCAGAGACCCAAATACATGCAGACAGCCAGGCCACGCTTATCACATGGAGTTTCAGGAGCCCACATGAATGGGATGAGAGAAGTATGAAATAAGTGACTTCCACATTTTGGAGAGATTCAGGGTGCTGGTGGAGATTCAGGTGAGAGTAAAGGGAGGGAGCTCAGAGACCCCTGGAGACCTCAGGAGAGCTGCACAGTAGCAGAGTCCTCAGAGATGTCTAGGAGAGGACACAACTATAGCTCTCTGGAAGGGATAGTGTTTGATTACAGGAGATGAGGACATCGTAAACACTGCATCACCCTCCGTAACATTGGCATTGATGAAGCTGCCATCTTATTTGGGGCTGCTGATGAGAATGACCTAGGTTCTAGTGGGGAAAGCAGTTCGATGGACCCCAGAGCATTGCCATGAGCTTCACACAAGCCAGGGGGCACAGAGAAATGGGCCCAAGGTGAGAGCAGGGCTTTAAGGACTCAGGGCCAGTGAGCCCTTCCTGATGGCAGAAGAGCTTCTGAGGCCGTGAATTCTGGAAGACCAGCCCCTTTCCACCAAACGTGAACTTTAAGTGGTGTCCCCTGAGGCCTCAGACATCTGGTCTCTCAGGTGTCTCACATCCCACACTTGAGAGTTGGCTGGATGAGCTTTTGGGGTCATTGTGAGGGGACAGCTGGGGTCAAATGAAGATGGGAGTTAGGGGTCAATAATTGTTCAGGTCAGGGAGGTCTAAGCCAGGTTTAGGGTACAGCCTGAGGGATAGCTGGTCTTTGATTAGAGTATGGTCTCAGTTTGGGCCTGGTTTATGGGCCTGTCTGTGTTGGGGTGAAGGGAACAGTACAGAAATTATACCTTCAAATGGGGGCTATGCTTTGGGGCTCCAGCTTCATAAGAACTCTTCTGAAAGGTCTAAAGCAGCAGGCTACTTTTCAGGGACAGGAAAAGGGAGCGACAGGACAGGAGGAGCCCCCCCTGGGTGAGGATGTGGCGGTTCTTGGGCCCTGACAGTGAGGAAGAGAATGAAATGGCCTTGAGGGGAGGTAAAAGGAGGGTTTGTGGAGATTCAGGCCAAGATTCCAGCAGGCAACTGAAAGCCAGAGGCTTGAGAGGTGGTGAGACATTAGAGTGGGGTGGGAGAGCGGGCCTGGCTATTCCTGGGAGCCCAGACCACCTTGGTGGCCTCCTTGTCAGTCCTCCAGAGTTTTGCCTGGAACGCAGTGGGGGAACAAAAGGTTCTGGCCTTCCCTGGCGTCTGGAGTCCAAGAATGAGCGATATCTGCCTCCTTGTGTTCTGGGTGGTGGCAGGCAGGAGGTGGCCTTGGATCTGGACCCCCTGGGAAACCAGCAAGTGGAAGGAGGTGCTGAGGAAGTGGAGAGGGAGCCAGGATGGAGGAGCAGGGGTGTACAGATGAGGGAGGCTGGAGAAACCTACTCCCTTGACAACATTCATTAGAACTTTGGGAGCTGGGTCCAGCCAGGCCTCCCCTCCCCTTGACCACTGCCAGAATAAGGGTGAGCCCTGAGTACCCACACCCCAGGATGGCAAAAAAGGAGCCACCAGATGGAGCCTTTGAGGTCCACATGGCTGGCGAGTCTGTATCCCACAGGATTAGGGACCATTCCCAAGGCTGTGGCGGACACAGGACACCCAGGAAGAGAGGCAGAGGCCAGAAAGTTCAACCTGGCACTAGGGAGCTATGGTACCTGGGCAGGTGGGAGGAGACTGTTCTGTGTATGATGGATTGGTTCGTTTTGGAGAGACCAATGAAGCTGCAATGTGTGGTGAGGGAAGAGGATGGACTGCAGGTGTCTGCCCCATAGTGTCTTTCATTGTCTGTTTCCCACCCATTCTTGGGCTCCTTTTTCTCTCCCATCCTTTTATAGTGAGTTCAGGCCTTTGCACATTCATTCATTCATTTATTCATTCAATAAATATCAAGCATCTCTATTGTGCCAGCACTGCTCGAGAGACTTGGGACAAGAGAACATCTGTGAACAAGAGACACCAAGGTCTGGCCTTCATGGGACTCGCTTTCTAGTGAGAGTGCAGCTCGTCTGGAATAGTTGTAGGTGGGAGGCAGTGGGGAGTTTGGGAGCAGGGAGGGGGCTTTGGCCATTAATTTGGGAACTGGGCGGAGCTTTGGTCTCTGGGAGGAGATTAAGAGTGAGGTCCAGGCCTGGGCTTCAGAGCGATGCTAAGAGGATCTCACAGCAGAGCTTCAGACTCAGGAACATGTTTCGTTGGATACTGGTACAAGGTAGAACCCTTTGGCAGGCTGTGGGCCCAGGGTCCAGGCTGCCTGAGGATGGGCCCCACACTGCCCAGGCTCCTCCTCCCTCTGGCCCACCTGAGTGTCAGGAACAGAGGGGTGTGTGTGCCGGGGACTGTGTGCAGAGTGGATCTTGGTTCTGTCCAGAGCATGCGCTGGCTGATCTGGTGGGGGGGGGGGCTCAGTCTTCCCATCCTCTTAGGCTGGTGAAGGATTCAACATTTTCAGCAGAAGATCCTCCAAGGGAGGCCTTTCTTCTGGAATACTTCAAATTGCCTTTTTTGCTTCCTGGGTGTCTGAGAAGCTGTAGTTTCATGTTAGTCCCCACTATGTCTGTGGGGTTAGAGGTCAGGATTTGTCTCCCTCTTCTACAAATGGGCACACTGAGTCCCTGACCATTCAGGGTGAGCTCAATACTACAAAGAGAGCTGCTCTTAGAATTAGGTCTACATGTCTGGTCTGCAGAGTCCGGGCAGCTTCCCTCATTCTGCTGGGACCTAGAGCAGGGGCTGGGGGCGAGGAATGCCTTAGTCTCTCTCAAAGGGACAGAGGAACAAGAAGGAGCAGGTGGGACCAGAGCTCTGTCATGTGGTCATGGCTGTGATATAGGGAACCCTAAAGGCAGTTCGGATGAGGAAGGAGAATATGCAAGGAAATCCTCCATTTTCCCCTCACCTCCTCTCCCCTGGTTCCTGGGGGCCATGCTGAGCTGAGAATGAAGCCAGAGGTCAGGGCTGCCTGGCCCTGACATGGGGGGATGTACCACGGAGTCCAGCCTCTTGAAGCAATAGCAGCATGGTGCCTGTGCTGGCCCGTCAGAGGCCTCTTGGTGTGCTGGAGCTGAGCTTGCTCAGTGCAACCTTGACCCTCTTCTCCTTGGTCTCTCTCCAGCTCTGCTTCTCAGCTTGAGCCTGCTTCCCATCCCTGGTACTCTGTTTCCCTGGGACCCTCTTTGCTCTCCATGTCTCTATTTCTGACCTTCTTTTGCTTCCTATGATCTCCCTGCCAATCATGGTTAATCTGCTTCATTGCTACATGGATACCACAAAACTGGTCTCCAGGGAACATCTGCTAGATTCCTTTAGTAGACTATAAGTAGCTATGTGTGTCTTTCCATGCCTAGGGGCCATCTGAGCCTTGGGGTACAGCTCTTTCTGATGGCTCGTTGATCTTCCTTGGGGAAGTGGATGCCAGCGGATCCCCCCCAGCTCTGGCCCCATCTCCTGGCTCTGCATCTCCGGCTCTCAGCTCCAGGGCTGCGTGTACCCCTCCCTTTGCGGGCAGCCTCCTGGCTGACTTCATTCCCTGTCACATTCCTGGCTGTGAAAGGGACCTCTTTCAGGGCCCTGGGGAAATGACATGAGTTTGTTTGTTTTTCTCCTGTCTCCACTTCAAGGGCTCCACTGGCAAAAACAACACCCTGATGACTTCCAGCTCTTCTCCTCCTTTGCCCTGAACATGGGAAAGACAGCCTCCACTTTCAGACATGTCAGCTGAGAGAAGAGGAGCAAAGGGGGTAGTCTTTAGGATGGCCACCTGCTCCCATTGCCTTTTGGTGGAGCAGGTACAGAGCCACCTCGTACCCGCAAAGGCCTCTCTATGTGCCCAACCCCGTGGGCTCCCAGGAGAGGTGGGAAGACTATTGTTTAAAACTAAGGGTTGGGTAAGGCATGCCTCAACCCAGAGAAATGGAGGTAAGGAGCAAATGTTGAGACAGCTTGTAAGATCAGGAAGCTTTTCCAGCACCTCTCACACCACACTGTGCAAGATTAAGCCGCCTTTGAGTGATGATGTGTGCTCCTGTACAGCTTAACTCTGTTGTAACCTTCAGAATCATGATTAGGAAAGACTACCCTGTCACTGGCAGAATCAGTAAGAAGGCATAATAGACACCTGGGGCACAGCAGGTGTCCACTCTCCAGGCTCCAAAGATGAGCTTCTAAAGACCAGACTCTCTTTTAAGGAACAAAGAAAGCAGCTGCAGTTGCCTTTAAGGGACAGTGCTTGGGTAAAAGAGGCCAGTGTTGAAAGTCCATGGATGAACAGGGTGAATGACTGAGGACATTGTACATACCATATCCACCTCCACAACCTTGCCATCGGTGGGGCCACCATCGTGGGCCTTGGGTGTATGACCTAGGTTCTAGTAAGGGAAGAAATTGAACTGACCCCAAGAGGAGAGCAGAACTTTACTGACAGGAACCTTGCGTGTAAACTCCAGACAAGCTCACGGGCCACAGAGATGGCCCAGGGTCAGAGTAGGACTCCAAAGAGCCTTTTCGATGGCAGAGGCATCTCTATGAAGCAGTGAATGCAGGGATAGCTCTAGGGTTATTTAGGAACACTTAGGGAGCTAAACAAGAGCTACATGGCTATCCAGTCCATCTGCCACGGATTCTTAAAATGCAAGGGAAGCTGACGAGGCTCAAAGTGCCCACACAGAAGCTGACACAGGAAAACAGCAACAAAGAGGCAGTGGAGGATTGGACATTCCGCTTCTTCAAAACCTCAGGGTTCAGGCCTCTGCTCCTCACTTCGCCCAGGCCCAAGCCACTTTCCCTGAGGAAAAACCATTGCATAAAATTCACTTGAGGTTGCAGAGGAGAAACAGTGTCATCTTAAGCTTTTTCAAATGTCTGCTTTGTGTCTGCCATGGTGGACAAAACTTTGGCTGGTTTGATTCCACAAGGTTAGACCTATGGCCCTTCCCTTGTAAGCCTTTTGCCTTTTGAGAAAACAGACACTAGCCTTTGGGGAACTTCTACTTGTTCTGATCAGAAAAATACGTTTTCTTCTTCAGTGAGCTAGGTCTCAGGGAATCTCACCCTTGCAGATCCACTGCTCAGCCTAAAGAAAAGAGAGGACTCATGGACATGAGATGTATGCACAGGAACACAGAGCGAACAGTGATCACAGCAGCCAGATGGAGCTCCTCAGAACTATGCTGGGGGGTGTTGGGTAGACCATGGAGAGCGGGACCAGCTGAAGTTGACCAGGAGAGCCTTCTGAGGGGTCTTCAAAGACAATGAGAGGCATAGATTGGTAGAGAGGTGAAAAGAGGTGTCATGGAAGAGAGGCTGATAGGAATGAAAAGCCCTGTGTGGCTGTGCACCAACAGAATGGTGCCATTGGAGGGCACCAGCATCAGCTTTCTAGTGTCTCAGGTCAGATAAAGACCATCCTGTCCAAACTGAGTTGTCTTCTCTGCCTTTCCCTGACATCATATTTTCTCCTGGTCCCTGACTTTTGAACATGCTTCATGGAGCTGTCTGTATTCCTCTTGACATGTAGTATTCAGAACTTAGTCTCTCTTCTACTCATTCAATCAACATATTTAGCATATTCTATTTTCTAGGCACCATGCTGAGGGCCAGGAGTACAAAGATGAATAAGAGCCAGTTTGGTCTTCAGGTAGTCATTAGTCTAATGCAGTTGTGTTCAATAAAACTTTCTGTGATGAAGAAAATGTTCTCAATCTGTATTGTCTAATGTGGAAGCCTCTAGCTACATGTAGCTACTGAGTATCTAAAATGTGGCTAGGGCAGTTGAATAATTGAATTTTTAATGTTATTGAATTGTAAATAATTTAACTTTAAACATAACATTCTCCTGTGGCTAGGCGAAGTTATATTAGACAGCACAATCTAATGGGAAAGAGAGACAAGTAACCAGGCCGTTACATGATCAGGACAGCATGGTCAGAGCTGTCACTGTGGTTGGGTCAAGGAAGTAGAGGAGAGAGAGTGACTGGACCTGCCTGGGAATTAAGAAGGCTTCCCAAAGAAGGGGGCATTTGAGATAAGTCTGGAATGATGAGCAAGATGTGCTTGATGATGGGGAGGGGGCGTGTGTGGGTAGAAGACTCACACTAACAATTCTTGTGTGTTTTTTTATAGACTTCCCAGCTGGGTTCTCCCATAGGTTAACCAAAAGAGTTGGGCTTGAGCAAGAAGATGCAGATGTGCTCTGCCCACTGGCCTGGCTCTCTGCCCTCCTCAGTCCCCAGGGGGTGGGTGATGACAGATGGACTCATGACTCTCCCAAGTTTGAGGGATCCAAGGGGCTGAACTGACCCTGGGAATGATGATTGTACCCAAGGGGAGGGTGCGGGGGTATCTGGAGACCATCTGGAAAGCTGGGAAGCATTTAGAGGAAAAGGATTGACGCAGCAGGAGGAGGTTTCTGGGAGCCAGTTCTCAAGAGGAGGCCAAGAGCTACTCCCAGGGTCAAACCAATCCTTCCATCCAGATGGAACAATGGGGGACCATGCTTGGGGCACTGTGGGGCAGTTGGAGAACAGCTATTGCGGTGCTTGGCCAAAGAGTAGGAGATAGGGTTTTTCAGGACTCTTCTGTGCTCTAGAGTCCTTGGTAGTTGATGCCACCCCCGCCAGACTAGGGTCCCCCATGGGTGAGGCCTAGTGTGTTGCCCTAGAGAAGAAGGAGTTCGAAAGGTAGATATTTAATTTCTGCGTGCTTAAAGTAGGACTCCTGATTTATCCCTTCAAGACTCATCACACCCTCAAGCTTTTCCATCTCAAGATAGCATCACCACCCAACAAGTCACACCATTCAGAAGCCTGGGAGTAATTGTGGATTCTCCCCTCTTTCTTATTTCCCACAATGTCTACATCATTAGCAGATTTTGCTGATTCTCCCTCCAAAATACATCTCTAGGTCATTTACTTCTCTCCATCTCCACTGACACAATGTTGTCCAATCTTCTATAATTTTTCAACTGGGGATTTGCCTTTAACTAGTGTCCCTGTTTCCTAAGCTTCCATCTTCGATCTATTTTACACCTAGCGGTTTGAGCAATTTTTAAAAATTAGGTTTTTATTCACCTGCCTAAAACATTTTCTATGGGTTTTCATTGTACTTGGAATAAAATCCATCCTCCTTAATAAGGTCAAAAAAGGGCCTGCATAATTTGGTCCTGATACATCTTCAACATCCTCTCACAGAAGTAGCCCCCTGCATAGGATGCTCCTGTACGTGGTTGAGTCTTCCAGTTCCTCAGAGAAGCCAAACCTTCTCCTGCTGCCAAGAATTTGCCTATGTAGTGGCTGTTCTCCCTCTTCGTTGAGATGGCTTCTTCTCACCCTTGACACTTCCATGTGTGTATCCTCTCTCCTTCTCTCCCACAGCACATTCTTTCTTTACTTTCCTTCATAACAGAATTTAACATTTGTTTTCTGGTTGACTGTCTCTTTCACTAGACTCTAAAGTCTGTCAAAGCAGGCATGTGTTCATCACTATATACCAAGCAGCTGGTGGGCTGCCTTGCACACAGAAGGGACTAAAGAAGTATGCATCAAAAAGAGTTGCTTTGATTACATGAAAAAGAGTTGCTTTCCTTTTGTGCAGTCCTACAAAATCAACACTGTTCTCTGGTAGGAAGAGATGGCTAACCCAAGGGCTTCCAACATTGGCTTTCGTTGTTACCAATGTTTGTCCTACATTTTCCCACTCTCTCTTCAGCATGTGTCAGATAAGTCAGACTTTTCAGGGATTACTAAAGTCCTGTGGATTTTCCAGCAACTCTGATTCATTTTTATGTCAATTCTAGTGTTTGTGAACACAGAGCTGGTAGTTGCATGAACATTGTGAGGAGGCCAATCTTTCCCAGTCAAGGCCTGACTAGGATTTCCATAAAATTTTTATTTTCCTAAGGTCTCTCCATCTCTAGAAAAAAATGTGTGTAGTGTAAGAATAGGAGACCTCTGTCTCTGAGAACCCTTTTAGACATCAGGGGACTAAGTAGCCGATCCTGGTGAAAAGGTTTCTGTGGACCAGAAGAAGCTTCAGACCCAGGTAATGTCAGACGTAGGCGTGGGGAAGGAAACTGGTTCCTCTTTTCCTGAACTTTCATTTTCAACATAATTATGGTCTTTGTTCTGAGCATTATAGATCAGCCCTCAAGGCAATATGGTAGTGAAGCTAAGAACTCAGGCTTTGCAGGCAGACTGCCTAGGCTCAAAACCTGTGTGACTGTGGGCAAGTCACGGGTTGGCTGTCCCAGTGTCCTCATCTGTCTTCTGAGTGTCTCTCCCCATCCTTCAGACTTTAATCCTGTCTGTTACCTCCAAGACCATTCTAATAGAGGTCATATGGAAGGAGCAGTTGGTGGATTGGGCTATCCAGGGTGCCTGCTTCTAACATGGTTACCATCTGTGGCTCATGTCCTGGAAGGGCACAGACCTAAAGTCTGGGTCTGAAAACAAAGCCGGCTGCCATATCCTCAAACTTGGCTCACAAATGCCCTCCTTAGATGCTACCACATTTCTCTCCTTTAACCGGGAGCTCACCCACAGTGGAAAAATGTCACAAATTGCTTGTTGCTTTTTATTAAAAAAAAAAAAGTCTGTTACCTCGACCCCACATTATAAAAGCAATGATCAGAAATGCAGAAATAATCCAATGTTAAGAAATTTATTCATGTAATATATCACACAAATAAGACATCAAATGCATAATCATTCATTCAACATTTACTTTTAATTAACAATTTTCAATCAGCTTGCCCTAAAATGATATTTTTTTCTTAGTAAAGAGTATTAAACTTTATCCAGATAACTTTATCCAAAGTGGTAAAATACCAATAAAGTCAGGGAGTACTATTGCTGCAGTTTTTCAGCTTAGTTTTGAACATCCTAAACAATGCAATAAGAAAAAAATGAGTAGCACAAATATGGGAAGTGAAGAGGCAGCAACACCACTATTTTCATAATTTCATTTCATTGTCTATTGAATATCTATTGACTCTCCAGCATCTGTTGCTTCTTCCTCACCAATTTCACTTGAGGATCCATTACTTCATACAGTCTTGCTCCATGTAATCTGGATGGAACTCCTCTTTCAGCAAGAGTCAAGCCTGTGACACAGGCCTAGCCAATTAAAACACTCCATGCCCTTAGGTCATTTGGTGATGGCCATGACCAAGTGCATGTAGCCTGAGAATGAATCTTATGGATCCAAAGGCCAAGGAGAGATATGGAGAAAAACTGTTTTCCTAATATCAGTCTTTCCTGTGGATTTTTCTTTCTGAGAGCAAATACATTTGCTTTTTGTTAAAGGCAGATTTGCCTTTTTTAAAAAAAATTAAAATTTAAAATTCCTAGTTAATACAGCTACTAAAAATACAAAAGAATAAATGGAAAAGCTATTGTAATTAATATGAGTATATCCTAAGTTAGCTAGATTTAAGATAAACATAGCTTTTCTATATGTTGTCAATAATCATTAGAAAATAAAACTAAATTATTTCTCATTAGCAATAGTGCAAAAGTCATAAACTTCTCAATAAATATTCAACATCTCCAAAGAAACCGTAGATGTCACTGAATGATGAAACATTTGTTTCAATGGAAAGACAGATTCATTATTGCAAAGATGGTAATACTCCCCTAATTCAACCAATAAATTCAATAGAATTCAATCAAGTCCCAATTTTCTTTTCTTTTTTGAAATTATGTGGTTTAGCATATTGATTGTAAAGTTCATTTGAAAGAGTAAATGAAAGAAAATGGCATAGGCTATTTTGTTTGAGAAGAGTCCAGCCAGATACCAAAATATTCTATAAAGCTACACTAACCAAAACTATGCAATATTGATCCAAGCACAAATAGACAAGGAAATAGAGAATGGTGTCTAGCAACAGATTCATGTATATTTTTGAAAATTTAGTATATATGTTAGTCCATTCTCATGCTACTAATAAAGACGTACCTGAGACCGGGTAATTTGTAAAGGAAAGATGCTCAATTGAATCGCAGTTCAGCACGGCTGGGGAGGCCTTGGGAAACTTACAATCATAGCAGAAGGGGAAGCAAACATGCCGTTCTTCACATGGCGGCAAGAAGGAGAAGGGTCAAGCAAAAGGAGAAAAAGCCCTTTATAAAATCATCAGATCTCCTGAGAATTCACTCATTATCAAGAGAACAGCATGGCGGTAACCATCCCCATGATTCAATTACCTCCTACCAGGTCCCTCCCACAACACGTGGGGATTATGAGAACTACAATTCAAGATGAGATTTGGGTGAAGATGTAGCCAAACCGTATCAGTATGTAATAAAAATTTCATTTCAAGGTAGTGCCAAATGAATAGTTCATGCAAAAAAAATGGAGTTGGGACTAATAACTATCCTTTTAAAAAATAAAATTCCTTTCTCACATCCACACAAAATATTAATTCCATATAGTTTAAAGATTTATAGAGCAGATCGTATAAAATTAGAATAAAATATAACCATTTAAAAATAGCTTTATTGAGATATAATTCACATACCATCCAAGTCACACTTTTAAAGTATACTATTCAATGGCTTTTAGTGTATTCACAGTTATACAACCACTACCACCACAGTTGGTTTCAGAACATTTCTATCACTCCCCTGAAAAATCATTTTCCCCCCACATTACTTCTCTAGCCCAAGGCAATCATTAGTCTACTTTCCTGCTCATAGATTTGCCTATTCTGGACATTTCATGCAAATGAAAACATATATGTGGTATTTTTGTGACTGGCTTCTTTCATTTATTGTAATGTTCTCTAGGTTCATCCATATTGTAGCATATCTAAGTACTCCTGTTTATTGCCAAATTGTGTTTCATTGTATGGATATACCACATTTTATTTATTCATTAGTGTAAGGAATTTGGGGGCTGTGTCCATTTTTTTGGTTATTAAGAATATTGCTGTTACAAACATTTGTGTACAACATTTGTGTACATTTGTGTGAAGATTTGGTGTTATTTCTCTTGGAGATTTATGTAGGAGTGGAATTGCTGGGTCCTATGGTAACTCTATGTTTAATCTTTTATGAAATTGCTAGACTATTCCCAAAGTGGCTGTACTGTTTTGCAGCAGTGTATAAAGATTCCAATTTCTCTGCTTGTTATTATATAACCTATTTTTACAAATAAAATTTATTTTTATTTTTTACAAGTTTTATTTTGTTTCTAATTAATACATAAGAGTTGTACATATTTATGTAGTACAGTGTGATATTTTGATACATACATTGTGTAGTGATCAAATCAGTGTAATTAGTATATCTAGCATCTCAAACGTTTATCATTTCTTTGTGGTGAGAACATTCAAAATCCTCTCTTCTAGCTATTTTGAAGTATACAGTACATTACTCTTCACTATAATCACCCTGCTGTGCAATAGAATACCAGAACTTATTTCTCCTATCTAACTAGAACTTTAACCCTGTTGACCAACCTCTCCCCATTATCTTCTCTCCACTACTCTCTCCCCAGCCTCTGGTAACCACTATTCTACTCTCTTCTTCTATAAGATCAGCTTTTTAAGATTTCACATATGAGGGAGATCATGCAGTATTTGGCCTTCTGTGCTTAGCCTATTTCACTGAACATGGTCCATCCATGTGGTCCCAAATGACTGGATTTCATTTTTTTATGACTGAATAGTATTCCACTGTATATGTACATCATGTTTTCTTTATCCATTCATCCACTGATGGACACTTAGGTTGATTCCATGTCTTGGCTATTGTGAATAGTGCTGCAATGAGCACAGGAGTGCAGATATCTCTTTAGCATACTTATTTCATTTCCCTTGAATATATACTGAGTAGTGGGATTGCTGGAACAAATCATAGTTCCATTTTTAATTTTTTGAGGACTGTTATCCATAATGACTGTACTAACTTACATTTCCACAGATAGTGTACAAGGGTTTCCCTTTAACCACATCCTTGCCAACATCTATCATTCTGTCTTTTTGATAAAAGCCATTCTGACTGGGATGAGGTGGTATCTCATGGTGGTTTTGATTTGCATTTCTTTGGTGATTAGTAATGTTGAGTATTTTTCCATATACCTTTTAGCCATTCATATATCTTCTTTTGAGAAATGTCTATTCAAATCGCTTGCCCATTTTAAAATCAGATTATTTGTTTTTTGCTATTGCGTTCTTTGAGTTTCTTACATATTGTGGATATTAACTCCTTGTGAGATGCATAGTTTGTAAATATTTTTCCCATTTTATAGATTGTCTCTTCACTCTGTTGATAGTTTCTTTTGCTATGCAGCTTTTTAGTTTGATGTAATTCCATTTGTCTATTTTTGCTTTTGTTGCCTGTGCTTTTGAAATCTTAGTTAAAAAAATCCTTGCCCAGACCAATATCATGCAGCACTTTTCTTATGTTTTCTTCTAGTAGCTTCAGTTACAGGTCTCACATTTAAGTCTTTAATCTATTTTGAGTTGATTTCTGCAAGTGGTGAGAGACATGGTTCTAGTTTCATTCGTCTGCGTAAGGATATCCAGTTTTGCCAGCACCATTCATTGAAGACACTGTTATCTGACCTTTTGATTATAATCATCTTTATGGGTGTGTAGAGGTATTTCCGTGTGGTTTTGATTTACATTTCCCTGATGGATAATGATATTGAGCAGCTTTTCAGGTAAGTATTGGCCATTTGCTTATCTGCTCTGGAGAAATATTTATTTTATCCTTTGACTTTTTTTTTTTCTTCCTAATTATGGAGTGGGAAAGACCTTGCTAGGCAGCACACAAAACTCAGAAGTCTTAAAGGAAAAATATTGAAAGATTCAACCACATGAAAAATTTAAACATCTTTATTTTCAAAGACAACATTACCACAATTAAATAAAAATCATTTTTCCATAGAGAAGAAAATATATGAAACATATATAGCAAAGGTCAATATTTGTAATATATAAAGAAGCCCTACAAATCAATAAGAAAAAAAATCAAACAACTCAAAGCAAACGGGGCAAAGGGTAAGAATGAACATTTCATAGAAGGGCAAACATCCAGTACACATATGGAACAGTGCCCAGCTATTCTTCAAACCTGGAACTACAAGTTATAGCAATAAGAAATTACACATTCTTCCACCATCAGCTTGGCAAACTTTTAATAAATCAATAATACATACATTATTAGTAGTGGGTGTGAGGAAATAGGAATCTGAGACACCTGGCTGGCGTGTACACAATTACAACCCTCTGGAAGGTTCTGACAGGATCTATTCACATTGAATTCATAGGAGAAATCTCAAGGTAGTAAAATTGTAGAGGGCTTTTGCTTTGTGTGTTTGTGTGCTTTTAGACCATTCTGCATTAAGTAAGTTTTAGTTTTTCAGGTGGGTTGTAGAATGTTATTTAAAAATCAAAAAGGAAACAGAGATAATCTGTTTCCTGGGAATGTCCAGATGAAAGAATTGTAGGAACATAAACATAGAATTGGTAAAGATGAGGGTATCTGGTTTCTGCCTAGGTGCAAATGCTCGCAGCATAACAGCTCCCTCTCCAAGAATCAGCATCTATAAAGGGGAACCTATAAAGGGGAATGCAGAATCCAGGAAACAAAACCACAACCATCACCAGCACCACACACACACACACACACACACACACACACACATACACACACACACCAGCAAAGAAAAAAAAGTTAGAAATATCCACGGAAACTGAAAGGTACTTTGAACTCGTATGAAAAAACCTGAATGAAAAGTGATTGATAGTGACAATGAGAATTAAATAGGAGAAAAGTGGTTTAAGATCTGATCTTGCCTTTTCCTTACATTATAGTAGGACAAGCATTGTTTACCTCTTACTGCAGATTTTGGAGACAGTGGCCATGGAGTTTGAGCAGGTATCTTTAGGGGTATTGTCTGGGCAATGCATCTACTCCTCTGGAGGAGGTAGTTGAGGGAGACAAGTTGGGACAAGCTCAGCTGCATATTCTATCTTATTCCTCTCCCACCCTAGGCTAGTGGTTTCTATCCAGAGAGATTGTTCTTTCCACCAACCTTTGGCCTGAGGAGTTGCTTTGTAGTGTGATGGTAAACAAGTGGCTAAATGTCTTGGCCCCATGACTAGAATGTGGCCTTCCCTTCCCTACTATGTATTTTAAGACAGAAACTGAGACCCTTGGAGAATATGTGCCCAAATAACCCTGAGGGAATGCCACCACCTCAAGAGTAAAAACACATTCCTTCTGAAGTAGGATATTAGAAAACTGGACTGAAAATTGAAAATAAGCTAAACACATTTACAGAAATGGAGCACCATATATGTAATAATATGAAATGACAATTTAAAAAATTTTAAAAGCACCAGGTAGAATTATTAGATAAGAGAAATAAAATAGTTGAAATAAAGAACATGGTACAGAAATAAATAATAGTATGAATACAGCTGGAGAACAAATTGATGAATTGGAAGATCAGATTGAGGAAGCTTTCCAGAAGGTGGTAGGAAAGGATAAAGAAATAGAATATAAACAAGAAAAGTTAAAGAAGATAGAGTATGCATGTGTTAAAATCCTGATAATAAGAGTCCCAGAAGAAGATAAAAGTATAAGAATTAAGAAGATAAAAATATATAGGAAGTATTTGATAAAATAATAGAGAAATATTTGCCAGAATTAAAAAATAAATAATATGAGATTAAATGGATCAATAAAGTGCAATAAAGTGCAAACAGGAGAAAGAAGGAAAACCTCACTCCTGAATACACTACAGTAAAATATAATAATATTAAAGAAGAGAACATTTTAAAGGCTTCTTTAGAGAAAGGATTGAACAACTACAAAGTCACAAGAGCTGTATTGACATCAGACTTCTGAATAGCTGCAGCAGAGGTAAAAAGACAGTGGATTAATATTTTTTAAATATTGAAGGAAAACCTTTGAATTAAGACTTTTATATACACCCAACTTGTCATCTGAAAGACATAATAAAAATATTCTTAGTCATACACGGGCTCAGATGACCAGCTGCAAAAGACCCACACTGAAGATACTTTTTGAAGTGTCTTTTAAGAAAAGAGATAAATTCTAGAGCTACTGCAAGTTATTTCAGATTCAAAGGTGCTGAAAAATCTTGTTAAACTTCTGTGTCTATTTGTAGTGATAAGAACAAGGAAAAGAAAAAAAGTATGCATCCATGTACTACTTACATGGATGAATCCATAAATTTTGGATGAAACATAATTTAGAATGAAAAAAAGAAACTTCAGAAGGTTCTGACCCTCAGCTCTAATCCCACAAGTTTGAAAACAAATAAAACTAAAGAAAATTATATTTAAAAATACATATATAAGTTAAAATGAGTTTTTTAAAAAAGCAAAACAATGATAAGGAGATGGGGCCAGGCAACAGGATTGGGGAGGAACATAGGTAGTTGTAAATTATCTGTAATGTTCTGTTTCTTGCGATGGGTGGTGGTCTGTGGGTGTTTATTTTCTTAAAAATAAACAAATACATAAATAAGAAATAAAGGAAATCCACATGTGAACTAATGATGATGAACCATGAAGCAGATACTGTAACTTTGTGCACCTGTAGTCCATAAGAAGAAAAGGTAAAGGAAATGTAAGACAATCCCATTTATTTTCTTGAAGTTGCAAACTGTTCATAACCAGTGTCAGGAGCTTCTGCATGAATTTTACCTGGACCAGAAATGGGTCCAAAGGTTCACATGTGTCCCTGGAAGTGCACTTCACATTAGATGCCTTGAGTTACAAGGAGGGGTGTGGACACACAGTCAAAGAGAGGCAGGGTGGAGGGTGATCAATACATAGGTCTTAAGGTCGGAGAGCCTGGTTTCAACATCCAGCCCTGCCACTTTCCAGGGGAACAGCTGTGGATGAATTATTTAACCTCTCTGAGCATGATAAAATGATATATATACACAATGCTGAGCCTGATAAAATGATAAATGATCATGTTGCAAAATGCTTGGCACATGACATGTGCTCAAAAGGATTAGTAAAACATAATGAGAACGAGGACTAGTACAATAAAATAACAAGGAGAAATAAGAAGCACTTCTAAAAAAAATCCTGAGAGATTTGAGTTGGGTTCTTTGACTGAAGATTGCTGTTAGATTCTGCAATCCTATAATAGTTCACCAACCTCCATCACTTGCTTTTGGTTTTGTTTTGTTTATTTCTTAGTTTCCTAGTAAACATTTTGAGAAAGTCCAACCTCATTTTAGCTAAGTGAAGGGGGAAAGGGACTTGGCTGGAAGAGCAAAGAGGAAGCTCTTACATTCCTGGTGAAGGCTGCCACCCAGGCCTCCTAGGAGGAGATAAGCCAGACGAAAGGAGTTAGGGATGCAGAACTGGGAAGGGAATCTCGCGTTTGTTGTCTTTCCACAGTCAAGTACCATGTGTAGTGTTCTGGCAAAGGCCAGAGCAAGGTTTGTTGCATTCAGTTTTAAAACCTCAAGACTCTACACACTAGGTGAAGTCAAGGTCTTCTAGGTAGCAATGAGTGAAGAGAACTCAGGGAAGCCCCATGCTGGCAGTTTGCAAGTCCACCTTCCACCATCTTGCTCAAAGGGAGTGCAAATGGCCATCCCTTTGCAGGTCTTCCCAGCAAGAGACTACCTGCCCAGCCTAGGCTCTGAGTGCTCTAAGGTCTTCTGCCTTCTCTGGATCCCCTAGAAGTCTGATCTGGGCCCCTTTCCCCACCAGGCCCCCAGGCCTCTGCTTTAGTTACCAGTAAGGACACAGAGGTACAGAGATGCGTGTCATCAACTTCCCCGCCTTCTGGAAGCCAGTGACTCTGGGCCTTGAGGTCATGTAGGCCTCTGTGGATCCCCAGGCTCTGTCTGTAGTCTTTGCTGGGGTTTCTGGGAGTTTCCCGGATTGTCTCCAGTTTGCCTGTAATGCGCCTTCTTCCTCTCCATCCTGCTGCCCCTCCAGCTCCCTTCCGGCAAACCCTTGGGAAGGTGCCAGAGTTCCCTCTCCCAGCGTGCAAAAGCTCCTGTTGCTAAGGCATTGGTCCTGGCGGCAGCTGGCAGGACATATGGACAACCTTGCAGTATGATTGGTCATGGGATGGGTGGAGGCCCCAAAAGGTGGCTTTTGATAGCTGATGGTCTTGGCCTCACATTGACTCCTTGGTGTCATCTGAATCTTCGTTTAGCTCAATGCTTCATCTTTTGTCTTCCTGCTTCCCTGAAATAAGGAATGACAAACAATCCTAGAACTGGAGCCACATGTCCCCAAATGCGTGTGGCTCAGCATTGGCCATGTTTTTCCAATTATTCCTTGCTCTGAATGCCACAGCTAATATGCGCGTGCACACTCACATACATACCCAGGGCAATTTTTAGCCAGAAATTCAGGCTCCTCTTTTCCCAGAACCCCTTGGCCTTTCAAGACCTTGCCCCACCCAGCCCCTCCATCCCTGCTCTACACCCTCCACAGCCCCTGGCCCTTGGGCTCACCCCTGCCCTGGGAAGGTCACTCTCTCAAGACAACATGTCCTTGTTTTTGTATTGCCCAGCACGCCTTCCCACCCGCCTGGGGATTTCTAAATCCTACCCATTCTTGAGACCCAGGGTGAGGCTGTCCACCATGACAGTTTCCCAAGGTCTGGCACCCACGCCCATCTCCCTGAAGGAACAACTCCCAGCCTTTTTGAATTAAGAATACCTACTATAAATCTTAACAAATATTTCAGGCTGATCACAAAAGGAAAGTGTGTTCATTGGAAATACAGATAAACAAAATAAAGAAAATATAACCTGCCTCATTTCCTCTACTTAGGGTTAACCACCATTCACATCACACCATTCACATCTTAGTGAGGGTCTGAAATGAAGGCTTTTTCCTACACACACACGCACACACCCTTACTGTTTTAAAGAAAGCAAATTAGACTCGTACTTACATATGGCTTTATAACTGTGTCTTTTCACTCAACAGTGTGTTGTGAGCCGCTTTCCACGAAGAATCCCTTTTTTAATGTCAAAAGATTTCATGAATGACCACATAAGAGCATTTATACTTTTAAAGAATCATTTTATTATGGAAAATGTCAAACACAGAAAAGTTGAGACAACAGTATAATAATCCCCCAAATACTCATCATCTAGCTTCAATAATTATTAACATTCTCTCCTTCCAGTTTCATCCACCCCCTGCCTTTTTTCCCTCGAGTATTTTAAATAAAAGGCCAGATATTGTTTTATGTCCCTGTAAACAACAATTGTCTTTATAAGGTCTGCTGTTTGAGAAAATGCATAGCAACCCAAAGACAGTCTGCATTCAGGACCGCTTTTAAATGAATCTGCATTTTATTTGTGACAGCAGCATTGACGATTTGAAAAATAGTCCCACATATATGTGCAAGTTGTATTATGTATTCAGCCTTCGGTTGATGCTTGTAGGGCATATGGATGTACAGATCTCTTGCAAGAGCTCCAGCCCACAAGCCAGGCAGCACTGGTCTGATCCACTAACTCAGGCATTCAATCAAACTCTGTCTTGCATTTTTCGCCAGTTGGTTCACACATGTGAGTTTCCTCTCCTAACTCTACCGCTCTACCCTTAAATCCCAACGCCTGGGATCATGTCGGCCTCTCTCCTGCACACAAGGTTGTAAGTATCAAACTAAATTCTGGCCATAAAGTTGCTTCAAGTGAGGAGTTTCATTCTACATTGAGGAAACTGAGGCCACAGAGGAGGAAGGATTTCTTTAGGAGCAGAGATGGGATGGAATTGTAGGTCTCCTATCTCTTAGCCTTTCCTTATTCCACTGCCTTGTGGGCAGAATTTCACAGAATGGACAGGATGTGTGGGGAGTGTAACCTTGAGAATGGCATATTCAGCATCTTCACTGAATTACTGCTGCCCTGACTTCTTGTTAGGGACTCTAGGGAGGTTTGGGGCCTGAATCCTGCTGCTCACCTCCCTTCCCTTCAGGTTTCCTGCCAAGGGAGTCACAGCATAAGGACAAAATCCAAAAGTGAAAAACAGTAGTAGCCTAATCTCTGATGAAGCAGGACTTCTCTGATAAGCTGGGCTGGTCCAGGAGGCCCTTTCCTGGAAGCCCAAGGGGTGCTTCCTGTCCCCAAGTCCCTAACATCCATGTCTCCACCTAGCTATAGGCTGGAAATGTCCCATCCACCTAGCCACAGGCAAACAGAGAAAGACATGGCTGCTTTTGTGTCTGGGAGGTGTGACAGCACAGGAAGCGAGAGTGGGCAAGAGAGTGGTCGTGCCTGCCAGGGAAGTCTGAGTCCCAGGAAGTGAGAGGGAAAGGAAGGTGGTATCTGAGTGAGCCCACTCTCAGAAAGCCTGGCCAAGGGAGCATCCAGCTCTGACCAGAGCAATGCGTCTCTCAAGGACCGGATAGGAGGAAGATGAGGAGAAGTTTCATGATCATTCCGCCTGCCGTGCCCAAGGTTGGAGAGAAGCTAGGGGGACTTCCCTCCCTTTGTGAGTCAAGCTGAGCTGTGGAGGTAAGAATCCTGGCTCTTCTCCAGAATATTGAAAGGTTTAATGTTTACTATTTTGACCATAATCTGTAGTTACTTTGTTAAAACTGAGATGGACTGATGTCTTTGTGATCCACTGTACTGTTTGTGTGTTATAATCACACACTAAATTGTGCTACAGAAAGTCTACATATTTATTCCTCATTTCCATTTTTCTGCCAGAAGTTTTAGATCTAAAAACTAATTTTCTTCTCCCACCCTCCCTCCATCTCTCCCTTCCTTCCTTCTATCGACCTACAACTTTTAGGAGCCTACTAGGGGTCAGGTTGTATGCTTGGGCCCAGGGCTTCTGTAGTTCAGAGGCTCCCACATTTGGAGTGAGACAGCTGGATGGAGGCAATGAGAAGGAGAGGGCCCTGGGGGAAGAGCAAAGGTACAGTTAAAAAGGAATGGTCAGTCATGAGACACACCCTTGACTCCATGTGTCCTCATTCCTGCCACTAAAGAATACAAATCACAGTTAGTTACAACAGCAGCAATTGAAATCCAGCTTCTGATGTGGGATCTCACCAGGGTCCCCAGAGGTTCAGCCAAAGAGAGGAGGCACAGGGCAAAGCCCAGGCAGTTGTAGTGCAAAAGATGGGGGCATCAGCTCTTCAGGGTATTCAGGGCCATCTTGAGAACCCTAGAAGTTGCTCAAGAATTCCAAACATTCTAACTCTTTCCTTTGGCTTAGCACAGTTTCTTCCATGCATGTCGTATTCGAGGGCAGGTGCATGTGCACACATACACACACACCCACTCATTGGGGTGAGGGCTCCTGGCCACCCCCATCATTCTACATACTCTCTCTGAGCCCCTCCCCACTCTTTCTTCCCTATCTTTAAGAAGCATATTCAGATGAACTAAGCCATCCAATTTATTCAATTGATCAGAAGAAACATGTATTAAGCATCTACTATGTGCCCAATATTAGGCTGTTTGCTTTTAGAGATAGAATAAAAGGACAAAACAAAACAACAACAACAACAAAAAAATGGGTGTAGTGGTCTTAGCTACTCAGGAGGCTAAGGTAGGAGGATCCCCTGAGGCCAGGAGTTCAAGTCCAATCTAGGCAATATAGTGAGACTCCATCTCTTTAAAAAAGGAAAAACAAAACAAAACAAAACAAAACAGAGATTCCTCACACTCCTCCCCCAGCTGCCATTGAGAAGATTCTTTTATAAGAAGATCAATCTAACCTTCAGAAATTGAGGGAAAGATAGACCATCCAGTGTCACATTGTGTCATTCAGGTTCTTAGTCTAGAGGAACTTAGAAGCCTGGGAGTCTCCCCAGAAGAGGTTAGAGGTGATCTGTGAGACGAGTATGAGTCCTGAACAAGCTGGGGATAAACCACGAGGAGAAGAGAGAATGCATCGGGGAGGGGAGAATGCAGACAAAGGTTGGGAGGTAGGAAGGCACCCAGCCTGCTCTGGGGATGGAGAGGAGCTAGGCCTGCATGGAAGAGAGGTGTGTAAGCCCCGAGGAGAGAGTAATGGATAGGCTGGTGAGGGAACAGCCGATTTCAGGGGCCTGCATCAGATGCATTTGTAGGACACTCTCTTGGAATTTTTCTGGAGAGGTAGAGAATCTGGGTCTGCATGTATTTTTAGCCTGTCTTTTCCGCCCTCTTCTGAGCAATGATTCTAAGAGCTTTCAGCCTGAGGTCATCTGTTTTCCTAGTCCCTGTTCCAGGGAAGCAGATGCCAGCACCACCACCTCACACAGAGGCTGCTGCCGCCCCAGCGCTGACCCCAGGAGAGCGACGTGTCCACTGGACCACACGAGCAGGCTGTAGGAGGCTGTCCTGTGGGAGGCTCCACAGTCCTGAGCTCTGCCAGAATGTCACCCTCCTGTCCCGGCATAACCCTAGAGAAGAGTTTCTTTGAGATCCATGGGAAGCCCCAGATGCCTGTCCCCATTTCCTTCAGGGCCAATATGGGCACCCCTCAGGCTGGAAGGCTGTGGAAGGACATGGGTTATGGGATCCAGCCCTCAGGATTGCCAATGTCTGCCTAAACCTTGGTTACTGGGGATTCTGCCCTTCCTGTCTTCTTACCTCCCATCTCCCTCTCTCTCCATCACCATTTCCTTCCTCTCTGCCAGCACGGCAGGGGCAGGTTATTTCCCAAGACTCTGCTTTCTCCATTTAGGCATCTATAATGCACCCAATGGCTCCTAGAGGAAAGTTCATTTGCTCCCTTGCTACAACCCGGTCTAAAGCTTCTTTTCTGTGCTCCAAGTTTGCGTTTTCAAGTCCTCAGTGGACATGACTACTGGAGAATCATGGCCCAAAACAATTCATAGTCTTCCCTCCAGAATGTAACTCCTTTCAGCCATCTTGTTTCTGTCAGAGATGCCTCCAGTCTCCTCCCAGGCTGAGCCCCTGAGACATGGCTCCTCTTCTTTACCTCCCATGTCCAATGAGGCAGAAAAATGGATCCATCCTTTCTCAGCACCACTTTTCCATTTCTGCCACATCTACCATTTCAATCCCAGCTCTACTTGTTGCTTGGCAGGATGACCCCCACAGCCCCCAAGTGGTTCCTTCCCTGAAACCCCTTCTTACCCTGCCCCTCTGCAATGCCACTGCCACCCCTTCACAAGTCTTCTGTTACCTCTTTTCTTGTCTCATCTCAAATCTTTGCTCTGGCTGCAAGATCCTTACCTGGTTCCCCACTTCTGCCCAGCTTTAGCTTATTCTCTTCCCCTCCTCCTCTCTTCCATTCTTGTCGTTCTGAGTTGCTCACCATCCCTGGAACATATCTAGCTTATTCCCATTTCGGGATCTCTGTCCTGTGGATCCCCTTCCTTCCTCCCTTCTCTCCACTGTATGTCAGATCCCTAGCAAAGATTTAATTAGCAAAAGGCAAACTCAACTTTTCTTCTCAAAGTTTACAAACATTCCTGCCTGGAACTGTCCTCAGATACAGCTTTTAAGTCACAGAAGAAAATCCTTCTCACTGCTAAAATATTTTAGCCATTATTTTTATTTTCACCAGAGTGGTATTACTCAGTTTGGTCACCCAGGCTTATTAATATGATTCTGCTGAAAAACATAGAACAAGACATGAGCAGACATGGAAGAGATTTGTTGGGAGAAATGGCTGTGAGGAATAAAAGAGAAGGAGCTAGAGAAGGCCGAGGACAGCCTTCAGATGGCACTGCATGTTGGACCCCTATGGAGGAGAGAAGGAAGAAAGAAGGGCTGGGGAGGAAGAGTCTGAGACTGCAGTGCAATTCTAAGAAAATTTCATCCATGATGTGGAGTCTGATGGGGAGTGCCTGAACCAGTCACCTCGCTGTGCTTGGTCACTGGACTGAGCAGTCCTTGGGAAGCAGGGCCTTGGCACAAGTGATATGGTGGATCTAGAAAAGCAGCAGCAGGGGCCGCCTGTCCATCTGCTCATCACAGCAGGAGTTCCAACAGGACATTCTCATGGCAGCCACACAACACTTAGTTTCTGCTGCTGAATGAAGATTTGAATGAGGACTCAAACTCCAAATCATTCCAAGGTTGAAGAATTAAATAAAAAAGTATTGGAATGAACTATGTATTCCTAAAGAGAATTCCCTGAGAGAAGGTAATTTATCTTCATTATCACATCAAGGCTGTGTCGCCATCATTACCACCATCATCATACTATAACCACCTTAACCATCATCATTACCATCATCATCACCGTATCATCACCATTCCTCCCATAATCACCACTATCACCTAACCACATCATCACCACTACCATGACCAATATTATTGCCATCAACACTACCACCACCAGCAGGATCATCACCATCATCACCACCGCCATTATACCATCATCACCATTATTATCACCATTACCATTGCCATTTCCACTACCATCACCACCAATATTATCATCAGTATTTCCATCATCATTGTCATCATCACCACCACCATCACCATCATGACAGCTACCATTATCATCAACCACCAGTACTATCACCATTATTACCACCATTATCATTATGAAGTCAGAGAGTATGGTGTGGAGAAAAAGAATCTGATCGCAAGACTTAACACCTGGGCTTTGATCCCATTGCTGCTGCTGATTTTCAGTGTGGCGTTGGACAATTCTCTCCATCTCTGTGAATCTTCATTTTATTTTTCCATTTAACAAATAATTACAGTGCATCTGCTGAGCCAGGCTCTCCTATCTGGAGGAGTGAGTAGGCCTACTGTAAGTCTGACCAGCTGCCAACTCTGAGGCCAAACAATCAATGGCATTGCCTGACATTGGCCACACCTAAGGTTTTATGAAAACAGTGGTCATGGTAGCTGCACAACGGGATGTGACCTTGCCCTGTTTAGAATACCCAAGGGCAATAAAAGTGATTTTATATCTTTTCCATTTCCTGTGGGGAGCAATAAATGCATCACTAAACTCAAAGACCTCAGGAATGAGGAGAAAATTCACTGGAGAACTTGGGCTAAAACTTGAGCTCATATCTAGTAAGGCCTCGGTAGGGTAAGGCCTCCCACACTGGTTGCATGACATATTGTGGCCGAGCTAGGCCGTTGATTCTCAGCTGCCGTTTTCTGGAGCTGCTGGAGGAGGATGGTGGCTGGGTGGGACCTGTCTGGGATGGGGACAGGAATGTTGCTAGAGCACAGCCCAAGGGTGAAATGAAGGCCATAGGCCCTGGGTGATGACAGAGGCAGCTGCCGCAAGCCAGAGTCCCAGCCACATCTGGGCTTCTGATTGCACAACCCTGCTGTCGGCTGGGCCTGCTGACTCCCCAGTGGGATGGGCTGCCTGGGAGAATGGAGGAGGGTGGGCTAGAGGCCTTGGGAAAATTCAGCACCTGCAGATGAGTCTGGTGAGTCCCTCTTCCTTTTGGAGGGTGCCCTGGCTGAGGATGAAAGTGGGCGGGTGGGGGTCGAAGGATCTTTTTTCATTCTCAGTATCCCTTTATCCTGCTCTCTGTTACCCCATGTTCCTAAAAAGGGAATTTCCACAGTTCCCTTCCCACCCATCCTGGGGATTGGGCAGGGTTGGAGGGTGAACTGAGGGGCAAAGGGGAGATGGAAATTCCCTTAAAGTTGGCAATAGTTGGGGGTGCCATGTGCAGGACTGAAACTACTAATCTGTGGCTTCAAGTTCGTTCCAGGAAGGATGCATTCTTAGCACCCCCCAACCTGAGCTCCTTTGCACCCAAGGGTCCCTTGTTCCCTGGAACCTGAAGGAGGTTCTTGGGCTGTTTACTCCCTTGGGCTGTCTACCATGAATGGGCTGTCTACTCTTTCATCAATCTATGTCCCTCATCTGACCTCTCCCCATGCAGATGTTAAGAGACAGAGTCCTGAGCCCTCCCTAAAGTCAAGAGCCATGTCTCCCTTTGGGAAAGGAGTTCCCCATGCTTCCCCCACAAAGCTGGGGTTCCTGGGGGATTGGGTGCAGAGTGCCCCAGGAAGGGAGGAGTTGGGGAGGGGGTTCCTTATCTCCATGATCAGCAGGAGTGAGGCTCTGTGATGAATAGAACACCACAGCTAATTTTGGCACTCTATTTTTTTTTTTTTTTTTGAGAACTGACACAAAACAGAAAATACTATATTTCCTCAATTTTAAGACTTGACTGATTATGAGAAGCCCTATTGATGTAATAACATGTTTTTATTTTAGTTTGCTTTTTTTCTTTGGTGATGGGGTAGAGAGACTTTAGGTGAGAGCAGGCGTGAATTGCCTGACAAGAACTCAAGCCCCCCTTCCTGTATCAGCAAAATTTGGGACTTTCCAAGACGAAGCCAGAATTCTAACTATCCAGGTTTCTTCTTGTAATTGTGGCTTGAGTGGAGGTGAGATGGTTGGATGAGAAAGTAAAGTAATTCCCCTCCTTTCCACAACCCCATACCTAACACATTTCTCATTCAGGGGACACATTCTCTGAGCGCCAGAGGGACCTTAAAATATACTTCCAAGTTATGTTCAGATACACTGAGGGGCAGGGACCCCAGAATGCCTGCCCCCAAAGAAATAATCCCATCTCAGGGTCACCTCAGGGGTTAAAGATTTGTTCTTCATGTGGAACTGAAATAGATCTCTTTGTACTTCTGGGTTTGAGTTCTACCCTAGGGAGCACAAAGCATAAGTTATGTTTTTTTAACAAAATGGCAAGTATTCTTAGATTTTCTTCTTTTGATGAAATTTTCACACCCCGTTTCTTCTGTTTGAAACATGGATTGCAGATTCCTTCCCATCTCACTGCCCCTTCTATTTGTCAATATCCTGTTTAAGGGTTGAAGCCACGACTCAGCACCATGCATCAGAGATAGCATGGTACCCTTGGGACCCTTCCTAAATGATGACATGGTGCATTTTTTCATTCCAAGACTGCATGTATTTTTGTCTCTGTTTGTTTTCCACTGAGCTTATAGTCAATCAAAATTCTTGGGCCCTTTAAAAACTGAAATAGTCTTCTATGTCCCGGCAATTTGTATTTGGTTATCTTCTGGGACTTTAATATAGGATTTTGTACTAAACCTACATTTAAAAACACTTAGTTTTGTTAGATGCACCTTATCATCTCAACCAGAGTATTAGTTTCCTACAGCTGCTGTGAAAAATTAAAACACACAACACACATGTACTATCATGTAGCCCTGCAGATCAGAAGTCAAAAATGGATTTCACTGGGCTAAAATCTAGGCCTAGGCAGGGCTGCGTTCCTCTGGAGGCTCTAAGAGACAATCAATTTCCTTGTCTTTTTTAGTTTCTAGAGGTTGCCAGCACCTGTTGGCTGAAGGCCCTTTCCTCCATCTTTAAAGTCAGCAGCACAATATCTTCAAACCTCTCTCCTACTCTGCTTCCAGCCTCACATCTCCTTCTCTAACTATTCAAAAGATTCTTTCTTTCTTTTTCTTTTTTTTTTTCCATTGACCAGCCACAGCAGTATCAAAGGATTCTTATGATTACATTGGGCCCACCCAGATAATACAGGATCATTTTCCCTTCTCAAGATGCTTAACATAATCATACTTGCAAAGTCATACTTTTCAAAGTTTTACCATGAAAGGTAACATATTCTTAGATTCCAGGGATTAGGACGTGGACAATTTTGAGAGGGCCATTATTCTGCCTACCAACCAGTTAAGATATTTTTGACTCCTGATTGTATAGTCTAATGTACTAATTATTCCTGTTAATAGTTACAGCATCTGTCAAATTGATTTGCATCCAGCCATTATTCTCATGCAAACTATTGGTGAAAATGTTGAGGAAGGCAGGAACCAGTATAGTCTGAACACTAAAATCCTTCTTCAGGTTGACACTGGTTCATTAACAAACACTCTTGTATTATGATCAATCATACAGTTAAGAATCTACAGATAGCCTACATTTCCCCCTGATTTCTTCCTTCCTTTTCTCCTACCTTCCTTCCCTTCTTTATTTTTTTTTTCATAAATCTAATTTGTATAAGCACTGCACCAAGTTACAGAATATAGGAGGGGACAAGCCAGAAACAGTCTCTTCCTCATTGGGTCTTATAATTTATTGGTGAAGAAATATCATTAAACAATTACACTAGCTAAGGTTTGATTTGGCAGTGCCTACTGGAGATCCAACTTCAGTGCCTTAAAGAAAAAACTATTTCTCTTCGCCCATGAGAGAAGCCTAAATGTAGGCAGCCCACAGTTAGTAGAGCAGTGCATGAAGTCATAAGACATCCACACTCTTTGGATCTTTCTGCTTCACTGCCCTGGCTTCCATTCTCAGGGACACCTCATATTCCAAGATCGATGCTGAAGCTCCAATCATTTCACCCTCTTTCAAGTATCAGGAAGGAAAAGGAAGCAAAGATAAAGAAATGACTCTGCCCCTTAAAAGGGTTTTCCTGGAAGTTTCCTACAATACTTCTACTTATGTCTTACTGGCTAGAGCTTATTTGATTACTTGGACACATCTGGCCGCAAAGGGAAGCTGGAAAATACAACTTTTTGTTTGTTGCATTGCAGCTTCCACAAGGGTACCAAAGTAATTCAATGGGAAAAGGAAAGTCTTTTCAACAAATAGTGCTGGAACGACTGGATAGCCATATGGAAAACAAAGTTCAACGCTGACTCCTAACACAAAAATTTATTAGACATGGATTAGATCAGAATGTAAAAGCTAAAACTATAAAGCTTCAAGAAGAAATCATGAGATAATATTTTTATGACTTTGGGGAAAAGATTTCCTAGGTTGGACAAAAAATGTACTAACCATAAAATTTAAAAAATTATAAACATAACTTTTGCTCATCAAAATTAAAAATATTTCCTTATCAAAAGATATTATTAGAAAAATTAAAAAGCAAGATACAAACTAGAGGAACTCTATCTATCTGATTCATATCCAGAATAAAGATACAAATCAATAATAAAAAGATAAACAATACAATAACAACAATTCTGTTTATACTGATATCAATACAGTCAGCACTCTGTATCTGTGGGTTCCACATTCATGGATTCAACCAACCACGGATAAAAAAAATTATTAAAAATACCTGGTAACAAATAATACAACAATAAAAATAATACAAATAAAAAACCAATATCATATAACAACTGTTTGTATAGTATTTACATTGGATTAGGCATCCTAAGTTATCTACAGATGATTTAAAATACATGGGAGGCTGTGCATGGGTTATATACAAATACTACACCATTTTATATAAGGAACTTGAGTATCCATGGATTTTTGTAGGGGGATCCTGGAACAAATCTCCCATGGATACTGACAGATGACTATTTTGAAGAACAGTTTGGCAGTTTTGCATAAAGTTAAACCCCTACCTAATGTATAACCAGCAACACCACTTCCAGGTATTTACCCAAGAGAAATAAAAACACAGATCCACAAAAAGACTTGTTCATGATTGGTCATAATTTGCAGAAGCTTATTCATAATTACCCCAAAGTAAAAGCAACCCAAATGTTTATCAACAGATGAGTAGATTTTTAAAATTGTGGTCTAATCATACAGTGGAATACTACTCAGCAATACAAAGGAATGAACCACGACGGATACATGCAGCAGCATGGATGACTCTCAAACACATCATTTTAAATCAAAGAAGTCAGGTGTAAAGAGTACATACTATATAATTCCATTTATAGAAAGTTCAAGAACAGATAATACTAACATGATAGAAAGCACAACAGTGGCTTGCTTTGGGGTGGAGGAGGGGAGGACCCCCTGGAAAGTGGCATAAAAGTGATGGGAATATTCTCTACCATGACTGAGGTGTGGTTTTCACCAGTGTGTGTATATGTATCAAAACTTAGGCTGTAGTGTGCAATTAACTGTATGTAAAATGTATCTCAATAAAAATTAAAAAGTCAAATTTGTAAGTACTGCATGGTGAAAACATGGCTCAACAATAGTTCATATGATAAAGAAATATGGCCTCAAATTATCTATAACTGATTTGAATCACAAATATGAGGTGATTGTTAAGAAAAAACTTTACAGTAATAAAGGTTGTATACCCAGGTCAAAGTGGAAAAAATATAGCTATACCAGTTTTCTTTTGGTAAATATTTGCCAAGTATATATACTTTTTATCTTTTTGCCTTTAACTTTCCTGTGTTCTTCTGTTTACAGTATATCTTCTAAAAGCACTTAGCTGTATTCTCAAGTAACCAATATAAAGTGATGAAAATCTTTCCCTTTAGACTGGAAAGTTTAATTAATTTATACTTACTGTGATTATTAATTCATTTGGGTTCATTTTATTATATTACTTTGGATTTTCTATTTGCTCCAATTTCTCTAGTTTTTTTTTCTGTTTCTCTATTCTTTTGAATTATTGGAGGGCTTAATATTCCATTTTATCACTCTTATTTGAAAAACACATATTTGTTTATGTTTCTATGGGAGCTTACATTTTCTCCATTGCTACTTAACAAAATCCAAAGTTATTCAATATATCTATAGTCTTTCTAAACAGTACAAGGACCAAGCATCTTCTAACTTCTGCATGCTAAAGGATTTATTGTATTTAAAGTATTGTATTTCATTCCCACGTGCGTAATGCCCCCAAATTAATAATCATGATAATTCTTGTTTTATAGAATCAATACTTCTTTAGATTTATCTATATGTTTACCAACTTTTTTGTTCACTGTAGTTTCTCACATCCCACTACTAATTTCTGGGTTCAAGGTCTTTTTTCCTGAAAAGCATCCATTAGTAGGTTTTTCAGTGAGGGCCTACAAGTATGCGCCTGCTGTTCTTATGAAAATCTCATTTCATTCTCACTTTTGAATTATACTTTATCTGGGTGTGGAATTTTAGTTGGCAGTTGCTTTCTCTCAGTACTTTGAAGATGGTCCAGTTGTCATCTGACCTCTGTTGTTGCTGTTGAAAAGTCTGTACTTTCAAATATTTTTCCTTTGTGAGTAATCTGTCTTTTTCTACTGGCTGCTTTTATTATCCTTTGGGTTCTGCAATTTCTTGACACTTAATAGACTATGAAGTGTCTAGGTGTGGATTTCTTTTTATTTCTCCTGTTAGGAATTCTTATTTCTTGAATATGAGAAGTCATGATTTTCATCAAGAACATGGACAGTTCTTAACTGTTATCTCTTCAAATATTGCCTCTTCCTCATTCTTTATTCTTTCCATTCAGAAATTTATATTTTGTACTTTCTCTTTCTTCCTGAAACATTTACTAAACTCTTATTTATATTTCCATCTTTTTTCCTTTCTGTCCTGCACTTTGGGGAATATTCCGGTTGACTAATTATATCTGTGGCTGTGTTTAATATGCCCACCCACTGAGTCTTTAATTTTGGTGAGTCTATTTTTCTGCTCTAGAAGTTCTACTTGGCTCATTTAAAGATTCACCTGGTCTTTTTAGAAGGCCTTTTTGTTTTTTCATATATTTAATATTTTCTTTTGTCTTCAATATTTAAAACATATTTATTTTACAGTATTTATCTGATAGTTCTATTATCCGAATTATTAGGTGTTTAATCCAACTACTAGTTGTGTTTACTAAGTCTTAGTAATTACAGATTTTTTTTTTCCTCCGAGTTTCATCTTCAGAGGGTCTTTATGGAAATCTAGTGCTATCTGGATTGAGCATTTATTATTCAAAGATTTTGGTTTGCTTCTGCCACACATTTTAGGGATATCACTAGGATAAAACTGCTTTTCCTGAGGATCCTATAAGCAGCATCAACATGAAGCCTAAGCTTCCAAGAGGGCAGACAAATGGTTCAAAAATTTTAGAGGATTTTTTTTTTCTACATCTAAATCATAGACAGAGAAAGTAGGTAATTGAATATTATTCGATTTCATTTTTGCACTTAGAGCATATCCCATGATTCTGGAATTATGAAGGGAAATAAATTCCATGGACCATTGATATTTTTGGTGGGGAATACATTTCATGGGCCCATGTCTGGTCTCTTGTTTCCACATGGGCATTGAGACTCAAGCTTCTTGATTTCTGAGTTTGAGAAACCCTTGTATATTATGAGACCATTTAAAACATAACTGCTTACATTAATGGGGGCTCAACCAACTTCTTTTACATCATAGAAAAATAGACAAATAGAGAGAAACTTGATGTTTTTAAATGATAACTTAGGCGTTCTGCAGAACACTGTGTAAGCATCATCCCATTAATCCGCAGTGCAACCCTAAAGGTGGTATTATTCTTCTCACTTTTACAGGTGAGGAAACAAAGCTTCAGAGAGGTTAAGTGATTTTTTTTTCCGAGATCACACAGCTAGTTACTAGCAGTGACAGGCTTTAATCCTAAGTTTGATAGATACCATAGTCCAGGAGTTCTCTAATTTCATATATATATATAAAATATAAAACACACACATATATAATAATATAAAACACATTTATATGTGAAATATATATATTTTAAATATATATTAAAACACACATATATAAATGTTTATATAAATGTTTCCATTATTACTTATTTTATACATAGAGAGAGAGAATTTTTAAAAATCCAACCTCCTTCTACCTTTAAAAAAAAAAATGCCTTCCATCACCTGTGCTTCCCCTCAGCTAATAAACCTTAATGACAGAAGAAAGGCTTTTGAAGGATTAGCGAACCATGACACCTATTTAGGCCCCTTTATTATCAGGATCCCTTCTCGTTGTACTCCAAGATCACCTCTGCTCTGGTCTTCAGCAGACCGTCTAACTGCTATGTCTATGGCCCCTATCCACCTTGGCTTTGGCAAGATTTCCTCTTGTTCCTTGACTCCTTTGTTAGAAATTTCCTCTGTTGGCTTCCTGAGTTCTGTCCATTCTTCATCTACATCTTTGCTTTCCATCTGTTCCTCCTTTTCATATCTAATGTGAAGACATTTTCCCACTTCCCTCATCTTCCCCTAGTCTCTTCTCTTCTTTTGCTCCTTTTCCTGCTGGTAGGCTCACCAGTCCCCTAGCTTTGATCTCCACCTCTAAGCAGGTGACTCTTGAATTTCCATTTCCAGCTCAGTCCTCCCACTCTAACTTCAGACCCCTGTGTACAATCACCTACCAAACGTCTCTACATGGATGACTCACAGGGACCTCAAATTCAATGTACCCACATCCCTACTCATCATCTTTCTCCTGAAACCTGCCTGGGTCGCTTCACATTCAGTACTCTACTTCCTACCCATGCATAGAGCTCTGGTCTCCTCATACTTCCCACGGTTTATACAACACCTAACAAAATTTCTCAACCCACAGTTGATTCTAAGATCCTAGTGTTCCTGTGGTCTCATTCCATGGCCTTGATCTTGCTGTTTCTCTCTCCTTGAATGCCTCTCTTTGCTTTACCCTACTCTTACTTCTGGTTTTCAAAACCTTGCCCAACCTACGAGGTCCATCTCAAATTTAACTTCTGTATGAAGCCATCCCTTATCTCTGCCTCCTTTAAACAAATCCCTTGGTAAATTTTAACAGATGCTGTCTATGTCCATATCCTCTTGCCCTTTCCATTTTAGTGCATTCTGGCTCAATTTCCAAGTACTGGCCCCCACATTTCTTTTCCAGGGGATTTCTCTGGACACTAGTAGCTTTGTCCTCCATGCAGCAAGCTAGAAGTATGGGTATGTTAACACTCCCTACAAACAGCTTCAACCAATACATACCCAGCTCCTCATTCTTGGGTAAAATGACTGAGCAGGGGTTTTATGTTGGCCCCTGGAGAATCTCTGGTCTGATTCTAAACTGTAGTTGTCCACAGTGGTAACTGTCTTGTTAGGGCACCCACTGACGGCCCTCCATTCCTTGTCTCAGGTCCCCACTCCTGGAAACACCTCTTAAATAGATGACTTCACTTACATTCTTGTCTCAGGGCCAGCTCTGAAAGGCTCTAGCCAGGATGCATGTGGCCTGTGGCCATCCGAGTATGCTGACATTCAGCTTTGTTTTTTGATGCTGTTCAGCCTTCTGTTTCCAGCCTTGGTGGAGTCCTGCCCATCAAGGAGGATGAGGGAACGGTGGTTCAATGAAAAGGCCCTGGAGCCTGCAGATGTAAGTTAGGGTCTGCTCATGGTGTGTGCTGTATGTCGGAAGGCCACTCAGTGCAGACTGTGTGTGCGTGCATGTGTTTGTGTGTGTGTATGTGTGCGTGTGTGCATGTGTGTATGTGTGCGTGTGTGTGTGCATGTGTGCATGTGTGTGCATGTGTGTACGTGCATGTGTGTGTGTATGCATGCATGTGCTTGTGCTATTGAAGCCATATGACCAAGAGAACACCCAGAAGACAGAAGTGGGGGGAAGTGGAGTCCTTAGTGGTGGGGGCCCAGCATGGGAGACCTGATGGACAGTGGCAGAAAAATGGTTCCAGAAAGCTAAGCTGAGGCAGATGAGGCTGAAAGTCGAAGGTGAGAAGAAGCGTTTTACCTTTTAAAAAGTAAGCAATGAACTAGAACCTTGAAGAATACTATCCCAACCTGAGCATGTCAACTTTACCTTCTGTCCCGGGAAGGCCCCACTTTTCTTGCAAGGTTTCTTCAGGCCAGTAGCACCACGAACCCTGGGCTCTGGGCCCCTGCCTCCCCATCAGCACTCATTCTTGGGGAGCCAGTGCCCTGCCCAAGGGCCTAAGACCCACCCAGGAACCAGACAGGAAGGCCAGGCCTCCTCAACACCCTGATCCCTAGATCAGGCAGTTCACAAATATCTGCTTTGCATCACCCCTGTCTTCACCTCTGAGTCATTCTTGACTCACTCTAGTCCTTTCCTCTCTGTCCCTCCAGGACAGGCCCGGAAGCCAGTGGGGCTGGGAATTGTTCTGAGTGGAGAGAGTGTTTCAGGCCCTCGTGCTGACCTCCACCCTCCTGCAGGCTGGAATTGTATGAACAGCACACTCCTTCCAGTGAATACACCATACTCACCCACATGTGCCTCAGCCAGCAGCCCTGGCCCTGGAGGATTGGGAGGCAACAGCATTTACCAAGGAGATGGGGCAAGGCCAGGATGCCCCAAAAGGCCAGACTGGGGGCCAGCATCTGTCTGGGATGACTTCCTACCTGCTTCTAAGACAGGGACCTAAGGCTCTTTCTCGGCCCGCCCAGGGAGGAAATGGGACTTCTGAGGAAGATTCAAGCTCTATAATGATAAGCCATGCTAGAGAGAGGCAGGTGGGAGGAGCATGGAAGAAAGGAAGTTCTTTGGCTTAGGAAGAATGATCCCTGAAAGTCTGCCCATTAAACCCAGAGATTTAAACTGGGTAGGAGCTGCCTGGATTTAGGCTAGGAATCAAAAAAGGACCTCATGAAAAATCAATGAACAAGGCAATGTTGACCACCTGCTCTGAAACTCTGCACTGTTAGGCCACTTGTGACAGAAACAAGGGAAGAAGCCATCCTTACCTGCAGGAAGGCGACATCCTTACCTACTAGTGTCTTATTCCATGCCCTAGGGACCTCCCCACAGACCCTTCCTCCACCCCTGCATCCCTGGGCTCAAAGGCAGAAGCCTTTTCTCTTGGCAAAGGCTGGTCTCTCCTTCCATGTCCTTCAGCCAGGAAGCTCTGGTTCCTTCCCATCCCTTTAGGTCTCTGCTATGATGCCAGTCTCCTCCCAGTAACTCCGGGTCTACATCAGGCCCTCCTCAACACCACTGTGTCCCTTTATCACCCCCAGAGGAAATTATATTATGCATTGACTTATTCACTTATTGATTGTCTGTCCCCACTAAAATCTAATTTCCACAAGAGTAAAGATGTTGTCTTGTTCCCTTTAGTATCCCTGACATTCAGACAGTGCCTGGAACAGAGCAGGAATTATTCCAGGAGGTACAAAGGGGTGGCCTCCATCCATGGAAGCTCATAGTCTTTAGAGGAAGGAGAACTCTACATCAATGAAAGAGCTAGAGAGCACCAGGAAAGGGTGTTATGGGGCTTGTCTCAACGGTTGAAAAAGGCTTTCTGGAGTAGGTGAACCTTCCATGGGACCCAGAATGATAGGAACGAGTGAGAAGAGAAGGAAAGAGTGGCATGCCAAGTGGGAAGCCCTTCTACACAGGCCAATTGGCCATGATGAGTGTGTGGGGTACAGCGGGGAGGTTTGGAAGGCTGGAGCAGTGAGAAGATGTGGTGGCTTTGTAGAATGGCCTCTACCTGTGTTCTGTTCCCCAATGCGCCACCATCCTTGGAAGCCAGTGTCTTGTTCATTGTAACAGCAATGGTGGCATAAACAATATGGTGGTAGTGCTGGGCAGGAGGGAAGACAGGGGACTCTCAGGAGAGCTGAGTTGTAGTCTTACTCTGGTCATTCATACACTGTGCAGGTCACCTGGCCAATCCAATCCTTTGTTTTTTCATCTGTAAGGCCAATGATTCATTTATTTACTCACCAAACATTTATTGAGCACTGACTATGTACCAAGTACTGTCCAAGGCACTGGGAACAGAGTCAGGTCCTAGCCGGACATGGTCCCTTTCTGCTGGAGCTTGCAATCTGCTGGGAAAACCACACATCAAACAACCTACCTACAGATTCATCATTTCATATTTCAGGAGTGGTATGAAGGAAGCCAGGTGCCAGGTGAAGGAATAGCAAGAGAACTCATTTAGAATGAGGATTGGGAAGGGCCTTCTGAGGAGGGGATATTTCATCTAAGACCTGAGATGAGAAGACATCAACCAGGGGAAAAATGGAGGAAAAAGCCTTCCAGATAAGAGAATAACAGGGACAAAGACCTAGAGATAGGAGAAAGCTTGTCTTGTTCAAAAACATGACAAGTGGCTGACAAGGCAGGAGTGAGACTAGAGGGGGCGGGTGGGGCCAGACCATACACAGCCTTGAGAACCATGGTCAGGAGTTTGAACTTTCTCACAAAGCAGGTGAAAACCTACTGCAGGATTCTAAGCAAGGTGGTAGCATAACCCAGTCAATACCTTAAGAAGAAGACCCTGTCTGCTCAGCGGAGGACAGGGTAGGTTTGCAGCATAGGCAAGGGATGATGGAGGCTTAGACTAGGGTAGTGGTGGTAGAGAAGGAGAGAAGTGAGGTGAGTGAATCCTGGACACATCTGGGAGGTACAATCCATAGGTTCTGGTAGTGGATGGATATGGCAGGTGAGGGAGGGGAACCAAGAGTCACTTGCAGGTTTCTGCCATGACGCAGAGAGGCCTGTGAAAAGAATGAGGAGTCTGGGGGAGGAAGAGATATAGGGGCAAGCTGGAGAGCTCAGTTTTCGACATGCTAAGACAGAAGTAGCTGTGGTGTTTCCAAGTAGAACATCCTGAAGACAGTCTGGAGCACAGAAGAATGTTCTGAGCATGAGGGCAAATTTGAGAGTCAGGGCATATGGTATTCAGAGCCAAAAGGTGAGACTTCCATTGTCTGCATCCCAGTAAAAGTAAAAGAATCATGGATTCATGGATGGTAGAGGAGCTTTGCCATGTTCCACAGCATTGGCGGGACTGAGGGTGAAAAAGTGCAGGCAGCTGGCTAGAGGTATGAGATCTCAGCCTCCCTGTTTCGTCTGAGGCATTAGGATGACAGACTTGTAGTGAGTCTGTTGGTGTGAGTGGGGGTCTTAGTGCCTGAGGAGTGGCTGGGAGGAGCCATTGGGCATTTTGAGAGGAATATTAGAGGTAGCAGAGAGGCTTGAGCAAGGGGGCAGGGCTGATGAGGATAGAATCAAGGGACTGCTGGATCAAAGAGCCAGGCAGCTAACCCTTAAGGGGCCCTGGCAAATGCCATATCAAGAATTGTAGCCAGTCTTGCCCTAATTGGAGAGCTTAATAGTCTCCTTCTCCCTCTCCTCTTCCCCTTTCTTTTTCTTATTGTTTCTTAAACTAGAGATCAAATAGGTGCTCTGGCCCTGCCATTAGATTGCACCTGAGGAACTCAGACCAAGGGTTTGGCCAAGAAAGCCAAAGGGGAAGAGGCTTCATGAGATGTGGGAATTGCACTCATGGGGTTATAGGAGAGGGAAGAGACAGGGGCTGGGAAGGGCTGCAGCAGGGGTGAAGCTGTGGCAGCAGACTCAACTCAGCAAACCACCTCCTTCCAGTCACTCTTCCCTGGAGTGTCCCTTCGACAGGGACAAGGTTTGAATGACAGGCCCTCAGGGGAAGATGCTCAGACCCCAGTCCCAGGGACCTGAGCTGAAATCCGCTGCCTGAGGGAAGTTTGAAAAAGCTTGCCCTGATGGTAACTGTGAAGCTGTGATTACTCAGGGCTCCCAGCAGAGCTCCTGGCAAAAATCATAGGAAGTGACTGGTATGGTAATTGGTGTGACTGAGAAGTCCAAGTCCTGGTTCAGATCCAGGGTGGAGTTCTTTCCATTGTTCTGTTTCTCATCTCCTCTTCTCAGCCACAGCTGGAACCTCTGCAGGCTGAGTTTGACCCCAATTCCAGTGTGGCAGGGACCACTAACTGTTGCCCAATACCTGTTCTCCCCACCTTCTAGGTACATGGGAGGTGGCACTTCCCCATTCCTTAGGAATTAAGAGCGGCCATGTGGCTTGCTTTGACTGAAGATATGTGAGCAGAAGTGTTGTGTGCACCTCTGGTTAATAAAACTTGCCTGGCCATGCTCAGCTCTCCACCTCTGTCTTGTTGCAGCAGCTGTGTGGGCACCTACTGATGTGGAGGGGCCATGTTAAGACATCGCACAGAAGAGCCTACCAGGAGAGTCACCCAGACCTGCTATGTTAAGTCACTGATACTGAGGGCTATTTCGTACCATATCATCACTTTACTTATGCTGACTGATACTAAGCTGACTGCTATGTGGCTTCTGTGAGGGAGAGATGGAAAGTGGATAAAAGATAGAAGGGTTATCTTCCAGAAATCTATAACACCCAGTGTTAATAATTTTTCTTTGGAGTTAATTCTGATCTGCAAGAACAAATTAACAAGAAAAGTGAAAGTGGGAGGAATTCTGATGAATAGTGACCATTATATAGCCAGTGAGATTTCCAAAAACTCGGAGAAAAATAGTCACTCATTAGTTCATGCATTCTGTTGGTTCTTCTCCATTTATTCATAGGACAGTTGTGAGTGCCGGGCACTGTGCTGCGACAGAGGAGATGGAGATTAAAATGGAAGGCCACTGCCTTTGAAAAGGCAAAGCCTAATAGAGGGCAGAGGCCCTTACAACCCCAGAATCTTAAGACAGATACGGTAAGGCTGAAGCAGGAAGATTGCTTGAGCCCAGGAGTTCAAGATCAGCCTGGGCAACATAGTGAGACCTTGTCTTAACAAAAAATAAAAAAAAAATTAGCTGGGTGTGGTGGTGCACACCTGTTCCCAGCTACTCAGGAGGCTGAGACAGGAGGATCACTTGGACCTGGAAGGTTGAGGCTGCAGTGAACCAAGCCATGGTTGTGCCACTGCACAGCCTGGGTGAAAGAGCAAGACTCTGTCTCAAAAAAGAAACACAGAGAGAGAGAGAGAGAGAGAGAGAGAGAGTGGGAGGGGGGGCAAAGAGAGAGAGAGAGAGGCTTCCAGGGAAATCTTGAATGATTTTGATGAAGAAAGGAAAGAAAAAGCTTAAACTGAGATGTGAGAGGTGCAGACACAGAAGGAGGAAAGAGAATCACAGCCCAGGTTGAGAAAACTCCAAGTTGTGTTTCTGGGTCGGTATTCTCTTATGTTGCTATAAAGGAATACCTGAGGCTGAGTAACTTATAAAGAAAGGAGGTTTAATTGGCTTATGGTTCTGCAAGCTGTATAGGAAGCATGGTGCCAGCCACTGCTTCTAGTGAGGCCTCAGGAAACTTCCAATCATGACGGAAGATGAAGGGAAGCCAGCATATCCCATGGTGAGAGCGGGAGCAAGAGAGAGAGAAAGGGGGTGGTCCCAGACCCTTCTAAACAACTAGATCTCATGAGAATTAATTGAGCAAGAACTCACCTATTACCAAGGCAATGATACTAAGCCAATCATGAGGGATCTGCCCATGATCCAATCACCTCCCCGCAGGCCCCACCTAGGAATCACATTTCAACAGGAAGTTTGGAGGGGACAGATATTTAAATCATATAAATCTCAGTCGCTAATTCCATGGACATTTACTGAGCATCTACTATGTGCCAGACATGGTTCTAAATGTTAGGAGGATACAGGGAATACAAGGAAGGCCTGGAGAGAACCAGTATTGAACATTGATATGAGAAGTGCATAATAAGGGTTACGAGAAAGGGGTTAACACGGAATGAGTGGCTCTGCCTACGCATTTGGGAAAGGCCTTTATGTGTGCAGACTGCAAACGAGTTCACTGTTCACTCATTCATTCATTTAACCCCCTTTTAGGCTCTGTAAGCCTAGAAGGGGGCTGTCTGGGAGGGGCTGTGCCCTGATGCAAGGGCCCAGAGTCAGGCTGAACTGGGGCAGGCGTCTCCCCAGGGGGCAGCAGCACTGTAGCCGTGGGAATCTTACATCCTGGTGACAAGGAGAAGCCACCAGCCTGAGCTGAGCCACACATTAAGGGACAAAGTGAGGGCTTTGGAAAGAAATGAGTCACACTGTCAACATCTGAAAAGACAGGAGTCAGGTCAGAAAGGAGAGCGAAGGGGCCTGAGGAACTGTTAGGAACAGGCTGACCGCGTCCAGAGCCCTGATGTGGCTGCATATGGGGGACGAAGTTGCTGACCACAATTTGCTGGATCGATTTGGACTAAGAAAATTTTGTCAAATTTTAAAAATCACAAAAACAGACCTATTTTTGCTTAAAAGAAAAGAAAAGAAAAAGCCATCAGAGAGAAGGGTCAGCTATGTCTCTAAAATGGGCAGATATTGTTATGTGAGCTTTGTTCAGTACCAGGGAGCATCAGCCCTCCCCTTCTGCACATGAGCAGTGCGAGGTCGTGTCTCGAGGCGGAAAGCTGGGATCCTGACCACTGAGTCTGGATGGTCACTGGGCAGCTGCCGAGAGCTGAGCTTCCCTGACTGGGGCGGTGAGACTGCCTGGCTCGCACCTTGTGGAGGACTGAGACCCCCCCAGGGCCTTCTGAAACTGCTGCAGACAAGGTCACTTTCCACAGGCTGGCTTCTGGGGGCCCTGGAACCCTGTGCCCAGACTTCTCTTCTTAGGCCAGAACTGCGGGGCCGTCACAGCACTTTTCACATGTGTGTGTGATTTCTTGGTTTATGTTGGTCTTTTTCTGTCTTTAATTAAATTCCTTTTGGAAAAAATCCATTTCCACAGCACCAAGGGATTAAAAGTTCTCAGTTTTGTTTTTGATTTTGGTTTTTACTCCATCTGTGCCATGGCTGGGGGCCCTTAGTGACTGATTTTCATGTTGGGGACTGCAGGCACCTGACTGAGCTGTGGGCGAGCAGGGGAATGGTGTTGAGTGAGGTGACAACTTGACACCGGACAGGTGGCAAAGCTAATGACAATTTTGTCCCCTTACTTCCATACACTGACCTAAATGGCCACCCTCTTCAAAAAGGACAGAGCCCCAAATACGCACTGCTGTCAGCCCTGACTCCCCTTTAGTCCCTCCCTCCGAGACCCTCCCCTCTCATCCTGTGTGGCCAAGTCCCAGCCTGGACACTCTGTCTTCAAAGGTAGAAGACAAAGCCGGCTTGTTGCTCCGTATTTGTCTTGGGAGTGCTTGTTCCTAGGAGAGCCTCCTGGCCTCCCAGGCCAGGAATAGCACCAGTCTACAAGGCCAGCCTGCCTGCCCTGCCAGCCCTTCTGAATTGCTTGTTTTTATTAAAATTCTTCTGCACGCGCAATCCCTGATGGTGTGTGGATTTTGGATGAGGCGGTGTGGGGGACCCAGGGAGAGGAAGGCCCTAGGCTTATTGGGCCTGGTGTTTATTTGGCCTGCCTGTCCAGAGTGGTAGAGAATGGAAGTCCATAAAAGTGACCCAGGATTGGTGCCCTAGAGCTCAGCAGGATGTGACACAAGGCCCATGGCAGGCTTGGACCAGGTCTGGGCTACCAGCCCCCAGATGATATGCAACAGAATAGCTCTGGAGAGCTGCAGGAGTGGAAAATGACATGGCCCTGCACTGTTGCACAAATCGTATGAGAACTGCTCCCTCTCGGCTTCTACCTGCAGGCTCCTGCTTGGCAGCTGTCCCCTGGCCAGACGCAGCATTCTGAAGCAACCAGGGGCCACTGTGGCAGCTTCGGCAATATAGAAATGGCCAGGAGCAGTGTTGGGCGCCTTGGTTTCCAATCTGTTCTAAGTCTAGTCTGGTCCCAGGCTCTAAACCCAATGCTCTTCGGGGCTGTGTGTCACCTTCCCAGGCCCAAACATTTCACAGCATTCCCCACCTGGTCTCGGAGGGGGACACTGCCCCAACTCCAGGGTAGAACCTGTTCTGTATGGTTGGACTTACACACAGAAATTCTACTCCCATCATTCCATTCAATTTACCTGGATGTGGATTTCCCTCTTGCCCCGCTGATCCCCGCTGTCCTGGGCCTTTAAGTGAGTCATTCCCCTGGGAGGCCTGGGGTGAGACAGGCAGACAAAGACAGACAGCGACATGGGAGCTTCCAGCCGAAGAGTGCACCTTTCAACATCACAGCCAAAGGCCTAGATGCATGCTTTCCCTACAGCCTGGGCTCTGGGCCCCTGCTGAGGTGACCACCCCCACAAGACCTACGGGAACGTGGTGGAGGGTGTAGGGGTGGGGGAGCAGTTTTCAAGTCAGGAAATTGCAAAAGTTCCAGCGTCTGCAGCCAAAGGCTCAGTGTGGAAAATTTCAGGCTCCAAGCAGGGTTCCAGAGGAGAAGAAAAGAAGCGATGGGGCCAAGATACTTGTCCCCAGCTTCCCAGACCTGGGCCCTCCCCTCACACACAGGAGGTGTGTCAAGAGCCCAGGGCAGAACTCTCTAGTAGAAACCTACCTAGAGTCCAGGGGGCCTGGCTCATACACCTTCCCTACTGGTCAGAGAGAAAAATGCATACAAAACAATCCTAGCTTCCAGGGAGTGCTACAGAGGAATCGCAGCCCTCAGTGTTCAGAGGGAAACTGAGGCACAATGGGAGGAATCTGCTCTAGATAAGACCGAAGTTTCACCGTAGGGGACTGTCTCACTCACATATCGGGCAAGCGTCACAGTTCGACACAGGAAGGGGTATATGTTCATGCGGGGAGGTTCAGGCTAGGACTGGTGGTCTTGGCAGGTCTCCCCTCTCCTCGGATTCTTTCTGGGGACTTGCTCTAGCAAGAGCTGAGGCTCAGGGTAGCCAGGACGATGAAGTGGTGGAATGAATTGGGGAGTGGGTGCCAGGCATGGAGGCCAAGAGTGTCTGCAGCCCTGCCAGCCCAGACTTCCTCACTGCCCACTCAGCCTCTGCTGCTGTGTTCCCCCGGTGGGTCCCTGCTCTGCGGCAGCCACGCTCCAAGTGGCAGGGCTCCCACCTGTCATCAGGAATCACCAGGGCCCCACAGGCAACCCGGTGACCCCGCGTCCTAGCCAGGACTGTTTGACCGGGCCTGAGGGGAGCCGCCTGCCCGCCGCCACCAGCATCTCCGCCGCCTACTTGGGCCTCCTTGGGGCTCCTGGAGCCGGGCCGAGAGCGTGCAGCCTGCCGGCTTGCGGCTGGGGATTTCACTCGGAGCCGCTACATTTGGAACCCATTATTTAATCATTAATTTCCTCCTCTCGTCGACCCCTTCCACCCCGCCTCAGCTCGGCGCCCCCGCCCCAGATTAGATCTCCACGTGGTGCTTTGCAGTGATCCTTGACAGGGCTTCTGTGCTGGGGATGGGAGGCGGGGAGGGGAGCGGCAGCTGGGGCTGGCCCAGGGCTGCTCAGTAGGTTGGTCGGGAGAGAAGAAAGGGTAGCCCGGAGCCTGGACCTGCGGGGCTGGAGGGAGCAAAGTATCCAAATCCTGACCCCAGGAACTCGGGGTGTGAGCTGTGTCTTCCTGTGGGTGTCAGAACAGGGACACCGCCCCCCTCCCCGCAAAGCTCAGGGCAGTCCAGCTGACCCAGCCCTGGTGTTTTGAGGTCAAGGGCACCTGAAGCTCCTCTAAGCCTCTATGTCCTGCCATGGAGCTCCCTGCCCCGATTCTACCTTGGGGGTGTGTGGAGTGGAGAGAAGGTGAGTGGGGGATGGAGGCCCATTCTGGGTAAGGCTGTAGTCTGTGCCCTCCACTGTCCTGGAGGCCATCCTCCACCCCCAGCCCTGTGCCCATCCAGGTAACACAGCAAGGCTCACCTCAGAGAGCTCCCAGTCAGACCCAGGAGGGTGTAGGGAGCACCTCCTGGCCTGAGTCCCTATCACACTTTGCAGGACACAACAGGAGGTGAGGCTGAGGGTGCCCACACTTCCTGCACTCCCTGTCCTCCCACAGACCCTTCATTACATGCTCCAAGATCAGAGAGCTGAGGGATTCCTGGGTAGGGGCAGTGCTGAGGACACTGTGCACCTGGGTGGGAGGGACAGCACTGGAATCAGGGAATGGGGAAGGAAACATGCACTGGTGCCTACTATGGACCCTGCCTGCACGCTACGCACTTTTCTGACCTCGCTGTGTCGTTGCCAGCAGCAGCAGCCACACTGAATATAAGATGTGCTTTTATGTGCCTGACCATGTCCTAAGCCCTTTATATCCCTCACCTCCTTGTAACACTCCTAGCAGGCCCATGGGGGGAGGCACTGCTATTATGCTTACTTTAAAGATGGGGATACTGAGGCTCAAAGATATATGAAGCAGTTCTCAAAATCAGAAAAGGCAGGAACAAGATTGAAAGCCTGTGCTCTTCCCAACACTTAAGAAGCTGTTAGCTGCAAACCTCATGGTTAGTTGGGCTGGGGTCTGAACCCAGGCCCCCTCTGTCATTCCTCACACCCATCCCTGGAGAAAGCTGGCCAGTCACTGGCATATCTCAGTAGGAGAGGCGAAAAGGGACAGAAATTTCTCTTGCCCACCACTCTACTCACAGCAAAATGCCCTCCCTCATCCCTCCATCCTGAAACACCATCTTCTTCCAAGGCCCAGCTCAGCCAAGCCCTCCCTGACATCCCCAATCTCTTCCTTGATTCTTAATAGCACTTAAAGGCTGAGATGCACTTCTTGCCCTCGTTCTGATCATCTCCAGAAGTATTCTATGGGTGAGATTTTTCTCTCACCAGCCTGGGAGCTCTTGAGAAGAGATACACCATCATAAAAGTGCCCCTGGGCCAGGTGAAGACCCAGAGGGCAGGATGCTCAGGCTCCAACTCTGTATGCCATTGCCTCACCGCTGCCCACATCCCAAGAGGGGTATGCACAGGCCTGGAATCCAGAGGGCAGGCCTCCCTTTCCCTCATACACTTGCTGACCACAGTAGCAGCTGATTGCTGGCTGAGCCTGTTGAGAGGCTGTGGAAAGGCACAGGCTCAGCCACCTCCCACTCCCACTCCTGCTACAGATGCTGAAACTGGATGCCAACTTCCCATGCAACTGGGGTGGGGGCGTCTGATCAGGGCTGGAGACTCCCTGGCCTGGACTCTCAACCAAACCCGGGACAGGGAAGAATGATTCTGGTGGTAGCTTCAGCATCAGTAGCCTTCAGTTTCAAGGGAGAGCAGCAGCAGCAGCAGCAGCAGCAGCAGCAGCAGCAGCAGCAGCAGCTGTTGTGTCCAGTGTTCGGAGTTGGTGCATCTCAGAGCCCCTTCTGTGACATGCTTTGGGCTGTGCTCTGGCTTTTCAGCCTTCCACTACTCTCATCTGGTTTTGAGCCTATCTTTCCACTGTTTTGTGCAATTTTGGCAGACATTGAATTAACCTTTCTCTGCTTAAACTGGCCAGGCTAAGTTTCTGTTGCCTATAGATGATGTGGTCTGGATTCTCAGAGCCTTTTTTTACCCACCTCCCACCCATAACTTATAACCTACTTGGCCTGCAGTCTAGCTATTCAGAGACAAGATACTAAGCTAGTATTCCATGCAGTGTAGATTCCAAACTCAGACACCTGCTTTTTCCCAGAAGACCGTGGGGAAAAAGTTAGAGTACATGATATAATAGACGGAAATAGGCCTCGGAGTGGCCAGAACCAGGGTTGAGTTCCAGCCCTACCTTTAACAAGAGATGAAATATTTAACCTCTTTAAGCCATCGCTTTCTTTTATCTGCAAAGTAAATATAATAAAACCTGCTTCACATCAGTTGTTCAAAGGTTAAATGAGATAACTAATAAGCACAAAGCACCTAAAATGGTTCCTAGTACATAGTGGTCAGTCAGCATTTATTCATTCAGCCTGCATTTCCAAATTTCTGGCCGCAATTCTTCATTCCTCTCTACATCTGTGGTCTTTGCCATGTGAATGTTTGGTTCCTGCTATTAGAGGTGGAGTATACTTTGCTAACCCACAACTCTGTGGGCTCATCTGTATGACTTGCTTTAGCAAAAGAGATGCCAGCAGATGCGATGCAAGCAAGGACTTGAAATGTGCTAGGACTGTTAAGCTTGCCCTCTCAGGATTCTACTCTCACTATGGAAAAAGCATGCTCTGGGTAAGTGCTAGTCCTAGGAGGATGAGAGACACATGGGGCAGACTCAGCCTGCAGCTTAAAGCCAATACCAGCTGATCCTCAGATGCAACAGTGGGCAGTGGGAATAAGTCATTGTTATTTTAAACCATTGACTTTGCGGATGATTTGTCATGCAGCACTGTTGAGGTAATTGCTAAATGATACACTCACTACCAAGAAGTGCAAAGATAAGTAATCCAAGGATGGCACAGTTTGGCCTCCACAATGCTATTAGAGACCCATATTTTCTCTACCATTCTGCTTTGCTATCCTTAGGGTAGGAAATTTGTTATCATTTATTGCAAGCTGGTTTCTGTACCTCATGAATCTTGAACCTCATGTCCATGTTCCAGGCACTAATATGGATGAAAGGCAAACAACGAAGGGGAAAGGGGAAAAGGAACATGTTAGTTGAGTTAACCCCTTTGACAAGCTTGCCCAGGAGCTCCAACCACTAGATATTTTATCTCATTGTCCCACTTGTATTTTATTATCCAGAACACTGTCTTAATGCCATCCTAGCTGCAAGGGATTCTAGAAAGCTGTATATCTTTAAGGAATCTCATGGCTTCCCTGATCAGCTGTGAGGTTCTGTTAGTAAGGGAGAGGGAGAGGACACCTGCCTCAGATATATTGAGAACCTCTAATGTGCCAGGGAGCATGCTAAGAGCTGGGGATGCAGCCAGCCCAAGGCTCCTGGCCTAGTATGAAAGCGATGAGGAAAATGGATGTGTTGTCTTTGCTGCTGTCCCGCAGGAAGGAATGCCTTGAGCAGGCTCTGTTCCATCAGGTGTGAAATGGGTGCGGGGAACTTTTGTTTCCATAGCCTCCTGTGTCCCACTTCCCCCTTCAGAGTTCTGCATGCCTGTGATATCACAGTGATGGTGGAGGTCCACCTTGGGTGAGTTGGGTGAGGAATGATATCTGCAGCAGGTACTGTTCAGATATCAGGGAGGACCTCTAAGGGGGCCCACTCAAGTGGAGATCAGGGAGTTTGGAGTTACACCTATGGGCTCCCGCGGGCTGCCTGGTGCTGGTAATGAATGGAGCAGACTGAGGAGGAACCATGCCTTTCAGGATGCCTGTTCTACCTCTGGATACACAGCTCCTCCAGGCGCAGTATCTTCCTGTCCAGCCTCCACTCCTCTCCTCCCATCTTCCTTTCTCTCCCTTTATCTTAAGCTGGGGCATCCTATCACTTCCTCCATCCCCTCAGGGTAGGCTGTGAACTCTAAGAGGTCTATTGCTTTCTATTGAAACTTTCTATTGAAACAGCCCTTCCCTGAGGCATTGATGCTTCACAGTCCAGCTTAGATGGGAGAAAGCCGTGGGCTGAACATAAATACTGGGAGGGAAAAATACATCAATGAGGATGCCAAAATCCTATCACCTACATAAATGGCCAGCTTATTTCAATACAACGTGAGCAATATTGAATGACAAGCCCAAACTGGCCTGAGGGAAGGGAGCGAGGGCAGAGTCTGAAAGACTCACCACTGTATCCTTGTTTGTGGGCATCTGCTCTGTGCCAGGCGCTGTCCTTGGTGCTGGGATGAGAGGCATTAACCAGGTGCATGTCAGTGGGTACTATCCTGGCAGAGGGGGCAGGCTGTGTGGGGGCAGGGAGAGTGCAGAATGCTGGGGAAATTAGTGGGGCATAGTGGGTATGAGAGCACTGGCAAGGTGGGGGTATGGGATGCAGTGTTGGAGAGGTAGGGGGGCTGATCAGGGACCAGGCAGAACATTTGGGGCCATGCTTGGTAATTTGGACTCTATCCTGAGGGCTGAGGGGAACATCAGTGGATCGTGCTGCGAGGCAGGGGTGGTATTTGAAGGTAGAGCCATGACTCTGGCTGGGGTGTGAGAGAGGGTCTGAGGAGCCTGGAGCACACACAGCATATTGGTTAGGGGGCTTCCTTTGTCAGGGCTCCCACCCAAGCCAGAAGCAGTGGGCATGGAGAGAGGGGAGGAAGATAGTAACAGCTACTGGCAGCAAAGCAGTGGGTGCGTGTCTTCTCAGGAATAGTTCATGGACAGGGTCACTGCTCCTTCCTCCCTACCGCCCTATTTCCCTTCTTGGGGTGCAGCCCTAATGGCCCTCAGTGGGAGGCTCGGCCAGGCATGGGGACATGGGAGTCAGGGAAGTAGAAAAGAGGAGTGGGGCTGTGGGCCAACGTGAGCTCGGGGCTGGAAGGTGCAGAGCCGAGGGTACCAGGCTGGGGAATGGGTTCAAATGCTGAATGACCTCCTCCTCCAACCAGGCCAGCCCACCACGTCTCCCTCCTACCCCTCACCAAGCCTGGAGACCTCCCTGCTCTCTGTGGGACCTTCTAGGAGCCTTAGGGAGCTCCACTCTGATGGGACACCCATGCCCGCGTTCTGACTCCAACCTGGGCTGACCACCCTCCAGCAGCCCACTGTGGGGGACCCACCCCCGACTTGCTCTCCCCTGTCTGTCCGAGGCCAGACAGCACTCCCTTCCTCGGCCCCTCAGTCCAGGGCCTCCTGCAGATCCCTGCCCACGGCCTCCATCTGGCCTTCAAGGCATCGCTTCATTTTCCTTGGCTGTGGCTTTTTCCTCTTTCCACGTACCTGGTTGGCTTCCAGAATCAGCCGAGGCTCAGACTTGGCTACATGGAAATAGAGATAGACACAGTCCCTTTATTATTTAATTTAGTGAAAAAAGAAAGAAAGAGGAATTCTTGGCTGGGGTGGTACCTCCCAAATCAGAGCCAGGAGACCCTACCAAAGACTCTGGGAGCTGGGACAGGAAGTGGCCAACGAGAAGGTCTCTTCTAAGCTCCAGTGTCTTCCCCACCCCCACCTCAGGTCTCCTCTGGCAGCTCCAGGCCTCCCAGCTCTGCCCTCCACCTCCTACCTTCCAGGCGCTCCCTTGCTCCCAACCCCCCAGGGCCACAGCCCCTGCCAAGCCCTGGCAGTGACACATTGCTCAGCCCCTGCCTGGGGCCCTCCCAGCTCCAGCGACCTCTGGATGCCCCCCCAGGCCCACCACACACTGTGGGCTGTTCCAGCCGAAATTCCCTTGCACCGTGGAAAGAGGAAATGAGAGCAGGGGTGGGGGCAAGGGATAGAGGAAAAAAATAAAGTGAGATGGAACTAAGTCCTGGAAGAGAGAGAGAGAAGCAAAGGAAGAAGGAGGTGAGGATTGGCTGGCTTGGCCAGGGTGCCTCCGTGGCCATGGCAGTGGTCTTCTCAGGTCATACTCCAAGGGAACTCTGCCCATGCCTCCCCTGTGACAGCATCTGGAGGCAGATCCTGCCTTGGCCTGGGTTTGGGTGAGCCTTCTGCCTTGCCTCCTCTTGAGTGAAAATTGCTATTTATAAGGGCCAGCCAGACTACCTAGGGGCCTCTGACCACCCCCCGCCGAAATATCTGGCCCGGCAGGTTCCCCAGAATGGAGCTCACAGGAGGAGCTCCAGGATAGTGCCCTCCCCACAATGTCCCAACGGGCTTGACATCCCCCAGCAATCTTCCTGGCCCCTTCCCCACTCCCTAAGCCCTGCCTCAGGGCCTTTGTCACTCCACTGTCCCTTCTGTCCCCTGAAAAGGGCTCTACTTCCTCTAAATTTTCCAGCATCCTGTCTCTTTGTACCTCTGTTAACCCCATCAATGCTTTCTGATACGTTTTGTGGTTGTTGTGTAACTACTATATTCTCTCTATAAAACTTTGGCTCACTGCGAATGGGCTCCTAATGCGTATCTTGTTCCCAAGTGTGGCATTCCCTAGTGTAGCCTGTGGGAAGGCAGCAGGATGTCTACCTCTTCCCTGAGTTCAGGGCCCCTGTAGAATGATGTGGCCTTTTCAGTGCAGTGACCTGGTCACTGGCTGAGGGGCCCAGGGAGCAGCAGCTTCTCACCAGCCCTACCAGTGGTAGAAAGAGTACTACATATTTGCTTAATGAATTAAAGAAACTTACAAAAGCAGTGGATTAAATTAAACCATGCTAATGGAGCAATGACTAAGAACCTCCTTCCTCTCCCAAAAGATCTTCCAATTTATGAAGAACATGCTCAGTAAACCAGGGAGGGACGGCAACTTTCTCAACCAGAGGAACTGGATGGGGTGCTGGAAATGCTCAAAAACCGGATTGTGGTGAGGATTGCACAACTCTGTGAATTTGCTAAGAATCATTGATGACATTGACATTATGAGTGTTGGCATGTAAATTATACCTTAATAAAGCTATCAGAAAACCCAAAAACTTGATGCTTGTTAATCTCACTATGTCCTCCACTGGAGCAATTTCTGCCATTGCTGTGGAGACCCAGGAAGAAGATGAGGGAACTGCTGGTGAGACGCTGATGTCCCCTGATCCCTTAAGCTGGGGCTGGGTCACTGCACTAAAAAGGCCACATGATTTTCCAGTGACTCTGCCTCAACTCAAGTAAGAGGTGGACATTCGGCCCTGTTCCTGACTCACCTACAGCAGGGAATAATGCATGGTGAAATTATTGGGATTCTGACCCTGTGCCTTGATCCCCATTTGACTCCCAATTGATTAGATACAGGGTACACGTGTAAAAGTGCACGAGTGTGTGCATTTGCATGTGAGCATGTGAGTGCATGTGTGTGTGTGTGTGTGCATGAGTAAGTGTGGATGTGTATAAATGTGTGAATATGTGTGAGTGTTTGTTCATGTTTGTGATCCACCCAAGCCTCTAACAGTGGCCGTACATCCTCAGGGGATAAGTCTGCAGCAGACAAAATGACTGACCAGGTGGACTGGATGGCAGGGAGGGATGATGAAGGGTTGACCTGATGGCAGCCTGAAGCCAGCTTGGGAGGAGAGTGTAGCCTGACATTCCTCTTCATGTCCCATGCACCCTGCCATTTGTACACACACAGATAGACACATACTCTGTTTTGGGCATTGAGACTACAGTCATCGAAAGAGCCACAGCCTCTTCTAGAACACAAGAGACTAGGGAGTGGATCGAGAATTGTCCCCTTGGCCACTGAAGGAGAGAAAGGGGATGGGGTAACAAGGACATGATCCTTAAATCTTTCCACTTTGATTACGGGATACGCTTTTCACCCAGCACGAGGTAGAGCAAAAGGAGTGCATATACTTCCTTGTGGGTCTTAGCCAGAAACACTTGTTGCCACCCTCATGTTGGAGTATAAATAGTAAAGCCCAGACCCTCTTTCAACCATTCCATCCACCCATTCACCCACGCATTCATCCATCTACCATCCACACATCCAACCATCCATCTGTCCATCTATCCACCCCCTCATATGTTCAATGAATATTTACTGGGCACCTACCAGATGCTAGATTCCATGCCAGGCCCCAAGAACAGTGATGTAGGAGCCTAGGTTGCCTTCCTCAAGGAGTTCACGGTCTGAAAGGTGGGGTAGAGAATGAAAATAGACCTGCACAATCACAGAGGTTGAGTGTGTGAAGGTGTATATGTGTGAATGTGTGTGCAGTAAGACAGGAGGGTAGCGTTCCATGGGTTCACAGACCAGGGTCACCAGCTGAGCCTCAGAGAAGGGACACTGGTCGAGAAAAGATTCCCAGGACAGACGATGCCTGTTGAATAGGAGTTTGCCAGGCAGACAAGCAGAAAGACTGCATCAGTCAGAGGAAAAAGTTTACGAAAACCCTGCAGAGGAGGCAAACCTTGACTTGTCCTGGGGTTTGTAGGCAGGGGAGGAGGACAGATGGGATTCTGCAGGCTCCTTAGCATGTTGGAAGAAGGGGACAGGATTTGGATTCAACACTGAGACAACAATGCCATACCATCACCCCAGCCTCTCAGGAGTCCCAGCCAGACTCCCTGCATCTGTCCGCGGAGGCTGGGAGTCACTTGGATGTGTTTCAGTTTTTAGGTTTAGGAGGTAGGAAATGTGGGGGAGGAAAAATTGTGCAGACCAGTGAGAATGCACCCTGGCCCTATGCCTTCCTGTGGACTGGCGGCTGGGAAATGCTGGGCTAGAGGATCCCTAACATTCCATGAAGCTAATGTTCCAGCCTTCCTGGTCTGTGAGCTGCAATGCTGAGTCCTTTCCTCCAAAATGCCAGGGAGCTGTGGGTGAAACCATGCCAAAGAGCGTGGGAGAACACAGATCACATACCCCTTCAGGGTCCCCAGACAGCAGAGACACAGGTTCTGCCCTTGGGACATGGCTATCTGATGGGGAAGACAGGGGCCTGTCCCAGTTCCTCAAAAGGAGCCAAGAAGACATGAAGGGCAGGGGGTGGCCCACTTCTGAGTCCCTAAAGCACTGTGGATTGGGAAGGGTGGTGAGGATGCTGGAAAGAAGAGGAGAATGTGGGGATGTTGGAGACATCCCATTCTTTGCAAAAGTCTTTGAGGAGGTAAGCTGAGACCCATTTGCTAGTGAGACAGTGGCTCTCCCCAGAAGCAAGAAAAGCCAAGATCTGCCCTTCCAGCACTGAGAGCACAGTGAGCTTCAGCCCTGCTCAGGGCCCTGCCCAGTCAGTGTTGCACTCGGCTCAGTCCTCAAGTCTTTGTCCATGTCACCCGTGCAGCAGGAGTGCCTTCCCCTCTTTGTACCAGCCTAGTCCTCAAAAGCTCTTGACCCTGTTTCTTCCAACCCTCTGAGGCTCCAGTATGGCTCTTACCATAGTGTATCTTGTTTTATAAAGATACTGGGGCAGTGTGCCCGCTCCCTGCTAAGCGCTCTCTGCGGACAGCCGGTCACATGCCCTCTATAGCCCTGATGCCCACTTGTTTCATGTCCAGTGCTGACACATACCAGTGGTGCCCAATACGTGTCTGTCTGATAGGATCAGATGAATGTTTCACACCCCAGCCCATGCTGATTCACGTTCCCCTCCAGGTTGACTAGTCACTGAGGGCTTCCAGGTTGCAAAACTTACCTTCCAGCTAGAATAGAGGCAAACTGAGAACTGTGTTGTCTCCCTTTTTGTTTCCTAGAGTCTCAGAAGGGCTGAGATGGAAGCGTCCCTTAGAAACTACCTACCGTCTCCCAGTATTACTTGGAGAAAATTAGGGCCCCAGCGGAGGACTATGGTAGACGAAAGAGTACATCAGATCTGGTCTTAATCCTCACTCTAAATTCATTTAATATATGATAGTTTCCAAAGTGTACTCTGAGCTGCCATTTTCCCCTTCCCTCCCTCCCTCCCTCCCTCCTCCCATCCCTTCCTTTCTTCTTTCTTGAGATAGGGTCTTGCTCTGTCACCCAGGCTGGAGTGCAGTGGTGTGATCCCAGTTCATTGCAACCTTGATCTGCCAGCCTCAGCCTCCCAGGTGTCTAGGACCACAGGCGCATGCCACCACACCCAGCTAATTTTTTGTAGAGATGAGGTTTTGCCATGTTGCCCAGGCTGGTCTCCAACTTATGGGCTCAAGCAATCGCCCATTTTGGCCTCCCAAAGTGCTGCCACTATAGGAGTGAGCCACTGCACTGGGCCGATCATTTTTAATATATTATAAATACTTGAAAAAGAGGTGTATTCTGTTTGTAGGATGTGGGGCTTGTAAGCATGTTATTCCTGCTTTATTATCCAGATGCTGTATACTCTTGCTTGTGTAGTTTGTTCATCAAATGGTGAGATGGGCTTGCTAAATCTCCCATAATGCCATGCTCCTGTCGAGTTCTCCTTGCATTTTAGCAGATTTTTCCCTATAAAGTCCAGCAGTAGGTTAATAGGTGCATAAATGTTGGTGAGCACTGAAGCAGATGTATCCTTTAGCATTTATCAAGTGATCCTCTGTCGAATCATATTGTTTCGTTGGATGTTACTGTGACTTCTGCTCTCTTTTTCCTCATTTGTTTGACATTCTTTTACTCATCCTTTGGCTGCTGTCCTCTGTGCCACGTTAGTATGAGTGTGTCTTTTGTAACTGGCATGTCATAGATGGATATGCTAGACAGTCACCATTCATTCGTGTTGGGTACCCTTCCTTTTGAGGCTGTTTCATGTTGATTATAGCTCTTCTTTGCTATATGCACTGTTTCCTTTCCTTTTTCCCAAGTTGGCTTCAAGTTGGTGTGGAAAGAGAAGGGAGGCCATCTGGTGAAGATGGCTCATACCCTGGGTACACTTTGGAGGCTTGCCCACATTTTTTAAATCTAAGGGCAGTACCCAGATGTGGCACAAATTAAATAATCATCCTCAAACATCCGAGGAGTGCATTCTCACTGCAAAAGCCAAATTCGGGGACAGTTGGTTCCTGAAGGAGAGACTGCCCCGCCTGAGCTGCCGAAGGCCCTCGGATCCACCTCACAGTTGGAGGGAAGCCTGGGAAGCTCTCTGAGCCTGATTTACAACCTGTGGGGGCGGCTCTATCCAATACTGGATGTCTCAGACAGAAAAACAAGGTCATACAGGGTTATGTCAACTCACTAAAGTAAGTCTAAGAGATTCCCTGGTGAAAACAGCAGGCCTTGATAGATAAATGATTTCTTAAAAAGTTAAAATCTTTCCTGGAAGGGGAAGGGAGATCCCTGCCAGATTTCTTTCAGCTTCTACAACCCTGATTCACCTGCCTGCCTGCCTGCCTGACCCTGGGGCTGTGTGCTTCCAGGAATCCAGGGCCCCATTGTGACTTGCATGGACCCCAGGCACCATTGCCTTTGTGAGCTTCTTCCTCCATAAAAAAAGTATGTATTTATAATTACATTTTACAACTGTGTTGGTAAAAGGCTAATATAATTCAATTATTATATGTTCCTTTATCTGTATTTTTCTCCTGATTTTGATAGTAGCTACAACTAAAACACTTTAGTGGGCCCTTAGAAGTCTTGTGAGCCCCAGGCACTGTGTCTCCTATGCCTCACAGACAAAGCCCCCGGAAGACCCTAGGGCCATGTGTCAGGATTGGGCAACGAGAGGGGCAAAGGGGAAGACTTTGCACCGTGATTAAACTTAGGGGTGCTTGCTTCTGAGGCAGAGAGCCCAGACTGAGAGAAAGCTTCATCGGTCAGCCAGAACAGACAGCAGGAGCACAAATGGCCTCCAAGCCACAAACGCCTTTCCATCTGGGAAGGCACAGGTCTGCCAACCCTCGAATGGGTACGTGGGGATGTGGGGAGGTGCCGAAATGCCCTTAAGGTTTCTGACCGCAACCAACAAGAAGGAGAAAAGGCCTCCACACAGATGCTGGGACAACAGAGATTTTGTTATAAGACCCACAGTCAGGTGCTGAGGGAGAGAGAGAGCAAAATGAGACCCACCTGGACCAAGTGGCTGCCCGAGAAAGTTCAGGGAAGTCTTCCAACATGTTTGGGGTGTTTGTGTTTATCAGAGGTGACCCCCATTCTCTGAGTTAGGCTTAATTCTGGTTCTTTTAAAACTGAATCTCTCAACCTCAGCACTACTGACATTTGAGGCTGGATAATTCCTGGGGCTTTCCTGTGCATTGCAGAACATTGAACAGCATCCCTAGGCTCTACTCACTGGATGCCAGCAGCATCTACCTCCCCAGGTCGTGACAGGCAAAAATGTCTTCAGACATTACTAAATCCCTCCCAGTTGAGAAACAGTGTTTTAAGATAGCAGTAAAGGGAAATTTCAGGTCACGAAGGAGCCTAAAAATGAGTCATCGGATATCCCAAAATTTAGATAATACTTAGATATTAGCATAGCCACCTGCTGACAAACTTGCCTCCTTTCTTCCCTCCTTCCTTTCCTCCTTTCTCCCTGCTTTCCTTCCTTTCTTTCAAGTAAGGTCTAGGCAGGTCTACCCAACCCCCTAGTTTTTTTGTGGGACCAGATGGACCCTGAAGGTTTTGCTCACAACTGGTCATTTCCTTCAAGGGGAGAGATACTCAGACCTCTTTTATAACATCTTGGGTGGCTAGAATTATTGGCCACGATGAATGTCAGTCATAACTCTATGACCTCATTGGAGAATAATGGGTAAGTCTCTTTCTATGTTCTGCAATAACAACATTTACCAAACTGGTGCAATTTAGGGCAGAATAATTTGCACAAGAACGTTGTCATTCTTATACATTTCATTTGTCGCAATTTGTAAAATTCATCTTTATGGAAAGGTGCACACAAATTCTAGGGCCACTGACCTCTTTACAATAGAAATCTGTTAAAATGTGTTAATCTCATTATTCCTTGAGAGAAAATTGATTAATTAATTCTATGATAAGAATTATGGGACTGTAGACCTATCCAGGGACTAGAAAAGCTTACAACTCATGAGAATAAAGGTGCCCTCAAATTCCTGTGATTCGTGTTACTAATTCAGGAAAGGAAAAAGACAGTAAAGACAGTGGCTGCCCTCAGGGGATACACGAAGTAGGAAGGTGGAGACAAGGGCACCAGGGCAGTCCTGGGGGAGGTGGCTTCACGCTGGTTCACAGGGAGCTTGAGTGGCTGCATTCCCATCCCTGGTCAGTCAGTAGGCTTCCTGACATGAGCCCAGGGTCCTGTGCAAACTATGCCCATGAGTTTGTCTCTCACATTAGGGTGCCTGATTACACACAGGACAGCTGTGACAAACAAGAGGCTCATTCCCTACACACAAGCAGGTTCTAGGACATGTGGGAGAGATTTAGGAAATGACAGGGGATTTCCACGTTGCCTTGAGAGGTGGGAGTCATCCGCTCATTTCTGGCCATCGTAGCAAGGAATTTTAGGGCAAACCTTGTGACAAGCTTGCCTTATGCAGGGAAATCCAAAGCATGACTCTAGAAATTAAGTTTGGAAGTAAAGAACAGGCGAGCATTGATGAGCTTTGCCAACCAAGCAAGAAAACAGGTCAGTGACAGTCTACTCCCACTCTAGGTGCAGGCAGAGGCTGGAGGAAAAGGGATTGAGTCAGGCAGGAGGCAAAGCTACACCATAGGGTTGTGCATGTTATGGTATGGACTGCACAACTGCACCAAAGCTAAGATGGCATTATTTAATCATAGTCATTAAAGGCCTGTATATTTATTAGCACAGTTTTTAAGAGATGGAAGTAAAGGATCTTGAGAAAGGAAATGACATTTTCCAACTCACACAAAGACATCATGTGGACAAGTATTGGCCCTAAAAAGTCATCCATCTAATGGCATTTCCTCCTAGTTGTGAGAGTTCCAATGCTGTTCATATAAGTGGGTTTTTTTTCTTTTTTTGGTACTTTCATTTTGTTTATTTATTTTTAATGGTGGCATAACTTACATGCAATAAAATGCATAAATCTTAAGTATACAGTTTAATGAATTTTTATGTATGGATATGCCCATGTAACCATCTTTGTATCAAGTTATCACCTCAATGACTTAGGTCAATTCTTTTTTGTTTGTTTTTTGTTTTGAAATAGAGACTCTCTTCATTGCCAGGCTGGAGTGCAGTGGCACCATCTCAGCTCACCACAACCTCCGCATCCTGGGTACAAGTGATTTTCCTGCCTCAGCCTCCCAAGTAGCTGGGACTAAAGGTGCCCACTACCACGTCTGGCTAATTTTTGTATTATTATTATTATTTTTAGTAGAGACAGGGTTTCACCATCTCGGCCAGGTTGGTCTCAAACTCTTGACCTCAAGAGATCCTCTCGCCTCAGCCTCCTAAAGTGCTGGGAATAGAGGCTTAAGCCACCGCACCTGGCCAGGTCAATTCTTTATGGTCAAAAAATTAACGAATCTAGAATGGAAGTTGTACATAGCAATGGCCACGTAGGCCCCAGATAGCTTCTCTCCAATTTTGGACAAGTGTAGTCATTTTTCTTTAAACCATAAACACAATTACTGAGATCCAAGTCTATGTTTTACAGTGCTCACTGACAGTCCTATTCTATACCCTCCCCTCTCTTGAGTTCTTTATTGGTGGATTATGTCTTTAAGTACATATTTTTCTTCTAGGAAGGGAACTGGGTGCAGTACTCTTTGGACCCTTACATATCTGACAACAGGCTTCGCACATAGGTGGCAATTTGGCTGGTTTGTGTTTCCATTATAGGACCATACTGAATAATTTTGTTGCCCTAAAAATCCTCTGTGCTTTGCCCATTCATCTCTCTCTCCCTCCTAACCTCTGGCAACCACTGATCTGTTTACTGTTTCCATAGTTGTGCCTTTTCCAGAATGTTATATAGTTGGAGTCATATAGCATGTAGCCTGTTAGACTGGTTTCTTTCATTTAATAATATGCATTTAAGTTTCTCCCACATCTTTTCATGGCTTTATAGCTCATTTCTTTTTAGCAGTGAAAAAATATTCCATTGTCTGGATGTACCACAGTCATTTATACATTCACCTGCTGAGGGACATCGTGTTGCTTCCAGGTTTGGGCTATTATTAATAAATCTGCTACAAACATCTGTGTGCAGGTTTTGGTATGAACATGATTTCAATTATTTTGGGTAGGTACCAAGGAGCGCAACTACTGGATCATCTGGTACACAGAGTATGCTTAGTTTTCTAAGAAACTGCCAAACTGTCTTCCAAAGTGGCTATCCTGTTTTGCATACTCATGAGCAATGAAAGAGAGTTCCTGCTGCTCCACATCCTCACCAGCTTTTGGTATTATCAATGTTCTGGATTTTGGCCATTAAATAATGTAGTGGTGTTTCATTTTAATTTGCTTTTCTCTAATGACATCTGTGGTAGAGCGTCTTTTCATATATTTATTTGCCATCTGTATATCTTCTTCGATGAGATGTCTGCTGAGGTCTTTGATCTTTTTAAAAGTAGGTTGTTTGTTTTCTCATTGTTGAATTTTAAGGCTTCTTTGTATATTTTGTATAAAACAGTCCTTTTGCAAATATTCTCTCCAGGCTGAGGCTTATCTTCTCATTATATTGACAGTGTCTTTCACAGAGCAAAGGTTTGAATTTTAATGAAATTCACCTTATCAATTATTTCTCTCATGACTTGTGCCTTTGGTGTCGTATCTAAAAAGTCATCACCATACTCAAGGTTATTTAGATTTTCTCTTCTGTTATTTTCTAGGAGTTTATAGTTTTGCAGTTTACAGTTAGATCTGGGATCCATTTTGAGTTCATTTGTGAAGAGTGTAAGGTCTGTGTCCAGATTCACTTTTTTTCTGCATGTGGATGTCCAGTTGTTCCAGCACCCTTCATTGAAAAGACTGTCTTCGTTCCATCATATTGACTTTGCTCCTTTGTCAGAGATCAGTTACAGTGTTTATGAGAGTCTATTTCTGGGCCCTCTATTCTGTTCCATAGATCTGTTTGGTCATTTCAATGAGAATCTTGGGGTGCAGTGAGTAGGTGTAAAGGAAGGACAGACTCCTGTGCTCACGTCATTTTCTTACTCAGAACTCGATTGGTCTGTCTACCTGTCTAAGCATCTAGTTAATTGTCCGGGAGGATCAGATCTCGGTGAGTTTGGACCAAGTCTCAGCATCCTGTTTGCTTCTGACTCAGCTGACTTGGTCTCATCCTCACTTTCATATACCAGAAAACTGGCCCCATAGTTCCGGACGTGTCTTTATGTGTGTATGGATTATCTGATACTATATTTCTAGATCATTGGCCAGTCCAGAGGAATTCAATCAAATTCAGTTGAAATCAATAGGTATGGATGGACAAGAGACATTTTCTTAGAGAGGAGAAGGCACAGCCTGGGTGGAGTGGAGGACTGGTCAGGCTTCCAGCTCTATCACTAACAGGCTGGACTGTCCAGGGAAATAGCTTCCTCTTGGGGGATCTCAATTTTCCTCCTTTTTTATATGAAAGCATTGAATCTCTAAGGTCTTCTTCACTGCTATTTTTGGATTTTGCTGTGAGCCAGGCTCTGCTGTGGAAGAGACAAGAGAAAGTGCAGCTCATGTTTCTGGTTAAACAGGCAAGATGGATGCTTGCATCCGCTCAAGGAGCCCTGTAATGTCAGGCGAGAGTAAACTTGGTAACCAAGTATGGGATGCATAAGACTTTGCTGGGAAAACGAAGTGCAAGGTGCCAAAAGGGGAACACAGAGCAACTGGATAAGAAAGAAACAGTGGTGGCCGGGCAGGGTGGCTCATGCTTGTAATCCCAACACTTTGGGAGGCTGAGGCGGGCAGGTCTCTTGAGGTCAGGAGTTTGAGACCGGCCTGGCCAACACAGTGAAACCCCATCTCTACTAAAAAAAAAAACCACAAAAATTAGCTGGGTATGGTGGTGGGTGCCTGTAATCCCAGCCACTTGGGAGGCTGAGGCAGGAGAATCGCTTGAACCTGGGAGGCAGAGGTTGCAGTGGACCGAGATCTTGCCACTGCACTCCAGCCTGGGTGGCAGAGTGAGACTCCGTCTCAAGAAAGAAAGAGAGAGAGAGAGAGAGAAAGAGAGAAAGAGGAAGGAAGGAAGGAAGGAAGGAAGGAAGGAAGGAAGGAAGGAAGGAGTGTGAAAAAAGTAAAGAAAGACTAAAAATAAGAAAATAAGAGAGAGGAGAATGAGCAGGAAAGAGGACGGGAGTGGTCAGATGCTGTGGAGTAACAGGGTGGGGAGGCCCAGGACTGGGCTGGGCTGGTAGGGAGTGGGGGGAGATGTACTCGGGAGGGTGTCATTCCTTCTGGATACTGTCTGAGGTGACAAACAAGCTCTAAAGGTCCCATATGTCTTAGTGGCTGCCTCCTTCTCACATTACATTCATATTCACAGCCCATCCCGAGCGCGGGAGAGGGAGACAAAATGGTGCAGTGACATCCGGCCCCACTAGGCGGCCGCGGGCTCCTCTGAACTCCAGGCTCAGCACAGAATTCCACCCCTTGTAACCAGAGACCCATTTCCTATTTCCTCTGTTCCCTGGAGAAGATGGGATGGACTTGTGATGAAAGGGATTCTAAATAGAACAAAGGAAGCACACACATACTTCATGGAAGCAGTTATTGTGTGTGAAAACTAGAACCACTGCAGAGGGGCTGAGGCCGGCCACCACCCATTCTTACTTGGTTTCCTCCTGTCTCTGAAAGCCAGCAGATAGGGGTGGGGGATGAGTTTGGGTCCAGGGTTAGGGTCTATCTTTGGTTAGGGTTAGAGTCAATTGATGGTCAGTATCAGGATCCGTATGAGGCCAAGGTCAAGGCTCTGTTTGAGGTCAGGGTTGGAATTATTCTGTATTTGGGAAACAAAGTAACTATGAGATTGCATAAGAAATGAACCATGATGTTCTCTAAGGAAAAAAACCAAGGATGATTTCATGGAGGGGCTAAGCTTCCAGTAAGACCTTGAAAGAGAAACCTGGCAGTGGCAGAGGAAGACCCTGAGGTACTGAAAAGAATGGCTGGACACAATTGAAGTTAATATCAGTGCAAGTCCCCAAGAGATGCTGCCTCCTGATCAGAGTCCAGCTCATGAGCAGATGCCGTGTGACCTCCCTCCTGGGTGAGAAAGAGAAGGAAGACAACTGAGCTCCCAGGCTACCCTCCCTGGCCTTTTGGGGAAAAGGACTCTCCTCTGGGTTTGGTCAACAGCACCTTTCCACATATTCCTGGCCCTGAGTGCCCCTTGGCCTGGCGTTTGCCCTTGGGCTGCCAGGGCAGGGGCTGGTGTCAGGCAGGGTGGACACAACCTGGAAATAGGGAGCGGCCATGGAAACATTGTGGGTCTGGCACACGCTCACCGGCCATGCCCAGGCTGGAGATGGGCTGGGCTGCCCCTGGGGAAGCTGGGGCCTGGGAACACAGAGCAGAAGGGGCCACTCAGTCCAGAGTCACCTTCTCCAGGCCTCACCATCATGGCCACCTGATCTGGTGGCTGCAGGAGTCCCAACGGCCACCTGCCATGTTCCCTGATGGTTTTTATTATGGTCTGCAGCATGTCTTTCAGCTCTGCTTTCTCAAATGATAGCCACTGGAAACACTGCCCTTCTTTCCAGGCCCTTCTGCAGGTATTCCTGCACCTGCCAGCCATCTCCCACCTCCACGAGCATGGCCTTTGCCCATTAGTCAAAGGCTCCCTGAAGACAGCCCTCGTAGTCAGCAAGTAGTCCTCTGAAAGGCTTTCTTTCTCCTCAATATGAGGGAAGGGCTTCCTGAGGAAATGGTCCCCACAGCAATCTGGATAGCTCGAGGAAACACTGCACCTCCCCACCAGTCTGGAGACTCTCAGAACGGATACCTCTCCCATCAGTCTAGGGGCTCCCTGACAGGATTCCTCCCTCAGATTCTCCATCATTGTGGTTAATCAAGAAAGGGTCTTCTCCATCAGTGTGAGGTCCTCGAGGGGATGCCTTCCCCTGCAGTGTGGGGTTTCTAAGAGGACGCCCCCAGCAGATGCCCTAAGTAGTATGGGTCCCCTGAAGGCCATCAGCTTCAGCAGATTGGGCAACTCTTGCCAATTCCTGGGCAGGAGCAGTCAAAGTAAAGCGGAGGTGTCAACCATGAATCTGAGTCATGCTCAAGTTGATGGTCAGGATAGGATGCCTGTCCATGTACATGCAGATTTTAAAAAGAAAATGATGGTGGGCATCATAATGCTTATGGAGCCGGTAATGAAGAGGGCAGTGATACCTGGTGGTAGTGCCAGTGATGGTGTGGAGGTGGTGAGAAGCTGGAGGCATTGTTGCTGTTGGTAGTGTCAGTGATGGTGGAAGAGGCAGTGCTGGATGTGGTGGGGAGAACTAGGGAGGCAGTATTGATAGTGGTTGCAGCAGTGAGGGTGGCCACAATTGTGGATGAAGTTGGCACTGGTGGTGGAAATGGTGGGTACTGTAAACCGATCACCACCTGCTGGAGACCTGCCCTAAAAGAAAAGGTTCCTGTGCCAAGGAGAGCAGAGAGTTGAGGGAAGAAGGGGGACATTTATCCAGCATAGCTGGGGGAGAAGCTAAACCATAGTGTAAAGGGGAAACCAAAGCTGTATTTGTATTCAAAAGTGGTTCAAGTTAGACCTGAAACAGGAGCACCAGTGACCGAATCCGTAGCTGTGGAAGTTATAAGCATCTCAAAGTATGATCCCAGGACCAAGACTGGGAACCTCAGAGTGGGGAGGCCTCGTTTTTATGGAGTCCCTTGCAAGGATTGGTCTGAGGGCTCTGAAGACCCACAGTGAACTCTCATGTCTCTGGACTGGCCAGATGAGGTTGGCAATTCCAAGGCTGCTCCTGACCAGACGGGGAAGGGCTCATGGCCAGACCTGTGCCTCTTTTGTCCCTCACCCTCTTTGTCTTCCACTCAGGGGGAAGGTGAGGCTGTGGAGGGAGGTCAGAATCAGTTGGTGAATGTTAAAAATATAAACACACCTCTTCCCAATGAACTGGGCATTCTGACTCAGTTTGTCCAGGGTGGGGTCTGAGCATACATATTTTTAATAAGCTCCCAAGGTGATTCTGATATAAACACACACACACACACACACTCAAGATCCGTGCCCAGATACTATATTTGGCAACCCCTACCTCTGCCACTGGGCCTGGGGGTATTTATAGTAGAAGACAACAATATTTCCACATTATCACATCTTCACCTGCTCCACTCAAAGGGTCTTGGGAGCTGTAGGTGATTAGATGATTTGCCAGGTGAAGAGGTGGGGCCCAGGACTGCAGCAGTGGCCTGGGATGGTCATTTCTTAGTAATGATCTCATGCCAGGGGCCAAGGAAGAAAAGGGAAGTGTTGGCATCCAGCACTTTCTGCCCAGACCTGACTCCACACGGATCCCTGGATGCCCTTGAGAGGAGGCCTTTGGGAGCTTGCAGGTTAGGGGAACGAGCTGGGGAGGCTTGAGTGGAACAGCAAAGAAAGAGAGAAGGCTGAGCTAGGGGTAATTTGTGAGTGCGCTGGGCAGGGGCTCTCAGTCCCCTTGAGGGGACCATGCTTTGTGCGTGTAGGGCCCTCCTCAATGCTCTCCAGGTGCACCTACCCGTTCTTCTAGACCAGCTCCCACTCAGCCTATCCGTGAAGACTTTCCAGACAGCAGGGCCCTCTTCTTTTGCTGGGCTCACAGCTTGTGTTCTTTGTGTTGGGAATTAGACAACCCAGTTCTGATAGTGCCTTCCCTGCTGGATCCCCGCTTCCCCTACCGCATTCACTGATTTGCAGCCTCTCTGAAGGCTGGGTGTTCATTGTCTTTCTCTGGGCCTTCATTGTCAACATGCACATTAGGCATAGAAGAGCATTTGCTAAAATGTGTGGCCTTGATTTAAGGATGGGATGAGCACCCAATGGGAAGTCAGATCCCTCGGGTTCTAGCTCCAACTGGGCCCCTTTCCTGGCTTCTAGGGACCTGATCCAATGGGAAAGACAGGAAAACAGCTTATTCTTGCTTCCTCTCATGCTTCATCAGGCCCTGGAGATTCTGTGTTCCTGGTTCTAATGTAGCAGCCTGAGCCCACCAGCAACAGAGGGATAGGTCCCCCTCCCCGGTGCCTACAGTTGAGACTGCAGGAAGAGAAGGGGACCCTGAGGTCACCTTTTAGATGCCGTCAATCCCATTCTCTCTCCTTGAGGCTCCGCAAGAGGGCTGCCTCAGGACACAGGCCTCGGGGAAAAAGGGCGAAGGTTGGCAAATCAGGTTGAGGGAGTGACTTGAGTTGATCAAAGGAAACTTCTTGAAGGGGGAGGAAAGCAAGAATGGCCTTGGGAATGGGCCCAAGGACAGAAGTGGCTCACTTTGAAGATGAGGAGGCCCTAAAGTGAAGGAAGGGGGTGGCTCGTGGCTGGGCCAGCTGAAGGGAGAGGGTTTGAATTGGGGTTTGTCCAGGTGGGGAAGAGTTCAGGGAGGCCCAATGTGGGAGGTTTAGGGGCACAAAGGATTTCTGGACCTCAGGTCCAGGGGAGGAGGGAGAGACAGGGATTAAAAGCAGCCAGGAAAGCGATGGGCTTTCTCGAATTCCTCACTATGTCAGCTGCCACTCAGTCACCTGAGCCTGGGCTGGGCAGCTGCTTCCAGGTGAGAGCAGGAACCTCAGGTCAACTCCACCTCTCAGCCAAGAACCTGCTGGGGAGGTCTGAGGGACTTCTTACCTTCTAAGCCCTCAGCCTGGCAGCTCCTGTCCCTCTGCTGCAGAGGGTGTGTGTGTGTGTGTGTGTGTGCGCGCGTGCGCGCACGCGCACGCACTTAGGAATGAAGGATGTCAATCATGGGGAGGGAATGCAGGTGCCTACCTTCTGCCCAATGGGAATAGAATGGTGCTGGTGGATATTTCTCCATTCTAAACGGGGAACAAGTGAAGAAGCCTCTAAAACTTTGTTCCATAAGCAGCCACCTGTGGAGGCAGAGACCCTGGGGAGGATGAGTCAGGAGCTCCTAAGGGGTGTGTGGGGTGTGTGAAAGCTGGCATCTCCCAGGATGTCCCACCTCTCCCCCTGGGGGCCTGTGCAAGGCCCCAGCCAGGCCTGAGCAAGGTGTTTCCCACCTTTCTCCTCTCCCACATCCCTCACAGGATGTCCTCCCAACCGGGGTCCCTGCTCCCACGCTGGAGGTGTCCACGCGGGGAGGCAGTGATGAGGGAAATGAAAGCATATGTCTACACGAAGTTGTGCAAAGACTCATACGCAGATGTTGAGCAACTTTATCTGTAATAGCCCCAAACTGGAAAACCCCCAAATATCCACCAACAGGTGCATGTATAAACAAATTCTGGTATATCTATCCCATGGAACATTAGTCAGCAATTAAAAGGAATGAACTACTGATTCATGCAACAGCTTGGATGGATCTCAAAATAATTCTGCTAAGTGAAAGAAGCCAGGAAAAAGAGCACATGTTGTATGATTCCATTTATAGAAAGCTCTGGAAAATGCAAACTAATCTATAGTGACAGAAAGCAAAGCAGTGGCTGCCAGGGACAAGGAGTGGAAGTTGGAGGGGAGGGAGGGAGGGATTACCGAGGAGCAGGAGGAAACTTTTGGAAATGATGAATATGTTCATTATCTTGATTGTGGTGATGGTTTCACAGATGTGTGTGTATGCCAGACATGATCAAACTGGGCACCTAAAATAGGTGCTGCTTATTGTATGCTCAGTTATACCTCAGTACACCTGTACCAAAAGATTGGGTTGGTGACCGTCATGATGATGGTGATAAAGCTGAAGGAAAAGTTGCTGGCAGGTCAACCACAGGCATGAGTGAGGCCATCATTCTCTAACAGTAATTTAGATATTTGCCTTTCTCTGTGCTATAGTTTGAATGTGTCTCCAAATTTCATGTATTGGAAACTGAATGCCCAAATGTATACATTGATGGTATTTGGAAGTGGGGCCTTTAGGAGGGAATTAGGATTAGAGAAGGTCATCAGGGTAGAGCCGCCACAATAGGACTGATAGCTTTATGAAAACAGGAAGAGCCTGGTGTGGCAGCTCACACCTGTAATCCCAGCACTTTGGGAGGTGGAGGCAGGCGGATCGCCTGAGGTAAGGAGTTGGAGACCAGACTGGCCAACATGGTAAAACCCCGTCTATACTAAAAACACAGAAAAATTAGCTGGGCGTGGTGGTGGGTGCCTGTAATCCCAGCTATTTGGGAGGTTGAGGCATGAGAATTGCTTGAACCTGGGAAGTGGAGGCTGCAGTGAGCTGAGACTGCGCCACTGCACTACAGCCTGGGAGACACAGCAAGAGAAAATAAAGAGAGAGAGAAAGAGAGAAAGAGGGAAGGAGGGAAGGAAGGAAGGAAGGAAGGAGAAAGAGAGAGAGAGAAAGAAAAGAAAAGAAGGAAAGAAAGAAAGAAAGAAAGAAAAAGAAAGAAAGAAAGAAAGAGAGAGAGAGAGAGAGAAAGAAAGAAAGAAAGAAAGAAGGAAAGAAAGAAAGAAAGAAAGAAAGAAAGAAAGAAAGAAAGAAAGAAAAGAAAAGAAAAGAAAAAAAAGAACCAACCTGAGCAAGTGCACCCACTCTGTCTCAACACATGATGCCTCCTGTTGTGTCATGGCACAGCAGGTGGGCCCACGCCAGAAGCAGGTGCCAATGCTCTTGGACTTCCTAGCCTCCAGGAACATGAGCTGAATAAACATCTATTCTTTATAAATTGCGCAGTCTGTGGTGTTCAGTTATAGCACTAACACACGGACAAGACATCCTAGAAACTGGGGATGGATGAGACTCTGCCTTCTTCGTCTCTTCCCCAGCACTCTGCGTGGGGTTCACAGGGTAGCAGGCAGGCCATAGAGCAATGTCAACGGAGAGGAACAAATGCTACAGCATGAGAACTCCAGGGGGTTATGGGAGCACAGAGGAACACGGGTTCCTGACAGAAATTTGGTGGGGCTGGCAGTCCATGAAGGCTTCCTAGAAGAGTTGTATCTGAACTGAGCCTGAACAGGTATGTAGCAGGTATCTAGGCAAGGCAGGCTGGGGTGGATAAGTATCCCAAGGGTAGGGATGAGTTTGTTGTCTCTAGAAATCATAGGGATCCCCTACCATGAAGTGAGTACAGAGGTTGACATTGGAAGGTGACAGTGATGTCCCAGAGGTTTTCTTCTGATGTGAGAGAGGTCTCTGTCATCTCAATTGTCTTGCTGGTCCAGTATCCACGTGCCTGCCCTGTTACTAGCCCATCAAAAGTAGGGACGAGGATGCAGAAGATTGTAGAGGTACCCACAGACCCCACCTGCTGTCCCCCTCAATGGAGGAGAGACTCTGACTCTGGGAGGTACGTGATTGATGGGCTTCTTCTCAGGCAGTGTTATGAGATCCCCCTTGAATTTCCACCCTGTGTCCTGTGATGCTCAGGTCTGGAGCCAAGGCGGTGGTGTAAACAAGGCCTGGCCAGTGAGGGTGGGTGTGTTGTTTGCTGATAGATGTCAGCTGGAACAACCTGAACTGGCCCCATTGGTCCCTAGGGGCAATAGGAACGAAGTGGGGAGGATGCAGGTCATGCCGGGCTCTTCCAGGCAGGCCAGCTGCGCTCCCCACACGCAGGGTGGCCTTGGGCAGCACAGCCAAACCTGCCTTGCAGGCTTGGGGTGAGCCAGAGAGGCAACCTCTTGCCCTGGCGTGAGCCCACCCTGTGTGTGGCCATAGCTTCCATGACCTGCCTGGAGCCCCAGCTCAGCTAAGGCTTTTGTAGGGTGCAGCCACTCACCAAAGCAGAGCCTGTCACACACCCTGAGGATTCAGTGTCCTCAGCACTCAGTGACTAGGGGCTACAGAGACCACTCATTCATGGGCGAGGAGATGTCACTTGTGTGGATTTGTCTTGACATGTCATAGTACCTCCCCTTCCCTCTGCCCCCATCATGGTTTCCGAATCATCCTTTCTTCTATACAACAATCCCTCCTCACCCCTGACACTATCCATCTAAAGCCATCTTCCGCCCACACCACTCCCTGCCCCCAGAGGGACACTGCTGTTTATTGCACACCAGCTCACATGGCCATCAGCCCCACCCTGTGAGATCAGGACCCTGACCCAGCTGGAGCATCTGTTCGCATCCTCTGTTGATTATTTAAGCGACGTCTGTCTGCACAGAAGAGTTACAGTATTCTGAAGGGCTACTGTCCAGCCTTTTCTCCAGGGCTGGCCGCTTTCTTTCACCAGCCTTTGGGCTCCTGGGCAGGTGGTCCCAGGGACTCTGCAGCTGCTCCCACTACCCTTCTCCAGCGTGGCCTCATGCCAGGCAAGAGGCAGGAGCAGGTACCCTTCCTCCCTGCCGGGGCCTACCCCACTGTGCCCTCCATCCCTTGTGTCCCTGGAGGCACAGCATGCAGAAAAGGCTGTTCCCCGTTGGCCCTGCTCACTGCCCTATGCTGGGGAGGGGGTAGCAGCATCCTTTTCACATGGCAGCTCCACTGATGCCCACAGCAGCACCTTCCAGGCCCCAGGTCCTTCCAACCAGGCCTATTCCATTCGCGATTCACAGCTCCACAGCAGCCACGTCTCTGCCATGTTCTTGAAAAACAGAGAAGGAAAAAGAAATGTCCCAATGACCACTGCACAAGCCATTCCAGGGCCTCTGAGGCCTTTGGTGAAAGCCAACTTGAATCCAAAGCTGGCAGGGGTGGCAGTGGGTGGGGCCAGAAAGGCGGCCGCTGATTGATTGTTGGCAGAAATCACGAGGTTTTACCGGAAGTCCGCCCCTCGCCTTCCTCCAGCTTCTTCCCTCTGCCTCCTGGAGAGATCAGGGATGCCTGGCGGGTGGCCATGGCTGCCCCTTCAAAGGTGCTTCCAGGATGCAGACCAGGACAGGAGCTTAGGAATATGATGACTGTCTATCTGTAGCCCCAAGTCACGTCTGTGTGTGACAAGACCAAGGGTGGTTCAGGAGGCAAAGCATTTGAAAAGTAGATGGCTCTGGAAAATATGGCTAGCAGGGCGCAGACACTTCCAGGCCATCAAGTCCAAACTCCTCTCTTATAGATGGTGAAAATCTGCCAGCCCTGATCTGGGATTTCTGAATGCAGGGTGCTAGGAGCCCTATGGGTTATCCAGGCCTGCCCTTTAGTTTCCTTCCTCATGCTCCCTCTACATTCATGTATGCATACACACATGCACACACATGTGTACCCACACACATGTGTACCCACACACACAGCTAATTCACTGACACCTCCCTGACTTTAAGATTGTGAGAGTGACTTAAGACACATACATGGTGCATCCCTTACACTTACAGGGAGGCCATCACACCTGAAAAGGTGCAGTAAACTCTGAGAGGTCTCAGCAGGGTGGAGACAGAACCTGGCTGCACCAGGCCCCTCCTGACCTGGGGTTTTCTCGCTGAAGCAGAGAAGGTAGACTTCATTTGGCTAGATATTGGGGAGACCAGGAATATGGATAAAATGAGAGAAGGTTCTGGGAGCATCAGAGTGGGCCCCAAAGAAGGGAATCCCTGAACCCAAACCAGCTGCCCAGCTACTGCTGGTAGCCCAGGTTCTGAGGCTGAGAAATGGGGAAGCCCCATCCCCACTCTTCTGCGCCCAGTTGATTGGAAGAGGGAGGAAGCTGGCAGCTGGGGAAAGGTCTTGGGCCAAATTTTTTTCCACTGGTGAATCAGAGGAGAGCAGTAACAGGAGCCAGGCTGGCCTGACCCAGCCACCTCTGTGAGTCATAGCTGAGGTCCCTGTGCTAATCTTAACCCCTCAGAGAGGACTTGTTGGGACTTGCCACCAAATCTTGACCACCAAAATAGTCTTGGAGCTGACGTGGCCCTGGAAAGCCCTGGCCCATCACAGGAGGGGTCAGAGAATGGAGCCAGGGTGGAGAGGGCTGGTCTGGGAGTTAGGCTGTGCCCCAGCTCTCCCGTGACCTTGAGCAACTCACAGTGAAGAGTTAGCAAGATGGGCTCCCAGGTCCCTCCCAGACATTCTCCCAGACCAGAGCCAAATGGTCTGAGAAGAAAGGAACCAGGACTCGAGGCAGCAGAAGGTTTTCAGGTCAGGTCTGGCCCTGCCCTCACCACAGCAGTTGCTCACCAAGGTCCTGGCCTTTAACAGTGCACAGCTAGTGACAGCAACCTTGGTTCTGGGGCCAGCTGCATCCGAAATTTGTTCTGGGATTTTTGACAAGTTGCTTCACAAATCCCCTTTCTACAGGGAAGGCAGTACAGCTAGTGGTTTAAGGCACTGGAGTTTGAAGTCAGACTAACCTGGGTTAGAATCTTGGTTCTAACACTTAGTAGCTGGGTGTCCTGGAGTAAGTCCTCTAACCTCACCAAGCCTCGGTTTTCTTGTCTGTAAAATAGGGATGATAAGAGTACTTTCATTGAGGACTGTTGTGAGAATTGAGTAAGATGGTATGTGTAAAGTGCTTAGCTCAAGATATGGCACATAGTAAATGTTCAGCAAATCTCAGCTGCTGTCATCACCAGCTAGTATGTCTGGGCCTCAATTGTGTCCTTCTATAAGATGAGAGGATGGCAAGAATGATTTCTAAGTCCCTTTCTCTAGCTGTCCTTTAATCAGGTCCTTGACCCTGCACGATCAATTCAGGGCATGGGACCTTGTGACAAATGAGAAAACAATGAGTCGTGGAAACATCTCCAGGGCTACAGAAAAGGGATTCAAGATGCAACACAGGGATGTGGAGAAACAGAGGTGAGCTAGCTCGGGAAAGGCTCGGCGCAGGAGCAGGAGCCAGGCCAGGTTCTGAAACTCAGTGCAGGGGGCTGAGGCATGGGTCTGGGAGACTGGAACCTGAGCTCTGATGGCTGGGAGGAAGCCTTCTCCCCAGCTCAGGCTGAGCCTCAGGTTTCTGCTGCATTCTGAGCAGAAGAATCTTTCTTTTCACGTCGTTTCCCCAGATGGTCTTTTCATCATGGTCTGAATGACCATTGCGTCAAATTATCTTAAAAGATTATTGAAAATGTTGTACCCCCTCCTTTTTTCCTAGCATGCTGGTGTGCGCGTGTGTGTTGTGTGTGTGTGCGGAAAGAGAGAGAGAGAGAGAATGGGGGAAAATTGAGCAAGAGAAAGAACAAGAGAGATGCAACTGTGAGTATCCATTGACAGATAGGGGCATCCCTACTGTCTCCCAGGGATGCTGAAGCCATGGCCAGATGCTAAGGTGAGGTGGAGGCCTAGAAAGGTTGAACCTACAGCACCAAACTCTTGCACAGACCAGAAAGAGGCCCTGTTCCCTTCACACCCAACACCAGGACCCGTCTCCCAGCAGGTCCTGGAGCCCCAGAGACAACAGAAGCCACCTTCTGCCAGTGGGAATGAGTGTGGGGACCTCAACCCTCCAGGGAGCTTGGATGGGGCTGGGGTGAGGGCAGGAGGGATGGAGGGGACCCCTCTTGGGAAGGTAAGACCATATGTGAGCCTAAAAGGAAGATGGGTCCTGGGAGGGGTGTGGTGCTGAGTCCAGAGCACCTCATGTGGGTGAGCCTGTTAAACTGCCTCCTCCCAGTCAGGAGAGTCCAGGAGCACTCAGACGTCCTGGGTGCCTGGCAGGGGAGACAACCCCGATGGATCTGGGATGCAGGGTGCTGGGGGCACAGTGAAGACACAATAGACATTGTTTATGATGTTGCCAAAGGCTGGAGGCTGCAGAGGCAGCTAAGGAGTGGGGAGTGGAGGAGAAAACTACAATTAAATGGCAACCCCAGCGCTCTCTCAATTCCTACCCTGATAGGGAGGAGGGGGCAGGGCTAACATGGAAGGGGTAGGAAGGGACAGGGCAATCCCTTGACAGAGAGAGCTTTGACTCAGGGGTCAAGGAAACAGCTGTGGAAGCCTCGGGCACATCTGGCTGGGGCTGGGCTGGAAGAGGGTGAGCCTGTGGCTGGCAGGGGGCCAGGGATGTGGTGGAGACAGATAGGGCCCATGTTTACTGTCCAGCTGAGGTGTTGCAACAGGAAGCTGGCTGGGGGTGGCAGGGAGGAGGCTGCTCAGGCGGAAACTATTTATCTGGAGCAGGAGGAACAGCTGGGGAGGGAGGCCAGGCTCAGCAGCCAGCTTTCCAAGGCCACGCAGGATGCCCATGCCATGGCAGCGAGCCACCCTATCTCCTGCCCAGCCTGCCTGCCTCGCTGCACATCCAGCCCTGCTGTCCTTGTCCAGAGCAGAGCCAGATGACCAATCGTCCCTATCCTAGTCCCCAGCTGGGGCTGTGCCTCCCAGTGGGATGCCCCACCAGACTGCAGGTTTGGCCTGTGGCTGACTACGCTGTGAGAATCCACCGTGTGCCAGGCATTGTGAGATAGGTGTGTGTGTTCCCCAGTTTCCAAAGGTGAATACAGGGAGCATGAGGGATTTGTCCAAGACCACACAAGAAGTTAGCATTGTGGAAGGAACTCCAACCCAAGTCTGTCATATTTACGGAATCACTCAGGTGTTCCTGCGCACGTGGAAGTGGGCTGTGGGCCTGCCCTTGGTCCTGTGGGACTCACCTTCATCCAGCTCACAGCCCACCACCTGAGACATCAGCAGACCCCACAACACCCACTCCCACCAGGAAATGTTCCCTTCCCTAAGTCTCTGCACGCACAGCTGGGCACATGGGAACAACAGCAGCCTCTGAGAAAAGATTTCCTATCACAACCAGGTAAGAGGACCCAGGCTAGCAGAAATTCCCTGGAACTCTCCCTCATCTCTATGGAGGGATCTCCAGCATGAGGTGGAAGCCTAGGAAAACTGAATGCTGACTTCCCTTCTGAAGGGAGCCTGGAGAAAGTGGGAGCACAAAGGAGCAAAGTGGCCCCCACTTAGGAAGACCTCCGGATTTCCGTCCAGTTTTGAGATGGGGAAGAAGAGGCAGGGGGAGCCCTGACAAAGCAGAAGGACAGGCTTCGCCTCATCCCCACTTTAATACCCATCACAGAATGGAGGCTCCAGCCCCACATTCAGCTGATTCTCAGGGAATGTCATTTCCCACCTGGAGGGACGTTGCATTGCCCATCTCACTTTGTGCCCCAGATGACCCTGGGACCTACCTCCTCCAGGTCAGGGTCTTCACCTGCTACCTCTCTGTATCCATTCATGGAAGGGGAATGAAATGACCAAGAATGGAACACTTAGTATGTGTCCCTTCATCGGCCAAGCACTGTCACTTTCAGTCCTTGCACACTCCTATGAAGCAAATGTGGCCACCCCCAGTTTTCAGATGAAGAGACTGAATCTCAGAGACAAAGAGACTGGCTCAAGTTCAAATAGTGAGTCAGCAGCTGGCTTAATTTCAGTGGTTGCGTATTGAACACATATTGCATGTCTGTGTGTTGGTAAAGATAAGTGAAGTTATGCCACATAACAAATAGTCCCTACATCTTAACAACAAAGGTTTATTTTCCTCTCACTCAAAATCTGCAGCAGTACTCTTTAGGGCAACTATCTTTCCAACTTGTTTGGGGCTGGCTTAATCTGGGGCTTTGTCATCTCATCAGAAGACTTCTCATTCACTGAGGGGGTGGGGTGATGAGACTGTTCACTGATGAACTGGTCAGAACTAGCCACAGGGCCTTGCTTGCCTGCAGGGGAGCAAGGCAAATGGGGGAACACATGGAATGCTGGTGGCCATGTGGAGTATCTGCCACGGCCATGCATGATGCCAGACACTGGGTCCAGTGGCTTATGCTGGACCCTAAATGACTTCTTGCACCCCCTGGGAAGTCCTATCACTATAAATGCCCTCAAGGGGCTCTGGGCTCTGCAGTCGCTCTACCCAGGTTGAGCTACTTCAGCTAGTGTAAGCATAGGGCTCAATCTCAGGTAAGCCTGGAAAGAAAAACCTCTGTGATAGAATTCAAATTAGACCAAGTCTGTCTTGAAGTCCTATCTTCTTAGTGGCTAACTTCCCTAGGTAACATTCAGTGGTGACCTCCCACTGGGGTCAATTAGCTCTTTCCCTTTCCTGTGTCCTCTCATCCCTTCCCAAGAACAGCCTAGGCAGCAGCATCGCCCACCCCTGCACCTTCATTCACAACTGGAATACAGAGAAAGACCCCGGGGCTATTAACTGACTCATCCCACTGACTCAACTCAGCTTGTCCCCCAGCAAGAGGGGACCTCAGCTCTCACTCTCGTCCTCCCTCCATCTTTCCTCCTCCTTTGCCCAGCACCACAGCTATTTCAATGATTCCAAAAATCCCTAGAGGAGTATTTTGTATCTGGGTTCCAGGTCTCCCTCATATGTCTAGGGCTGAGCGGTTCCCCCAAGCACTCCAACCCTGCCTCAGAGGATCTCCTTTTTCTGCCACCAGAATTTCACTAAATGAGGCTCTGCTTTCCCAGGCCCAGGACACAGGCATAAGAGAGCAACTATTTGTGCTTATCCATCCAGGTCAGATGGGGAGAGAGCCTAGAGGAGCACTGGGTTCCTCAGGGACCTTTTCTGTCCACTCCACAGAGGAACAAGAAGAACCCATATGGTTTCAAGGAAGCAGAGAGCTTCCAGTTGCCTGGACCTAAGTCCCCTAGACTACTAGAAGGATTAACAAAATAATGACATAAAATGTTTAGCACAGTATTCAAAAGATATTGGAAAAGCATATATAACAACATTACCTTTAAACTCTCTGGCCTAGACTGCTCTCCTGGGTCTCAGACCAGCATATGTGACTCCCCAACATTCCTACCTGGATACCGCACAGGCTGACCTGGTTGATGCCCTCCCAACAGCCATTCATCCTTCACTGCCCTTTTTCTTTTTGTCAGAATCCACCTCCTACATGGAGCTGTGAAGACCAGAGAGTTGTTCTCCCAGACTCCTTTGCAGCTAGGACATGGGCAGACGACTTCATCCTGATCAATGGATCAAGTGACTTCTGGGAAAGTTTTTCTATTAATATAGGCTGAGGAATGGAAGCTGCACCCTTCTTTGGCCAGAAGTTACTATCTAAAAGTGGTGTCAGGACCTCCAGCAGCTACTTTGTGATGATGAGGGAATAAATCTAAGGTGCCAAGGTTGGCAGACCAAAAGTATGAGATAATATTGTCACTGATTATGTGATTGAATCAATGAATGAACCCTGGGACCTCTGGGATTGTGTGCTATATAAGATAACATGTGCCTTTATTCTAAGCCACTTCCAGTTAGGTATTCTTTTATACCTCTTAATCAGCAAATATAAAAACAAACCCATCAACTCCTTCCTGAATCACTCTTCCTCCAGAATTCCTCTTCTCAACAAAAGAGTTTCTTCTGCCAGAAATTCTACATCATCATTGCTTTCTTCTCCCTCACTTTTTCCATCTAGACTGTCACCAACCACCTTGACTCTCCTTCCAAAGTCGCTTCTGTTTCTTGACCCTGCAGGACAACTTCCTACAGGGAGGTCACAGGAAACCCCCTATGACCACCTCCTGCTGGTTTTCCTTGACTCTGGTTTCTTGCCCTCTGCTCCATTCTCTGCAGTCCAATGAGCGCCTCCCTGTCTTCTCTGGATTTGCCATGCTCAGTCATGCCTCCATGCTCTTGCATTTGCTGTTCCCTCTGCTAAAATGCCCTCCTCACTTCTTTTCACAGGACTCCTTCTTTCCACAAGGTGTTATTTTGTGAACCTTTTATTGATTCGCCCAATCAGAGCCCATTGAACTTGCTTTGGTGTTGCACCCATGACCCTTTTTAATGATCAGCAGACTGTAATGCCTCATTACCCATATATCTCTCCTGTAAGATCACACCTTACTGAGGTGAGAGATGGTGTCTCAGTCACCTCTGGACTTCCAAGACCCAACAATGCCAAGCAGCAGCTGCTTAGAAATTCTCAGCACAGTGAATGAACAGCTATGTAGAATACGTTGACTTCTTCTTGAATGTGGATACCTGTTGTGGTTACTTATTGCTGTGTAACAAAACTTACCGGTTGAAAACAAAAGTGATATTTATTTTGCTCACAAATCAGAGATTTTGGTTGAACTCAGTGGAGACAGGCAGTCTCTGCTCCACCCAGCATTAGCTGGGTTGGGTCAAGGGCTGGGGCTAGAAGCCTCTGAAGGTCCATCTATGAACATGTCTGATAGTCAATGCCAGCTGTTGGCTGGGACCTTAGCTGGTGCTATAAGCTAGAAAACCAATGTGCAGCCTCTTGTGTGCTGGGCTTCCTCACAATGCCTGGCGAGGTTCTAGGGGTGAACATTCCAGCAGAGCCAGGCAGAGCTGCAGTGACTTTGATGACCCAGTCACAATGGTCACACAGCATCAATATCACATTCTACTCATCCAGACAGTCACAGAGGCCTGTCTAGGTTCATGGGGTGGAGAAATAGATGCCACTTCATGTTGGGGAATGACAGGTAACATGCTTTGGATTTCTGTCCCTGCCCAAATCTCATGTCAAATTGTAATCGCCAGTGTTGGACGAGGGGTCTGGTGGGAGGTGATTGGATCATGAGGGCAGACCTCTCCCTTGCTGTTCTCATGATAGTGAGTGAGTTCTCACGAGATCTGGTTGTTTAAAAGTGTGTAACACAGCCCCTTTTGCGCCTTTTCCTCCTGTTCCATCCATTTAGGACATGCCGACTTCCCCTTTGCCTTCTGCCATGATTGTAAGTATTCTGAGGCCTCTCTAGCCATGCTTCCTATGGAACTGTGAGTCAATTAAACCTCTTTTCTTTATAAATTACCCAGTCTCAGGTAGTTTTTTACAGCAGTGTGAGAGTGGTCTAGACAACAAGGTTCAGGAAGAACATGTTGGACCAGAAATATTGTTGTAGCCATGTTTTTTGTTTTTTGAAAATGCAGTCTCCTGGCCCAGCACAGTGGCTCACGCCTGTAATCCCCACACTCTGGGAGGCTGAGACGGATGGGTCACAAGGTCAGGAGTTTGAGACCAGCCCGGCTAACATGGTGAAACCCCATCTCTACTAAAAATACAAAAATTAGCCAGGCGTGGTGGCACAAGCCTGTAATCCCAGCTACTCGGGAGGCTGAGGCAGAAGAATCGCTTGAACCCGGGAGGTGGAGGTTGCAGTCAGCCGAGATCAAGCCATTGCACTCCAGCCTGGGTGACAGAGTGAGACTCTGTCTCAGGAAGAAAAAAAAAAAAAGACACAAAAAGAAAATGCAATCTCCTTTCATGCTTTTTTAAAGGATTTTAAGTCAACTTTTTGTCTGCCATTCTCCCCAAATTGTCATTTGTCTTCCTTATGAGATGCATGCCCAGGCCTCCCTGGTCCTCTCCTTGCAGTGCATTTCTCTGAACATAGCTTAGGGTTTGGTGGAGTGAGCTGGTAACAAGCTATTAGGAGGGCTGGGTTTGTGACCCAGCTCTACTACATTTGGATTCTGTTCATTCGAATAGGTCACTGGAATTTCGCGGGCCTCACTTATTTCCTTGGTAAATAGGAGCTGATGGTCTCTGTGCAGAGGGCTAAGTGAGGTCAGGGCCGAGAGGAGAGGTCGTGGACACCAGGGCAGAGTGTGAAGGCAGCAGGGTGTGAACCACGGTTCAGTTGCAGGAAACAGAAGACACTGAATCTCTGCTAAGCAGAAAGGGACTTAACACCAGTAATTAGGTGATTACAAAATCACCAGAGGGGCTGCAAGAGTGAGATTGAGGCTGACCTTCTGGGAAATACTTCCTGGATGTGGCCAAAGGAGCTTGTACACCCATCAAAACCAGGATGGTGAGGAGTCAGGAGGCTTCTATGGGACTGGGGTCAGGAAGTCACCACCACCACCCCACAAGTGGGTCTCAGTGTTCAGAAGCTGATGACTGGTGTGGTGGTCATCAGGGTTGTTCATCAAGTATTTCTAGTTCTCCCACAGGCAGATGGTACGATTAACCTTCTCTGCCCCCCCTGGAGTTAAGGGACCTTGTGACTCAATGAAATATGTGCCACTTCATAGTGGAAGCTTTAAGTACTATTCTGTAATTTTCTGTATTCTCTCTTTCCTTTGTCACAGTGACCTCAATGCTCCACGTGATGGTTTTTCCACCAGCCTGGGTTCCCAAGTGTGGTAAACAGAGGCCAGCAGCCCCAATCACCCATGCGATGTGGGGCTTGCTTATTTATCAGCATAGTGTAGCTCATCCCGATGGGCACATCTGGACACTGGAACATTGCTTGCCTTAGTTATGCTTGCCCAAGGCAAGAGCCAAAGCAGTGGGAAGATAGCACTTGCTGCAATTCCACCTTCCAGATCCCACATCCAGGTGGCAAAACCTGATTTGCGTCCAGAATCATAGCTTTAGAGAAGTTTGGGAAATGTAGCTTTTAGCTTCCCAGCTTCTGTGATACTAGGCGTCACTCCCAAAGGACTGATACCAAGGGCCTACCCTTGATATCACACCCACCACAGCAAACACACCCTGGGGTTCTAAGGGTGTTCCAGCTGAAAGCCAGGGAGAGAGGAGTCTGCAACCTGATAGCTGGGCTGGGTAAAGGGACTCGAGGTACAAATCAGGACTGGGTAAAGGGATTCAAGGTACAGAATCACATGAGATGGACTTGGAAGGGCAGGTGGAGGGGAGGGAGCCTGGGTTAGCCTTCTACCTCAAATTAAGACCATGATGAGAGAGAGAGAGAGAGAGAGTGTGTTCTATGTGATACCTGAGAACATTTAAAGGATCCTAGGCACTGCTGATTGAATATATTTTGTTTTATAAGTATTGCTTTGTAAATTATCAAATGCTGTGTGAAATACTTCCATTAGACTGTGAGCTCTGTATGGGCAGGGAGCATGCCTCATTTATCTATGTTCCCTTCACATCTAGTACAGTGTTGGGCATATAGTAGGTGCTCAATAAATGTTTTATGAAGGAAAGAATTTGCCAATGTTCCACTGAGAAACTGTCTTGGAGAACTAGACCCAGTGTTCCCAGTGTGGTCTGACTAATCAGAACCTGGTGGGAACGCCCCTCCCTGGGTCTCAATATTATACTTCTATTAACATGGCCCAAGATTGCATGATTCTCCTTGGCAGCCACACTGCACAGATGATTCATATTGAGCTTGAGGTCAACTGGAGTCTCTGGGTCTGTTTCACATGAGCAGCTATTAAGTAAGGCAAGGCTTCCCCATCCTGTCCATATGCAGTTGATTTTTTTAACCGAATGCCTTATGTAACATTTCATCCTGCTGAGTTATAGTCCATCCTTCAACTTCTCAAGATCTATTTGCATCTTAAGTCTTTTCACTCAATGGGCTATTCATTTCTCTTAGAGTTGCTTCATCCACAATGGCGTCACAGAGGAGTTCTGTATCTCTGTGCACTTTCATGACAAAAATGCTGCACAAGTCAGGCCACCAGGGACCTCCCTGCATGTGGATGTCAACTTTTTAATCAATGTAAATGGAGAATAATCACTTAGCCATCTCTGATTCTCTCCACAAAATGGACAGACTGTCCCAAGCTGAAACAATGAAGTATACAGAACTCTCTTGATTTCTGGGACCTACACCAGAAGGGGGAATGAGTTCAGTCGGGAGCATTTGCATTTCACAAAGCCACACTGGCTCCTAGAGATCTTCACATTCTCTTATGGGCTGTCAAAGACATTTCTTGGTTTTATTCATATGTATCAAGAATCACGAAGATGTTCAAATTCTCAGACCTACTAACCCACAGCAATGTTAACAGCTGATACCTAAGAGTCTGGAGGCAGGGAGATGGCTGAGTGGATTGAGACATCCTCCCCGTGGAACAGCATGTGCACCATTACAACAATAACTCAGAACACTTAAAAACCCAAAAAACTGTGTGGTGAACACAGACAAAAAAACGTAAATAAAATGTGAACTGAAAAAAGCAAGCTACAAGTTTATGTGCACTCCATGAAGGAGGATATGTAAAGCACTATGCATGCATGGGGAGGATTCAGATAGCGTAGAAATTGGGTCAGGGAGACCAGATTATGGGTGATTTCTCCTCTCTATTTTGCAAACTTTTTCTACAGAAAGCAGCTTCTGAGGCAGAGATTGAGTGAAAGCATTTTCCTGGGGATAGTGGTCCAGAGAGAAGGCTGGGAATGAAGTAGGGAGGTAGGGAGGGAGCTGGCCTCCAGCATAGATGGCTGGTTGCTGGGTCCCCTGGCATTGCCTAGGAAGGCACAGGAAATGCACTTCAGGGCTGCCTGCCTTGGGGGACAGTGGGGAGCATTTCTCAGCTTCTGCTTCACACTGCTCCGAGGTAGGGGCCATAGAGCATTAACTCTGTGGCAATTCCGGGGTTATGCATGGGAGGAGATTCCTGGGGAGCCCCTGCTGCGGCACCCACAGAGAAGCCCTGGGGGGTGAGAGGCACCCTCAGGTGTTGCTCACTGATGGTGCAGCAGAGCTGGGGTCAGAAGTCAGGTGGGGCTGAGAGAATCCAGTGCACTGCACAGGATGGATCTGACCTAGCTCTGCTAATGATTTTATCAATACAAAAACCTGCCCTGTTCTGTGGCTGGAGATAGGCTTCCCTATCTCTACTTCCAAAATCTATCTTGAAAATCAAGAGAGTCTTTGTGCATCTCTGGTTTCCATCTTTCGCCTCTTATCTAAGGGGTTTTGTAGGTCATTTCTCTCGGAGCCCAAAACCCAACTCGTGATAGTCTATTAGAGTGACTTCTGTGCTCTCCCAGACCAAGCCAAACTTCTCCTGGGTGTCAGGTGGCCACCCCTGCATGTGCACACTGTTCCCAGGAAGGCTTTCTCACTCTCCAATGAAGATGGGAGCATTTTCAGGAGTCAAGGGTTCAGCCATCTCTCTCATCAAAGGCCCTCATAAGTTTTGAGGCATTCTGCCCTGGGGCTGCCTTCTTGACACAGTTGTACCATCTGATCTGAGGACTTGGGTTTTTTTGGTGGGGGAATCATTTTTGTTCTTGGCTATATGCTGAATTTCCCTTCTCCCACCACCCTATTTCTTGTTTGGTGGAGGTGTTGGTTTTTGGTTTTCTTTGTTGTCTTGGATTTTTCAAGGGGCCACATTGATCTTTTGAGTCATCTTCTTTGGGCCACTATATTTTCTCTACTTGAAAGCAATCTACTTTCTCAAGGTCCACCCTACACAACTGGTGTTGCCACCACTCCCTTCCTGTAACATTGTGAAGGATGATAAAGTCCTTTTCTTCCCACGCCCCTGTCATTTACCACTGTGCCCCTCTTAGTTGATCAAAGTTCAGTGTATCCTGCCAGTTCCACTTGTTGCTTTTTGAAAGATTAAATTATCAGCCTGGCAAGAATGTAGCAGTCACCCTGGCTTTAGCAGATGTCCTTGTAACTACAGTCCCACCACTCTGGCCAGGAACTGGCTTCCGACACTTCGGGGCCTTGATCTTGGACTTGGAGACATACTTCCCCTTCACCTTCCACAAGCGGGCCAGGAGTTCTCAGCCCCCAAGGAGGGGCCTGGGAGAGAAAAGTTGGTAAACATGGCTGTTTTCCCAGAGCAGGTCTTGCAATCTGTTGGAAGCAGAGAAGTGGAGAATGCCAGGCTTCAAATCTCGGATCCACCACTCACTGGTTATGTGATTTGGGACAAGTTACTTAACCTCTCTGGGCTTCAGTTTCCACATGTGTAGATGCTAGAGCTTTCTTCATCTTTCCAAAAAGTGTCAGGAACTCTGGTTTTCCACAAAGCCACCATGACTGCTGCCTGGCTGACAGCAGTTACAAGATGCCATTGACTATGCCCTGATTTCAGAGAGGCTAAAGTGAAAAAAACAAAGTGCATCTTAGAACCAATGAAATAGTGTAGTATCTACCCATAGAGGTGCTGTGAGAATTACATAACTTAAAATATGCATAGCGCCGAGAGCAGTGACTGGCACATATGACCATCTGTGTGTTAGCTATTTGGCTACTGAAGAGAAGGATGGCAATGATGAAGGTCTCTGAAGAATGCATGGTGAAATGACTCACTCTCCATGGTCCCGCTCTGTAGATCAGGGAATCAACTGTCCAGGGAGGTGCAGTCCTAGCAGCCCCTCTTTCATACAGACATATAATGTGCCATGTGACTAATTCTCAACAATGGTATATGGAGTCTCTCCCAAGCTAAGGGATTATGAAAAAGAATGTGCCTTCTCCACACCCTGCCCATCCACTGGATAATGCAGAGACCTCTGAGACCCTGCGGGACAATAGAGTGGCAAGAGGGAAGAAGCCAGGATCCCTGAGTCACCACATGGAGGAAAGTCCTCGGTCAGCCAATAACCCCCACCTGGGATGGCCATATAAGTGACAGACAAACCACAGTTGAATGAGGCACTGAAATTCAGGGGTTAATTTATGCCAGGACCTTAACTAAACACAGACCAATATGGGCAGCAGTGGGGAGGAAGGGCACCTGTGGTGGGAGCTTGGAGGAATGGAAGAGTGCAATGAACTACAAAGTCAAGGGCTCGCTCCACATATTCCAGTGCCTCAGAAAACAGTTGACAACATCCAGCCCACCACTCACCTCTCCAGCTCAGTGCTGACTTTATATTGAAGTTTTCATCAACAGACCATTCATTCAATATGTAATACATCTCTACCATGTGTTAGCATGAAGTCCCAGCATGACGGGGCTCTGCTGGGTGTGGTCCCAGCACGGCCCCTCGTCCTGTGGTCAGGCCCCCTCCCCACAGCCCATACATCATCCTGATGTGCAGAAGAGACCCCATTAATCACAACACCTCATTTGCCAATGTGACTTCCTTAGCTGTGTTCCACCAGGGAAGGAGGCCCAGCCATCCTGTGGTGGGTGGGTGGCTGTCCGGGACGGCAGCCTGCACCCTGCAGATGGACAGCATGGCTTCCAAGCCTCAGTTCTGGGCCCCAGAGACAGGCTCCCAGGGGCTTCTGTCTGTGATGGGGTCACAGAGGCAGAGCTGCGAGGTTTCTTCAGGAAGCTGTCAGGAGACCGGGGGCTACTCCAGCTCCACCTGGAAGGCTGCAAAACCCCAGCAGCACTACCTGAAGTGAGCTCTGAGTTTTATTTCTTTTTTGTTTAAAAAAAATAAAAAATCCAAACACAAAATGGTTTGTCTGCGTTTTCATTCAGTATGTGAATATGAAGATTAAATGGCCTGCGACTGCTCCCCTGTTCACCTCTCAGATCATAAAACCTCCGCGGTGACTGAAAGCAGGAGCCCATCAAGTGGCTTTCTGTTTCCCCCTCTGTCTCCCCAGGGCGAGTTACAAGGGGTCCAAGTTACAAAGTGCAGGCTCCGAGTGGCTCGACCCCAGGTGGCCTCAGAAGGCCCTGGGATGAGGTTCTCAGAATCCCAGGTCCATAACTGAGTGTGACAGGTTGACCCACGTGGACCCACATTTTCCAAGGTGCCCCTTCCAGGTGCCTAGGCAGGCAGCTGCTGAGTAGCCCCTTCCCCCAACCCCAGCAGTTGCCTGGTCCAGCCAGTGGGCTCCGGACAGGGCAGCTGGAAGAACTGTCCAGAAGAGAGTGGCCCTGCCTGCAGGTGAGATGAGCCCCTCGCATGCAAGCTCCATCTCCTCTCACCCCTCCTCAGGACGGCTCCACTGCAAGCCCTTCACAGCAATTCGCACCCATGAGCATTTTACCCAACAAAATGTTACAACCTGGGAAAGATGAATTTGCTCCAAAATACAAAAGAGCAAAATTGGAGATAATAAATATTTAACAAATGCATTCAAATTTTATTAATTGTTCAATTTCATCTCATGAAAATTTCTTTCCATTTGAAAACAATTTGTACCTTCGATTTTCTCGCCTTGTACAGATGTCTGGGTCTGATGATGGCTGGGAAGTCGGAGCCAATCGTAAACTAAGCGAGTAAACTTCAGCCAAATAATTTCAAAAGCAAAATTATAAAAATTCTTTCCAAGTATTTTATAGCAAAATAATTCTATTTAATGTGGGATGTGGGTGCATTTTAATTCTTTTATATACTCTGGGGTGGGACCTACAAAAGTTAGGCTGTCTGGTTCCCAGGAAGGCCCCACTGCTTTCCCTCTTCCTTCCTCTCTCCTCCTTTTCTCTTTGCTCCTCAAAATCCTTTTCCTCTGCAGTTTCAAGGAAGTATCAACAGAATCTCCTGCCAAAAATGTTAATTTTTATAAAGACTGATTTGTTCAATGTCTGAGGTCTTTCCCGAAGAGAGTCAGTGGCGCTGATAGGGGTTGCTATTTTTTGTCTCTTCTAGTCCCTTAGCTATTCTTATGGACAACAGTCCACAGCAGTGGACACTTCCTCACAGCAGAAGAGCTGCCCCTGGCTCCTCTGTAGATGGCCGGCCACCTCACTCCAGCTGTAGGGCACTGGGCTACTGCTGTGGGGCATGGAGTCAGTAAATTTGGAGAGAAGCCTAAGGGCTCAGCCAGCAACCAATCCATATGCAGCCTGCAGTTTAGCTGACAGGCCCTTTTTCAACCAGACAGGTTGGTCCTCCAGCAGCCTAGAACATTTTTGCCCAAATGCTCAGCACCCCCAGGGCTCACGGATGACCTCCTGTCTCCCAGGAAAACTGGCCTTGAGCACCTGAGTGACTCATGGGGTGGACTCATGAGGTGCGACCCATAGGCCCCTCAGCAGACCTGGCCATTCACAGAACCCAGGGTGTGGCTGAGAGAGCTCCTGCCTCATGAGAGAGGACCCAAGGATACTCCCTGGAGGCCCACCTGGGACCTTCTCTAACAACCCTGGGGAGGGCCAGTTGTCTCAGCCTGGGGGAGCAAGTTCCAGACTGTTTTCCAAGGGCCTCCTAAGGGTTTAGCTACACCTAACTCTGCAGTTCCCCTTGCCAAGCCCCTCATACCCTGCACTCCAAACGGCGACTCTTGAACAGCCCTGCCCTGCTGCCTCAGCCCAGAGTCTCTGTTCCAACAGCCTCCTCCTGCACTGCTCAGGAACCCAGCCTCCCACCTGGCTAACTCCCCTGTCTCCTTCAACACTGAGCTAAGGTGACACCTCTTCCCAGCTCCTTCTAAGGTACCAGGAAGGCTTCCCCAGTCAACTCTCCTCTCCCCTGGTCCAGATAGATAGATAGATAGATGATAGATAGATAGATAGACAGACAGATAGATACATATATACATACATGGATTTAATTGTCACCCCATCAGACTGTTAGGACACATAGGAAGCATTATCTGTCACTGTGCCGCCCCCATTCCTAGCACAGAGCTGGGCACACAGTAATGATTAACGGATGGATGGATGGATGGATGGATGGATGGATGGATGGATGGATGGTTGGAGGAGGGCAAGGCTTGGGTCGAGCAGGAAGCTGGCACATATCCAGGGGTCTAGAATTAATTGCCAGCAGCTGCTGTCTTCAAACCTTCCCTGGATAGTGTGGGCTCTTGTGAGGCCCAGCAACAAGGCTTGGGGGCCAGATGATTTCCAGTTTTGCTCTGCCCCTTTTCTGTCACCTTTTGGGTGACAAGTGTGAATGTGTTCTCATCTAGCCAGGAAGATGAGGCCCCCGACCATCTGTCAGCCAGCACGAGCTCTGCCCTTCCTCCCCAGCAGCAGGGACAGGATGGAGAGGGTATGCTGTGATGATTAAGGAGCAGCCTCCAGTGCCAGGCCACCTGAGCGCCAGCCCTGCTCCACCACCTGCTCACTGTGTAATTTGGGGTACATTTTTTACTTCACCAGGCCTTGGGTGAGAGTAGGACTTGCTTTGCTGAGTTGCTGTGTGGATTTAGATAAGTTGATATGCGCAAAGTGCTCACACTAGTTCCTGGCACATAGTAAGGAATGTGTGGTTCTAGTGCCTGTTATGCTAAGCCAGGCCCCCAGTCATCAGCCTGAAGCAGGGTTGTGGTCAATGTGAGGTCGGTTAGCGTCAGTCTGAATTCAGGGTCAAGATGTGGCTATAGTTCCACCATGGGTGATCTGGGGTCTCCTGAGACATGCTTGGCAAGTTCCTCATTAAGCCACTCCCTTCAGGAGTCTCTTCGGGAGGAAGGCAGATGTGCTGGCTGCAGGGTGTGCTAGGGACAGAGGTGGTCTCCCCGCCTGCCAGCCCAGCATCCTCCGTGCCGGCCCATCACAGGGAGGGGGCTCAGAACCTTCCTCACAGCCTGCTGCAGGCAGCGGTGAGCACCAGGCACCGCCAAGGGCAGGCCCAGGCCCTGGCCATGCAGCATGTGGGAAACACTGGGTCTGTTGCCATGGTCCCTACCCAGGAACAAGCTAAGCACCCACTACCTGCCTGCTGGGAGGAAGGAAGCCATAATCTGTTCTGGAAACGTCAAGTTGCTCTCCTGTCCCCTCAGCTCTGCACCACGCAGTTCCTGCCCTGGAAAACCCAGGCAGTTCTGCCCTAGGTCTCCACCTCCACAGCCCTAAAACCAGGCCTGGGGACTAATCAGAAGCAAAACCTACTCCAGTTTCCCTTCCACCCAAAAACTGTCGGGACTTCTGTGTGATGCAGAAAAGCCCATGGGAATAAGGATATAGTGACACAGTGTAGAGTGGCTTTTCTAAGGCTTGCTTTTTAGGAACCTGACAAACAACAAAATGTGAGTAGTTCTATCCACACATCAAACCTGGCTAGAACCTCAAGGCCCAGTTTGGTCTTCTCCTCCAGAAAGCCTTCCCTGATTGCACCAACCCACAATGCCTTCCTTTTCTCAATTCTGCCTGCAACTGTTCTAAACTAGCCCCCTAAATAAGCACATTTGACTAGGCCAGAGGCCAGGCTGAGGGCAGCAGGAGGGGTGGGAGCAGATGCCCTCCCTGCACTATGCTGTTCTCAGGTGGTTCCCACACCTGGGCCTCCCCATTGCCTCTCATCTTGCCTGCAGCATGCGAAAAGCAGCTGCCTGCTGAGCCCCACCAGAGCACACATTCAGAACCATGTGTCAGCCTCAGAGTCTTCCCAAACCCAGCACTCAGGGGCAGGGGCAGGGGCAGGGGCGTAGGAAACCCAGCTGATCTGCAAACATACCTGGAGCCTGCAGCTGGTCTTTCCTCTACTCACCCAGATAGGAACCCTAGAGCCTTTGTGCTTGGAGGAGCTTGGAGAGGCTCCCTCCTCAGCTCCGTGTGTCCTGTGAGCAAAACTGCAATCCATGCAGGACCAATGGGAGCTGGTCCATCTCTTCTTGAAGCTAGCGCAGCTTTCTTTGACCATTACTTATTTTACATCCAGAAAATGTTCCCTTATATCTGATTCTACTTCCTCAGGTCCAATTCCCCAGAAAGGTGGAGAACACTGTCTCCATCCTCACAGATCTGGCTCTGACTCAGTAGCCAGGGACCTGGCTCAGTTTCTTTTGTTCACTCTCTCCTGAACCCCTCTCCCCCAGGTGACTCCTCCTTGTCAGTGGCCTGCCCTGGTCAGCTAGAGGCTGCCCAAAGGACTCCACTGGGGCCAGAAAGCTTTTCCTCACCTCCAGGGCAGAAGCGAAGGGCTGCAGGCTTCCCGCAACCTCACTGAGCGTCCACCCCGCTGAAACTCCTGCACACCCCTGGCCTCACCCCGCTGAAACCCCTGCACGCCCCTGGCCTAGGGCGCGTTTCTCAGGGGCAGCTTTTATCTTCCTCTCTTTATCTCTTCGCTCTTTCCGTGGCCCTCCTGAGTCCCTCCTCCTCACCCTACTCAGGACACCAAGGAATAAAGGTTCTATCAAACCGCCTGGCTCAAGATGCGTGTGGTAAGTAAGGAGTGGGATACATTACAGTGGTTCTAAACCCTAATCAGGCTCAGCCATTACCCGAGGGGCTGGTGTCAGACTGGATTCTCTGGCCCCATGTCCCATGATTCTGAGTGGGTAGATTTAGAATAGGACCTGCACCCTCACCCCAGGTCACATCTCTTGTCTTGGAGCCCTGTGTTCAGCTGCAGAGTAAGGGAACAGAGGGAAGAGATGAGGCCGTGCTCTTTAGGAAGTTCACCTGCTCTGCGGCTGTACACACATGAAACCACTCAGCATAGTCAGGCAGCACTGATTAAACCACCCAGCACTACATGGGACAGTGAGTTGAATCCTTGTTCAAGGGAGCTGAGGGGAGCATTCGAAGTGGCTTCATTGATGAGGCAGGACTTGGGCTGGATCTGGGGACCTGGCAGAACCTGACTTGATGAAGAGAGAAGCAGATGCATCCAGGCACGGGGACAGGGGCTCCACAGCTCTGGGGGAAAAAGCGCCAACAGAGGTGTTTCAGACACCGTGGCAGGCTGATGGATGGACCATTGGAGGAGTAAGGAAATGAAGACGACACAGAGAAGGAAAGGGCAGAGAGGAAAGAGTGTTGATATGGTTTGGCTCTATGTCCCCGCCCAAATCTCATCTCAATCCATCATCCCCAGGTGTCAAGGGAGGAACCTGGTGCGAGCTGATTGGATCACGGGAGCAGTTTCCCCCATGCTATTCTCGTGATAGTGAGTGAGTTCTCACGAGATCTGACGGTTTTAAAAGTGGTAGTTTTTCCCGTGCTCACATTTCTCTTCCCTCTTGCCGCTGTGTAAGAGTTGTCTGCTTTCCCTTCCGCCGTGATTGTATGTTTCCTGAGGCCTCCCCAGTCATGTGGAACTGTGAGTCAATTAAACCTCTTCCTTTTATAAATTAGCCAGTCTCGGATATGTATTTGTAGCAGTATGAGAGTGGACTAAGACAAGTGGACTCCCGCAAAGGCTGGAACGAAATGTTTCAAATATCTAGGTCAACCCGAAATTCTGTGTTCGGATACCATTTTTCTCTTTCAGTCATTAGGGTTAGAGTGAAAACGAACCAGGCTTGGGAAGAGGAGCATGGCCAAGAGTGGTCCTGGGCACTGGGACCTCGGCAGGGTATCCTGCAGCCCCCGACCACCCTTTGCTTGGCACCAGCCCCCAATGTCAGCCTTTCCTGCCCGGGCAGCTGACCTCCAACCACCTAAGTACTGTGCAGACCCACCGCTTATTTTTCTACTGAAGTGTTTCATCTTTTCTTATTAATTGATGTAAGTTCTCTTGCATTTGCATTCTCTCTCTCTCTCTCTCTCTCTCTCCACCTCCACAACTGCTTTCACTATTATTGCCTGTTTCACTGTCTTGTCCTTTATGCAAGATTCTCATTCTTGCTGCTCAGGTATAATTCCCTAGCAGTAAATACATTTAGGAGATTATATTGCACAGTGGTTAAGAGACTATGCTCTGCAGCTACTCAGTTTGGGTTGAAAATCTGTCTCCACTATTCATTCGCTATGTAACTTCGGGTGAGTTACTTAACCTCTCTGTGCCGCAGTTTCCTCGCATTTGAAATGGGGATAATAATAGTACTTTCTTCATGTCGTTGTTGAGAGGATTAAGTGAGAAAATCGTAATGTTTAGAATAGTGTTGAACACATAATAAATGTTCAAGTGAGAACTATTACTCTAAAATGGAATATATTGCTTTGTTTGTCATTTGTTACAAATGCACTAAGAATCAACTGCCCTCTGGGGTCGGTGGGGACTGTTAACTGCAGGTTCTAAGTTTTGCTGAGCTTCAAAGATTGGGGTAGTTTTGCTTATGAGACAAAGCAGGAAAGAACTGAACTGCTCTGCATAATAGGGAAGAATTTGGAGGTGATGGATTTCTGGGAGGCAGGGTGAGGAGGAGAGATGGAAATGAGAGACGAAGAGGTAAGAGTGAAAGAAAAACATGAGTAAGTTCCAGAATATGACCCTTCCCCAGTACCCTCAAACCTTCAGAGAAGCCCACTGGAGGCTTGGTGCAAATGTGATTCTTTTGGTCTGACTTCTGCACCCCAGATGACATGAAGTGACATCAAGCCATGGAGCTGGGGGACATCAGAGCCAGTTATCCTTGGGTTTCTCTTGCTCCCTTAACTGAGAAACCCAAACCATCAAGATGCCTAGGAGAACCAGGAGTTGATATTTGGATTATGCAAATAATTTCGAGCCCAGTTTATCATTAGGTTATGCATTTTCTCTATGGTTGTGGTGGACACTGTGATGTGCCTCCCAGATCTCCCTCTGGGACTGCAGAGCTTGCTCACCCAGTTGCAGAGAATGCTGCTCACAAAAATTCTCAGTGGTCAGCCAACTTGCCCAGATCACACATGTAATAGCCATCCAATGTAACAAATTACTCCCGAGCAGAAGCCTAAAACATTTGTTTCTTGAAGTCTGTGGGTTGGGAACATGGGAACAGCTTAACTGGATGGTTCTGGTCTCTTATGAGGTAATAGTCAAGAGTTAGCCAGGGCCACTGTCATCTGAAGGTTTGACTAGGGCTGGAGGATTGGCTTTTAAAGGTGCTCACTCCAATAGCTGTAGGCATGAGGCCTTGGTTTTTCACCCCAAGGAAGGCTATGGAGGGCTACTTGTGTGTCCCCACAACATGGCAGCTTTTCTTCCTTCAAGAGGGAAGTCCAGGAAGAAGCTGCTATGCCTTTTATGACCCAGCCTTGGAAGTCACATGCCATCACTTCTGCCACATGCTATTTGTTAGAGGTGACTCACAAAGAAGTCCAGTCCTCCTGCAAAGGGAGAGGAATTAGTGCTTCCCAATTTGTGGACATATTTTTAAACCACCACAACCCTGCATTCCTAGAGGAACCATATATCCAATTTATAGTCACCCAAGAATGTAAAGGCCAGGGCCCTTCCCCCAACTCAGGACAACTCTGAAGAGCCATACTAGCTTCAGAGCTCCCTGTGGGGTCAGCTGAATCCTTCATTGAGATGCAACACAGCTCAACTTCCCAGTGCCCTTTCCCTTCCCTTCCCTTCCCTTCCCTTCCCTTACCCTCCCCTCCCCTCCCCTTCCTTTCCCTTCTCCTCTCCTTTCCTTTCCTCCTTCCCTCCCTCCTTCCTTCCTTCCTTTCTTCCTTCCTCCCTCCTCCCTTCCTCCCTCTCTTCCTTCCTTCTTCCCCCCCCCCCTCCCTCCCCCCCCCTTCCTTCCTTCCTTCCTTTTCACATGTGATGTTCCCAAGAGCACCCTCTGATCAACCTGCTACCCTCTGATTTCCACCTCAGAGTCAGCTTCCCAGGTAACACACCTGTAAAAATGGTGGTTGGGTTAATGTGCTAACGTATTTTTCTAGTGTTAAATCTAGCAATCTCTTTCTTTATGGATTCTGCCCTGTGGGAGTATTTAGAAAGGCCTTCCAATCCTGAGATGAGATAAATACCTAAATTTTGTTCTAGGTAATTTATGATTTCAAATATAATTGGAGGTTTTAAAACATATCTTGTGAGGTTGGGATCTAATTTCACTTTTTTTCAGTGTTTCATCAATTGTCCTAGCAGCAGTTTTTTAAAAATAAATTTTCTACTGATTTTAAATAACACCTTTACATATGTACTAAATTCTACTGTATAATTGAGTTGGTTTCTGAGTTTTTTATTCTGCTGTAGACTCCAGCCAACGTTTTATTGTTGTATTTTTGAGGTAGATTCTAATATTTAAAAGTACAAGCCATTTTTCTTCTCTTTCAATATTGTCATGCGTTTATTCTTTTAGGATAATTATAGAGTCAATTTGGCAAATGGTCCACCTCCCAAAACTGCAGTGAGATTTTGATTTGGAAGTCAAAATCTGTTACATTTATTGATGTCAGTTCTTCCAAAATATCTTTATAATATTAAAACTAACTTCCCATCAAAGGACATATGTCTACTTATTAAAGTTTTGTTTGAAATGTTTTGTTAAAGTTCTTTCTGGTTTGGTTGTGTGTATGGAAGGGTATACATGGGGAAGCATGTATGTGATCCTATATGAGGGGTTATGTGTGTGTAGGGTGTGTGAACGTGTGTTTACATGGATCTCATTGTGCTTATTAAGCTTATTGAAAGATATGTTATGGCTTTTGTTGCTATTGGTGATACATTTTTCTTCACTATGCCTCGTAGTTTGTTATTTTTAGGGTATAGGAAAGATTTGAGATCTATGTATCTATTTTTGTTAATAAGCCACTGTCCCTTCTGTTTCTAATACTTTTCTAATTGATTTGCTTTGGTTTTCTTAGGTAAGCAATAATATAATCTGCAAATAATGACATTTTTCTCTTCCACTTCAATATTTAGACCAACAAAGAGGGAAGCATGACCCTCAAGAGGAAGAACACATATTTGCCTTGTGCTAGTTTTGTTTCCTTCTTGCACACAAGTAAGATATGTACATAGTTTAAATTTTTTTTAATTAAACTGATTTGAAATGCAACCATCTATCTTAACATTTGTATTTTCTTTGTTATAGACTATTTTCTGTGCAAATTTATATGTGTATATTTTTTAACATTTGAATTTATAGGTGTAAAAATAGACATTATTTGTAACATGGATTTTAAACTTTCTACATCATGAAAGTATTTTCAGGAACATAAATATATCTATACCATACTTTTATATTGCTGTTATGTCTTTGAATTGTAATTTATTCAATCAAGCTTCTATTTTAGGACATTGAAGTTGTGTCCGATTTTTAATATTCTAAATAGACTTACAATACACTTCCTTTTTAGAATAGTCTAATCACTGTGTCCTTCCCCTGTCCCACTTAGGATAAATTCCTAGAAATGGAATTGGTGAGTCAAATGATATACATGTTCTAAAAAATATTTGATTTACACTATATTGTCCTACCAATAGTTATAAGGGGATTTGTAATTTTGTTTGTTTTGTTGGAGCTTGCCTCGTCTTCACTCTCACTAACTGATTTTATCATTCTTTTTCATCTTTGCCAATCTAAAAAAAAAAGAGGCATCTTACATCAATGTGAGTTTCTTTGATTAATAGGCAGACTGAATATAGTTGGAAATTGTATCCTTCTTTTGAGACAGACTTACATAGTTGTCTAGATTTATATTTTAAAAGAGGTGATTATGTAATTTTGTTATTAAATTTTCAGCATTCCATGCATATAAACAATATTCACCTCTTTTGTTAGACATATGGCAAATATTTTTCATAGTTTACATTATGACATAATAGGAAGCCATATAAAATCACATAGTAAATATCTGTATATTCTATCACATGGTCTTATGAAATATCAACAACTTGTCAATTCATCTCAGAAAAAAAACCTTTTAAAAAAAGCAGCAAAACACTTCCATTACAATTGATATACTCTGTGTTCCTCCTCATAATTGTATTTCTGTTACTCCCCTCCAAATCTAATCACTATCCTAATATTTTTGTCTGTCATTCCCATGCATGTTTTAATAGCAATACAATATATATGTGTATCCATAAATGATGTATATGATACTGTTTTGTGTGTTTCATGTTTTGAAACATTACATAAATGGAATCATACTGTAATTTGCTTTCAACATTATGTTTTAGAAATGTATTCATATTGAAATATCAGCTTTAATTCACTCATTTTAATGGAGGCATTATACTCTATTTTATAAGCGTACCACAATTTATCCATTTTCTTGTGTTAGGCACATAGGGTTTTTTCTAAATTTTTATTAGAAGAACAACATTGCAATGAACATTATTGTACATGACTCTTTATTTATGCAAGAGTTTCTCCAAGCATATGCCAATATGTGAACTGTCTACATAACTGTGTACACATTTTCAGAGTTCCTAGATAGGACCAAATAGTTCCCACAAGCAGTGATAACATTTTACTCTCTTACGAATACTGTCCTTTTCACTCCAATTTCTAGTATTATCAGACTTTACATTTTGACAATGTTATGGGTGAAAAGGGGTATCTCATTGTTTTATTTTTACATTTCCCTCATTGCAAGTGACTGGTTCTCTTTTCATGCACTCATTGGCCATCAGGGTTCCCTCTAAGCCAGATCCTCACATGGTTTGCCAATTCTGTTTTTCCTTCTCATTGAATTGCAGTATTCCTTTATAACTATACATGTTGCAGATTGTTCTACTGCCTGTGGTTGGCTTAATAAATTTGCATGGTGTCTGTCTCAAACTTAAATGTAATCTCACTTATCAGTCTTTTTCAGAGTTTGGGCTATGTGTGTTTGTTTTAAATACATCTTTCCTTACCCAGAGATCACAAAGATAGTCTCCTATACTTTCTTTTAAAAATTAAAAACTTTTGCTTTTCGTATTTAGATTTTTAATATACTTAGAATTAATCTTGTATATAGTGTGACATAGGGATTTAATTTTATTCTTTCCAGATGGATAATCTGCTCTCCCAGAACCATTTATTAAATAGTTCGTCCTTTGCCATTGGTTAGTTGCTGCCTTTTCTGGCATATCAACTTTCTGTATCTGAGTGACTCTGTTTCTGTGATCTCTGTCCTGTCCAACTGCTCTCCTTGCCAGTTCCTCCACCAATACCACATTATATGAATCAGACCTTTATGGTGTCTTGATGCATGATCAAAAATTTCCTGTACAGGTTTTTTTTTCCAAAGTTGTTTTTTAAAATGTAGTCAAATATAACATTTTCCCATTTATATTTAGTTTTGTGTTTGGAAAGGTTTGCCCCACCCAAGATTGCATAAATGTCAGAGGGACAATGTATAAATAGTTGATAGCTTTTTCCATCCTTCTCCATGCCAAAGACTATTCTGTATCTGTTTACTTAGATTCCTGATTCTTTATCATGTTTACAAAGAATTGGTAGAAAGAGCTGCAGAATCAGAAAGAGCTAGAAAAGAGGTAGGGAGACTTTTACATAGAAAGATAAATAATTCCAGTAAAAGAAAAAAGTCTATCTACAGGAGAGGGAAGAAGAAGAGAGTTGAGCCATGAATTCTTAGTTTCAGAAGAAGTTTTTATTGGAAGTTTAAGGGTGGAATAAGGACAGAATTTTGTAGCTACCAGCTGCTATGCATATGGAGGATACAGAGAATCACAGAGATGGGGGGAAGTTTTTAAAATGTTTTGTTGTTCATTAAGAATGTTCTTCTCTTATACATGTGTATACTATCACTACAACCCATTGGCGTCTACTAGAGAGAGAAAAGATTTAAAGGTCTTTCAGCTATGTTTTTCTGTATGACGGTTTGACTGTTATTCTGTATGGACTGTTTTGACTCTCCTTCCATGTTAAGACGGAACTGTGAAGCTGTCCAGGTTTTATTTCAATCTGTAAAATTCACCTGTTTGTTTTTCAATACTTTCATAATTCAATTTACAATTTATTTTAATATGTAACAAGTGCACATAGTAGAAAAGAGATGTCCCTCTCATGCCTGCTCTCCAGTCTCCAATTTATCTTCTTCAGAGGCAAATTGGATGACCAGTTTCTTAGGTAATTTTCAGAGATACTGTATATATAAACCAGGTGTATACTTTACATTTCCCCCACCTGTTTTTTTCCACATAGAATGATGTACTATATAAAGTAGTTTACGCTTTGCTTTTGTCTCCACTGAACACTTTATTTGGAGATCATTTCTCATCGGTGATGCATAAAGGTCTTCCTTATTATTTTGAAGAACAGAATCATATTTTGTTATATGGACACAGCAGTGGATTTATCCAGTCCTTTGTAGTGGGCCTTTAAATTTATCCAGTGTTTTACTGCTATAACTGGTATGTGGAACAAGCATGACTCATGACATCAAAAGACAACTTTTTCTTCTATCATTGCTTTACAAGTATTTCTTTAGGATAACACTTCCTGCCTTTGTTTGAAAATATTGGCTTTTCTCATGATTTTTCACTTTTAGTAAAAAACACAGCATCATTTCAGAAATTAGATCTATTCCTATGTAATAAAACACTGAACTTGACCTACTGTTACATCTTTTCCCCTCTGGCAGGAAGCCTGCACTGGGGAAAGGGCCTTGTCTACCTGCCTCTCTTCTCTGCATCATGCCCCCCACTAGTTACTGTTTCATTACCCTGTGAGGGTCAAGGTGGGGCTGGTGCGGAGTGAGCAAGGAAATGTGAAGGGATGAAATGGTGGTTGTCATTTGGCTGAATGATTTTGAGTTCTCTGCTTCTGATGGATGGCTCATGCTGCCTCTTTCTCTTATGGAACTTTTTGGGGGTTTTGGAGGCAGCTCTTCCCTACAGTTCTTCTGACCTGTTCCTGATGGTCTTTTGGGACTCCTCCTTGGCATGGGCATGTGGAGCTATCTCCAACCTTGCTCCACCAAATTCTTCTTGGTCTTATTGAACCAGACCCAGGGAAACCTCAGGCTGGTCCTCCCTTGGGCACATGGCCCATATCTGGTCTTGAAAACACTTGTATGTCCCTTGACCTAAGTGTCCCTGGTCCCAACAAAGCAGTGATTGCAGGGCTCTGCCACTAAAAGTAAGAGGCAGCCCTTCTCTGTCTTCTGGATTTCATAGAAGAGTCAATCCCTGGCCCCAGGCCAGTTTAGCACCTTCAAGTCCAGCGTGGGCATTTTTCTTCGTGTCTCTCACTGCTAGAAGTTCCTCTTGAACTTATCCAAGAGATGCTGTACAACCCCCGTTCCTAGTTGTCATGGTAGGCTCCCACACCGCTCCCCCAAATGTAGAGTGAAGACCCCATAAAAACAATAGCTCTAAAGAATTCCTTCCCCAAGTCTCCCACCCTTGCGGTCTCTGACCTTGTTTTCATCCTTGATCTGGCTGAGTAGCCCAAGAATCATTGCACAGATTCTAGGCCAAATTCCTTTGTCCATCTACAGTAACAGAGGGAGTCTATGACACATTCACTCTGGTGTCCTGAGCCAAGAAGATTTCCATGCTAGTATCTTGTTATAATGTCATAAATAACACTGCCATTAATATTCTTGTCCAAAGATATTTATTTGTGCACATGGGCCAGTATATCTACATGACTTGCCAGATGAATTAACAGAAAAGAAATGGTAGGGCCAAAGTGTATGAGCATCCTTTTGTTTTACTAGATATTGCCAAATTGCCATCCAAAGAGTTACACAGAATTTTCTCTTTATGAAAAATGTATGAGTACCTGTTTCTCACCTCCTTGATTAGCTTCATATTTACATCTACCTGGATTTATTCTGATGTAATCATATTTTAACTCCTCACATATACTCCAGTCCCACATATATTAAACAGTAAATTCAAGTGTATTTACTGAATAAATTTATCATTTCCCCACTGAAATGCCACTTTGATCTTACAATACATTCTTGAATATTTCTGGACTTTTTCTGGGCTTTGTCTTTGGTTTCAACTGATGTGTTTTGTCTATTCCTGTCCTAATTCCATATGATTGTGATTATTGCAACTTTATTATACATTTTAATATTTGGTAGGAAAACTCCCATTTCATTACTCTCCTTTTTCAAAAATTCCCTAAATCTTCTCAAAATTTATTCTTTCAGTGATTTGTAGAATCAATTTGCCTAATTCTAAAAAAAATCCATATGGATTTCTATGAAGATTACAAAAAATTTATAGTCTAATTTGTGGGAAATGGGAAACTTCCAGTGTTAAATGTTCCCAAATGAGAACATAATAGTCTCATTAGTTATATTTTAAAATTTTATCATTTAAATGAGCTTTGTAATTTTATTCATATAATGCATTCCTGTCTATTTCTATAAACCTAAATATGTATGACATTGCATATATTTGTTACTATTGTATTAAATCATTTTCCCATTAATTTTTAGTTACTATTGGCATACAAAAATCTTATTTTTGAACAATCTTTCTATTTCTAGTCATTTTTAGCTTGTTTTCTTGGGCTTTCTAAATAGGTAATCGTATTATCTGTAAGTAATGATGACATTACTAACTCTATTCCAATATCTATACTACTTATTTGAATTCTGCTTAATTCCCAAGGTTTTCATGGCCATCACAAAATTAAATTTGTAAAATTCACATCTATTAATGTCCCCAAATCTTGACAAAAGTTGTGAGGATACATGCCAAAATGTTAACAGTAGTTATTTTGTCATAACTTATGTATTTTGGTAATATTTACAGTAAATATCAGTAAAGTCAGCAAAACTAATTTCTGCAATTAATTTGAGTCTATATTTTTGTTGTTATCCAAGTCAAGAATGAAAAGAGCATCTACTCTTCTACTTCTAGTGATGATGAATTAACAGAAATAGGATTTTCCCTCCAACCTTAAACAATTAGAAGTTGAAATAAATAAAATGACTATTTTTAGATATTGGACAATAGGCAGCTGAGCATTATGATTCCTGAAGAAAGAAAAACAAATGATGAGATCTCTATGAGTGCACTGGGCCTGTAAGCATCTCCAGACCATCGAACAGGGAAGGGATTCCAATATGTGAATGGCAGTCTCACAAAGTTTAGGAAATAATTACTAGGTGTAGTAAGCCATGTAGCAGAAGAGCTTGCAAGATATGCATAAAGGTCCCCTTCAGACTTTGATGAAATACTAAGGTGGTTATAGAAGGAAACTTCATGAGATTGGGAAAAGAATAATCAGGGAGCCACAAGCTAAAAAATTCTAAGAGATCAAACAGGGATGGGAGATTCCTTATTGAACATTCAAAGCATTCAGTAGAGATCCTAAAAGAATCACATCTTAGTAGTAGGACTAAATTAGCCCTAAAGGCCTACCAGAAAAATGTTTAAAAATAGTCTGTGAAAAGATAAAACTGAACCACTAGTACCTTAACTACCTACTATAACAAAGTTCAATGCTGTTTAAAGGAAGACAACAAAATTCAGACTCTCAACAATGTATCAGCATTGGTACATTGCCCAGCCTCCAGTTAAAAATTTTCAGACATGAAAAGAAGCAGAAAATGTAATGTATAACCAGAAAAAAAATCACTCAATGGTGACATAGGTTTAAAGACCCAGAAGTTATTGATGATGGACTTGTCAAAGGTTGCTTAAATAGCTATTCTGAATATATTCAAAAATTTAAACAAGAGATATGAAAATAGTGAGTGGAGACAATGGAAGATATATAAAGATATATATATACACACACACACATACACAAACATACATCTGAAATGGAAATTATACTGGGTGAATTAATAGAGTATTAGAAACAGTAGAAGAAAATTAGTGAACTTGAAGGCATAACAATGGAAACTATACAAATGAAGCACAGAGAGAAAACTGGGAAAAAATTAGCAGAGTCTCAGTGATGTGTGAGACAATATCAAGGGATCAAGGGTATAATACGTACCCATTTGTTATTGGAGTGTCGAAAGGAAAAAGGAGAGGTGCGTAAAAGTACTCGAAGAAACTGAAAAAAATTTAAATTTGATGAAAATTATAAACCCACAGAGCCAGAAAGGTCAACAAACCGCAAGAAGGAGTAACACAAAGAGAATCACACCATTACAAAAATTTCTAAAAAGACCTTTCACGGGTTTTCAGATTTCTTAATGATTTTTTAAAGAGAAAATCTTAAAAGGCAGCCAGAGGAAAAAGAAACATTATATACAGACAAATATAAGCTTATCAAAGACTTCTCATCAAAGACTATGCAAGCCAGAAAACAATGGAATGAAATCTTTAAAGCACTGAAACGATGGCTGAGCACGGTGGCTCAAGTCTGTAGTCTCAGCATTTTGGGAGGCCGAGGTAGGTGGATTGCTTCAGCCCAGGAGTTCAAGCCCAGCCTGGGCAACATGGCAAAAAATACAACAATAACAACAACAACAACAACAACAAAATAGCTGGAGGCTGAGGTCGGAGGATCCTTTGAGCCTGCAAGGCAGAGGTTGCAGTGAACTGAGATGGTGCCACCGTACTCCAGCCTGTGCAACAGAGTGAGACACTGTCTCAACAAAACAAAACAAAACAAAACAAAAACAACAAAAAATAAAGCTCTGCAACAAGGTATCAACCTAGAATTTTAAATCCAGTTAATATTTATTTTTTTAAAGTACAGTTAAATCATTTTCAGACAAAAATGGAGATAATTCATGATCTATAGGCTTTCTCTACAGGAAATGTTAGAGGAAGTAGTTCAAGTGGAAGAAAAACTATACCAGATGGAAAATTGGGATCACAGCAAGGAGTACAGAACACTGGAAAGGGTAAATATGTGGATAAATATAAAATGCGTTTTCTCATTTTAAAAATTTCTTTAAAATACAATTAATTGTTTAAGCAAAAAAACATAGCAATGCATTACAGGATTTAAACCTATGGGGAGGTAAATATATGACAAAAAAAGCGCAAGAGATGAGGGACTAGAAGTACATCATAAGGTTTTACATAATACATAAAAAGTATCATACCATTTGAAGACAGATTGTGATTAGTTTAAGAGACATATAATGTTTAGTACATAGGATGTAGTTTGCTGACTCTTGGTCTAAATGCTTCAAATAGAAGGCAGAGTTGGCAGTCTATGGAGAAAAGCAAATCCCAACTACATGGTTTACATGCTGTAAACTATTAAATATAAATTCACAGATAGATGAAAAGTAAAAAGATGGAGAAAGATAAGTGATGTAAACATTAATCATAAGAAAGCTGGAGAGGCTATTTTAATATCAAGATTAACTCAAGAACAAATTATATGTGAGAAAAAATATATCATAATGATGAAAGGGTAAATTCGTGAAAAAGATATAACAATCCTAAATGTGCCTGTACCCAATAAAACAGCTTTGAAACAGACGAAACAAAGGCCAACAGACTGAAAGAAAAGTTTGACAAATCCATAACTGTAATTAGAATTTTTAACATTTCTTTCTCAGTAATTCTTTCAGTAGACAGAAAATGAGCAAGTCTTTTGAAAACCCAAATAACACTATTAAGCAGCACGACTGTTATGGACTGAATGTTTGTGTCACCCTACCCCAAATGTTATGATGTTCGGAGGTGGGGCCTTTGGGGTAATTAGGTTTAGATGAGGTCTTGAGAGTAGATGATGGGATTAAGTTTCTTATAAGAAGAGGAAGAGACCAGAGACTTTCTCTCCACCATGTGAGGGCACAGCAAGAAGGTGGCTGTCTGAAAGCCAGTAAATGGCCCCTTACCAGGCACTGAGTCTGCTGGTACCTTGATCTTGAACCTCTCAGCCTCGAGAAGTGTGAGGAATGTGTCTGTTGTTTAAGCCACTGAGTCTATGGTATTCTGTCATAGCAGCTCAAGATGACTAAGACAATGACCTAACTGAAATTTATAGAACATCTGTACATAAACAAAATATATATCTTCTCAAAGGCATATGACAGCAGACAGATCATATGCTTAACCACTTATTCAAAAATCTCAATAAAGTAGAAAAGGATTGAACCTTATAGAGTATGTTATCTGGAAATAATTGAACTAAACTAGAAATCAATAAAAGAAAGATATTTGGAAAACACCCAAGTGTTTGGAAATTAAACAAGCCTTTATAAATAATCAATGGAGCAAAGAAGAAATTACATATAAAATTACAAAATAGTTTGAAGAGAATGAAAATGAAAAAGGTCTATCAGATTCATGGTCTCTAGTTAAGGCAGTGCTTAGAGGTAAATTTATCTTGTAAACTGTTTATATTAAAAAAGAAGAAAGGGTGGCACATGTCATCAGGATCTCCTGAGGCTGTGTCATGGAAAAAGAAAAATAAAAAAAGAAGAAAGATTCAAAATTAATAACATAACTAATCAGTCTAAGAAATTACAAAAAGAAGAAAAAAATTAAGCCTAAGGAAGTAGAAAAAAGTGTTATTAGTAAGAGCAGTAATCAAATACATAGGAAACAAAAACATGAGAGAAAATCAATAAAAGCAAAAGTTGGTTCTTTGAAAATAATTTTTCAAATTAGAAATCTCTAGCTAAATTTATCAAATTAGAGGAAGACACAAATGACCAACAGCAGGAATAAAAGAGGGGAAGTTAATTCAGATCTTATATACATTAAAGAGTCACAAAATAATATTAGGAATTTGGCTATGACAATAAATTTGACAACTTACAGGAAATGCATAATTTTTATAAGTAAGCAATCTGTTAAAATTAGTTTTAAAATTAAAAACAGTCACACAAATAAAACACTAGGCTCAAATAGCTCACTCATGAATTCTATCAAATATTTAAGAAATAATATTTCCAATATAACTAATCAGATATAAACTCTTTCATAAAATAGAGGAAGAGTCCAGCATTACCATAATACCAAACTAGATGCAGACATTGCAAAAAGAGAAAATAACAGGAAAATATCCCTCATAACATGGACATGAAAATCCTCAACAAAACACTAGTAGATTGAATCCAGCAATATATATAAGGTTGACCAAAGGAGGTTTATTTTTCCCAGAAATGTAAGGTTGGCTTAACATTCAATAATCAATCAACATGTTTCACTAAGGTAAAAAAAAAAATACAATAAAAATTTCAATCAATCAAGAAAAGCACTTGACATAATGCAACTTCCTTTCATGATAAAAATTTTCAATGAGCTAGGAACAAAAGGTAACTATATTAACCAGTTTTTAAAAAATCCTTGAAAAACTTATACCTCATACAATACTCAATGATGACACACAATGCTTTCCTCCTAAAGTGGAAAGCAAGACAAAGATGTCCACTCTGACCTCTTCTATTCAATGTTTTACTGGAGATCCTAGCAAGTACAATAAGGCAAGAAAATGAAACAAAAGGAATAAAGTTGGATAAATATTAGTACACTCCATTTAGAGATGACATGATCAGGTACACAAATCACAGGGAATCAATCTACCAAAAAAATTCCTACTAGAACAAATACATGAATTTAGAAGAGTTACAGAATAAAACGTCAATAAATATACATTGTACTTTTATATACTAGCAATGGAACTTCACTGGAAATTAAACTTTAAAAAAGCACCATTTACAATAGCATCAAAAACATGGTATATTTAGGAGTAAAATTAAAACATGTATTTGTATGATCTATACCATGCAACTTACAAAACACTTCTGAGAAAAAGAAAATTTATTTTTATTTATTTATTTTTTTATTATACTTTATGTTCTAGGGTACATGTGCACAATGTGCAGGTTTGTTACATATGTATACATGTGCCATGTTGGTGTGCTGCACCCATTAACTCGTCATTTACATTAGGTATATCTCCTAATGCTATCCCTCCCCATCCCCCGACCCTGCAACAGGCCCCAGTGTGTGATGTTCCCTTTCCTGTGTCCAAGTGTTCTCATTGTTCAATTCCAACCCATGAGTGAGAACATGCGGTGTTTCGTTTTCTGTTCTTGCGATATTTTGTTGAGAATCATGGTTTCCAGCTGCATCCATGTCCCTACAAAGGACATGAACTCATTACTTTTTATGGCTGCATAGTATTCCATGGTGTATATGGGCCACATTTTATTAATCCAGTCTCTCTTTGATGGACATTTGGGTTGGTTCCAAGTCTTTGCTATTGTGAATAGTGCTGCAATAAACATACGTGTACATGTGTCTTTATAGCAGCATGATTTATAATCCTTTGGGTATATACCCAGTAATGGGATGGCTGGGTCAAATGGTATTTCTAGTTCTAGATCCATGAGGAATCACCACACTGTCTTCCACAATGGTTGAACTAGTTTACAGTCCACTAACAGTGTAAAAGTGTTCCTATTTCTTCACATCCTCTCTAGCACCTATTGTTTCCTAACTTTGTAACGATTGCCATTCTAACTGGTGTGAGATGGTATCTCATTGTGATTTTGATTTGCATTTCTCTGATGGCAAGTGATGATGAGCATTTTTTCATGTGTCTGTTGGCTGTATAAATGTCTTCTTTTGAGAAGTGTCTGTTCATATCATTTGCCCAGTTTTTGATGGGGTTGTTTGTTTTTTTTCTTGTAAATTTGTTTGAGTTCTTTGTAGGTTCTGGATATTAGCCCTTTGTCAGATGAGTAGATTGCAAAAATTTTCTCCCATTCTGTAGGTTGCCTGTTCACTCTGATGGTAGTTTCTTTTGCTGTGCAGAAGCTCTTTAGTTTTAATTAGATCCCATTTGTCAATTTTGGCTTTTGTTGTCATTGCTTTTGGTATTTTAGACATGAAGTCCTTGCCCATGCCTATGTCCTGAATGGAATTGCCTAGGTTTTCTTCTAGGGATTTTATGGTTTTAGGTCTCACATTTAAGTCTCTAATCCATCTTGAATTAATTTTTGTATAAGGAGTAAGGAAGGGATCCAGTTTCAGCTTTCTACTTATGGCTAGCCAGTTTTCCGAGCACCATTTATTAAATAGGGAATCCTTTCCCCATTTCTTGTTTTTGTCAGGTTTGTCAAAGATCAGATGGTTGTAGATGTGTGGTATAATTTCTGAGGGCTCTGTTCCGTTCCATTGGTCTATATCTCTGTTTTGGTACCAGTACCATGCTGTTTTGGTTACTGTAGCCTTGTAGTATAGTTTGAAGTCAGGTAGCGTGATGCCTCCAGCTTTGTTCTTTTGGCTTAGGATTGTCTTGGCAATGTGGGTTCTTTTTTGGCTCCATATGAACTTTAAAGCAGTTTTTTCCAATTCTGTGAAGAAAGTCATTGGTAACTTAATGGGGATGGCATTGAATCTATAAATTACCTTGGGCAGTATGGCCATTTTCATGACATTTATTCTTCCTATCCATGAGCATGGAATGTTTTTCCATTTGTTTGTGTCCTCTTTTATTTTGTTGAGTAGTGGTTTGTAGTCCTCCTTAAAGAGGTCCTTCACATCCCTTGTAAGTTGGATTCCTAGGTATTTTATTATCTTTGAAGCAATTATGAATGGGAGTTCACTCATGATTTGGCTCTCTGTTTGTCTGTTATTGGTATATTAAAATGTTTGTGATTTTTGCATGTTGATTTTGTATCCTGAGATTTGCTGAAGTTGCTTATCAGCTTAAGGAGATTTTGGGCTGAGACGATGGGGTTTTCTAAATAGACAATCATGTCATCTGCAAACAGGGACAATTTGATTTCCTCTTTTCCTAATTGAATACCCTTTATTTCTTTCTCTTGCCTGATTGCCGTGGCCAGAACTTCCAGCACTATGTTGAATAGGAGTGGTGAGAGAGGGCATCCCTGCCTTGTGCCAGTTTTCAAGGGGAATGCTTCCAGTTTTTGCCCATTCAGTATGATATTGGCTGTGAGTTTGTCATAAATAACTCTTATTATTTTGAGATACATTCCATCAATACAGAATTTATTGAGAGTTTTTAGCATGAAGGGCTGTTGAATTTTGTCAAAGGCCTTTTCTGCATCTATTGAGGTAATCATGTGGTTTTTGTCTTTGGTTCTGTTTATATGCTGGACTACGTTTATTGATTTGTGTATATTGAACCAGTCTTGCATGCCAAGGATGAAGCCCACTTGATCATGGTGGATAAGCTTTTTGATGTGCTTCTAGATTCCGTTTGCCAGTATTTTATTGAGGATTTTTGCATTGATGTTCATCAGGGATATTGGTCTAAAATTCTCTTTTTTTCGTTGTGTCTCTGCCAGGCTTTGGTATCAGGATGATGTTGGCTTCATAAAATGAGTTAGGGAGTATTCCCTCCTTTCTATTGATTGGAATAGTTTCAGAAGGAATGGTACCAGCTCCTCTTTATACCTCTGGTAGAATTCAGCTGTGAATCCGTCTGGTCCTGGACTTTGGTTGGTTGGTAGGCTATTAATTATTGCCTCAATTTCAGAGCCTCTTATTGGTCTATTCAGAGATTCAACTTCTTCCTGGTTTAGTCTTGGGAGAGTGTATGTGTCCAGGAATGTATCCATTTCTTTTAGGTTTTCTAGTTTATTTGCATAGAGGTGTTTATAGTATTCTCTGATGGTAGTTTGTATTTCTGTGGGGTCGGTGGTGATATCCCCTTTATTATTTTTTATTGCATCTATTTGATTCTTCTCTCTCTTCTTCTTTATTAGTCTTGCTAGTGGTCTCTCAATTTTGTTGATCATTTCAAAAAACCAGCTCCTGGCTTCATTGATTTTTTTGAAGGGTTTTTTGTGTCTCTATCTCCTTCAGTTCTGCTCTGATCTTAGTTATTTCTTGTCTTCTGCTAGCTTTTGAATGTGTTTGTTCTTGCTTCTCTAGTTCTTTTAATTATAATGTTAGAGTGTCAATTTTAGATCTTTCCTGCTTTCTCTTGTGGGCATTTAGTGCTATACATTTCCCTCTACACACTGCTTTAAATGTGTCCCAGAGATTCTGGTATGTTGTATCTTTGTTTTCATTGGTTTCAAAGAACATCTTTATTTCTGCCTTCATTTCATTATGTACCCAGTAGTCATTCAGGAGAAGGTTGTTCAGTTTCCATGTAGTTGAGTGGTTTTGAGTGAGTTTCTTAATCCTGAGTTCTAGTTTGATTGCACTGCAGTCTGAGAGACAGTTTTTTGTAATTTCTATTCTTTTACATTTGCTGAGGAGTGCTTTAGTTCCAACTATGTGGTCAATTTTGGAATAAGTGTGATGTGGTGCTGAGAAGAATGTATATTCTGTTGATTTGGGGTGGAGAGTTCTGTAGATGTCTATTAGGTCCGTTTGGTGCAAAGTTGAGTTCAATTCCTGGATATCCTTGTTAACTTTCTGTCTCATTGATCTGTCTGATGTTGACAGTGGGGTGTTAAAGTCTCCCATTATTATTGTGTGGGAGTCTAAGTCTCTTTGTAGGTCTCTAAGGACTTGATTTATGAATCTGGGTGCTCCTGTATTGGGTGCATATATATTTAGAATAGTTAGCTCTTCTTGTTGAATTGATCCCTTTACCATTATGTAATGTCCTTCTTTATCTCTTTTGATCTTTGTTGGTTTAAAGTCTGTTTTATCAGAGACTAGGACTGCAACCCCTGCCTTTTTTTGTTTTCCATTTGCTTGGTAGATCTTCCTCCATCCCTTTATTTTGAGCCTGTGTGTGTCTCTGCACATGAGATGGGTCTCCTGAATTCAGCAAACTGATGGGTCTTGACTCTATCCAATTTGCCAGTCTGTGTCTTTTAATTGGGGCATTTAGCCCATTTACATTTAAGGTTAATATTGTTATGTGTGAACTTGATCCTGTTATGATGTTAGCTGGTTATTTTGCTCATTAGTTGATGCAGTTTCTTCCTAACATTGATGGTCTTTACATTTTGGCATTTTTTGCAGTGGCTGGTACCAGTTGTTCCTTTCCATGTTTAGTGCTTCCTTCAGGAGCTCTTGTAGGGCAGACCTGGTGGTGGCAAAATCTCTCAGCATTTGCTTGTCTGTAAAGGATTTTATTTCTCCTTCACTTAGGAACTTAGTTTGGCTGGATATGAAATTCTGGGTTGAAAATTCTTTTCTTTAAGAATGTTGAATATTGACCCCCCACTCCCTTCTGGCTTATAGAGTTTCTGCCAAGAGATCCGCTGTTAGTTTGATGGGCTTCCCTTTGTGGGTAAACTGACCTTTCTTTCTGGCTGCCCTTAACAATTTTTCCTTCATTTCAACTTTGGTGAATCTGACAATTATGTGTCTTGGAGTTGCTCTTCTCGAGGAGTATCTTTGCGGTGTTCTCTGTATTTCCTGAATTTGAATGTTGGCCTGCCTTGCTAGGTTGGGGAAGTTCTCCTGGGTAATATCCTGCAGAGTGTTTTCCAACTTGGTTCTATTCTGCCTGTCACTTTCAGGTACACCAATCAGACATAGATTTGGTCTTTTCACATAGTCCCATATTTTTTGGAGGCTTTGTTCATTTCTTTTTACTCTTTTTTCTCTAAGCTTCTCTTCTCGCTTCATTTCATTCATTTGATCTTCAATCACTGATACTCTTTCTTCCAGTTGATTGAGTCGGTTACTGAAGCTTGTGCATTTGTCATGTAGTTCTCACGTCATGGTTTTCAGCTCTATCAGGTCCTTTAAGGACTTCTCTATATTGGTTATTTTAGTTAGCCATTTGCCAAATCTTTTTTCAAGGTTTTTAGCTTCTTTGCAATGGGTTCAAACTTCCTCCTTTAGCTTGGAGAAGTCTGATCGTCTGAAGCCTTCTTCTCTCAACTTGTCAAAGTCATTCTCTGTCCAGCTTTGTTCCATTGCTGGCGAGGAGCTGCGTTCCTTTGGTGGGGGAGAGGCGCTCTGATTTTTAGAATTTTCAGCTTTTCTGCACTGCTTTTTCCCCATCCTTGAGGTTTTATCTACCTTTGGTCTTTGATGGTGGTGATGTACAGATGGGGTTTTGGTGTGGATGTCCTTTCTGTTTGTTAGTTTTCCTTCTAACAGTCAGGATCCTCGGCTGCAGGTCTGTTGGAGTTTGCTTGAGGTCCACTCCAGACCCTGTTTGCCTGGGTATCAGCAGCAGAGGCTGCAGAAGAGTGAATATTGCTGAACAGCAATTGTTGCTGCCTGATCATTCCTCTGGAAGCTTCGTCTCAGAGGGGTACCTGGCCATGTGAGATGTGAGGTGTCAGTCTGCCCCTAGTGGAGGGTGTCTCCCAGTTAGGCTACTCGGGGGTCAGGGACCCACTTGAGCAGGCAGTCTGTCTGTTCTCAAATCTCAAACTCCATGCTGGGAGAACCACTGCTCTCTTCAAAGCTGTCAGACAGGGATATTTATATCTGCAGAGGTTTCTGCTGCCTTTTGTTTGGCTATGCCCTGTCCCCAGAGTTGGGGTCTACAGAGGCAGGCAGGCCTCCCTGAGCTGTGGTGGGCTCCACCCAGTTCATGCTTCCCAGCCACTTTGTTTACCTACTCAAGCCTCAGCAGTGGCAAGCGCCCCTCCCCCAGCCTTGCTGCCACCTTGCAGTTAGATCTCAGATTGCTGTGCTAGCAATGAGGGAGGCTCTGTGGGCGTGGGACCCTCTGAACCAGGCATGGGATATAATCTCCTGGTGTGCCATTTGCTAAGACCCTTGGTAAAGCACAGTATTAGGGTGGGAGTGACCCGATTTTCCACGTGATGTGTGTCATGGTTTCCCTTGGCTAGGAAGGGGAATTCCCTTCCCTCTTGCACTTCCTGGGTGAGGCGATGCCTCGCCCTGCTTCAGCTCTCACTCGGTGGGCTGCACCCACTGTCCTGCACCCACTGTCCAACATGTCCCAGTGAGATGAACCTGGTACCTCAGTTGGAAATGCAGAAATCACCCATCTTCTGTGTCGCTCACGCTGGGAGCTGGAGGCTGGAGCTTTTCCTATTCGGCCATCTTGGAACTGCCCTAATTTTTGTATTTTTAGTAGAGACAGGGTTTTGCCATGTTAGCCAGGCTGGTCTCCAAGAAAATTTAAATAAGTAGAGAGAGAGATCATGTTCTTGGGTAGGGAGATTCAAAATCATTAAGATGCATATTCTGCCCAGTGAATCTATAGATTCAACTACAAACTCAGTCAGCATCCCCGCAAGCTTTGTAATAGAAGTTGACAAGCTGATTCTACAATTTATATGGGAAAGCAAAGTAACTGGAATTGTCAAAATAATTTTGGAAAGAAGAACCAAGTTTGGAGGACTTACAATACTTGATTTCAAAGCTTACTATATTATACTGAACAAAAGAAGACAGGCACAAAAGAGCATTACTATATGATTCCATTTATATTAAACTCTTGAAAAATTAATCTACAGAAATAGAAAACAAAGTAATGGTTTCCTGAGGCCAGGGGTGAAGGTAGAAGGTAGAGATTAATTGGGAAGGACCACAAGTGAAGCTTCTAGGGCAATTAAAATGTTCTGTATCTCAACTGTGGTGGTGGTTACATGGTTATATACACTGTCAAAATTTATTTTGATATGCTTTAAATGTGTGCATTTTATTGTAGTAAATTTTACCCCAGTGAAGTTTATCTTTTAAAAGAGTACCTATCAAACTATCCCTGTAAAAGATAAAGCTCCGGTACCTGTTTATGTTTTGCTATTTAATCTCACATTCCTCCTCTCAATTTTTGTCAAGTGATTAGGTATTTTTACTTCACTGGTGTCATTATTGCTTTTATACATTTGTCTTTTAAAAATAGAACTTAAAAAGCCATCTGCTTCAAAGCAATATTAAGGACAATTGTTTAGACTTAGTTCTGTGTTTTACGTTACTTCAATAATCACCACCGTTTCTTTTATACTGTGACCTCCCCCACTTGTGAATTCCCTATATTTTTAAGTAAGTCTTTTTGGAAAATGTAGATTTGTGATATTTTCCCTGAATATGTATATAATTGTATTGCCTTAATACACAAATGACACCTTATCTTGCACATAGCATTCTTGAATCACAGCTTTTCCCTTCAAAATTCTACAGATAGGTTTCTAGTTTCTTCCACTATCTAAAGTTGCAAAGAAATATGAGCCCAGCTTGATTTCTTTCAATCTTGAAAAATCTTTGTTCCCTTAGTTTCTGCGCTTGCACGGCCTCCTGATTTCCCCTATTTCTTAGGACGCTGCTCGACTGCTTTGCAACACTTCCTCCTCTGCTCTTGAAGGCTGGTGCTCCTTGGGGTCCTGTCCAGGCTCCTTCTTCTTCTCATGCCATGCCAAGCCGTAGACTCAGTCACGTCTGTATATTAAAGCACTCAATAAAACACATTGTTTTCTTGAAAAATACAAATTGCCACAATGAATTCAAGAAGCATAAAGCCTTTAGAAAACAATAAGAAATCAATTGAAAAGATTGTTGCAGAACTACCTTCAAAAATAGTACAATAATCTGACTGTTTTGTTACTCAAATACTCATGGAATTGATTTCCATGCTACACAAACTGTTACAAAGAGTAGAAAAAGATGTAATAGATTACAGTTGGTTTTTAAACCTAGGTTAATTATGATACAAAAACCCAATAAATATATGAATAGAATGAGATAAACTACTTAACTACTTACCAATGCTAGAAAATCAAATCCAACACTACAGTAAAAGAATAATATAACACGAGGCAATAGACATTATTAAAAATAATGTAAACATAGTTTAATAGGAAATCTATTAAAATAGTTCATTGCATTTTTAGGTCAAAGGAGAAACTGTATAATCATCTAGATAGGTATGAAAAGGCAAGAAAAATCTGCTTTCTCTTAGGATGCAGAAAATCACAAGGAAATATTACTTCCTCTCCATAAACAATGTTTGTAAAAAGCCAGAAAATCTACAAAACTGACTTTTCCTGCACCCATTAGAGTGCTGCTGTCACAAGGCTATAAGATGAACTGAATTTCAAAGAGGGAAAAGCCCATTTGAGGAGACATAGAACATGCAAACTGTTTTGCTTTGGCAGAACACAGAGAAAAGAGGTGGCAGCAGCCCACTGCTGGAAGACTTTGCAAGCTCTGATACGGTAAAGATAACTGTAGCAATAACAAAACTGAAACTTAGTTTAACTATTGACTAGATTAACTCTACACTTTTCTCACCGCCCCCGCCCCCCGCCCCACACACACACAAATGGCCTCACATTAAAAAAAAAAAAAGCATCTGTATCTCAGGGTGTGAGTACTATTTTTTCCTTTTTCTTTTTTTTAAATTAGAAATGGGGTCTTTCTGTATTTCCCAGACTGATCTTGAACTCCTGTACTCAAGCTATCCTCCTGCCTCAGCCTCCTGAGTAGCTGGGATTACAGGCACATGCCACCGCACCCAACCCCAAGGCGTAAGTACTATTTATCTCCATCTCTGCTATTTTTCCACACACCATGTCTAATATTCAAAAAGAAATTATAAGACACAAAGAATAAATTTAAAAATTATCAAGAGATAGGGTGATCAACAGAAATAGACCCACAGATGACTCAGATGTTGCAATGATAAAATAGGCACCTTAAAATAATGGTGATTAATATATTCAGGGATCTAGTGAAAAAGGTGGGCAAAATACTTAAACAGATGAAAAATTTCAACATAGAGTTGGAGACTATAAAAATGTCAAACAGAGAAAATATGACATCAGAGATAGAGAAGAATTTCTTTGATAGTCCTATCAGCAGACAAGGCAGAAGAGAAAAGAACCATTGAACTTGAAGATAGGTCCATAGACATTTTCTAAACTGAAACACAAGGGAAAAAAAGATTTTAAGTCAAATAGATCCAAAAGCTGTAGGACAATGTAAAATTGGAGTCCCAGAACAAGAGACAAAGAACTTGGAAGAAGAAACACATGAAGAGATAGTGGGTGACAACTTTTCCACAATTACTGAAGGAAAACAAACTATAGATCCAAGAAGCTCAGAGAAAAAATATACAAAAACGAAATAAAATCTGAAATATTACATATAGTCAAACTGCCAAAAACCCCAAACTTTCCTCATGTTGATCTATAGTTTCAACAAAATCCCAGTAAAAATTCAGTGGGTTTTTTGGTAGAAATTGACATGCTAACCCTATTTACATGGAAAAGCAAGAGAACTAGAATAGCCAAAATAATTTTGAAAAAAACAAAGCTGAAAGACTCAGACTACCTGATTTTAAGACTGTGGGAACTGGTTAAACGATAGGTACCAAGATCAACAGGACACACTAAAATCTAGAAATGGACCCTCACATATATGGCTTATTGATTTTTGACAAAGGATAAAAAACAATTCACTAGAAAAAGCATGCCCTTTTCAACAAATGGTGCTAAAGCAATTGGACATCACAGGCCAAAAAAAAAAAAAAAAAAATTCAATTTATACCTTACTCTATACAAAAATTAATTACAAATGTACCATATACCTTAAGGTAAATTCTAAAACTATAAAACTTGTAGAAAAATACTTTGGAAGAAATCTTTTTTGACTTGGGGTTTGGCAAAGCTATGACCTAAAAGTCATAATTCATTCAAGAAAAAAAATTGGGCCGGGCGCGGTGGCTCAAGCCTGTAATCCCAGCACTTTGGGAGGCCGAAACGGGTGGATCACGAGGTCAGGAAATCGAGACCATCCTGGCTAACACGGTGAAACCCCGTCTCTACTAAAAAAATACAAAAAACTAGCCGGGCGAGGTGGCGGGCGCCTGTAGTCCCAGCTACTCGGGAGGCTGAGGCAGGAGAATGGCGTGAACCCGGGAGGCGGAGCTTGCAGTGAGCTGAGATCTGGCCACTGCGCTTCAGCCTGGGCAACAGAGCGAGACTCTGTCTCAAAAAAAAAAAAAAAAAAAAGAAAAAAATTTGATAAATTGGGCTTCCTTGAAATAAAACTTCTGCTTTTCAAAAAACACAATTTTAAAAAACCAAAAAGACACAACACGTTTGGGAGAAAATATTTTAAGACACAGATGTAATAAAGAATTTGCATGCAAAACATGTAAGGAACTCTTAGAACTTAATAATAGGAAGACAATTAACCCAATTTTAAAATGTACAAATGATTTAAACACTTAACCAAAGAGGATACATGGGTAGCAAATAAGCACATGAAAGGATGCTCAACAGCATTAATCATTGGGAAAAATATAAATTAAAACCACAATGTGATACCACTACACTCCTAAAATGGCTAATGTTTAAAAAGTTGACAATACCAAATGCTACTGAGGGATGTGAGTAATTGAAACTTTCAAACATTGCCAGTGGAAATGCAAAATAGTACAGCTTCTTATGAAAACAGTTTGGCAGTTTCTTATAAAGTTAAACATACTCTTACTATATACACATGACTCAGTAATTCTACTCCTAGGAATTTACCCAAGAAAAATAAAAACATATGTTCACCCAAATGAGTGGTATGTAAATTTTCAAGAGTTTTATTCATAATAGTCCCAAATTGGAAGTAACCCAAAAGTTTATCAACTCGTGAATGGATATGCAAATTATATCTATACAATGGAATACTACACAGCAATAAAAAGGAATGCACTATAGTTGTCCCTTCTTAATTGTGGTTCTGCATCAGTGGATTCAATCAACTATGGATTGAAAATATTTGGAAAGAAAAATAGATGGTTGCGTCTGTACTGAACATTTACAGACTTTTTTCTTATCATTATTCCCTAAATGATACAACATATTACATAGCATTTACATTGTATTTGGTATAAGTAATTTAGAGATGATTTAGAGTATATGGGAGAATGTGCATAGCTTAAATGCAAATACTACATCATTTTATATCAGGGACTTGGGCATCCATGGATTTTGATACCCATGGGGGATCCTGAAGCAATCTTTCAGGGATGCCAAGGGATGATTGTATTGATACACGCAACAACATGAATGAATCTCAAAAGCATTATATACAAAGCGAGAGAAGGCAGACATGAAAGGTTACATACTATGTGATTCCACTTATTTGATGATATGGTTCGCATTTGTGTCCCCACCCAAATCTCATGTCAAATTCTAATCCCCAATGTTGGAGAAGCGACCTGGTAGGAGGTGATTGGATCATGAGGGCAGACCTTCCCCTTCCGGTTCTCGTGATAGTGTGTGAGTTCTCATGAGATCTGGTTGTTTAAAAATGTGGTACCTAGGCCAGGTGCAGTGGCTCACGCCTGTAATCCCAGCCCTCTGGGAGGCTGAGGCAGGTGGATCACCTGAGGTCAGGAGTTCGAGACCCACCGGCAAAACCCCGTCTCTACTAAAAATACAAAAAATTAGCTGGGCATGGTGGTGAGTGCCTTCAATTCCAGCTACTTGGAAGGCTGAGGCAAGAGAATCGCTTGAACCCGGGAGGCAGAGGTTGCAGTGAGCAGAGATTGCACCATAGCACTCCAGGCTGAACAACAAGAGTGAGACACCATCAAAAAAAAAAAAAAAAAAAACCAAAAAAAAACCAAAAAGTGAGGTACCTTCCCCCTGCTCTCTCTTCCTCCTTCTCCAACCACATAGGATGTGCTTGCTTCCCCTTTGCCTTCTGCCATTAATGTAAGTGTCCTGAGGCCTCCCCAGCCACGTTTCCTGTACAGACTGCAGAACCATGAGTCAATTCAACCTCTTTTATTTATAAATTTCCCAGTCTCAGGTAGTTCTTTACAGCAATGTAAGAATGGACTAATACATTTGACATTCTGGAAAAGGCAAAGTTATAGGAATAGAAATCATCTAGGACTCCCCAAGTTCATAAGCATAAATATTCTCCTTGTTAATTCCTTCCATGCAAATAAACTTATACAAAAACAAATTTGTGTGGGAAAAACTCAGATTCAAGCTTTCCCATCTTAACGTTCAGAGGGATGTTTATTACCATGTTATTTATAATAGATATTTAAAAGTTTGGCAGACAAGAAGGCAGACATCCAATTATGTTATAGAAGATATTAATGCCCTAGGGAGATGTTTGTGTCAGAATAGGAAAAGTAGAAACACTAGTAGCTCACAACTATGGACTGGCCACTGCACAGGGCAGCTCTCTAGATACTTTATAGGTGTCACACCATTTCATCCTGGCAACTACTATGTCATTGCCGTTATTGTTTTGTGAATTTCAGATGAGGGACCAGAGGTTTAGGGAGTTGATGAAACATGCCAGCAAGTGGTGGGGCTGAGATTTGAACTCATGTAGTCTACTAGACTCAAAACTCTAACCATTACACTTTACTGTTTTCTATTCTGCATGGCTTTAAATCTGTACTTACACACACACACACACACACACACACACACACACACACACACACTTCTAGGCCTAGAAGCAATTGTACCAAAATGTTAACAAGTTACCTCTGGGTGAGAGCTACAGGTAGCTTTTATTTTATTTTGCTTTTCTATGCTTTTATATTTGTACAAAAGACAAAGAGTATGATGTTTATAATGAAGAAATCGTCTATGTGGTTTAAATAGCCGAAGACACAGTCTTGTCTGAAAAGTTGCATACTCAAGAGACATTACATTCCAAGACCAGGGCTTAGTCCCTGTAAAACAAGTATGTCACCCTAAGGAGGCCTTGCAACCCCCAGCTCCGCCCTCTCCTCTCCAGTCCCCCCACCTCAGGAGTCTAGGATGAGCAGAGGCACTGTCTCCGGAGAACAGCCTTCCAGTGCCTCTGCCAGGCATGCTGGATGGCAGCCGGAGAGAGTCTAGGAAAGTCTAGCTCCCCCTGAGTCTGACGCCGCTAGGGCTGGCCCTGGGTCCTCAGCTGGGCACAGACAGCCAAGACCCAGGTCTCCCACCCTTGAGGACAGGGTGGCCAGATGCTAAAGGACATGGAGTCATGAGGCAGTGGTGGCAACAGTTAATAGAAATAAGAAAAGACCTGTTTGATTAAGCCATGTCTTTCCTTCCCAGACCCCCTTTTCTCTCCCTGGGCTGTATTCAAACCCCATTGCATTTGGAGGGAAATCCAACCCATGTGTTTCTGATTCATTTACACTTAACTCATCAAAATCCTGTTTTGAAAGAGGCCATTGGATGGTCTACAAAGTCTGAGCAAAGCTCCCCGCCGCCGCGGGCTGGTTGTGGACTCACCAAATACCCCTTCTAATCCACCAGGCCTGTGGGCAGGCTCTGCACCACAGCGAAGGCTGTCTGAGTGTCTGCTCCCCAGCCTCAGCCCCCCTGGAGCCCTCCCTCACTGCCTTCCGCCTCTTTGAGAACTCCCAGGCTGCCTGCGAGGGTCTGGAAAACTCACACATCCCTGAGGGACAGGCACAAAACATGCCTCCCTTCCTGGGCCAAAGCTGTGTTTAAAATGAACTTGTAAAGCAAATGCTGAACCCAAAGGAGGGAAGCTAATGGTGAGATCTCAGGCATGGGTGGTGCATTTCAGGGGCCTGAAGAGGCCTCCATCACGGTAGGATGCTATGCTCATCTTAGAGATAAGTGATGGGAGGCATGGGCAGTTGCTTTGTTACCCCAGGACTGTCTCTCCCACCCAGAATTAGAACCTAAGTTATTTCTCAGCCTCGGACCTTCTTGGATTGGATTTGAAAGAGTAGTCTGTCTTCTCTCACAGCAGGACACCTAGTTCCCATCTTTGGAGCTTGGCAAATTTTCCTGGGTCTGTGTGGGGTGGTGCTCGATGTCAGCTACTGGTGCAAAGGCAAGTTCTCCCAGGCAGACATTTGGAAGTCATTAAGTCAAAGTATGGTTGACTCAGATACAAAGCATGCCAGAGCTAGAAAAGACCTTGGAGAACTTTGTGGTCCAGCCCCCATGCTTACAGATCAGTCCCCATGAGATCCCCCTCCAGAAGGAGTTGGAGTAAGCCAAGCTCCTCCAACTTGCTGTGTTGGGAGAGCATGGGGTGTGGTCAGGAGAGACAGGAAGTTTGGGTCCCCTCCAAGCAAGGCCTAAGATGAAACACATGGGAACCAAGAATGGAACTAAAAGAGTGAGGACCTAGGTCCTTCCGTGTGACCATTACAATGGGCTTTGACTTCGGGGCAACCCCTTCCTTGCGACGTTCCCTTTGCCCCGTGGTTACTGGAGGGACAAATCTTTAGAACTTGCTAAGAGGGTGTATGCAATTGTGAACCAGAAGGCAAGCAGTGCTCTGTGGGAAGCTGAAGGCTGACTGAAACAAGAGGGTAGACCGATGAATAATAACAGAACTGTTTACTGGGGGTCCTTCAACCATGGAGCTCGGAGAGGTTCAGTAATTTTTCCCATGTCACACAGCTACTAAGTGTTGGCACCAGAGTCCAAATCTACAACCTCCTGGCTCTTAAAGTCATGCAACCAAATAAATAGTCGGGGGATGGGAGCACAGAGCAGGAAAGAAAGCAAGACATGGTTCTGTCTCACTGGTGTGCAGGGTTGATAATCAAGGAAGCTCCCAGAAGGAGGTGCTGTGTGTAGGATCTGGAAGGAGAGGAGCAGCAAGGCTTATGGTGAAGGGGAGGAGGATGGTTCAAATGGAGGAATCGGGTGGGAGCCAGTTGGGGCACAGCTGCTCTGGGCACTAACGGCATGTGGTGGTTGCACCTGGAACCTACCAGCAGGTGGCAGTATTTCAGAACAAGAAGAGCATCAAGTCGGTTAGGATAGTGATAGAAAGTAGAGATGCTGAGCTCTTAGCGTGTATTCCAGGCGTTGTCGTAAACATATTATACAGAGCATTTCGTTGAAGCTGCACAACAACTCTTTGAGTTAGGTACTATTATTAGCCTCATTTTCTACATGAGAAGGGTTTAGTAAGTTGCTCAAGGCCCCAGAGGCAGGAAATACTGGAACCAAGATTCGTACCGGGCAGTCTAAACCCAGGCCTAACTCTCTGTAGTTGTAACATCATAACTCAACCGATAGGCAGATACTGCATTTCTACCCTGCACTCAGCATTGCACTGGGCTAAGGACTCCAAAGAAATCTAGACAATATCCTTGCTCCTGGGGCCCAGCCAACTGATTGGGTTTTACAAATGAATGATTCTAAACCTCATAATGATTGGCAATAGGTACACGCAGGGCAGCAGGTGGTGGGGCTGAGCACTGACCAGAGTCCTCAGACCCAGACTCGAAGCCTGGCTCCTCCATTTGCTGGCTGGGTGGCCTTGGGTATGTTCATTGATGTCAGAGGGCCTCAGTTTTTTCATCCATCTATAATTGGGTATAATATTGACCTCATGAGGATGAAATGTGGGAACACATGTAGAGAATTAGGCATGGAGTAGGTCATGTGTTTTACTGAAATGACGGCAAATATCAAACATAAAAGGCAATGGGAGCCCAGAGGAGCGGTCTTGAAGTGAGTTTCCAAGACTGAGCAGTTTGGCTGACAGAGGAGGGTGAGGAGTGCAGCCTAGGAGGGGAGCACTGACAAGCCATGGAGATGAACAGTCCATGATGCCTGAGAAAGCACGAACAGGGAGGAAAGGAGCTCAGTGAGCACACTGGAATTCCATGGAACCAGGCACTTCCGTGGGCTTGAGGACTGGGAAACATCACCTCCAGAGGGTTTCAAAACGAGCTGGATTTAAACAAGGAAGTAGATGGCACCGAGCACTCCATCAGCACATGGTCATTCAACCAGCATCTCCTGGGCCCACTAAGTGCCAACCATGCTGCTTGAGTTGGTCCAGCCTGGGCTTTTCTTCCTGCACTGTAGGGGTGTCTCTGCAGTTGCTCAAAGCACTGTCTTCCCCTCAACTGGACCCAACCTGCTCCAGCCCCTGCTCTGCCCAGAATGTCTGTGAGCAACCTGGTTCTTGTCAGAAGTTCCTGACAAGCTCTGCAAAATCCACTCCTCTTGTGACTCCACCAGACATACCTCCAGGGGAAGAAAGGGCACCCCACCAGGGCAGGAGGTGGCAAGACAGTCTCTGCCCCCCCGGGAGGGGTGAGTCATTCAGGGAGGATGCCTGCCTCAGGCATTGAGGGAGATGAGGAGGAGCCCCATGTATCTGCAAGCACAGGGTCACCTCAGGGCATGCAGAGCTGGAAGAAGCCGAGGCGTTCAAGCAGCAGGGCCTGTGCCTCCTCTCCGCCTCCATTTCTGACTTCCAAGTCTTCAGAAGCGACAGCTAGGACATCCTCTGGCTCCCCTCCAGCCACACTGTACCTCCTGCACAGACACCTCCCTCTGATTCTAGCCCTCCTTCTCGAGATATGCAGGAACAAAGGCCAGTGACTCTTCAGGGTGGATGGGGGTTGACATGAGGGTGCATCTGGCTCTGGTGCTATCTGCACAGAAGTGCATTCCTTCCCTAGGCCCCGCACCCACACCCAGAAACATCATCATTCATTCCATCTTACACACAGCTGGGGCTGGGGGAGGCCATGACAGGTGGGCCAGCAGGGGAGGTGGGGACGGGGTGCCGCGATCTTCTCCCAACCCCCCCGAAAGACAGATATGTCCCCTCTGAACATGCTGGGGGAGATTATTTTAACAAGCACTTTTGTACCAGGAAATCAGTGTGTTTAACCTAACAAGCAAAGAACAGCCCAGCGGGGCCCATAAATCTAGTTCCCACCTATTAATTTTACGGCCTACATAAAGCAGTGTTGAAGTCCAAAGTATATGTGACCTAAAAAGGCATTGCTCATTCTGACACATATACGACGTGGCCAGGACTCGAACCCTGACCCTGACCCTCACTCCAGGAAGCCAGCTCCCAAGCCTTACAGAGTGCAGAGGCTCATGCTGCAGACACGCATCCAGGCTCCTTTTGGAAGAACAGGACAGCTGGAGGTAACAACTGTGGAGAGGGCTGGAGGACGTGGGCACCACTGAGGCTGGGTTAGTGAGGACACCCTGCTAGAGACCCCAACCGCTCCCAGGGCTGACGTGTACAGTAGTTCAGGTTGGTCACTGCCCAAAGGCACCCAGATGAGAGGACAAGTGGAGGCTGAAATCCAACCTGCACCCCATTTACCATGCCTGTCCCACAGGGACAGGGCTGCCTCCGCCCAGAGAGGGGCCTTTTAAAAAATCCAGGCAAAGGTACTCTACAGATTGTCAGCTCCCTTGGATAAATCTTGATTCCCATTCTGTTTCGAATATTGAACTCTAACGAGTGACTCGCCGTACTCCCAAACCAATTACACGCCTTCCCACCAGGGAAATCTATGACCACTGTCGACACCTAATATCAGTTCCATGGCATCATCCCCAACCCCAAGCATGATTTAATAGGGTCACCCACCACGCAATGACCACAACTGGGCTACTCTGGCCGCTCATAGCAACTGCACATTGATCCCCACAAAGTCATTAGGACAAAACCTCAAAGCTAAGCCAGCTCAATCCCATGTCGACACTACAACAGAAGAGACAAGCTGAGGAACCCGAATGCCAGCGACCCACTTACTACACCCCTGGCCACATGCCGATTCTCCAACCCTGAGTGCACAGCAGTGCTCAGTACCTGCTGTTTTGCCCCTTTAGACTCATGCCCCACCCTGCTTCACCCTGTCTGTACCCAGGAGGCTGACCTCCAGGAGATGCACCGCACCTCCCCTGCCCTCTAGCTCAGCTGAGGTTCCCAGATGGAAACCCCTACTAGTGAGCTAAGGCGGGGAACCCCCACTGCAGAGGCACGCGCTCTCTGTCAGAGCTTTTGCTTTATCTCCAGGAGTCGTGTGGAATTCATGCTCCACAGTCTATCTTTGTTAACTTTACCACTGAAGAGTCTGTCTGAGGTTGGGTTCTCAGGAGGAAGGCTGAGACAAGGGTGTGAGAGCAAGTCCTTGTACATGGGCTGTGATTCCAGGAAACAACACAGGGCAGTGGTGCTGTGAGCTGGGGAAGGAAGGAAACCCACCCCAGGTAGATAAATGAGCAAGACACGATTGCAGGCAAGGCACTCAGGCAGGCTAAGGCCCTGCAACTGGGGTATTTATCTACCAATTCCTGCCTGTCTTCTTGTTGGGCTATTACTGGGCATTGGCATTGGGCCGTTCTGACTTGCTCAGTGCAGACTGAGCCTGCTCCCCCAGCCAATACCCTCAGACAGAGTCACAGGTGCTGCGACACAAAACTATCAGCATATTAAGGATGGTGAAGACCAAGGGTGTGTGGGCAGCAGCATTTGCTACATTGTTTTTGCCCAAATACTCAAGTAAGTTCGATCATTGAGTCCCCTGGTGTCTGCACTCCCTAAGAAGCCCACTTTAAGAAATCCATTCCCAGGACTTCCCTCTCAAAAGGAAGTATACTCCATAAACTCCCTTTCCACCAATTCCTACAGCCCATTCTCACCTGTGTCACAGCGACAGCGACCTCCAACCCCACTGCATGTGGAACCCTGGCCCAGGTTGTCAGCTCATTCTGACTTAGCCTCCAAGTGTCTGCTTATGAGGCTTCCTTCCTCTAGGAGTCTTCCTTGAGAGACTCCTCATGCCCTCTTTCTCCAACTTCATCCACACCCTAACCCCTCCAACTGAACCTCAAACACACAGGGCCTACCCCAAATCTGGCTGTACCCTGACCCTCAAACCTATGAACACAATAAGCAAACACCCTCACACTGCAAGCACAGCTGCACCTTGAATCGTCAATCACAAGTGACCCTAAATCATGCGGATCCCCCAATTCCAGCTACACACTGATGCCTCAGTTTCATCCCTAACCACACACTGACCCCAGACACAACCACACTGGAACGTTTAGCCACGTGTTTCTCCCCGAACTCGGTCACACATGGCGATGCCCCAACCCCTAATACACACCGGCTCCCTGTCCCAGACAACACACACGCAAACCCTCTCACTTCTAGAAGACACTGATCCACCAAGCCCCAGCTCTTTGCCAGCTGCCCAACCACAGGCTGACCCCAATCTCAATCATGGCCTGTCACTCCCATCTCCAGCCTCCCATGGATCCTAACCCCCGAATTAGAGCTCCTGACACAGACACCCCAAGCTAAACACTCACTGACGCCTTAACCAAACAATGACCTCAATCCCAGCCAACCCAAGACCTTAAAACAAGGCCGCACCCTTAACCCCAGAACTTCACCTCCTACGAAGCCTTGCCAAGCCTTACCAAAGCTGATCCACCAAACTTAACCTCCGACCAACCCTCAGTGTATCAAGCTTACACTGATCTTCAAACCCCATCCATACCCTAGCCTCCAGCCCAAGTCTACCTAACAGAGACATGCAACCCCGAAGCCAAATGTCACACTAATACTCAACCTGGCTGCAAGCAGAGCACCCCGTGCCAAACCTCACTGCCCCTCCACTTAGAGAGGGCACTCTGATGGCAGCCCTAAGCTTGCCCACGGTTCACTGATCCCGTAGCCACATTGAACCCGCAGCTACACTGGGCCTTGTACACACACCAACCCACCACAAAACATGCCCAGCCCAACCTCATTCAGTGCCCTTCAGTCTCACCCACACCTCAAGGGACCTCTAATTCCATTGTCACAGAGACTACTCAAATTGAACTGCACGCTTCTTCTCTAGCACAACTTCACCCCAGAGACCCCGTGACCCCACACGCCCCCCCCCCCACCATAGGGATCATGTTCAAAGGGGGACATCTGCAGCCTCAGTGGTCAGCAGCACCATTCCTGGCTCCTGACACCCTCCTTCGTGTTCATCTCCGCAACTCAGGGAAGGCACCGGAAGCTGTTGCCCAGCAGCACTGGGACAGCCCAACAATGTTCCTCCTTTTGTCTGTACCTCTCTCTTGACTATCAAGTTCCTCTCCAGAACGCTGGCCTCTTCCATGCAGTGAAATTCCCTTGTTCCTAGTTTGGGTCCCCAGGGCCCACCTTGGTAGGCTATACTGAGCTGGGTCATGCTTGTCTGTGCAGCCTGCAGGGCAGAGGGGTCCAGAGCCTGGGCAGTTGTCCTGCTCAGTTGCCCACAGGTTTCATGATCTTGGCTGGTCAGTTCTCCTCTCTGGGACTTATTTGATCCTGTGCATCAGAGGTCAGCACACTACTGCCTGCCGATCAAAACCCACCCTGCCCACTCAGTAACCTATTATCCAAGGCTGCCTTTGCACTACAGTGGTAGAGGACAGTAGTTTCAAAAGAAACTAGGCGGGGCTCAAAGCCGAAAATACTGACTATCTGACCCTTACAGAAAAAGCTTGCAGCCCCCCTGTTTTGCATCCCCTACCTTCCTTTTAGAGGATGTAATCATACTGGAGAGTTGTCCGTGTGAAGGCCTGAAAACAGGATACCCCTCTTCCTTCTCTGGGCTTCTCCAGGAAGATGCTCTTTAATAACGTGTTGATTATTCATTATACTGATAGTAAAACTTGTGATTTCCTGCCGCTCTCCCTGTGGAGGAGGGACTGAAGGAAGACCACAGGGTCAGAGACAAGGCCTCAGGGGTTTGATAGCAATATCGGGATGCCCCAGTCTCTGTTTATTGTGGAGGTTCTTCCAACATTATTGCTTTTGTTTATTGAAACCCAACCCCCATGGCACTTAGCACCCTTGGCAGTGGGCCCAGACCTGCCCAGGCCCCAGCCTGCCACTCCTGGCCAAGAAGGGAGGAGGGTAGAGAGAGCACTGGCCAGGCCCCATTCTGGAATCCTGTTTGCTTACAGCCTAAGGCGCCCCCGCCGGCCCCCCTTCTTAACGTCTTGCTTACAAGACAGCATTTGGAGACAATTTCTCATCAGACCTTCTTGTAAACATCCTCCTGGATGCAGCCAGCCTGAAGAGCCCTTATTAGAAACACCTGTGCCCGACGCAGGCCTGGTGAGTGACAGCTTGCAGAGCCGCCGCTGCCCCCCTGCCAGGCCTGGGGCTGGTGAAATGGGTGGGATGGGAGATGGGGATGAGGGTTCGAGTGGGGAGCAGCCTCCTCCCCACATGGGCTTACCCACAGGGCCAGTGTTGCTGAGGCAGTGCCCCTCCCCTTTCAGCGTGGGAGACTCAGGGAGGTCAGGAAGGCCTAGTGCACAGAAATCTCTCATCAGTTCATTCTGGTGGTGCCCCAATTTCCCTACATTAGTCACTCCTTTGAGTTACACATGGTCCTCTTCAGGTTCTCTAAATAAAATGCCATCTACCCTTCTTCCTCATGCCTACATCCCTGGGAGCATCGACACACTGAGTTTCTCACCACTTTACGTGAATGAGAATATTCAAGACTTTCAACACTGTCCAACCTTGAGGAGTGATACCTGGGGAGAGGCAGATCTGAGGCTCCCTTCATGGGCTTTTCAGGCTGGAAGGAACCTTGCCATGCCCATAGAGTTATGGAAAAGCACAGCCTGAGCCCACTGGCCACGTCTTCCTCCACAGGGCAGTTGCAAGCCATCTTCCCTGCACCAACCAAACATTGTAGCTGGTGTTGATCCAAATCTCCATTGTACTAAAAGTAGGCAGGAGGAGAAAGGAAGGAGTAGGAGGAAGAGGACCTGCATAAACAGGGCCTTGCACTCCTACATCAATCCTTGGCCATGTACATCCTGCCACTGGTCTTTTTTTTTTTTTTTGAGACGGAGTTTCACTCTTGTCACCCAGGCTGGAGGAGTGCAATGGAGCATTGTGGCTCACTGCAAACTCCACCTTCTGGGTTCAAGGGACTCTCCTGCCTCAGCCTCCTGAGTAGCTGGGATTACAAGTGTGCACCACCACGCCTGGCTAATTTTTGTATTTTTAGTGGAGATGGGGTTTCACCACATTGGCCAGGCTTGCCTCAAACTCCTGACCTCTTGTGATCCGCCAGCCTTGGCCTTCCAAAGTGCTGGGATTACAGGTGTGAGCCACCGCGCCCGGCCTGCCACTGGTCTTTAATGGGACCTTCGGGCACTCCCTTCAGCCTTCCCATGCCGCCTCACTTGGAACTCCTGGCCAAGCACCTGAGGCTCTTGCTGCAATCGTGTTTGCTGAATTCCCCTGCCACTTGCCTGCTGCCCTGTCCTAGGACCCACTGAGGCCAGGTCTTGCATTGGTCCATCTCTCAGCCTCATGGGGGCCTGGAGAGGGACCTTCTTCTGCTTATGGGGTTGGACATCTTGACGTGGCCCCCTGCCTAAGGACTGGATTGCTCTAGATGGAGTAGAGGCTCAGGGTCTCTCAGGGCCCAACTGAGACAGCCCACCCCAGCCTCATCCGTGACCTCCCAGGGGACCACATTGCCCTGAGTGGGAAAGAGGAGAGCTGGAAGGAAACCTGTCTCTAATGAGGTGGGCAAAAAGAGGAAGCACATGCTCCATGAAATAAATTAGTGGAATCTCAATTCCGATAAATCCAGTTTCTTAAAAAAAAAAAAAAAAAAAAAAAGCAACTGGTAGGAAAAGAAAATGTAATTTATGCCCATTGAAAGGAGGCCAGGTTTAAATTGATGAAGTCTCCTGTTTATGTAATAAATCCATTTCCATTCATGTCACCAATATATTTATCCATACACCCTGGTCCAAGTCAAATCTTCATTATTTTATTATTCAATGGGGGGCAGAGGGGAGGGCAGGGGAACAGAGTTCTGTGTCGAATTAATAAAGTCTCACTCTCTCCCCCAGATCCCTCCTCACACAGGGACAATTTATTCCTAAGAAGGAGGCAGAAGAACTGGATGCAATTTATGTGCTTTGAAAGAGACCCAAACGTAATTAGGCAAAGTCTCAAGTTCACCGAGAAATAAATCCCAGAGAAAGTAGCCGGGGGTAAAATTTACGTTCCCTGAAAGTCTGAAAGCTTCTCTCCCACTGGTTCCGCCCCTCCCCCAGGCCACCGTGCTTGGTTTCCCAAGCCTGCCAGGCCCCAGGATTCTCTTCAGTGCCCCCACTTCCACGGGGCCATGTGCCAATAGGCCCTCCAGAGGGAGTCGCCCTGCCTCTGCCTCTCTCTCTGCCCACCATGGTCCTCAGGAGATCTGAGGGGCTAGAGATGGCAGCCGATGGGACTCGGGCTTCTCACCCTGCCCGGTGCATTCACCCCAGAGAAAGGAAGAGCTACCAGGAGTCTCTGCCACTACAACCAGACAGAGGGTTTTGGGGAGCAAGGCAGTTTCCTCGCGATATACCAGCCCCTCCTCAGGGTCCAGGAAGTCCTGCTTTATTTCACTCCTGCAGCTCCAACTTCGTTCACACTGGGCAGAGGGTCAGGAGAGGGAGTGCCTTGTTCCCAGGAAGTCAGGCGAGCGCAGCTGGGATGGGGTCTACCTCAAGGAGGGCTGTGCTGCTGAGAGGGACCCTTAGGTGGGGTGGGCAGAGCAGAGTTTCCCTACACCAGAAGCACATAGGTTACCAGGAGCTCTGTGTGTGGAGCGTCCATCTGCTCCAGGTTCTCAGTTTGAAAACCTCCATTTTCCTCCTCCAGCCACCAGACACGTGCCTTGGAATGTAACTTAGTGTGGCCCTGGGAGCGCAGATGCCCTCGGGGTTGGTCTGCCCTTGGCAAGGGGCTTCTGAGCACAGCACACAGAGCTGGGAGTCTGCCCTGCTGGGGGTTGTGTTGCTCCTGGCACCGCAAAGAGACCACTTCAACCCACTGTGCCCCAGGGCCTCCTGGTAGGGGAACAGGACCATGGCCATCACCATCCTGCCCCTTCTCCCCACAACTAGCAGGCATCCCGCCCCTGGCAATGAAGGTAATTGCCCTCCTAAAGGGGGCTGGACATTGATGATGAGCACTAACCGAGCCCAGACTGTGTCAACAGAGAGGGCAGACGTGGCAAGTGACCCACAAGGACTCCTGCTGGGGGCAGGACTGGAAGGGAAGGAGTTAGGGGCAGCTGCCAGGCTTCTGGCTTGAGCAACAGAGTGACTTGGGAAGCTGTTTGCTGTAATAAGGAGTGCTGGGGGTCAGAGCTGGGTGGGCACCAAAGATGAGTTTACCTGAGGAGGAGCAGGTTTCGGGGAAGGGCAAGAGGGATCAGCTGAGTTCAGTTTTCCAGCAAGAGAGATGGCTAAGATTGCTGTACTTGTGGGGAGGTATCCAGTTGGGACACAACAAGGCCTTCAGAAGGGAGCACCTGAGAGTTGTTGCCACAGAGATGGTCACTGATTCCAGGCACAGCCATGCTCATCCAGGGTGTGTGGAGTGAGCCTGGCCAAGACCACAGGACAGAGGGCCTGCAAAGGACCACAGACAGCAAGCCAGTGGAAGCAGGGGCATTACGAAGGGGGACGGGTCCAACGGTGTCCAATGCTGCCCAATGCTGCGAGAGGACAGTGCACTGAAGACCAAGATGCTTGCATCACTGTTGGTAGTGGAGGACCCAGATGGTCTGGGTGAGAGCCCTTTGGAGAAGCAATGGGGCAGAGCAAAGGTCAGATCTTGGAGCAGGGAAGGAGAGAGCAGGCTGCAGTGAAACCGAGGAGCAAGCAGAGTTTTGGGGATGAGGGTAGATGCTGGAGCGTGTTTGCAGTCTGAACAATCACTGACACAGGATGGCAACATGCAGTGCTGGGACCAGGGCTTGCAAAAGGCACCAGGGGACTGGCTCCCAGGACAGAAGGCGACTGGAAGTTTGGAGAGCATGTGAGACCCTTTTCACGGGAGATGGGAAGGAAGGCAGCTCCGGGCACGAGATAGAGGCATGTGCCCAACTTCGGGGAGGGATAGGGAAGTGGCATGTTAAAAGCACTCTCTTAGAATGTTGGGGGTGCTGCATATTGAGACCCAGGTGCTGCCTTTTCTTTCCAAGCTGATGTTCTTTGTAAGAATGAATCTTGGATTTTTCAGCTTTTGCCAGCCACTGGCTGATAAGGTGACCTGTTGAAGGCTGGCCACTGGGCCAGGGCTGGGGAATGTCCAGATTCTAGATAGCACCTGGAAGTACTGGATTCAGGGTCTACTCTCCTTTGCTGTGGTTCAGGAAAGGCTCCTCAGGTGCAGGGGCCCAGCACACAGAGCCTTTGGAGCTTCCTGTATCTAGCAAGCACCAATTACCCATACAAATTAGCAGTGACCTGGATGCCAGGAATGCTGATGCCTTTCTCAAAAAGCCCCAGCCTGGGCACCAACCATGGGCATACTCCTTCCAGAAGGCTGCTTCCCATGAGCCACACCTCTGGGGAACAGTCACCAGGACAGCAGGGGGCCAACTGATCCAACATCCATGTTATTGCTCAACAGCAGCCCGCGGCATACGGTGACGGGAAATGGGCTCGCAGTTCAGCCAAAGGGCTGCTGTCTTTGATGATGCAACAATTGCCTTATCTGTGACATGGCAATCTAGAGGGTTCAGAAGGGGAGCTCTTCCACCCTCAGCAACCTCTGTTGCTCAAGCTAGAAACCTGGGAGCTGCCTCTAACTCCTTCCCCCGACATCCTGCCCCCAGCAGGAGTCCTGTGGGTGACTTGCCATGTCTGCCTCTCTCTGTGGGCCCAGCCTGGGCTTGGTCAGTCCTCATCATCATGCCCAGCCCCCTTTAGGAGGGCATTTGCCTTCATTGCCGGGGGCAGGATGCCTGCTAGTTGTGGGGAGCAGGGGCAGGTTGGGGATGGCCATGGGCCTGTCTCCCTACCAGGAGGCTCTCAGGCTGACTGTAGGTGACCTGGGCAGGTGTGGCCAGGTGGTTGTAAAGACACTGGAGGGGATGAGGACCATCTTATGGCCTGGGGGTGGAAAGACTGTGGCTGCTGCTGCCTCTCTGGGGATGATCTCCGCATGGTCACACAGCACTAATGGGGACCATTCAGTCCCAGACTGACTTCCCTGATCTGGGCAGCAGAGACTCTGGCTATAAAATTCCTGTTTTATGAGGTTCTCTGGGAAGCCAAAACTCCCCTGGCAGGCCTACCAGGGCAGCCCCAGAGGAGCTCTGCAAAGGAAGCCTTGCTGCCAGGACACATTGCATCTCCGTCACGCTACGAGCAACTCAGTTCTCAAAAGCCCAAACACCCGGCCGGCTGTCACAGATCTCAGAGGAGGTCCCTGGCTTCGTTATGAAGGGCTGACCATGAATAATGACCCCAAGATCCTGCTCCCCTTGACCCAGGCACAGTGAGAGAAACAGGGTACAGGGAGAAAGTCAGTGCAAATCCAAGTCTCTGCCTCCATTCTGCATCAGCCCCCTAAAAGTCCCCCTAGTAGACCTGAGAGAGGGCAGTGCACTGACTCTCCCAGGGAAGAGGATTCATGTGCAAGTCACTCATTGAGGAAATATTCCCAGGAGAGACCCTCAAAAAGAGAGAGGAAGCAGGGAGGGACAGGGAAGAGGCTAAGTCAGGGTGTGATTTCAGGTGAAGCCCCAGCCTCTGCCTCACCCCGCAGGAGCTCTAGAGCATAGAAGACGTGAGTCTATCATCCTAGAGATAAAGAACCTGAGCTTTCACGTTCCTACACCAATAGGAGTTAACTTCAATCTGTCCCAGTGGATAGAAACTCTTGGCACTTCTAGATCTCCAACAGTCCTGGTGAGGCAGCTCCAGTGACCTGAGAGTAGCTTTCAAAGGTACACACTCTTAGAAGCAAAGCTTTCAGGAACTGGGGATGAACACACAGGACTGGTAAGGGGTATGTGGGCAGAGCCCAGTGGCATCCTTTACATCTGGTGATGTCATTGGTTAGAGATTGCCTCTCAGAGCTGAGAAAAGGTACTAAAAGGCCTCTTTGCCCCCAGAGCTCCGAAGCATTTGCCCTAGGTGGTAGGCCCAAATTCTTGCAAACTGCCTATTCCGTTTCCTGGGTGGATACTCACAGGCTGGACCCAAAGTCAAGTTTCTTGTCCCCACCAAAGGGACAAATCTTCTGTTCTGTCAGGATTAGACATACCAGTCTGTTGCTTTCAATCTTAGCAAGAGGTGGCTGCTTCTTGTTCTGTAAACTTCAAATGTGGGATCACAGTGACTACCCCCATTGATTCCTGTCACAGCATTCCACCCAACAGAGGTGTCGATTGAAAACCATCCACCCTCTTCCCAGTGTGGATCACACTGGCCCGGTCTTCGGTTCCCAGGCAGGAATGCTCTGGGCTGTGTGGTTCTAGTGTTGAACAGATGTGTCCTGAGAACCTTGATGCCCACCTCACAACTCCAGGAATCACATAGGAAAAGAAAAAGTCCTGTTTTTAAGTGGGATAAGTGAGAACTGGTCCCTAGGCCCCTCCTTTCTTTCTGGGACTTGAAGCATTAGGTTCAGCTGTGTAGCTTTTGTATGACCAGCAGAAAGACTAGACTAAGGGACATGACAAGCACCCACTCCTGCAAGGGCTCCAAGCCATCAAGGCTATGCACTTGGGCCATGACCTGGGCCTTTCAGAACTAAAGTCAATAAACTCTGAACCTGAACCTGAGCTCTTACAGAGAAGCAGTGGAAGATAGAACTCTGTGGTCATGGTTCACTTTTCTTTTGGTTACAAAGAAGCTCCTATCAAAATGTTGTGATTAGGAACCAACCATAGTTTGCATTTTTTCAATATAATTTTTCCCTTACTTTCCTTTTACTCTCTCCACACCCCTTCAGGTTAGGGGGCCATCTACCCAGACATTTCCTTTTGAGGGCTCTTTAATTTTCATGGAAAGTAGCAATCTTCTTGCCTTCTTGCTCAGCAGAGCTCATTTACTCTGGTTGTTTAACCTGAATTCTGCTACTCAGTTCTATTCAAAAGCTTGGTTTATAGAAATGGTCATCATGAGGGTAGGAGGATGGTTCCTGGTGATATGAAAATCTCATTCCTGAATCAAGCCTGGCCATCCTAAATCATCACAGAGCTCATACTTGGACCACATGGCTTTGAACTCTCCTATAATTGCTGTTATTTAATTGTCTTTTAGGCCTCAGCTTGCACTTCATTTCTATAGTCAGTACTAAGTTTTGTATAACTGTATATATGGTTTGAAACTTAGTAAAGTTATCTGAAATGTACTATTTATTATGGGGAATTGCCTAAAATCTCATCTGTCACAGTACCTATTGCTCCCAGGAGCAATTCATAGGAGAAGAATCTCTCTGATCTCATGGCCAAGAAGCCACAGCCACTGGTCTGCTTTTGAGAATCCTATAAATCATCATCTGTTTCTCTTTGCTTCAGTTGTTAGGAAGCTCCGAGCCAAATTAGCATCCTATCTCTGTTAGCACATGTGTGAGAGTTTCTATAGACTAGCTGGGTCGGGGGACGCACATCTTCAACTTTACTGGGTATTATCAATTCATTGTCCATGGAGGCTGCAGCAATTTACATTCCCATCAAGTGAGCCACAGGGTTCCTGCTTCCCCCTGTCATCATGTCACCATGCTTAGTTTTTGCCAAGCTGAGAGGTCTGAAATGGAACCTCATTACTTCTTCAATTTGTATTTTCCTAATTATTCAGGGGCATCTTTCATGTGTTTGTTGGCCTTGTGGTTAACTCACTTGCAAGTTGCTTGTTCAGAGCTTTCGAACCTTTTCTTCCATTGAAGTATTTTTCTTTTCCTCATTGGTTTCCCTATGATTTGTAAGATCTTCCTTTTACTCCTGACTTCATCTTACTCCCTAATCTGTTTTGCCCCCATCTTGATTTCATTCACTATTTATTTTTATATTATTGCTATATGTATCCATGTGAGCATAGAATACAAGAGTATCCACAGATACTCTTGGGGTTATATTAATCAGGGTGGGGTAACTGTGGTAATATACAGCCCCCAAGTTGAAATGGCTTAACAGAAAAAGAGTTTCTTTCCCTGGTAGCAGTCCAATGTCTGTTCTCCTGATTGGGTGACTCCCCAGTGTGATTCTGGGACCTGGAATCTGCCAACTCCATGGGTTCCTGAGTTCTCTGCTGGACCCTTCACAGCCAGGCCAGAACTTAGTCACTGGTCTCATCTTCCTGCAAGGGAAGCTGGCAAATACCTTGCCCAGGAGGCAGAGGAAGTGGGGTTTGGAGAACACATCACCATCTCTGCATTATTTAGATATAAACACATATTTACTTTTGTCTTTCAATCTGTATTGAGGCTTAGTATGATTGTCTTGTTCTCTTAATATCATCTCAGATCGTTTATGTTATAGCAGCAAACCATTCGTACATCCAGACTTGGGAGAGGGAGGCTCAGGGAGAAGGAGCTCAGCTCCATTCAGGCTCCATGCAGGCAGAACTGCCTTGAGTTGCAATTACTCAAAGTGCTAAGAAACCCACTTTGTTAAGAAGGATGGAGAAAGAGTGACCAGAGGAAAGAAATCCCTGGGAAAGTAGAGACACAGACATCAAAAGAGAAACTCATTTCTAGATAAAGGAAGTGCACTGTACTCTCAGATGGAGAAGGAGAGAGTCAGTAGAATAAAGAATAGCCAGGCAGCTGATCTCAGAGAGGAGGAAGGAGGGTGGGTGGGCATGGCCTGAGGGCAAGCGTCTGGGTCTGCTGAGAGCATCCCAACAGCTGTGCCGTCCTGAGCCATGGAGGAGCAAACTAACAAGTCAACACAGCCCCTGCCCTCAGGGGGCTCACTGTCTGGAAGGACAGGCACATCCGCCATGGATTATGCAGTCAGGCCGTGATAAATCATATGATAAAGCTCTCAACAAGCTGCCAGCGGAATAGCAATCACAGCAAATGGATTCTGCTGAGAGCAAGGAGAAAGCATTTACACCAGGCTTTAAAAGCGTGTGGAATGTGCTACGGGGAAGGGGAAAAATTGTAAGGACTTTGCAGATAATGATGCTCGCTGGAACTAAGCAGTTCACTTAGACCTGCTCCTAGCGTATATTGTGTCAGTGAACCTCACAACCACTCGATGTTACTCTAGCTCCACTTTGAAAGTGTGAAGAGATCAGAGGAGACATGCCCAGAACCTCAGCCAGAAAGTGGCAAAGCAGGCAGCAGAAAGGGTGTGAGAAGGACATGAGGAGCAGAAAGCATGTGGTGTGTTGGGGCAGAGTACTACGTGGCCTCCTTCTCTTCCGCTCAGACCCTGACACTCAGCAGTGCTGCCCACCAGGGAGAGTTCAGGCCCAGACCCGTTCCCTCCCACCAATGCCCAGCATCCCTCTAGGGCTGGAGCCTGGCACAAGACCCTCTGCCCAGCGTATGCTGCATCCTGCCAGGGAGCCCAGATCTCTGAGTCTGCTCTGGACCTGCTCGGGGAGATGAGAGGCCATGTCAGTCATAGGGGTGGAGTGTGGACAGAAAAGGGGCTCTGGAGTTAGGCAGTCCTGGGTTCGAAGACTGTCTCAAGTCCTTCCCAGCATGCAACCTCCAGCTGAATGGTAAGTTCTTCTGGTCTTGGTTTTCTCATCCTTGTGATGAGAATAACAGTAAGACCAATATCTTGGGACCAATGAGGATTTAAATAAGAAAACTAGATGTAGACATCTCATGCTGTCACCTGGGCCTTGATTCAGTGAGGGGCTTGTTGAATCTTAATTATCTGTGATATTTGTGGGCAGAGGGGTCTCCCCAGGGCCCTCCTTGCTGCCCCGAGCTGGCCATGCCAACCTTCTGAGGGACGTCCAACTCTGGCCCTTCTCCCTCTTCTTTGTAGCCTTTGGGGGCTGAACCGTGGCAGTCAACCCTCCTGGGTTTCCCACCTAGTGTCTCTGCTTGCTCCTGCCCATCTCAGTTGAGCAGATGCAGATCAATCCACAGGAGCTCCACCACACCCCTCCCCTGCTCACACCCTGCCACCACTGCTTCCTACCCACCGAGATGGAACTCTCTCTCTGGAGCTGAAAGCTCACACTATCTCCACACAGGGCTCTCCACACACCCCTCTCCCCAGCAGGGACCTCGGCTCTCACCTGCCAGCCTCCACGCCAATGCTCATGCATTTGTCTGTGCCTGGAATCTCAGCCACTGTGAAATCGACTTGCCCTTCAAGGCCCTAAGCAAATCCCACTCCCTGCACGAGACCTTCCCAGGAGTCACCCACTACCCTCACATCCTGATGCTCAGCCCCCTATCACTCTACTGCCCTTGCTTCACTGTGCTTCACTGATGATTGCCTATCTGGTTGAGCACCCAGCTGTGGGGCCAGGTGGAGGCTCCTCTTGCCAAGAGATTGGCCCTGGGGAAGAGCTGTGTCCATCCCAAGGAAGGAGTGCCTTTGTCTAACATGCACAAAGGTATCGTGTGGGCCAGCGGCAACCCCATCCTGCCCTAAGACAGGAAGTGCTCAGTTCAAGGTGGGACAGGACACACGTGTGGGCTCAGCCGCCCTTGCCAGACAGCACCCTTGCCGAATGGGCAAGTCAGCAGCCACTCTCTGAAAGCTTCCCCTTCTGTCCCCCCATGCTGCTCCACAGTTACTCAGGGTTCAGGAATTGTCCCCCGCTGAAGACAGATCTAGAGGAAGGTCCATGCCTTCCTTTTCCAGGAGGTACTGGACATTGAGACATAAACCCCAGAGAATAGCCAAACCCAGGAGACGCAAGTGCCAGGCTGCAGCCCACCCTCTAACTATAAGGTGGTGCAGCTCCCTGGGGCCAGGCCAGCAGCACTGGCTTCCTGCAAAGGTTGACCAGAGTGCCAGCCAAGCCTCCAGGGGAGGAGGTGAGGAAGGAGAACAGAGAGGCAGAGGAGGGTGGGAAGGCTACAGAAAGGAGAAACCCGGCTAAGCTAGGGCCCCTCCATGAGCCCCACAGGCTGTTAACTGCATGAAGAAGTGTTGTGGGAAGGCCAGTGACAATTGAAATCATTCCCCCTCCATTTGCTGTGGTGTGTTTCCTGCCCAGGACGGGGACTCCAGAGGAAAGGGTGTCTAGAGGAAGAGCAAACCTTCCCTGGGGACCCTCTTGAGGTGTCATCCCTTTACCCTTTCTTCACTCCCTCCTGGCCCTGCTTCTGCCCTAACCCAGGATGGGGAGAGGGAGGCTTCATGTAAGGAGGACCCAGAAGTCACACTCCCAGAGGGGCAGGATGGCCTGGGGCCTGACCTTCTGCAGAACCCTGGGCCAGCTCCCAACAGCCTGGACTGTGGAAATTGGATGATGTCCCCCTCCCTCGATGCCCCAGCCCCTGCCTCCTCCTCTCTAGCCCCAGTTGGCAGGGCTTAACTGGACACTCCCTCTGTCTGAGGCCAGTCCCCACTGGGAACCTGGCCAAACCATCTGAGGCCAGGACGCATGGACAAAACAACCCAGGCCACCTCTGCCTCCACCCTATGGTGCGCACATCTCCCCTGGCCAGAGCACTGCCCACGAGGAGCCATCGTGTTCTCACACAACTCCAGGGCTGGGACATTCTCGGGCCAAGAGCCAGGAGAGTCTAGCGCAGCAGGCACCTATGCTGACACTCATTTGGTCCAAACTCTTCATTTTGTTGGAGCAACTGTGGTCCTGGAAGGGCCAGTGGCTAACTGTCTCAGGCTGTCCAACAGCCCAGAAGCTCTCTGCCAGGTCCAGGGGTCCCCCTGATTGCTGTAGCAGGATCCCACGTCCCTTCTTCTTGGGGAAATGACAGAGTTGGTGGCATGTGCTTTGTCATCAACTCTATTTGAAAACTGTGAATGGATCTGAGCTGCTTGGGAGGAGGCAGAGAGAGGCCAGTAATGGTTTAGTCTTAACAAAATAAAATTTTATGTTCCTTAAATACATGAAGTCACCCAGAACGGCCATTAACGAAGTGTGGTCAAGGAAAGGTACTGGCTGCCTCAGAGATGAGGTCAGAGTTCACTTGTGATTGGCATGCTAACTGCTCCCATGCAACTGGGTGTTGCCAAAGGGCACAGCACTCCCTCTGCCATCTGGAACACAACATTTGCCCAGAGGCCAGTAGCTCCTGTTATTATTATCTTGTTCCCACTAGGAGTTTGTTCAGCACATGTTCCCATCAGCAGGGTCCAATTCCTCTCTGGCCTTGTAAAAGCATCACAAATTCTAAATTAGAGGTGTCTGAGCTAACGAGGGCCTCTCCCTACTCTTCTTAAGTTTCTTCCATTGTGTGTTTCTCATCCCCACCACCATCCCCCGGCTAGATCTTCAATTCCACAGAGACAGGGACCATGTCTTCTATTTCATCCATTCAACGAGTATTGATTGACCACCTGCCATGGGTTGTACCAGGTGCTTTGGGGAATACAAAACATGGGAAAGTCACGTCTTTGCCCTCAAGAAAGAGGTGATGGCTCTGTTTCTTCGCTTTGTGTAGCCATCAGTATTTTTAATGCTATTTTAGACACTAGCTCCTTTAATAACCACAATAGTCCTGAGGGCATGGGCGGAGCTAGTATTGTTTCTGCATGTCGGATGGGTAAACTGGGGCTCAGAAAAGCTACCTGACTCCCTCAGAGCCACACAGTCTGTTGGTGGCAAAGCTTGAGCTAGAACCCCTGGTTTCCTGTCCTTTCTAATAGGGGGCAGTTAGGGACATGCATGCTCACACACACAACCTCCTCTGCCAGCTTGTTGGAGGAGGTTGGATCATGCCCTCCTCTTCTTTGGCCTTGCCTAAGATAGCTCCAAATATCCCCATCCCCATCCCAGCATGTACAGTTTAAGCAAACATAGCTTCATGAAAGTAGAGTCCGTTCTCCCTCACTGGGGGCTTAAACAAGAAAATGATAAAAGCAATGAAAAAAAAATGATATAAGAAATTTTGTATTTAGCCAAATGCTTATAGGAGAGGAGGGGCCTAACTGACAGGAAGCATCCCCCAACTGCACTCAGCGCCTCCCACAGGGTTCTGCCAAGAGCTCTGCGAAGGAGGTGTCTATCTGTTCAGTGGGTGGATTTTGCACATAGCTTTAAAGAAAACAGAGGCCCCATAGTTGGCTATAACATTGTCCTATGGGCTCCCTGGGGACAATTAAGTGGTTCTATCCCAGGAAGCAGCCAGCAGACAACTGATTTTGTGTCTGAAATGCACACCAGCCTTTTGTCTCTAACCCAAAGGGGCTAAGCGTGAGTGTGCTGATGGCTTGGTGTCGCTCATCTTCACTGCTAGGGACAGGGCTCTGAGGCAAAAATGGAAGCCTGGTGAACTAAACTGGGGTGGGGCACTGGGTATCCCCTCTTCCCTTTTCACAACATCCCCCCATTTATTCCATTGCTTGACTGCTGGATGACGCTAGCTCCCCCGACGACATTCCGTGGATGTGACCAGCCAGGCGGGAGGGGCTGGGGGAGGAGGAGAAGGCAGATGTTGCCACCTGGCCTTCACTCCACAGGCCTGGGTGGAAGTGGACAGTCAACTTAAAGAGTAAAGAGTCCATATGGGCGGAAGCGACCTCTGGGGAGGAGGCAGGGTTAGACCCCGGAGGGGCCCGCCTGGGAGCTCCCTCTCAGGGATCGCAGCAGAAGAGAAACATCTCATGAGTCTGGGGAAGTTTTGTCCCAGGATAGCTGTGGTTTTCAAACTTGAGTGCACATCAGAATCCCCTGGGGGGCTTGGGAAAATACAGATTCCAGGGCCTCACCTCTCCCCAGAAACCTCCAGTTTCTGATTTGTATTTTGGGTCTGGGGTGAGGCCCAAGAATTTGTGTTTCTATTCAGTTCCCAAGTGATGCTGCTACTCGGGTCACTTGAAAATCACTGGAGTTTTCTAGAAGAATTGACAAGTTGACCTGCTATAGGGGGAGGTTCAGAACAGAAAATGAGCAAATGCCTGCCTTCAAAGACCTCCTAGCCAGCTCTGCAGTGGCGGTCTGGGACAGTAAGTCATGGAAGTGGACCAAATGGCATAGAGAGGCTGACGTGAGGGATTGGGGGAGTTGGGTGGGGCCTCCTAGTGTGTTTGTGTGTGTGTGTGTGTGTGTGGTGGGGAGATGGAGTTAGGCTTTCCCTGCCTTGGGAGTTCATTGGAACTGCTAGCTCTGCTTCCAGTTCCTACTATTTGACCTCATATAAGTGTCCACAGCTTTCCAGGACTCTTCCTACCATGAAAGTAATTTCATGGGGATTCCTCTCTGTGTCTTCTCCATCCTCCAATCCAAGCCAAACCCCTGCCTCCTCCAGGAAGGCTTCTCTGGCTGCTCCAGCCCTTCTGGGCCTATGCTCCTGGCTCTCCCCAGGCCACAGAGGCTGGACCACATGTGTTCCTTCTCCTATTGAGCTCCTAGTGGCCTTCACGTGGCTGGGCCACAGCAGGCACTCCATGAATAATACTAAGCTGACTTAGATTTAGAGCAGAGCTAAGAGAGCCAGGAGTGGGAGGCAAGGGATGGCAAGGCCACGGGCTCCCAACTGCTGAGCTAAAAGTGGAAAGTACGATCACAGCCGCGGAGGCTTGGCCTTCTTCCTTCTCTCTCCATCTGCTTTGCAAGGAAGGGAGCAGAGAGAGGCCACAGCACGTTACTCACTTGCTGAAGTCACGAACTGAGGCAGTCAGGGCAGGAGGGTTAGGGAAGGACGCTGACCCTTCTGTCCCAATGAATGTCCTTTCTAGCCTCTCTACTTATTCAGGCCCCAAATTAGGACATTTCCTGGCCCTCATCCAATTCCTCAGGAAGTTCAGTCAAGTCTTCCTTTAACACACACTCACAGCCATCCACACCCGCTGCCTCTCACTGACACCACCCTTGTCCGGGCCACCTTCATTCGCCTGGCCCCGGCAGTAGCGTCTGCTCTTGACACTCTGCTCTAACTCGGGTTCCCTCTAATCCACTCGAGCCAGAGTGAGATTTCAGAACTGTAGGCTAGTCTCATCCCTTCCCTGATTAATGCTTTGAAAGGCTCCCCATCGCTCTTATTGATAGAATAAAATCCCGACTCCTTGCTATGGCCTTCCAGCCTGGAACTGGTCCCTGCTCCCTGCTCACATCTCCCAGCACCCCCTGCTGCTCTCCTCCTCACTTCCCCACGCTGTGGCCACATCAGCCACCTGTGTGTATTGGGGCCCTCACCCCCAGCCTTTCTGCAGAGGCTCTTCCGCTGTCAGAAATGCCCTCCCTACAACTCCTCACGCAGTCACTCATTCACCTATGAATCAGGCACAAACTAGAAGCTAATGACCACTGGAGGATGGCGTGATTTGTTGTTGTAGACAACAGTAGTTCCAGGAGCGGTTAGACAAAAGAATTCCCAGCCCCATGGCAGGCTTGAGGGCAACAGGTTTCAAAGGAAGTGAACACCCAACTTTTTATTCCTCCTACTAGGAGACCCAGACACCTCCGAGGCTCAGACAAGCAAGGATTCTTCACAGCACCCCCAGGAGGCCTGAGGTCCTGTCTCTTGCCTCGGTGGGCATCAGGAAAGCTCAGGGGCAGGCCTGGGCTGTCAATCACATCACACTCCATGTGAGTGATCCCCTGCGGTGGGAGCCGCCTGCGGTGCCCTGTGGAAGACACGGTGAGAATCTGTTTCTTAGGGGAACCGGGAGATAGACCAGTGATGCCTTTTCCTGGGAGGAGGGGTCAGTGAAAATAAGGAAGTCACGTCCACTTCCATGTTTCCACACAATGGCTTCTGCAGGGGGAGTGATAGGCAATGCCGGGGAAAGTAGAAGCCATTTGGATTTCAATTATTTCTGGAGCTCCGCCTCATCCCCTAAGGGTCAGCCTTATTTCACGAGTTTGTTGCTACAATGGCCTCTGGTTAAGGTGATCCTAAGTGATCAATAAGAAGCAAAATGACAATATGTGATCCCTGTGTCCCCACCCCACTTTGGATCCTGCATCCCATTCTACAGATGGCTGAACTGATAGGCCAACCCCATTGTTACTGGGCTCCAGGAAAATTACAGGAACAGCTGTGAAGTGCCTAGCACAGTGCCTAGCACAGGTTAACCACTGTTGTTGTGGGTTCTGTTGATGGAGCAGTGATGGGGGCGGGGATTTTGGAACAACAAGGACTTCCTGGCACCTCTAAAATTAAACTCCAAAGAGAAAGAATTGGAAGAAAGAGAAGAAAAGGGGGAATGACAGTACTACTTCCCGATATGCTTCTAATTTGGAGATACTGGCAGAGGGCTGGGAGACAGCGTGGCGGGGGGAGCAGAGCCCTGAACCAGGGCCAGGAGCCTGGGGTCTAGAAGCTGCTACTTCGAGATCTCGGGCCATGACTTCCCCGCTCTGCCTCCATTTCCCCTCTGCACATGAAGGGGCCAAGGGGAAAGCACCCCAGGCCAGCTCCCGCCCAGCGCTGCAAGTCTGGGATTCTATTTAGGAACACGCAGCCCATCTGGTTCCCATTGAGGAGGCTGCGTTTTCTCAAATGCCGCCTCCCCCTCCCCTGCAATCCACAGATTCCCACCATGTGACTCCATCTTCTCCCAATGGTGTCTGTTTTATGACTTGTTGTTCTGTGTGCGTGATTTGAGTTTGGGGACTTTTTTAAATCCCCCACACACAGATTCCCCTCCCTCTTCCAGAAAACGTGGAGCCTGAACTTTTGACTGCCTGAAACCCTCAGGAGAACAGCCTTGAGGACAGAGAGCAGGAGGAGATGGATGTCTCCACCCGCCTCCTACTGCTGTTGTCTTGACTTCTTGTTCTCTGTTCGAAGCTCTGGTCCTGATGGGTCCTCACGAACCCGGGAGAGCTGAGGCTGGAGAGGAGGCTGGGAGAAAATCGGTTCGGTTTAACAGTTCAACCAACCAGTGTTTATTGGGCCGCCTAGGCCTGTGTGTGCTGGAGCTGCAGAGGGGAGAAGCCAGGCTCAGGGCAGAAGGTGGCTACACGCAGCTCAGCAGGGGACAGGCTGGCTGTGGGCTGAGTACTTACCTCCACCCTGGCAGGAGAGGGCCGCAGAGAAGTCTCCCTGAAAGTGGCCATACCCCATCATTTGTTCATTCACTCATTTCACAACTATTTATTAAGCCCCTTGTAGGTGCCAGGTCCCGTACTCGTGGAAGGAGCTTATAGTCTGGAGAATAGACAAACATCAAACAGATAATGATAAACATGGAAATATACAGGCACACCTTAGAGATATTGCGGGTTTGCTTCCAGGTTACTGTAATAAAGTGTATATCACAATAAAGCAAGTCACGAATATTTTGGTTTCCCAGTGCATATAAAAGTTATGTTTACACTATTCTGTAGCCCATTAAGTGTGCAGTAGCATTATGTCTAAAGCAACAATATCATACCTTAATTTTAAAATACTTATTGCTAAAAAGTTCTAATGATCGTCTGATTCTTCAGAGAGTCACAATCTTTTTGCTGGTGGAAGCTCACCCCATTGATGGCTGCTGACTGATCAGGGTGGTGGTTGCTGAAGGTGGAGATGGCTGCTACAATTGCTTAAAATAAGACAACAATGAAGTGCACCACATCAATCGACTTTTCCTTTCATCAGAGACTTCTCTGTAGCAGGCAATGCTATTTCATAGCATTTTACTCATAGTAGTACATCTTTCAAAATTGGAGTCAAACCCTGCCACTGCTTTATTAACTTAGTTGATGGAATATTCTAAATCCTTTGTTGTCATTTCAACAATGTTCACAGCATCTTCACCAGAAACCACTTTCTTTGCTCATCCATAAGAAGCTACTCCTCATGAATTCAAGTTTGATCATGAGATAGTAGCAATTCAGCCACATCTTCAGGTTTTACTTCTAACTCTATTTCCTTGATATTACCACCACATCTGCAGTTATTTCCTCCACTGAAGTTTTGAACTCTTCAAAGTAATCTGTGAGAGTTGGAATCAACTTCTTCTAAACTGCTGATGTTGATATTTTGACCTTCTCTTAGGAATCAGGAATGTTCTTAAAATGACATCTGAAATGGCAAATCCTTTCCAGAAGGTTTTCAATTTATTTTGCCAAGAGTCATCAAAGGAATCACTACCTATGGCAGCTATCACCTTACAAAATATATTTTTTAAATAATAAAGCTTGAAAGTCTAAATTACTGCTTAACCCATGGGCTGCAGAATGGATGTTGTGTTAGCAGGCATGAAAATGACATTCATCTGACCACCCTGGCTAATACAGTGAAACCCCATCTCTACTAAAAATACAAAAAATTAGCCGGGCGTGGTGGCAGGTGCCTGTAGTCCCAGCTACTGGGGAGGCTAAGGCAGGAGAGTGGCATGAACCCGGGAGGCGGAGCTTGCAGTGAGCGGAGACCGCACCACTGCACTCCAGCCTGGGAGACAGAGCGAGACTCTGTATCAGAAAAAAAAAAAAGGAAAACAACATTCATCTCCTTGTTCATCTCCATCAGAGTTCTTGGTTGACTAGGTACATTGTCAATGTGTGCCAATATTTTGAAAGAAATCTTTTTTTTCTGGGTAGTAGTTATCAACAGCAGGCTTAAAATATTCAGGAAACTATGCTATAAACAGATGTGCTATCATCCAGCCTTTGTTGTTCCGTTTCTAGAGCACAGGCAGAGTAGATTTGGCGTAATTTTTCAGGGCCCCAGGATTTTTGGAACAGTAAAATGAGCATTGGCCTTAACTTAAAGTCACCAGCTCCATTAGCTCCTAACAGGAGAATCAACCTGCTCTTTGAAACTTTGAAGCCAGGCACTGACTTCTCTTTAGCTGTGAAAGTCCAAGCTAGCATCTTCTTTTAATGAAAGGCTGTTTCATCTACACTGAAAATCGGTTGTTTAGCGTAGCCACCTTCATCAATGATCTTAGCTAGATATTCTAGATAACTCACGGCAGCTTCTCCATCAGCCATTGCTGCTTCACCTTGCACTTTTATGTTGTGGAGATGGCTTCTTTCCTTAAATCTCATGAACCAACCTCTGCTAGTTTCTGACTTTTCTTCTGCAGCTTCCTTACCTCTCACAGCCTTCACAGAATTGAGAAGAATTAGGGCCTTGCTCCGGATTAGGCTTCGGCCTAAGGCAATGTTGTGACGGGTTTGATCTTCTATCCAGACCATGGACACTTTGGCCAACTGTTTGGCACAAGAGGCCTAGCTTTTCGCCTGTCTCTGCTTTCAACATGCCTTCCTCACTAAGCTTGATCATTTAAAGTGAGAAACAGGTGACTTTTCCTTTTGCTTGAACACTTAGAGGCCATTGTAGGGTTATTTATTGGCCTAATTGCAATATTGTTGTGTCTCAGGGAATGGGGAGACCTGAAGGAGAGGGAGAGAGATGGGGAACAGTTAGAACACCACCACATTTATCAATTAAGTTCACCATTTTCTATGGGCACGGTTCATGGTGCCCCAAAACAAATACAACAGTAACATCAAAGATGACTGATCACAGATTCCCATAACAGATATAACAACATGAAAAAGTTTGAAAGATTATGAGAATTACCAAAATGTGACACAGAGACACGAAGTGAGCCCATGCTGTTGAAAAAATGGCACCAAGAGACTTGCTCAATGCAGGGTTTCCAAAAACCTTCCATTTGTAAAAAACGCAGTATCTGGGACGCATAATAAAGTGAAGTGTAATAAAATGAGGTATGGCCTTTTGCAGTTATAAAGTGTGAAAATGCTAAGAGTGATTCTAAAGGGGGTCTCACTGAAATTAACTGATCCTTAAGGAAGTGACATTTAAGCACGATTGAAAGAAAGAGTAGGAGTTAAGAGGGAAAGCGTCTTCCTGGTGAGGAGAGTGCATAGAGAGGCACGGAGCCTGCAAGAGCTTTACACCTTCCAGTGACTGAAAGAAGAGCAATGCACTGAGAGCATGGGGGTGGGGTAGGGCAAAAAGCCAGGGCAGGGAGGTGGGGGCCAGATCATCTGGGTCATCGGGAGGCCAGGACTCAGCCTGAGGTCAGGGTCGGGGTCATTCTGAGGTCAAGTTTAGAGGTCAGTCTGAAGTGAGGATTATTGCACAGGCACCAGAGTGACAGGCTAGGCTCAGGCTGCGGCCAGGGTTAGGTCTGTGATGCCAGAATTAGGGGTTGGTCTGTGGCCAGGGTTAGACTCAGTCTGAATTCAGAGCCAGAGTCATTCCGAGGGCAAGTGTAAGGGTCAGTTTGAGGACAGTGTTAGGATCAGTCATTCATGAAATATTCACTGAGCATCTCCCTGGCCAACTCCCTAGGAGTAGAATGAGGGCCCTGACTATACCCCTGCTCTCCTGCGTCTTAGAGTTAAATGGGAAAGACAATCATTAAACAAGGAGTCGCCAGAGTAGTTCATTAATAATCACGGCAGCGAGTGCTGCGGATGGAACGTTAGGAACCTGAGACCTCAGAGCAGGGTTACTATATGGCCACATAGCAAATGACACCACAACTTTGCAGCTTAAGACAGCCACGGATTGTGCTCCCAGAATCTGTGGGTTGGGAATTGGAAAAGACATGGCAGGGATGGCTTGTCCATGCAGTCTGGGGCTACAGCTGGGTAGACCCACAGGCTAGAGCTGGGGGCTGGAATCGTTTGAAGGTTCCTCACTCGCACACCTGGCACCTGGGCCAAGGCTGATGACTTCTCCCTGTGACTTGGCCTCCTTGTAGCATGGCAGCCTCAGGGCAATCAATGCACACCAAGAAACAAGGAAGGGGAGTTCGGCCCCTCCCCTGATGGGGGTGTGGCGTGATCACACCATAGAAGAGCACCTGGATTAAATGTATTTGGAAACCTTTGAAAAATGTCATCTTCCATAGATACCAGCAAACGGCAGGTCAGTTTAGGCTGTGGTAAGGGGTCCATCCCCGAATAGGAAAAGAGAGTTTGCTTCTGGAGTACACATGGGCCTCTTTCACGGTGCAGCCAATCCCTTAGCTAGGTAGCCCCAAACCCACAGAACACACTGCAGCTAGGGCGGGAGGATTCTGGATCGAAGAAACTCTGCAACTGACCAGGTTCCAAATGCTTCCAGCCCTGTGCAGTAGAGAGAACTAACAATTTCTCGGAACTTGACTCTAATTCTTTATTCCCAGAGTCAGTTTTCCTCTGATAAAATGGGAGTTACATTCTCCTGGCCAGAGTAGATTGGAGACCAACAGTCCAAGCTGATTTGGGGGTTCCCTTAAGCTTGAGGAACATATACACAGGCCTAACTTTGACTGGATGCCACATTTTAAAAACATTTTATGCTTCTCAGGATGGTAGTTGTTAATAACATTTTGTTGATGAAATTAGAAGTTTTATGAATCAAATTTTTTATGAAATACTAGGTAACTCCATGCCTTAATGGAATCCTATGGTAAAACCATCTCTAAAATGAAGAATACTTTGGAAAGTTAAGAATTTCTCCCATTTCAGCTTTGTTGAAAATGCAGATTTGTGTTGACCTGATTTGGGGAGAGCAGCAGCTCCCTCCTCAGGCTCCAGGCTCAGATAAAATACCTCCTTTGCTCACACTGGTCTTTCTCTGCCATCTGGAGCTTTGTCCTCTGTCCTGGGGAGATGAGAGGAAAAGAAATGGGTCCTAACATCAGCAAGGATTTAAATCAGAAGTGGACAGAGCCTGGGTTGTATGGATCTCCAAGAAAAATAAAGACAGCTGGATCAAGCACCCACTGGGAGACTGTAAGGATGAAATGGGCAGTGCTGCCTCTGGGACCCCTTCATGCTGGGAATGGAAAGGGCTGCTCACAGTTCGGCTGCTGCCTCCCTGAGAGGCCTGTCTCTGGGCCTGTTTCCTCTCCTTGCCAAGTTGCCCCTGATGCCCATTGCACACCTCTTACCCTGATCCCAACAGCACCCCCTCACTTCTGCTCCCTTGGCAATGGCCAGAGTTCTGCAACAGCTTGGGGCATAACCCCCTTCCTCACTGGCCTTGGGAAACTCCACGAACTTGGCTCCAGGGCTAGGGTCAGGCAGGAAGTGTGATCCAGATGACCTCATGCTGGGTTCTTGCCCTGCTGTTCATCCTTCAGCAGCTGGTGACTCACCTCAGGGGGGGACAGGCCAAGGCCATTTGAAAACGGAAAGCCTTTGGGCCCCTTCCCTTCCAAGGGCTCCAAGAACAGGCTTTTGGCAGTTCTTGCTCTGCTCTTCCCAAGGACCCAGAATGAAAGGCTAGATGCTTCCAACCAGGGTTTTTGTTCCCTAGGAGCAGGCAGAGCATCGTGTCTTCCCCATCTCACTTCTTGGAGCCAGGGCCTGAGCAGTCCAGGCCCAGCCTGGCTGTGTGGTGGTGACTATTCTCCTTGCCCTCTCTGGGCCTGTCTCTGCACCACTAAGCTCCAAGCCCTCTGCTCTCAGTCTGTCCCTGCCCTCTCCAGCCAGACATATCAATCTTCCCCCACACTTCCTCAGAACCTCATGCATCTTAGCCTCAGGAAGCTTTGGCTGCATTTGGAAGAGTTCTGTGGCAAAGCATTTCTTGTTCCCTGAATATTCATGTGCCGCCTTACACTTTCCAACCCTCTTGCAGTTAGGTGGGACCTGGTGACAAGTTCTGACCAATGATTACCTCTTGGCTAGAAAAGCAAACAAGAGTTCTCCTCACCCTGTCCTCTCCTGACACCCGGGAAGTGCACAAGGAGACCTCATATTACAGATCTGCCCTTTACAATGTGGTGGCAACCAGCTACATGTGACAATTTAAATAAATTGAAATGAAATAAAATGTAAAATGCCATTCCTTAATCATACTAGCCATATTTCAATTCCTCCATAGCCACACGTGACTAGTAGCTACCACAGTGCACAGCACAGATACAGAACATCTCCATCACTGCAGAAAGTCCTATCAGACAGCATTGCTCCAGATGGTGATGCTGCAAGATGTCAGGTTGCCACCAGCCTGGGTCGCCAAGGAGCAGAGCTTTCTGCCCACCCACAATGTCCATGCAGCATGAAGGAGAAAGAAACTTGCATTCATAGTGGAGTTGTTGCTTCTGCAGGGCCCAGCCTATCCTGACTAGCAGAGCCAACCTGCATGAAATAAACAGGGAGCAGCAAAAGCGGACTGAAGAGGACCAAGTTCTAGCTTGCTGGGCAAATGCCATAGGCAATCCAAACAATCCATGTAACACCGAGTCAACACCTTGCTGGCTTTGTTGGGGGAGCTGGCTGAAGTATAATCAGGGAAGAGCTCCTAGAGATGAAATAGGAATGGGCTGTGGAAAATGGGCAGGGTTCACATAGGCTTGTGGTTTTCAACCTACAAGAATTTTTGGCGGCCCACCTGGGAAAGCCAAGATAGGTCAAAGAGAAGGGCAAGCATTCCAGTGGGAACACCAGGAGGGTAAAACACATGAGCACAAGAGTTGGTGAGAACAGGAAGGGCCTGGGCCATATAATTTTCCTTGGGGTATAAGGGAATCTTAGGGAAGCTTTGGAGGTAAGTCAGATGGAAATTGAGGGGTGAGTTTCCCTTTATGTTTCTACCCAGAGTTGACCAAAAGTAAGGAGTAGAAAGTGTAGAGAAGGAAGGATGAGCTAATATTATCATTAATGATAGTCAAGGGTGGGGTTGACCTTAGGAATGACAGGCCCAAATTCAATAACTGGGGTTGCAGAGTTCAACTGGAAATTCACAGAGGTGGCATTCTGCTTAGGAATGATTGGTTAATTGGTGATTAATTCATACCAGAAGCTAGTTAACCCAGAGATACTCCGATACTCCGTTCCAAGTTGTAGGCTCAACTTTCCAAGCCTCCACTTGGCTTCCCCAGCTGAGCGTCCTCTCAACACCTCAGCCTCTGCCTGGCCAACATGCCACCCTCCCCCACAACCTGGCACCAAATATCATGGCAATCCAAGCACATGGCTGTGGCCTTAGTATCCTCTGGGATTTACCCAACCACACAGACACACTCAACAAGTCCCACTGGGGCCTCTTCCAGCAATGCCCAGCATCTATTCCTGCCCTACCTTCTCTGGCACCCCTATATCACAACTGACTGTTTTTCTCCCAGAACACAGCAGCCTCTGGACTTCAGGCCCTGCCTCCTAACTTCACTCCTTCCAACCTATCCTGCATTCCAAACAAGAGGATGTTTGCCTGGGTCACGCCTCTGTGCAAAAGCCTTCAGGGGATCTCCGAAGAAATCTAACCTCCTCAGCTTGGCATTCAAAACCTTCTACTTGCTGGTTCAACCTGATTTCTTACTACTCCTTTGCAGAAAAAAAAATTCCTCACTCCTGCCAAACAGATCTCATTGCTGCCTCTGTCCCTCACTCCTATCAGACCCCTCATGTCCCAGGAAGCCCTCCCTGATGGTTCTCTTTTCCCTGTCACCTTTCTCCTACTGTTACTGTGAAGTTCAAAGGGGCAGATGCAAGGTCTGAAGGCTGGGGCCAGCTTCTCCACTTGCTACCTGTCTGACCTTAGGGAAGTCACAACCTCTCTAAACCACAGACTCCTCATCTCCTAAGTGAAAATAGTATGAACTTCACAGAGTAGCCAAAGTCTGGAAAATCGCTTTGTGAACCTTGAAGCAATACACAGATGGCAGGGATTGTGTTTCACTTCTGATGCTTTTTTTTAAGACTTAATTTTATAAGAGCAGTTTTAGTTTCACTCACAATTGGGTATAGGAATTTCCCATGTACCTCCTCCCCCTACAGATGCATAGCCTTCCTCATTATCAACATCCCCCACCAGAGTGGTACATTTGTTACAACTGATGAACCTACATTGACATGTCATTATCACCCACAGTCCATAGTTCACATTAGGGTTCACGCTTGGTGTTGTTTATTCTATGGGTTGGGATAAATGTACAATGATGTGTATCCACCATTATAGTGTCATACAGAGTATTCACTGCCCTAAAAATCCTCTGTGCTACACCCGTTCATCCTCTCTCTCTATCCCCTGCCAACCACTGACCTTTTTACTGCTTTCATAGTTTTCCATTTTCCAGAATGTTATATAGTTGGAATCATAGAGTACGTGGCCTTTATATTGGCTTCTTTTACTTAGTAGTATGCATTTAAGGTTTCTTCATGTTTTTTCATGACTTGATAGCTCAATTCCTTTTAGTACTGTAAAATGTTCCATTGTCTGGATGTGCCGCAGTTTATTTATTTATTCACTTACCTAGAACATCTTGGTCGCTTCCAGGCTTGAGCAATTATGAATAATTGCTGGATCATATGGTAAGAGTGTGTTTAGTTCTATAAGAAACTGCCAAGTGCCTTCCAAAGTGGCTGTCCTATTTTTTGTTCCCATCAGCAATGAATGAGAGTTCCTGTTGCTTCACATCCTCTCCAGTATTTGGTATTGTCAGTGTTCCAGATTTTGATCATTCTAAGAGGTGTGCAGTGGGATCTCATTGTTGTTTTAATTTGTATTTCTCTGATAACGTATGATGTGGAGCATCTTTTTATATGCTTATTTACTATCTGTTCATCTTCTTTGGTGAGGTGTGTGTTAAAGATCTTTAGTCCATTTTTTAATTGGGTAGTTTGTTTTCTTATTGTTGATTTTTAATAGTTCTTTGCATATTTTGGGTAAGAGTACTTCATCAGATGTGTCTTTTACAAATGTTTTTATTCTGTGGCTCGTCTTCTCATTTCCTTGACATTTTCTTTCACACGGCAGAAGTATTTAATTTCAATAAAGTGCAGCTTATCAATTATTTCTTTAAGGTTCATACCTTTGGTGTTGTACCTAAAAATTCATCACCATACCCAAGGTTTTGTAGGTTTTCTCCTATGCTATCTTCTAGGAGTATTTTAGTTTTGCATTTTACTTTTAGGTCTAAGGTTCATTTTTAGTTCCTTTCTGTGAAAGGTATAGGCTCTGTGTCTAGATTCATTTTTTTGTATATGGATGTCCAGTTGTTCCAGAACCATTTGCTAAAAAGATTATCTTTGTTCCATTGTATTGACTTTGCTCCTTTGTCAAAGATCAGTTGACTCTATTTATGTGGATCTGTTTCTGGGCTCTCCATTCTTTTCCATTAATCTATTTTCCTTCTTCACCAATAACACTCTAGATCAGTACAGCTTTATAGTAAGTCTTGAAGTTGGGTAACATCAGTTCCCCAATTTTGTTCTTCTTCAATATTATGTTGGTTATTCTGGGCCTTTTATCTTTCCATATATTCAGAATCAGTCTGTCAATACCTGCAAAATAACTTACTGGAATTTTGATTGGGATTGCATTGAATATATAGATCAAGTTGGGAATAACTGATGTCTGGACAAAATTGAGTCTTTTTATTCATGAACATGGAATACCTCTCCGTTTATTTAGTTCTTTGGTTTCTATTTTCAGAGTTCTGTAGTTTTCCTCATATAGATCTTTTCCATATGTTGTTATATTTATAGCTTTTTTTGGTGATAATATAAATGGTGTTATAGTTTTGATTTTAAATGCCATTTGTTCATTGCTGGTATATAGAAAAGTGACTAACTTCTGTATATTAATTTTATATCCTGAAACCTTGCTATAATTGCTTATTAGTTCCATGAGTGGTTTTTTTGTCAATTCTTTTATATTTTTTTACATAGGAAATTACATACTCTTTGAACAAAAACAGCTTTATTTGTTCCTTACCAATCTGTATGCTTTTTATTTTCTTTTCTTGTTTTAGTGCATTAGCTAGGACTCCCAGTACAATGTTGGAAAGGAATGAGGAAAGGGGACAGCCTTGCCTTGTTCTTTATCTTAGTGGGAAAGCTTCTAGTTTCTTATCATTAAATATGATGTTAGCAATAGGGTTTTTTGTGGATACTCTTTATCAAGATAAGGAAGTTCCCCTCTCTTTTTAGTTTACTGAAAGTTTTTATCATAAACGGATGTTGAATTTTTATCAAATAACTTTTGGACTAGCCCAACCAACATGGAGAAACCCCATCTCTACTAAAATACAAAATTAGCTGGGTGTGATGGTACATACCTGTAATCCCAGCTACTTGGGAGGCTGAGGCAGGAGAATCACTTGAACCCAGGAGGCAGAGGTTGCAGTGAGCTGAGAACATGCCATTGCACTCCAGCCTGGGCAACAAGAGTGAAACTCTGTCTCAAAAAAAAAAAAAAAAAAAATGAAGTTGTACCAACCATAATTTCAGACCACAGTGGAATAAAAATGGAAATCAATACAAAGAAGGTATCTCAAAACCACACTGTTACATGCAAATTTAAAAATTTGTTCCTAAATGACTTTTGAATAAACAACAAAATTAGGGCAGAAATAAAAAAATTATTTGAGGCAAATGAAAATGGAGACACAACATATCAAAATCTAAGCAAAATCCCAAGCAAGGATGCGGCACGAGCAGCCTTAAGAGGAAAATTTATAGCACTAAAAGCCTACCTCAAAAAGTTAGAGGGATCTCAAATTAATGATCTAACATCATACCTAGAGGAACTAGAAATACAAGAACAAACTAACTGCAAAGCTAGCAGAAGAAAAGAAATAACTAAAACTAGAGCAGAACTGACTGACATTGAGACCTAAAACTCCCTATAAAGAATCAATGACAAATTTACAAGAAAAAAACAAACAACCCCATCAAAAAGTGGGCAAAGGATATGAACAGACATTTCTCAAAAGAAGACATTCATACAGCCAACAGACATATGAAAAAATGCTCATCATCACTGGCCATCAGAGAAATGCAAATCAAAACCGCAATGAGATACCATCTCACACCAGTTAGAATGGCGATCATTAAAAAGTCAGGAAACAACAGGTGCTGGAGAGGATGTGGAGAAATAGGAACACTTTTACACTGTTGGTGGGATTGTAAACTAGTTCAACCATTATGGAAAACAGTATGGCGATTCCTCAAGGATCTAGAACTAGATGTACCATATGACCCAGCCATCCCATTACTGGGGATATACCCAAAGGATTATAAATTATGCTGCTATAAAGACACATGCACACGTATGTTTATTGCAGCACTATTCACAATAGCAAAGACTTGGAATCAACCCAAATGTCCATCAGTGACAGATTGGATTAAGAAAATGTGGCACATATACACCATGGAATACTATGCAGCCATAAAAAAGGATGAGTTTGCGTCCTTTGTAGGGACATGGATGCAGCTGGAAACCATCATTCTTAGCAAACTATCACAAGAACAGAAAACCAAACACCGCATGTTCTCACTCATAGGTGGGAACTGAACAATGAGATCACTTGGACTCAGGAAAGGGAACATCACACACCGGGGCCTATCATGGGGAGGGGGGAGGGGGGAGGGATTGCATTGGGAGTTATACCTGATGTAAATGACGAGTTGATGGGTGCAGCAGACCAACATGGCACAAGTATACATATGTAACAAACCTGCACGTTATGCACATGTACCCTACAACTTAAAGTATAATAATAACAAATAAATTTAAAAATAAAAAATAAAAAAAAAAAGAATCAATGAAACCAAAACTTGGTTGTTTGAAAGGATAAACAAGATTGATATAACACTAGGTAGGTTAACAAAGAAAAAAAGAGGGAAGATCCAAATTAACACAATCAGAAATAAAGAAGGTGACATTAAAACCAATCCCACAGAAATACAAAAGATCCTCAGAAACTATTAGGACACCTCTATGCATACAAACTAGAAAATCTAGAGAAAATGGATAAATTCCTGTAAACACGCAATCTCCCAAGATTGAGTCAGGAAGAAATAGAAACCTTCAACAGATCAGTATTGAGTTCTGAAACTGAATCAGTAATAAAAAACCTAGAAGCCAAAGAAAAAAAAAAAAGCCTGGACCAGATGGATGTATAGCCAATTTTGACTAGATATACAAAGAATAGCTGGTACCAATTCTACAGAAACTATTCCAAAAAATCAAGGAGGAGGGACTCCTTCTCAACTCATTCTGTGAAGCCAGCATCACCCTGATACCAAAATCTGGCAAAGACACAACAACAACAAAAGAAAATTATAGGCCAATATCCCTGATCAACATAGACACAAAAAAGTCTTCAACAACATATTAGCAAATCAAATCCAACAGCATATCAAAAAGTTAGTTCACCAAGATCAAACAGGCATTCATTCCTGGAATGCAAGTTTGGTTCAACATACACAAATCAATAAATGTGATTCACCACATGAACAGAATTAAAAACAAAAACCTATGATCATCTCAATAGACATGGAATAAGCTTTTGATAAAACCCAATATGCCCTCAGAATAAAAACTCTCAAGAAACTAGGCATTGAAGTAACATACCTTAAAATAATAAGAGTCATCTAAGACAATCCCACAGCCAGCATCACACTGAATGGACAAAAACTGGAAGTATTCCCCTGGAGAACTGGAACAAGGCAAGAATGCCAACTCTCACCACTCCTATTCAACATAGACTAGAAGTGCTATCCAGAACAAGCAGGCAAGGAAAACAACAAGAAGAAAAAGGCAAACTTACTTTCTTCACAGATGTTATGATTCTATACCTAGAAAACCCTAAAGACTCTGCCAAAAGGCTCCAGGACCTGAGAAATGACTTCTGTAAAGTTTCAGATTACAAAATCAATGTATAAATATCATTAGCATTTTTATACATCAATAATGTTCAAGCTGGGAGCCAAATCAAGAACTCAATCCCATTTACAATATCCACATAAAAAATAAAATAGCTAGGAACACATCTAACCAAGGAGGTGAAAGATCTCTACAAGGAGAACTAAAAAACACTGATAAAAGAAATCATAAATGACACAAATGGAAAAACATTCCATGCTCATGGATTAGAAGAACCGATGTTGTTAAAATGACTGCACTGCCCCAAGCACTTTACAGATTCAATATTATTTCTATCAAACTACTGTTATTTTTCACAGAACTAGAAAAAACTTCCAAAACTGATATGGAGCCAAAAAAGAGCCCAAATAGCCAAAAGCAATCCTAAACCAAGGTAATCCTAATCCAAAGGCATAGGTATCACATTACTTGACTTCAAACTATACTATAAGGTTACAGTAACCAAAACAGCATGATACTGGTACAAAAACAGATACATAGACCAATGGAACAGGCTAGACAGCTCAGAAATAAAGCTGCACATCTACAAACATCTACTCTTCGACAAAGTTGACAAAAATAAGCAATGAAGAAAGAACTCACTATTTAATAAATGGTGCTGGGATTACTGGCTAGCCATATGCAGAAGAATGAAAGTGGACCCCTATCTTTCACCATACACAAAAATTAACTCAAGATGGATTGGAGATTTAAATGTAATACCTCAAACTATAAGAATTCTAGAAGAAAACCTAGGAAACACCATTCTGGACACTGGCCTTGCAAAACAACTTATGACTAAGTCCTCAAAAGCAATTGCAAACAAACAAACAAACAAAAATTGACAAGTGGGACCTAATTAAATTAAAGAGCTTCTGCACAGTAAAAGAAACCATCAATAGAGTAAACAGACAACCTACAGAACAGGAAAAAATATTTGCAAACTATGCATCCAACAAAGGTCTAATATCCAGAATCTATAAGGAACTTAAATAATCAAAGATGCAAAAAACAAACAACCCTATTTAGAAATGGGCAAAAGGCATGAACAGGCACTTCTCAAAAGAAGATGTACAAGCAGCCAACAAACATGCAAAAATGTTCAACATCACTAATCATCAGATAAATGCCAATCAAAACCACAGTGAAATACCATGTCACACCAGTCAGAAAGGCTATTACTAAAAAGTCAAAAGACAACAGACACTGGCAAGGCTGCTAAGAAAAGAGAACACTTATACAGTGTTGCTAGGAATGTAAATTAGTTCAGCCACTGTGGAAAGCAGTTTTGAGATTACCAAAATAACTTAAAATAGAAGGAGTCAGCAATTCTATTACTGGGTATATATCCAAAAGAAAACAAATCACTGTACCAAAAAGACACATGAACTTGCATGTTCATCACAGCACTATTAACATTAGTAAAAACATGGAATCAATCTAGGTACCCATCAATGGTGGACTAGATAAAGAAAATGTGGTACACATACACCCTGGAATACTATGCAGCCATAAAAAGAATGAAACCATGTCCTTTGCAGCAACATGGATGCAGCTAGAGTCCATTATCCTAAGTAAATTAACACAGGAACAGAAAGCCAACTACCATATGTTCTTACTTATAAGTGGGAGCTAAACATTAGATACTCATAGACAAAAAGAAAGCAACAGAAACTGAGAACTAGTAAGGAGTAGGAAGGGAGGGGGTCAAGGGTTGAAAAACTGTTGGGTACTATGCTCGGTACCAGGATGATGGGATTATTTGTACCCCAAATCTCAGCATCACACAATATACCCAGGTAATAAGCATGTTCATGTACTCCCTTAATCTAAAATAAAAGTTGAAAATAAAAAATAAGAAAATATGAAACAAATAAGTAAATTTCCCTCTAAGCATTTCTTTTGCTACATCCCACTAATTTTGATAAGTTGTGTTTTCATTTTCATTTAGTTCCAAGTATTTTTAACTATTTCTTGTTATTTCTTCTATGACTGATGGGTTATTCAGAAATGTGTTGTTTAGTTTCCATGTATTTTGAGATTCCCCAGCTATCTTTCTGCTATTCATCTGTAGTTTAATTCCACTGTGATCTGAGAACAAATATTGTATAATTTCTGTTCTTTTAAATTTGGTAATGTGTGTTTTATGGCCTAGAATGTTACACATGAGCTTGAAAAGAACATATATTCTGTTGTTGTCAATCAATAGATATCAGTTACGTCCAGGTGATTGATGGCATTGTTGAGTTCAACTATGTCCTTACTGATGTTCTGCCTGCTGGATCTGTGCATTTCTAATAGAAGGGTGTTTAAATCTCCAACTATAACAGTGAATTTGTCTACTTTTCCTTGCCGTTCTGTCAGTTTTTGCCTTGTGATCCTCTGTTATTAAATGGATATGTGTTAAAGATTATTATGTCTTCTTGGAGAGCGGACCCCTCTATCATTATGTTATACCTTTTTTCCCTGATGATTTTTCTTGCTTTGAAATCTCCTCTATCTGAAATTGATATAGCTGTTTCTGTTTTCTGTTGGTGTTAGTATGGTATATTTTCTCCATCTATTTACTTTTAATCTATATGTGTATTCATATTTCAAGTGGGTTTCTGTAGAGAACAGATAGTTTGTCTTGTTTTTTGATCTGCCCTGACAATGTCTGTTTTTTAACTGGTACATTTAGACCACTGAAATTCAAATTAGTTATTGATATAATTGAATTAATATCTACCATATTTATTGCTATTTTCTACTTGATGCACTTGTTCTTTGTTACTATATTTTTTGTCTTTTCTAGCTTTAATTGAGCATTTTATATTATTCTATTTTCTTTTTCTTTTTTTTTTTTTTGAGACCGAGCCTCGCTCTGTCACCCAAGCTGGAGTGCAGTGGCACGATCTCGGCTCACTGCAACCTCCGCCTCCCAGGTTCAAGCGATTCTCCTGTCTCGCCCTCCTGAGTAGCTGGGACTACAGGAGCATGCCACCACAGCCGGCTGATTTTTTTTTATTTTTAATAAAGATGGAGTTTCACCATGTTAGCCAGGATGGTCTCAATCTACTGACCTCGTGATCTGCCTGCCTCGGCCTCCCAAAGTGCTGGGATTACAGGCGTGAGCCACCAAGCCTGGCTATTTTCTTTCCTTTCTTAGCATATCAGTTATATTTCTTTTTTGAAACTACTTTTTGTGGTTACCCTAGAGTTCGAAATACACATTTACAACTCTCTTAGTTGGTTTGTGTTGCTGTAACAAAATACCTTACACTGGGTAACTTATAAACAACAGAAATTTATTGCTTACAGTTCTGAACGCTGGGAAGTCCAAGATCAAGGTGTCAGTATGATTTAGTCTTAGTCTTTCAGTGAGGCTATGCTTCACAAGTGCTTCTCAGTCTCCAGCCCCCAACCTCCTTAGGTGGGACAGGATGACTAGAGTGAACTGGAGTTGCATATTTTCCTTCCCCTAGGTCAGGTAGGCTCTGATAAAACCTTAGCAGGTTAGGCTCTCGTTAAACAGTTTCTCCCGAGGGCAGGCCTTGTTAAGAAGAACAGAATGTTCTGATGTATTTCAAAATGGTTCCTTTTCCTCCTCCCCATGGCAGAAGCATGAGGGAATTTTTTTTTTCCCCTAACATTTACTGTGACAACCTGGTTAAGCTCCTGGAGGTAAAACTCACAGAAGTGTGGGAGCCCCCATATAACTGGGTCCCCCAGGAGTTTTAAACTGTGAACCTCAAACAATTCATCAATTACAGTGCAGGTTTTCCTACCTTGGCCCTGGTTCCCTTGCAGGCTTCTGTTCCTGGGTCTCTTCTATAAGCTGTGACTTCCTGTATTTGCCTGCCTGTCTCTTTGATCTGGGGGGCAGGGGCTGCTCTGTGTCCTCATCTGTCTTAGGGATCCAAGAATAGTTGTTGATTTTTCAGTCTGTTCAGGCTTTTGCTTTTTGTTAGGATAGAATGGCGACTTCCAAGCTCCTTACATGTGGATTTGGAAGCTGAAAGTTCTGATCCTCTTTTTATACACACATCTTGCCTACTTTTTTCTCTCCTATAGCATCTAGGTCACAGCAAGGACTCACTAAAGATGGCAGGTGGGAGGCATTTGAGGCCTCTGGGGTAAAGCGTTTTTGGCATCTAGAATGCTCTGTGGGAGCTGAAGAACTCACTTCTCCCTCCCACTTCAGTATGCACATTCCTAAAATGAGAGGGTTGGACTAGGAGGCCTTGGAGAGGGTGGCCCCAATACCGCACGAGATGTCCTCCTGCAGGCAGTGTCAGGATTCAGCAGTGGGGTCCTTTGGGGAAGCCTGAGAGCCCAGAGCAGGGATAAGCCAGGCGTTCCTCTCTGTTTCTAGCTGTTCTCTGAGAAGGATTTCTAGGTGGACAGAAATTGAGTGAACGGGGGATCAGAAGTGAGGGGCATTTAACTGTGTTTCCATTTTCTGATTACCAGTGCCACTTGATCATTGCCAGGAGGGAATTTTACACCCAAACCTCTGCCAGCTGCAGAATCACAGCCAAAGACTTCCTATTTTACACCCCAAATACCAGCAGGCCCTGCGTGACCTGGCCCCGGCCAACCTCCCTAACCTCATCCCTGACCCTGCCCACCAACCCTGCCTCTGCTCTCTGCGTGCAGCTATCCTGGTCTTCTGCTTCCTACCGGCCTCACTCCCTGCTCCTGAGAGCTCTTCCACGTGCTGTTCCCTATGCCTGAAGTCCTACTCTCCCCTGGTTAATGCCCACCCACCCTCCAGGCCCCAGCTCACAGGTGGTATCCCCAGGACCCCAACCACCACTGCAGCACCCCATAGATGTTGGTCCCTCTTATATGCTGTCACTGTGTGCTCTCCCACAGTTCTCTCATGGTTCATAAGCACACACTGACATGCTTATTTGCTTCATGTCTGTCTCCCCTATCAGAATGTGAGCTCTATGAGGGCAGAGACCAGGCCTATCACACTTACCATTTCATCTTCAGCAATGAGTCTGGCATATAGTAGGTGTTCAATAAAGATTTGAGGAATAGACAAATAAGTGAATGGGAAAGATGAGATAATTTTTTTAATCACACAGAAAATCTTTAGCACCATGTGGGCTGACCACCCTCCAGGCCCCCACCCTACCCCTTGCCATCCTCTGCCCACACCCTGCTCATCCCCACTGGACACAACGAGAAAGGGCCGCTCCACATGGCTTCAGCTGGCCCAGACCTCACACCAAGGGTGGCTGGGCCTGGGTTTGTAGAGAATAAACAGTCCTAATCTAGACAAGCCTTGCTTTGCCCAAGAACTGGGCTTAGATACAGAATTCTGTGAATCTGATTTCCCCAGACCCCAGGCTCCTCCTCCCTGAGCTGCTGCCTCTACTCCCCTGGTGAGGCCTCTGGACGGGAGCCAGGACTCTGCCACCCTCAGGGTCTTTTGCCTCCCACAGTTCTCAGGGCCCCCAGCTCATAATCTCTCCTCCACGATGTAAAAATATGTTTTAAGGCACTAACTAGGGAGGTCATTACTTCAAAGACCCTCTTGGCAAATTCTTTTATTGGCCCCAGTTTAAAAAGCCAGAATCTTCTTATAATGGGGCTTCTTAAAGCAGAGCCCACCTGTGAAAATACTGCCCTCTTTGGGGATTGAGCTGCACAGGGAAGGGCCGGCACCAGGCCCCTCCGTTTCTCCCGGAGGAAGGGTGAGGAGGAGCTTCAGAAGAGCTTAAGAAATGGTCTTTTCCTAAAAAGAGGGAAACTCCTCCTGGCCGAAAACTCCAGATGGGAATTAACACTTTCAGGACCTAGCTGAAGCAAGCAGCCAAGTTCTGGTCCCAGGCAGCAGTCCTGACAACTCCTTAGTAGGAGTTCCGTGTACTAATGTGATCTTGGTCCAGCTAAAAACTCCCAGCCTCTGAGCAGGGAGCCTTGCCTCCCACCACCCAGTGAGGCGGTACCTGGTGGAGTGTAGGATCCTGGATCTTCTGCCCCCAGATATACAAAGCTCCTTATGCCTGGCCCATGTGGCCTCAGTCCCTCCCCTCGGGTTGACATCTGGGGAGCTGTGCTGTCTGGTGCAAACCTCTACCCTCCCTCTGGGCTCCATCCTCAAGGAGGGTCACACAGGCATCTCCTCCCGCCTTCTCAGAGACATCCCTCTTGTGGTTAGCACTCCTGTCCCCGTTATTCAGTCTCTTGCTCTCTATCTGCCCCTCCCATTGGCATTTGCTCAATTATCTGCCATGTTAAAACCGCAGCTCCAGCTCCTGCCTTAGCTCTCTCTCCTATCCACAGCAACTCCTTGGAAACATACATTGGCTGTCTTTCCTTCCTCTCCCTTACTTTCTCTTTGGTACATGGTAGCGTGGTTTCTGTCCCCAACACTTTCCTGAAACTGCTCTCTCCAAGGACCCAAAAAGCCTCTTCTTATTGCCAACTCTGAGTTCAGCAGCTTATGATTCTGTCTCTTCATCTTTGTTTACATTTTTTTTTTATAGGGAGAGGAGTCTCACTATGTTGCCCAGGCTGGTCTCAAACTCCTGGCCTCAAGCAGTCCTCCCATGTGGGCCTCCCAGAGAGCTGGGATTATGGGCATGCACCACCACACCCAGCCCTGTCTCTCCATCTTGAAATGCTCCTTTTCCTAGCTTCTCCACACAGACCACCTGGAGCTGGATCCTGCCCTCTGTCTGCCCCTTCTCCTTCTCTACTGTGGGCCCTCCAGAATTCTATGTTTGACTCTCCTGTTTTTCTTTCTTAATGTGCACTCTCCTAAGGTGATCTCATCCACATCCATGGCTTCAGTGACTGGAGAATCTTTATCTACAGCCCAGACCTCTCTCCTGAACTTTGGATCTATATATTCATTCTTTCATTCAATCGTTCATTCATTCACTCACTAAACAGACTGAGCACTTACCATGTGCCAGGCACTGTTCTCAGGAACAAAACAGATCTAGTCTCTAGCAATGTAGTGGAGACAAACAGTGCATAAGAAAACATGATCTCCCCATGCAAGGTAAGTGTCACCAGAGTGACAGGCTAATGTGAGTGGGGGGCAAGAAGGCTGCATCAGTTCTGCTTAAAGCAGAAAGCAGAGCCACTGTGAGTGTTCAAAGACGGGGGCATAGGTTAGAAATAAGACAGTATGCAATTGTGGGGAACACTTGGGGAGCAAAGGTCCTACATGGGGAGTTAGAGGATCAGAAAAATGTCACTCATAAGCCCCCCTGAAGCCAGACATGCCCGGCCAGGAATTGGAGCTGAGGAAAGTCGGTAGAGAAGTCTATGGAAGGCTGTTTCCTCTACACCTGGTGCTGCAGGGCTGAAAGTAGAGAGTAGCTCAGGGATCCATCAGCTCTCAACAGGATTAGGGCAGTTTCCTAAGTGGTCTCCCTGACATTACTTTTATCCTCTTCCAATATGTCCTTCACAGCACAGCCTGAGCAACCTTTCTAAAACACAGATCTAGCCATGCCAGGCCCTTTCTTAAAACCCTTCTGCCCCCATGACCTTAAAGACACTGCTCAGACTCCTCTGCAAGGCTTGTGTGGCTGACGGGCCCATCATGACCCTGCCTGCCACCCAACACTTGACTTCTGCCTCTAATACCACTGCCCCTGTCTGCGTCTTCTGCCTCTAATACCACTGCCCCGTCTGCATCTTCTGCCTCTAATACCACTGCCCTGTCATCTTCTGCCTCTAATACCACTGCCCTCTCTGCGTCTTCTGCCTCTAATACCACTGCCCTGTCTGCGTCTTCGCGCCTCCTAAATGCCACTGCCCGTCTGCGTCATGCCTCTACTAGCCTGTCTGCTTCCTTCCATCTTCCATCCATCTTCCATCTTCACCATCTTCCCTATCTGCCATCCTTCCACCCCTATCTGCACTACTTCAGCTGTCAGATCCTCATTGAAAAACTTACTTCAGCCTCTCACACTCGCACTCTCATCCAGACCTCAGGACACTCCTTGTCCTCTCACATTCTTTTCCTGGCCAATTCTCACTCATCCTACGGGACTCGGCTTAGACTCCTCCTCCTGTAGGAAGCTTCTATGACACCCACCCCACACACATCTGGGCCCTTCCCACATGCTCCCCCAGATCCCAAATGTCCTCTCTTGGTCCTTGGAGCCGGGTACCTGTGGGCTCACTTGTCCATGTGCCTCACTGACTGCAAACGCTAGGAAGAAAGAGCCCATGCCTGGGGCACTGTAGGTGCTTCCTAAATATTTGCTGAATTAACAAAGGTTTATAAGAACTGTGCAATACATCATACATATAATTATTCCGTACTGTTCATGTAAAAAGCAGAATACAACTTTTGTGTATTGTAAGACTGTGATTTGTAAAATAGAAGAAAAATACATGTACAGTAAAATAAAAGGGAGGGGCGGAAGGAACTAGATGAAACTGTTAATAAAGGTTTCCCTCTGGCTGGTGGGGCTATGAGTAACTTTTCCTTCTACATTTTACTTTCATATTGTTCTTTAAAGTTAAAAAAATTTAACCATTAAATTTTTTTCAAAAGCAATAAATTGCTCTCTTACCACCCAATCCTATTTTTACATTCACATTCCTTCCTAACCACATTTGTTCTATACTTCCTAGAATGAAGATCTCTGTCTTGGACAGAGAAAGCCAAATTTTTCCTTTCAGTAGGAGTTGACTGACCTGTCTTCTCTTTGTCATCTGTTCCCAGATACCATCTGCCAGAAAACATGTTCCCATCCTCCCTCATTTTTCTTGCTTTGTATGACAAAAGTAATCATGGGGTTTTAAGTTGTATCAGAACAGCCTACTGATGGATATTTATAAACTCACAAATGGCCCAGGTGTGGGCACCCAGATCCTGCTTGCAATGACAAGCCTTCCCCAGAATTCCCAATGGAAATATAAGCACAGAAGACAAAATAAAGCAAAGGGGTCCCTTGTCCCCAGCTGGGACTTTGCCTAAGACCCAGTGCAGAAGTGAACCAGGTCTCCCTTGGCCATGCTGTGCAATCTTCTCTTCTCCAAGTGAGCCCAGTCTCAGACACTGGAGCTCTTGCCAACCCTGAGCACTCCAGCCCAGGGAAGAAGATGAGGGTACATGATGAAGAGTGTTAGCCTTAAAACCCAGAACAGCAGTGATCTGGGAAGCCCATTCCAGCAGTGGCAGCATCTACCAGATTTACCCAACTTGCCAGAGACTGAATTCAAGAGAGAAAGCAGACCATGCCTCTGGCATTAAAGACTAAACTTTGGCCTTGAGCATTCTTCATTATCACCTTGAGCATCTTCTCTCTAGTGGCAGTCCTCACAGGGTTATTTCAGATGACTTTTGCATTTTTCCCAAGCCTGAGCTCATTTTGAAATCTTATTTTCTTGAGACACACCATTCTTCATCTTTACTTCTTTCTTTCTTTTCTTTTCTTCTTCTTTTTTTTTTTTTTTTTTTTTTTTTTATTTGAGACAGAATCTCAGCCTGTCACCCAGGCTGGAGTGCAATGGTGCACAGCTCACTGCAACCTCCGCCTCCTGGGTTCAAGCAATTCTCCTGCCTGAGCCTCCTGAGTAGCTGGGATTACAGGTGCACACCACCATGCCCAGCTAATTTTATATCTTAAGTGGGATGGGGTTTCACCATGTTGACTAGGCTGGTCTCGAACTCCTGACCTCATGATCCGCCCACTTTGGACTTCCAAAGTGCTGGGATTACAGGTGTGAGCCACCGTGCCGGCCATCTTTGCTTATTTGTTATTGCATCTGTGCTCATTAGAGAATTCCCTGGGAAGCTCTACAGGAAACCATTTGAAATAATTTCTGAATATCTCCTGTTCTTAAGGCACCTTTCTGTTATAATTTTTGTCATTTCAGGCCATGTTAAGACATTTGGACTTGATCCTGCAGCAAAAGGGTGACCCTTGAAAGTTGCTCTTTAGTAGATAGACTTTGTTGGTTTAGTGCCTTGAAACGAACAGTCTAGCATCAATAGAAAGAATGGGTAGGGTGGGCTGAGAATTGAGGCAGGAGAGTTTCTAGAGGTCATTGCAGCAGTTCATTGAGAGACAATAAAAGCCTGAACTAGGGCAATTTGAGGAGATGCATCCAAGGGAGTGGGGGAAGGTTTGAGAGCCATTTCTAAGGGAGAGTTTATAGGGTTAAAGGGGGATGATTAGAGCAGAGGAGGAGTTAAGATTGTATCTTAAGATTTATAGCTTGGGAAATAAATGGTGATGACTCCAAACATGTAACACAGGAGAAATAGATATCTAAGCAAATGATAATGAATTTGAGATACCTGAAAAGCATTGATATAGTTGGATATTTGTCCCTACCCAAATCTCATGTCATCACTAATGTTGGAGATAGAGCCTAGTGGGAGGCAATTGGGTCATGGGGATAGATCACTCATGAATGGCTTGGTGTTGTCCTCATGATAGTAAGTGAGTTCTCAGGAGATCTTGTTGTTGTAAAGTGTGGCTCCTCTCCCCCATCAACTCTCTCTCTTGCTCCTGATCCCTCAATGTGATGTGCCTGCTCCTGCTTTGCCTTCCACCATGAGTAAAACTCCCTGAGGCCTCCCCAGAAACTCAGCAGATGCCGGTTCTGTGGTTCCCATACAGCCTGTAGAACTGTGAGCTAATTAAATCTCTTTTCTTTATAAATTTTCCAGCCTCAGGTATTTCTCTGTAGCAATGCAAGAATGGACTAACACAGGCATCCAGGTAGAAAATTTCAATATATGTTTGAAGATATGGGCCTTGGAACTTGGGATAGAGATTGGGTATAGAGATGATATGGATACTGATATAGATATAAGTATGGATACAGATAGAGGTGTAGATATAGATGAAGATGCAAATAGAGACAAAATATCAATGTAGATACATAGGAAAGACAGAGATAGAAATAGTCATATCTAGATATAGCTTAGCACACAATAATTAAAGCCCAAACCAGCATGACTGCTAGAATTTTTCAAGGGAGAAATAATAGCATTGATGACCACTTAAGGATATGTGATAAGAGGTTGTAAGCAGTTAAAAATGATTTCAGATATTTGAGTCTTGGTGTCTAGAAGAACAGGGGTCCCATTGACAGAAAGACAAAAGACCAGGCTGGGTGGGGAAATGATGGCTGGTTTTAGAGTTGTTGAATTTGAGATAATGATGAGACAAGCAACTAGAAATGCTAAACAAGCAACTACGGTTATCAGAGTTCTCATTAAGTCAGCCTGGAGATGTAGAAGTTGGAATCACAAAACCATAATATGTTAGAGCTGGGAGGAATTTTAGATCCTGCCCAATTAAATGTCCTCCTTTTGTAGATGAGGAAGTTGAGACCTGGATAGATTAAAGGCTTTTTCCTCACTTACAGAGCCTTTGCTAACAGAACCACAAGTCAAACGCAAGTCTCTCTATACCCAGTCCAAAACTTCTGTCACCTGCACAGAGGTGGGTGCTGGGAGTATGAAGATAGATATGACAACTTTCTGAGGGAAGAGTGCAAGGAGCTCTGGTGACATTAAGTCACAGCTCTGAGAGATCTGAAATGGTTAGAACACTTGGTTAAAAGTGACAGAATTTTTTTAAAACTAACTCAAAACACTAAAGAAGACTTTCGTTGACAAATGTAACCAATCCATAGCAAGAGTAGGAATGGAACTGGCCTCAGGGATAGCTGGATCGGGGGAACAAATTCCACGTGGACTGTTTTCTTCATCCATCTCTCTTATCTGTGTGTGAGCTTCATTCTATCAAACTGGTTCTCATACATGATGGGGGACATGGTCACAAGCAGACTCTAGGACTCTTCTCCTTAAAGCTTTTGACCCCAGAGGGAGGGGATTTGATTGGCCAGCTGGCATCATATACCAATGCCTGACCAAACTGCTGTGATCCAGAAGACATCACATGGTTGTGGCCAAGAAATTATTTTTCACTGGAAGAGAGGTGTAGGAAAAAGGTGCTGAGCAGAAAGAAACAACAGACCCTCTACTGTACTCAACAAAAGCTTTAAACACAGACCAGAAAGCCTGAACATCCAGGGATAAATAGCATAAGAGAGTTGAATAAGGGAAGGCTGTGGGTACAGTTAAGTAATTTGTAAGTTGAGATTCTGGGAACCAAACCAGTTATCGATCTGCAAAACATGACAAAGAAGGAAAGGAAAATAGGAAAGGATTAGATGCACAGAGTGGAATAGAACAGGAGAGAAACAAATTAGTAAGTTGCGCACCATGTGGAATGCAGTTCATGCTAAATCCAGAAGCCATGCCCAGAAAAGAGCCAGAAAGAGCTGGTTGTTCCCTAAAGGGTGGGAGAACACGGAGAGGGGCCCATGGTTGCCTGTATGGGTAGTCAGAATGGTTGGGTAAGCTAGGGAGAGGAGCCAGAAGAGAAGCCTGTGGATTAACTTCTCCAGGAAATAGCAGTAATCTTAGGACCCATAAAAGCATGGACCATTGTTTGATAGGGTTACTACGTGCTATGGTTTGAATGTGTCCCCTCCAATATTGAGATGATGCCAATGTGGTAGTATCAAGACATAGGGCCTTTAGGAGGTAATTAGGCTATGAGGGCTCCTTCTTCCTGAATGGAATTGGGTGTCCTTATGAAAGGGCTTGATGGAGAGAGTTGATCCCCTCTGGCCCTTAAGCCTTTCACCATGTGAGGATCTGGCACTTTGATCTTGGACTTCCTAGGTTCCAGAATGGTGGGAAAATAAATTTCTGTTCTTTATAAATTACCCAGTCTCAAATATTCTGTTAGAGCAACACAAAATGGACTAAGACACTAGGCTAGTGATTAGTAACATGAGGAGGATATAAAATTGCAAAAATAAAAATCACCACTCCCAGAGGTAACACTATTGGCGTTTCAGACAACTGGTTTATATAAATGCATTTTTCTTTTTACTAAAATTGAATCTTATTGTACATGCTTTTTATAATTTGCCTTTTCATTTAACAATATAATATGAATATCTTTTCATGCCAGTGCTTATATTTCTACAATATTTTTACTGGCTGCCTATGTTTTATTGTATGCCTGTATCATCATTTATTTAACCAATTCCCTGCTAGGGCCATTTAGGCAATATTCAGTTTCCTATAATTTACTATAGCTAATCATTATACACATGATCCTTAGGACTTAGAATAAAATTTGGACATGCAATTTCCACTGGAATGTAAACATGTTGTGCCTTTTTTTGTTGTTATTTTACTAGCAACATTCCTTTCCACCTATTGCTGTTAAAAATATGTCTAGTATTGGGGATGTTTTATAAGGGTCTCTTTTCAAATATTTGCAAAGCAGATGGGGAGTAAAGGAAAAATACTACATTTTGTAGGTTTTTATTGGGTTGTTTTACTTTTTATCAATCGGTTCTAAGAATTCTTTAAATATTCTTTTAGAAGTCTTTTGTCAGATACATGTATTTTAAATATTTACACACACACACCCATCCAGGCTGTGACTTATTTTTTTATTTTCTTAATGATTTTTTTAAAGAACAGAAGTTTTAAATTTTGATGAAGTTTAATTTTTTTAGTTTTTCTTCTTATGATCATGCTTTTATGTCCAAACTAAAAAATATTTGCATACCCCAAAGTTATGAAAATTATCTCCTATGATTTCTTCAAGAAGTTTTATTGCTTTAGCTTTTACACTTAGTTCCCTGATCCATTGTGAATAATGTTTTCTGTATGGTGTGAGGTAAAGGTCAAAGTTAATTTGTTTTTTTCACATGACTATCCACTTGACTCAGCATCATTTTTTGTAAGGACTGTCCTTTCCCTCACTGAATCAACTTGTCCTCTTTCTTGTAAGTCAATTGGCAATATACGTGTGGGTCTATTACAGAAGTCTTTATTCTGTGCCATTGATCTATATGTTCATCCTTATGACACTATAATACTGTCTTAATTACTGTTACTTTAGAGCAAGTCTTATAGTAAGACACCACCTATTAAGTTTTTAACTTTTTGAATTCATAGTTTTCTAAAAATGATTTACCCTTGCAACCAATGTGCTTATTTCAAACTGTATTGAGATAGCTCAAAATCTCTTTTACGGTAATAAGACTTATCCAAGAAAATTATGATATTATGAAAGTTATGATATTGTGAATTACATATTTGGCCTTTTTATGGCATGCAGTTCCCAAAACCCTTGGAATCTCCAGAGTGATAAGAGTGACTTTTGAATGCTAATGGGATGATTGGTGGCTGGGGCACCCATGATAGCTTCAGAATGGGGGCTGATCGTTGGAAAGACCAAGCATAATTAGAAGGTTGGGACTTTCAGCCCCACTTCCGTCGCTCCAAATTTTCTTTTCTTTTTCTTTTTCTTTTTTTTAAGTGAAAGCAAGTTTAATAAAAAGTAAAGGAATAAAAGTGGCTACCCCATAGGCAAAACAGCAGTGTGGGCTACTTGATTGACTATGCCTATGGTTACTTCTTGATTATATGCTAAACAAAAGGTGGATTACTTATGAATTTTCTGGGAAAGGGGCAGGGAGTTCCCAGAACTAAAGGTTCCTCCCCCTTTCAGAAGTTGCCATGGCATTTGTGCGCTGTCATAGTGCTCCATCACCCAACTTCTGGGGATGGGAGAGGAGTGAAGGTTGAGTGGATCTCCAGTGGCTATTGATGTAATCAATCATGCCTACATAAGAAAGTCTCCATAAAACCCCAAAAGTACAGAGAGTTTCTGGATAGCTGAACACGTGGAGGTGCCTGGGGGATGGCATGCCTGTAGAGAATATGGCAGCTTCATGTCCCTTCCCACATTTATTGCCCTACGCATCTCTTCCATCTGGCTGTTCATCTGTATTCTTTGCAATATCCTATATAATAAATGGGTAAATGTAAGTAAAGTGTTTCCCTGAATTCTGTGAGCCACTCTGGTAAATTAATTGAACCCCAGAAGGGAGTTTGTGGGAAGCCCTATTTATAGTAGGTCAGTCAAAAGCACAGGCCACAAACCGGGGCTTGCAATTGGCATCCAAAGTGAGGGCAGTCTTGCGAGACCAATCCCTTGACCTGTGGAATCGGACACTATCTCCAGGTAGATTATCTCAGAAATAAATTTAATTATAGGACACCCACCTGGTGTCCACTGGAAAATTTCTTGGTGTGTGGGGAGAAACCCACACACATATGGTGTCAAAGTGTTGTGTTGAGTGGTATGTGAGAGTAGAAAGAAAAAATTATTTGTTTTTTTCCACCAGAATGGTGTACTGGATGTGGAAGTGTGGAAGGTGGGAAAGGTATGTCTTATATCAGGATCACCTGTGCTCCTGAAACACTACACAGTTTCATGAAAATGACTTACGTCTTAGGCAGCTTGAGGCTTTTAGAATGTTGCTGCTTTTTTAAAAAAACATATAGTTCTATAAAAGTATATACCAGTGTAAAACTTTGGAAAATGCAGAAAAGTATAGAAAGACATAAAAATTACCTGTATTTGCTACTCATATGAACGCTGTTAATAAAATTTTGTATGCATATTTTAACTTAAGAATCAAACTGTTTCTATAGTTGTATATGTTGCTATAAGAAGTTAATATTATTTGAGGAATATTGTCCCATTTCATTTAATTTTTTTGAAAACCTTATTTTAATGTCTGTATATTTTTTAATGTATTGATATACCATGATGATATACCATAGTGTAACCATCAACTATTGTTGATTATCTGGACTATTTCCACTTTGCTATTATAAATGTGTACTATTCATCCTTAAACACTTCTAAATCATTTATTATTTATTTTTAATAAATTCCTAAAAGTGGATTTACTGATTGAAAGAGTATAAATTTTCAAATGTTTCTTGACATAGAGAACAAATTTATTTCTAGAAAGTTTTTTTATCCGTTCATACTCCCACTAGCTGTGAACAACAGTGTTATATCACTCTTGCAAGCACTATTTTTTAAATCTTTGTTAATTTGATAAGTGAAAAAAGATGACTTATTGCTACTTTAATTTGCACATTTTGATTACCAGTAATTAATTTTTTAATGTGTTAACTTTTCTTCTGCAAATGTTGTTCTCATAACTTTGTTTCAAAGTTCTTAATATGGTAAGAACGTTATTTTTTGCCATACGTGTTGGAGATATTGTTCAATGCTCTAAATTGTCCATGGACATTTGAAAATAGTACATATTCTTTTTATCTAGGATGCAAATTTTACATTCCATTTAGACTGTTTCGATAAATAATGGTTGGTTAAAAATGCCTCAAGAAATTTTGCTTTTTAAATCTCTTCCTGCAGAAACCACAAGTGGTAATGCAGTATTCTGGGGCTAGAAGTGGCAGGGAACCATCACTTTCCTTAGGCTGGAAAGAGAAAGGAGTGAGAGCAGATGTGGGAACCTGGAAACTGGAGGGCCAAAAGGAAGGGCTCCTCTATGGCAACTGACCTCAGGTAAAGAACAGCCAACCTGCAGCCACGATGCAGGATCACTGGGGAACTAAGTGCCCCAGCCCCACCTTCAATCTCCCGTTAGTCTCCTGCTGATGCTTCCTATTGGCCAAACCCAAGTGGAAGCAAAGGGTGAGAGAGCTGTCAATGTGGCCCCTCCAAGTCAGCCTCCTGGAGCCTAGAGCAATGAGGAGATGGAGGAGGAGTGGATAGCTGGAGGAGAACATGGAAGGCGTTCAGCACAAAGACTCCATCTTGTTATGAAATCCCTGCATTTTAACTCTTACCAATAGAAACTGACCTATTGTGATACTCTAACTCTGCCTTTTCTGATTTCTTGCATGCTTTTCTAATATAACTTAACATATGCATTGTTTAATAGTATAAGATTAATTTGATTTTATTTATTATCTACAGTTTGCACTAATGTTTGAGGATTTCAACTGCAAGCTAACAGGAAGGGAAAAATGCAGACACTGGGCAGAAGCTGCAAGTTGTCTGCTAATATCCATTTCCCTCTCCTCTATAGGAATAGAACCCTCAATCATCATCTGGGCACATAGCTGTTCAAACTAAAGACTACATTTTCCAGACTTTCTTATAGCCAGGGTGGCCATGAGACTAAGATATGGAATAGAATGTGAAGGGAAGTGATGTAGGCAATACTTGTTTCCCTGAAGGATGATGCATGAGCCTTCTTTCCCCTTCCCCCACCTCATGTGGAGCATGGATGTGGTGGGGAGTCATCCTGAACCATAGGGATGGCAGAGCAATGAGGTCCCTGGACCACCTGGATTGTTTATCTCCAGACACTAGATGAGAAAGAAAGAAACTTCTCTTTTATAAGTCCCTGTTATTTTGGGTGTTACACCAAGCCAAGCCTAATTCCTAACTAAAGTGGATATCAAGGGGCAGAATTTCAGCCATTCATTTAAATGGAAAAAGGGAATAGAGATTAACATTTTCTGAGTACTCTCTACATATTTTCACCTATATTATTGCATTTAATCTTCTCAACAATCCTGTAAAATGGGTATTATTCCCATTGTTACTCTTGAGACTGAGGCTGTTAGCTTAAGAAACTTGCTCATAGTCACACAGCTATAGCCTGACTATACTGAGGTTTGACCAGGATGTATCTGTCTGACTCCAAAGCCAAGTTTTCCTTCATGTCCTCCTGATTGCCTGAAGATGATTGAGACTCCCAGCTGGGCCAAGAGTAAGCTTACATTCATGCCTTAATCATCTCATATCCTCTAGAACCAAATAGATAAACCATAACAGCTTCTCATCATGGCAACTACTGTTTTCAACTCAAATTTATTCTTCGGCTTGGGAATGGCCAGGATCCCTCAATTCAGGGAATTTATGAGTAATGGGAAATGCAAGAACTCAAGCCTCCTATGTCAAAGAGGGAGATTTAGAAAGACTAAGATAGCTCATGCACCAAGTTAAACATTTATGACTCATATACCATTGCCAGTACCATCCTAATACTGCTCTTGATTCAAAAATATGATACATTCCCTAAGATGTGATTCTATTTCTTTTGTTTGTATATTGATGACCAGGCAACAGGAGAAAGGAATTGTAGAAGCTTTGGGTGGTTTTTATATTTCTCAAGGGTAGTAAGAAAATGAATTGGGTTAGGGAATGTGTCCAGTTCCTGGATATCATTGGGGGTCATCATTATTACTTAATGAGAGCTCCATATTTGTACTTTCCTGGGCTCTCTTTTAGATGACTGCTTTGGACCAGGGCTTGGTGGGATGCACTATGAAGTTAGCCTATCTCTAAAAATAGTCAAGTTGTCACTGCTGTTGTCTAGCATGAGCCTTCATTACTCATTCCAAGGTGCATATTCCGTGTGCTACTGAAGCTTCCAGTCACTTGGGTAACAGTTTGGCTGGGTTCTATGTGAAAAGAACCCATCTATTTGCCATTTGTCCCCAAAACAACTCTGAATGGTGCTATTCTCTTCATGTTTCTCTTTAAACTAACATGTTGACTTCTCTCTTCTAACATATAAGTGTGAAGTAGAGGTTCAGATTTTTTTGATACGAATATCCAATTGTCACAACATCACTAATTGAAAAGACTTATTTTTATTGAACTGCTTTTGCAACTTTGTCAAAAATCAATTGACCAACCTTACACTATATATGAAAATTAATTCAAAATGAACCAAAGACCTAAATATAAATGTTAAAATTATAGAAATTGTAGAAGTCAATGTAGGGGTAAATCTTCATGACCTTGGTTTCTAGATATGACAACAAAAACATGAGCAATAGAAGAAAAATAGATAAATTAGACTTTAACAAAATTAAATGCTTTTGTACATCAAAGAACATAATCAGGGAGGTAAAAAGACAGCACACCAAATGGATGAAAATATAACCTGAGCAATGTATTGAGACCCTGTCTCTATAAAAAATAGAAAAAAATAGCCAGGTGTGGTGACATGTGCCTGCAGTCCCATGTACTTGGGAGGCTGAAACAGGAGGATCGCTTGAGCCCAGGAAGTCAAGGCTGCCATGATGATGTCACTGCAATCCAGTCTTGATGACAGAGTAGACCTTCTCTCAAAATAAGAGTCTAGTATGCAGAATATATTAAAAACTCTCACAACAAAGTAATAAAAAGACAAATAACCAAATTTTAAAATGGGCAAATGATCTGAATAGATATTTCCATAAGGAAGTTATACAAATGGCCAATAAACACATAAAAAGATGCTTAGTATTACTAGTCACTAGGGAAAGACAAATTGAAACCATGATGTGATATCACTTCACACCCACTGGAATATCTATAATTAAAATGTCCTACAATAACAAGTGTTGGTGAGGATGGGAAGAAATAAGAATCTTCATTTACTACTGGTAGAAATGTAAACTGATATAGCCACTTTAGAAACAGTTTGACAGTTCTTCAACAAGTTAAATATGGAGTTACCATGTGACCCAGCAATTCTGCTTCTATATATATATCTCTCCAAAAGAATTGAAAACAAAGGTTCCAACAACAACAACAAAATTGTACGCAAAGGTTCCAGGCAACATTACTCACAATAGTCAAAGGTGGAAACAGTCCACATGTCCATTGACTGAAAAATGAATCAACAAAATATGGTATATACATACAATGGTATATTACTCAGGCATTAAAAGAAATGAAATGCTGATACATGCTACAATATGAATAAACCTTGAAAAGATTATGCTAAGCCAGATACATAAGCCATACATTGTATAAATGCATTTATATGAAATATGCAAAATGGGCAAATCCATAGAAACCGAAATCAGATTAGTGGTTGCCAGAGAGGAGAGGCAAATGGGGAATGGTTGCTTAATGTGTACAGTGCTTTATTTTTGGGTGATAAAAATGTTCTGCTGCACAGTGATGTGTTTCTATAATCCCAGTTACTTGGGAGAATGAGGTGAGAATATTGCTTGAGCCCAGGAGTTTGAGACCATCCTGGACAACATCATGAGAGCCCATCTCAAAAAAACAAAAACAAAAAATGGTTATGGAGTTCTGGAAGGCGATAGTGGTGATGGCTGTACAACTTTGGGAAAGTACTAAATACCAATGAATTGTACACTTTAAGGTTTTAATTTCGCTGAGTTCAAATAATATGGTTTTTTTTCTTTTGTTGCTTATGCTTTTGGTGTCACAGCTAAGACTCTTGTCAAATGCAAGGTCATAAAAATATACTGCTATGTTTTCTTCTAAAAGTTTTATAGCTTTACCTCTTAGGTCTTTGATCAATTTTTAGTTAAATTTTGTATATAGTATGAAGTTCATAAAAAGTTTTAGAACTAGCCTGTGTATATCTACAAAAATATCTTGGTGGGACTTTGACTGGAATTGCATCAAGTCTATAAATTAATTTGGGGAAAATCAAATTAATTTGTCAAGACTCCCAGTCTATGAATATAGTATGCCTCTTTATTTTCTAAGGTCTATTTTTATTTCTTTCATCAGAGTTTTATAGTTTTCAGATTCTATGTATGTTTGGTAAGATTTATACTGCAATATGTTTTGGAGCTATTGTAAATAGTATTTTTAAAACTTCTAATTCTAAAAGTTTATATTTGCTGCTAATATATATGAAATATATGAATAATTGTGTTTACCTTATATCTTCCATTCTTGCTAACTCACCTATTAGTTCTAGGAGATTTTCTTCAGATTTCTTGGAATTTTCTATGTCATCTGTGAATAGAGAGACTTTTATTTCCTCCTTTTCAGTCTCTATGACTTTTATCTCTTTTTATTGACATATTATATTTCTAATGCAATATAGAGTAGGAGTGATGAGACTGAATCTTCTTGCCTAGTGCAAGGAAAGGTGACAAAGGGAAAAACATTCCATCATTTAGCATTAGGTGTGATTTTGGCTGTAAACTTTTTGTAGACGCCCTTTAACATACTGAGAAAGTCCACTTCTATGCCTACTTTGTGAAGTTTTTATCATGAAAGGATGTTGAATTCTATCAGATGGTTTGTCTGCATCAATTAATGTAATCATATGGTTTTTCTTATTTAGACTGTTAATATGGAAGATTATATTACTTAATTTTCAAATAGTATTGAATCAATCTGCATTCCCTGAGATAAAGCTCATTTGATCATGATGTATTATCCTTGTTATACTTTATTGGACTCAGTTTGCTAATATTTTGTTAAATATTTTTGCTTCTATGTTGATGAAAAATATTGACCTATAGTTTTCTTTTTTCTTTTTTGCTTTTTGGCTTTAGTATCATGGTACTGCTAACCTCATAAAATAAGTTGGAAAACATCTTCTCTTCTAATTTTTTTGAAATTGTTTAAAATTAGTGTTACTTCTATAACACAATAAGAAAAACAAAGTATCTCGGTAACATTAACATGATGAACAGAACAATATCTCACATATCAATATTAACACTGAATATAAAGAGCCTAAGTGCTCCACTTAAAAGATACAGATTGATAGAATGGATAAAGAATCACAAACTAAGTATCTGCTGTCTTCAAGAGACTCACTAAATATACGTGCACCTCACTATGAAGTTCCCAGATTCATAAACCAATTATTACTAGACCTAAGAAGTGAGATAGACAGCAACATAACAATAGTAGGGGACTTCAATACTCCACTGACAGCACTAGACAGATCATCAAGACAGAAAGTCAACAAAGAAACAATGGGTTAAACAACACCCTACAACAAATGTACCTAACAGATATTTACAGGGTATTCTACCCAGTAACTGCAGAATATATATTTTTCCCATCAGCACATGGAACATTCTCCAAGATAGACCATATATTAGGCCACAAAACAAGCCTCAATAAATTTTTAAAAATTGAAATCATATCAAGTATCTTCTCAGACCACAGTGGAATACAACAAGAAGCCAACTCCAAAAGGGACCCCCAAAACTATACAAATACATGGAAATTAAACAATCTGCTCTTGAATGAGTTTTGGATTAACAATGAAATCAAGGCAGAAATTTAAAAATTATTTGAAAAGAATGATAATAGTGATACAAGTTATCAAAACCTCTAGGATACAGCAAAAGCAGTGCTAAGAGGAAAGCTTATAGCACTAAACACCTACATCAAAAAGTCTGGATGATCACAAATTGACAACCTAATGTCACACCTCAAAGAAGTAGAGAAACAAGAACAAACTAAACCCAAATCTAGCAGGAGAAATAACAAAAATCAGAACAGAGCTAAATGAAATTGAAACAAAAAAGTACAAAGGATCATTGAAACAAGAAACTTGTTTTTTGAAAAGATAAACAAAATTCATAGACTGTTAGGTTAGTGAAGAGAGAAGAGTCAAATAAGCTCAATTAGAAATGAAACTGGAGACATTACACCTGACATCAGAGAATCACAAAAGATCATTTGAGACTACTATGAACACCTCTACGCAAACAAACTAGAAAACCTAGGGGAAATGGATAAATTCCTAGAAAAATACAACCCTCCTAGATTAAACCAGGAAGAAATAGAAACCCTAACAGACTAATAACAAGCAGAAAGATTGAATCAGTAGTAAAGAAAAAAATGCCAACAAAAAATCCCAGAACCAGATGAATTCACAGCTGAATTTTGCCAGATATTCAAAGAAGAATTGGTACCAATCCTACTGAAACTGTTCCAAAAGATTGAGAAAGAAGGAATTCTCCCTACATCATTCTATGAAGACAGTAACACCCTGATACCAAAATCAGGAAAGGACATACCAAAAAATAAAGAAAACCACAGGCCAGTATATCTGATGAACATAGATGCAAAAATCCTCAACAAAATACTAGCTAACAAAATCTAACAGCACATCGAAAGGAGAATACATCATGATCAAGTGGGTTTCATTCCAGGGATGCAGGGATGGTTTAACATACACGAGTCAATAAATGTGATACATCACATAAACAGAATTAAAAACAAAAGCCATATGATAATCTCAATAGATGCAGAAAAAGCACTCTATAAAATCTGGCATCCCTTTATGATAAAAACCCTCAACAAACTAGGTATAGAAGGGACTCATATTCATAAAAGCCATATATGACAAACCCACAGCCATCATCATACTGAATGAGGAAAAGTTGAAAGCATTCCCCATGAGAACGGGAGCAAGACAAGGATACCCACTTTTACCACTTCTATTCAACATAGTACTGGAAGTCCTAGCCAGAGCAATTATACAAGATAAAGAAATAAAAGGTATCCACATTGGAAAAGAGGGAGTCAAACTGTCACTGTTCACTGATGATATGATTGTATACCCAGAAAACCCTGAAGACTCCTCCAAAAGATTCCTAGATTTGATAAAAGAATTCAGTAAAGTCTCAGGTTACAAAATCAATGTACACAAATCAATAACACTGGCATATAGCAACAACAACAAAGCTGAGAATCAGATCAAGAACTCAATCCTTTTTACAACAGCTGCAAAATATACATACATATGTGTGTGTGTGTGTATATATATGTATATTCCTAGGTATATATATGCATCTAGAATATTCTTAACCAAGGAAGTGAAAGATCTTTATAAGGAGAGCTACAAAACACTGCTGAAAGAAATCATAGATGACACAAGGAAATGGAGACACATCCCATGCTCATGGATGGAAGAATCAATATTGTGAAAATGACCATACTGCCCAAAGCAATCTACAGATTCAATGCAATTCGTATCAAAATACCAATGTCATTTTTTCACAGAATTAGAAAAAACAATCCTAAAATTTATATGGAACCAAACAAGAACCCAAATAACCAAAGCAATCTTAACCAAAAATAATGAATCTGGAGGCATTACATTACCAGACTTCAAGTTATACTATAAGGCAACAGTTACCAAAACAGCATGGTACTGCTATAAAAGCAGGCACACAGATTAATGGAACATAATAAAAACCCAGAAATAAAGCCAAATACTTACAACCAACTGATCTTCAACAAAGCATACAAAATCATAAATTGGGGGAAAGGACAAATGGTGCTGGGAAAATTAGCTAGCCACATGCATAAGAATTAAATTGGATCCCTATCTCTTGCCCTATACAAAATTCAAATCAAGATGGATCAAAGACTTAAATCTGAGACCTGAAACCATAAAAATTCTAGAAGATAATTGTGGAAAAACTCTCCTGGACATTGGTCTAGGCAAAGAATTCACGACTAAAATCCCAAAGCAAATGCAACACCAACAAAAATAAATAAATGGGACCTGATTAAACTAAAAAGCTTCTGCACAGCAAAAGAAATAATCAGCAGAGTAAACAGAGAACCCACAGAATGGATGAAAAATATTTGCAAACTGTGCATCTGACAGAGGGCTAGTATCCAGAATCTTCACAGAACTTAAATCAGCAAGAAAAAAAAAAATCTTTCAAAAAGTGGATCAATTACATGAATAGACTTTTCTCAAAAGAAAATACATAAATGGCCAATAAACATATGAAAAAATGCTCAACATCCCTAATCACCAGGGAAATGCAAATTAAAGCCACAATGAGATATCGCCTTCCTCCTGCAAGAATGTCTGTTATTAAAAAGTCAAAAAACAATAGATGTTGGCATGAATGTGGTGAAAGGGGGATGCTTATATGCTGCTGGTGGAAATGTAAATTAGTACAGCCTCTACAGAAAACAACATGGAGATTCCTTAAAGAACTAAAAGTAGATATACTAGTTGATACAGCAGTCCCACTACTGTGTATCTACCCAAAGGAAAGGAAGTCATTATGTGAAAAAGACACATGCACATGTATGTTTATTGCAGCACAATTAACAATTGCAAAGATATGGAACCAACCTAAGTGCCCACTGACAGATGAGTGGATAAAGAAAATGTAGTATATATACACCATGGAATTCTACTCAGCCATAAAAAGGAACAAAATAATGTTTTTTGCAACAACTTAGATGGAGTTGGAGGCCCTTATCCTAAGTGAAGTAACTCAGGAATGGAAAACCAAATAGCCTATGCTCTCACTTGTAAGTGGGAGCTAACCTATGAGTATGCAAAGGCATACACAATGATATAATGGGTTTTAGAGACTCAGAAGAGGGAGGGTGTGAGAGGAGTATGGGATAAAAAACCGTATATTGGGTACAATGTACACTGCTTGGGTGATGGGTGCACTAAAATCTCAGAATTTATCACCATATAATTCATCCGTGTAACCAAAAACCACTTGTACCCCCAAAGCTATCAAAATTATACATATATTATTATTACATAACTCAGTGTAAATTATATAAATTTATAATTATAAAATGCAATATATATAACGTTATATATTCAATTATATATTCATGTAATTCAATATATATGTTATCTATACTGAATTATATATATGTTATTTCTTCTTTAAATGTTTAAAATTCATTAGTGAAATGATTTAGGGCTGGAGACTTCCTTTTGAGATGCTTTTTAACTAAACTCAATTTATTTAATAGTTATAGAACTCTTCAGATTATCGACTTAATCTTGGTTGAATTTTGGCATTTTTTATTTTTCAAGAATTTTGTTCATTTCATTAAAGTTATGGAATTACGTATTTAGAGTTGTTTATTTCCTTATTATCCTTTTAATGACTGCAAGTTCTGTAGTGTTATACCCTTTCATCACTGATATTGGTAATTTGGATATTCCTTCTTTTTTTCTGTAGGTCTTGCTGGCAACATTAATTTTATCATTTTAATTGAATTTTTTTTTTTTTGGAGATGGAGTCTCACTCTGTAGCCCAAGCTAGAGTGCAATGGCCTGACCTCAGCTCACTGCAACCTCTGCCTGCCTCCCAGGCTCAAGCGATTCTTGTGGCTCAGCCTCCTGAGTAACTGGGACTCCAGATGCGTGACACCACATCTGGCTAATTTTTTGTATTTTAGTAGAGACAGGGTTTCACCATGTTGCCCAGGATGGTCTCAAAATCCTGAGCTCACGTGATCTGCCCACCTCGGCCTCCGAAAGTGCTGGGATTACAGGAATGAGCCACTGCACCTGGCCTTTTATTGATATTTTATTTTATTTTATTTTAACAACTGGTAATCAATTTATTAAAATAGTTGACTTAAGCATCTGCAATGGTGACTTCCACCTCAACTCCTGGCTCAATACTAATGGAAGTAATCTGCTTAACAATCTCAGAAGGACTGTGCAAGTCAATGAGTCGCTTGTGGAATCTCATCTGGAAACGATCCCATGTCTTAGAACCTTCACCACAAGGAGTTTTTCTTGTTGTGATTCTCAAAGTCTTGGTAGGCATTCAAACTGGTCCTTTCACTTTGAGATTCTTTTCCTTTACTCCTCTGATCAAGTCAGCACACACTACAGGGAAATAAGAATCAGGTTTGGCTTGTTTGACTTTTTTATTTTAAATCTCATTGATGTCTGCTCTTATCTTTATTATGTCCTTATTTCTGCTTGTACTAAGCTTATTTTGCTCCTAATTTTCTAGTTTCTTAAATGTATAAATTTAGATTATTGATTTGAAATCTTTCTTCTTTTGTAATATAGGAATATGAGACAATTGATTTCCCTCTAAACATTTCTTTAGCTGCATTCTAAATTTTTAGATTATATTTTTATTTTGTTTGTTTCAAAATATTTTTTAATATCCCTTGAGACTCTTTCTTTACCCATATATTAGTTAGAAGTACATTAATTTCTATGTATTTGGAAATTTTCCATTTATCTTTCTAATACTGACTTCTAGTTAATTCCATATTGCCAAACAACATACTTTGCATAATTTTAACTCATTAAATTAATTAAGCTTTATTACCTGACTCATGATAGGTCTATGTTGGCAAATAGTCCATGAGCACTTGAAAAGAATGTGAACTCTGCTGTTGTTGAATGAGTGTCCCATAAATGTTAATTGAATGTAGTCAGTTGATGATCTCGTTCAGTCTTTCTATATACTTACTGGTTTTTCTATCTACAAATTCTATCAATTTCTCAGAGAAAAATGTCAATATCTCTAACCATAATTTTGGATTTATCTATTTCTCCTTGTAGTTACATTAGTTTTTACTTCATATATTTTGAAACTATGATGTTAAATGTGTATAAACTTAGGATTGGTATGTCTTCTTGGTTAGTAGAACATTAATCATTATATAATGCCCTGGTAACTTTCTTTGCTCGGAAGCCTCCTATATCTGATATTATTAAAGCCATTTCAACTGTCTTTTGATTGACATTTGAATGGTGTATCTTTTTCATCTTTCTATTTTTAACCTACTTACATTATTATCCTTGAAGTAAATATTTTGTAGATGGCATATGCTTTTTAGTCCATTTTTACAAGCTCTGTGATTTTTTTTTTTTTTTTTTTTTTTTGCACCAGAAACATGTACACTTTATTGAATGCCATTGTAGAAAAGTGTGTGAGGATAAAGGGCTGATACAGAACTCGGCTCTGGGGGCAGGGCGAGGAATGGAAGGTGGAGCACGTGGGACACAGGTTATGGGCAGAGCTCCTGGCCTGAGTGATGTCTCCTGACCTATTGATGGGCTTGGAAGATCAATACTGGGACGACAATGAGCAGAATGGTCATGAGGATGCCCAAAATCAGGGCCCAGATGTTCAGGCACTTGGCGGTGGAGGCATAGGCCTGGGCCCCAGTCAGGTCGCCAACCATCTTCCTGTCCCTAGACTTCACGGAGTAGGCGAACGCTATGAAGCCCAGGCAGCAGGGGTTCATGAAGAGGGTGTTGAACAGCGACCAGACGACATGGTCGGGCACAGAGGTCTCGCTGCGGATGTGGATCACGGTGGACGTCGGGGGAGCAGGGTTGTGGGGCGCCCCCAGCATAGCCACCTCGTGCTCTTCCTTGAGAATCTCATAGTTGGGGGGCTGGCCGCTGTTGACAGGAGAGAAGAAGGTTTGGACCGTGTGGTTCATGGTGTCCTGCGAAGGCCAGCGGTGGTCGGGTTAGTGGGATGGTTCTCCAAGCTCTGTGATTTCATTGGTGCATTTAGACCACTTACATTTAGCTTAATTACTAATATATTGGGATTTAACATTTACTTGTTGTGTTTCTTCTCTCATTTTTGTTCTTCTGCTTTTCTTTCCTGCCTTCTTCTGAGTTATTTGAACTTTTAAAATTACTCTAATGTACTTATCATATTTTGAACATATTTTTGTGCTGTTCCTTTAGTGGTTGCTATAGAGTTACAAAAAACATGCTTAACATTTCAGTGTTCTTAAAATCAATATTTTAGCATTTTGAGTGGAATGTAGAAACATTACCACTATATAGGCCCCTTTACCCTTCCCCCTTTATGTTTTAGTTATTACACTTACATACATTAAAAACCCTGTTAGTGGAAAAGCACGATAACTGAAATTTAAAACTCAATCGATATCTTTACAAGTAGATTGAGCCAAGCTGAAAAGAGGATTACTATACTGAAAGATGTATGAGTGGAAACGTCTGGATTGAATCATGAAGAGAAAAAAAAAAAGATAGAAAATGCAGAAAAGAGCATAAGAGACATATGGAATCTAGTGAAAAGACATAACATGCATATAATTAGAGACCCAGAAGGAGAGGAGAAAGAGATGGAGCAGAAGCAATGTTTTAAGAAAACTAATAAGTCAATAATCACTATGAACTCTAAGAATGATAACTGCAAGGAAAAAACACACTTATGCACTTCATAGTAAAGCTGCTAAGAATGAAAACCAAAGGAAGAAAAAATCTTAAAAGATCCAGGATAGAAAGACAAATTATCTTCAGGGAAGTAAATAGTTGGATTGATCTAAGTAAATATTGACTCTACATAACAGTAATAATAAGGTCTTGTGGAGTACAAAACATACGTGAAATTAAAACACATGGGAACAATAAGACAAAACCAGGATGGGAGGCCTTTAGGGCCCTTACATTGCCTGAAATCGATCAATAATATTTATGATAATCTCTAGTGTTAATGTATGTGGTAATCTTCTATATCCTTGCTGATTTTCTGTCTATTAAAATAATAATAAAAGAATGTGTACCAAATAGGCAAAAAAAAAAAAAAGAGAGAAAATGGAGTCTTAGAAGATACTTGTTTAATGCAAGAGAAGGCAATAAAGTTAAGTAAATAAAAGCAGAACAATTGGTTTGAATAAAAAACAAACAGTAATATGATAGATACATATCCCAATATATTAGATTAGATGTAAGTAAACTAAAACCTTTAATCAAAAGTCAAAGATTGTAAGACTAAGTTAAAACAATGGCAGCAGCAACAACAATAAGGTTCTTATAAGAGAGAGACCTTAAAACAAGAACAAAAGAATATTGAAAGTAAAAGGATGGAAAATGATATACCATGCAAGTTAACTAAAAGAAAGTTGGTGTACCTATTTTAATAACAGGAAGAAAATAGATTTCAAGGCAAAAAAATTACTAGACAGACATTTCACAATAATTAAGTGTCAATGAAGCAGTGAGACATAAGAATTCTAAATTTGTGAACATCTAATAATTAGCCTCAAAATATATAAGAGAGGAATGGACTAAACCACAAAGAGAAAAAAACAATTCCAACTATGAGTTGGAAATTTTAACACATCTGTGTTGGTAACTGATGGAACAAGAAGATAAAAATCAGTAAGATTTTAGAAAATTTGAAAAAATGTGATTAACAACCGTGACCTAATTAATAGTGGCATTCACTGTATCAAAGAATTTCAAAAGCCAAATTTTTAAAGGATCATATGGAATATTTCCCAAAAATGCTGGGCCATAAAGAAGGCCTCAATGAATTTATGAAAATAGAATAAAATAGATCATGTGCTTGATCATAATAAGGTTAAAAAACCAATAACAAGAAGAAAAGTAGGAAAAACCCTAAATGTTGGGAAATTAAAATATATGTATCTAAATAACTCATGGACCAAAAGAGAGTAATAACAAAAATTAGAAAAAAAATTAACTGTATAATGAAGATACAGTACATCGCAATTTGTGAAATGCAGCTAAAATCATGCTTTAAGGGAAATGGACAGGTTTTTTTAAGGTTTTTTTTATTATTATACTTCAAGTTCTGGGATATATGTGCAACACGTGCAGCTTGGTTACATAGGTATACACGTGCCAGGGAAATGGACAGTTTTAATGCATATATTTAAAAAGAAAAGCTGAACATTAAATCCATCTTAAGAATATAGAAAAAGAAACAAAAATTAAATACATAAAGGGTAAAAGGAAAGAAGTATAAAGATGAGAGCAGAAACCAATGAAAGAGAAAGTAAACATGCAATAGAGAAAATAAATAAGAGTTTATTCTCTGAAAGTCCAGTAAAAATGAGGAAGTCTCTACCAAAGCTTATTTAGAAAAAAGTGAGGAATACAAATTATTAACTCAGTAATTAGGCTACCCGGCTAGTTCAGTCAGTAGAGCATGAAACTCTTAATTCAGTAATTAAAAGGATACTTTATTACAGCTTCACCATAACCCCTTTAAGGGGAGTCTGGGCACAAATCTTAATGGCATTGGAAAGATAATAAAATCATATTATGACAAACTTTATGCCAAAAAATAAATTCACTTGAACAATTTGCTAGATAATCTAACTGACCAAAGAGGACATAAGAAGAAACAGAACATCCGAATGTTCTACTACATATACACTGTATACATACTACATGTGTTTTAAACATTGAATCTATGATTTGAAACCTTCCAACAAAGAAATCTCTAGTCCAGGAGTTTTCACTAAACATTTAAGGAAGAAATAACATCAATGTTACACAAACTCTTCCAAAGAATAGAAAAATGAGTAAGCACTTCCCAGCTAGTTTTGTGAAGATAGATGCAAAAAAAAAAAAAAAAAAAAAAAGAAATTATGAGTTTACTTAAAAATTATATTCAGCAAATTACAAAACCCAAGAACAAAACCTAAATCACTAGTAAATAGAGAAATACAGATGCAAGTAATAACGAAATGTCACTTTATTCAACAACACCTATTTCTAGAGAAGACATAGAGGCAAGTAACTCTAACATTGTTGGTGGCAATGTGAAATGTTATGGTTTTATGAAAAGCAATCTGCAAGTGCCTATAAAATTTACATATATATGCCTATAACCTAATAATTTCACTTCTGGGAATCTAGCCATAACATTAAGAGCACTAGTATATAAGGGTATATATTTAAAGACATTTATTGCAGCGTTGTTATTGTGGCAACAAAATTAAAACCTGGAAGTAAAATTAATGCCTATAAATAAGGAGATGGCTGAGAAAATATGGTTCACCCATACCATGGAATATTATATAGCTGTTTTTTTAAAAACGAGACTAGAAATTTACCTTTCACTCTAGAGGGATTTACCTGAGGTTTTATTGAACAAGGTGTGGAAAAAAGTATATAATATTCCCTCTTTATATTTTTACAAAAAACAACAGAAAACTCATTATGCATTTGTGTGTGTGTGTGTGTGTGTGTGTGTCTGCACACGTGTACGTGCAATGCAAATGATCACCTCAGCATGGAGAAGAATATGGAAGGTAACATACTAGATTCCCTTTATATACTAGTTCACTACCATGAGTTCACTTGCTATTAAAGAAGGAGGGGAGAAGAAAAGGGAGACAAGATGCTAAATGAAACCAAAAGAAACCTTTACTTCTTTATGTAAAATTATCTGTGTATGTGCATAAAGAAATTAAATAACTTTAAAAAACAAAGACCAAATAACAACTTTGTAGTCCTTTTATGAAAGATTGAATAATTTAACTTTTTTGCTTCTTCTATCTTTCCGATCATTTCAGACATTTTAAAAAATTTAATCCAGAATTATAAACCCCATTATTTGCTTTCAAAATGTATTAATAATTGAGCTGTTTTTTCCCTTTTTTCTTGTACTTTTATTGAATATTTACAACATTTTTACTTTTAAAAAGTCTTAAAAATGCTCAGTGCAATAATTATAGCTTGTCTCATCTTTCCTTGCTTTATTTTTTTCATAACACACATTGCCAACTGAGATCTTGCCATATGCTCATTTTCCTCCTGTCCCCCACACTGGGATGCGCGTGCGCCAGGCAGGGACTGGGTCTATTGTTTACCGCTGTGTCTACAGTGCCTGGAGGGGTGTCTGGCAGACAGTAGGTGCTCAGTCAATGCTTGAATGAATTTGTGAATGAATACATTTTCTATTTCAACTTCTGTATATTTGAGTTCATTTCACTTACTCATGAATTTATTTAACACATGTTTAAAGAAGTCTAAATACCGAGTTAGAAATAGGAATAAATGAAGGTAGAAGACATGGTCCATTCCTCCCGAACAGTGTATGTTCCAGTGGGAGAAAAGACCTGAAAGTCAATGATTGTTTGGAATGATATGATAAAAGTAAGCCTAATGTATTCACGGAGTACCGAGGAGGGGCACTTTTCTCAGACTGTTTGGGGGTGCAGGTGTGCAGAAACTTGCAGAACGCAGTCCCCCTGTGAAGGAAGCCAGGGTGGCTGGGGAGGGAATAGCTCCAGGACAGCAAGCAGGGCCACATGGCAGGAGCCAGGATACCCAAAGGAATTCCACAGGCCACCTGGTTGGAAAGAGCTGAAGGTGAGCAGGCAGGAAGGGCGACGAAGGGCTTCCAGGTCAGCATGACGCTCAGGGTCAAGTGGCACAGGTGTGATTGTCTACTGAGGAATGCAGATGGAATTACAGTAAAAAATATTGTTCTGTTGTCTCTACTAAAGTCAAGTTGGAGGAGAATGGGTCAAGGCAGCTTAGTACTAAATCCTGGGCACCCATTTCCAGCAGAGTTTGCTGGGTCAGCCTCTCATCTGAATCATCTCTGGGCTTCTGCGAATGGATTTCTGCCAGTGTTTCTCTAGGGAAGGTGAGATACAAAGCCTTAAGATGCTGCTGCAGGATTCAGTCCTACGGGTTTGCAGAGGACGAGGCAGCCTGAAAGCTTCCAGTGGGATTTTCTTCTCATGTCTGAGTCAGTGATGAGCTAAGAACTCTTCTTCTTTATACAGCAGCCCTATCTATACATCTCATGTGAATTCTGGCAATTAGTTATAACAGTTTTTTGCTTAGTGCACTAATTCCCCTTTTCCAGCACTCTTGGGATTAGTAATGATAATATCAAAATAACTATCTATTGGGTTATTACCATGGCTTATTTAATCTTCACAAAAATTCTATGAGGCAGTCACTATTATTAGCCCCATTTCCCAGATGGAGAAACTGAGACTTGGAAGGGTAAGTAGCTTGCACAAAACCTTGCAGCCAGAAGGTGACACAGGTGCATACCGTGACATTCCAGGCTTTACCAACTTACGAAGCCACACTTCCCTTTAATACCCAAATCACAGAAGTCAGAGCTCCTGTCCCTTGCCCACTCTGTTTGGACTTCCTCAGGAATATTGGTGTGTTCACCCATTGCCTCCTGTGTTCTTCCCACCCCACTCATCACCTAGCTCTGGAACAATGCATGTTCAATGTGTTGCCTTTGGTAGGCTCAAGATCAGCTTCCCTCTAGATACTCCTGCTGTCCTCGTACCAACTCTTTCCCAAATGTGGGAATAGCACCCTCCTGCCATTCCTCTGCTGAAATGAGATTGGGATGTAGAATTTAACACAAGCTGGCTGAAAGGTAGGCTATGACAGGCGGGATTACCACCCAAGGGGTTTACATTGAATATTATCAATGGCTTCCCTCAGAGTCCACGGGCCCAGTATCCTTCATGGGGACCTCTGCTGCCTTCCTCTTTTCCTGGATTCCGGCCTGCCTTGCTAGAGTAGAGGCTGACCTGCATGCCCTGACCCAGCGTGCTACTTGTCACTAAGGCCATGCCAAAGGAATTGTCCTTCAGTGTGACAGCCAAGGCAACATCCAGTTGAGTCATATCCCAAGGCCTACAGACAGAAGGCAGTTTCCCTGCCTTAATGCTAAGATCCACCTTCTAAGTTTTCATTTTTCAGCCCTATGATTAACCCTCCATAAGCATGATTGACAATGGAAAATCAGCTTCCTTCAAGAAAACCCCAGCCCCATCCGTGGGAAAACAGTCTTGCCCTTTGGCCCTTAAAAGATATCTGAACAGAAAGTTTCAAGTCCAGACATTTCCCAAATTCTAGATTGTTAGGTCTTGAAAAACATCTTCTGTGACCTATTAATAGTCTGAGCCCAGCCAAAACCCTTTCATTTTCATCCTTCCTCCAGCAACCCTGTTGACCAAGCCTGCACAGGCTTTCTGTCATCTTCCGGGTCCCCTCCAAGATCTGTGACCAAATGCTTGAAGAGTAACATAGAAATACTTTCTGAGAACAAGCAGTATGATACCAAGTAAGACAGCCTAATCCAGTTGTTGTGAAAGAGGCATTCCTTTAAAGGAAGTAAATCTGTCTACAGAGTGCAATTCTGTCCACCCCTCTCCACCTCCACCACCCTCATTCATGATAACCTGTTAACATTGTTATGCGGAGAAACTCAGCTCTTTGGAAATGCATTGCCTTTGCTTTGCTTAGTCAGAAGGGTCATTGCTCAAGAGTGAATCCAAGAACCCACCTTCAGCAACAAAGGAAATCACTTGAACCTTTGATATCATGGCTCTGTTTCAGCTTCAACCCTCCTCATCAGACTATATAAACCCCAGGAACCAATGTTTTCTTTTGAGGACCAAGTTCAGAATGCCTTGACTTTTTCTTCTGCCAACAGCCTCTGCCAGGAGATTTCCGAAGCAGGTGATTTAAGAGCAACAGTAGCTAACATCGCACCAAGCATCCTTCACATGTTCTATATTGTTTTCCAGGAGAATAAAACTCAGTGAGACTGAGTGGTTTGCCTAATGTTCCATAGCTAATAACTAGGAGAACCATTATTTGAATCCAATAAGTCTGATTCCGGTTCCAGCCCTCTTAACCACTTTTCAGGTGGGGAATGAGAATCCAGCCTGGGAATGAGAAGAATTGCAGACCCATCTCCCCTCTAAAGCAGACTGTGGGCACTATGGCATTCCCTTGGTGTGGATTGGGGTCAGTATCCCTCCATGGCAATATATAGCCAATATTCAGTATTTAGATGACAGAGACACTGAAACCTGATCAGCCTGAACCTGCAAAATCCTTCGCCTGACTCTACGCTAAACTTGGAGGAGAATGCGGCTCTGTGATGCAGATTCCTCCATTTCCCCACAGTCAAGGAGAGCCAGGGCCAGAGTGTGGTCCCTTTGGGATTCCCTTCTTTCCTTCCTTGCTTTTTTTTCTTCTTCTTCTTTTTTTTTTTTTTTTTTTGTTTGTTTGTTTGAGACAGGGTCTCTCTGTCATCCAGGCTGGAGTGCAGTGGCGTGATCACGGCTCACTGCAGCCTCGACCTCCAGAGCTCAGGTGATCCTTCCACTTAAGCCTCCCAAGTAGCTAGAACTACAGGTGTGTGCCACCACACCTGGCTAATTTTTAAATTTTTTGTAGAGATGGGGTTTTGCCATGTGGCCCAGGCTGGTCTCGAACTCCTGAGCTCAAGTGATCCTCCTGCCTTCGTCTCCTAAAGTGCAGGGATTATAGGCTGACATTGTAATTTCTGTTGGTCTCAGCTCATCTCCCCAGGCTGACATCTGCTACAGATGCTCACTCAACTCAGTGGGCCCTGACATCACTGCAGGCTCATTCCTGGGGTTCCATATCAATAAAGTCTTTGATAGGAGACTACAGGACTAAGTAGAGAGAAGGGATTGGTCAGAGGGAAGAGGTCGAACTGTATCCCAAACTAGTGGAGGTTACCAGCTTAGCTTGGTTCTCTCTGTTTTTCTTTCTTATTAGAGTCACTTCTCGTGTGCATAGGGCTCTCCCAGGGTTCTCTTTCCCCCTTAGTTTGCTGATCATCCTGCTATTTGTGTTGGATGCCGAGGTGGAGTTTGATAACTCTTTGTGGTGTTTCCTAATCCAGGCTTATAAGCCCTGTGTTTAACAGGCACTCCTTTGCATCTGTGGTATTTGGTTGAGTAAGTGTATAGGCCCCTTTATTTAAATTATTTTACACAAGAGGTGGCTTTAAATGAATTCAGGTCTTGGATGAATTCTCAGAGCACGAAATATCATTGCAAATGTGATTACTGAACCATTGTTGATAATGTTTTTGAGGTCATAGAGAACTAGAGACGGGCCACAAAACAGAAGATTGACAAATGTTGAATATTTTTCACATAGGCGAGATGGATGGCATGTGGAAATTGCAAACTGATGAGTGTGACATCTCTTACCAATAAGATACCAGAATGGACTACTGAGTAGACAGTTCCTGCACACTAAATCACCATGCATAAACATGGGTTCTCAAGAAACAGCTCATGCCAAATGATCTAGTCTGTTTCTACTTGCTTATTTGAGTCAACCATCAGGAAGTACTGTAGGCATGGCTCTTCCTGACTACAGTGAGCCATTTGAAGAAGTTTCTTTTGAAATCTTAGTAGATAAAATGGAGAAATGTGAGTTGGCTACTGGTTAATTAGGTGGATTTGTAACTGGCTGAACAACTATACCTAAAGAATATTGATACAATGTTTTTTAATCAACTCACACAAAAGTGTTTATGACATGCTTATCATCAATTACAAATGATGCCAAACTGCAAGGGATAGCTAATAATTTGGATGACAAAATTAGGATTCTAAAGTATTTTGCTAGACTGGAACTTGGATTAAAGATAACAACAACAAAGTGAATGGAGATAGTGTGGAGTTTTCCTTCAGGCGTAAAAAAAAGAAATTGTATAAGCACAGGAAGGGTAGACATGAGTTAGCAGTAATTCCTTGCATTAGTTGGGGATGCCTTTGGCTGCAAGTAACAAAAATACCTGATTCAAGATCGATAAGGCAATTTGTCATCTCCTATAACAAGGAGACAGGCAAAGCAGCTGTGGGTGTGAAAGCTTTACTTCTCTGAGATACTCTAGGCTAGCAGTTGTCAACCAGGGCAGTTTTGCCCTCAGGGGACATTTGACAAAACCTAGAAACATTTTTGGTTGTCATAATGGTAAGGTGGGAGTATGCTATGGCGTTTAGTGGATAGACAGAGATGCCATGGATGCTGCTAAACATCCTACAATGTGCAGGATAACTCCCACAACAAAGAATTCCCGTCCCAAAATGTCAGTAGTTCAAGACTCAGAAGCCCTGATTTACAGTAATTCAGATCTACTGCCTGGAGCCTTCCCTGAAGTCACATGGGGGAAGGGTGGCTAGCTGAGCAAAATTGGGTTTTCTTAGGAAGGAAGAAACGAGGGATGGATATTGGAGAGTCTGCCATAAAGATACTACATTCATATAAAAAATATTTTTAAATTGATTATGAGCCAGGGTCACTGCCAGCCCAGAAAAGATCTTTGTGTGATTTAGAAAAGGCACCCCCCACCCCTTCCTCAGAAACTTGACTGCCATCTGCTGGAAAATTACTGAAGGAAGTATGTAAATCTACAAGGGGTTGTAAATAGAGCCCCCTAGAGTTGTGCCACACATAACCTCACAATAATTTACAGCATCCCTTCTGCGAGTCTAACATGATCCAGCTGTATAAAATGGCTGTCAACGAAGTAGCTTAGGACTTTACAAACAGGAACTATGTGTCCCAACTAAGGAAGGTCAAAATCTCACCATATCCTACATTGGTCACACCACAGCTGGAATTCTTGATAAATTCTTGGTTTCATAGTTGAAGAATATTTTTTTAAGTGACCAAAGAAAGTTGGACTGCAGGAAGAAGTGTCAAGGAGTCATAATACATGAGAAGTATGTGTGGAGGAAGGAAGGAACTGGAGATGTAGAGCTAGTGAAGAAACACTAAAAGTGAACTGGAGTGTTATCTCCAAGTATCTGAAGGGTTTTAAGGGGATAGGGACCAGACTGAATCTGTGTTTCTCCAAAGGGCAAAACTGGGTCCAATGAGTGAAATCATGGACTCATGAGAGATGGCTGGAAGTGACCTTGGTGGTCAACAAATCAAACCCATTTTTCAAACATCCTTCTTACAGTACTTCCGCAGCAGCTACCCTGCCAGCACACCTTCAGTGCAGGGGCAACCCTGTGATCTTTAGGTGATGCTAAAGTGTTTTACGTTACATTGAACTCTGCCTCCTCTGGCTCTCATCCATCATTCCCTGTCTCCTTAGCTGCTCTCTTGTGACAAGTAGGTTTCAGAGACAGATTTGCTCTACATAACGAAGGAAGTTTCACAACCAGGGTTTCCATCCAATGGCTTCAAGTAGAAGATGGAACACCATTGGTCAGGGATCAGATCCCTCGTCTATCAAATGAAAGAGTTAAACCTAGAAGATCTCTAAGTTATTTCCTGCTATCCAAGTGGATTATGGTCTCTGGGCTACAAAAGTAAGAGTTTGATGTTGCTGCCAAGTTTTTCTTCTCATTTCCTCACCCTCCTTGTACACGTTTGCACGATTTGGCACTTGATTTTACCATAATTAATTTAATCAGCCCCCAACTCATGAACCTTTAGAGTGTTTCCAATTTTTCATTATTACAAACCATACTGCAATAAACATTCTTATATATTACTTTGGGGCACTTGTGTAAATATTTTTATAGGTTAAGTTCCCAGGAAAGGAATTGTTGAGTAAAAGGGATAGACATTTCCAACTTAATCTGCCTTAATGATTTGCATTAATTTACCCACACCAATACTGGACAATTGCACTCAATCATTTCTGTCAAACTGAAAACTTTGTATTTGATTTTTTACTTCTTTGATTATTAGAGAAGTTAAGCATTGATTTCTATGAATTGCTCCTCTTCATAATCTTTCTCCATTTTTCTATGAGTTATCAATATTTTCTAAAAGTTATTTATATATTGTGGATGTTAATGACTAGTTAAGGTATATGTATAGTATATTCAAATATTATTTCCAGTTTTGAATATGTCTTCCTAGATCTATTTAGATCTTTTGCTAGAGAGAAGATTTTAATAAAATCTGACAATGTTTTATGTTATAAATTTTAGGTTTTAAGTTATGCTTAAAAAGCCATTTCAAATGGAAAATATTATGCAAATATTCTCCAATACTTTTATGGTAAGATGTTTCATATTTAATTACTTAATTAGTTTGAATTTTTAGAATGCAGTGTCAATTTATTATGTACATTTTTTTAAATGAATATCCAAATATTCTGATCCTATTTATTTAAAAAATACCCTGTCCTATTATGATTGCCACTTGGTTACATATTTACTTCCCATTTGTACATGTGTGCATCTATTCTTACACTTTGAATTCTCTTTCATTCAACAACTTACCTTTTTCTGTACTTGTATTATACAATTTTCAATACCGTGGCTTTATGGTACTTTTTGATTGCTCATAGAATAAATTCCCTCGTAATTTTCTTCTTTTACAAAACAATAGAATTGATTTTTCCTTGGAATTCAATTAAATTAGTGGAGCAATTTGGGGATAATTGATATTTTTATACAATTAAATCTACTCATCCAAGAACTTGTATCTGTTCACTTACTAATTCAAATATTCTTCTATATCTTTGAAGAAAATTATTTAATTTTTATATATGTCTTATACATTTCTTTTTAAATCTGTTACTAATTATTTCGTAGTTAAGCATGCTCTTTGAAGGATTTTATTAAAATTTTCTAACAGGTTTTTGTTGCTATGTAGGAAGCCTATAGAGTTTCATTTTTTTAATATAAATTTAATCCAAATGCTTCACAGAACTCAGTTTACATACTTAATGGCTGATTATCTTGGATATGTCATTTATTCACATTATCCACAATAATGACGATTTTTCCTTTTTAATTTACTATATGTAGTTCTTTACTCGACTTTTTCATTATTTTGGCTAGAACTTTCAGAACAATGATAAATAATAGCCGTGATGGTAAGCATCTTTGTCTTATTCTTGATTTTGGTGGTGTTTCTAGTGTTTAATCATTAAGGATGATGTTCAATGATTTTATGATACTTTTGTCTATTTAGTAAACTCTCCTTATTCTCATGACTTACTAGGAGAATATAAAAAGGACAAAATTTGAATTTTGCCAAATAGTATTTTGGCATCTATTGAAATGATCATTTTTTTCTTTAGCTATTAATATAAATGAATGGATATCTACTACTCGAACTTCTGAAATGCTTAGTCATGATATTTTTATTTTTTAATACATTGTTTCACCGAAATTTTCAATAATTTTTATTTAGGATTTTTACAGTTCTATAAATTGGTCTATATGTTGGCACCGTCTCTGTCAGATTTTGGTATCAGGGTTAAATTAGTCTCATAAAATTGCTCAGGAAGGACTTCATCTCTAAGTAGAGATAAGAAATATTTGCCCTATGGAGATGTGATAGATCTCACTTATAAAACCATCTGCCCTGAGGTATTTGGGGTGTTAAGTATTTTATTACCTTTGCCCTTTCTTCTGTGATTATTGGTCTTTTAGATCTTCTGCCTTCTCTTGAGCCATTTTTGTGATTTATACTTATATTAGTGGTCATTTCATGTAGAATTTCAAATTTACTGAAATAAATATGTATGTGATATTAAATTTTTTAAAACTCCCTCTACATAAGTAGTCGTATCTTGATATGGTTTGGCTGTGTTCCTACCCAAGTCTTATCTTGAGCTGTAGCTCCCACAATTCCCACATATTGTGGGAGGGACCTGGTGGGAGATAACTGAATCATGGGGGCAGTTTCCCCCATACTGTTCTCGTGGTAGTGAGTAAGTCTCATAAGATCTGATGGTTTTATAAAGGATTTCCTCTTTCACTTGATTCTCACTCTCTCTTGCCTGCTGCTGTGTAAAACGTGCCCTTCAGCTTCCACCATGATCCCATGTGGAACTGTGAGTTTATTCAACCTCTTTTCTTTAAAAGTTACCCAGTCTCAGGTATGTCTTTATCAGCAGCATGAAAATGTACTAATACATGTCTACTTTCTTACTGAGAAAATTACGTATTTGTATTCTTTTTTACTCCTTTTTTCACCAGTCTTAAAAAGTATCTATTTTTTAATAATCTTTTCAAAAGAATTTCACAAGTAGAAAAATTACATCTATTTTGTTCATCTCAACATCCTCAGTGACCTTGTGCAGTACCTAGACATAGGCACATAATAAATATTTATTGTCAAGGTAAATCAATAGAAACTTGTTTTGATTTTCTGTATCAATCCTATTTTTTTCTCTCTACTGCTTCATTTTTTTCATCTACTTTATTTTGATGTTTGTTGTTTCTCTTCTAGTTTCCGGAATAAAACTCTCAGCCAGTTCTTTTCAAATTTTTATTTATAATAAAATAATTAAACAATGAATTCTACTCTGAGTGTAGCTTTGGTTTTGCTCCATAAGCCTTGATATATCTTGTTTTTTATTATTAATTTTTAAGTAGACAGTAATTTTTTAAATGGTTATCAATGATTTTATTTTAGAAAACCATTTATTTTTATTATTCCTAGGTTTATTGCACTAGAATGGTTTTGGAAAGATCTTGAGAATTTTTTTATATAGTTGTACATGATCAATTTTTGTAAATAATTTACAGGTATTCGAAAAGGATTTTTTTCTATGTATTAGGTATGAAAATAGGAGAATACACAAGAAGAAGCAGGTTTGGGAGAAGATAACGTGTCCAGTCTTAACTTATTGCTTTCAAGTTGCCTACAAAAATGACAAAGTATTGGTGTCAGTACGTGGGGCCACCAGGTGGGTCTGGGGCTCAAGAAAAAGATGCACCTGGGAGTCATTGCTGTGTGTGGTAGTTAAGGCCAACGTACATGAGATTATTCCAAGAACATGTAGAGTGAGAAAGGCTGGCTGCATGGGCAATTGACCACACAGGACCTGTGCTCAGAGGGCATATGCTTGGTTTAATGCTCTGCTGTCGCCATCTTGAATTTCTTAATATTTATTGAACCATGGAGCCACATTTTCATTTTGCACTGAGCCCTGCTAATTATGTACCAGTTTCTGAGTGTGAAAAGGGCAAAGACAAACTCTGAAGCACCAAGCTCAAAGGGGTGGGCAGTGCAAGAGAAGCCGGGGAGATTACGAGGGATCCCGGTGCCAGGTTGGAGGAGATGTTGGAGAGTTGGGTCATAGGAGTGACAGAGGTCAGGGTCTCACAAGGGCCATGTTATGCAGAAGAGTTGTGGATGAAGAGATGTGGGAAGCAGCCAGGTTGCACTGTTTGAGGTGTGAAAAGGACAGAGACATGTAGGCAACAAGAGTGGACAAAACAGACTTCCAGTTTGGTGACGCAGTATGGAGAAAGATTCAGATTCTGACCACTCCTTACACCTTCTGCTGCCACTATTGTAGTTCACACCCCCACGGGCTCCTGTCTGCACTACTACAGCAGCCTCCTGACTCCTCCCTGCTTCATCCTTGCCCCCAGTGGTCACGATGATTGTGCTGAAACTTCAGTCAGATCACGTCACACCCCTGGCCAAACCCACCAAAGCCTTCTCATCTCAGAAGAACATCACGTCCTTCCTGTGGCCTCCGTGGCCCTACTGGGTCCAGTCCCCACCCCCTGTTGCCTGCTACGCTCCCCTTCACTCACATGGCTCCAGCCACACTGGCCTCCTTGGCTTCTCCCTGTGCTTTCAAACTGCCTCACAGCTTTACCTGGAATGTCCTTCCACCATTCACTCCTTGACCAGCTCCCTCTCTTCCTTGGGCTCTGCTCAGATGTAGCCTCTCCGGGAGCTCCTCCCTGGCCAGCCTGTCCATGCCTGCTCCTCCTTACTGTATTTTCATCACAGCCCTCAACATCACCTATCTTACAGTGTAGTTACTGGCTTGCTTTTTGTGTTTCCACCCATGGGAGAGTAGACTATTGGCTTTGCTCACAGTTTGTCTGTTTTGATGCTCTTGTAGAAGGACAGTGGCCCAGGAGGATATCAGCAGCTATGTGGACCCTATTCCCAAGCCAAAAGCTATGATATCTTGTCTAGTAATGAGAGAGAATATGCATTTATTTATCTGTTTGTGTATACACCTCTTTGTTTCACAAAAGGATTTAAGGCAGTTTACAAAGATGCATAAAATTCAGCAGGACAACATAAATTAGAAGCAGGTGAGAAAGAAAAAAATGTAAAAGCAAGAGTAAAGCCATAAAATGGAGCCAAGGATGGGACTAATACAAAATAAACATACCATAAACTTTGATCCATTTGCTAGGGGTGGGCCACAAATTTGGCTCTAAAATTTCTAACAGCCAGTGCCAAGATGAAACATGATCAACTGCACAATTCCCAGGATCCTCAAGATTAAAGCAAACCACTAGCCCAGGAGAAATGCATACATTCCTGGTGTCCCAGAGAACAGAAAGAAATGGCTCCTTAACCCCTCCCAGAGATGACAAGGGAGAAGACAGTGAGCAATTTGCTCAGAGGCCTCTTTGCAGCAGACACAGACATGAGCTTTGTTTCTTACATTTCTTAGCCAGGCTTATGGGAGTCTGACTAATGTGAAATGCAGTTATTTGGTGGGCTAGGGCTCAGGGTTCTGTCCAGCCATAGGAGTGCCTGAGCAACTGGTGGAGGGTATAATCTACAAATGCTGTCTTTTTTTTTTTTTTGAGACAGAGTCTTGCTCTGTCACCCAGGCTGGAGTGCAGTGGGGCAATCTCGGCTCACTGCAGCCTCCAACTTCCACGTTCAGGTGATTCTTATGCCTTAGCCTCCCGAGTAGCTGGGACTACAGGGTCACGCCACCATGCCTGGCTAATTTTTGTATTTTTTTTTTAGTAGAGACAGGGTTTTACCTTGTTGGCCAAGCTAGTCTCGAACTAGCCTGACCTCAAGTGATCCACCTGCTCCGGCCTCCCAAAGTGCTAGGATTACAGGTGTGAGCCACTGCGCCCAGCTTGAGTAATGCAGTCTAAGGAGAGCGTCTTTAGGCCAAGTTTCAGGCCGATATTGGGGGACTGTGGGTTCTCATGACTGGCACCCTGACTGTCATGAGAATATGACAAGACTAGGTGACATAGCTTTGTTTGAGATCCACTGGATGTCAAACTGCAAAGAGGTTGGACATCCCCTAGGAAAAATGAAGCAGTTCTAACAGGGTCTTGTTCCCTCTCTCAAGATGAGCAAGATTCTTCCCAGAAAACAAGACCAAGATTCTAACAAGACCAAGATTCTTTCCAGGAAATAATGATGAGCCCAGTGCGATCGAGTGACTTCAGCCTGGGAACATTTTAAAGCAGACCCAGACAAACACCTACCTAATTTGTGTGTGTCAGTAAAATCTCCTTCCTGCTGTACCTTCCAAGATAAACCATTTGTGAAACACATGCCAAGTTAACCGAGAGGAGACCTGTGTGGGATAATTAACTGTCGTTAAAAGCCAAAGGACAGCCACCAAAAATAATGACTTTGCTGATAGAGTATTTGATCTGAAATCTTTCTTTCTGGCAATAATTAAATAGCAGGGCCAGCTGTGTCCTGGGATTGAATACTGAAATCAAGCTGCTCCAGCAAATCCAGACTGCAGGCCTGTGGGAGAAAGAGCAGAGCCATCGTGGCCCCTCCCCAGGCCCGCTCCCCACCCCTGATAAGGATCCCAGCCACCTCCCTGCTTCCCTGGGGTGTTGAAAGGCTCCAAGATAGCAAAGTGCCCCTCCTCTGAGATCCTGGGAAGGAAAGTGCTAGGCAAATAAGAAACATGGCATAGGACAAAGAGTAGCTGGAAGACTGGAATTGCAAGGAGGGCTCTGGGCCTCTCAGTTCGGAGCCCTGGCTCCTGAAAACAGGATCTCAGCTCCATGGCCAAGTCAAAGCAGTGGGTTGGCAGCCTTTCTGAGTATCTTCCCCAAATTCTCCTTGACACAGATTAAAACATCCTGTCAAATCCACAAATACTGAGCACATTCAATGACCGAAGTCCAGTACATCAATGTCCCCAAGAAGTGGCCTGCTTCCCTCCTGGCCACCTAGCAGCTTCCTCGCTCTGTGAACCACTTCTCGACCTCCCAGCCTCCCTACACTCCTCATATCGCTTTCTTTTACCTCACTGATACCTGTAGCAGAATTGGTCCCTATAGAGAGAGGTCAGTCCTAGCCCTGTGGGCTACATCCTCTGGCCTCCCTGGCCCCCTGAACTTTGATCTGGCTGCCTTTCTCCATATTCACACCCTCTTACTTGTTCTCTAGGGTTAGTCATAATAACCCCTCATGTTAACGGGGCAGGAGATCACCTTAGATCTGCCCCACAGCCCCAAGAAGGTGAGTGGTTGGAGGCTAACTATTATCTCAGTTTTACAAATCAAGAAATAGCCTCAGAATCATCCCATGGTTTTCCCACAGCCGGACCACAGTGTCCAGGCAGGGAGCAGAACTCACAACTCCAGGCTCCCAGCCTATGAGTCACCACACCCATCTCCAAACCCAGAACCAGCCACAACCAGCCACTGGCTCCAGGACAATTCATCCTTGCCCAGTGAGGGCAACTGGAGTACACAGTATGCAGGTGTGTGTGAGGGGCAGAGGCCAGGAGGTGGGGGGGCTCTCTGGTGTTCCATCACTTCCGTAGCTCCTGCTTTATGGTATCAGGAAATGACCCAGCCAGAGGGAACCCACGAGTTCCCCCACTGCAACCCTTCACTTTACAGATGGGGAAACTGAGGCTCAGGATCCTCAGTAGAGTGCCCACTACACGATGGGAGCTGGGCACCAGCACCCCTAGGTGAGCACTGCGGGGCCAGATTCTCACTTGGCCACACACCATGCACACACCTCCCCTGCCCCTCGAGTTCTTCTAAGCCACCCTGACAAGGCCTGGCCGTGGGTTCTTTTGGATAGAGCACTGGACTGCGCACTGGTAGCTCCCCCTTCCAGGCCTCGTTTGGCAGCTGACCCTCGGGGTGGCCTTGAGCCTTTTCTCTAAAATTTAAGAGCCTGTTCTCAGCCTTTCCCACAGAGGGCTTGACCTCAAGAAGCTGATCAGACTCTGGCTTAATGTTTATTCTAGGATTCCAGGACTTCCTTCAAGAAAGGAGTACTCTCCTTGAACAGACAAGCTGTGGCCGGGTGAGGTGGGAAGCCACGGAGGGCAGAACTGGAGGAGTGAGGGCTGGATGGCGGTTGGAGGTGGAGGCGGGAAGCCTGCCTGGAAGGAGGGGTAAAGCTCTGAGGAGGAGGAAGAGCAGGTGCCCCAGGCCAGGGAGAGGGCAAAGAACAGGTTCTGGCCCATTTGGGGCTCCATGAGGCTGCAGCCCAGCCCAAGGCCCTGAAGTCCTAGGACATCCAGTCCCTTCATTCCCCAGCTGGAAAAGCCGAGGTCACCTTTAATTCGTATCAAGTTTGAATGGTCCTGGCCAGACACTTTGACACACAGGGTCCCCTTGCTGCTCCACAGCCTACCTGTGCCTGGGGATTTATATTCCTATTTTGAAGACAAGAAAACGGGCCAGATAAGTAAGGTCAGAGCAGAGGTACAGCAGCAGCAGGGATTGCAGGGCCTGGGCAGTGCTTTGCCCTCTGTGTAGCCCTTGGCCCCAGCACACCCAGTCATGACCAGATCCCGTGTCTCTGGACTGATGAACACAAATGCGTAGCTCATGAAGAGAGGCTAGGAATCTAAGGCTGCTCCCAGCCAGGGAATCAGAAGTATCCTGCCCCAAATGTCAGTATTTCATGTTCAACACTCAACTCATCCATGTGCTACTCTTTTTATTCATTTCACTCATCAAGCAAATATGGATTTAGCTCCTTTTATGTGCCGGGCACTGTGCGCCACTGGAGTTTCACAGTGTGTTTAGGGCATGGGCTTTCACATGTTGTCACTAAGGTGCACTCGAGCACAGCTGGACTGTCTGGGGGGAAGCTCTGCACCTGAACCCCCATCCCCTCCTGAGAAGCTGTATCCTCTGCCTGACTCCATCGAGGTGAGGGGTGGAGGCTGTGGGAGTCAAGGAGGAGGAGGGAGAGAGAAAGAGCCTGAGAGAGCTGTAAAAGTGAGGCAGTAATCACTGGAGAAGTTCTCTCCATCATTAAAGAGGATCTTAATTAAGGTCCCTGAAACAGACACCCAAAACAAGCAGCAGCTGTGGGAACCAGGCCTGGCAGGGGGAGCGCAGCCGCCCAGGGGTGCTGGGTGTTACTGGCCAGCGCCTCACCTGTCATTAGGGAGTGGGAATTCACCCCACATCAAAGCCAGCCAGGAAGGAATGTGACAAATGCCATTCGCCTTCAAAACAGTGATGAAAATAAATGCCAAAGACTGCCAACCATTGTGTGCGAAAACTCCTCAGGCAGAAGGCCTAGCCCCAGAGAGAGGTGAGGTGTGTCCAGCTGAGAAGCAAAGAAGAGATGCCTGGGTCTGGGAACAGAGCCTTCCCTAGACTGTGGCCGCCTGGACCTGGACACGCCTCTCCTGGCCATTGGCCTTCAGTTTACCGGGTGCTAAGACCCTGGGAAATCCCTTTCTCCTACTGTCCCATCACTCCGGGATATCTTAATGTGGTTGCTTTACTCTGCTGGTGCTTAGGGAATCAGAGGACATCCTGGATGGAGTCTCTGCCACCCTTGAAGAAGGACACCGTCATGGCCCATCTTGGACCCCCTGACTTTCCTCTTCTGGGAGGCAGTTATTTTCTCTTTGTTGTTTATAATATGGATAATCCCTGACCAAAAATAAATAGATAAATAACTTCTGAGTCCGGGTGCTTCGTTACGTATGACGTAATCCAGAATTCGAGGGAATGGGGGCAAGTTGACATCTCAAGATGAGTTTATGGCTGATGCGGGCAGGGGTTAGCCAGTGGCACCAGGCTGGTGGCATGAGGCGGCAGAACTCTTTTAGTGCCAAGCTGTGTCCACACACACATCGGGTTAATACAGGGAACTGTTCATCTAGGAGTCTTTTGGAACCTACCTCTAGCAGAAAGCAGAGAAATCATGGCCCAGAGACTAAGAGACAGAAGCAGGAGCAAAGAGAGATCCAAAGAGAGTTGGGGAGGCGGATGGGATGCATCAGCCACAGAGTAGTCTTTACTGAGACACCTGTGTTTCCCAAATAGCTTTCTCCTGCCGCTTGACCTCCAAGCCCAACACAAAGAGGCCAGCCTCTCCGCTCCTACCCCCACCTTGAACTTCAAATCCTGTGAGCTTCCCAGGGCAAGTTCAAAGCAAGGTCCGACAACCCCTCCCATTCCTCAGGAGCAAGTGTGGCTGAGGCTCCATCACCGCCTTCCACCGGGGAGGACCCTGAGCTCCACAAGGCGGCAAAGCAGGTCTGTTTTATGGCCTCTGAAGAGACTTTGTCATACTGTCACCTCACTCTGACCAGACTTCAGTAATCTCGGGGAAATGGGGAGGGGCCCTAATCCACCTTGGGCCTACTTCATATCGATACCAAGGGCCAGGGGCATTCAGGGAGCCATGTGGACTGGAAAGGCCAGAAAATGCATCCTGGTGGAGGGGGCATGTGATCTGGGCCTTGAAGGGTGGATAGGAGTTGAAACAGAGAAGAGGAGACACCCTCTGCAGTGGCACCGCAGGGCCATGAATTGGTGGTAGGGGAGACATAGTCGATAGGATGAAAGCCATAGGCTTGAGCCACAGTAGATAGGATGAAAGCCACGTTGGAAGAACAGCTGTGTGGCCCTGCAGTCAGAGGCTGCTCTGGGTTGGGGAGGACACCGTGGAGATATAAATCAGGAAACAAGACCACAGGGATTGCACTAGGGGGTGGCATGCCCAGAAACTGGGGCATCTCCCCTTCAGGACCACGTCTCTCCTTGTGGTCACTGAGACACCTTGAAGTGTCTCAAGTGGGACACCAGACCATCCTCCGCTGCATTAAGCATAAGGGAGGCATGAGGTGTGATTTGGCTGCAGCATGCAGGCTGTAAGTCTGACCTAAGGAGGAACTTCCTGACTGGGAAAGTGTGAAAATCTCATACAAGTTAAAGATGATCTTAGAATCCTTTGCCCTGAAGGCTTTTAACAAGACCCTTGTCTGCTAACTGCTGGATCCCACTCCCCACCTGTGAATTGCAGACCCTTAGTTTCCAGGGAATGGGACTTGGAAAGGTCAGAATTTGGCCTCTCTGCCACTTTCACAATAATAACAAATAATTATGATTATGGCAGCTGCTGACATTCTGTGTTCCAGACACTGTTCAAAGTGCTCCAAGTGCGTCAACTCTTTTAATCTTCACAGAATCTTACCAGGTACTATTTCCCCACTCTACAGTTGAAGAAACTAAGAAGCAAAGGCAAATCACTTGCCCCAAATCACTCAGCAAGGAAATGGTGGTGTGGAGATCTGAACCCATGCTTCCACGCTCTCTACAAATCTGTGCATCTTTGAATATCCTCCACTTTGCTCTCACAGCATTTCCCAGGAACCCTCTGTACTCCCTGGTCTGTGTATCAGACAGAGCAGAACTAACACGAAAAAATGAAGGCTACAGCAATTTCATGAGTGTCTGAATGCTGCAAGGCATCTCTATATGTTATGAAGTTTGGCATGGAATAAAATCAAGGGGCCATTTTTCCAAATTCTAAATGTGAGCTGAGCATCTGACAAACGGTTAAACGTAGAACACCAAGATTTACAGGAAAGCCAGGTGTGGGGTTTGCACTAGGCTCACATGAAAGACTGTGGCTGCTCAGCAAGGGCAGTGGTCTTGAGACTGCAGACCTCGGGGGTGCCTCTGTGGAGAGGCAAGGAGGAGACCCCGGCCAGACCTGAGGGCGTGGAGGACACTGGCTGTAAGCCAGCCAGCTTCAAACAGGGGCAGCAGCACGGGCAAAGTGGAGATGAGTGCTATTGTCCAACAAACCAGGTGACCCTGAATGTGACCGTCTCTTCTGCTGCAGGAGAATTTGCTAGGTGAGGGGGAAGAGGGGCAGCATGGTAGCATGGTCTCAGGTTGGCATCATAGCCCATGCTCTTGCGATCGTGCCATCTCAGCCAAATTTAAAAGTAAACAAATAGGCAGAGGACAGAGCCTTCGATCAGTGCATGATCTGGACGACATCTGCAGGGACCATTGTTGGCGCCCTGATTCCAATCTACCCTTCAGTTGCTGGTCTTGTTAGAAAGTCAGAGGTGTGTTAAGGCTTCCACTCTCAAGACACAACTATCAACTTTTTAAGTATACACACACTTGAAGAGTAAAACCAATCACCATGCCCTGGTGGTCACTCACACAGCAAATAAAGAGTGAACTACACTGCAGACTACAAGTTTGTGTGCAGGACAGTGAAGGAAAACCGGGCCAGTGCATTGGAACTGGCTGTCTGACAAAGGATTCCAGAACCTACTTGACAAATGGAATTTCCACTCCCATCCTGGGAGAAGGGCGCACACAGGCCTGATTAGCTCACCTTGTTTTAATGATCCTGAAGTTTCCCCAGCTCAGAAATCACAGCTGGGCAAACCCCCAGCTGGATGAACACAGGCGAGAGGGTGTTTGTGGTGGGTGGAGGCCCTGTCCTTTCTCTGCTGGAGAAAGCCATTTATGACCTCACGGGATGAAAGGAACTAACCCAGGCCCACTGAGCTGTTATTTTAACAATTATCAAGACCTATCACCTCCCTTTGGGAAATATTCTTTCAAGTTGCAGTGGCCTGGTGTATCCTGGCTCACTCTTACTCACAATCATTACTGCTGCCCAGGGCAAGTTATGAATGCTTTTCTTCCGACGTGGATGGATGCGATCCTCTTTGAAGGGCTGTAGCTTTGCAAGGGGTTCATTAAAGCCACTGCAGGTTAGTGGTAGGGAGCATGTGTGTGCATGGGTGTTCAAGTGCCCGGCTGTTCCATCCCACAGCGGCATTCCCCCAGCTTGCCCAGGTGACTAAACCTGCCAACACGGGGAGGCGTGGACGGCGTTGATCCTGCTCAGCCTCAGTGGTTGGGAGCATCAGGAGGAGAAGGGAGGAGGACAAGGGAAATGTTTTCCCAATTTTTTCCCCTGCTGAGTGACTCAACCCTGCTACACCCAAGCACCAGAAGCCTCTGGACACTGGGTTTGGGGCTCCAGGACATGCGTGGACCCTACTTCCTTCTAGAAGTTAACTCAAGACCAGAGTTATCCCACTTGGGCCTCTTGTGTTTTTTTTGTTGTTTTTTTTTTTTTTTTTTTTTTTTTTTTGAGACTGAGTCTTGCTCTGTCGCCCTGGCTGGAGTGCAGTGGCACAATCTCAGCTCATTGAAAGCTCTGCCTCCCGGGTTCAAGCGACTCTCCTGCCTCAGCCTCCCAAGTAGTTGGGACTATAGGTGCCTGCCACCATACCTGGCTAATTTTTGTGTTTTTAGTAGAGACAGGGTTTCACCATAATGGCCAGGTTGGTCTCAAACTCCTGACCTTGTGATCCGCCCGCCTCAGGCTCCCAAAGTGTTGGGATCACAGGCGTGAGTCACCACGCGGGTCTCTTTTTTTGTGGATCCAAGGCCACTTGGAGAAGGAGGCTCCCTCCTCCCATCCCAGCCACTACTAGCCTGTCCCCATTACAATGGGTCAGTGGGCGGGGGCGGCAGCCGGGGGGAAGTGGGAATGGATTCTTGGGGTTTTTTATTCACTGCTAAGAGTCAAAGCAATGGATACTTGAGGAAACAGCGTCAAATCTGCAGGAACTTTAGAAAGATCTATCATGTCTTTACATTCTGTTCATCTTGTAGAAGTGGATACTAAGGCTCAGAGAGGTGGCTGCTTTGCCCAGGGGCACACAGCTGTGAGTAGCAGAGACAAGGTAGAACCCAGCATTGCCACCCTGGGATATCAAAAAATAAGTTTCTGTGCAATCACTTAGGAGGCTGTTTATGCTTCACTGAAAAATGTTTTTGAAATGGAATTTTTTTTTTTAGAAATGTCCTTTGTATTGAGTCCTTTGGGACTCAGTCACGTAAGCCTCATGTTAACACTATGAAATAAGTAGGAACATTATCCTCATATTAAAGATGAGAAAACCAAGCCCCAGAAAGTCACACGTTCAGGGTTACACAGCTAGAAAATGGTGGAGTGTGAATTCCAACCCAGACGGCCCCAGTCATGCTCTCTGCACCTTAACATCAGACTCCCAATCCTTCATGTCCCAGCAGCAGACAACTCTGGAAAAGACTTTCCACACCGTAGAGTGGTGACTGAATTTCTCCCTCCTGTCTAGAAGCCCTCCAGGGAGTCAGTCCACTGGACATGAGCTTTGGAGGATGGGCAGGTCTGGCTGGGGCTCTCGACCCTCCCAAAGCGGGCAAGGTGTTTTGTACTTAGTGACACTCGACAGATGCTCATGGAGCTGCCTGGATGGACAAGGCACCTGAAAGTGGAGCCCTCCTTTACTGTCACACTCCTCTTCCTACCCCAGGTCATCCTCTCATCTAACTAACCTTACACACCTTCAGGGTTACAATAATGTTGAGCTTCTAACTTCTATTTTATTTTATTATTTTATTTTATTTAGAAATGGGATCTTGTTCTGTCACTCAGGCTGGAGTGCAGCGATGCAATCATAGCTTACTGCAGCCTCAAACTCCTGGGTTCAAGCAATCCTTCTGCCTCAGCCTCCAGAGTAGCTGGGACCACAGGTGCCTGCCACCATGCCCGGCGATGGGTTTCTTTTTAAAAGGTCAATTCCGTCCTCCGACAGGGACAGGAAGGGAGATTTACACAGTAACACATTCCAAAGAAGGTATCACAGGCTCTCTTGGGTTTTGAGCAACATTTGCTTCCTCTGGTTTACTCACTTGGCTTCTCTGCATGATCAAGACCATCAGCCGCTGACCTAGGTGGTTGGTGGTCCGGTCCCTCAGTTTCCCCCCATATAGATTCTAGAAGCTTCTGTCTCCTGCAGGTGTAGAGGGTTCCTCTGTCTCAGTCTGGGGTGGAGGTGCACAGGCATCCCGGGTCCAGGACAGGGCCTAAGGCAGAGTCAGAGAGGAAAGGAGACAAACTGAATGGAAGGAGGGTGAGAAGAAGGGAGAGAGTAGCAGGAGTGTGAGATGACAGAGAGGAGAAGAGAAAGGAAACGAGAGGTGTTTACAATCAGGAAGGCAGCCTCTGGAGGTAAGAGGACAGGAGGTGGGGAGGAGAGAGGCAAAGGAAGAGAGGGGACGAGTAGAAAGAGGCAAGAGAAAGGATCGTGGATGGGGAGGACCTCCAGGTCCCCAGGAAGGGACAGTGTGGTGCAAGGAGCTAGGGGAGGGACTGGTTTCCCTTACCCTGGGGTTGCCAGGGTTGTCCTTGGAAACAGCTCCCACAGCAAGGCTGCCCCTGCATCAGGTCAGGGAGAAGCAGAACAGAGGGTGGGTGAGCGGAGACAGCGGTGGGGAGTCAGCCTCCCTAGGAAGCCAAGGACACAGGAGGAAGGGAAGAAAGGGAGAGAGAGAAAGGCTGCCTCTCTGGGCTGGCCCAGGGATCCCTGGAGCCCCCACAGGACCTCTGACACAGCCTCACCTTTGTGAAACGGCCCTTCCTCTCTCCAAGCTCTGATGTCTCCCTCCCCATTGGCCAGCGACACAGCCGCCCATCCATCACAACCCAGGAGGAAGGAGGAAGGGAGGGTGTGTCCATGGTTCTGAGAATCCAGCACAAAGCCCCCTGTGGCAGCACCTTCCCATGCACTTCCCCAACAGGTGCCATGGGGATAAAAGCACCCTTGGGAGGTGGGTGGGGCAGAGATTCTTCCACCCATTCTATAGATGGGGAGACTGAGGCTGCAAGAGGCAACTCTTCCTGCCTGTCAGTGGCAAAGTGCTTAGAACAGACCCTGGGCACACAGCGACTGCTCAGTAAATATCAGCCATGGGTGTCACTGCAAAGCCTGGACTCCCCTGCTCATTTGGGCCCCTCCCAGGGTGTGCTCTTTCAACACTTCCCCGGACCCAGATCCTAGCTCTTGTTCCAGGGAAATGGGTGTCCAGGAAAACCTACCAGGGGCACTGGCAGGAGAGGAAGAAGGGCAGGTGGGAGGCTCCAGCCTGCCCGTGGGCTCTCAATCCAGGAGTCAGGAGGTCCGTGTGAACTTGGGTAAGTTACTTAACAACTTGAGTCTTAGTTTCAGCATCGCTAAAATGGAGGTGCTGATATGTTCCTGGAAGGACTCACGAGCTAACCACTGTGCCAGCAGCTGGCACCTGTGGGCACTCAACAAACACTGGTTCCTTTTCCTTCCCTAAAGGCAGCCTTTCCACGGACAGCTCATATTGCCATCCAGGCACAAAGACACCAGAGGAGGCATGAAGCACGGGATGCAGGCAAAGGACCCCAGGTCTGTTTTGTTTCCCACGATACCTAGCAAGGGCCTGGGCTGGACGGCAACACCGAGAGAGCCCTGTGGGCTGGGGTGGACAAGAAGGAGTTTGAGTACAGGCTTCCCTTGCAATACAAGTTGTGAAATGTCAATGTAATTATGAAAATGCAAACACAGGAACATTTGCTTATGGGAACTAATGGTTTTTAATGAAGGTAATCAACTTAGTTAAATCAAATTATTAGCTTTGACAATAGATGTGTAAACAGGTACTTCATGAATTTGTTGATTGTCCCTGCCTGCTAAAAAGACACCACAAGAACTGTTCTAGGCCCAGTACACACATCTGGGCTCTCCTCTCTGGTTGGGAAACGCGGCCCCTCCACCACCACACAGACACACAGACACACAGACACACAGACCTAGACACAAACACATTGGGAGCTCCCTGAGGCAGAGACTGTATCTCTCCCATCAGCTCAGAGGATCTAAAAGGGTGGGGCCCTTCTTTGATTTCTTATGTTTTTGCGTCTCCTTTTATACGCTGTCAGTGGTTGCTGTCTCGGGGAATCTAAGATTGAGAGGACAGAGTCAGGAGGAAGAAGGAAGACTGTTAAGACATTGGGCTCCTGTGTTCCCGCAATCTTTCGCATATATGTCTCATTTCATCCCTCAAGGATCCTTCGTACTCTGATTGCCGTTCTACAGCTTAGGAAACGAAGGCACAGTGGGAGGGGTGGGTTGGTGGCAGTAGATAGAAGTCAAGCCTGGCTGGGAAGCAACTTGCATTTCTCTTACCATGGGACTGACCTGGGGCCGGGAGGAGGCCCTCATCAGCTGGGAGGAGCAAAAAGGAAATTGCCCAGAATGAGGAAGTAGGAGTCCATTGAGGCAGAAATGAGGATTAGCAGGGGCAATCAGAAGAGGGGGGCGGGTAGGACTCAGGGTCCTTGTGAGCTAGAAGATGGAAACTGGGCCTCGCATCTCTGGAGACACCCTGGCAGCAATCATGTCTCCAAGGATTCTACCTAGGAATGTGTCAGAGAAGAAGTCATGGGGGCTAGTTTAAGAAGGAGTGCTGAGAGAACCCTCTCCCCTGAAACACACACACTCTCAAACCCCCACCCCCAGTATCAGCCAGGCAGGTGTCTCCCACAGTGCTGGGGGAAGGGAAGCGGGTCCTAGGGTTCTATGAATAATGCAATGGGCAGGTTGGGGGCTGAGGCAGACAGGCAGACACTCCCAAGAGACAGCTCACCCACACCACCCTTGGAGATACAATCAGGCAGTTAACACTGCAGACAAGGCCGCTCGCTTGCTCGCAAGGGCAGCAGCAGAGACGCTGCTGTGTCTCACGTGGGGCTTGCAGAAGGGACTATTAGTCAGACAGATGGAGGGAGGGAGAGTGTGCTGAAACCACCTCAGGCCCTGGCCAGGTTCTCCTGTCAACAGGCCAGCCTGAGACAGTCCACGGGCTCCTTCCTGATCTGAGGCTAGGGAGAGACAGAGGGCGAGGCCCCGCCCCTGCTCTAGGCTGAGTGAACAGACACAGCCCCTGCCATCTGACTCCTGGGCTATTGGTGAAGGCAGTCCCCACCATCCAGCAGCTGGGAAGAGCCTGGTCTTATTTAGGGGAGTCACACGTCCTACATGCTGACATTTGGAGCCTGCAATTAGTTAGAGAGGCAAAATATTCACCATCAGGATACCTGAGATTGACAGCCATTATCAAAAGACCTAAACCAAGGGCCAGGAAGTGGGATATGGGCAGGAGGGAGCAGAGTAGGAGGATATAAGAGAGGCTCCTGCCCCATTGTCCACAGCCCCACAAAAGGGGCAGAGGAGACAGCTCCAAATGGGATGATGCCATGTCCATGCATCTTGTTGACCTGGCATGGAGGTGCCTGGACTCTCTGTGCCCACATCAACCCAAGGGAGCCTTCGTGAGGACTCCAGCCCATCTCCAGAGAACTTGTCCATGACCTCAGGGTGCCTGGACTGGTGTGGTGGGGCTATTTGGTAACTCCAGAATTCCTTCCCAGAAGGAACAGTTCTCTTCTCAAGTTGAACCTGGTGATTAGAAACAGGAAACTGAAAAATTAGCCTGCCCCTGGACCCAACCCTAGGACAGGGTTTCATTGGGATGGAAGAGTCAGACCCAAGGAAGGTCAAGAGAGACCTCTTTTCAGCCCCTGCCACCAGCCATAAATGGTTCTACCCTCTCCAGAACTCTCATCACATATTGTACATTCCTCTACTAGTACAGGGTATAATAATTAAATATGTACCTCCTTCACTAGATAATGACCTACTTCAGTGCAGGGATGGTGTGACTGACTCAGAGGGGGTGCTTGGTATTTCCTGCGGTGATCGATGGGTGAAAAGATGAATAAGCAGATGTATGGATAGATGGACGGATGGATGGATGGATGGATGGATGGATGGATGGATGGATGGATGGATGGTTGGCTGGCATATGGACAGATAGATGAACACTACACCCACATCCACCAGCATCTCTAGTGGCCACCGTATAGTTTGCCCTATTCTTGGGTTGGAACTGTATCAGCCTGTCTCCATTCTAGCTCCATGCAACTGATCCAAATGTCCACACAGGTGTCCTTGCCCAGCAAAAATCTTCTCAGTAGTTACCTAGAGGTCAAGGCCCATTTACCCCCACTCTTCTAAAATCCCACTCAGGATTGTGGTTGCATCAGAGAACTTCCACAGCCCCTTTGGCATGTGAACAATGAAGGGGAAAGATCAGAGTCAAAACTAGAGGGTCAAGAATGGAGGAGCTTCCAAGGGAAAGAGAAACAGCTCCTGCTTCCATCTAATCCCTACCTGGTCTCTAGAGAGGAAACAAGAGGTCACTTCAAGGGAGGGATAATCTGGGCACTCTCCATCCCCAGACCCCGTCTGACCATGAGGCAGAACCTTCAGTAATGGGTGGAATCATGAACTAGAGTTACCCTTACCCTGCAACTAACCCAGCCCCAACCCTTAGTCTAACTCCAATAACAGCAGAATAACAAACACTTACATAGCAATTACCATGTGCCAGGCACCAGCCCAAATGCTTTACATACATTTGCTTATTTAAACCTCACAACAACCCTATGAGGCAAGGATTCTTGTTTATTCTCATCTTACATATGAGGAAACTAAGGCAGACTGAGGTTACGTAGCTTATTTAAGGTCAACAGCTAATAAGTGGTAAAGCTGTGACTTGAACCTAGAAATCCTGTTTCCTGAGTCTACTCTTAACTATCAGATCATCCCATCAAATGCATTCATCTCTGTCCTGAATTTAAACCCCATCTCAACCCTGATGCCACCCTCCTATAACCCTCACTTCATCCCCAACTCTTAGCACCGCCCTCCCAACTCACCCTTTATACTTTTACACCTTCGCCCCCCGCCATAATAGAATCCTCTGGAGATAAATTCCATTGCTAGAAAATATGAGATAAAGGAAAAAGTACATACCAGAAGGAGGCAAACAGACAAATCTGGAATGTGGGACATTCCACTGGGCAACTGACGTGATTTCTGCAACAAGGCAATCATGAAAAAAATTAAAAGGGGAGAGAGAAATTCTCTAGACTCAGAAATTTAAGAATTATAACAACCAAATGTGAGATATGGCTTTTGTTTGGATCCTTCCATGTTTGAATAAACCACCCATAAAAAGACATTTTTAGACAGCAGGGATAGTTTGATAATGGTTTGGGTATTCAATGATACCAAGGAATTGGCGTGAATTTTGTTAGGTGTGATAATGGCATCGTCGTCTTGTAAGGAAATATGCATAATTCTGAATTGCAGCTGATTCTTGTTCACAGTGGTTTTGTTATATAAATTCACTAAAACACTGAATTAGCAAGTACTGAATTATTGCTCCCAGAGGAAATAGAGGGTTAGGTTCCTATGAGCCTCTGATTACAATGTTTTCCTCAGCTGATCAATACATAATCTTGTTGTATGTGAGTTTCTGCTTAAAGGCACCTTATTTAATACATATTGTTGATTCATTAACAGTAAGCTCACGGCCAACAGCACTGTACCTCATGACTAGATAAAGCTTACCAAACACTCGTATTTCCTCCATAAGGCACATCACAGCTTTCTTGTGCTTAAGAACATCAGACAGCACTGTGCTTCGGGACCACTTTCAACAGCAAAATCACCAACAAAAGGCACCAAGAGTGTGACAAACATGGCACTGAAGAGACCGTGAGAAGGACCCTTTAGAGTATCAGAGCAGAAACCGGAGGCACAGCATCATGATGTTTGGCCTCACCTGGGAACCTAACATCCAGCGACGCATTTTTCACCAATGTGCTCATGTCTGCAAATGACCAAGAGGGCATCATGAGTGTTGATTTTGCATTGCAAATGAATTTTTAAAACAGGCAAGTCTGCAAATGCAGACTCCATGAATACTGAGGGTGGACTGCATTTAAGAATAAAATGGCTTGGTGTCTGGGATTTGCTTCTAATCACTTCAGTGGGAAAGAAAAAAAAAGGATGAGGAAAGGATAGATGAAGCAAATGTTGGAGGATATTGCTAATTGTGGACAGTCATGATGGGTATATGGGATTGGGGGGTCTGTTGCTTGAGGTCCTCTAAGAAGCAGGAACCAAGGTGAGATGAAAGGTATTATTTTATTAGGCGAAATTCCTGTGGGATAGGACATACAGAAGGAGCCAGAAAGGTCGGAAGAGCTAACCATCATTCTAAATGCTTGTCTGACCCTGAGTGAAGGAGGGAAGGAGAGAAGGCTGGGTATGTGCACCCTGGACAGCAGGGCAACCTCCTGAGTATATGGACAGTCGAGCAAAGCCCAGGAACGTCCCTGAGTGAAAGTCTCTCATAGAGGGTCCCATAGCTCCCATGAAGGGGCTTGCCTTAGGATTCCTGCCGTACTGGCAGGATCCAGTCCTGGGGAGATGTGGTCCGCACAATCAGGGTGAGGACCGAATGCCCAGCACTGGGCCCCACACACAGCAGGGCCCCTGCAGCAGGAGATCTGCAAAGCGTGCTCTCTTTGTTGCCACATGGAGGTTCATTAAACTAGTCTTTACTATTGAGTATTTTTGAAACATTTTTCAATAAAAACTAATAGAAAAAAAATGAAGTGAGCAGAAGAGTGTAGGGAGGAAGAAACTGTGACGAAATTACCATGTGTGGCAACATTTGGACTCACAGCATGCAGGCTGATTGGCAGCAGACCAGCCATGTGTAGTTATTCTCTTTTTTTTTTTTTTTTAAGAGATAGAGTCTCACTTTGTCACCCAGGCTGGAGTGCAGTGGCACCATCTTGGCTCACTGCAACCTCCTCCTCCAGGGTTCAAGCCATTCTCCTGCCTCAACCTCCTGAGTAGCTGGGACTACAGGCGTGTGCCACCACATCTGGCTAATTTTTGTATTTTTAGTAGAGACAGGGTTTCACCATGTTGATCAGGCTGGTCTCGAACTCCTGACCTTGTGATCTGTCCGTCTCAGCCTCCCAAAGGGCTGGGATTACAGGTGTGAGCCATTCTTATTTTAATACTATAAACTTGGATAATAATTCCACACAGTTTCCAAATTACTTCTGTGCCTCCCCATTGAACTCTCACACCTACTTTAAAAGATGGGCAGGGCAGGCACTTTGGTATCATTGTACCCACTGGGCAGATGAGTAAATCTCTCTCAGCACCCAAATCTTACTTTGGTTAAGAGAGTGGCCCAATCACTCAGCTGAGTAGGAGTCAGGTGAGAAGGCTGTGCCTGATCCTCCATCTGATGACCTCCTAGTACCCTTCCGTGGCCCACCCTTCCGGCACTGGGACTCAGGCTGGGAGCTGGGTGCCTCCAGACCCACACTGAGCTGCCCACACTGCTGAGCCCAACATCCCTTGGAAGAAAGAATGCTTATCTTGTGGGATGATGAGTAGGGTTTAAAGGTCAGCCTGGTAGCAGGGCTTAAAGCTCTGAGGTCAGGGTTAAGGTTTAGTCTGAAGCTAGAACAGGGTCACTCTGCGGTCAGGATCAAGGGACTGTAAGGGATGACACCCCTCAGCCCCATGTAGGCCATGGTAGTGGGGATCAACCCCCTTCCTGGCCCACACAGCCTTCTAACTCACTCTCCTCAGCCCCTCTGGGTCTGTGGACGGGAGCGGGGACTGCATCCACACAGAGGTGCCCTGAGTTTGTCCCTCAGGCCCATTTGCATCTGGCGCACCTTGGGCTCACCCAGGAGGATTTCTCCGGGAACATTTCGTAAGCCGCCTGCCTGGGTTGAAGCCCATTGACAGCAAGAACAACTTTGGGACAAGATCTGTCCAATTCCCCACCCATTGCTACAGACTTAATTACAGAGCCCAGCTGCAGCAAGTGGCCACCTTCCGCCTCCACAGGGGACAGAAGGGGGGCCGGTTTGTGCTCCACTAGGAGGTATCAGCAAGAGAAATCAAGAAGCGTTTCCCAATAGTACAGCCTGGGAGTGCGATCAGTCTCGATGAAACTGTGACCATGGTGGTTACATTTTCTCACGTCCCTGCTACCTCTCGCTCCCCTTTCTATGTACACTGCCCCCCACCCCATCTTGTCCCTGCCATTGTTTCAGTCTCATCCCTTCATGCACCTCAAAAGGGAAAGTCTGAATGGCCTGGCACTTTGTAAAAGGAGCCTGAAGGGGGCAATGCTTATGCCCAAGAGAGAATGATCCTCTGGTGGGGTGGTGGGCACTGTGGCAGCAAAGGTGGAGTCTTCCTGATGCTGCAGAAAAGGAAGGCCCAACCAAACTGTGGCAGCAAAAACTGTCTCATTCCCCTCCGAATGGGCGCCCCCTGGAGAGAAAGGCAAGCACGCAGGGTGTTGGTGTTGCCGACTGGGCTGGCAGGGACGGTGCTTCCATGTGCCAGGTCATCCCCACCCCATACCTAATCACCAGCCTTGGAAAAACCTGGCAATTCCTTCCTGCCTCTCCCGCCAGGTCGCCGCGGCCCTGCCGTGGGCCCTCCTCCCCGCTCTTCGGGACCTCGGCAGCAACTTTCTACCTCTTCTCCGCTCAGTGCCACAGCACTTCAAGGGCATCATTCCCTATAAGAATAGGTCTAAATCAGCGGTGGGCAGGCTATGAGAGGCCCCAGGCCAAATCCAGCCCACAGCCTATCTCCCTAAAGCCCCACAAGCTGCCTGGCTTTTACAGGTGAAGATTTGCCATCAGTGAGATGGTAGGCACCACTAACTTTTACCCCAATTAAGCAAAATATTACACCCTCCCTCTCCAAGACTGTATCCTTTGCGTTAGTAGACCTATGTTATTTTCTTAATGTACTCTATTGTTATATTTTAAATTTTAAATTTCCTCACTAAAAAGTTGTAGAAACATGCTTTCTCTCTTTTTATATAAGTGCCTATGACATCCTTCGTTTTTCCTCCTGGCCCTCAAAGTCCAAAATGTTTACTGTTTGGCCCTTTCCAGGAAAAGGTTTGCTGGCTTCTGGTCTAAACTCTTCCTTTGAGCATTCAAAGTCCCTTAACCATAAGCACCCCCTGCCAACCACACTTCAACCCAGCCCCCAACCCAACCACACTTCCTGGGTTCAAGTCCTGGCCCTTCCATTTCCCAGCGTAAGTAAGTTATTTGTATTCTTCATGCCCCAGTTTCCTCATCTGTGGAATGGGGATAATGAGAGTGGGATAACTCAGTAAGTTATAAGGGGATTGAATGAGTTATTATTTATAATGTATGTAAAGCAATGCCTGCCACATAACCTGCCAATGTACATGTTTGATAAAGAAATAAAACCTCAGACAGGCGCAGTGGCTCACGCCTGTAATCCCAGCGTTTTGGGAGGCCGAGGCGGGCGGATCACAAAGTCAGGAGATCGAGACCATCCTGGCTAACACGGTGAAACCCCGTCTCTACTAAAAATACAAAAAAATTAGCCTGGCATGGTGGTGGGGGCCTGTAGTCCCAGCTACTCGGGAGGCTGAGGCAGGAGAATGGCGTGAACCCAGGAGACGGAGCTTGCAGTGAGACGAGATGGCGCTACTGCACTCCAGCCTGGGCGACAGAGCAAGACTCCGTCTCAAAAAAAAAAAAAAGAAAAGAAAAGAAAAGAAAAGAAAAGAAAGAAAACCTCTTACAGCCCAGTGCCACCTTGAGCACTCCATTCAAGAAGTCCCGTCTCCTCCATACAGCTTCCTCCTCCTTTCGTGGGAACCCCTATCTGCATATCTTATCTCTGGCTCACAATGGGAGCAGTGATGACTGTCACTTTCTGCTCCCTCTGCCCTGTTTCCTGAAAGCTCCTTGAGGGCAGGAATAATGTCTATCTTCCTTACTTCCCAGATGGTTACAAAGCCAAATGTAAAATGAAGATACACACACACATAGGAAGAAGTAATTTTCAACAATTAGAACAAAGAAGAGCTTTCTAAACTTAAATGTGAACGGAGCAGTGGTGAAGGGAAATATTTTCAATTTGATTGCCTGGAATGTAAGTCTTCTCCATTTCAAGAAAACAAAAAGGCAGGATATAAAATCAAACAGGAAACATAGAAGCAATATTTGAAACGAACATGGCCAGTAAAAGGGGGAGAGTTAATATTCTTAATATACAAAGAATTCTTACAGATCAATATGAGAAAAAAAATCCTAGGATCAAAATAGATAAGTACTAAAAAGACTTAAATAGAAAAAGTGGAAATATAAATGACTAACAAAAAAGTAAAATTATTTGTAATCATTAATAATTCACAAATGCAAATAAAAAGAATGGTAATGAATAATTTAGCACATGAAATTAATAGATAGTTTTTAAAATAAGAGTATTCAGGCTTTGCAAGGGAACATGACAATGAGCACTGCTGGTGAGAGTATCAATTGAGCAACTCAGTGAACTCAGCAATATGATTCAAAGGCCTTTAAAACAGTCTTACCATTTGGCCCAGTATTGCGACTTCTAGGAGGCCAGTCCAAGGAAATCATCAGACAGGTGGATAAAGATTTACACACAAGGTTGTGAAAAATAGAATACAACTTACATGTTCAACAATAGGGCATTGGTCAAATAAATTATGATCCACCCATATGATGGTATATTATGCAATGATTTAAAATGATGTTTACAGAGAGTGTTTCATGACATGAGATACAAAATGGTAGAAACAATTCAAATGCAAGTATGCTCTGTAAGTGCATAGAAAAGGGACTGGAAGGAAAGAGGCATGACTTCCCAGCTCCAGGACAGGATTGTGGTGCTCGGCCTGCATACCGAGACTGTGGGGTGTCCGAGGCATGGGCATGGATTTCCATGCAGGCCTCTGTGCATCAATGTGCACTAGGGCACAGTTTTGTCTGTGATTATGTGAGAAAATATCTTCATGTGTGGACATAGACGTGAAAACATGTGCAGGGCATGCTCTAAGTATGTGTACTTATTTCTTATGTGCAAGCCTTCATGTTTGAGCAAAGCAATCAGCAAGTGATATGGACACTTCTTAGTCTGCACGCCTTGACCGTAAGAGGGCCAGTAGCCACCACCCCGATAAAAAAGTGCTCAGTGCCCTCGGCCCTCAAGCTGGCCCTTGCCGAGGACACTGCCACACTCAAGCTGGGAGTCCAGCAGACCTTATGGGATCACAAGTGGAGTAGGTCCAGCCCTGCCAGTTGTGATTAGAGGTAATTTGAAATCTCAAGGGCCTAAAAGGAGACTGCAGTTGCTTCCTAAGGCCCTGGAGGGCCTAGATCCATGGGGCTGAGGACTGACCCTCAGCTCACCCTGACCCAGCCTGAGAACTGCCCACATGTGGCGCCACAGAGGGAAGGCCCATGCGCCTCCCCTAGTTTGAGGGGAGCCTGAGCTCCTTGCATAGGCCCATGCACTTGGGGGCAACCTTCTGGCCCGTATCTTCCAGGCCTTTCTGTTCCCATTCCCAGGAGGAGGCCGTGTGGTGTGGTGATTTTCCACTGAGGAGTGCCTGTGCGATTGCCATCTCCCCAGGGCCAGGCTGGCTCCACCTGCTGGCCTGGTTGGTGATAAGTGGGCCCCACCTGCTACCCCCGCCCCAGGAGCAGGTGGGGGCAGGCTGCCGGGGGTGTGCCAGGATCCTATCTGGAGCACCCAGCCCAAATCGTGGGGTGTGAAACTCCCTAGACACCCCAGCACCTTCCCCATAGTCACCTGACCGGGAATCGAACCCTGTTCTCAGGCACCTGACCTGTCTTTTCCCTCCTCCAAGAACTCACCCTCCTGCAACCAAGTCATCCTGTCCATCCCTCTGCCTCCAAGCTTGGCTGAGGTTCAACTCGGCACATGTTTATTGAGCATCTACTCAGGCTCTCAGGAGCTCCCTCAGAGCCAGGCCCAGCCACACCGGGTCTGAGTCACCAGCAGCCCTCCTGCAAAACGAGTAAGGGATGACTTAGCCAGTTAATGGGGAAATACCCACAAAACCCAGCCAAAGGTGTGCAGACTCTCAAAAGGCAGGAGGAAACAGAGGGAGGCACAGAAGGAGCTAGAGGGCTTTTCTGTGAGTGGGGAAGAGAGAACTCAGATGTTCCTTCAATAGCAACTTTCGAACTCCCACTGCAGGCAGGCACATGCTAGATGCTGGCCACCAATGCCATCTTTGCCTCCTTGGAACTTACAGTCTAGCGGGGAAATGATATTAATCAAAGAAAAGTAAAATTGCAATGGCATTAGGGGATTTAAACCAAAAGTTCACGATGCCAGGAGAGCTCACGCAGGCAGTGCTTGCTCTGTTCCACACCTGGAGGGCAGCCTGCCTCTGCCCCACACCACAGGCCCATGGGCCTGGATTTCCAGCACTGTGTTAGTGTCACCTTTCAGGCCCTCCAAGCTCCTAAAGTCAGCACAAGCCTTGATCCAGAGTTGTCCCCGTGCTGGGTGGTCCTCCCAGGCAGCAGGATGTTCCCAGTGCCCCCCACCCCATGCCCTTTTGTAGCATCAAAGGGCTTCCAGACATCCCCAATGTGAAAGACAAAACGCATGTTCTAACAAACCAGCCTTGAGCAGAGCAGCAGGTGTGGAATGGGGGCTCCACTGAGAGCAGGGGCAGCTCGTGGAGAAAGCGATGTCTGCAAGAGAGCTGAGTTCACAAGGTATGGGGCAGCACGGGGGTGGGGGCCAGACAGAGGGAACGGTAAGTGCCAAGGGCCTGGCAGAGAGGCACATGGCATGAGCCAGGAAGTGCAAGGTGGCCAGGGTGCTACGGAGGGGCCTAGAGGGAGATGGGAGGCAGCCTGGGCCAGCCTTGTGTACAAAATTCAGGTTCTTGTTCGTACCCTAAGGGTACTGGGGAGCCATTGAAGGATTTTAAGCAGAGAGTGACATGACGAACTTTACAACTTAACATCCCTCTGGTTACCCTGTGGGGAACCAATGGGAGGCCACCAGAGAGGAGCTGGCAGGCTGTCGGGAGGCTCCATAGCAGCCCAGGCTGGGGGTCCTGACTCAGAGGGGCGGGTGGGCAGGAGCGGACAGAGTTGAGAGCCATGAAAGAGGAGAGTGTGAGGAGGCGGGGCACAGGGCATTGTCTATTTCAGAGGGAGGCAGGGGGCACTTAAGAGTGAGTCAGAGGGACAGAGGCCTCCATGGGGAGTTCAGCCCCAGAGGCTCTCACTCCAGGCATCTGTCCTGTGGGCAGAGATTGTGGGGAACTTCAGGGGCCGCCTGTCCTGGGCTCCATAAACCCATTGGACATCCAAGGAGAGAATGTAGAGGATTTGGGGATTGAATGTGGAGAAAATTACACCATTATTTTCACCAACCCCTAACTCAACTTTCAATTATGTGTGGAGACAACAAAGCACAAAAGTATGTAAAAGTACCTGTGACTTTGTTAGCAATAGAAATCAGATATTTTCATATCATTACAATTGAGAAGACATCTTGAAATATCAAAAACGCTCATCCCAATGCTGAAATTATTATACAAAAACTATTAGACCGGCTGCTAGATCTTGTGATGTGAATCACTAATGAGAACGCATGTTGCCATAGCACAAACTTAAAGCTGAGTTGCCTCCACCTGATGGCTTTTCCACACGCCACAAGCAGCCTTGATTCCACCCGCCATTCTCATCAGGGAGGAACAAGGCAGCAGGTCAACCCATGATGACTAATAGTTTGGTGATCTTAAACCATTAAAATTTTGGCTTATCTTTTATTCAGGAGAAATGGAAAGAAACAGGTTTTCAAACAATATAAATTACATATGTTTTTACGTTCATAATAAGGAATTAACCTGAAGTAATGTAATATATTTTTATTTATTTGAAATTGTCTTCATTTTATGATCTTCCCATTTTTTATAACTGGCCACTTATAGCCACATCCTCTAACTTATATACACATCATTACTAAGGCTTATTTACAGCATATTTAAAAATTGTTTTATTCTCGTTCATGGTCACTCACTGCCAACACCTCAAGTTCTTTTTTTTTTTTTTTTTGACAGGGTCTCACTCTGTTGCCCAGGCTGGAGTTCATTGACATAATCATGGCTCAAAGCCTTGACCTCCCAGTTTCAAGCCTCAGCCTCCTGAGTAGCTAGGACTACAGGTGCACCTGGCTACCACCACCCCTGGCTAACTTTTTAATTTTTGTAGAGACAGCATCTCACTATGTTGCCCAAGTTGGTCTCAAACTCCTAAGCTCAAGGAGTCCTCCTGCCTTGGCCTCCCAAAGTGCTAGGATTATAGGCGTGAGCCACCATGCCCAGCCTGCCTCAAGATCTTGGTCTTTGTTTTCCTAAACTGGATCAGTTTCTGAGAGTCTTGTCAAAGACTCTAAGCTTTATACCACCCCTTCTCAAAAAGCAGAGCCGTATGCACCAAGTATTATTTGGTTGCAGGATTTGGGTTGGTTGCATCTTTGAGTCTGGGTCCCAGGTGAGAGGTGTGGCATATAATTGTGCCATGCAACATGTGCATTCTTATTGAAGAAATACACAACCAAAATAGGTTGGCACAATGTTTTCTTTTTAAATTCTACTCCAGGGTATTGTCTACTTCAGTGGGAGTGAAGCTCATTTGCATTTTGTCAGTTATAGTGACGTGGTCCCAGTGAAACCTGAGTTAGGTAGCATCCTACTTCCAGCTTGAACCATTTGTGCACACTACTGACTGGCTACCTGACAGGTGCCCAGATTGCCTTTCTCTGAATCAGGTTCTTCCTGCCGAGGGAAACTGGTTTTCAAAAACCCTCTTCATGGTGCCCTGAATCAGCCCCCGCACCCCCTATACTAAGAAGCTCAAGACCCACCAGGAATTTTATTGAAACAGGGCAAATCTGAACTAGCTGTTAGGGCATTGGTAAAGAGTGAGGATGGATTATTGTGGAGGCTCCAAATAGACACAGTCTTCCTGTAGCGTGGGTACGAGGTGGCCCAAGGTGTCTCTGCAACCCCACTTTCCCTTGAGGTTCTCCAATCACCCTCTTCTCTGCTCCCACTTCCTGCAACCCCCTACCCAGGGAAGAAACTATTTGCTGGTGCCATTTACAGTGATGGGTGCAGCAATACCCTTTTAAGGAAATTCGTCTGTGATTAGGGGATGTGCCCTGTCCGAAAGTGTGTATCAGCTCTGCTGGAACTCGGCACCATAACATGCAATCAGGGGCTCTTTGGTGAGAAGACTTCTGCACACACCTCGAGGAATACACAGTCTGCCTGTCTGTGGGGTTGGCCCTCCTTCCAAGCCCTGATCCTTCTTGAGAAAGGCTCTGGCTTCCTAACTTCCCACGATCTCTATCAGTAAGGTAGGTATCCTGCGAGAGGCCCCATGCCCTGTTCCCTGGGAGAGAGGACATGACCCAGGAAATCTCCAAGTACAGGCTGTGCCTGGGGAAGAGGAGCCAGCCAGGGCTGAGGAACCAGAGGAGTTAGCGCAGGAAGGCTTCCTGGGGGAAGAGGGAGCAGCCCTGGGCCCCTCACCAGTACTGTCCCGAACATTCCATAGGCATTCGGAAACTTCTGCAACCCGACCCTCCTGCCCACCCATACACATACCTTACGTTCCTGGCCCCTGAAAACAAGTTCATCCCATGCCGCTGGCTGCTTCCCTGTCCAGAACGCCTCCTACCCGCCTCGCTTCTCTGATATTCTTGTGATAGCCTCCACGGAGCTGCTGCTGGGCACTCAACTCACTCAAGGCTTCTCCCACGGTCACTCTCCAGACCTGGCTGCGCAGTTGTCCTCAAGGCTGTTCTTCAGTGTCCATGCCTCCTCCTTCTCCTGTTACCCACAGTGCAAGGGGAATCAACAAACTTCTCGAAGGTCACAGCTTCCTTCCCTAGCTCAGAGAATTGGGGCACAGAGTTGAAAATGGCAACCAGATGTGGGGACAGTCGTGACTGTAAATGGCAGAGCTCCTGTGTCGGACAAGCCTGGGGCCGCACCCTGGCTCCCTGTTTCCCAGCTGGGCACTCTTGAAATAGCCTTTCCCTTCTCTGAGTCTCAGTCTTCTCATCCACAAAATAGGACTACCTGTGTTTGAAAGGGTTTGGCAAACTGCAAAATACTGAATATCAGAATGGAGATTGTTACTCAGAAATGGCTGGCCCCATGGAGAGATAGACAAGCCAGTGAATTCCAGGCCAGGGCAGGGATTCGGGGCAGGTGTGGGTTGCTGCCTGCCTTACCTGTGCATAGGACCAACCCTGGGCAGGAGTTCCTATTTCTTCCCCTGGAATCCAGGAATTTGCCAAACATGCAGCTCTCACCTGGAAAAAAAGTGACTCAGGCCTCCAAGAGAGCTGGGATGAATCAGGAAGGCAGGGACTGAGTGTGGGGCCCCCACCCAGGGGCCTGGGCCTCTCCCAGCAGGAAGAACATGAGCCGGTCCCCAGCCCTCACTGGGTAAGAGGGCAGTCTTGCCAAAATACGCCCCTGGCCAGCCAGTGGGGCACAATAATCAACACCACCACATCACTCCCACATTCCAGACCTGTCGGGGCGCCTTCACGAGTGCTATCTTGTCATGCATAATCTCTGAACCCCAAGTCAGGGAGGCCCGGGTTCCAGCTCTGCTGCTCGTCGTCAGTGTGTGCCCAGGCAATCACGTAGGCCTAGTTTCCTCCTCTGGTAAAGGGGGTGGTGGACTCAGCCCCAGCCGCTCCTCCTGACATGGCTGTGGATGGGAGGCAGTGGCTGCAGGAGACAGGAGCACCTGGGAACAGCCCAGGGTTGCAGCCCCAGCCCTGCCATTTGCCAGTTGTGTGGCCTGACCACTTGCTGCTCTGCTTCCTTGGCAAACCCTTAGAGTCCATCCTGCTCTGACAGGAGTGTGACCCCAGTGAGGTCCTCGGCTGGGACCTCTCTCTCCCTACATCTCCCACGGGCATGGCCAGCTGCTGTCCCTAGAACTCTGCCTAGAAAGCACACTAGGCAGCTCAAACCCTGCATGCCCAGTATCAAACTCCGATCATCCCCAAATGCCACAAAATAACCTCCTTCACCCTGTATCCCAGTAAAAGGCAGTTCCATCCGTCCAGTTGTTCAGGCCCAAAATTTGGACTCTCTCTTTCTCTCCTGCCCCACAGCCAATCCAGCAGCAAATACTCTGGTACCACCTTCAGAGCTGATCAGAGTCAGAATCCCACTGATGCTCATTGCACCTCTCCTCCCTCACTGGTCCAGGTCCTGCGGTCCTCTGGGCCGCCAAGGAAGCCTCCTCCGGGTCACTCTGCCTCACGCTTTGCCCCCCACCGTCAGCACTCCCTGCTGCAGTCAGAGGGATCCTTCTAAACCTCAAGTCAGGTCTGGTCCCTTGGGGCCCAAACTCCACAGAAGCTTCAGAGTAAAAGCCGAAGCCTGGAGGGCAGTGGACCGTTCTATTCTTGCAATAAAACCAACTCGGTTTTGGAAAAAACTCAAAAGGCCTTACAATGGCTAACAGGGCCCTGCATGCTCTGTCTTTCATTACCTCTAGGTTCTCAGGCCCTTCTCCCTCCGCTCCAGCCAAAAGCAACCCTTGTTGTCTTCAGCTCCTCTCTCACGGCCCATGCATGTCTTTCTCCCAGGCAGCCGCACGCTCCCTCCCTGACCTGCTTCAAGTCTTGGCTGAACCCAGGCTCTCCTTGGCCGCCACACTTCCATTGCAACACCCTTCCCTGGCAGCGGCCCTGATCCACTTGACTCTCCTTTGTTTTCCCCAAACCTCATATGACCTTCTAACATACTCTGTCATGTGTCTATCATGTTTGCTGTTTATTGTCTCTCTCTTCCCTCTAGAATGTTAGCACCAGGAGGGCAGAGCTTTTTGTCTGTCTTGTTCTTCGAAGAATCCTTAGCATCCGGCACATAGTATGCTCTCAATGAATACTTACAGTGTGACTGAGTGAATAGGCATCAGTAGACTGTAATGGGAAAGAGAACTTTGGCAATCTGCCGTTTCCTAACTGTGTGACATAATCTCTTCATGCCTCAGTTCGCTTATTTGTAAAATTAAGTTAATAATGGTATTTGACTCATGGGGCTGGTGTGTGGATTAACATGTGCTCAATAAACATTGACTGTGACCATGATGCCATCTGCAGAGCATCACTAGGAGGCAGGTGTGTCGCGACCCACTGAGTCCCTTTCCAGGTCAGGAGATGTGCCCGGAAAGCTTCTCTCAGCTCACTCGGCAGGCTTTTCTTGCCCAGAGCCTAGGGAGGGCACCCCATGCTAAGAAGCAGGACCCTGCTTCAAGGAAGTCAGAGCCAGCCCTGACTCACATGCTCAGTCACTCTTGGATGCTGGGAGTGTGACATAGAGGAACCCAGGCCAGTAGGGAGGCAGTGGCCAGAGAGCATGGAGCCCCAGATGGGTAGTGGGTCTCCTTGGGGTCGGGGGACAGTAATTTATATAATAGATATCTCTTCTAGAAGCTGAGAGTAGGTGGCCTTCCCAGCCTGAGCAAACTCTCCCAGTTTCTTCTTTGAGCAGCAAGATTAGTGAGCAAACCAGCTCTGACCAGAGAAATCGCTAAATCTACCTTTTGGCTCAAGGGAGCCTCAAAGCAGCCCCATAAGAGCCAAGGTCAGGCCCCTCATCAAATCCATTTAACACTTAGATAGACAGACGCCCAAGGGGCAAGAGAATCTTCCCAGGATCCCACTGCCAGAGAGAGGTGGAGCTGCGACCAGCAGTTAGGCCTTGAGACCTTAAACCCCAGCCAGTTTCCTTCCGCAGAAAGCTGCTGTTTGAACCCAGGCCCCTACTCCCTTTCTCCTCAACTGAAGATCGCAGCTGCAATTTGTTTCCAGGTCTTCAGGCCCCGGAAGCCTCACATTTTCACACCTGTCACTTGAGGTTTCCTCCATCCAAGGGAGAAAGGCATAGGATATTTGCATGAGTCCCCCTTGATGGTCTATGAGTTTCTTCAGGCCCCATTAATTGACTTATGATTTATACCCTACCTACTTCCAAAGAGGACATGAAGTAGCTTACCATAAAATACAAACATATAATGCTGCTACTAACAAAAAATGATAATACATAAAAATTCAAGAGGAGAAAGAAAGACTCAAATATGCGAAACACAGGGGCGAACACAGATCGTGTGGTTAAGGGTTAACTTTCTATCTGGGCTCCTAGCAGCTAAGGTACAAGTTGGTGCAAAAGTAATCACGGTTTCTGCCATTAAAATGACACACTGCTTTTGAAATCAACCAAATAAAAAGGGCATCTCCAGGAGGCACTGAACCATCTTTTCATCCTCCCCCAGCACCTGGCATCAAGGATACCCTTGAAGAATGCTTGAGGCTGACTGAAAACATGGATGGCAGCCTAAGTTCATGACTTGCTTTGGCCAAGTGACCCCATGGGGACCCATATCCTTACTCTCTGGGTCCCTCCCCAGAGGTCAGTCCTGGGGCACGCCCTGGGTGCCTGTATGGCTCTCCTCTCCGCCCACAGGAAGTGTGCCCCTGGGTCATGACGTCAAGGCTGACCTTGGCATCTGTCCTGCTGCCTTAATGAATCAGGCCTCGCTAAGGAGAAAGCCCCAAGTGGCTAACAGGAGTGACTCAAAATGACTTAATTGATTTAATTAATTGAAAAGAGAGGAAAAGAAACCAAACCCTTCTGAGGGCAGTTTGAGTACCTGCTTGGGCAATGAGTGCAACGGAGATGCCCCCGGCCTGGTGGCTCAGGTTCAGGAAACACGTCCCACCCTAGCCCCGCCCTAGGGTCCATGGTGCCAGGGCAGTCTGGGCCCTGATCCTCACTGTCTCAGGAGAACCAGGCAGCCAGGGATCACAGCAAGGCCATCCACAGTGGAGGATCAGCCCTGGCTTTTGTGACTTAGCCTTCAAGAGCCAGGCCCTGGCAGACGTCACCCTCAGAAGCTTCCTGTAGGAGGTGGGCTGGGTCAGGCGACCCAGGAAGGATGGGTAGACATAAGTAGGTAAGGCTGGGGAGGAGAGGCTTTCTTACAGTGAAGGACAGAGAAGAGCTCTGTGGAGAGGTTGGGCTGAGCCCTGCAGGCCCAGAGTCCCTGGGAAGCTACAAGGAGCAAGGGCGGGCAGGGGAGGCTAACTTGGACATTGCCTTCTGACCCTCTTCAGTGAGAAACCCGCTTCTGCAGGGGTGAAGACCTCAGCCTCACTGAGCTGCCCTGCCCTGTGGAACCACTGATGTGCTAGGGACAGACTATCCCTGACCACTGACATCTACCGAGCACTTACAAGTGCCAGACGTGCTCGGGGCTTCCCAGAGTGTAGCCCATTCAATCCTCATCGTTCTGCAATAAGTAATGCCACTGGCCCCGTTTCACAGGTGAGGAAATCGAGTTCAGAGAGGTTCAGAAATTGGCCCAAAGACACACAGCTAGTAAATAGTGGAGCCAAGGTTAGGGTCCAAGTGTGCTCAACTGCAGCACCCAAGTTGCTCTTAGCCCCTCCTTGTGCCCCCGCAGTGGGTGACTGAGACACAACTCCTGATCATAGGGCTCTCCCAGCCTGACTGCCATGTTCTGTTCTACAGAAGCTTGGTCCAGCTGGGGAACTTTGTTGCTGCTCTTAGGAAACCCCTGGGAAAGTGGCTATTGGCAGGGCGACAGTGGTGGTGGGGGTTGGGGGGTCCCTTTCATATGGGAACTGGAGCCAGCAGGGGCTGGAGGAAGTATCCTCCTTAGTGAGCATCACTGAGAAGTGGACTAAAGGGATAAAACCAGCAGAATCCACCTGTATCTTCCCTAAGGCTGAGGCCTCCTCTCCATGTGGGCCTCTCCCAGCAAGGAGGGCAGACAGGCACTCCCCACCTTCAGGGAGCCAGGCTACCTGGCAGGTGGAGCAGTTCAGCCTGGAGCCAGGAGATCTTACGGGAGGGAGATGCAGTGCTGAGAGGAGATAAGCCCAGAAACCCCCTGAGCATCTTACATGTCTGTGCAATGAGTCCATCTGTAGCCAGGGCCAGAGCCCAGCCAATGCCAGAACTGGGACTCTGTCTGAATCAAAGCCAGTTCATGGCCAAGGTCAGAGGTCAGTCAAAGATCAGAGTCATGCATTAGCCAGAGGCCAGCTTGAGGTCTCAGCTAGAGGTCAAGGGTAATGGGGCTGGGATCAACTTTTAAGCAGTGGGTTGCAGAAGGAAGAGGCTGGGAGGTCCTATGAACAAGGTCTGGATCAAGGGACCACAGTAAGCCACCAGGGTGACCCCTGGGGTCCTGTTGGCTGTGGTCACCTGCTAGGGAGTGAGTGCAGCCAGGGCTGCGGATGCTCCAGGGGTAGGCAGGGGCCTGGAGACTCCGTGCCCCTCATTCCTCCTGGCTGAGGTCATTCCATTGGTCCAGCCACCCCAGCCTGGGAGGGGAGGTAGAGGTTCTGAGGTGGCTCCCCCAGAGTGCCTGTGAGTCATGATCCCTAGGACTGCAGCTACTGGGCCTGGCAGATCGGGGTACCCCAGTGTGCTGCTCCCAGCCCTAGAGCCTCATGTGTCAGCAACCAAGAGTCAGTTAAAGGCTAAATCATACTGAGACTAAGCTATGTGCCAGACACAATTCTAAAGCTTTATTTACATAGCATCTTTTAATCCAGTGATGTGTTATTACTCAGTTTCTAGATAAGGAAACTGAGGCACAGAATGGTTAAATACATGACTCTGGCATTTAAATCCATGCATGGCTTTAAATGAGGCAGCCGACCTCACTCTGAACCACAATATGATTTCAGATCAGGATGAGACTAACCGTCCCCCAACCCCACCAATTCAAGAAAGCTGTGGCATTGTCAAAGGGCTGTGGGCATGGGGACCGCAGACTCCGCATCCCTACCATGCTACTTCCTCATAGAAGAAGCTTAAAGCCAGAGTCCAAATCTCTAGGGATGAAATTCCAGGCAGCAGCAAGTTGAATCTTTGGAGCCAAGTGGACTCCCGGCAGCATCAGCCAGGAGTCTTCATTTTTCTTGATCCCTGAAATGCCACTATCCCCATTTGTCTCCTTTCTACTGGACATGGGGCCTTCCAGCAGGCAGCGTACCCTAGGAGGGACTCCCAATGCGGTGTGCTGGCCTCCCGGGAAAGTGGGTTAAGAAACATCGCACTTTGGTGGAGTTGTGAGATGCTGTGGTAACTGCACTTCTATTTGATGTAATGAGGTTAATGAAACTGGGTTAAAATACTGGATTCTTAGGCTATGTGTTCCCAAAGGCAGGAAAAGGGATCAATAAAGACAGTTAAAAGTACACAGGACCCCAGGGGCATCGCATTTGATCAGCAGTTTACCCATTCCAGGCACTTCCACGGGTACCTTCACCAGAGTCTCCCAGGGAAGAGGTACTAAAACTGAGATTATCAACCTTTTTCACAGATGAGCAAACTGAGGCCCTCGTGGGGTAAGTGTCAAAGATGCATTGGAGGCTCTGCTGCAGACATTCCAACCTGCCCCTTTCTCTGTTGCCGGGAACTCCAGTTTTACCTGAAGCTCACCATCCCTGGTACTTGAGAAGGACGCCCCCGCTCAGCTCCAGGGTCTCTCTGTTGGCTGAGGTCAGTAGCTTGCCACCTTCCCAAACTCAATCCACCTTTGATAGCAAATATTTTGAGCTATCCTCTTTACTATCCTGAAATGAAATCCATAGATAATATGATTTCAAAGGGAAGCATCAACACAATGCCTTTAACATAAAGGAGAAATATAAGAAGAGTAATTTCTAATGAGATAAACATGTTTTGGTGTGCAGACGATCAAGCGGGACCACAGCACAGGCTGCACCGTGCGGGTGGCAATGCACACCTCCCGTGGCGCTGCAGCCACTCACACGCCAGGAAGCAGCACTGCCAACACTTTGGGACCTTCAGAAGTGGCAGGAGGCTCTCAGTCAAGTTCCAAAGAAAACCATGGAGTATTTTCTCCCACTGTACCTGGAAAACTTGGGCAAGGACGCTTCTATAAAGTGGAGTTAGGACCTACGCCTGGATCATAAAAAACAGGTTTCTCACCATCATGAATGACTGACATGACATTAAAGGTCACAGAAGGGACAAATTATTCTATGCAATGCAGGACATTCAAACTTTCCCTGCACCCTCCCCAAACCTCTCCAAATGCCATCACTCCAACAGTCACAACATGCCCGCAGCTTGCTTCTGTGAGCCAGCTGTGAGCTTGCTTCTGTGACACAGTCATCTATCTGCTTGCCTGAGTATGGCCAACAGGACCTAGGGGGGTGAGGGAAAGTTTTCTCATGACTGAGGGGAGACAGAACTACCCCCACTTGTTTACCGGATGTCATTTTATCATTGACCACCCTGAGGGAGACACGACCAACTGCTGTGTTAGACAGAGGAAGGATGGAAAGCTCCCAGGCCCCTGAGAGTTGAGGGACTGTCAGCCTGCAGATTCATCTGCCGTGGAACCACTCCGAGCATGGACTCTGCTATGTGAGGTGATAATCCCATGTTGCTTAAGCTGCTCTGAGGTGGGCCTTCAGTTGCTTGTTCCCATGGATGTTCAGATACAAGAAGTGGCTTTTCCTGACCTCACAGCCATTCTGGAAATCAGAGCCCAGGTCTCCTGGCCTCAGACGGGTTCTCTCTCCACCTAGTCCTGAGAGATGGAAGCAGCCAGGCTGGGTCACTGCTTGGGAAGCTTTCTGGAAAGGAGGCCTCTGAGCCTCCCCAGTGGGTGGAGACTCTGAAGGGGCAGACATCCTGGGGATGGAAAGGGGACTGTCCCCTCCCCAGCTCCTTCCCTGACTCAAGAGACACTGGGATTAGCAGCCACATTCCTCACTAATGTCATATTTTATGCTTTCAGTGCTTTACAGGTGCCTATTAGAAGCCAAGCACTCCACCCAAAGGTATCTGCCCAGCAGCCAGGACTCCCTAAGTGTGACACAGAGGCAGCACCAGCCTCATCTGCAGTGAGCATCAAAGGCCTCCCTGGGGAAGCCCTCAGCACAGCCCCCAGGGATGGGAAGGAGTAGGCGGTATGGAAGTGATGGAGAGGTGGTCAAACCCGCTGAGAAGACCCCAGTGATGGAAACACAGCAGGACACAAGCTCCTGCTGGACCTGCATCCATCTGCCATGGACCCGCAGATGGAACTGGCATGCAGAACCTACAGACCTCAGCGCAGATTCTCAGCTTTATCCAGGTCCAAGAGGAGCCATCCAAGGTTTGAAACACAGGGTGACACAACCACTTCAAGTCCTGGTTTCCCTGAAACCCTTGAGCATCTCCACAGGCCTCCCACTGCAGAACGATGCTGTGGCCTCGAGTTTGGTCCTCAGTGGGAGCCAGCATCTGCACAGCTGCCTTCATGGACAGGGATAATGTCCCTGGTCCAAGTCTTCTGGCCCTTGGGTGTCAGGTGAGGAAGCAGGATACACTCAAGTCCCGAGTTGCTTCCCGATAGCTCACTTGTAACCCATCATTCCCATGCTCAAGAAGCCGCCGTGGCTCCCTCCTGTACCATCTGCACCCAAATGGCCTTGCAACCTTTTCCCTTTTGTTCACAAGCACCAACCCCAACGTCCCAGCAAGTTAACCTCATGGCGCCCTCGACATTCCCACCTCCAACTGCTGCCCACACTGCTTCCCCAGCCTGGAACGGCTACACCCCACAGGCACTCACGTCATCTACAAATCCCACCCATCTCTTAACCGCTGGTCCTCCTCTCACAAACGTCCTAATGATTTTCCAGCTCCTGCCACCCTTTACAGCTCCTCAGTCCCCCAAACAGTGGAGATATTCAGCTACCTACCATCAGTCTCAGTACTTACCTTGAACAATCTCTTTCATCCTGTGTTGCTTTTCACATTTTCAGCATTTGTGTTCTTGCCTGCCCCCGACTCCATTGTAAACTCTTGGAGGATGCAGACCTGTCTTACTCACACATTCCCAGCACCCAGCATGCTGCTGGCACCCACCGGTTAGGAGCTCAGCGAACGTTCTGTGGTTTTTGAATTGCCTTTGCTCCAAGGAGTGACTCAGTGATAAAATTGCCTATACAGAGATAACTGGGTGGGGGGAGGTTGAGGGAAGGGTCCCTCCCTCGAATTATTATCATCACCAATGACTTTGTAAAAGTAATTGGGGAGGAGATTGTTCTTCTAGTCTGTGATGATGGAGTGAACTCCGCAAGCAAGAGATGCAAATGGAACAAGAGAGAAGAAACAAGACATGGGATGGAGACTGGGTAGGGACGGAAGCAGAGATTTGGAGAGGGAGCAAGACAGTGACAGGGACAGACAGAAACAGGGCCAGAGAAGGAGGAGGAGAAGTGCCTGTGGAGACAGGCAGGGACCCAGAGAGACGAGCATCAAAGAGGGCAGAGAGGGAGAGGGGAAGACCAACAAAAGCTGAGAGAGGCAGAGGGCAGCAGGGGAGTGGGCCCCTCCCTCCCCAGCTGCTTCCCAGCCAGGCTGGGCTCTGCATCCTCAGAGCCACTCCTGAAACTCCCACATGTTGGGACACGAAGGCCAGGAGGAAGGCAGCCAAACTGGAAAGCAGCCGAGGAGCATTTGCCAGGCAGCCATGCACCCAGGAAGATGGCAGTGATGAGGAGACGTTGTCCTGTCCCATGGCCTCACCATCATACCCACCCCAACGTGCGCGTGCACACACACACACACATACACACACACTGACCTAGCCAAGGTACACTCCTGCACCGGCTGGCTGAGCTTGGCTGGATGAGGAGTACTTTTTCAAGGCTTGACTCAGGTGCCTGCTGGTGACAGGGAAAGGGAGTGGCCCAGCTGAGTCCATGGAAGCTGCGGGGGTAGGGGGGGTCAGAAACGAAAGGAAAGCTGGGATTAAAGTTTCAGTAACCAGCCTCGAAAGTGCCCAGGCATTGTGTGGGCCAGGATTCCTGGGTGCTGAGTAAGGCAGCCATTCCAGCATGGATGAGGAGAGGAAAGGTGCTGGCCACTGGTTGGTGTGAGGTGGGCAGGGTAATGGAGAGTCTTGCAGGGGACTGTGGCCTCCTCATCACCTCTTCCTACCATGCAACACCTTCCTCACAGTCCAGGCACCCATTGATTGAGGGCTCAGACCCCCACTACTAAGAATGGAATAAGGTGGTGGTTTGAGACTCAGGGAAGCCTGGGTCTGGGGAGGTCTAGGAACGATTCCTGTGTGTGTGGTGTGGTAAGAGGGAGAAAGGATGCTGAGAAAGAAGGGACCAAGAAAGGCAGGGGCTGAAGGGCTTTAAGAAGACTTAGCTGGCCAAACTTTGCTATTCATTTGTGCACTTAAGCAACATTTATTGACACAGAAAAAAGCGAGGTCCAATCAGAAACCAGCGTGAATAGACAAACCCCAACCCTGATCACAGACTGAACCCTAAACCTGGCCTCAGACTGAACTTTAACCCTGGCCATAGACTCACTGCTAAACCTGTCCTCAGACTCACCCCTAATCCCTAGTACTCCAGCTACACTGAGCTTAGTCTTGGCTACTGGCCACCTCAAACCAATATGTTTCTATCTGAAAAGGTACAGGGAAAGACCATATAGATGTTTCTTGAGATCCCTATCACCGCCACCACCAACACACAGCACATGGCAGAAGGGCCTGACGGATGACGTTTGGCTGCACATTGGAAGTAGTTACAAAGGCCATGAAAGGCCCTTGTTTTTCTCTAACATAGCCCTAATGCCCTTCCCAGTTGAATTGCTTCTCCTTCCCACCATTCCCTCTCCCTGCCTGCCAGACAAATTTGCCCACTGTTCCCTGACTCCAGACTCCTGCCCCTCTCAGAGCCCAGGTTCAGAGCCCCCTGAACCTAATCTTACAAGCCAAGTACAATCTTCATCTCCTCCCTCTAGCCAGTCGCAGCTAGAAGGCTGTCTCCCTCCTCTGAACTCCTGCCGCAACGTGAGTTAATAATCCATTTGGCCAAGAATGACCTTCTATTGTCTTCTTAAAGGGTTATTTTCACTTGCAGAATGACTGCATGTTAAATATACACTCAAATTATTGCCCCAAGTAGACAGTAATTTTTCCATTGTTACAATCAATGTTGTGATGAACATTCTTATAATATATCTTTATGTCCTTGTATACTTTAAAACATTTCTTCAACCAGAAGAATGTTCTAAACATAATTTTAGAAGTCTAAAAGTCAAAAAAATTATGATGAAAATCAACAGTATCCTGACCCACTCCCCCTGCTTCCCTGAGGCTCTTGCAATTTCTTTAGCAATTTTTCTAGTATTTAACTGCATATATCTAAATAATTTGTTTATATTCTGCTTTCTTGATTAATCAAATTTAAACATCATTTACTGACTTACTACTGTGGAAGATTAAAAAGGGAGCACTCTTATATTGCTACACACAAACATTTCCCCTCTCCTTGGTCTTCTAATAGATTCGAATTATAACATTTCCAAATCTGAGTCAGGTAGTATACTATGATTACAATTGCTTTCCTATACAATGTTTAGTTCCTCCTGGAGTCAATAACGGCCTTGATTTTATTTGCCTAGTTTGCTCAATACTTATTGTTAATTCTCCCCAGGCTTTCTGACAGAACCGTAAGACCTCTCTAAATAAGGTGAATATCTTCCATTTTTTCTTACATTTCCTTAACATAGCTGCTGCTCCCATCTGTTCTGTCTCTCTGACACTCCAAAGCACAGTTCTTCTTGTACTTCTTTCACTAACATCTTAGGGATTCATTTTGCTTTTATCTTGTGTTGGCATCTTATTTCCTGGCTCCCCTGTCAATATTTTCTTAGTTTATTCTTTTATTTTGTTGGAACACAACCTCCAGTAGTTTCGTGGAAAAAAATGGGAGATACAAGTTTTGAAAATTTAGATGTCTGAAAATGCATTCATTCTACTCTCAATATTGATTGAAGGTTTGGCTGGGTATAAAATTCTGTATTTGTTCTTTAAAGAGCCTTCTCACTAAAATATAGCCAGACCCTAGAAAAATTGCCTTAAATACAATTTCTATTTTTGTAATCATACTCACAAAACATAAGGAAAATGAAAATAACAAACTTAGGAAACTATTCTTTCATCATTGAGATCTATAATTTAGGTCAGGTATTCCCAGCATTGACTTTACACTAGAATCAGCTGTGGAACTTAAAAAAAAAGAAAGCTGATACTCCAAAATCTGATTTAATTTGTCTGCAATAGGGATGGGTGTAGTTTGTTGATTTTTAAGGTTTTTTGTTTGTTTGTTTTTAGTGAGAAACTTCTCCCAGTCAGATGTAGAATACTGAATTTTTCGTATGTGTTTTAAAATATACATAACATAATCGTGTTAGCCATTCCAGTTTAGTGGCATTAAGCGCATTTGCATTGTTGGGCAACCATCCCCACCATCCAATTCCAGAAGTTTTTCATCTTCCAAAATTGAAACTTTGTACTAATTAAACACTGACTGTCTATTCCTCCCTTCCCCTAGCCCCTGGCCACTACCATCTTACTTTCTGTCTCTATAAATTTGACTTGTCTAGGTACTTCATATAAGTGCAATCATATAGTATTTGTCCTTTTGTGACTGGCTTATTTCACTTAGCATAATGGCTTCGAGGTTAATCCCTAATATAGCATTGTCAGAATTTCCTTCCTTTTTAAGACAGAATAATATTTTATTGTATGTGTATTCCACATTTAGTTTATCCATAAATCTACTCATAGATACTTCAGTTGCTTCCACCTATTGGCTATTGTAAATAATGATACTATAAACTATATAGTATATACTATATACTATAATGATACTATGTACAAATACTGGTTTCAGTTTCTGCTTTCTCTCTTCTGAGTACATACTCAGAAGTGGAATTGTTAGATTACATACTAATCCTATGTGTAATTTTTTTTTTTTTTTTTGAGGAACCACAATACTGTTTTCCATAGCAACTGCACAATTTTACATTCTCACCGATGTAAAATAAACACTCTCACAGTATTCCAATTTCTCCACACCCTCATCAGTATCTGTTATTCTTTGTTTGTTGGGTTTTGTTTGTTTTGTTTAAGGATTTTTAGATAATTGCCATTGTAATGGGTATGCAAGTGGTATCTTATTGTGGTCTTAATTTGCATTTCCCTAAAGATTAGTAATATTGAACATTTTTCATGTGTTAATTGGCCATTTGTAATTTTATGTTTGAGAAATGTCTATTAAAGTCTTTGCTTTTAAATCAGTTTTTGTTTTTGTTGGTTGTTACGTTGTAAGAATTCTTTTTATATTCTATATGTTAATTGCTTATTACATATATGCTTTGCAAATATTTTCTCGCATTCCATGAGTTGCCTTTTCACTCTGTTGATAATGCCCTTTGGTACAAAAAAGTTTTTAATTTTGGTGGAGTCCAGTTTATCTATTTTTCATTTTGTTGTCTATGCTTTTGGTGTCATATGCAAACAAGCACTGCCAAGTTGAAAGTCATGTAGCTTTTATACTGTTTTTTTTTCTAAGAGTTCTATAGTTCTCACTATAATGTTAAGGTCTTTAATCTATTTTGAATTAATTGGTGCATACAGTGTAAGACAGGAATCCATCTTCATTTTTTGTGTGTAAAGATATCCAGTTTTCCCAGCACCATTTGTTGAAAACACTGTCCTTTCCCCCATTGAACAGAGTTGGCCCTTTGTTGAAACCATTTGACGATGTATGGAAGGGTTTTTTTTTTTTTTTTTTTTCTGGGCTCTCTATTCTATTTTGTTGGTATATATGGCTGTCTTTATGCCAATACCACACTGTTTTTATTACTGTAGCTTTGTGAGAAGTTTTGAAATCAGCAAGTGTGAGACCTTCAACTTGTTCTTTTTCAAAATTGTTTTGGCTACTCGGGATCCCTTGGGATTCCATATAAATTTTAGAATAGACATTTCTATTTCAGGAAAAAATTTATCAGAATTTTGAGAGAGTTGCATCAAATCTGTAGATTCTTTGACTAGTCTTGATATCTTAACAATATTACATCTTCCAATCCAGGCACAGATTTAAAAATAACTCACAATAAAAGACTGTAGATAAAGCAAAGAGCTTGTGTTCTTTAATTTGTCTTTGAATTTACCTTGTCTGCCAAGTCATTCAACTGCAAACCTCAAAACATCTTTATTAGTAGCTTCATATGTTAATTGATAAGGATCATAATTACTTTTTTTTTCCATGATTTATCAATAAAGAATTCCTCAGGGTGAATAGCTTCTAATTGGGATTATGTGGCAGAGTTAGCTAAGAGATTTTATTTGGTCTTGTATTACCTCAAAATCCTATTTACCCTCTCCTTACTACATACCAAAACATAATTTCTAGGGATTTAAAAGAAAAAACAAAATCTACCTCTAGGTTAAAAAAAATCTGAGAGCAAACAAAAACAATCAGAACAAAAACCCTGAAAAATAAAAGGAAACTAGAAGAGGTGAAACATAAACAAATATGAACGAAATAGTGACCCTGAGGGAAAATGCCAATGTTAGCATGTAGTAGAAAAACGAAGAAATCAACAACATAATTCAATTTGAGAAAAAAAAAAAAGCACAGGGAAAACAGAAAGCACAAGGTTTAAAGATGTCAATAATCACTAGAGTTAAATAGACTCCACCTGTTAAATGATGGATATGATCAGAGTCAACTTTTACAAAACTTATCTATGTTGTGTTGTAAAATGACACACATAAAACATGAAGAGAAAGACTGAAAGTTAAAGGATGAAAAACAAGATGTTGTAAGAAATACAAATTAAAATAGCTAGGGAGCTACATCAATAAAAGATAAAATAAACTTTGAGATGAAAAACATTATTAAGGATAAAAAGAGTCACAACATAATGAGAAAAAGTTTTAATGAACTGGGAAGATAAAATAATTACAAACTTGTTGGCACCTATTAGAATAAATGATAGATCCAGGGAGGAATGGAAAAGTCCACTATAAGAGTCAGCAATTTCAACACAACTCACTCAATTACTCATGACTGAAATGGAATAAAAATCAATAAAGATGTATAGGGGATTTGAAAGATACACTGACAAAGCTTGATTTAATGGCTATTTCTAGATCTCAGCATTCTACAATCAGGAAATATATATACTGCTTAAACACACATGAATGATTTACAAAAACTGACAACATACCAGAACATGAAGTAAGCCTTAACACAATTCAAAGAACTGCTATCATTTCAAACTACAATCTCTGATTACAGTGCAGTTAAATTAGAACTCAATAACAAAAATATAATTATTGTAGACATACATTTCTAAATAATGGTTCAAAAAAGAAACCATAATAGAAACTTAAAAATGATCAGAACAGTAGAGCTCAGCTTCTAGCCAACATGGAGTAGCAACAACAAGATTTACCCTTTCACCTTACACAATCAGAAATCCAGACAAATATACAAAGCATTGGATAGCAAGCAGCACAGAACTTGACCAACTAAGAGAAGAAAAACAAGCAAAATGTGCCTATTATTTTACCAGCTTACTGGCTCCTGGTCAGAAGCTATGTGAGACAGAAGACAAAGGAGAGACATCATTAAGAAAAAAAAAAAAAATCTGTCAACCTGGAATTTTTACCCAGATAAGTATTGTTTTCAAAATGTAAAATAAAATGAAGAAATTTTTTAGACAAAAGTTGAGAAGATTCATTTTCAGCAGACCTGCTTATAAGAAAAGTTAAAGTGGCCAGGCGCAGTGGCTCACGTCTCTAATCCCAACACTTTGTGAGGCTGGGGCAGGAAGACTGCTTGAGCCCAGGAGTTTGAGACTAACATGAGCAACACAGCGAGACTCCATCTCTACAAAAGAATTAAAAATTTAGCAGGGCATGGTGGCACGCACTTGTAGTCTCAGCTACTTGGGAGGCTGAGGTGGGAGGATTGCTTGAATCAATGAATTCAAGTTTACAGTGAGCCATGATTGGACTACTGCACTCCAGTCTGGGTGAAAGAGTGAGACATTGTTTAAAAAAAAAAAAAAAAAAAAAAAGACAAAAAGAAAAGAAAAAGAAAAGAAGCCAGGTACAGTGGCTCATGGCTGTAAATCCCGGCATTTTGGGAGGCCAAGGCAGGTAGATCACGAGGTCAGGAGATCGAGACCATCCTGGCTAACACAGTGAAACCCTATCTCTACTAAAAATACAAACAATTAGCTGGGCGTGGTGGCGGGTGCCTGGAGTCCCATCTACTCCCAAGGCTGAGACAGGAGAATGGTGTGAACCTGGGAGGCGGAGCTTGCAGTGAGCTGAAATCTCACCACTGCACTCCAGCCTGGGCGACAGAGCTAGACTCTGTCTCAAAAAAAAACAAAAAAAAAAAAAAAAAAAAAAAAAGAAAAGGAAAAAGAAAAGGTAAAGGACTGTCATGGGCAGAAAAAAAGATAATACCAGGTTGAAAAATGGATCCACAAAAAGAATGAAGAGCACTATAAAGGATAAAAATCACATTTTAATCTCTTGAGAAGATAGCATACTGTTTAACATAAAAATAATAATGTATTTTGCAGTTTACCCATGTGTAAAGGAAATGTATAAAAATAGCACAAAGGATAGAGGAAACAGAAATATACTATTTTAAGGTTTGTATAACTATATGTGATGTGATAGTTTAAATTACACTATGATAAGTTAAAGATGTTTACAGTAAACCACAGACAATAACTAAAACATAAAACAAAGTCATATAGCTAATAAGCCGATAGTGGAGGTAAAATAGAATTTTAAAAAAATGATTCAAAAGAATGAAGGAAAGGGAAAAGGGGGAACAAAGAGTAGATTAAGTAAAAAGAAGATAAATAGCAAGATGGTAGGTTTAAGTTGAAAAATATTGAAATTTTTATTAAATGTAAGTGGCTTAAGCACACAAATTAAAAGGCAGAGACTTATATTAGAGTTTTTAAAGCAAGACCAATTATATATTCTCTAGAAGATACTCACTTTTGATATAAAAACACAAATAGATTAAAAGTAAAACAATGAAAAGGATATGTCATGCAAATACTATTCACAAAACAGCTGGAGACGCTATTTTAATATATACTAGACTCAATATTATCAGTGATAAAGACAGAATAAAGTGGTAAATTCATCAAGAGGACATCACAATCCTGAATGTGTATGCAACTAGCAGGAGAGATTCAAAATATATGAAGTAAAAACATACAATAGAACAAAGAAATAGATAAATTTATTATTACAATTGGAGATTTCAACATTCCTCTTCCAGTAATCGATAGAACAGGTAGACAGAAAATCAATAAGAATATAGAAGACTGGGCTAGGTGAGGTGGCTCATTTGTTTACTCTCAGCACTTTGGGAGGCCAAGGCAGGAGGATCACTTGAGTCCAGAAATTTGAGACCAGCTTGGGCAACATAGCAAGGCAACATTTTTATAGAAAATTTAAAAATTAGCCAGGCATGGTAGTGTGCACCTTTAATCCCAGCTACTTGGGAGGCTGAGGTGGGAGGATGGCTTGAGCCCAGGAGAACAAGGCTGCAGTGAGCTATGATCACACTACTGTACTCTAGCCTAAGTGACAGAGCAAGACCCTGCCTCTTAAACAAACAAACAAAAAAGGAATACAGAAGACTTGAACAACACTATCAACCAGCTTGACTTAATTGACATCTACAGATTATGCCATCCGTCTATAGCAAAAGACACATTCTTTTCAAGTGTTTATGGAACATTGACCAAAACAGATTATATTCCATGTTGTAAAACAAAACTGCCTAAATTTAAGAGTATTGAAATCAGGCAAAATTCCCTTATCACAACAGAATTAAACTAGACATCAATAACACAAAGTATCTGGGAAATCTAAATATTTGGAAACTAAACAATACATTTCTAAATAACCCAGCCTTCCATATTTCAAAGAATTCACAATTTAAATAAAACCATATTTTGAATTGAATGAAAGGGAAAGCACAATCAACCAAAGTGGGTGGATTGCAGATAAAGCAATGCTCTGAGAGAAATTTGTAGCATTAAGTGCTTATATATTAGGAGGAAAAGATTATAAATTAATGGTTTAAATGTCCACCTAAGAAATTTAAAAAGTTGCAAGTCAAACCCTAAATAAGAAAACAAAAGGAAATAATAAAGAGTATAAATTCATTTTTAAAAGGGAACAGAGAAAACAATAGAAATCATGAAACAAATGACTAGTTCTTCAAAACACATGAAGCGGGAATTGACACCACAGCCATGATCTCTAAACCTAACAAAGATTCCCTGGGATTATGTCCTCAAGTAAAGACAAAATAAATAGATAAACAAAATAAAAAATAAACCTAACAAAGACTACAAAAAATCTCAAACCAATGTCTTTATTCATGATATTAAACCTAAAAAAAAAATCCTTTAAGATATTTAGTAAATTAAATCCAGTAATACATCTCTAAAAAGGGTAATACAGCGTAACCAAATGGGGTTCATCCCAGAAATGTAAGGTTGGTTTTTACAAATGCTCCCCAAAAGACATTCACAGCTTAATCCCTGTAAATTTACATTAACTTATTTGGAAAAAGGGTCTTTGCAGATGAGATTACATTCAAGACTTTGAAATGAGGGGATTATTCTGGATTATCTGGGCAGGCCCTAAATGCCATCACAATTGTCCTTATAACACAGAGGGAGATTACACACCCAGCAGAGGAGGAGGCAATGTGGCCACAAAGGCAGAGTGTGGCATGATATGGCCACAAGTCAAGGAATGCCAACAGCCCTCTTCAGACAACAGACCTCACCATCTGCCAGGGTAGGGGTGGGGCAGGCACTCAGTGGCACATATTTGGAGAAGGGGCTTAGAGAGCTAATTCCCTTTTTTTATTTTTTTAACTACCTCTTAAACAGCTTTCAGAGAACTCTTTCTATGTTAGCAACTGTGAAAGGAAAATAAATCTCAGGACCTCAAAATCACTAAGGCAAAGGGAAAAGTCAAGCTGGGAACTGTGTCAGGCAAACCTGCCTCCTATTTATTTCTAAATAAGATAGCTACAAAGACTTTTTTTTAAGTTACATACCTCCCTCACAATTTGCCAACTAGGAAAACCCTATGGGCCCCAGGATGTAAATGGACAGCTTATCTTCACAGGTGCAGGACAAAGGGCAGAACACTAAGTCATCCCTCTGCTGGCCTGAGACAAATACGTATCTGATTGCTTCCTCTGATGTAAAAATGCAGATTCTCTGAACTAGACATAAGTGACTGTTTCTCTACCCAGCCCTTGCCCCATATGTAAATTATGTATTCAGTGAAAGACTGATCAGACTCCAAAGAATTCAACCGTTTGTCTCTTACCTATCCACACCTCTTAAAAATTTCTTCCTCTTTACCCAATATTCACTCTTTCCCCTTTGAATACTAAAGCCCTCAAAATCATCTTTGGAGAAGGCACAGACCTGCCTGCCAGGCATATGTCCTTAACCTTGGCAAAATAAACTTTCTAAATTGATTGAGGCCTATCTCAGATACTTTTTAGTTCACACAACACACACTCCTTCCATCACCTCCTTCAAGAGGTTTCAATTCCCGGGTCTTTTGAAGGTCCTGTGATACAATCCAGGTGAGTTCCCAGGTTTGTAAGATTTGTCAAGTAAATTACCACTCTTCTATTGGCTTTCCAGCTAACAGAAATGAGTTGCTCCCCACGCTGTGGATTCAGGCCTTTTAAAATAATCCCTTTACTGTAGCTTTGGAGAGATTTTGGAAAAGAGCAAAATTAAATACATGTGTTTGATTTGCCGTTCTCTGCTCAGGCTTCCATTTTTCAACTTCTGAAGCTGTGTTGACAACTTTATTCCATTGTCATCTCCTTATTATTTTACACTTCTCTTTTAACTTTAGTCAATTGAGTGGGATATTAGGAGGGGGCAGAGAGAAATCCACATATTCAATCTATCATGTTTAACACTCCAATTATTTGCGTAGGCTACATTCCTTCCCAGAAATGGAACTGCTGGTGTCAGAGGGCTTGCACAATTTTAAGACTTTTGATAGAGATGGTCAAATAGTCCTCTAGGAAGTTTGTACTAATTTATAGTTGAACCAGTAAGTTATGAAAGTGTCGATTTCTCTATATCCCAGCAAGTATTGTGCAATATTATTCCTGTTAAGCTTTGCAAATCTGTTATGGAGAAAAACTATATCTCATTTTGCATTTATTTTTGCTACTGAATATCAATATATTTAATGTATTTGTTAGCTGTTAGTTTTGTGAATTGCCTACTCATGTAATTTTCCAGTTCTTACAATTAAGCTATACATTTCTTACTGATTTGTAAGAACACTTTATATAGAGAAGATTGACTCCTATATTTTTATTGCAAAAAAAATTCCACTACTTTTTTCTTTTACTTTTTTCATCATAATAGTTTTCTCAGTATGAATTTCTACTTTTTATGTAGTCAAACCTATCAGCATCTTACTTTATTGCTTTGTTCTAGTGGCAAGAGTGGGAAGGATTCCTATTTGAAATTTATTTTTTGTAAAAAATAAGGAAGAGAATCCAACCATATTTTTGCTTTAAAAGAATCCAATTATGCATGTGCCATTTACCAGACAGCCCACTCTCTCCCTGCTTAAATGGAATCTTATCTTTACCTTATACTTATACTAAACCCTTATAAACACTTGTCTTTGTTTGGACTTTCCATTTAATTCTACTTTTACATTTGTGTGTTCTGATGTTGGTGCCACACTCTTTTTATTTACTATAGTTTTAAAATTCTGTATATCTTATCTGGAAGGGTAAGTATCTTTTCATTACTTTGCTTTTTCGTAATTTTGTTGACTCTTCTTTTATATTGAATCTTTACATAAACATTAGAACGTTTCTGGCAGGTTGAAAAAAATCATTGAGAATTTGTGGAAATTATGTACGACCAACAGATTAATTTGAGGATAACTTATCTATTTATGATATAGTCTTCTCACATAGAAATTAAATTAAATGTTACATCTCTAATTATTGCTATTAGGTTGAATTGCATAAAACTGCTTATATTTGACCTTTTGACCTACAAAAACTAAAATTTTATATGTTTTAACATAATAGTACTCAAGAAATTGTTTCTTAGAATTGTATTTTCATTCTTTCAATGGAACTCAGATGTAGAGAATTGGATTAATCATAAACATTGGTTTATGACTCATTCTCATTGGTCCACATGTGACCTGCTTTTATGCATTCATTTATTTAGTTGGGTAGGCCATGTGGTATCTTGTCTTCAAGTCGGGTGCCATCAATTCTTCCCTTTCTTGTATCACATGTTTTTCATCCTTTGAGAGGTAGAGTTTATTCCTCCTCTTGCCTTTATTTCTGAGACTAGGTCATAAGAAGACTTGCGGCTTTTACTTGGGCCTCTCAATGCAGTCACTGTTAGAGTCCTGAGCCACCATGTAGGAGGTCCAACTACCCTGAGGCCACCATGTTGTGAAAAAGCCTAAGCTAGCCCCATGGAGAGAAAGGGAGCAGCACCTGACCAACCCCCAGATGTTTCAGCCCCAGCTGTTGTACTCATCCCAACTGAGACCCCAGCCATTGTGGAACAAGATACGCCTCTCTGTGCCCTACCTGAACTCCAGAGAATCATAAGGTATAATAATAACAAAGGTTATTTTAAGCCATTCAGCTTGGAGTGGCTTGTTATACAGCAGTAAGTAATTAAAATGGATAGCTTTAGTTAGTTAGTTAGCTTTAATGATTACATAAGCATCTATGAAACCACCACCCAAAACAGGCTTGGGCCTTGACAATAACCTACATCTAAACATGATCTCCCTCCATACCATTTCCCTGCCTGTCTCAACTCAAATGAATCATCATCCATAATCCCTGTATTCATCACTTAAATATTTTATTTTTGTATAGTTTTTCTGCATCTATCTATTCATTCAAATGTACATATTTTTATTTTAACTTCACAAAAGTGATATCGTGCTGAATCTTTTGAGACTTACATTTTTCACTTAATATTATATTACTATGATTCATCCATATTGTTGTATATCATTTTAGTTAATTTGTTTTGACTACTATGTAATATTTTATCATATGAATTTATAACAATTTACTCATCCACTCTTCCACTGATGGGCATTTAAATTGCCAGATTTTTGATATTGTGAACACTGCTATGAACATTCTTATGCTTGTTTTCTCTGTTATACATGTGCAAGTTTCTCTTGAGTATATATGTAGGATTAGCTCAAAAGGTAGGATAAACTTTAGGAGGTAGTACCAAACTGTTCTCCACATTAGTTGTGTCCATTTAAATCCCCACCAGCAAGATATGAGAAGGAGGTCCTTTGATGGCATATCCTCTTCAACTTTTGGTGTTGTCAGACTTGTTCATTTTTGCCAATTGGATGTATGTTTAAAAACATCCCATTGTGGTCTTAATTTGCATTTTCTGATCATTAATGATGCTGAGCATCTCTTCATCTATTTGTGGATGATATGTGTTTCCTCTTATGTGAAATGTCTGTTCACAGTTTCAGGAAATTTTCTATTGGGTTGTATGTGCTTTTCTTATTAATCTATAGGAGTTCTTTATATATTCTTAATGCAAATCCATTATCTGTAGCTACTGCAAATATCTTCTCTCAGTTTCTACTTTGCATACTTTCTTTTCTTTCTTTCTTTACTTATTCATTTTAATTTTTATTTTAGGTTCAGAGATACATGTACAGGTCTGTTACATAGGTAAACTTGTGTCACTGGGATTTGTTGTACAGATTATTTCATCACCCAGGTGCTAGGCCTAGTACCCAGTAGTTATTTTTTCTGATCCTCTCCCCTCATCCCATACTCCACCCTTTACTACACCTCAGTGTCTGTTGTTTCCCTCATCGTGTTCATGAATTCTCATCATTTAGTTTGTTCTTATAAGTAAGAATATGCGGTATTTGGTTTTCTGTTCCTGCATTAGTCTGCTAAGGATAATGGCCTCCAGTTCCACCTACGTTCCCACAAAAGACATGATCTAATTCTTTTTTATGGCTTCATAGTATTCCAAAGTATATATGTACCACATTTTCTCAGTCTGTCACTGATGGAAATTTAGGTTGATTCCATGTCTTTGCTATTGTGAATACTGCGGCAATGAACATTCATGTGCATATGTCCTTATGGCAGAATAATTTATATTCCTGTGGGTCTGTACCCAGTAATGGGATTACTGGGTTGAATGGTAGTCCTGTAGCTCTTTGAGGAATCACCACACTGCTTTCTACATGGTTGAACTAATTTACACTCCTACCGACAGTATACAAGCATTGCCTTTTCTCCGCAACTTTGTCGCCATCTGTTATTTCTTGACTTCTTAATAACAGCCATTCTGACTTGTGTAAGATGGTATCTTATTGTGGTTTTGATTTGCATTTCTCTAATGATTAGTGATGTTGAGGTTTTTTTCACATACCTGTTGGCCACATGTATGTCTTTTGAAAAGTGTCTGTTCATGTCCTTTGCTCACTTTTTAATGGAGTTATTCAGGTTTTGCTTGTAAATTTGTTTAATTTCCATATAGATGCTGGAAATTAGACTTTTGTCAGATGCATAGTTTGCAAATATTTTCTCCCATCCTGTATGTTGCCTGTTTACTCTGTTGATAGTTTCCTTTGCTGTGCAGAAGCTCTTTTGTTAATTAAATTCCATCTGTCAATTTTTGCTCTTGTTGTGATTGATTTTGGAGTCTTCATCATGAAATCTTCACCAGTTCCTATGTCCAGAATGGTGTTTCCAAGGTTGCTTACCAGAATTTTTATAGTTTTGGGTTTTACATTTAAGTCTTTAATCCATCTTGAGTTTATTTTTATATGTGGTGTAAGAAAGGGGTACAGTTTAAATCTTCTGCATATAGCTAGCCAGTTATCATAGCACCATTTATTGAATAGAGAATCCTTTCCCCATTGCTTGTTTTTGTCTTGTTTGTCAAAGATTGGAAAGTTGTAGGTGTGCTGCCTTATTTCTGGACTCTCTACTCTTTTCCATTGGTTTATGTGTCTTGTTTTGTACCAGTACCATGCTACTTTGGTTACTATAGGCTTGTTGTATATTTTGAAGTCGGGTGATGTGAGCCTTCAGCTTCGTTTATTTTGCTTAGGATTGCCTTGGCTGTTCAGGCTCTTTTTTGGTTCCATATGAATTTTAAAATAGTTTTTTCTAGTTCTGTGAAGAATGTCATTGGTAGTTTGATAGGAATACCATTGAATCTGTAAATTGCTTTGTATCCATGAGCATGGAATGTTTTTCCATTTGTTTGTGTCATGTATGATTTCTTTGAGCAGTGTTTTGTAATTCTCATTGTAGAGATTTTTCACCTCCTGGTTAGCTTATTCCCAGGTATTTCATTCTTTTTGTGATAATTGCAAATGAGATTGTATTCCTGATTTTGCTCTCAGTTAGCTGTTGTTGGTATATAGGAATGCTAATGATTTTTGTACATTGATTTTGTATCCTGAAGCTTTGCTGAAGTTGTGTATTAGCTGAAGGAGATTTTCAGCCAAGACTAAGGCTTTTCTAGGTAAAGAATCACGTTGTCTGCAAACATAGATAGTTTCACTTTCTCTATTCCCATTTGGATGTGCTTTATTTCTTTATCTTGCCTGACTGCTCTAGCTAGGACTTCCAATACAATGTTGAATAGGAGTGGTGAGAGAGGGCATCTTGTCCTGTGCCAGTTTTCAAGGGGAACCCTCCCAGCTTTTGCCCATTCAGTATGATGTTGGTTGTGGTTTTGTCATAGATGGCTCTGATTATTTTGAGGTATATTTCTTCTATACCTAGTTTATTGAGAGTTTTTAATATGAAAGGATTTTGAATTTTATTGAAAGCGTTTGCTGCATCCATTGAGATAATTGTGTGGTTTTTTTTTTTTTTTTTTTTTTTTTGAGACGGAGTCTTGCTCTGTTGCCCAGGCTGGAGTGCAGTGGCCAGATCTCAGCTCACTGCAAGCTCCGCCTCCCGGGTTCACACCATTCTCCTGCCTCAGCCTCCCGAGTAGCTGGGACTACAGGCGCCTGCCACCTCGCCCGGCTAAGTTTTTGTATTTTTAGTAGAGACTGGGGTTTCACTGTTAGCCAGGATGGTTCATCTCCTGACCTCGTGATCCGGCCTGCCTCAGCCTCCCAAAGTGCTGGGACAGGCTTGAGCCACCAAGGCCGGCCAATTGTGTGGTTTTTGTCTTTACTTCTGTTTATGTGATTAATCACATTTATTGATTTGCATATATTGAACCAACCTTGCATCCTGGGAATGAAGGCTACTTGATCATGGTGGATTAGCTTTTTGAAGTGCTGCTGGATTCAGTTTGCAAGTATTTTCTTCAGGATTTTGTCATCAAGAGGCCAGTTTAGCAATAATATTGGCCTGAAGTTTTCTTTTATGTTGTTGTTGTGTCTCTGCCACGTTTTGGTGTCAGGACAATGCTGACCTCATAGAATGAGTTGGAGTCCCTCCTGCTCAATTTTTTGGAGTAGGTTCAGTAGGAATGGTACCAGCTTTTCTTTGTACATCTGGTAGAATTTGGCTGTGAATTCGTCTGGTCCTGGGCTTCTTTTGGTTGGTTGGCTATTTATTACTGATTCAAATTCGAAGCTTGTTATTGTCTGTTCAAGGAATCAATTTCTTCCTGGTTCAGTCTTGGGAGAGTGTATGTGTCCAGGTATTTATCCATCTCTTTTCGGTTTTCTAGTTTGTGTGCACAGAGGTGTTCATAGTGTTCATAGTAGTTTGTATTCCTTTTGTATCAGTGGTAACATCTTCTTTGTCATTTCTAATTGTGTTTATTTGAATCTTCTCTCTTTTCTTCTTCATTAGTCTAGCTAGCAGACTATCTATCTTATTAATTTTTTCAAAAAGACTAACTTCTGGATTCATTGATCTTTTGAATGGTTTTTTGTGTCTCAATTTCCTTCAGTTCACCTCTGATTGTGGTTATTTCTTGTCTTCTGCTAGCTTTGGGTTTGGCTTGCTCTTGTTTCTCTAATTCTGTTTGTTGTAATGTTAGGTTGTTAATTTGAGATATTTCTAGCTTTTTTATATTGGTGTTTAGTGCTTTGAATTTCCCTCTTAACATTGCCTTAGCTATTGCCCAAAGATTCTAGTATGTTATATCTTCATTCTCATTAATTTCAAAGAACTTCTTGACTTTAGCCCTAATTTCATTATTACCCAAAAATCATTCAGGAGCATGATGTTTAATTTCCATGTAATTGCAAGGTTTTGAACAAATTTTAAAATCTTGACTTCTATTTTTATGGTGTTGTGGTCTGAGAGTGTATTTGGCACAATTTTGGTTCTTTGGCATTTGCTCAGGATTGTTTTATATCTGATTGGTCAATTTTAGAGTATGTGCCATGTGGTAATGAGAACAATGAATATTCTGTTGTTTTGGGGTGGAGAGTTCTGTGGAGGTCTAGAAAATCCATTTAGTCTGATGTTGAGTTCAGGTTCTGAATGTCTTTATTAATTTTTTGCCTCAATGATATGTCTAATACTGACAGTGGAATGTTGAAGTCTCCTACTATTATTGTGTGGGAGTCTAAGTCTCCTTGTAAGTCTCTAAGAACTTGCTTTAGGAATCTGGGTGCTCCTGTGTTAGGTGCATATATATTTAGGATAGTTAGATCTCATTGAATTGAACTCTTTACCGTTACATAATGCCCTTTTTTGTCTTTTTTGATCTTTGTTTAAGTTTGTTTCATCTGAAATTATGGTTGCAATCCTTGCTTTTTTCTGATTTTCATTTGGTTTGTAGATTTTCCTCCATTCCTTTATTTTGAGCCTATGGGTGTCATTACATGTGAGATGGGTCTCTTGAAGACACCATACCATTGGGTCTTGCTTTTTTATCCAGCTTGCCACTCTGTGCCTTTTAAATGGGGCACTTAAGCTGTTTACATTCAAGGTTAGTATTGATAAGTGTGGATTTTCTCCTGTCATTGTGTTGTTAGCTGGCTGTTATGCTGGCTTGTTTGTATACTTTCTTTTATATGTCTTTTAGGCAACTAAGATTCTTAATTTTAATATAGACAAATCTATTGATCTTTTCCTTTACAAGAAAAACTTTCTGTGTCTTTTTTCAAAAATATTTTTATACCTGGAGTTTTAAATTCAGGATATTAATGCATAAGTTCACAATCTATCTTGAGTTGATTTCTGTGTATAAAAAGAGGATTCCAATTTTGTCAACTTCTATATGAATAATCATTATTTTCTAGTTATGTTAACATCTTTACTGATCTGATATGACACCTCCTTCTTGTACCTAAATTCCACACATGTCTGGGCTGGACTGGGTTCTCTATTAGTATTAGTATTTCATGATATAACTTTTTCCTTCCTTTTACTTTTAATTTGTCCTGGTACTTAGCTTTAAATGTGCCTTGTAAGTAGCATAAATTTATATTTTAAACTCTATTCTGTCAATCTTTGCATTTTACCCATTAAGTTAAATTCATTCACATTAATTCTAATTTTTTATATATATTTGGACCAGTTTCTATTGTCTCAGATGTTCAGTTGTCCTATTTTTAAATGTTGCTTTTCAATCCTTTATTTCCTCTCTAATTTGACAAGAATTTTAGCACACTTTCACATTCCCTTAGTCTTCCCTACGTTCCAATCTCAATCATGCTGATATCATCTATACCATGGCTTCTCAAATGCTCAAAGGGCCTATAACCCTTCTTAAAAGGCAGATACTGATTCTGCATGATTCTGAGATGGGGCCTAAGACTTTGCATTTATAACAAGCTCCCAGGTAGTAATGATGCTGATGCTGGTTCAAACACTACATTTTGCATTGCAAGGACCTAGATTTGTGCCATCCAATATGGTAGCCAGATTCTGGGTTTGCATTTTCTCTTTATACTCTTCATCCAAAATAGCTTTGGGTGTGGATCTTTCTATGACAAATGTTATGAAACTTTCTGGGATTAAGAATATTTTTATTATGCCCTCATATTTAAATGATGTTTTTTGTTTTTTGTTTTTTCTTGAGACAGGGTCTGGCTCTGTCACCCAGGCTGAAGTGCAGTGGCACAATCTCAGCTCACCGCAACATCTGCCTCCCAGACTCAAGCCATCCTCTCACCACAGCCTCCCAAGTAGCTGTGACTACAGATGTGTGACACCACAACTGGCTGTTTTGGGTTTTTTTTGGTTTGGTTTTTTTTTTTTTTTTTTTTTTGTAGAGATGGGGTTTCACCATGTTGCCCAAGCTGGTCGCAAACTCCTGAGTTCAAGTGATCCACCTGTCTCAGCCTCCCAAAGTGCTAGGATTACAGGCATGAGCCACCATACCCATCCTGATGTTTTGATTTGATATAAAATTCTACTAAGTTCTTTACTTCTAATATTTTAAAAATAATATTCTTATGACTTCCTGTATCCAGTGCTTTTTTGAAAACTCTCTGAAAGTCAATCTGATTTTTGTTCCTTTGTGTGAGAACTACTCTCTCTCTGAAAACTTTTAAAATTTTCTCTTAGACTTTGCTAGTCTCAAACTTCACATTCCTATTTAGTTTTCTCTACCTATTCTTTACAGCTTCTTTCAACCTAAAGTCTTCTTCTTCTCCTCCTCCTTCCATTCTTCCTCCTCCTCCTTCCCCTCTACTTCACTTTGGGAACTTTATCACTATTATTTCTTCAAATATACCCTCCTCCACATTTTTTGTTTCTCTCTTTCTGGGTCTCCTATTGTATTAGTCCGTTTTCAGACTGCTATAAAGAACTATCTGAGACTGGGTAATTTATAAAGATAATAAGGTTTCATTGTCTCACAATGCTGCATGACTGGGAAGGCCTCAGAAAACTTACAATCATGGCAGAAAGGAAAGCAAGGCACATCTTACATGATAGTGGGAAAGAGAGAGAGCAGGGGAAACAGCCACTTTTAAACCATCAGATCTTGTGAGAAGTCCTTCACTATTACAAGAACAGCACTAAGAAACCACTTCTATGATCCAATCACCTCCCACCAGTCCCTCCCTTGATATATGGAGATTACAGTTTGAGATGAAATTTGGGTAGGAACACGGAGCCAAACCATATCACCTATTATCTAAATATTAGCACTTCTTTTTTTTTTTTTTTTTTTTTTTTTTTTTTTGAGACGGAGTCTGGCTCTGTCACCCGGGCTGGAGTGCAGTGGCCAGATCTCAGCTCACTGCAAGCTCCGCCTCCCGGGTTCCCGCCATTCTCCTGCCTCAGCCTCCCGAGTAGCTGGGACTACAGGCGCCCGCCGCCTCGCCCGGCTAGTTTTATGTATTTTTTTAGTAGAGATGGGGTTTCACCGTGTTCGCCAGGATGGTCTCGATCTCCTGACCTCGTGATCCGCCCGTCTCGGCCTCCCAAAGTGCTGGGATTACAGGCTTGAGCCACCGCGCCCGGCCAATATTAGCACTTCTATTTTTCTCTTCCATGTGTCTTTGCTTTTTAAATAATATTTTTTCTATTTATTTGTCCTTTTCTTCTTTTCTAAGGGAGATGATTTCAATCTGGCCTTCCAAATTACTAATTTATCCCCAGAAAGCTCCAATCTACTACTTAGCCTAACTATTCTTTTCTTTTGTTTTTTTTTTTTTGAGATGGAGTCTCACTCTGTCACCCAGGCTAGAGTACAGTGGTGCTATCTTGGCTCACTGCAACCTCCGCCTCCCGGGTTCAAGCAATTCTCCTGCTTCAGCTCTTGAGTAGCTGGCATTACAGGCACGTGCCACCATGCCTGGCTAATTTTTATATTTTTAGTAGACATGGGGTCTTGCTGTGTTGCCCAGGATGGTCTCTAACTCCTGGGCTCAAACAATCCTCCCACCTCAGCCTCCCAAAGTTTTGGGATTATAGGCATGAGCCACCGTGCCTGGTCCAGTTCTTTATTTTAACCACTATATTTTTCATACCTAATATTTCTACATCACCTTTGTGTTTTCTTGTTCTTGTTCTAAGATATTAGATACAGCTGAGAAATAAAAATAAAATCTGAAACCCCCCCACAACTGACTAAATAGACCCTGCTCTTGGACAAGGGGACCCCAGGGAAACCTGAGTTCCTGACATGATGGGATGGGAGGTTGCACATGCTTTGTTATACCCTCTTCCCTTGCTAACCACCATTACATTTTTTCCTTTAAAGTATAAACAGAAACCAGCCCTTTTAAAATACTCACTTCACTACTGATCTCCACCAACCAACTGACTGATGCTGCCCCTCCTTTTTTGCAGTTTGACGCAACTGACCAGCATTCCTTCCTAAGAGACCACAGACCACTGAGTGGTTCTGGCCAGTCTACAGAGAATGCAGTGAGGGTTTTCATGTCCTCTGCTTCACCTTTTGACATCAGAGGCTGAAAACTCTATCCTTGGAGCATGCTAATGCCACCATTTTTTGTACATGTGACCCATGAAGGGGTATGAAGCTCAATGGCACATGCACAGGTTTCTCTACTCATAAATATTCATGACTCCTCCTAGAGCTTATAGAATATATATATATATATATTCGGCCAACACATTCAGCATAAATCCCTGTCTTATTCTTCTGACCCTTGAAGCGCTTGTTTCTGGTTTCTGACCAGAGGCTACACTTCCCAGTCTGTGGAACTGGCCTCCCTTCAGGCTGTAACTATTTATAAGAAATAAAATTTTCCTTTCAAATTTATGAACCCCATTACTTCAGTTGACCCTGCTAATATATTCTCTTATCACTTTTAGCTTATTACTCTAGTTTTACATTGGTGGTTTGTCTATTTTAATATTTCTTTCTCTGAAGAAATCTGTACTCTGGTTGTGCATTATTTTTTTGTTTGAAATACTATGAGTCTAATCTGTCTTATTTTAACCTGAACTCATTTTTTTCCCTGGGAATATTGCCTTCTCTGTTAACACAACTGGGAAAAGGCCAGATCTCTGTCTATGTGAGTTCCAGTGAGCTGAGGAGGTGGAAGAATCCTAGGGTGAAGAGGCTAGGAACTGAAACTCATCTCAACCATTAGTCACCCCACAAAATAACTCTTTGGGACTGGGCTTCATACACCCTTTGGATCCCAGAAAGAAAGAACACTATGAGAAGGTTCCCCATCCCCAACTTACCCCACCCAACATAACTCACCTGCCCTGAGGACTTGGAGAGGGAGGAGTGAGGAAGCAAATGTCCAAAGTTAATTAATCTCTACCTGTTTTTCTTAGTTCCTCAAACTTACCTTGCATTTCTGGAATGATCCCTATTTTTATAGAGTGTGTTATTGTTTTCACATACGAATGCTCTTGATTTGCTCATGTTTTATTGATGGCTTATTCACTAGCATATTATTCAGTAGCTTTCCATTTTGTGCTGTTTCATCAAGTTTTTGTATTAGGTTTAAAAAAATTTATTAAATAAATTGAAAACTTCTACTTTTTTATCTATGCCCTAGAGCAATTCAAATTGCATAAACATTCTCTTGGGTTTGAAATAAATCACTTGCAAATAGATCTACTTTCTGTTCTTATGGCATAGTTTGAAGGAGATGGATATAGGTGGCAAAGTTCTTCGTAAACTTCTCAATTTATTTCATATTTTTGCTATATTCAGATTTTCTAGTTCTTTTCAGAGTCTATTTTAGTTATACTTTTCTTAAAAAGCAACCAATTCATCTGTATTTTCCAATTTATGCATCTTACAGTGTTCTTTTTAAAAATAGCTTTACTGAAGTATAATTTACATTTAAAAATTCATCCATTTTAGGTACAGTTCAATCTATTTTAACAAACTAATGCATTCCTGTAATCTTCACTGAGAATATGGAGTATTTTTTAGTATTCAGAGTCATGCCAAAAGTACTGACTGCAAAGGCAGCCAGTAACCTCTCCCAACCTCTGCCCCAAGCAACTACTGGGTTGCTTTCTATCGATATAGCTCTGCCTTTTCTGAAATTTCATATGAATGGAATCAGACACAATTTGTCTTTTGCGTTTGGCATTTTTTGCAAAGTATAATGTTTTGGAGATTCATTCGTGCATGTATCAGTTTTTTGTCCCTTTTTATTACGAGTAGTAGTATCTTGTATAAATATACCAGGTTTGTTTATCCATTCACCAGTTGGTGAACATGGTTATTTTAAGTTTGAGTCCCCCCACCCCAGATATATTCAGATGTGAATCCCTGGTACCTGTAAATGTTACTTTACATAGAAAAAGCACCTTTGCAGATATAATTAAGGATTTTGAGATGGATAGCTTATCCTGGATTATCAAGGTGGGCCCTAAATGTAATCACACATATCCTTATAAGAGGAAGGCAGAGGTATATTTGACACGCACACAGATGTGAAGACCAAGCAGAGGGAAATTTGAAGATGCTGGAGCAATGCAGCCACAAGCTGAGAGATGCCAGCGACCACCAGAACCAGAAGAGGCAAGGAATGGCTTCTCGTGGAGCTTGCAGAAGAAACATGGCCACGCCAACACCCTGATTTCAGCCCAGTGAATCTGTTTTTGTACCTCTGGCCTCCAGAACTGTAAGAGAGTAAATGTATGTTGTTTTAAGCCACCAAGTCTGTAGTAAGTTGTTACAGCAATACTACAAAGAAAGTTGGTATAACCTTTGTATACAAGTCTATCTGTGGGCATGTTGCTCATTTCTCTTAGATAAATGGGATTGCTGGGATATAGATCTAAATTTATATAAGAAATGGACTGTTTTTCAAAGCAATATGTGGGAGTTGTCATTGTTTCACATTTTTATCACTATGTGATATTTTAGTCTGTTTATGCTGCTATAACAAAGTACCTGAAACTGGGTCATGTATTAATATAAATAATCAAAATGTATTTCTCATAGTTCTGTAGGCTGGGACATCCAAAATCAAGGCATCAGAAGATTTGGTGTCTAGTGAGAGCCTGGCTTCTGCTTCCAGGATGACACCTTGAATGCTGTATCCTCATATGGCAGAAGGGCAAACAGGATTTAGTTAGTTCCCTCTAGTCCTTTTATAAGAGCACTTATCTGTTTGTGAAGGCAGAGCCCTCATGATCTATCACTCCCCAAAGGCCATACCTCTTTTTTTTTTTTTTTCTTTTTAGATGAAGTCTCGCTCTGTTGCCCAGGCTAGAGGGCAGTGCCGTGATCTCGGCTCACTGCAACCTCCACCTCCCTTGTTCAAGCAATTCCCCTGCCTCAGCCTCCCAAGTAGCTGGGATTACAGTCACATGCTACCATGCCCTGCTATTTTTTTTGTATTTTTAGTAGAGATGGGGTTTCACCATGTTGGCCACACTGGTCTCGAACTCCTGACCTCAGATGACCCACTGGCCTTTGGCATCCCAAAGTGCTGGGATTACAGGCTTCAGCCGCCATGCCCAGCTGCCATACCTCCTAATACTGTTACATTGGGAATTAAATTTCAACACAAATTTTGGAAGGGACACGAACATTCAAACCATAGTACTTGGTATGATTAACCTTTTTTAATTTTAGCCATTCTACTATGTGCATAGTGATATCTCATTGTGGTTTTGATTTACATATCCCTGAGCATCTTTTCATGTGCTTTTTTTTTTGTCATTCATATATGTTTTTTGGTGAAATGTTTATTCAAATATTTTTATCCATATTTTTATCCCAACAACTCAGTTGTTTGCCTTCCTATTATTAAGGTGTGAGAATTCTTTATATAACAGATACACTTGCAAATATTTTTCCCAGTCTATAGCATATCTCTTTCATTTATGTCTTTCAAATAGCAAAACTTTTTATTTTGATGAATTCTAATTTAATATTTTTTCTTTTACATTGTGCTTTTATGTCATAAGAAATCTACCTAACCAAATGTCACAAAGATTTTCTTTTATGCTTTCTTTTAGAAGCATTATAGTTTTAGCCCTTACATTTAGGTCTATCATCTATTTTATGTTAATTTTTTGTGGTGTGAGTTGAGGATCAAGGTTCACATTTTTGCATATGTATATCCTTTGTTCCAGTTCTAAGTATTGAAAAGAGTATCTCCATTGACACCCTTGGCACCTTTGTGGAAGGTCAACAGACCACATCTGTTCCATTGATCTGTGTGTCTATCATCACACCAACCCCACACCATCTTGATGACTGCAGTTTTACAGTCATGAAATCAAATAGTTTAAGTCTTTTAACTTTATCCTTTTTTACAAAATTGTTTTGGATATTCTAGGTCTTTTGTATCTTAGGATCAGCTTATCAATTTCTACCCCTTTTTCTCCCTGTCTCAAAAAAAACCTGCTGGGATTTTTATTTGGATTGTTTAAAAATCTATAGATCATTTGGGGGACAATTAAATCTTAATATTGAGTTCTCTAATTAATGAACATGGTATATCTTTCTATTTATTTCAGTGGTATCTAATTTATCTCAGCAATATTTTATAATTTTCACTCTACATGTTTTGCACACAATTTGTTATACCTAGCCTTGATTATTTTAAGATTGTAATGCTCTTGCAATTGAGGTTTTTAATTTCAATTTTCAATTGTTTATTTTTGTATTTTTCTTTAGAATTTTCTCTTTCTAGAGCTTTATGCTGTTTCTCATTCATAATATTTTGTGTGCTCTTTTTTGTCTTATTAGCACTGCTAAAAGTTTTCTTATTTTATTAGCCCTTACACAAATAAATACTGGTTTGTTAAATCTATTGACTTTTCATTTTCTAATTAAGTTTTGCTTTTGTCTATTGGGGGAGCCCCAATATTTCAACATAGGCTCTTTCTATTTTCCATAAGTGTCAACTGGCTGAGAAACAAAGAGAGGCGGTACAAAGAGAGGAATTTTACAGCTGGGCCACCGGGAGTGACATCACACATCGGTAGGACTGTGATGCCCTCCTGAGTCTCAAACCAGCAAGTTTTTATTAAGGGTTTCAAAAGGGGAGGGGGTGTAAGAACAGGGAGTAGGTACAAAGATCACATGCTTCAAAGGGCAAAAAGCAGAATTACTAATAAGGGTCTAACAAACATCACAAAGCAAAGGGCAAAAGCAGAACTACTGATAAGGGTCTATGTTCAGCGGTGCACGTATTGTCTTGATAGACATCTTAAATAACAGAAAAAGGGTTTGAGAGCAGAGAACCAGTCTGACTACAAATTTACCAGGGCAGAGTTTTTCCCCACCCTAGTAAACCTGAGGGTACTGCAGGAGACCAGGGCGTATCTCAGTCCTTATCTCAACTGCATAAGATAAACACTCCCAGAGCAGCCTTTTATAGACCTTCCCCCAGCAATGTATTCCTTTCCCAGGGTATTAATATTAATATTCCTTGCTAGGAAAATAATTTAGCGATATCTCTCCTACTTGCATGTCCATTTATATGCTCTCTGCAAGAAGAAAAATATGGCTCTTTTTGCCCAGCCCTGCAGGCAGTCAGACCTTATGGTTGTCTTCCCTTTTTCCCTAAAAATCGCTGTTATTCTGTTCTTTTTCAAGGTGCACTGATTTCATATTGTTCAAATACACATGTTTTACAATCAATTTGTACAGTTAACACAATTATCACAGTGGTCCTGAGGTGAGGTGCAACCTCAGCTTACAAAGGTAACAGGATTAAGAGATTAAAGTAAAGACAGGCATAAGAAATTATAAAAGTATTATTTGAGAACTGATAAATGTCCATGAAATCTTCACAATTTGTGTTCCTCTGCCATGGCTCCAGCTGGTCCCTCCATTCGGGGTCCCTGAATTCCCACAACATTTGTCATTATTAATTTTTTTCCTTTTGCTTTCATTAGGTTTATTTCGTTGCACTTTTTAAAAATTTGTTAACTGTTGAATGAATTTTGCTTTAATTCTATCTTATTTAATTATTGAGATGGCATTGTACTGTGACCACTTATCTAAACTTGAAGAACTACATTTCACAGAATTCTCTTCCCTATATGGGTGCTGGTTAGATTTGGCCCTGTGGGAAATTTACATTGCATTTGGAAGGCAGGGGTGAAGGAGTAGTCACTTTTTAAAATCAAAGGTCAGTGTAGGGCCAGGTACTGCTGATTGCAGTTTACAAATTGTAGAATATCTGCTTTCTGACCTTGCCAGTGAGGGCAGCACTCAGGCTCTCAACTCCCACTGGGTCTCCTCCTGCTTCTCAGAATTCTGGTCCTGTTGCATGTGCTGCTGATGCCAGCCTATTACAGGTAATAACACAGATTCCCATTTGTCCTGATGGGTCTCAGTTCACCCTTACTGTCCCTTACTTCTCATCCCTCTCCCTTCCTGACTTAACATAAACGGGGGATTTTCACTGGAATTAACAGATGTTTTTGGTCCATGTCATTACTATAAATTTCTTTTTAACTTGGTTAGCTCTCTAAAGAGTTTTTTCTCTCTCTTTATTAAATTTTTAACTATGTTACTAGCAATAATTTATATATTAACCAAGTTTCATGGTTTTGTTTGTAGTCACAATTTCTTTTTTTTTTTTTTTTGATGGAATCTTACTCTGTCACCCAGACTGGAGTGCAATGGTGCAATCTCAGCTCACTGCAAGCTCCGCCACCTGGGTTATGCCATTCTCCTGCCTCAGCTTCCCGAGTAGCTGGGACTACAAGCACCCACCACCACGCCTGGCTAATTTTTTTGTATTTTTTAGTAGAGATGGGGTTTCACCTTGTTAGCTAGGATGGTCTCGATCTCCTGACCTCATGATCTTCCCACCTCAGCCTCCTAAAGTGCTGGGATTATAGGCATGAGACACTGTGCCCGGCCACCACAACTCCTTTTACAGTACATCTTTCATATCGGAGTTCCTATTTTTATTCACTTCTCAATTTTATTTCCTCAAGCAATTTTTCTGAATAAATAGTTTACTTTCTGAATCCTAGTATAACCAAGAATGTCTCTATGTTTCCTAACTCTGTGCTCTAACCTTGGGCTTTTCATAGGTTTCCTAGGTAACCTGTCTATTCACTTCCAATGCAAGATATAAGCTTGCTACCCCTCTCCCAATCCTAATGATTCTGAAATCATAAGGAGTCTTACCTTCTAAGGAGGTCTATCAGCACACAGGTGGGGAGAGGAAGAGAGGAGCTGGGAGTAGAACACACACCATGGGAAAAGGAATATTCAATATTCTTGAACTCATATCAAACTCAAAACTCAACAAAATCTTTTTGACTGGAGATACACAAAGATAGGATGAGAAAACTTTGCAGGGGAAGAGATACTGAGAAACACAGCATCCAGTTCTACCCAGCAAGTCTCTGGTTGATTGATGGCTTCCTTTCTATGTTTTAAAAATGAATGCAGACGTAGAAAGGGTGGGTGAATAGGCAGATGGATAAATATAAAGAAAAAAATGGTATTTCAAAAATACAATGATGGTTTGAGCTACCTTGCCTGCCAGAGGGTAGAATTCCATTTAGGAAGTTCGTTTCCATTTTTCTTAAAAATGCCTTAATAGTTGTAGCAGAAACTATTAGATATCTATCAAAATGCCATCTCCCTTCCCTCCATAGTGAGTTTTATCTAGGAAGTGAATACCAGCCTGATACCACTCTTACTAGTCCCACTTCCCACAAGGCAAGGCCACATGACCAGTCTCACTACACAATGTGAGCAGCAGTGTTGTGCACAACTGCTGAGCCAGGCCCATGTTCCCTAAGACCCACTTCTCCACATTCCCTCAGATGACTGAGGTGGTAAGGACTGGAACATCCTGGGAGGTGAACGCTCAAGTTGACAGAGTTGTCGTCAGCCTGGTTTCCTGAATGACTGGCTGGAGCAGAGACTCCTCCCATCATCTCCCTCTACATGAAATAAATCAATTGTTTTCAGTCACATGGTTTTGAAGTCTTTTTTTTTCCATAAGATTTTTCTAACTAATACAGTGGAATTCTCAGTGAGTCAAAACCAATTTCTCCCCATTCCCTACCTTTCTGCTGCTTCCATGGTAGGAAAAGAGTACAGAAGAAAGCTTGATTGTTCTACAGAAGATTGTGCTCTCACACACAACAGTTTTAATGGGCAGCTTGGGAGAAGAAGAATGAGGTCACCTGGAATGTGAAGAGAAATGTGGAGACAAAAGAGGACCATGGTGACACGGAGTGCAACAGAGAAGGGGTAGTCTGATAAACTGTCAGAGGTGGGCATAACTGAGTACAAAAACATCTAATACTCAATGTGATGCAGTCCCTTGAACCTTCAGGAAATCCTACAATGCAAAATTGTCTCCTGTTAAATGTTTATCGGGGCAGAGATTACAGTGTGGTTAAGCAAGTGTAATGTTGGAGAAACAGCATAAACTTTAGAGCCAGATCTGGACTCAAGTCCCTTCATTTATGTGTCTGCACAGCTTACATTCTGCAAGCTTGAGTTGCCTCATTATGAAATGACTAAATAATTCCCCCTAAGACTTCCAATTAAACATGGTAGATTGTGCCACTCTTCTGCAAAGTCCGACTCCTACAAAAGTAAAATAATTATTTATTTATTTATTTATTTATTTATTTATTTAGAGACTGAGTCTCGCTCTTGTTGCCCAGGCTGGAGTGCAATGGTACGAGCTTGGCTCACCACAACCTCCACCTCCCAGGTTCAAGCGATTCTCCTCCCTCAACCTCCTGAGGAGCTGAAATTACAGGCATGCACCACCATGCCTGGCTAATTTTGTATTTTTAGTAGAGACGGGATTTCTCCATGTTAGTCAGGCTGGTCTCAAACTCCCAAAGTGTTGGGATTATAGGCATGAGCCATCAAGCCCGGCCAAATAATTATTTTTTAGGCACAAACTCACAAAGACAAATAGAATAGGAGTAAACAGTCACAAAATATTAAGAAGTGGTGAGTAGACAGCCAAATGATACCTGACAAGACACTGGGGAAAGCTCAAATCCAAATGAATTGTTGGGGAAGACCAAAGATAGGTTCATTGCGTTTCAGAGCCCCTGAAAATCTAAGAATTAGAAGTACCAGGTAGGCTGGTTGTGTGGCTCACGCCTATAATTCCAGCACTTGGGAGGCTGAGGCGGGTGGATCACCTGAGGTCAAGAGTATGAGACCAGCCTGACCAACATGGTGAAACCCCATCTTTACTAAAAACACAAAAATTAGCTGGGCGTGGTGGCAGGTGCCTGTAATCCCAGCTACTCAGGAGGCTGAGGCAGGAGAATCACTTGAACCCAGGAGGCGGAGGTTTCAGTGAGCCGAGGTCACGTCATTGCACTCCAGCCTGGGCAACAGAGCAAGACTGTCTCGAAAAAAAAAAAGAAAGAAAAAAGAAGAAGTACCAGGTACTCCTTGGAAGTGAGAATGCAGTTGGGGCTGAAAATAGAAGATTTGATTGAAAGGCTTTATGAGGGATAATCAGCCCCCCAGTGCCCTCTTCCAACCTTACAGAAGACTAGAGTCCCTCTCTCTAAAGAAATTGAGACAGAGAAGCTCTGAATTCAGCAGCTCTGGGAGCAACCAAGGATTGGGGAGGGGAATTCTAGACTGTAAATGGGAAAATTAGGTGAGGGGAGAATGTAGTCCTCTCCCCTAACTCTGCTTCCACACTCCTGCAGCAGCATGTGTGCATCACCCCCACCCCCAAGCAGGAGATTGTGAATCCCTCTATGATTAAACCAACTATCCCAGGAGAAAAGACCTACGGACACCGACATGCAGTGGTTCCCCAAAGAATTATCCAGCCAGGCTGTCCTAGAACGTCACCATAGTCAAAAAGCCTCATCCATGCACATTGTTTCCAGTTTTTCAGTGCCCCACTCTTAAATATGAGCCAAGGATTGCCAACATATGATGAGGGATGTTGGCAAGAATATAATGGAGGCAATTGGTTGTCAATGTTAATTACAGTATGTCTGAACTGTTGAGAGAAGTTTTCACTTCCTTCAGAGAGATTAATTAATGAAAGTTACAGAAATTAACAACTAAAATGGACAATTATTAATCCCAGAGGAAACAAAAAGTTGCACAAGAAAGGAAATGTGTTCATGGGACACTACATGGTTCAGCTGCAATGAATAGATTATACGGACATAATACCAAGAGTATATATTGGTCCAACCAAAAAGACAATATCATTCCATTGGAAGGCTAGAAAAGCCAATACGTCTGTATTCTGGGAAAGGAATGGAGCAAAAACCTCATTTTTAATAGTAGAAGACCAATACTAATACCTAAGCCTTCTACAAAAGTCCGTATAAGCATGATATTTAAAAATATGGCCAATAATGTCACAAAAAACTCAAAATAGCTGCCTCTGGGAAGTGGAATTCAAGAAAGATGAAGGATAAAAATGTTATACTTTTTAAACCATGTACATGTATGACTTTGTCAAAATAAAATACATTTAAATAAGGTGTAGAAGCTTGTGAAAACGTTTTGCAAGTTGATTTGTACTGCACCTGGATAAATTGTCATGAATTCTTTTCTCTTTGTATGTTTTAATATTGATGTATCTCTGCAATTATTAGCCTTCCGGAATTTTTTCTTTTTCCCCCATGTTCCCTCTTCTCCTGGTTGGGTCCTAATGATTGAGGACAATAGTGGTAGCAATGACAACAGCAATGACAGCTGCTAACCTTTATTATCTTATTTAATCCTTGCAATTTGGCAACAGCACGATGGGGTTCATGCTACTTCCTGTTCTTAAAGAAAAGCAAACTGAGTCTCAGGAAGATCCTGTAACTTTGCCAAGGCTGCATAGTAGCAATGGGTGGATCAGGGATTTGAACACAGACATTATGACCCCGGAGGCTGTGCAATGACAGTTCATGCCATCCAGCTCCCTGTTAGTGAAGCAGATGGGAAATTAGACGCTTCAGTCTGACTGTGGCTGCTGACCTCACACCTGCGGCAGCCAAGAGCCATAAGTGGGAACCACAATCATTAACATAGCACGTGCCATGCGCACTTTGACCATGTGGTTGTTACCACACATCCCTAAGGCCAATATCCCTGCTCCCTGGCAAGGCCCCTGAGCTGGGATCTCACAGTCCCATGATTGAACCTGGTCCCTGGAAAATGCTCATAGATAGTACATGTCATCAGCCTGATGCCCAACCTATGCAATGGGAGCCTCTTTTACTGTCTTCGTTAAGCATCTACTGCATATAACTTGTGGCCTGCAGCACCTGGCTAAGACCTTCCTCCACTCCCTCCCTAGGAGACTGCACAGCCTAGCTGGGAAAGTCAAAGCCATCAAGGATCCAGAAAAAGTTACAAGGTAATAGCACATCTGCAAGGGCGAAATAGAGCCCTCAGCTCAAGACGCTGAATGATGAAACGTGACCTGAAAGTCTTTGCTAGTTCTCCAGTTGCAAGTGGAAACTAATTCCTTCTTCTTGAATATGGCCAGCTCAGCTTGGGCCGTCAGCCAGTGCCTATCCTTAAGACTGCCATGCTGGAGAGCCCACCTGGAGGTATCCAGCCTGGCAGCTTCTACCCAGGCCTCCCAGAACACTTGTTCTGGGGACCTCAGCCAGGAGTACCAGATGACAGACCATCCCTGAGAGAGGGAGTAAAGAGCAGGGGCGCTCAGAGAAGGACAGCTGGAAGCAGACAGAAGAACACTTGCCCCTGAGCCTCATGGAATTCTGGGGCACTCAGCCTACTGTGCTTCTGTGCCTGAGTCAGGCCAGGGAAACCCTCCCAGGACCAAGGGCCACACTCAGTGGGCCCTGTATACCCTTCAGAGCCCCTCTGCCCTCCCAGTACTTCACAGACGAAGGGAAGGACAAGCTTCCAGGAAAGCCAAGGCCCAGCGTGAACCAGAGACTCACCGGGCACACAACCCATCCAAGGATGGGCTGAGATGCAGGGCTTTTGGATCCCCACTCCTGTGCCTTTCGTGAGGTTGCACCTAAGTGACCACCTCCAAAGAGATGAAGGAGGAAAGCAAGGGAAGGGAAGAGGAGGGGAAAAGAGGGGAGGAGAGAGGAGAGGAGATGGTTCACAGCCCAGCTCAAAGCTTGTTTTCAGGCAGGGCCATGGCTGTGTAACTGCTATTCACAGTTCAGGGAAGGAACTTAACCCACTATCCCTCTGTGTGTGTGTGCACGCGCACGTGTGTGCACGTGCACAAGTGTCAGACTGGAAGTAGTTGTGAATCACACAACATGCTCTGCACTGGGGAAATGTGAGCTCTGAAGAACCTTCCAGAAACATGTGAGCACCAAGACCCAGGTATTAGTGATGGCAGCAGTATGCTATCTGGTGCAGCTGCTGCCATCACACTGGTGGCTGAAGGGAGGGCATGGGGAGGAGGTGGACAGCCCCCACCCCTGCAGCCCACCACCCTGGGGCCACTGGGATGGGACTGGGCTGGGTCGTGTGCCCAAGCCACAGCTGCAACCTGGGCACCCCTGCACTCTTCGGAGCTGGGAGTAGGCAGGAGCCCTGCCCTCCTGGGCTCCTGCTCCATGGAGCACCACCCCCTTCATGGCTACAGCTGTCCATACCACAGCTGCAGACCCAGGCATCCCTGAACTCTTGCCCCCCTTGCCTTTGCAGGCTCAGAGGTGCCTTCTCCCACTGCCTGGCCTCTCTCCACTTTTGGCACCCCCTTCCAGTCTCAGAGTAGAGTTGGCACTAAGCCCAGTGCTGTTACAGCCAAGCCAGGTGGGCCTGGCACTGTCACAGCCCAGTCAGGTGTGCGCACACTCCGGGCAGTGCTGACATGCCAGCCTCCTGCTGTCTTGGTCCCCTTCAGACTTTGGGCACTGAGGAGCAGGGGAGGGGAAGCTGAGGAGGGCTGAGGAGAGCTGGGTACTGGCCTGCAGGTACCCCTTGGTGCCAGCAGCCTGGGCACCATGGATGGTCACAGCAGGCAGACAGTCTCCTGGGTGGAAGGGAGTGGGTCACCAGTGAAGCCACATCTTCAGGCCAGTCTGCCAGTCCTACAAACAGGAGGGGAACTCATAGTGCTTTTTCCTAGGCCCACCCATGGCTGCCCAGGGACCAATCAGCACACACTTCCCCCCTCTGATGCCCATAAAAGGCTGGGGCTCAGTCAGAACAGGGCAGGGGTCAGAGAGAGGATGGGACAGCCAGCTGCAGAGAGGAGTTACCCTCTCTGCTGGGAGCTGAACACTCAGGCTGACTTACCTACAGAGAGAAGCTACCCACTGCGGGTGTCCTCTGAGTTGTTCTAATACTTAATAAATCTCCTCCTCCTCATGTTCACCCTTCACTTATCTGCATACCTCATTCTTCCTGGATGCGGGACAAGAACTTGGGCAAAGGCACCACTGGCCATAGAGATTTCCGGCCAGAAAATCGACACCCTAAAGATCCCATAATATCAGGACTTCGCACCCAGCACTCTGCCCACTCTAACCATTGCTCATAATCAATGGTGATGCTGAGGTGATTCCAGGAAGAAGGAAGTGCCTGGATGGATTTCTGGTCATGCTGACCCACCCTTGGTGTCCACTTTCATGCTTGAGGGGGGCGCGTGGAGCAGGGCAGTTGCAGGTCACTCTGCTAATGGGATGCAGGCCAGCCTGGGCCATGGAGCAGCTCTGCAACCCTGGCTCCAGCACTGAGTGTGTGACCCACAGGCAGGGGGCACGTGCACACAGCACTCGCATACCCGCCGACCAGCCTCTGCCACTCTGAGATTTGTGGGGCTTTTCATTCGTCTGTGAACCCGAGTGACTCAGAGCGATGGGGTTTCCAGAACTGCCTCTCTGTAGCTCAAATGACACAGTTGAGTAATCAGAGGGGCTGCAAGGGTCAGAGCACCAGTTTTCTGACCCTCAGGCTGCCGTCTGGACCCTCGTCATAAGGGTCCTCTTCCTTCAGAGCCCTGGGCCTGAACTCGCCACCACTCCCAACCCAGCTCCCATAGCAGGCGCCTGGGTCCCACCTCTCCCCCTGCTGCCCCCACCCCCACATCCCTCCTTGGTCTCCATCTTGGCAAGCTGGCCTCTACCCCACCCCATCCCCATTTGAATTCTGGGAAAGGCAAAGGGAGGAATGGAACAATGGCCTAAAATTAGAACCCACAACAAAAACATGGCACTCTGAGTCATGCATTGTTCTTTTGCACTGCTCCAAATGCTATGTAGCCACATTGGTTCTGGCCCTGACGAATGCTGACAACAGGATGAGCACAAGCCAGGCCTCAGGGGAGAGGGGCTGCAGAGTGGCGGCCCCATGGGGCCTGGCTCCTGGATGTCAGAAAACTGGTGGGAGGATGGAAGGCCAGTGTTGCCCTTGGGTCAGCCCTGATGGGCATGGAGATGAGATGCCTGGGCCAGTTGCCTCCGCTTGCACCACCTTCCATCTGCCTGCCATCAGGCAGCCTCCCGACAGCACTTCAGTGCAGTACCATGTGCACGCATGAGGTTTCCCGTTCGTGGGAAGTGACGGCTGGCTCAGAGCACACATCAGCCATGATCGTGATCATCCCAGGAACTGCTGAGCAGGACCTCAACTGAGCCACACGCTTGTCACCTTCTCAGAAAAAAAAATGACTCACAGTCATGTTCTCCAGTTTGCACCCACAGGAAGGGGACTATGTCCCTTTACCAGCAGGTTGGGGGCCCCAGCATGGAATCTCATCCCAGAAATCTCTTGTCCATCTTTTCGCCATCCCCACAGCTTCATTTAAGAAGAAAACAGTGTGTTTAGGTTCCCTTCATCCCGGGGATCCCCCATCACCGCAGGGATGAATCCCCTCATCTGCAGGCAGGCGCCGCCCGCTGAGGGGCGGGCCGGAGGTGGAACATGGTTCTCCTTGTACTCTGGGCTTTGTGGGAGGAGTGAAGACAAGATAGACAGTTCCCTCATCTTTCAGTGACCCCCAGTGTACTTCAGGGCTCCTCAAAAGCCAGCAAGTGCCAGAACCACCATCCAGGCAGCTGATTTCAGAGCCGACTCCCCGTTCTCAAAGGGCCCGAGCCTATGGGACCGGGAGAGCGCCACAGTCTACCTGTCTCTGGGGGTGGAAGACTACTCTCAGAAGCACGGGCTAAGGCCTGCACACGAACAGATTCCCGCGCAGCACATGCACAGGTGTGCCCTGGGCCAGCGGCCGTTTCGGGTGCTCGGGACTGGATGGTCGGAGGAAGGCGCGCCCTGAGCTTGAAGCGTTGGCAGGATATGGAGAGGCAGGAATTGGAAGTGAAAATTAGAAAGATTGTGGCCTGGTGCAGTGGCTCACATCTGTAATCCCAGCGCTTTGGGAGGCTGAGTGGGGCAGATCACCTGAGATCAGGAGTTCAAGACCAGCCTGGGTAACATGGCGAAACCCCGTCTCTACAAAAAATACAAAAATTAGCCAGGCATGGCAGCGCATGCCTGTAATTCCAGCTACTCTGGAAGCTGAGGCAGAAGAATGGCTTGAACCCAGGAGGTGGAGGTTGCAGTGAGCCGAGATTGCGCCCACTCTAGCCTGGGCAACAGAGTAAGGCTCCATCTCAAAATGATAATAATAATAATAAAATTAGAAAGATTATGAAGAGCTTTGAATGCTGCCAAGAAAGCTGATTTTCACCTGCTGAAAATGGGAAGCGGATGTGGAGACAGACATATGGTCAGAGCTATTTTCGGACAGAAGCTGGCAGAATATGGAGGTGGCCTGGGAGGCCAAGAGGAGCAGTGGTGGGTCCCTGTTCCCATCCAAAAGACCCCAAGAACAGGACCAGGACTTACTGGACTCTGCATTCCCAGTTCCTGCCTGGTTCACAGTGGCACTGGTGAATGTGTGTGGTCAGGTGAGTTATGCCTGAGAAGTTATGCATGAGAGGAGACGGGCCTGAGCTGGGACAGGCTGGTGATGAAGGGAGGGTGGGGACACATGGCGGCACAGGTAGTGAAGGTGGGAGACGAGGCCTCTGGAGCCCTGGGGTGGGGAGGGGCAGGCTGCGGGGTGGGCCTTGGACCCCGTGTGCGGGTCGGGGGTGGTGGTAAAGGTGGTGCAGGGCCAAGACCAGAAATGGAGAATGGATCCTGAGTGGAGTCAGGAGTGGAGTCACTGCTTCTCCAGGATGGCCTCTTGCCCCAAGGCCATGGGAGCAAGGGGGGTGCTGTGGGAGCACAGGAATGCACTGTGAAGCTGCACGTGGGCGCGATGTCCTTTCACTGGAGTCCTCAGGGGTCTCGCCCTGCCTTGCCCCAGCATCCACCCACAGACCCACGTGTCCCAGATCCGAGAGGAACGTGTCTGCTAAATGCCGTCCCCCACAAAAGGCAAGGGACACACTGTCTCCCCTCACTGCCGGCTGGCATTGTAAGAGGAGCCGCTGGCAGCTGCAAGATGCTCCCAAAGCTGGAGAGCACCCGGCACGTGGCTGGGCTGCGGGGAAGCGGGTGCAGCAGCCACCGGCATCCGAGCCTGGAGGAAAGTCAGGTCTCAGAGGGAATAGAGTGGCGGGGCTCTGTTTAGATTGAAAGAAAATCATCAGAAAACCCAGAGCTTTGGTTCCAGTTCAGACCGGCTCATTGGTTTGTTCTCGTTTTAAGACTCTCTCTTTGTTTATAAAGTGTATTTGTATTTGTTTCCATTTGGGATTCAGCAGATGAGTGCAGTGAATTCCAGGGTCTGCTTCACGGATCAGCTCAACTTGAACACACGCACATTTCACTCTCAGACTGGGGCGCATCCAGGGATGTGTTGTCTCCTCTCTGCTCCCTAGACAGCCCCGGGGCAGCGGTGCCCACACAGACCAGAGACAGGGGCTGCCGCACCAGGAGCAGCAAGGCCTGAAAGACCACAGCTGACCACTATGGAGACTTCCAATGCCTGGCTCATGAATCATCTCATTTAAATCCTTGCAACAACTGCATGCCGTTGGTTTGATGATTAGCCCTGTTTTACAAAGGGAGGGGGAAATTCAGAGAGATGAAAAACATGTCGATGGTTGTTCTGCAGGCACATGCAGAACAGGATTTAGACCCAGGAACCCAAGCAGTCTGGCGCCAGGCCCTACCCTGGACCATCAAGTGTATTCTTTCTGTACAAAGTACTACTGCTCACAAGAGGGAGGTGGCCCCCAGAGCCTTGTCTCCCCTTAAAAGAGAATGTAGAATGAGAGGCAGGGTGGGCAGCGGCCCAGGAGCTGCATGGTCTGTCCTGCCCCACCCAGGAGATGGCTTGCTCCAGGGCTGCCCCCATGATGGCCTCTCCCAGGCAGGTCCTTGAGAGGTTGGAGCAACCAGGACTTTGGGGGAACCATGTTCTTGTACCCCCCGGGCCAGGGCAGTTGCAGAAGCCTGGGGCTCAGGCTGCAGAGGTGGCAGGCAGGACTCTGGGTGCCCACAGCCCCGGAAGGATACCTCACCTACCTGCAGACTCTCCTCTCGAGGACTCTGTCCCAGGGGCTCCAGCAACCCCCTGGGAGGCTGCTCAGGCCCCACTGTTCCCCAGGCCCACCTCTGCTCAGAGTGAGCCTAAAGGAGGAGCAGGAGAGAGAGCACGTCTTAAGAGAGAAAGCCACCTTCGTGAGCAGACGCTCGCCTGCTCCATTAGTGCCAAGGTCAGCGTGAGCAAGGAAAACCATTACCATTAATCAACAGCAAGGCTGACCTGAAGCCCAAGTGCTGGGAAATAGGACTGGGTCACCTGGGGAGCAGCTGCTGGGCGAGCTGCAAGGTGTGTGGGAACCCACAGCTCCCTGGCAACCTGGGAAGGCTGCCGGGAGGAAGCAGCCTTTCGAGTGCTGCTGGATGTCCCCAACAGCTCTGGGCCCCATTCCCAAAGGCCTCTGCCTCCCAAGAACACCGCAGGCTGGCTGGCTCCCATGCGGCCCTGAAGCCCACATGGTCAGGAGCAGAAGAAAAGTGGGAAAGGAGAAGTTGCTCTACTGGGGAGGAGGCCAGAGGCCCTGGCATCCCCGGGAACTGCACCCCCTGCAAATTTTCAATTCTGCAATCCCTCCCTGACCAAAATCTCACTCCCCCTGCTCTTTTCTTGGCAGGTGGCCTCGCCTCATGCAAAGGCATAGAGGGGCCCTGCTCCTCTATCCAGAGTTGCCTCTGCCTGTCTGCCCTGACCTCTCTCTGTCCATCAGAGCTCCCCGCTCCACTGCCCCCCACCAGTCCCTCAACACTGATTCTTTGGCCACTCCTTAGTCCTTGCTCTGGACCCACTCCCTGGGTACCCCTGAAATACCAGCTGCCTCCCAGGGCCCCACTGTCCATCCTCTCTGCTCTTCCTGCTCTCCACATGTGCAGATAACAATGCCTGTATTGATTCCTTCATTTCTTATAATAACCTCATAGAGTTAGAAGGGCACTCAGTAGATGCCGGCCACTCCTCTTCCACAGAAGGCAGTCAGGAGGCGGCACCCCCAGGCCTGGTCAACTCAGCCACCCAGCCATGTCAGGCGCTGGGCCAGGCATACCGTGATTCTCTCAGTTCACTCCCTGAAGTGTGTGAGACCACTGCCATGAGTCCCAATGTCACATTTTTACAAGGCAAAGTCTACACACAGAAAAGAAGGCATTTTCCTCCTCCATTGTCTCTTTTTATCAGGGAGAAAATATTTTCCTGGAAGCCCCTGATTCCTTGGACCAATTCAGGCATGGTGCTGAAAACCTAGCTGCAAAGGAGGCTGGGGAGGCCTGGTGTTGGGAAGGTAGTTCTGCCAAAAAGGAGAGGGGCAGCTGCCCATCTGGCTAATGGGATGACCTGCCCTTGACCTTTCCCCTCTCCAGCCCATCCTCCATAATGACACCAGAGTGCCCTTTCTAATCTCAGGTTTGATTGTGTTGGTCTCTGCTTAAAAACTTTTAATAATCGACTTCAGATAAGGCCACAGTCCTTGATGTGACATATGATGTCTTCCACTGTGTGATTACAACTTCTCTTCCTGCAGTTCCCCCGTTTGGCCAGTTCAAACTTCTCACCATTCCCTCAAACCTTTCCCTACCCCACTCTCTCCTAAATCAGCCTGACAAAATGAAACTATTCATTCATCAAAACACAGTTTATTTGGCTTCCTCATCCCCCTCGTTAGGCCAAATACCTACAATGGTGCTAACTCAGAGGCTTTCAATCAGTGTTTGATGAAGGAGGGAAGGAAGGAAGGAAAGGGAAGGAAGGAAGGAAGGAAAGAAAAGGAAGGAAGGAAAGAAAAGGAAGGAAGGAAAGAAGGAAGGCAGGAAGGAAGGAAGGAAGGAAGGAAGGAAGGAAGGAAGGAAGGAAGGAAGGAAGGAAGGAAGGAAGGAAGGAAGGGTCAGAGGCATTTGCACCACAGTGACTCCATCTTGTATAGAGGCTGGGTAAAATGAGGCTGAGACCGACTGGGCTGCATTCCCAGGAGGTGAGGCATTCTAAATCACAGGATGAGATAGGTGGGCACAAGATACAGGTCACAAAGACTTTGCTGATAAAACAAGTCACGGTAAGGAAGCCGGCCAAAGCCCATTAAAACCAAGATGGTGACGAAAGTGACCTCTGGTCGTCCTCACTGCTCATTATATGCTAAGTATAATGCATTAGCATGCTAAAAGACACCCCCAGCAGCACCATGACAGTTTACAAATGCCAAGGCAACTTCAGGAAATTACCCTATATGGTCTAAAAAAGGGAGGAACCCTCAGTTCTGGGAATTGCCCACCCCTTTCCCAGAAAACCCATGAAAAATCCACCCCATGTTTAGCATACAATGAAGAAATAGTAAGTATAAGCAGCTGAGCAGCCCATGCCACTGCCCTGCCTGTGGAGTAGCCGGTCTTTATTCCTTTACTTCCTTAACTTGCTTTCATTTGTAATATGGACTTCCCTGGCTTCTTTCTTGAGCAAGATCCAAGAACCCTCTCTTGGGTTCTGGATCGGGACCCCTTTATGGTAACAGAAAAAAGGAAGGAAGGACAAGAGGAAGGGAACAAGGAAGAAGAAAGGAACGAAGGAAGGGAGGGAGGAAAGAAGGGAAGGAGGGAGGGAGGAAGGAAGATGCAGAAGAGGAAGGAAGGAAGAACAGAAGGAAGGAAGGAGGGGATGAAGAAGGGGGGAAGGAAGAACAGAAGGAAGGAAGGAAGGGATGAAGACAGGGGGGAAGGAAGATGGGAGAGAAGGAGGAATAGAGGAAGGGAGGGAGGATTAGGAAGAAAGGGATGGAAGGAAGGATGGGAGAGAGTGGAAGGAAGGAGAGAGGATGAGGAAGGAAGGATATGTATGATGCCCCAGGCATCATTGGGCCCTTTCCTCTTCTGTGGAAAGCATGGAAAGTGCCATTGGCTCCTAGAATAGCCCCGTGGGGCCTCCTGGGCACGACATTTTGTTATAGGTGGTTAGGCATGAGTGGAGCAGGAGAGGGCTCTCCCCCAACCTGCTGGAAATGGCAGGTGATGGTTTGGCAATTATTGCATTGCCTCTCTAAAAATGATAATTCATCACCCAGGGAGAGACCAGCTACTGACGGCCCACATTTTTTACATTAGAAGTGTTAATTGAATGCAGACCCCAGGGAGAAGCGGCTTCCTGGGCATGAGTGTTAAGAGACAAAATGGCAAAGTATGACGTGCCAGGACACGCCACTGGAAAGAGGAAAAATGCTTCAGACGGGCATCTGTGTAACTCCCTGAACACACGGTGCCTGCTCAGTTCCAAAGGGTAGGAGAGCACTGCACATGCGGGAAGCCCACCCTAAGGGAAGAATCATGGGAAAGAGGCGAGTCCATAAAATCGTAGGATCACGGTTAAAGTCCCACCCTTTTTTTTTTTTTTTTTTTTCTCCTTTCACTCTTTTCTCTTTTGGATATTCAGGCGCCCGCTTGGGTCTCTTCCAAGCTAACTTTCCTTTCTTTCCTGTTCTAAAGCCCGTTTAAATAAATTTCCACTCCTGCTCTGAAACTTGCCTCGGTCTCTTTTTCTGCGTTATGCCCCTCAGTGGAATTCGTTCTTCTCCAGGAGGCAAGGGCTGAAGTGGCTACAAACCCGGACGGATGCACCACCGGTAACTCGGATCGCTTCTACTGCTAACAGTTTTGTCCCAGCTCATCGGTGGAGGTTGAACTAGAGACCGTCCTCTCATCACTACCGGATTCCAGTAGTTTTGTTGTCCCCCAGCCCCCACTTGGGATAACTCCCTCCCACTGTGGGCTATTTTCCTAAGCCAACGAGACACACCAAGTATTTTCCAAAAGATCTACAGCGCTGCAGGGTGCTGTGGTCTCAGTGGAGGGAGCGTTTCTCACTGGTCCCCATGGGGCGCCCTCACATTTAATTCAGCTCACCTCTCCAGCCTGATGGGGCCTCTTGGCCTTTGACCCAGATGCCCTCATTCAATAAGCATATCACCTATGTCTTCAGCTCCATAGCTACTAGAATCATTACACAGGCCTAAACATCCTGCTGAAACCTCCCTCATCTGACCTCAATCTTTTCCTCCATCGACACCCCTTGGGCATGGTCATTCACCCCTGGAGAGCTGGGTAGGAGCAAAGCCTCACTCAGGGTGACCTCAGAAGATGGGGAAGAGAGAGAAACCTGCCCTGGCAGGGGCTCAGACAGACCTGTGGAAAAGAAGGGGAGGCCAGGCTGACCCAGGAAGGGTCAACATGTTGTGGCACTGTGAATTCTTCAACCCGGAAGCTAGTGTCCCTCCTGCCCCTTCCTCTGCCTCTGTTTCTCCCTTTTCCTGCCTGACTTCTGTGAGTTGCCTCTTGAAATTCCCAAGAAAGTTCTGTTGGCCAGCTAGTCACCATCCAGGATGGAGCACACCAGGCAGGCAAAATCCCACTCCCAAGGGTGGCTCATGCCCACTCATCTTCAACCAATAGATGACTTCCTTGGACCCAAGTTCTGATTCCTAGGCCAACCAGCTGTGGCCAGAGGGACAGGGTCCCAGACCACAACTCCCAGCACTAGCCTGCAAGGGCTGCTCAAGGCTGCTTTCCTGAGAAGCAGAGGTGGGAATGGCAGGCGCCTGGAGTCCCACAGACCAGCACTCTGGCACCCAGCCCATGAAAACAGGAGCTTGAGGCTTGTAGGCTGTCGGGGAGCTGCGGTCCAGACCTGCCCCTGGAGCAGCCATCTAGTTCCTGCCCCTGATAATGGCACAACTGGCTGTTATCAGGGGCAGGAAGTGCAACTGGGCCAGGGTAAAAAGAGCAAATTGGCAGCTGATACTGCCCTGGTAGGGCTCACCTAGGAGAGGCCCAGAAACAGGCAGCCAAAGAGAGGAGCCCAGCAATGGATGTCCATGAGCACCCTGGCAGGCCTGCCTCTTGTCTTACCAGTGGACTGGAAGACAGAGACAGGCCCAACACTTGGATGGACTTGCAATATCTGAAAGGGCCCAAGGCAGAATCCAGACCTGGAAGCACCATGGGGCCTCATATGAGACTGCTTCAAAGGCAAGCCCTAGTCTCTGGATCTGGAGCAGTAGGTCACAGCCAAGCTGCAAACGGGAAATAACATCATTCCCTTACCCAATTACATATATAACTCCTTACATTTCCCACACCCTGGTTGGGGCTTATTCCTGAATCAGCCTTCCCGATTAACTGGGAATCCACCTGGCCTCAGCTTATGGACAAGAAAGAGACAGGGTCAGAGAAGTGCCAAGCAGTCCCAGCCCAAGGGTCTCCATTTGATCTCACAGGGTGACTTGAGAGACTTGGGGAAAGGGACACATCTGCCTCCCTTCCCAGCTCCCACTCCCACCTCCTCATCTGGAACCCATTAAAAATGAACATGAAAGAATTTCATAGGTCTGTCAAGCAGAGCCAGGTGGGCTCCTGGTGGCGACCACTTTCTTTTCTACAGATTCGCAAACTGTGTTTTTATCCAACCAGAGAAGGAGCCTACCTGGGTTCGATGCGTTCTGGCCTAGTCCTTCCCCTCTCCAGGTATTAAACTCAGAATGCCATCTGACCAGGTGTCCTGACCTCCCTCCCAGTTTCCACACTGACTTGGCAGTGTACAATTGCACAGTTCTCTCCAGGCCTGCTGGGGATGACTCGAGGCTTACCAATAGGATTATCAGAATATTGATTGATTACCCTGGGACAATGGCTGGGTACTGTCTGAATAATCAGGTTCAAAAGGTCAGTGATAGAATTGAACATATGCATTTGTTCCGGATCCTTCACCTAAAGGAAGAGAAAATTTGGTCCAGGAGAACAGAAGGAGCCGTGTGGTTCACACGAAGGGGAAGCGCTCCCTGGGGGGTGGTTAGCGTGTGAGCAAATTCCTCACTCATTTCATTAGATCAAATCCAAACTCCTCAGCCTCAATGAGGAAATGACTCTAAAGCAGCCAGCAGTTTTTCAATGTATTGCTACTGTGCATTTGGAAACATGAACATAAACCAGTAGTGACAAGATACAGGAAAATTATTTCACTTGAAAGGCGGTGGAGAAGGCCGGTGAGTTCAAGCGGAAAGGACTTGCTCATTGCTTATCTTAGTCATCTCTTCCCTCCAAAAGTGCAGAAAATTAGAGGCATCCGTAGGAGAGAAGCAGAAAGCATAAAGGTCCTAGAGGACGGTGAGCATGGAACCAGGCATCTGAATCCCTCCTGGACCTCCACTGACCCCCTCAGCATGAACATTCCAACCACCTTAATAAACAAAACAGAAACAACATCCTCAAGAGTGAAATACTAAATAAATTATACAATGGTTTAATATGCATTTAACTTATATTTACTTAATATAACAATAAATTGCATTTTATATAAAATGGTAAAATTTTATATGCCTGCTAAAATTGGAGTTTTAAGTAGCAGGTGCTGCTTTTATAAGTAAATATCACCATTACTAAACAAAAGCCAAACATTTTGGTTTAGGTTGGGCGCGGTGGCTCACGCCTGTAAGCCCAGCACTTTGGGAGGCTGAGGAAGGCGGATCGTCTGAGGTCAGGAGTATGAGACTAGCTCGGCCAACATGGTGAAACTCCATCTCTACTAAAAATACAAAATTTAGCCAGGTGTGGTGGCATGTGCCTGTAGTCCCGGCTGCTTCGGGAGGCTGAGGCAGCAGAATCACTTGAACTCAAGAGGTGGAGGTTGTAGTGAGCCGCAAACGTGCCACTGCACTCCAGCCTAGGTGACAGTGAGACTCCACCTCCAAAAAAAAAAAGAAGGTTGGTTTAAAAGCATTGATTGGTACAAAGTTATCAAAACAGGAAAATAACAATAAAAGAATTGACTTTACAGCTTATATTAACCCTCCCTTTTTTTTCCATTCAGTGGAAGTCTTTTAATTTGTCTTGCCCACTGTCTGTTGACTCTTCTGATCCTTTGGTTTTTAAATTTTATAGGAGTAGCTTGCAGCATTCCTGCCTCTCTGGCCTATCCGGTTCTCCCTTTCTCCTGTCACCATCTCTGTGGGCTCACTTCCCCAGCAAGCTTCTCCTTAGAGGGGTCCGGACCTACTGCCTCATCTCCTCTCCTCCCCTCCTCCCGCAGTGTTTTGCAATCCACCCTCCACCTCTGTGGCTCCAAGGTAACCAGCAGCCTCTGGTGCTAAATCCAGAATGTGCTTTTCAGACCCCGCCATGTGATTTCTCCACAGTGTTGGATACTCAGCGACTCCCTGCTTCTCCCAAGCTCCTCTCCCATTAATTCCCATATATCCTCTCTCCTTACTTTCCCCCATTGCCCTCTTTTGGAGCTTCTCTTCCTTAGAGGCTGGGATTCCCCAGCGTTCTCTCCTGAGTGCACTTTCTTCTCCCGCTACCCACAGCCCCCTGAGGCGGAGGATCAATATGACCGCCAATGACCCTCCTGAGCTCCGGATTCAAATCCCATAGGACCTCAAACCTGGCCTATGATCTCTTCCCCCATGGCCACCTCTTGCCCCTCCTCTCAGTTGTTCCTCTCAGCTTCGGGTTCCGCCGCCACCCAACCAGCTACTTGGTCTAAAATGTGGGGGATTTTCTTAACTCCTGCCTTTCCCTTACGGACCTTATCCAGCCCATTTTCAAGTCCTATAAATGCCTCATCCTTAGTAGTTCTTAAACCCACTTCCCCCTCCACCTCCTTCTCAGTCCTGGTGTCCTCTCGGATCACCGGGACACTGGGGAAGTCTAACTGTCCTTGTTGGCTGTCCCATCCCCATCACCACCCTCACTTCAATTCATCCTCCACCCAAGGAGCAATTTTTATAAAATGCAAATCTGAGGATCCCATTCCCTTTTTAAAAATTTCTCCAGGGGCACTCCAGCCTGAGCTACAGAATGAGACTCTGTCTCAACAAACAAACAAAAAAAGTCTCCAGGGGTCCTTGTCTCCTTTGCAGGACAGCCCTGCCTGGGTCAGCCTTCAGCCCTCAGCCCTCATTCTGAAGTGCCCAGCTCTGCAGCTCCCACCCTGCACCATGCCTCACCCCTCATCCATTCACCCCACTCTTCCTTTATCTCCTCCAGCAGGAGCAGTACCCCAAGCCTCCAGGTCTTAACCAAAATCCTACTGTTAGGTGTCCTGGGTTGGCCAACACCTGGCCAGCCTCTAGGAACAAACGAGGCCAGCATCTTGATAAGAACCTAGATTCCTCTGGTCCATATCACGCAAGAATCTGGCATCTTAAATCTCCACTCCAATTCTAAGAGTCCCCGGGACATCTCACCTATGTCCACACACAAGTCCAGTTGCCACCCAGTGGTCTGCTGAGGACTTGTTGGGGATGGAATGTTGCCTTGTCAATGTCTTTGTCTCCCTTCCCCTCTGTGTAACTGTCAAGCAGTCTGAATGGTCCTGACCCCATCTCAACTCTGAGAGGGATCCTGCTCCATCTAAACCAGCGTTTCTCAATCTCAGCACCGTTGACATTTTGGGCCAGTTGGTGGCAAGGGTGGGGCTATCTTGTGCATCATAGGCTGTTTAGCAGTATCACCAGCCTTTATTTACCAGATGCCAGTCACACACACACACACACACACACACACACACACACACACAACCTGTGACAAAATGTCTTCAGACACTGCCAGTGTCCTGTGGAGGGCAAAATTGCCCCTGGTTGAGAACCACTGATCTAAACCAATTCTGTAATGTCATTCTCTTCTCCAGTTCTCAGTTAGATTCGAATGTATGACCTAAACTGGTTGAATGAGAATGAAGTTCAAGCATTGCGTTCAGTGTTCAGTGGTTTTGTTTTCTCACCTGCTCGAGTGTCAACCTGGGAATTGGAAGCAGCCATTTGCAGGAGGGGCTGCAGGATAAAGCTGCCGCCATGGAAACAAAACAGAGATGGAAAGAAATCAAGTCCTGAGTGACAAGCTTGGGCCTCAAAAGATCAAACTGCCTTAAGTTCACTCATTACTGGACAGTTCTATATACTAAGCCTATAAATTTTCTTGTTTATAGTCCTGTTACTTGCCACTGAAATCATCACTACTGTTAATACATCCTCTGTTTGGGCCAGATCCACCATCTGACACAGGACTCGGCACAACCACTAGTAACCACTGCCATTTTCCACTGGGCTTTGCTCTGTATTCCTGAGCATGGCACTTGCAGGCAGTGCTTCCCAGGGGGCACTGCCACCAATGTCCTAAAACCCTCAACATGTGAAGCCAGAGGTTCCAGAGAAAAGTGTGACTGAATATCATGCTGCCCTTCATGTTAGCCCCTGGGAGAGGACAGCTAAGCTCATTGCTCTGGCCACAATATTATTCAGAGTTTAGTGAAAGAGGCATTTTGAGTTCACTCATGTTGTAGCTCGCTGTCTCTCTCTGTCAAAGACAAGATGTGAGTTCATGGGACATGGCCAAGGACATGTTTAAGTAATAGTCCTGTCCTTATGTTAGACTTCCTTAGCCTCTTCAAGGCCAATCAGGACACACATAGATTTTTCTAATCTTAGAAGATATTCTTTCCAAAAAGCCCTGGCCCCTCAACCAGATAGATACTGGGTTTTTAGCCCAATATTGGTATATTGACCAGCTTATGCTAGCTGTGGCAACAATCAATCCCAAATCATAGTCTCTTACAACCATAAGAGTTTTTACACTGTCAATATTATATTTATAATATAAACATATTGGCTCTGTACGTGAATTTATTCAAGGTTCATCACCAGTCCTTCAGTGTAATGCTTTCTCCACTCCAGAGTTTTTTATTCAGATTCATCTCTTGCTTAACTGGATTTCATCTCCCAAGTAGTTTTTAAAGAAATACTTACTGGTGCAATAGTCCCAGCATATTTTCATATTTGTAAATGACCATTGCCTTTAGACTTGAGTGACAGCTTGGCTGAGTGAAAACGTATTAGGTCATGCTTCTCTCATAACTCTGTAGATGATATGCCACTACTTTTTGCTAATACTGAGGAATATGCCTGAGGCCAGTTGATAATATTTTCTTCCTTGTAAATGACTTGCTTTTTCTGCCTGGATGCCCATATGATTCTTTAGCTTTCTTACTTAATTACTTCACTAAGATATGTTCTTTCTGGAACATACTGCACCCTATCCAATTGTACATTCAGGTCCTCCTTTATAGGACAGTTTTATTTTTGAATTTCTTTCTACTTCATTTATTTTGTCTAATTCCACTGGAAAAAAAACTGTTGCATTTATGCTGGATTTCTTTTGCCTGTCTTGAACTTCTACCTATATTTTTCTATCTTTGCTCTTCTCTGTTTCGTTTTATGGGGTTTTTCTCAGGTTTGTCTACCATGCAGCTTACTCCACTGTCAAAAATCAGTTTCGTTCTTGTGATTGCCAATAAGGTTCTTGTATTTCTAACGTGTTTATTATTATCTTATATGTCTGTTATTTGAGTTTTGTCAGCTCACTTTTTATCTCTGTTCATTCTCTTATTGTTGCTTCTTTGGGCTCTTTTATTTCTTCTCTGAGTTCCTCCTTTTCCCCTTAAGAGTTTATATTTCCATCAGTTCCTCGTTCCTCTGAGATGATGGACAGAGTGTGTTTTTCTGGAATGTTTCTCCATCTCCCGAGGTAATTTTTTTCTGATACGCATTTTTCATCGGCTTTTTAATCGTTATGTGTCTTTTCTTCTTTCTCTGTTGAAACCATTTTATTGATGATTCCTTTCTGTTCATTCCTCATCATTGAATGATTGAATGGGGAAAGTTGTGTAGGCCAGTTTTTTGTTTGTTTGTTTGTTTTTTTGAGACAGGATCTTACTCTGACACGCCAGGCTGGAGTGTAGTGACACAATCATGGCTCACTGCAGCCTGGACTTCCTGAACTCAAGTGACCCTCCCACCTCAGCAGGGACCACAGGCACACGCCACCACACCCAGCTAAAAGATTTTTTTGTAGAGACGGGGTTTCACTATGTTGCCCAGGCTGGTCTCGAACTGCTGAGTTCAAGCAATCTATCTGCCTTGGCCTTTCAAAGTGCTGGGATTGCAGATGTGAACCACTGCACCTGACCAGCATTTTTTTTTAAGAATCATGTGGGGGAGGTATGGAGGAGTGGGTAGGGCAGCTGACGGCTTCACCTGAGACTAACACTACAACTGCTTTCTCACCAAAGCACTGTGTTCTCTGTCTAGGGGCACAATAGCCTCTCAGGTTCTGTTGATGTCCTGCCATCTTGAATCTTGCAGAGGAGCAGAAAATTTTTTTTGAATGTCCCTCCTATTATTTTGATACTTTTTCCTTCATTTAAAAAAATCAGTTTTATTGTGATAAAATATATATGCATTAAAATTCAGTCACTTTCAGTGTACAGTTTGAGAAGTTTGGCAATTGTATGCAGTCATGAGACCACTACCACAATCAAGATAGAAAGCATTTCCATCACCCTAAACATCTCCCTTTGTCCCTGGTGTTAACCCCCTTCTGTAGCTGCCCCAGCCCCAGGGAACGACTGATCTACTTCCTGTCACTATAATTTTGCCTTTTTTAGAATTTCATCTGAATAGAATCACACAGTATGTCATCGTTTATGTTTTATTTCCTTCACTTAGCATAATGCTTTTGAGATTCATGCATATTGTTGTATGTATCAATAGTTTATTCTTCTTTATTGCAATGTAATATTACATGGAAATTCTGTTTTGCGTACCCATTTGCCAGTTAACAGACATTTGGGGTGTTTCCAGTTTGAGCCACTTATGAATAAATCGGCTATGAATCTTCTTCACCTACAAGTATGAATGGACAAATCTTTTTTCTCCTGGGTGAATACCTAGGAGTAGAATGGCTGGGCTGTATGATAAAAGTGAACCATACAGCTCTCCAAAGTGAGTATCTTACATTCCCAAGTAATCTGCCATCTTTTTAGTTGATTGTTCTCAACAATGCTTGGTATTATCAATCTTTTAAATCTAATTCCATTAAATTTAATGAGAATTTCATCTCATTGTAGTTTTAATTTGCATTTCCTTGAAGAATACTGAGGTCAAGCATCTTTTCACGTGTTTATTGGCCATTCATATGTCTTCTTTGGTGAAATGTCTTTAAAATTTTGCTCCTTTTTTAAAAATATTGGATTATTTGTCTTATTATTGTCTTGTAAGAGTTCTTTAAATATTTTGGATACAAGTCCTTGTTTAGATATATGTTTAACAAATACATTCTCTCATTCTGTATCTGGTTTCTTCATTTTCTTAACGATATCTTTTGAAGACAAGCATGTTTCAATTTTGCTAATGCTCGTTTCATCCATTTTCTTTTTTTATGACCCATGTTTGCTGTGTCCTATTTCAGAAATCTTTATGTGAGCCAATGTCACAAAGACTTTTGCCTCTTTTTTTCTCTAGAAGCTTTATCATTTTACCTCTTACATTTGGGTCTGTGATTCATTTAGAGTTAAATTGTTAGCCGGGCTTAGTGGCTCACGCCTGTAATACCAACATTTTGTGAGGCCAAACAGAGGGAATCACTTGAGGGCAGGAGTTCAAGACCAGCCTCTGGAATGATAGATTTGCCACTAATTGCTCTGAAGAAGACTGGGACAAGTAAGCTGGGAAGGGAGAGAGGCAACTGGGATGCGTAGTGGGCAGCCAACTGGAGATGGGCAGCTGAACACACAGATGTGGAGTCCAGAAGACAGGTCCAGGTGGAACACGTGGATTTGCTAATCCTCGGAACATAGATCATCCTGAAAGACATGACATTTGATGTGGTCACCCAGGATGGGGGCACGGACAAAGAGGAGAAGAAATCCAAGGGATGAGCCCTGGGACATCTCAAGATTTTTTTTAATGATAATTTCCTAAAGAAGCTCCTACTTGTGTATAAAGTCTGTGGTTTTTGCCTTTGATATCATATTAAAAAGTCCTTTCTCACCCACAGATATATAACTATTCATCTATGTTTCTTTTATAGTATAATTTTTTTATATTTGATTATGTTCAGACCTTCATTTCTCAATACCATTTCCCAATCAAAGGAAGAGTTCCTTAGAGAAATGGCTGATTCCAAGTCTGGCACAGGAAAAGTACAAAGTAAGCCTGGAGCATCTTGTTGTGCCAGAAAGCAAAGAAGTGCTTAGACAACGATAGGAATGGGTCAAAAGGGCATGGGTCAAAAGGGCACAGGACTCATGGGCCAAATCTGAGACAACTGGAGCATCAAAATGAATAAAGACAGTAACGGGCGATGGCCTATTGAATAACAAAAGAATCCATACTGATAGGATAGAAAGAAAAAGAGAAGGAGAGAGAAGGGAGAAGAGAGAGAAAACTTCCTCATAATAAAATGCCAACTAATAAATACAGAAGGAATGATAGACTTGGAAATTCACCACCTTACAATAATCCTAGTTAATTAATGTAGGCACCAATCATGGAATGAACCTGGATCACATTCCTATGTGCCTCCTGAAGTGACGCACTGAGCAGGACACACGTGTCAAGCTGTATTCCTGCAAAAATGCATAGCCAGATTCCAAGTATGAAATGCCAGATAAACAGCAATTGAGGGAGATTCTTCAAAACAATGGGCCTGTGTATGTCAAAAAATATCATGGACACAAAAGACAAAGAAAGGCTGAGAAAGTATCCCAGATAAAAGGAACGAAAGATGTGACAACAAAATGCCATGAATGATCCTGGATTGAATTCTGGTTGGGGAGAAGGGAGGCCTATAAAGGATATTGTTGGGAAACTGCAGAATTTGAATTGGAACTGAGCGTTAAATAATAGTATTGTATCAATGCTAAAAATTTTGAATTTGACCATTGTATGGTGGTTACATAAGAGAATGTCCTTATTCTTTGGAGAATCTCACTGAAGTTTTTAAGGGTAAGAGGTACAATTTTCCTGCAACTTTCTTTCAAATGTTACAGGAAAAAATAAAAAATAAAATATATATATACACACACACACACACACATACACGTGTGTGTGTGTTTGTATATGTGTATATATGTATATGTGCGTATATGTGTATATATGTATATATGTGTGTATATAGATGTGTGTATATATATGTATATGCATCTGTGGGTATATAATAAAACAATTGTCAAATGTCCACAATTGGTGAGTCTTTGTTAAGGCTATGATGGAATTGATTACACTATTCTTATACATTTTTGGTAAATTTAAAGTCTTTTCAAAAAAGCAAAGAGTTAAAAATGAAAATACATACATGTAATCAAAAGCTAAGATTTGTGTTTACATGTGTTTTGAGGAAGGAATCTAACTTAGCCTTTATTTACTGAGCACTTATTTTCCAACTCTATGAAATATCTCCATAATCAATAATAAAATCTCACACATATTTGGATCTGCTCCTGCCTTCCTAGTCTGTCTCATGAATCCATCTGTCTGTTTTTCTTCACCAGCGAATACACTGTAATTGTTGTAGCCTTTAATTATGTTTAATATCTAGTAGGGCAAGCCCATCCACCTTGCTCTTCAACATTTTCCTCCCCATGCTTCTATTCTTCCAAGAAACTTACAATAATTTTGTCAGATTTCCTTAAGAGAAAAAACTCACTGAAATTTTGATTGATATTTAGTGGCTTATTGATTAATTGGGAAAATTAAAATCTTATAATTTTTATTGATTCTTCCTAGAAAAAAAAAAATGTTTGTTTCTCTTTTTGTTCAAGTCTCATTTTGGGTTCTGTAAAGTCTTTTCATTTTCTTTACATAAATCTTGTGCATTTCTTGCTAAGTTAATTCCCATGAATTTTGTTGCTGTAGTAAATGCAATATATTTCTGTGATGTGTTCTAACGGCTTGTTCATTATCATAGGAAGGATATTGGTTTTTATAACTATATTTCTGTATTTTGTCACTGCTACCCCACTAAACTCATTTGTTAGCTATATGACATTTTCAGTTGATTTTTTGAGATTTTCAAATTACAAAACCATATCCCCTGAAAATGATGGTGATAATATTTCCTTCTTGGGAATATTTATGACCCTTATTTTATCTTCTCGTTTATTTCCATTGCTAGAACTTTCAGAACATTAATAAGTAATAGTGATGATAGAGGCTTCCTTGTCTTATTCCTGAACTTAATTCGGATGCCAATGATGTTTTCACAGTTAATGATAATGTTGCTTTAGTTTGAGAGAGATCTTCTTTATAATGTTAAAAGAGTGTTCTTTAATTATTTTATTTACAAAAACATCACCAGGAATAAATGGCAATGTCTTGAAATTTTTCTAAAACTCTGATTTACTAAGCTCTGACTCTGTGCCCAGCTCTGTGCCAAGAATTTTAAATTCACTGTTTAATGTAACCTGCACATGACCCTGACTATTAAAAATTAATTTTCAAATTATATAGTAGAAAAACTGACCAAAGGCCCAGAGTTGGGAAGTGAAAAAGACAGGATTTGAACTCAGGCTTTCAAAATTCAAGCTGTTGACACGCTATGGCAATGACAATGTGTGTTTTGTTTTTGTTTTTGTTTTGCCTTAATCTATTTAAAAAATTGATCACATTAAGAAATTTCCTAGTATTGAACAACATTTGCATTGCCAGAATCAGCCCTGCTTGTACATAGTGTATTACTAGTTTAAACACAAGACTTCATTCAATTTTGTAATAGTTTGAGTCTGTATTTGAGAAATTAGCCTGCAGTTTCTCTTTTGCCCATCTGGCTGGCTGGTTTTAATGCCTGGGCAATGCCAGCTTAGCCAAATGACTTGGGAAGCTGCCCGTCTTTTTCCATGCACTAGCCCTATTTAAACAGCCCAGAGAAGTTTTGAAAGAACTTGCCTCTCCGACGGTCTGGGTTTAAAACTTTTTTTAAAAAAACTTTTTCAGCTTCATCTTGGATTGTGTTAGTCTATTCAGGTTTCTACCACTTCTTCAGTCAAATGTGGTCGTTTCTATTTTCCTAGAAAACTATCCACTTCATTGACATTTTCAAGTTTATTAGCATAAAGTTATAAAACCTATTTCTTTATATTTTTCATTTATTTTGCATCATTTCTCATTTCTGCACGCTCATATGTTCTCTTTCTCTTGATTAGGCTTGCCAATGGTTTCTCTAATTCATTGTAAAGAGCCAGGGACGCTGGGTTTATTTATCAATTTATGTTTCCCATTTTCTAATCCATTAATTTCTAGGGGTTTTGTTATGAGCTTCTCCTTGTTTCCTTGGGTTGTGTGGGTGGTGATGGTAGTTGTTTGCTTTTCTCTTTTTCTGGCTTCTGGAAATAAATGTTTGGCTCATTTATTTTTCTGTGTTGTCATCATTATCATTATGTTCCTTACAGACTATGATTGATGTTTGTCTTCCCTCTCAGACCCAAGAGCTACTTAGAAGGATAGTTTTTAATTTCCCAAGTGGTCCGACGTTTCTGTTCTTTGCTTACCCTTTGCTTTTTAATGTCTAGTTTTCTTGAATTCTAGTGAGAGAATGTGACCTGTACAATGCATGCATTTTAGAAGTGATTGAGAACTTATTTGGGACCTGGTCTAAGCTGAAAATATTCTGACCTGTGGCTGAAAGAAATGTCCATCTTCTGTAGGGTTCTCCCAGAGGACCCCTGAGCAAACCCGAAGGATGGCAGGCAATGTGTCTTTAAACCACTCACACTAGCCGGACGAACACGACTCTCTCTGCGCGGGAGAGAGAGGAAAATTTAAAGAGGGAAAGAGGCTAGGGGATGGGGCTAGGAGATCAAGCGCGCGAGGAAATGGTGAGCCACCCGTGCTGTCCTCCTGCCCTGTCTCAAGATATGACCCGAGGGTGGCCCGGAAGCTCTCCCTTGGGAAACTTGTGGCAGGCAGTGTGGGGTGCTAGGGACCCCTCTAGGACCATCGTTTGACTGCTTGGGGTCCCAGTTTTGTCTGCTTATTGAACAAGAAAAGTCTAAGGGATTAAGCAGGTATCTGAATGTCATTCAAACCAGCCGGACTTGCCGTAGCCTCCTCACCCCTGCCCTCTGTTGAGAGTGGGCCTGCTCCTTGCTGGCTCTTCTCTCTCAAAGTGTGACATTAGAACTGGGGGCGTGGGAAGGAGGGGAGTGAGTTAATCCTGACACAATTTCAGAGAAAACAGAACCTAGTTACTGCTAGCTCAATGGCTTTGTCTTGCTTACAAAAAGATCATGGGCAGCCGCACAGTACTCAGAACCAAAGCTCCATGTGCACGGCTGGTACAGTGTGCCCACTGCTTAATCCTTGGAGCAGACATCCCAGCCCACGCTAAACCATGGCACCCATACACTGTGAGAAGCCCTCGTCCACTGCCCCCCAGGATGTGTCCCCTGGCCTTGGGTTGCTCTCCGAGTCCTCCCCATTCTCTCCCTCCCTCTGTCTCTCACTGCAGACCCCTCCCATCTCTTAAAATAGAAAGACAGAAAATCTCCATGATGTGATACTTCAGAGATGGCAGCTTATTGCTGTGTCCTCACATGAGGGGGGACACAGAAGGGAACAGGGACTGGCAGCCCCTCTCCAGCCCTTCTAGAAGGGCTGGGCCCCAACCACGAGGGCAGGGCCCTCATGACCTAGCCACCTCCTAATGCTATTGCATTGGGGATTAAGTTTCAACCTGAGTTTTGGAAGAACACATTCAACCCACAACACCCGCCACCTTCCCTTTAAATTTCATTCAGATGTTAGTCCTCAACCCCTGGGTTGAAAACTGGGCCACTGCTTGTGTGTGTGTGTGTGTGTGTGTGTGTGTGAGACAGAGTCTTGCTCTGTCACCCAGGCTGGAGTTCAGTGGTATGATCTTGGCTCACTGCAACCTCCGTCTCCTGGGTTCAAGCGATTCTCCTGCCTCAGCCTCCCAAGTAGTTGGGATTACAGGCGGGTGCCACTGTGTCTGGCTAATGTTTGTATTTTTAGTAGAGACAGGATTTTGCCATGTTGGTCAGGCTGGTCTCGAACTCCTGACCTCAAGTGATCCACCCGCCTCGGCCTCCCAAAGTGCTGGGATTACAGGCATGAGCCGCCGTGCCCGGCCAAGGCATTGCTTTTTAAATCTCACTTCTAGATAATAAAAATTGTTTGAAGTGCCAAATACTAATTCAGTTCAGTAATTAAAACTATTCCAGTCCCAAGTGACAATAAAATCCTCCAACCTGGTTTCGATGTTCTCCCCTATCTAAGCTGCTTACAGTGGAGTGGTACAGGGGACAACTGGGGCAGGGGCCTCTGCGTGCCTCTGTTTCCCCCTTGCATTGCCTGGCACCTCTCTGCCTCCCCCAGCCCAATAGCTGTGGCATCTGACCCTCCAGGGCTGGGGCCTGAGTGAGGGGGCAGGAGGAGACATAAGGAGACAGGCACGTTCCACCTGCCGGGGACTGAGCTAAGACGGCCTTGTGACTTCCTTGTGGCACATATTTGTAGCATCCTCAGAGGCCACGCAGGGAGCACCTGACGCGCTTGCTATGAAGGGGGAGCGGCAGTGACCTCTAGTGCCCTTCGCGTTTCCACGCTGCCTGCCTGTCACTGGCAGGTCCCTGAGCCATTTCAGAAGGTCGCCTGGGCAGGACTTTCAACAGCTCTAGTCCAGTTGATGAGTTGTCACTCCGCACACCTCTCTCTGGTCCATGACAAATGGGCACGTCCACACTGGCCTTCGGAGGAAGCAGATCTCTCTCCGCCAGTGGCCAGTGTCCCTCGGCCCTGCTTCCCAGCCTCCCTGCAGGCAGGTGTCAGACCCCAGCGCACTGTGTCCCTCAAGCTCTCATGTCCGTCAAGATCTCCCAAGGCCTTCTCGATGGACACCGGGTGAGAAGGACACTGAGGCTCTGTGAAGAAACTCCCCCTCCCAGAGTCTCTCACAGGTGTTCAGACCCTTGATGTGAGTGAGGGCCCAAGAGTCAGAAAACCAGAGGGTTTTGTTGTTGTTGTTGTTGTTGCTGCTGCTGCTGCTGTTGTTTTGGTTTGTTTTTCTTTCTAACTCTTTTGTGACTTTGGCATATGGTGTCAAACAGTGGTTCACAACTTTGGGTGCACATTGAAATCACCTGGGGTGTTTTTGAAAATAGTGATGTCTGGGTCTCAGCCCCCAGATTCTCCTTTAATTGGTCTGGGGTGTGGCCTGGGCAGTGGGATTTTAAAGCCTCCTCTAGGTGATTCTAATGAGCAGCCAAGAATGAGACCAGTGTCCTCAGACTTCAACATGTTTATGAAGTGCCTGGGAGGCTACTGAGCTTCGGGTTCTTGCACAGCAGGTCTGGCATGGGCTTGAGAGGCTGCATCGCTCCTAGTGATGTTGAGGCTTCTGATTCAAGCACCACACTTAGAGCATCTGAGAACTAGAACCGACGTGCCTTGGTAAAACTCTGATTTTTTTTTTTCTGGACTTTATTTATTAGAGCAGTTTTAGGTACCCAGCAAAATTAAATGGAAAGCACAGCGTTCCCATAGAGCCCCTACCCCAACACAGGCACAGCCTCCCCCATTACTAACATCCCCCTCCCACTGGTACATTTGTTACAGCTGATGAACCTGCGCTGACCCATCACCCAGTGTCTGCAGCTTACTTAGGGGTCGCTCTCGGTGTGGGATATTCTATGGGTTTGACAAATGTACAGTTGTCTTTTGGTATATGTGGGGGATTGGTTCCAGGACTGCCTGCCACACACCAAACCCACACATACTCAAGTCCTGCAGTTGGCCCTGCAGAACCCACTTATACGAAAAGTGGACCCTCCTAGAATACTGTATTCTCTATCTGCCCCGCTTGAAAAAAAAAGCCATGTGTAAGTGGATCCTCTAAGTTTAAACTCATGTTTTTCTAGGGTCAACTGTATCACAGCATGTATCCACCATCAGAGCATCATTCTGGTCAGTTTCACTGACCTAACAATCTGGCACTTCCCCTATTCTTGCCCCGCTCCCTACCCCCCAGTCCCCAGGCAACCACTTAAAACTTAGATTTTTTACATCTTATTACCTATTTAGAATGTTTAAAATCCTAAGAAGGTATCTTCTTAAACAACTTAGGCAATAATGGCTCTACAGCAGAATTTCCCCGCTATTTCCCCCTGTATTTGGGGCTGGATAATTCTTTGCTATGAGGGCTGCCCCGTGCGTTGGAGGTTGTTTAACCACATCCCAGTTTCTACCCACTAGCTGCTGGAAGCAAAGTTCCCTCTTCCCAATCAACAATGTCTCAACATTGCCTAATGTCCCCTGGGGATACAATCACCCTCATCAAGAACCACTGATCTAGAGCAACACAAAGAACTTGCAGAATTTTTAAATGTTGTGTCTTTAAAATTTCATTCATTCATAAATTATACTGCTGAGCACCTCCTGTATGCCAAGCAATCCCCCTAGTACTGAGGAATATAAAGGTGAACAAACCAAATGCTTATATAATATAATGTCCAGGAGTGATGATTATATGCAAAAATAAATAAAGCAGGACAAGGAAATCGTGGTGGCCTGAAGCGGGGATGAGCCGGCAGGGAAAATCCCACCAGGAGAGAGGGAGGGAGGGCCTCTTTGAGGATGTGACTTTCAAGCAGGAGAATGAAGTGCAGGTGAGTCAGGTAAACATGGGGTGAGGGCAGAGGGTAGGTGGTTTGAAACTGAGGGAAAGCTGGTACAAAAGCCCTAAGGTGAGAGCTCACTTTAATCCCAGAGCAAAATCTCAGACTAGGCTGAGGATCTGGAGGGAGCAGAACAGGTTTGGAAGGTGATTCTGTCCTGTTCAGGTGGAACCTCATGGTCTCCACTTTTCACTTTTGCTTTTATGTCTACATGATTTGATTTTTCTAGTTCTTTTTTTAGACACCTTGACCTGTCAAATACGGAGATCCATATGTTTAAAATCTCCACATGGATTCATGAATTTTTTTTAATATAATAGCTTTTGCTTTCTATTTTTTAATGAGATGTTATTTGGTTCATAAAAGTTTATGAAGTATCTTTATTGTGGATTGTCATTTTGATCAATATAAAATAGCACTGTCTTATTTGCACTTCTCATGTACTACTACTATGTATTTCTGCTTTCTTTTTGTTTGCATTTTGAGTATAATATTTTCCCACTTCTCTGTTTTTCATGTTTCCACTGTATGTTTCTGAAAGAGTATATACTTTGATTTTTTTACATAATCTAAAAGTTTTCATCTGTTCACAGCAGAACCTCATATGTTGATATTTATTGTGAAACTTGTATGTTTAGCATTGTTTCTGTAATATTATTTTGTGCTTTGTTTTTATATTTCCTTCCTGTTTCTTTTTCTGAATTTACTTAATTGCATAAATATTTTGGTGTATTTTTCTGTAATAATTTGAAAGTTGTATATACCTGTAGAATAAAACAAAATATTTAAAGCAAAAAATTCTACAATTTTAATAATTAAATAATATCTATAACTGTACTGAAGTAAGATGAGAAATTTAGGACATTTTTCTTTCTCTCTTTCTTTGCCTGTCTTTTCCTCACCTTAAAGTTTCATCAGAATAATTATTTATTTTGGATTTATATTCTTTTCCTTCAAGAATTATTTTGTGTGTTTGCATTTGGCTTTATAGCCATATTCCAAACGATGATTTAGACGTTAACTGTTCCTTCCTGGCTGAGTTACTCATGGCTGTTTCTTTTGTATCTCTTCTTTCATTCTCTGGTTCTTGATTTTGACTCATTTCTTGGATGATTGGTGGATCTTTTGGGGCATTGTTTTTAAAGCAGAATTACATGAGCTCCTACATGTCTGAAAATGCCTCTTTCTTGACCTACATATGAGTGACATCATAGCTATGTATAGAATTCTTCTTCACAATTGTTGTCACTCAAAAATTCAGCAGACATTGCTTCATTGTTTTCTGAAATTTAAAGTTGCACAAGTGAAGCCTGGGATGACCTGATTTTTTTCTCTCTCTGTTTCTTTCCTGCCTAGATACTGAAAATGGTTTTCCTTTATCCTTAAGCCTTGAGATTTTATTAAGCATACATGAGTCCTTTCATATGAATGTTGCCACTTACATCTGATGGCTGACATCTTCCTTCACATCAGAGAAATTTTCTTCTATTATTTCTTTGAGTATGGATATAGTAGATTATAAAAAATAATCAAATGAAAATGTAAACTAGAGACTTTACATGAGACTATAAAAGCTCCATTGACTCAAAATAAGCTCCCTAAATAAATGTTGAATGAATGAATAAGCAAAGAATGGATGAGTGAATCTTTTTCTCCATTTTCTTTGTTCTCTTCTTCTTCCTAACCTGCCTTTTATGTTTTCCCTCATCTCATCAGCATTTTCTTCTGATATCTCTCAGAAATTCTCAAGCTACTTTCCTAATTTCATTTGATTTTATGTTATTCATGGCTTACACTTTTTAAATTTTATAATAGTGATTTTTCATATTTTAACCCTTTCCTTTACCAAAAAAAAATGCAGTTGAGATTTGTTTCTTCTCACAGGTGCAATTAATCTTATAAAAACTCTAAAGACAGGTATTACATTGTATTTCCTTTCGTTCTGTTTTCTCTGGTTTCTTGCAGTAACTCTTTTCCAGAGGGGAATACATCTGTTTAGTTTCCTTGGATTTGTCCTTGCAGAGCCAGCCTCTCAGATGTCCCTGCAAATTCCCACCTTCCTGCTATTCCTGCCCTTCTGTGTTGCCCTCTCTCAGTGAACCAGGGCTGATCTGTGAGACCAAGAGTCTCACCATTAGGTAGAAGTAAGGGTGCATGACCTTTGATGCTGGGAGGTCACAGAAGACATTGCAGCTTCATCTTTGTGCTCTCGAATCTCTCCCCGGAAAGCCCACCACCATGTCATGAGGACATTAAAGCAGCCCTGTGGAGGGATCCACCTGGGAAGGAAGTAAATTCTCCTGCCAAAGGCCAGCACCACGTTCCAGCTGTGTGAGTGAACCACCTTGGAAGCGGGTCCTCCCAACCCATAGAGCCTTCGGATGACCGCAGCCCCAGCCAACAGGTCAGAAGACTGCAACCCAATGAGAGTCCTGGGCCAGGACCACCAAGCCTCTCCCAAATTCCTGACCCACTAATATTGTGAGAGAACATGGTGTTTATTATTGCTGTAGGCCACCAAATTTTGAGATAATTTGTTAGGTGGCAATAGATAACTGATACCATCTCCTTCTTTTTAACTCATTGGCCTTTTCAATAAATGTTCTTTTACTTCTGTTTGTCCAGTATTGGGATTTGACATTGGTTCTGTCAGAACTTGTGCAGGTTTCTGTTCAAACCTTTCATTCCCAGAGGATGAAGAAGACAAAAGTTGAGCTATGCTATGTTAGCTTTGTTTTCCCCAACTGGGGTCTGTGAGGCTCATGGTGAGCAGAGGCTTCTATGGCTTAATAAGCCTGGTGTGGGGTGTCTCATCACCGTGTGGAAGGGTTTTCTGTACGGGGGTATTTGAATGTCCCTGCTCTATCTAGAAGTGAGTGATCACTGGAGCCAGTGGGCTCCCCAGCTCCACTAGCCCTTCCTCTGCCAGCCATGGGGCCACCGTACGTATGCACTTTCTTGCTTGCACAGACCTCCCCTGGCACCTGCAATGCTTCTCCTGGGGGCTCCCACAGGCCACAGGGATTTCATTGTGTAGCACATTTGAGAGCCAAATGCCCCTTTCCTTTGCTGAAGCCCATCATCCAACTAACTCTCCAGACCACATAGTTTAGATTATGTTCTTGACTGGAGCATTAGGGGCACCGTCAGGAGCAGTAACCAAACAGGAAGAACACACTTGAGGCACTATTTGGCATCATCTTTTACAGCTGAACATATACACATCCTCCAAGCTCCTTCTAAAGAAACTGGAATTTGTTCATCAAGAGATAAGAATGCTCACAGCAGCACTGTTTATGGTAGAAAAAAAACTGAAGACAACCAAATATTCATTGACTGTAGAATGGATAGATAAATCCAAGTGTGTTTATTATAGATGGTGGGTTATTATACAGTAGTGAAAAAACGAACCGTAACTCCACATGTCAACATGGAGGAATCTCAACACTCACAACGTGGTGCAGAAGCAAGTGAAAGAAAAATGATTCCATTTATAAAATGGCAGGAGTTCCGGCACTTTGGGAAGCTGAGGCCCTTGAGCCCAGGAGTTCGAGACCAGCCTCGGCAACACAGCAAGACTCTGTCCTACAGAAATTAGATAAAATAAAATAGCAGGCAACATGAAATATTCTTTTGCTTAGGGCTGTATTCCAAGGTGGGAAGCCTAGTGATAAACTCGAAATTGGGGGACCTCGGAAGTGGGGAGGACGCAACCAAAGAGAGCTGTCCTGGGCAGGTGCAAGCCCTGGCAGAGTTAATTTTCTCATCCTGAGAAATTGCTTCACTGGATATTGAAACAGAAGAAAAAGCAGGGTATTTGCTTCATTGTTACTCCTTAACCTGCACACATACAATGTAACAAAGTGAAATACACACACAATGTAACAAATTGAAAAAATAGATCCTAACCAGCTTTCAGATCAGATCTCCACAATGCCTGTGTCCTCTAGGCTAGATGTTGGTTCTCCCTCTTCTCCCTCTTTGAGTCTCAAGCAACAGTCACTCCCTGTGCCAGAAAATCCCACCCCTGCCCTCGAAGAGCCACCTTAACCAGTTCTTCCAGGGTCCTCAGTCTCCAGAAGCCCCTGTGACCAGCCAGATTGGCATCTCTTGGGCCCGTGGTCAGCTCCTACCTGGACCGCCTTGAACACCAGGCAGTAAATTCATTCTTGTGCATGAACTCCTTGGAGTGAGGAATATATCATTTGTAAGGACAAATGCAAGGACAGGGCCCATTCTGAGCTGTGTAAGGTCTGAGAATTGTATCTACATCGTTGGAGTAGCTGGTTTCAGAGGGTGAGATGCATTCACTGACTCAGCACTCACGGGTGAGTGAGCAGACAGCGGCCTGGGAGCCAAGAAAACCAGACTCTACGAAACAAGCCGTTAGCCATGAGGAGGCCACTTTTACTTTCCGGGCCTCAGTCGCTTCATCTGTTCAGTGGGATGTTTGGACCAAGCGAAGTTCACATCCATTTTAACCCCACAGTCCCTGTTGTTACGCATTCACGGAGTGCAAGGGTCCCCTAGGAGCATAAAGAGACGGCGCTCCCCTTGAGAAAGCAGGGCCACTCACGGCACGTAATCAAAGAGCACTGAGGAAGTTCAGCTCAAGGCCAAAATCCCCAGCACAGAGACACGGACCACAGGTGCTGAGAAAAGTCACCCGCTGAGGCTGGGTTTGGGAGCACACGTGAACTGGGGTGGGAACAGGGAGTGTCCCCCTGGCCTCACAGTCCTGTGAGCTCACAGAGGCTCTTCCGGCCCGTTTCTGGCATAGGCCTGCAAGGCGCAGCTGGAATCAAGAGTGGACTGGGGAGAGGCGAGACTCAAGAGTTTCGATCCGAAAGCCTGCGGGCAGGCTGAGCGCAGAAGCAGACCAGCAGCGAATGGGGAAATCTGTGGAGCTCGGGTGGAGCCAGATTTCTGGCTGCGTGCTATGTCCACTCCCCTGGGAGGGACCCTCTTGCTGGATGTAGGAGTTAAGTGTGACGGTTAGACACTCCCCAGTGGCTGAATGTCCAGTCTGTAGACAAAGCTTAGGAGTGTTCGGCCACCAGGCCTATGTCCTTCCCCAGCAGCTATGCTGGGTTGACTCCAGCCAATGAGCTGATGAACCCCAGGTCTGGGAATACTGGGTGCTCTGTGCCATCTACCCTGCTCCATCATCCTTGCAACTGATGGGGTAAGATGGTTCATCCAGGATTGGGTGGTTTATGGCTGGGCCAAGAGAGGGAGGTGGGAGTTAGGGGTTAAGTTGCCCCGAATTGATCCCAGGTGACCTGGCGTCTCAGAGAAAAAGCCAGCCTCCTGCAGGGGTCCCCCAAAACCAGCCTCAGCCTAGTGCTGAGGCCTGAGGACCAGGGCAAGCAGTCCTGGAATAAGGTAGCAGGGATGGAGCAGGTCTCCCATGCTGAGAGCTGCAGCAGCCTGGCCCCATCGGAGGCAAGGGACAGGTGCTTTCCTATCCACACAGCCTAAGAGCCCCACAGCCTCAGTCCCTCTTCCAGGCTCTGACGTCTGGCCCTGCTGGGTCCCTGCGTGCTGCCCTAATGAGACCAGCAATGAAGGCTCACACAGCCCAGCTTCCCGTCTCTGGAATTTCCCGCTAATCAAATGCCCTGGAAGCCCAGTGAGTGTGTGCAGCCGGGTCACGTTTTTGTTTGCTTGACAGGAGGTGAAAAGACGTTTCCCTGTGGGAGATTGTCTGCCCGAGGTTGCACTGAATCTTTGTTACTGAGACACCAGTTCTGCTAGTCCCCCACCTAAGTCCCCTCAGGTCTGTTATGACCCTCAACTTCTAAATCCCTGGGAGGACGGCTGGCATGGGAATGAGGCTCACCAGGAACCAGGGCTTCCTCAGGCATGCAGTTAGAAAGGGCCAGAACCACAGCCAGAGCTGCAAATGCCCTCCAGATCGGCAGGCCCAGCATCCCAGGCTGGGCTGGTGGAGGCTCCCCAACCCTCCCAGCCATCTGGGAAGCCCCCCTCTCTCAGGCCCTCATGGTGAGGCTGACAGTCACATGTCCCCACCCCTACCTGACAGAGCAAGCACATGGCCCCACCAGCTAATCAAGTTGCCTCTCCCCACCCACAGCCAATCATTCTTCCATGGGGTTGCATGAGGACCAGAGAGAGAAGTCCCCCTTCCACCAGGGCTGCACGGACAGGGCAGCTCGTGGCCCACCAGTGTCCTCCCCACTCAGAATGGAGCCAGACAGAGACATTCGAGAACCAAGAGATAAAGCCAGAGCGAGCAGCTGGGGGGGTCCCATTTGAAACCAGGGCCTGGCACTGCCTGAAGCGGGAGCCCCTGATGGACTCAGCGGCTCTGAGGCAGTGGGGACTTGTTTCCAGTTCCTTGTCTTTACTGACTGCAAGAGCCCAGGCCTTTGCTCTCCATAGCTGTCACTGTATCCCCCAGCCTCACCCTCCTCAATCCTCCACACAGCACCTGTGGCTCTGCAGCCCTGGGCCAACACCGTGATGGGTCCTGGACTGGCTGTTGGACAGCTCAGATGCAGAGGCCCAGAATTGGCTGCTGGGGCATCCCCCATTCCCAGGAGAGTGGGTTGCCCTGGAGCAAGGCTGCCTGGCCTCCTCAGGGAGACCCCAGCCCCTGTCTCAGGAATGCAACTTTCTCTGAAGAGCCCACTCCATCGCACAGACTCCAAGCCCTCGCTCCCTGCCCAGATGCTTCGCTGGCTGAGACTGCCCGCGCCCTGCTTTCTGCGCATTGCACAGCGTTTCGGCTCTTTAGCTTGAAGGTTTGTGTTATTTCTTATTGGAATAAAATGCCAAACCAGAACTAACGGTGGGACTCAGTGAGCTGTTTGGAAACGCCTCTTTGAGCCACAGCACAAAAATCAGCACAGCATGTCCAACCTTCCTGTGAATTGAGGAAGCAGGTACCTGCGAGGTCCCGCCTGGGATGGGAGGGCCGGGGATGGCTCTGAGCCAGCATTGAGGGGAGCGACTCATTCAGTCAGCAAGTGGGCCTGAGCCAGCTCGGGCTGGGGAGAAGACCAGAGCAGAGGGCCTTGCCCGTGGTTTGAAGCCCAGGTGCCGGGGCTGGTGTGTCCAGGACAGAGGCCCGCGCCCCTTGCCCTCAGGGAAGATCCGCCCAGGAGTGAGATTCTGAGTGCTCCTCCAGCCGCAGCCCCTCAGCGTGTTGTGACAGGGAGGGGCAGAGGCTGGGGAAACCAGTCAGCCACTCTGTGAGTCAAGCCTTTGGCAGGCGGCCCCCAGCCCCAGGGCATCTCTGACTCAGCCTGCTGACTGACGGACAGGAGATCTATGGACAGGAGGCAGTGAAAGTGCCGGGAAAGGGTGGACCCAGGGCAGAAAAGGCTCTCAGCTTCCCCAGAGATCTTGAATTGGGCTCCCTTCGAAGCCTGGCCCCAGGGCACCCTGCACTCCTCTCTGTCCTCCTCCTGGCACACCCCCTCTGTCTGAGAGCCTGAGCCGGTGAGTGCAGCCTGAGGGACAGAGACGCACACTTCCCAGTCGCTGGCAAGTGAGCAGCCCAGCAGCCCCTACTCCAGGCCAGACAACATCCTGCCCTCCAGAGGACCCGGTCCTCCAGGGAGGGTGGGGCTGATGCTGAGGGCTGAGGAAAGATCACTTCCTGGCCTTCAACCCTTCCACACCCTGTCATGGGCCCCACCCCACTACAAGTTCTCTCCAAGCACTACTCAGCACATGCTTGGGGCCAGCCCTGACCCCCAGGTCGTTTTCTTAAGCATGTGTGCCTCATGGCCTCCCCCACCCTGTAGAGTGCTGCAGGTTTGGCCCCTCAGGACACACACACTCATTTCTCCAGTTTGAGCCCACACTTGCCCTGACTCCTCTCTGTGTTCTCTCCCTCCTCCCAGCCTCCCAGGCACTGTCCCCAGCCTACCACTGCCAAGGAGCCCCCAGACGCACCCTCAGCCCCAGGGCCACCTGCAGGCCAGAGCAGGGGCTGCAGGAAGCTGCACTTCCTCTGGCTTTCTCAGGGCCCAAGGAGGGGCCTGCTCGGTTCCCTTGTTCAGCCCCTTCTCTGCCAGCCCTACAGGAAAGAAAGGAGGCCACGCCTCAGAGCTTGTGCCCCAATCTGGAGCTTCTGCACCCGTGCCCCAGGTCCATCTGGCCCCACCCTCACCTGTCTTCACTCTGAGCCTGGAGAGGCCCAGGACTTCCAGAAAGCTGCAGACCAGGACCCTCAGCAGCTCCTCCCCATTCTGGGAGAAAGCCCCAAGACAGCCTCTGAGACGACTCTGACTTTCTAACTGGAACCTTGGGCAAGTCACTTAGCACTCAGAGCCTCAGTTTCTTCGCATGTAAAAAGGGATCATCGAGCCTGGAATATAGTAGAATGATGAATCAAAATTCTCTCTTATTAGTTACTATTACTGAATGTTCGTCTGTTTTGACTCACACCTGTAATCCCAGCACTTTGGGAGGCTGAGGTATAAGGATCACTTTAGGCCAGGATTTTGAGACCAGACTGGGCAACAAAGTGAGATCCCACCTCTACTGAAAATTTTAAAAATTAGCTGGGCATGTGGCACATGCCTGTGGTCCCAGCTACTCAGGGGGCTGAAACAGGAGGATCACTTAAACCCGGGAGGTTGAGGCTGCAGTGAGCCATGATCATGCTACTGTACTTTAGTCTGGATGACAGAGTAAGACTGTCAAAAAAAAAAAAAAATGAAAGAAAGAAAGAAAGAGAAAGAAAGAAATACCTGAGGCTGGATAACTTATAAAGAAAAGAGGTTTACCTGGCTCATGGTTTTGCAGGCTGTCCAGGAAGCATGGCGCCAGCATTTGCTGGGCTTCTGGGGAGGCCCCAGGGAGCTTTCACTGATGGCAGAAGGTGAAGTGGGAGCAGGTGTGTCACAAGGTGAGGGAGGGAGCAAGGGGTGGGGCCGGCTCCTTTTTAAACAGCTGGATCTTGCATGAACTCAGAGAGTGATAACTCACTCATTGCCACGAGGAGGGCACCAAGCCATTCACGAGGGATCTGCCCCTGTGCCCCTAACACCTCCCACCAGGCCCCATCTCCAACACTGGGGGTTACACTTCAACATGCGATTTGGAGGAGACACACATCCAAACCATACCTCTGACCTAAATATAGAGCACTAATTCTGAACCTTAACTGATTATAGCATCTCCGGACCCCTTTTGAAAGTGATGGAAGCTATGAACTCTCACCTCCAAGAAGGCACAAAAACAAAAATTGTAAATACAATACAGGTGCAAAGGCCTCCGAGGGCCATCCATGAATCCCAGGTTCATGGCCATCTGGGTCATTTCCACTTTGGGGCCCTTACGAGCACTCCTGTACCTTCACACACGAGGAGCGGATGCAGCGTCGTTTGAGGATGGAATAGCCAGGTCAGCTTGATGAGCTTCTGCTGAAGCATTTTCCAGAGCTGTTCACTGTTTTCCATGCCCATTGAGTGTAAGGAGCACTTAGTGTGAATGCACTTTTGACTTTTTGCTCCCCTCGTGCATTCCCTTGCTCTTCTCACAAGGGCCAGCGTTGGACCTACAGACCCTGACACTGTGCTGGAGAGGCGAGCCCTTTGCAGGCTCCTGGAGACTTCCATCAGGAGTTCGCCACTGTCTAGCAACGGCCTGCTGGGCAGCAGACACTGCTTAATTACATTGTCTCCTTTAACCCCGTCCAGTGCTCTTCAACACTGAAATGTTGAAGAAATGATTCTCCTGCATGGTGGATAAGAAAACTGAGGCAGATACACCAAGGTCTGTGTTTCATAGGGGAAACAGGCTTTAGGTCACACCAGACACAAGGAATGTATCTACAGTCAGAGACTTAGAGACCACCGGATGAGATGCCAGGCCTTGGCAGGGAACTCAAAAGTGGCAAGAATTAGGGTGACTTGTGAAGAAGTGAGTGCTGTTGGTCTTTTAGACAGGCCACATATATAGGACCATGTGAAAAAAAAGGAGCATCTTTCTACAGGAAGCCATCCCTGATTTACTCTATCCCACAGGAATAATTGCTCTGCTTTGCCTCCCTGATTATGCACTCGCTTTATGATAAAACTTTTTGGGTTGAGTTTTATAAATATCATTGATACCCGGAGTGGACACTTAAGGCATGATCCATCTCTCTGGCCACCCCACCTCTCAGCTGCCTTATTTGTGCCGAAGGATCCTGTCTCCTGGGGCAGAGCTGACTAGCCTGGAGGAGAATACAGCTGGACCCATCAGATGCTCTCTTCTGAGAAACCGAAATGGCAGACTGGGAGATCCACTGCCAACAAACCACTGGAGCTGAGTCACATGGATGAGAAGGCAGCACCACAATCTCCCATTACTGGGGTCTCCAGGGCAAACCCCTTTCTATGGCTTTGAGTTTGGGTCTTCCTTGGAGTCCATGAGACATCCAGAGTCCTCCCAATAAATTCCTTTTGGTGCTGAAGCCACTGCTATTTAGTCTCTTTTACTTGCAATTGAAAGAATCAGAAATGATCTAACTTTGGAGCAGGAAGGAAGCTCACATCCACCTCCTCACTTTTCAGATGAGAGAACCGAGGCCCAGAGAAGGGAGTCATCGATCGAGCACCTCATAGGTAGGGGACGGCAGAGGCTGGACTGGACTGCCATCCCCAGACACCCTGTGCAACACCCACAGTGTCAACTCTGAGGATCACAGCAGGGCTCCCCACACCTGCCTCCTCCCACAGCAGGAAGATCTCAGAGGGAGTTGGGTTAGGGACACGGTGGGAGGGAGGCCTGGGGAAGAGGCTTGGAATCGCTAAGTGTGGCGCCAAGTACATATTTGTACTTAGAAATTTGTAAAGCTTTTATAACCAACCCATACCCTAACTGGGGTTTCAAGTTACTCATGGGTTATGGAACTCAATCAAGACTTGAATTATGAAATTAATAAAGAAGAGCCATCTGGCTGGTGACAGGCAAAGATGTGTGGGTTGTGTCTTGAGCTGACACCACAAGTTTGGCATCTGTTGGTGTGAGCCACCGACCCTTGGGAGGTGTCACCAGGTGACAGCCCTCCAAGACAGGGTTAACGCATCTGTTCCAGCCCCCTGGCAGGGTATAAACAACAACAGGCAGGTCGGAACTTGAGGATAATTTTTCATTCTTGCTATCAGCCCCAAAGGATATCCCAATTTTTTGGATGAACTGAGATTTGGCCTGATGGAGCTTTGCTTGGGATGAAGGCGCCTTTGGGTAGGACCTGAAAGTTTAGCTGGCCCATGCCCCTTCACTTCATTCTCTAATCTCTTCATCCATTCAAAGGGATGAAAAACTGGAAAACTGGTTCTAAATCTTGGAATGGGGAATAAATAAGGGAAAGAAGGGGATAAAGAGATGAGAAAGTATCTGTGGAGTTGACTTGTAAGGTCATAGAAAAGGTTGACATTGTCTCTCTGAGAAGAGACAGGAAGTCCCAGACACAATCCACACCCACCCGTTGGCCTTTTCTGTCACTAATAGAAATCACTGGGTCACATCTGACTTAATTTCACTCTTTTTCTCCACCCTCTCTTCAAACTGGTGGAGGACCTTGGGGGACTTTCCAATTCTGGTTTTTCTTAGAGCAGAAAGACAACAAACCACACAGGTCAGCTGCAATCCTCTGCACATCTCGACACCTCTGTCTGCATTCAGGGCCCCACATATGAAATTCAGCTCTGCTTTGATTTCTTGTAATTCAACAGATGGGCCTGAGATGGTGGCTCACACCTGTAATCCCAGCACTTTAGGAGGCCAAGGAAGGAGGATGACTCAAGTCCAGGGGTTTGAGACCAGCCTGGCCAACATGGCGAGACTCCATCTCTACAAAAATTGTAAAAATTAGCCAGGCATGGTGGCACACACCTGTAGTCTCAGCTATTCAGGAGGCTGAGGAGGGAGGGTCACTTGAGCCCAGGAATTCAAGGCAGCAGTGAGCTGTGACTGCACCACTGCACTCCACCCTGGATAACAAGTTGAGATCCTGTCTCAAAAACAAACAAACAAACAACAACCACGAAAAAACAGAAACATGTATTTAGTGCAAGCCTATTGTAAGCAAGACGTCATGCAAAGCACTCAGTAAATATTAACAGAGAAGGCAGGAGAGCTGTTTCCACTTCCAGAGTTATCTTATTTTTGAAATTCTAACACTGAAAGTATTACCTATTCAAATCTTTTGCCATTTTTTTTTTCTATTAGATTTTTTCCTATGGGGTTGTTTGGGCTCCTTGTATTTTCCGGTTATTCTCTTGTGAGATGGGCAGTTTGCAGATATTTTCTCCCATTCTGTGGGCTGCCTCTTCACTTTGTTGATTGTATCCTTTGCTGTAGGAGCAGAAACTTTTTAACCCATTTATGCCTAGTGTTCCATCATTGGAACGCTAAGCTTGTGGGAGTTATTTGTATCCTACTGCTCAAGGTCATCACCAAGGTCTGATTTTTCACACATAAAACATTTGCAGCCTCCAGCATAAATGGGTTAACTTGATGTGAACCAATTTTCCCATGTTGGCTTTGGTTGCCCTTGCTTGTGGGGTATTACTCAATAAACCTTTGCCCAGTCCATTAAACCAAAGTCTTCAACTATTTCAACCTCCTCATATCCCAATAACATATTTTAATTCTGAATTCTCCCAATAACCAATATCTATGCATCAAAATTCGTAAGTTGAACATCTTTTTATATAACAGAATGATTAGGCTTGCACTGCCTCGCCTCTCTTACCTATCACTAGGATATTCACAGTTCTTTCTATTTGCATATTTGTATTTTTTAAAGACTTTTTCTCAGAGCAGCATTATGTTCACAGCACAACTGAGAGGAAGGTAAGAGATTTATCATAAACCCGCTGTCCTCATAACTTCTCCATTATCAACAACATCCCCAGCAGAAGAATATGTGTGTTACTGTTGGTGCACTTTGATTTTTTAAAATACATGCATACACATATACACAGTCACACAAAGCCCCTGGGAACATGGCTTTGTTTTGATGGAGAAGCAGTTGACATTATAATAATGCAAGCAACTTCACATGGAGCAGCAATGGCTTCGACTTGGAGTCTCGCCAAGCTTAAAATGTCATTTACCACCCCCATTCCCATCAGTCCACTCACTGCCTTGCTAGCTCCTTCACTTTCCTCTAGAGTAACATTGGTCTCCATCTGTTCTCTCCCACATCACCTGCCCATCTCAACCTTGGCCTGCAAGGTATCATTTATCCCCAAATTGATATAAAGGTTTAACACAATTTCTATCAAAATCTCAGCAAGAATTTTTGTATATATAGACAAGGTCATGCTAAGATGTACATGAAAGGCAAAGGAACTAGAATAAGTAAAATAATGTTGAAAAAGAAGAAAACAACATGGAAGAAATAGTTCTACCCAACTTGATGACTTATTCTATAGCTACAATCAAGACAAGTACCCAGCCTGGGAAGCTCCCTCCTCCTACTGGGTTGATACTCCTCTTCCCCACCCAGAGACACCAGGAGTCCAGGTGGAACAACCAAGGTGATTACAACACAACAGATCCCCAGCCTTTGATCAAGGAAGGGGCTATTCTGCCACAAGTGCCCAGCCTGGAAGAGCTCTTTATTCCTGCAGGCCAGAGTCTCCCTCCTCCTACCCAGAAGCACCAGGCAGCTCAGCCTAGGGAGGCTCCCTGTGCCATTCTGCCAGAAGGGTTAGTGGGAGCCTCACTGGCACTAGATACACTAAGAAAACCAAAATAACATTGCAAAGACTCTGAAAATTAAATTTTCGTTGGAACTACAGCTCATAAAACAAGCCAGTTTCTTTGTGCTAAACCTAATCAGGGTGACTGACTACTGAAATGAGAAATTTATATAGGACCCAGAGTCTCCTAACATAACAGGCAAAATGTATAATATGCAATAAAAGATCACCCATCATACAAAGATTCAGGAAGATCACAACTTGAATGAGAACAATCAATCAACTAACGCCAACAACAAGAATGAGAACAAACCTTGTAATTATTTGACAAGAATTTTAAAGCATCCATCATTAAAATGCTTCAACAAACAATTACAAATTCTCTTGAAACAAAGGAAAAATAGAAAATCTCAAAAAAGAAATATACACTACAAAAAGGAAAGTTATAAAACTGAAAAATACAATAAGCAAAAATAAAAAAGACGCATTACATGAGCTCAATAGTAGAATGGAGGTGACATAGTAAAAAAATCAGTAAACTTGAGGACAGAAAAATGGAATTTACCCCATCTGAACAGAGAGAAAACAGACTAAAAGGAGTAAGTAAACTGTTACAAGGATCTATATAAAAATGGCAAAGACCAAACATTTGTATTTTGGCATCCCAAAAGAAAGACAGGAGAAGACTCAAAAGTACTCAAAGAAGTAATGGCTGAAATCCCAGCTTGGCAAAAGACATAAGCCCACAGACACAAGAAACTGAGTGAAGTCCAATAGGATAAACCTGAAGAAATTCATGCCAAGACACAGTAAAAACTGAAGACGAAAGGAAAATGCTGAAAGCTGCCAGAGAGAAATGACACATTAATTCTAGGGGCACACCAATTTAAATGAAAATTTCTCATCTGAAACTATTCAGACCATGAGGAAGTGGCACAATCTTTTACAAATGCTGAAATAAAAGAACTGTCTACTGTGAATTCTACATTGGGTGAACGAAGGTGTTCTGCAGAAATGAAGCGGAAATAAACGTTCTTAGATGAAGAAAAAAAGAATTTGTGGCTAGTGACCTACCTTTAAAGAATGTCGAAAGGAAGCTCTTTAAATAGGAAAAGATACAAGGGGGAGTCTTGGGACATCCAGAGGAAAATAAAACAGAAAGAAAAGAAATACGGGTACCTACAATAAACTAAACTACTCCTCATCTTGTAAATCACAATTGATGAAAAAGTAAACCTAAAACCGCTCTGAAAAATGAAGTCTATTAGTCTTTTTTTTTTAAAAAGCACATGCATATTTATAATCACTCCAAAGAAAATGAAATACTTAGATACACACTTACATATCATATACAAGATCTGTATGTTGAAAACTGTGAAATGCTGATGAAAGAAATCAGTAAAGAACTAAATAAATGGAGAGACATATGTCCATGAATGGAAAGACTCGACATAATGAAGATGTCATTTCCCCAAAAACTGATTTAAAAGTTTAATGCAATTTCTATAAAAATCCTAGCAAAGTTTTTGCCAGCATATACAAGCTTTTTCTGGAAAGGCACAGGTCTTAGAATAGGTAGAACACTCTTCAAAAAGAAGGATGAAGCCAGGCACGATAGTGATACCTGCAGTCCCAGTTACTCACGAAACTGAAGATCACTTGAGCCCAGGGGTTGGAGTCTTGCAACATAGCAAGAACCCATATCTAAAAAAATTTTAAAATCTTAAAAAGAAGCATAGAGTAGAAGAAATCCCCTTACCTGATAATAAGGCTTACTATATAGAAAGAACAGTCAAGACAGTGTGGTTTTAGCAGATGGATTGACACATTGATGAATAGAAAAGAAAATATGCCGGAAATAAACCCAAGCAAAATATGCCCAGCCGATTTTAGACAAAGGTGCAAAAGCAATTTAGTGATGACAGATACCCTTGTCAACAAACAGTAGTGGAGCAATTGGGAATCTATAGGCAAAACCAAAAACATTAACAAAAAACAAAAATCCCACTCACAATAATCTTAGACTTAAATTTCATATCTTATTTGGAAATTATAGACTTCATTATAAAAAACAAAACTAAAAAACTTGTAGAAAAATAGCAAAAAATCTCCAGGATCTAGAGCTAGGCAGAATTCTTAGACTTGACATGAAAAGCACAATCAATGGCGCCGGGCGTGGTAGCTCACGCCTGTAATCCCAGTACTTTGGGAGGCCAAGGTGGGCAGATCACCTGAGATCAGGAGTTCAAGACCAACCTGGGCAACATGGAGAAACCCTGTCTCTAAATAAATAAATAAATAAAAGGAATCAAAGCAAAATAAGTAAAAGAAAAAACTAATAACAAGGACCTCATGAAAATTAAAACGTGTTGCTTTGTGAAAGTCTCTGTTAACAGGATAAGAAGTCAAGCTACAGAATGGGAGGAAATATTTGCGTGCCACATCTAACAAAGGACTAGTTACTAGAATATGCAGAATATGTAAAGAACTCTCAACGTGCAGCAGTAAAAAACGAACAATTCAATTGGAAAATGAGCAAAAGACCTGAACACCCTTATTACCCAACAGGATTTACAAATAGCACATAAACACATGAAAAGATGTTTCCCTCGCCAAAGTAAAACCATGATGAGATACCACTATGAACTTACGAGAATAGCTATCATTAAAAATAATGATGATACCAAATGCTGGTGAGGGTGTGGGAAACTGGATCTCTCATACATGCTGGTGGGGATTGAAAAGGGCACAGCCACTCTGGAAAACGGTTTGGCAGTTTCCTATAAAACTAAGCATTCAACTACCATATCACCCAGTAATTGCATTCGTAGATGTTTATCCCAAAGAAATAAAAATGTGTGTCCACACAAAAAAGCATACACAAATGTCCGTAGCAGCTTTCTGTGTAAAACCCAAAGCTGGAAACAATCCAGACGTTCTTTGATGGGTAAATGGTTAAACAAACTGGCTCGTCTGTACCATGGAACACTACTCAGCAACAAAAAGGAACAGACTATTGATATACGGAAGGACTTGGATGGCTTTTTTTTCTTTTTTTGAGACAGAGTTTCGCTCTTGTCACCCAGGCTGGAGTGCAATGGTGCGATCTCGGCTCACTGCAACCGCTGCCTCCCGGGTTCAAGCGATTCTCCTGCCTCAGCCTCCTGAGTAGCTGGGATTACAGGTGCTCATCACCACGCCGGCTAATTTTTTGTATTTTTAGTAGAAACAGGGTTTCACCATGTTGGCCAGGCTGGTCTTGATGTTATATGGAAAAAGCCAGTCCCAAATAATTATATCCTGTACGATTCCATTTATACAGCCTTCTTGAAATGACAAAATTCTAGATATGGAGAACAGATTCGTTGTGTCCAGGAGCTGGAGAGAGTGGAGGAGTGAGGCAGGGGTGGGTGTGGCTGTCAAGGGATAGCAGGAGGGAGGGAGATCTTTGTGGTGATGGAACAGTCCTGTACCTGCATCGCGTGGTTGGTCCACGCATCTACAGGTGATAAAAGGGCAACAAACTGCGCCCATCCAGTCACATGTCACTTAAAAACAGGGATACGTTCAGAGAATATGTTCAGAATCGCCTGTCAGGCAATTTTGTCATGAGACCATCATAGAATGTATTACACAAACGTCAGCGGTAGAGCTTGCCACACACCTAGGCTGTATGGTACGGCCTATCGCCCCTAGGCTAGAAGCCTGTGCAGCTTGTTACTGCACTGAATACTGTGGACAATCCTGTGTGCTCTCGGTCACCCTGTCCAGCCCTGAACACAGTGGCATTTGAGTATCCAAACATAGAAAAGGTAGTGTGTTATGCTACGATGTCACTAGGTGGTAGGAATATTTTTGCTCCATTATATAATCACACGGGACCACCATCGACCGTGAGGTCCATCGTTGACTGAAACGACATTGTCGCGTGGTGCGTTACTATCCATTGTACCAATGTCCATTTCCTATTTTGAGATTCAACTACAATCACAACAACGTGAAGAGTACACAGAACCTCTCTTGTACTATCTTTGCAACCTCCTGTGAATCTATAATTACTTCAAACTAAACAGTACACACACACACACACACACACACACACACAGAGTCACACAAAGCCCTTGGGAGCATGGCAAGAGAAGGAATTGATACCATAGGAGTGCAAACAAGCTCACGGGAAGCGGTGAGGGCTTCCATTTACAGTGTCTCCACTCCTAAAATGTCGCTCATTGCCCACCTTCCTTCTGGCATCCCTGGCACAATCCAGGGATGTGCTCTTCCCCCGCTTGATAGTTTCTTCCCCTGCCACCTCTGTTGTGCTCTGAAGTAACATTCACATCCACCTGTCCCTTCCTACACTTCCTTCCCCTCTCTACCTTGGGTTGCCAAACCTACACCACGCCTCTGACCCCCTCCAAGGCAACCAATCAGAGGAAGCCATCCTCCTGGCCAGGCGTGGGCATGTGACCCAAATTAGACCAAGCGGAGTCCTTGTAGGGGGCTGCCATTTGACCTCTGCAGCTCCGGGCTCAGAGCATGGCCTTCCACGCGCATCTCCAGGGCCACCACTCCAGGAGAGCCACTCACGATGTGTTCTACATAACATTTGACTCAGAGGGAATCTAAGCCCGAGTCCCAGAAGAGGAAACTTCAGGAAGGAAGGCATGCCATAGCCAGGACTTCTGTGGGTGCCGACCAGCCAGGAAGGAGGGGGCCGGAGTCACGCAGGTGGACACTACCCAGGCTCACCTGCCTCCCAAGGAGCCTAGTACTCTCAGCTGGGCCAGCCCCCAGCCCCATGGCTACTGGTAGCCAAGGAGCCCTTGCTGTGCTTCAAACAGCCTGAGGGTGTTACAGCACCCCACTCACATGGAAACCTTTCTGGGGTCCCCTGTCCCTTGCCTGCTGTGCAGGACGGAGGAGCCACTGGAGGAGGTCAGAGCCTCAGAGCACCAGTGCTTAGGGACACAGGGGATTCTTTCCACAGGGAGGAGGCCAAAGCTGAAGGGGCTGGAATAAGAATCTCCTGGGAGGCCAGACGTGGGCATTCTCTGTTCTCTCCTCCTCCCCGTCTCCTCACTTCTGTACCTCCTTTCCCTCTCTCTCCTCCCTCTCTCTTCATCTGTCCCTCTCTCCCTCTTCCCCCCTTGCCTGCTTCTCCGTCTCCCCTCCAAGGCATGTCAGAGCTAAGCAGAGCCAGCAGAGCCGTGTCTCTGTCCTCATCTGGTTACCCCCCACGCTGGCCCCCTAGCCTTGCTTTCCCCAGCTCTGTTCCTGGCTCCCAGCCCCGGCCACCCTGGGCAACCCGGCCCAGCAAAGACCAGGCTGTTTTGGAAAAGTGCAGGGAGGTGGCAGAATGTGCGGTCTGTGAGTTCCCTCCAAACTGGCGCCCCAATCCCTGGACAAACAGAGTCCATGTTTGCCTGTCCACAGCGGTCTGTGTTCTCCTTCCAGGCTGGGAGATCCCGAGGGTAGGCGACCGTGTCGGGGACATCATTGACCCACTGGGCCCATGGAGGAGAGGCAAGGACAGCCTGGGTGATGACAGGGCCAGCCGCCTGCCCAGCTGGGCCCGCCTACCCCAAGCAGGGTGGTCAGGCCGAGGGCAGCCCAGGGACCACGCTTTCATTGCCTCTGCTGCCACACGGGGCATTCCACCAGGAGGGATGGAATTTACTCTCTGGAAAATGACCGCCTTTCTTGGCGCGACTCCCTGCGGAAGCTGGGGCTTTTCACTGCTTCACAGGATGCTGGGGGCCTCTGTCCAAGGGAGCCCCTTGGAGAGGGCATGTGCGGGTGGGACAGGCCACCAGTACTACCTTCTGCTTTTTGTGGCTTTAGGAAAGTCCCCTGCCCCTTTCCCCACGCTGGGGAGAGTGGAGGATGGGGCCGCGTCACAGTGCGGAGGAGAGGTGAGCAGAAAGGACACCAGAGCAGGTGAGCTGGGGTTAGGGTTGCTGAGCGTCCTGCTCTGGTGACATTGTTCTGATGCTGGGTCCTTCTCTTCTGGGTGGCCAGGCTCTGAGACCTAGGCAGAGTGAGGCCCTACACCTCAGGGCGTGCCTGGGCCAGGGTGCTCTGAACTGAGGTTGGGGCTGACTTGACTGTATGGAAAAGAAACGTTGCAGCCGCAAAAAGGCTCTTCTCAGGCCAGCTCAGGGGTGGGCCTTCCCCCTCAGGTTGTGGGGATGGGACTGGGGCAGGGCAGAGGCTGGGGCCAGCCTGGCCATGCTGTGGCCTTTCCTGGTTCCCAGTGTGCAGCTCCAGGGGCCAAGGCTCTGTCTCTCATTGCCCTCCCTCCCCAAGCACAGCCCCTCAATCCCGGGAACCACCTGGGGTTTTCTCAGCACTGAAAGCTGTGCCCACCACAGGTCCTCGCCTCAGGCCTCTGTGATAGGCCGTGGATCTTTCCATGAAGTGTGATCATCGGTGAAAGAGGACAGGGTTTCAGTCCTCAAATAGGCCTGGAGAATGCTGCAGCCCATGTTCACCCCATACTCTACTACCCCTGAGGCTACACATCCTGTGGCTCAAGGTTCTGACAAGGCCTGCAGGAGGGGAACCAGGATGACTGTGTTTAGCCCATTTCCCAAACTCATTTGATCATGGAATCCATGTGATCCCACAACACCCATGAAACAGGCTTTGAGAAGTGCTGGCATGGGACGCGAGGCCAGACATCAGAAGAACTGAATTCTGCGCCCTCATTTGTCACGTGACTGTGAACATCAGTGTCCTCGCTCAAGTTAACAAGACAAACTCAGAGCTCTCAGTCCCCCTGTCCGGCCCCGAAACACCTGGCACAGCCAGCCATGGCCACACTCGGAGTGTCCTCCCAGCTGCCCCTCCCCATATAGGCTGACCAATTCTCTTTCTCCTTCCCCAAGGAACCTCCTCCTCCCAGGACTCTGTCACAGATCTCTGTGCCTGCACGCAAGGAATGGTGAACTGGCCTCACAGGACACTTTTAGGGAAGAACTTCCTAACTGACAAGGTGGATGGGGTGTTGCTGGTGTGAACACAGGTGGCCAGGGAGGACCCTTTCAGTAAGGCTGAGAAGGCAGAGAGCAGAGAGGCAACGGAGACAAGGGCAAGTCCCCACGGTTTATTATAGAAGCCTATAAAAGAGCCACATTGAGTATTTCCAAAATCACAAAATGCACAACATTCATTTTTTTAATATGCAACATGGAATATTATATACAGATTAAAACCACGACAGCAAAAACACTCACACGGTACCAGTTTCATATCAAAACAAAACACACAAGTGCTTCTTCAATATTAAAACGACTGTGATAAAAACATATTAATATTTTGAACCATGTTTACAATAGAGCAAAATTCATATTTTACTAAATAACAAATATTTAACAGCAAAAACTTTATACTAAATATCTATTTTGAATTATAACAAAAATAGTACTTATAATAGTTTATAAAGACAGACACAAAATTATAACATTTATGAAAAACATGTTTGTGTATAAAATAATATTATAGCCATCTGGGCAGGGTCACGGTGGTGCCCAGAACACAAACGCCAGCGCCCAACATCGAAAGTGCTTCAATCTGCAAGCCCGTGGCAGGAAGAGTTTTGTCGGCGGGGGGGGTTGTCTTGTTAAGGTCAAGTTACAATAGTTAGGGATGATAAGTAAGAAACATCACCCATCTAATGCTAGCTCTATGAAACACACGCGCACACACACAGACACGGGAATCTCACCAGAGAGCTGAAAGGAGGGACCAATTACAACACAGGGGGCCTGTCAGCCAGCCAGAGCTTTCTTCGGCTCTCTTCTCATTGCCTTTGATACCCAGCAGGGCAAATGATCCTTCTTTCCTCCCTCACAGGAAGCCCCCTCAGCTTTTCCTTCTCTGCCCCCTACCAGGCTGGCCACCCCCAGGCAAGGCCCCTGAGACCTCCCAGCCCCATGCCTCCTGCCCGTCACCTGGACCAGACCCAGTGGGCTTGTTGTCTGAAGTTCCACTTACTGCTCTCCTAGATACTCAGTCAAAAACAATTGGTTTAGGGCCAGCTGGATCAGTTTAAAGGCAAATGAACTTTCCGGACACTCGTTTTGTGTTGGGGGATGGGTGGGTACAGGTTCGGGTGCACCATGTAGCTATGTTGCAAGCTTTGACAAGTCTTTACCCATTCCAGCCTGTTTTTCAGGATTGGGGATGATCAATTTTGCCAATAATGTCTGTTCCACACTGTTTTTTAGTAGTGGAAAAGTAGGAAATAATGAAACATCTGAGACTCGGGGACTGGAGAGCAGTCTGTGTGGTATGGGCCCGTTCCTATAGTCTATCGTCAGGGTGGCGGTGAGTGGGGTCAGGGTCAGTCTGTAGGGCTGCCTACGGTATCTGGTTGGAGGGAGCCGCTGAGGTGCTCACAGCAGCAATCGGGGGCTGGCATGTCCTTCATTCTTCTATGTTTTCGATTTTCTTGTAAAGAGGATTCATTGCTTTTACAACATCAAAAACCAATAGAGAAACACAAAGGCAAGGAAAAATCTGAAAACAAACACAATTGCTTAGAGACTCACCAAAGGCCCCCAGACCATCCCCAGGAGGCATCCCAAATTGCCAACACTCAAAATGCCAGTGGCAGGAGCTACTCCTCTTTCACCCAGTCATCCCGACTGGCCAGTTTTCAACCCAATCCCCTGACAAACTGCACATAGCCGCCTCATCAGCTCTAGCTGCAGCAGCCTTCCCGCAGCTGTCCGGAGACCACACAGGGCCCTGGAGTCAGCTCCGAGGCAGAACTGCCGCTGCGCTCACCTCCCCCACGCTTTCGCCTCTTCCCTACCCCTGAGCTGGGCTAAGCAGACAGTGGCATAGAGGTGGAAGGGACTTCAAGGACACCTTTTGCAGGGTGGAGGGCAAAGGGGGAGGGTTAAGGAAGGGAAGACGGAGGCCCTGGCTCCCCGTCAGAAGAACCCGTATCCTTCCCCATACTGATGCACTGGAGTCAGGGGCACTGGGGTGAACAGGGGCCAAGCAGGAAATGGCGGCCGCCTCCAAATCTACCTGATCAGGGTTTTTGACAGGAGAGGGAGGAGGCAATGGGCCATGTCCCATCTCCACCAGGGACAAGGCAGAGGCACTGGACTTCAACCCAGGAGTGAGCCTCCAGGATTAAACCCAAATAATGCCTGGAGCCAGGGAAGGCTTTCAACCCTAGGCCTGGGGGCTGGGTTTGACCAGAGACCCCTTCCTCTTCACTCACAGAAGTCTCGCCAAGACAGCTGGAACACCGGCTAGGGCGTGAAGCGGAGGAGATGTTCACTCCAGACCCCAGCATCCCCAAGATTCTCTATCAGTGAATAAATATGGGGGCAAGTAGCACACGAGCCGTGGACCTCAGGCCCGTGTGTGTAACAGGGCCCGGTTCAGCAGGGGATGGGAAGGTGGGGGTGTCAGTGCACCTGCCCACGGCCACCAGGGAGGATGCTGGGGAGACAGGGCCTGGGGCTCCTTTGCCCCAAAGTCGGAGGACAGAACAAGTAGCAGCAATAGGTAATTTCAAATGTCCAAACCGGCGAGGGAGGGTGGGAACAGGGGCACAGGGAAGGGCAGCCTCCAGGTTGGAGGCAGCCCCCACCCCGCCAAGGTTGACTCCTGTTCTGCTACCCAGGATGCTGTTCCTGGGCAGATGCAGTGGGGGCGCAGGAGAGGGAGGCGCTGAAGAGTGCACCAAAGGGGGCACCGCTCTTCCCGTCCCCCGGCTCCAGCTAAAAGGGTCCAAAAGGAACGGAGGGAAGGGAGCATTTCAGAACATCACAAGAACACTGTAGCACGCGCTGACACCAAACACTGTCACGGGCATGCAGAGCCCCCGCCACGCCCTTCCCAGGGGCTGAGCTGGTGGGAAATGGGGAGTGGCTGGAGGGAAGCGGGAGCCAGAAGTGGAGCACCGCCCTAGGAAGGATGGGGCCACTGGCTTTGGGTAGGGTTTGCCAGGGAGGGGGAGCAGAGAAGGGCAAGTATGGGGGCCGCTTGCCCTCCCCGTTCCGGCCCCCTCCCACACACAGGTTTCTACCTCCCACCACCGCCACCCCGCTGCCTGGGCTGGGCTGAGGCAGGTGGGCCTTGGGTTAGACTGTGGCGCTCAGCATGGCCTCTGTCTCTGGCAGGATCTTGTTCTGGTTGGAGTCCAGGCCAAAGAACTTGACGCTGAGGCCGTCCACGGGGTGCAGGACGGGGACCAAGGTGATGCGGGGGAAGGTCCGCGTGGCCAGCTCAAAGCGGCTGGTGCTGGCCAGCTCCACCGCCAGCACCTTCAGGAACAGCTTAGCCAGGTGCTTGCCCAGGCAGGTCCGGACACCGCCACCGAATGGGAGGTAATGGAAGCGGCCGTCCTTGTCCTCGCTCCGCGCCTGGCTGAAGCGATCGGGGTCGAACACATTCACGTCTTTGAACACAGGCGCTGTGTCGTGGGTGTCCCGGATGCTGTACATGACACTCCAGCCTTTGGGGATCTGGAAACCCTGGAGCAAGATGGGGGCCGAGGAGCGGGTGGTGAGAGCCGGAATAACCCAGGAAGGGCCTAGGACTGCCCCCTGCCTGCTCAGCCCCAGATGTTCAAGACCTGTCTCTTCCTAGAGACACCCCACTGTGGCCCCCCAGGCCTGGCCAGCCAGCCCCACTCAGCATGTTAGTCCAAGCCCTTATCTGTAGATGTGCACATGCGACTTCACATATAACACCCAACTTGGCTTCATCTGATGCATTTGGGGCGCACTTCTCTCATGAGACTGAAAGTAAGCACTGTTTCCCATCAGGCCTGATGTCCCTGAAATGGAGGCTGGTCTCCCGCCTTGCCCCATCCCGGTGCCCCCGCTCCCCAATCACCCCCGGCTCCACAGGCCCAGCCTCTCTCACATCCAGCTCGAAGGTCTGCAGCACAGTGCGGTAGCCACCGGAAATGGGTGTGAACAGGCGCATGACTTCCTTGATGACGCAGTCCAGGTAGCGCAGCCCGCTGAGCGTGTCCAGGCGCAGTGTGCCCTCGCAGGGGCAGCCACCGCTGTGCAGGATGCCATGAGCCCGCAGCTCCTCCCGCAGCTTCTCCAGCACGGTGGGGTGCTTCAGCAGCTGCATGATGAGTGAGGTGCTGGCGCTGGCCGTGGTGGCATAGGCCGCGAAGATCAGCTCCAGGGTCCCATCCTGCAGGGCACAGAGGAGAGGCGTTGTTGGAGGTATGGGTTCAGCCAGGCAGGGGCTACCCCATTCGGCCAGCGGCCCGTGTGCCCAGGTCATCTGTGCTGGGCCCTGCCTGGTTCCTGCAGTGAATTCTGCTTCCTCTGAGTCTCATGTTGCCAGAGCATTAGTGTCACGATGGACACGGGGGTCACAGCCAGTCCCTGGCTGGGCAGAAGACACAACTGCTGTAACCCAGGGCAGAAGCCTCCAGTCCTTTGGAGCGGGGCCACTTCTCACTCACTGCTGGGTTCCTGGGCCAGCCCCACAGGCCTGATATGCAATGGGCTCACAGGAGAAAAAGAACAAATCCCAAGGAGCAAGGCCCTGTTCAGCGGATGTGCGTGTGCGTGTGTGGGGGATGTGGTCTAAACCCAGGCCTTCCCACTAGCAGCGCCAGCCCCTTCCTCCATCGCAGGAGGAGGACATTTGGTGGGTAGTCAGGGGAGCCAATGGGGTCTGAGAGGCAGCCTGGGGCCACAGCGTGGGGCCACTCCCCTGGAGACCTGGGATGAGGCTGAGGGGAGGTGACCTCCTGAGGACCTAAAGACCCTGCCAGGGCTCTCTGGGGAGCAGGACACCAGGGCCATGGGTTCCCCATAGAAAGGCCCCAGCAGGCCATCTCATAGCAAGCCCTGCATTTTACAAATGTGAACTCTGGGCCCAGAGAGGGGAATGAAGGGACCTGGGTCCATTACTGGCCATGGCGACACCCATAAATCACAAAGCTTGTTATAGTGGAAAAGCCACTCTGGCTCTTCCTAGCTCCCCAGGAAAGAAGCTGGAGCTAGAATATGGGGAGGCAATGATAGTGGGCAGGGGAAGCAAAGATAGTGGGCAGGGGAGGCTGCAGTGAGTGTCCGTGGGGACCCGGCAGGGGAGTGGGCCTGCAGAGCCCAGGTGGGGATGGGCAAGTGAGCCCTCCTCCGGTGAAACATCTGTCCAAAGCAGGGCAAGCAGGCCCCGCGCGGAGCACAGCCGGGATCACCAGGGGCCAGGGGGCTGGGAGGGCATGCAAAGTGCCAGCAACCTGAAAAGGCTGGGGGTGGGGGAGGAGACCTCGCATCCAAATCTCCGCTGCTGTTCCTCAAGGGCTGAGGCTGACGATAAGCAAGCGGTTTCCCCTTGTGGGCCTGCATTTCCCTAGATGGCCTCCCAAGGATATTGGGACTAGGAAATGAACCGAGATCATTCCCAGGCCTGAGCTCCCTGTAGGCCATGGGGAGAGAAGGGAGGGCACCCATGGCATCCTGCAGAGCAGGGGCGGGGACACAGACTTCACTTCCGGTTTCGAGGTCTCCAGCCACTGCTCAGAAAGCATGTGTCGGGCCAGACTACAGGGGCTAGAAAGGGCAAGGCACATTTCCACCCAAGGAAAGCTCAGAATGGAGCCTGGGTGCTGGTGCTGCCAGCGAGGGGCGCATGCCCACCCCACCTTCAGCTCCTGCATGGTCATCTCCTTCCCGTGCTCCTTGCTGCTCTCAATGAGGAGGTCCAGGGCGTCCGAGTAGTCCTTGCCCTGTGTGCACTGCAGCTTCTCCCGGATGGCCTTCTCCAGCCCCTTCTGCAGGATCTGCCGAGCCTGGATGCCCTGCAGGGGGAAGGGCTGTCACTCATATAGAAGGGCAGGCTCCCATCCGAGCCTTGGGACCACCAGGGATGACTCCAGCCTCCTCCTACCCCACGCTGACACCTCTCCCCTTTGTCCATGTGCCCTGTGCCTAGGTGCCCACTCAGGGGTCAGGTCAGCCACCCATCCCCAGAGAGGGGGCTCATGGATGCTCCTGCTAATCTCCTCCCAGGCCCTGGGTGCTCACCCGCCGATAGCCACTGAAGGGCAGGTCAACAGGCAGGGAGAAGACATTCTCCACAAACTGCTGGTAGACCTCAAATAGGTGCCCAAGGTCCTCCTCGGGGATGCTGAAGCCCAGCAGCACCCGGATGGCCATGCGGAAGGTCAGCTTCTGCGCCTCCTGGTACACGTTGATGGCCTCGGGGTGGCTGCTCCAGGCACGCAGTGTGTCCTGGATCACCAGCTGGATCTTGGGCAGGTAACTCTCCAGGGCCTCGTGGCTGAAGATCTTGGAGAAGACCTGGAAGGCAGAGAGGCAGGTGGGTGAGCTGACTGGCACGGCCCGCCCCTGGTCAGCCCCTCACTCTGCCTGAAGGATGAATGTGGCCAAAGAGAACTTCAGCTTCCACACAATCACAAAGCTTTGGGAGCTGGGCAGGCCAGCTGTCAGCAAGTCTTCGAGGGATGTGGCTTGCGTGGGGCACAAGTGGCAGCTGAGCGGGGAACCACCCTTCCATTGCAGAAGCCCATTTCGGAATCCCGGGACACAGGATGGAAGTGCCCGGGAGAAGTGGAGCACAGTCGTTGGACTGTACAGGAAAGTAGGGGAAGGCCATCGGGGTATAGCTACTCCATGGGGGACAGCAAGAGAGCCTGAGACTAGACCTCAAGCAGGACTTCCTGGGAACCAAAATTGTCATCACTTGCTGGAAAACACCTACTGGGTGCAGATTCTAGTAAGTTTATTAACAGCTGTGCCATGAAAAAGGTCTTCAGTGTGGCCAGGTCCAAAAGCAGCGGGGGAATGGGGACAATGGCTTTCCACCCCCAAAGATCATAAGGACAACCAGAAGCCCTGTGACTTCCCTGCATCTTCCAGGGCCACTGTAAGGAGGCAGTGAGTCCTGTTCCCACCTCCCCGTCTTCCGTCCTCCCGGCTGCCTGCGCAGCCCCCCTTGCTGCCCTCCTCACCCAGGACTCCCCCGCACATGTTTTCATGTGTGGAGGAGACGGGAGCACGTTAGTTTATTTACTGATAGCCTGTGGGTCTCGCTCATAAGCAGCAACCTCCATCCCACCAGAGTTCAGATGAGAAGGGGGAGCACCCCCGCTACCAGCACCAAGCAAAGGCTGGGAGGGGAGGGACAGTGCGGAAGAGGGAGCCCCCCACCCCACCCCATGCAAACCACACACACGCGCCGCCCTCCCCAACTGCCCCCCAAACACAACCACCGCACAAACTGTAAATGTGAGAATTTCCCCTGCAGTCAGCTCGGGGAGGAAAGGTAACATTTTCCTGGCCTGGGCCCTGCATGGCTAATGGGAGGGCTGGTTTGCAGAAATAACAGTGCTGGCCCTTCAGTGGCCCAGCCAGGCGTTCACAATAGCACTTTCATTCCGAAATTCCCGGTGGAGGGAGGGAGGGAGGGCAGGAGGCCGGCGAGGGGCAGAGAGGCCTGCACTGTTTGGGGCCGCTCCTGCTACAGAGGAACAGCAGAGAGGTAGAAGGATGATAGGAGGTCGCCTAGATCAGCCCAAGTCCAGATGGGTCATTCACACCTTGCCCAGTGTTGGGGGTCCGAGGGAATTTCCAGGGGACTCTAACTGCTGCCTCCCTTCAGAGAGTAATGGATAAAGGCAATGCTTGTTTGCTTCAACCCCCAACCCTCATGTCCTTAGGATTCCAGGTTCAGCCCTTGGGCAAATGAAGGGTCTTAGGGGAATGAGAAGGGGCACTTCTCCTAAAGCCCAGCACTGGCCAGTGAAGGGCCCCTTACAGACAGCAGAGAGCCACAGGGTGGGCAGACAGCAGCACACAGGAGGGAAAAGTGCATCAGGAAACAAGATGGGGACAGGAAAATCACTCTGCGGCTACCAGGCCTCCATGGCAGGACAGGGAGGCCAGAGGTGGGACAGGGAGGGCCCAAGAGGTCATACTTGGCCCAGAGCCGGCCAGCCAGCCCAGGACGGACTAGGTGTTCTGTCATGGAGGGTGCAAGGTGGGAGGTGGCCAGGGCCCCCAGCACATGGGAGACCTGGTCCTCCTGCCTCTCACCCCGTGCCCCGGAGGCCACGTCCACCAGGCCCAGTCGAAGTAGAAACCGGCAGGCTCTAAGATGTGGTGGGGTGACAGGAAAGGGGCTGAGTTGTAGCTGTGCATCATCCAGCAACTTACAGTGTGATCATGGCCAAGTGGCTACCCGCTCCCCCAAGCCTCAGTTTCCTCATCTGTAGACAGTGAGGTGGAGCCAGGTGGCCTCCCGTCAATCCACTGAGCACCTGAACAGCAGCCCCCACCTGCCCCTAAGTAGATGCTATCCCTTCAAAGCGCCCAGAACTTGTCAATGCTCGAATCCCCTGGGGAGCGCCTTCCAGCCCCCACGCACACACCCCATTTGGGCTACAGTGGCCCAGGAGGGGCCATCCAAGGGTTTAAAAAGGGGGAGCACGGAGGGCCCACACCTCACCCACAGACAAGCCCTGCCTTGCTCCGTGGGCTCCGTTTCCTGCGCCCTCTAGCGATGGCCGGTTGAACTGCTCCTTCCCAGGCCTTGGGGGCCCTGGAGGGCAGGCAGGGATAGTCTAGGAAGAGAGAAGGGCCCAGGGACTGACCGAAGGACTCCAAGGGCAGGGGTCCACACCTGACCCCTGCGGGGAAGGGGTCTATGGGCAAGGCCAGGAGCTAGAATCAGCCAGAAAAACCACTGCCACCCGGCACCTGCAGGCCCCTGGGGTTGGGGCTTCTAAAAGGAAAGTGAAGGCAGGACCAGGACACTGTCTCGGCCAGTGTCTGACTGGCTGAGTGACAGCCAGCAGGCCACTGCCCCTCCTGGAGCTGTTTCTCCGCTGGGTTCACGAGAGGCCTGACTGGCCGTTCTGAGGGCCTTTCCGCCAGGCTGTCCATGACGCTCCTCAGAGCTCACCGTGAGGTGGAGAAATCCCCCAAATGAGAAGCCCAGCAAAGGTGGGTGGAGGGCACACTGGCCCCGAGGGGCTGGGCTCAGAGGTCACCAGGTCCATGCCCCTGCCTCTGGCCCAGCTGCTCCACAGGCATAGGGGCCTCCCAGGCCCTAGGAAGCCTCCAGGGCCTCATCCCTGGGTCTGTGCCCAGGTATAACAACGCAGGCACTTCCCGAAGCCAGGGCAGCTCTGAAACCACCACCCGCCACAAAGGACGGGTGGAGGCAGAGGCGCAGGCTGGGGCAGAGGGCGGTCAGGGCTGCGTCAGGGCGCGCTGGGTCTGAGGCCACCGCCTGCTGGGGTCAGGGCTCGGGCATACTGGGAAGGTGCCGGGGAGCGGCTCCCTGTGAAGAAACGAAGGGTTCCCGGCCCGGAGCTACTTCCCTGACCACAGGCATAGCAGGAGCCACGGCTGCTTTGTTTCCTTCTGGGGCTTCCCTCGGAATTCCCAATAGTCAGCCAAGAATGCCGGACAAAGGTCACTGGGAGCCAGCCCAGGCCCAGGCCAAGCCCTGCAGAGGGAGTGGCAGGTATGGACTCCCCACCAGGGTTGGTGCCGGGAGACAGCAAGGGTACTGTCACAGGAGACCAGGAGCGCCCATCCAGGTTTACCTGCTGCAGCCTCAGAGGCTTGGGCAGGAGGGAGGAGGGCAGTCGCCTTGAGGGATGACTTTGGGCAACTCCCCTGCCAAGCCCCCAAGGACACAATAGGCTCAGGAGTCCACCCCTTGGTTCTCTCCCTCCCTCCGGAGTGGGAGCTGATCCCACAAGGGTCTAGGGGCACCAGCAGGGGCTCGTGAAGGCTCAGATTCCCTATCATTGTTTCTACAAATGCATTCTCCCCAAGCAGGCCTCCTCACCCCTCCTGCCTCTCACCCTGTGCCCTGGGAGGGGAGTCACTTTGTGAACCCCCATAGCCCTACGGGCCGCGCTTGCTCAGCCAGATAGCCTCCCCCTTCTCTGCTGGCAGGTGTGGACAGATGGACAAATGGATGGGCAGCAGGAGCGGGTAGAGCCGGAGCGGGGACCCACAGCCCAGGCCAGTGACTCAGACTGGGAGGAATGGAAGCGGCTGCCCAGGAGGGGTGGGGGCCTGGGCAGGCCACCCGGCCAAGCCACCGGAGCCTCAGCCTGCGGAGTGGAAAGAATAACAGAGGGCAGGCAGGCGCTGAGGCAGCCGTCCGCACAGGGGTGACGCCAAGGTGTGTACTTTATATTTAAGCAAGGGGGGTAAGAGAGGACGTCATCTTCCCAGCTGCCTGGCTGCCTCAGCTTCACCCTGGCCCAGTGGAAATGCCAGGCAGCTTCACCCAGAACTGGAAATGTCCAATCCGGGTCTGTGGGGCTGGGCACACTCAGCCCCTCTAGTTACAGGGAGGCTGGCCCAGACCCCCAACAGGCTCCAGCGGTTACAGCAGAGCGCCTGCCCCTGATTTGACTCCAGCTGTGATCATCTCACCTGGAGACGTGCTCCCCACTGCCCTAACTCTTCCACACATACCTACAGCACAAGGGGGGCAAGGTGGGGAGGGGCGAGCAGCACTTGGCAGACACCTGCCAAGCCACAGAATCTGAGATTTGCCCGGCCGCTCTTACCTCTCCCGCTTCCAACCGCCACCAACCCCACCTTAGAAAGCCGTGGATGGGGAGGGGCCTCCCAAGGTCACAGTCCAGAGTGTGGCTGGCCACACCCACCAGAGGCCCTGAACTCCCTGCCTCCCACCACTCCAGACTCCATAGAGCTGCCCTCTGCCAGCCCTGGTGGGCTCTGAATTTATCCAAGGGTCCTGAAGGGGACTGTCCTCTACAGTGAAGTCCACTCTCAGGGTGAGGCCAGCTGTCCCTGCCACTTTGGTGTGATCCTGGCATGTCTCAGGGCCCCGCAGTTGCTTCCTTTTAGGCTTAGGGAACCCAGGACAGATACAGCAGCCAGCCTGGGGGGGCCAGGGCCAGGGCAGACCCCACCAAACCTTCCCACTCCCCGCCAAGGCCACCTTCATCTTCCAAGGCTGGGAGAGTGAGCAAACACATCAGTACCACAACCTTGGACCCCTCCCTGCCTTGGGAGAAGGACACAGAAAGCAGGGACAGAGGGAAGGGCTGGCCCCCGCATCCAGGCCGCCCACCCACCTGCTGCCTGGCACAAGGGCATGCAGAGGGAGTTTCCCACTCCCAGGCGTCCTGGCAACTGACTGTGGGCTCCCTCCCCCACTGACCTTCAGATAGATCCGCTGCTGCTACCCGCCCCCTCAGCAGCCCCTGTGCCCACCCACTGGTGCTACAGTAACTTTTGGGGGAAGGACTTGTGTTGGCAGAACAAAGGCGTTGTGCCTATGCCAAGGGGCTGGGGCAGAGCTCCCAGCAGCAGAGCTGCCTGGCTGTGCCACTGGCCTTCCATCCAACACAGGTTGGACCTTCTGCCCTGAGCTGAGCCTGGTGGACATGACTGTGTGGCCAGAGGTTGTGCCTTGGTCCAAAGGCCTCCTAGAGCCAGGTGTGGGCTAGCCTTCCCTGGGACCCCATAACCATGGGTCCTCCTGGCACCGTCCTCCTGCTGAGGCACCTCCTGGCCTCTCCATCCCAACACAGAACCCAGGAGCACAAGGTTTCCAAGATGGGCCCAAAGTCAGGGATGGTGGATGGACAGGCAGGGTTTCTTGACTTCTACTTCCAAAGCCTAATCCCCCACCTTGGCTTCAGGCCCAGAAGGCCCTGTAGGCAGGGATCTGGGTAGAAGGGGCAAGACTACCACTCCTGAGGTCTCCCCAGTTCAGAGGCTCCAAGGCTAAGTCCCTCCCCTGAAATACTCTCCAAGTTCCCTGAGGGTATCTCCAGGCCACTGTCTGGGGTGTCCTGAAGCTGCTGGCCTCTTGGTGCATAGAGGTCCAGTCCTATCTCCAAAGAAGAAGAGGAGAGGCCCAATCCTGGTGGGTAGGACTGGGCATAGGAAGCTTCTAGAACGATTCCCTAGCTCCTTCTCCATGTTTTGGACAACTGTCTCACCCCCACCTTCCTAACCAGACTCCATCTGCCCTTCTACAGCAATACTCCAGCCTCTCTACACACGAAGAGGGATACACCCCAGGCCCTGGGCAGGGGAAGGGTAACCCAGGAGGAGGGAGGGAGTCTGAGGCCCCGGCTGCAAGGACACAGGCCTGGCTTCCAGAGATGATTCTGTTACACTGGGCAAGACTTTCTGGACTTTTTCCCTGGCAACCCCACCCCTGCTGGCCCAAGACCACCAGGGCAGCCAGGGCAAACACCTGGAGCGCAGTGATGGCAGTGAGAAGCCCCCTCCAACACATCTGGTCAGACCTCCCAGAGGCAGGGTGGGCCACCAGCCCCAATGGAAACAGTGACGCTCCAGTTCCCCACCAGCCGGGCCCCAGCACACCTGGGCCCCACTTCCCACTCCTACCTCCTAACCAGGCCAGTCCTGGCCCAGCAGCCCACACTGTAGCCAGGCCCCTAACTGCAGCATGGACCAGATAAAGAGGTGTGTGTGGCACACAGCAGCCCCTACCTTGGCCACACTCAGTCCACCAGGCCTTGGGTTCAGCAGATGAGCAGTTCTCTCCAGGACCAACATGTATATTTAGAAACAGTGGCCCTGAGTGTCCTCCTGGCTTCCAGCTAGATTCTACCTACCCAGCCCCAGGACTTCCGTGGAGTTTAGTAAACTTAAATCATCAGTTAGGGAGATTTGGGGGGAAGAATCCTTTCATCTGGCTGACTACCCATTTCTCATTCGACCCTCCCTGCCAACATGCCTCACATGGCAAGCATAAAACTGCTACACACAAAGAGGGGGCCCTGCATTTGGCTCTCAGGCCCCTGGCAGGATGAACCAGCTTCTGGTGACTCCCCACTCACCCCCAGGGAGCTAAAGGACTGGCTGTTCTGAATAGGGAACCATCACACCTCAGCCAAGGCTCTCAGTTTCTGCCCTGACCCCAGTCCCAGCCCTCCTCCTCCCTTCCCCCATATTCCTGGTCATCTGCGCCCTCCCTTCCTTCTCCCTCCCCTCTAAATGGACAATGTAGGCCAAAAAACCTTGGGGCTTTCCAGGCAAGCCCTTCCCAGCCAACACCTAGAGGCCCGAGGCCAAGTCAGGCCCAGGGTGGGTGGAACCCCAAGACAACGCCCTCACCCCAAAGCCCTCTGCACCCCACACTCTGGTCCTGGCCACATCTCCTTCCTCACTGTCCACCCCAGCTTCCAGCAGCCCCAGGCAGGCGGGACAGAGGAGGACTCTTCTCCCGGGCCCAGAGACTATTCCCGTGGACGCTGCAGTCCGGTGGTGCAGGCTCTCCCCGAAATTTTCTTTGTCTCCTGACCTGGTTCAAGTCTCGTTCTACCGCTCTACGCTTCAGTGGCCCCTTCCGTGAAAAGGGCACAATAATACCCCTCTGACCAAAGCCTCTGTAAAGCAGAGCTCAGGAAGCAGCCATCTCCTTTGGAGCTGAGTCTCCGCTCTCCTCGCTCTTTGGAATGGGCCTGTGGTGGAGTCGCAAAGGCTGAGAGAAAAATAACTGCCCAACACCTTTGAAAAGCCGAGGCTTCATTCCGAAGCCTCCAGCCACTCCCCAGAACCCCTCTCCCGCCGCCCCCAGGCTGTGGCAACTGCTTCCAGCTAGGAGTGGGGCAGATGGAAGAAAGGACTTTGGGAGCCCGTTTCCAGTTCCTGAAATACATGCTGTATAAGGGAACGGGGTGGGGGCAGGGATGCAGCCCAGTCTCCTCGGTTTGACCGCTCCTTCTTTTGTCTGCAGTTAAGAATCACCCTTCACAGGCTGTTCAGAGAACGTCAAGTGCTACAGGATGCGTCTGCAAGTAGAGCGCTCCCCATCTTCGCCAAGACCACAGCATATGCGGCCCCTGACGGAGGGAGTCCGCCTCCCCACCTCCCGGGTCTGCCACCGCTCCCGGACGGGAAGCTGCCTCTCCCTTTCCTTAGCTTTCAAACCTGGGTGAGTCCTCTGACCCAATGGAAAAAAATGGGGTCGGGGAGGTCGCGCGGCCCCCCTCCTGGCGGCTTCGGGCCCGCCCGCCGGCTCGGCTTTCGGGTTACTGCAGTTCAAACAGCACGTGCTGCCCGCGCTGGTAGCCGAGCGCAGCCGGGAGGGGCGGAGGCCTGCCCCGTGCGCGCCTCCTCCGCGCCTCCTCCAGTCGCTCGGGAAATCCAAGGGATAAACACCCACTTTCCCTTCCTCTTTCGGGGGGGTGGGTGCGCTTTGATCCCCGCTCGTGCCTCGCCTGCTCTCCCCCCGCCCGCCCTGCCCCCATGGCCCAGGCCCGTGCGCTCCGCGGCCCAAGGCTCGCCGCACCTTTCTCTGACCAGGCCCAGCCACCGCAGCCCACGAGCTGTCCCCAACCTCCACGAGCAGCCGCCTGCCCGCGCCTCCCTTCAGGCAGCCTGTGGTGGGAAGGGCAGCTTTGATTTTAGAATGATCGCTCTCCAGTCCTCGGAATTCCCTGGGAAACGTGGCGAAAAGGCGAACGCCGGCCAACTGTCCCGCCTCCTTCCTTTTCCAGCTCTGTGGAGCAAGGCAAGGACAGGCTTTGGACACCCCAGATCCCGCATGCTCAAGCTCTTCCAAGCCACCGTTGGTGGTGCCCACGGCAGTCGGCCAGCATGATAAGGGACCAAGAGGAGGGAGGCCGGAGCAGGCCCTGGATCCGGACTCGAGGCCTTGTCGGCGGGGAACTGCGGTGTCTTCAAGCATGGTGTGCAAAGGGGGGCACAGATTCGGTAGGGGAACATTCCCCAGGCTCCAGGAACTCCTTGCCCCGAGGTGAGGGGAGGGAGTGCACGGAAGAAAGAGGACAGAGTTCTTACCTTGCGCTTGTTGCGGTGGATGTCGCCAATGGAATTGGACACCGTGTTGGGGCCCAGCAACATGCGCGTGCTGCGAGGCCACTCGGTGCTCACGAGGTGGTGCTCGCCCATGAGGATCTTGCGCACGTTCTCCGCGCCGGTCACGCGTATCAGCGGCCGCCCCAACAAGTGCGTCTTGAACACGTTGCCATACTTCTCCCTCCGCGACGACTGGAAGCCAGAACCCTGCGGGAGCCACACCGGGGTCTCTCTCAGGGTGCACTTCTGCAGAAGGCCCGCGAGGGAGGGGTGGCGGACCCCAACGCAGGGCACAGTCACCTGCCCCCTCTCCCCACCAAACACACACTCACATAGACAAGCACGCAGGTTTTATTTTTCATAGCGTGCACAAGAACTGGGAAGTAGGGCCTAGAGGATAATAAATAATGCAAGGAGGCGGAGGCCCAGGGGCACCCCCAGGAGGCTGTTTTTTAGTAATGACTTTCGAGAGGAAAGAGGTATCCCGGACAGCTGGACCCGAAGCGGGAGTCTCCGCCTCCAACCCACCCCCCCCCCACCCCCGTCCCCCGCGCTCGGGAGCCTCTCGGAATAAATATTTCCAGGCTCCGGGCCACGGGCTGGCGAGACCCCGCGGGGTGGCCGCAGGCCAAAGATTATTTATAGCGGTAAGCGGTCGGTGCCCGAAGGCAGCAACTACAGATGGGGGTTGGAGTTTCCTCCGCTGTCCGGTGTGGCCCGCGCAGGGACCCGGCGGCCCTCGGAGGACTCTGCAGGGCGGGGTCACGGGCCGAGAGCCGCGATTTTCCTAATGCATTTTGACCTGGAAATAACGGAGACCGACTTTGGTTGCCGCCCTGGAGTTTGGAACCCGAGCGCGGGGCAGGGCGGGACCGGGCAGGGCGACCCGCGCAGGTAACCAGATCCCCGGCTGTGGCGGCGCGAGCCGAGGATGGCGGGGCCGGGGCCCTGCCGGGCTCTCGAAACGGCTGGCGGAGCCGGCCCGGCGCGGGTACCGGAAACCGTGGAGACCTCAGAGGGGCGGGAGCAGGGGCGTCCCGCTCACCTTTGACGTCGGCACTAGTTACCCCACCCCACGTTAACCCTTCTCCTGCCGGGGCAGCACTGGGCGAAAAGGGGAGGGGCGCCACCTGTCTAGCCGCCCCGCCTGCCAGTCCACCGGCGTACAGACTCGGGCTCCAGATCTACCTGGTCCTGCAACCCCGAGGGGACAACTCAGTCTCCCTATCCCGGGTTGGTCCCTCTCCTCACTTTTCTTTCTTCCACAGAAAACTATTCTCCAGCTAAATGTGCACACACCCCAGTACAGCCGAAAAGTGACTCTGCAGAACCCGGAGCCCTAATCACTTTTCCACATGCGCCTCCGGCCCCGGCGCGCGACGGGGAACGAGCCGGGAGCGCCGGCGCAGCCAGGAGGGGGGCTGGGCCGCGAGAACGCTGTCCCCCTTCCAGGCTGGAGGACGGGGAGAGTTCCCCCCACCGTGCAGCCCTTCTACACGGCGTCTACCCCTTTAAGAAAAATCTAGGCGGAGGTGGGGTGCGACAGAGCGGGTGGTGAGGCGAGGGGTTCCCTCCCTCCGTCTGCTATACCCGTCTCCCTCGCTCCGTCTCACTCTCCGTCTTTCCTCTCCTTCTTTTCCTCTGTTTTTCTTTTCTTTCAACACAAAAGTTGGGTTGTGAATTTTCCGAGGTCGCCGCCGCCTCGCCCCCACCCCCTGCCTCTGATCTGCCTAACTATAATTAAAGTGCGTTTTTTGTGGCATTAATAAAGAGTTATTTGTCTGCCGTTTCCACGGTCTTCACAAAGAGGACTTTCATAGGGGCGGCCGCTCGGGCCGCGAGTCCAATTTATACAAAAATGTTGTATTTTTAGCCCTGGGCTCTGTTTAGATGGCGCTCGGTGGAAACGGAGAGCCCTTGGAGGTCCCCCCGTAAAATCTGATAAATGACTCCGAAAAAATAACGCTGGGATTCAGAGGGCTCTTATTAACCCCTTAGGCGCTCTGTACACGTACCCCCTATTTCCCTCCCCCACGCCAGATCTAGGGCCCCGGGTTGGAGGGATGGGGAGGCGTAGGTTTCCTCCTCCCTAACTTCTGTGCAGGTTGGACGCAGACCCCCAGGGACTCTTGTGGGATTCGGAGAAAAGGTCATGGGAACCTGAGCGGGGCAGAGAGAGGTAAGGAAACGAAGTGGGGGTGGCTGGTGACAGACCGTGGATTCAGCAGACAGTCTCTAAAAGGCGGGAGCCGTTGCCCAAGTTATTTTATTTCCTAAATTCGCGGCCCAGAGCCTAGAGCACCGCTGCAGTTGACCCTTTAAGTGTGGTGGCGAGGGAAAGGCTCTGGGGATTTCTTTGCGGCGGTGGGGGGGGATACTTCCATTGGTTGAAGGGACCCCCACCTCATTGCACTAACAACCACAAAAAGAGATGGGCCAAATCCGGGACGTGGAAAGACCACAGGGCAGAGGAACTTCGAGCCCCCTCCCCGCCCCCGCTCCGCTGTCACTCCGCCCGGGGCAGGGTGAGTGCGCGTGTGCGCGCGCGCGCGAGAGCGCGGATTGCACGCGTCTGTTAATTTAAAGCCAAGCTTTCGCACCTCTAAACCCACAGGTCCCAGCGCTCACCTTTCGCTTCACCTCTCTGGTGCGGGGATTGTCAGTTTCAGGACATCCCTGCTTCCGCTAACAGAACAAACGCGAGTATGCACAAATACACCTCCCGCAGTTACTGCAGAGGCGCTCCCATACCCCAAGAAGAAAACTGGTGTGTATCACATTGCAAAAGCGATTGTCTACCACTTGATGAGGTTAACTCTAGGTTAATCTCCCCATTACCTACCTGGGTCTGATCCCTGACGCGCCCCACCCCCATTATCACCAGCAGAGTGGGGTTGTGCGGCATCCAACAAGCACACACGCACTCTCTCTATGGATCCCACACTCACCTCTCCCAAGTTTCCCTCTCCTGCCAAACTGTCCCCACCCAATAAGTAAACAGACCCTTTTCCCCGAAAGCCTAGAGCCCTGGCTTCTCAGGCTTCTCATTTTTCTTTGGGTTACCTTCTTCCTCTTCCACCACAAAACAGACACACCAGCGCGGACCGCGTACCAGGGCAACTGTACCTGGCGCTGCCGACGGCGCCGCCGGAACACAGTTTTAAATCGGCAGTTCAAGTTGCCACCAGCCCCCTCCTCTTCCGACTCAATTTTCGGCTCCCAGCGACACAGCCAACCCCAGAAAGCCGAGGGCGACTGGGGCTTCGAGCACCGAGGGGCGGCGAAAGCGGCTCAGGACCTGAAGCTCCCTCGGGATCGCGCCGCGCTGGGCGCCCCCAGGGCGCTCCAGGACCCCATGCCAGGCCAGCCGCGACCCAGGCAAGTCCATCTGGGAGCCCCCTCAGGTCCAGGAACCCCTCTTACCAGCCCCCTGAACCTGCTCAGCGAGCGCCAGTGGTCCCGGAACCGCGCTGCCGGCGGGCTGGGGAAGCCTGGGCTGCTGCGGCAGAGAGGAGGGAAGGGGCGGGGCGGGGACCAGTGCCTTCAGGCTCCCGGCGCCCCCTGGCCGGCCCGCCGCTCCATCAGCCCAACGCTCGCAGCTAGCGGACCCCGGAGAGCAGCGGAGCGAGCGCGCCCTTACCTGCAGCAGCCAGTGGCCGGTCTCTCCGATGAGCGGGAAGCCCATGGATCCCTTGGGGATGGGCAGCTTGCAGCTCTTGTCGCGAGTGGCGGCCCAGCGCAGCTGCCACAGCTGCTGCGACACGGCCAGCAGCAGCGTCACGGACACCAGGCACGCGGCGAGGGTGGCCAGCGCCGACACCAGCTCCAAGCCCTCAAAGAGCATGTTGGCGGCCGCTCGGGGGATTGGCTGTGCCGGCCGCGGCGGGGGAGGGGAGGGCCAGACGGGAGGGGACCGGAGCGGCGGGGGAGGGGAGGCTGCGGCCGGGGGTCCTGGCACCTCCAGCCGAAACAGAGAATGAGGAGGAAGGGGCCGAGGGAAGGGGAATGGAGGCTGCGAGGGGAGCGGAGAGAGGGAGGAAAAAAAATTGCCTAAAAGAAGAGAGGAGACACGAGGCGACTGGGGTGTAACTTTGTTTGTTTGTTTGTTTGTTTGTTCCTTTATAGCGGGCTTAGGGGCTGCTCAAGGGGTGGTGAGATGAAGCCGTGAGTCAAGCTGGTGGGTTTGCTCTCCCCGCTACCATCACACTCGGAAAACTTTGGAAAACTTTGTCCAGAGGGAGCCTCTCTCTCGTAAGCCCCTTTCCCTGCTCGGAAAAAAAGAAGGGGGCAGAGAGCTAGCGGAGAGGAAGTGCAGTCGATTTGTCAAAAGTATTGCAGTATGGCCCCAAAATTCCTAGGTAAAAAAAGAATTTTAAAAAAATCCTGAATCCAAAAATTCCAACGAACCCAGAAACTTTGGGGGCGAGGGAGAAAGCTCCCTGGCTGAGGCGAGTGGAGAGGCCGGAGCCCAGATGTCCCTGGGCTGCCCCGGGCGGCGCGCTCGAGCCCCAGAGCCGCCGCGGCACCCCTGAGGCAGGAGCGGCGGGCGCGGCGGGCGAGGCGGCGAGGCGGGCGCTGCGGCCCGAGCGCGGATGCGGAGCTGGAGGGCCGCGGCCGGGACGGGACGCAGCCGGCGACAGAGCCCCGGGCGGGCGATGGGGCGGCAGCGGCGGCGGCGGCGGCGACGGCAGCGGGCGGGAGGGGTGAGGCGGGGTGGGGTTGGGGGAGGAGGTGGAAAACCCGAGCTGGGCTATTGTATCAATTAAGAAAAGGCAGTCCGTCCCGGGACGCGGTCTCTCGGCTCTGGAGTTGCTGTTAGGGGAAGAGAGGGGGAAAAAAGAAAGGAAGGCAAAAGGAATGAAAGAGGGGGAAAAACAGGAGGCAGGATTTCAGGGCTGGTGGTTTTAAAAGCTTCTCTCAATGTGAATTTGAGTCCAAAGCGAGGCGATGCGTGTGTTTATATAGAGGCGGGAGGCTGCGCCGTGGGCGCCCAGCCAGCAAACCCCCCCCCAACCCGCGCGCTCACAAAGCCGGAGGCGTGGTGAGAGGCCGGGCCCGCGGCCGGAGCTGTAGAGTGCAGCCCGGCCTCCCGCCCCGCCCCGGCCGCCCGCCGCCCGCAGCCCGCCCGGGACCCACTTGTAGCCGCCGCAGGATCAAACTCAGTTCACCTCTCGCCTCCTCTTCTTTCTCGCCGGCGTCTCGCTGAGCCCAGCGCCTACAGACGGACGAGATGAAACACACGCGCGCGCACCTACGCGCACACACACACAAACACATACACGCGCACACACACACACACCACACACACCTCCGCACACACACGGTGCGCACTCGCTTAGTGCCTGCTTGGCTTCTAGGCTCCTTCCCTTCCTCTTTTCCTCCTCAGGTCAGCGGCCTCCTCCTCCAGCTCCCAGCAGTCCCTCCTGGGCCGGAGCCCCAGCAGCGGAGGTCCGGCCTGACTGCCCCCACGACTGGGAGGCGCCCAAAGCCCTCGAACCTGTGCCTAGGGTCCCGAGCTTCCAACCCGCGGGATCTTGCTGGCTCCTATCTCCAGGGACCCCTCAGTTACTAGTCCCAATCCCCCTAAGCCAAATCCCCCATTCCCGATCCCTACATCCTCACACCTCCGATGCTAAGGTCCGCCCCCCCACCCCCGCCATATGTCTCTTACCCTACGGAACCTAGAGGTTCCCCAGTCCCCGTCAGCGTCCTAGGCTGCTGACTCTGCAGCCCCTCCTCTCCGGCACGTAGGGACCCCCTTTCCCTGCTTTTGTAGTCCCCATCCACCGCCCGCAGCGTCGGGGAACCCCGATGCTGGTCCAGCAAGTGTCCTGCACGGGGGCAAACGCGGCGGCCCCGGTACCCAGAGGCGGGAGAAGACGGGCACAAACGTTCATTGATACAAATTGGTAAATAAACGTGCCGGGTGAGGACGGCCACCTTCTCAGCGCTGGCAGTAGAGGACCCGGCGCGCGTGCTTGTGTACGGTGTGAGTGTGGCCCGGGGCCGCACCTGTGTGTTCGCGCGCGTGGCCTTGCGTCGGCCCGAAGTCTGAGGAGCAAGGTGGCATGTCTGTGGGTTTGTGTATTCTTTCTAGAGCCGTGAGTGTGTCTGCGCATCCGTGCATCTGTCATCTGGCCTCTCCTCCTGCGAGTCTGTGTTAACGTGGAGCTGCGCACAGCAACACCGGCACTGGTCTAGCTAGTGCCTGCCTCTCCCTCTCCCATGCATCCTGCTTCCCTCAGTCCCCTTGGCTCTGGCGTTCACTCTCGCACTCCGGGAACCAGAGTCGATATCCTATCTTTCGTTTAGAGTAGTGTGTGTGTTAACGATACTAGACTTCCCTTTGATCACTTTGCCTGCACCCGTACGAGTTATGCATTAGAGTTCACGAGACAAGAATGCGTGTGAGCGTCTAAGGTGCGCGCAGATGTGTTGTCCCTCCCTGGATGAGCGCTTCCGAGGCTGGTGTAAGCAAGAGATCTAAACGCTGGTCTAGCTCCTAGTGCTAGGTCACCTCGGCTTCACTCTCTGCCCTGGAACCCCACCTGGTGGGCAGTTATAGTACTACAGATTCGGGGAAACAATTCCCTCTTCCCCCTTTCCACACTCGCCCTTCCTAGTGGGAGATAGGTCCAAAGGGCCCAGTTGTAGGTTCCGAAGCACCCCGCGCCTGTTGTCAGTGCCCTCAGACTTCCACCCCAGGATGCTCGGGGCCGGACACTCACGAAGGCCCTGTCAGGACCACTGTGGTCCCGAAATAGGGAGCTAGGAAGCATTCTCGGAGCAGGGTGGTTTCACAAAACAGTCACATCTGAACAGGGCACATCAAAGTGCCAGAGCCACTCCACACTCTATCTGAGGATGAGGCTAACATAAAATGGGGTTGGGGGAGATTGTTGAGGCCTTGCTGGCTTGAAGAGCTCTAAGAATCTAGCCTGACCCTCAGACACAGCACTGGCCACAAGGTGGTGAAATGGGCAAGATAACCCAGGAAAACCCACCTGTGGAAATCTCCGTCTCCTAAAGGACAGACACACACACAGCTTTATAGAAATGCAGACAGATGCACAGGTTGATACTGAGCGCACACACACACACACACACAAAGGATCATTGTCACAGTCAGAAAACACCCAAGACCTTCCAGCCACCAACCCAAGAGACCACGGGAAGTGTCTGCGGTGTGGGGATCACAGCCCCAGAAGTCCCCCAACACACCAGTTGCCTTCCTCCCATCTCCTTACTCCTGGGTGGGGGTGGCTTTTGTGCCCTTTTGTCCTCCACTGCCCACCCTCTTTTCCCGTTCAGGTATAGAGGAGGAGTTGGGAGGGATGTGGGGGAGAAATTCTGAGTCCTTACACCCTGTGCCAAGTGGGATCCTGGGGAAAGTCTGCAGGGATGGCACAGCCCCACAGCAATAGTCGCTGGATTTCCTAATTAGAACCACCTCTCTACTCAAATCTCACAAAGTACTTCGTAAAGATGAAAAGGAGAGCATGGTACTCCACTCCAAGACTTCCTGGAGGTGCTGTGGAGAGTGGGGGTGCTGAGGCCATGGACAGGCTTGTGAAGAGGGTGGTTAAGATACAGAAAGCTCGGCAACTGTCTTTGCCAGTCGGATTCCATCAGAGGACTTTCTTTCATTAACCTCAGATGGACTTCTGACTCTGATCCCAGACAGAGCCCTGCTCCAAACCTCAGTCTAGCCTGTAACCCTGACCTAAAACAGACCCCTGAGCCAAATCCCAGAATGATCCTTAATCCTGGTCAAAGATTGACCCTGTCTCTAAGCCCAGACTGAATGCCAGTACTACCAAGTATCACTTTGGCCGTGAAAGTGTGACTGGCCCCTTGTAGACTGCCCCAAAGCTGGGGCACAGCTCCACCCCTGAGGTGCTGGGCACACAAGTGTATTCCAGGGGGGAATATTTGCCTCATTCTAGCCTTGGGATGATAAGCCTGTTGGCTAATGGTCATCCCTCTCCCTCCGGGCTGATTGTAGGAACTCCCAGACTGCTGCCCCTACCACACACACACACACACACACACACACACACCCCTCTTTCCCATGGGCCCAGGGCATACCCCGAGGCTTCAGCTATTGCCTGCAGTGCTGCAGTTCAGGGCCTGAGTCACACGACCCTGTAGCCTTTCTGGCACTTTGAAATCAGTCAGAGCAGCCTGGGACATGAGTAAGGAGATGCTAGTTCAAGTGGAGCTCTGCCTGGTGACATTTGCGGTCTTTGGCAGAAAGGGCCTGGGAAATACAGCAGGTAGGCCTCAGGCACTCAGGAATATGCAGGCAAGGGGCAAGCACAGCCTCTGCACCCACTTCCCTAGCTCAGAAAACTCCACATACAGGGGCAGGTCTGCCTAAAGTCCTGCTGCTCACAAAGACACAAAGCTGCACAGGGGTGTTGTCTGCCCTGGACTTGCTACACCCAAAGGAATGAAGGCATTACCCCTTACAAGTCGCTTACATGCATGCAGTCCTGTATAGCCAGTAATTCTCTTCTACAGCTATTGTTTTACTTCAGTGAGATAAAATAGTGAAATAATACTATTTTTAGATATTAGATATACATGTTACTTTTTGTATTGATGAGAAAACAGAGGGCCAGAGTCCCTCAATGCTCACTCCCGCCACACACACACACACACACACACACACACACACACATTGTATTGTCCTGTTTCCCCTCCCACCACACCAGCACACATCTCCAGGAGCCATGAGATTCTGTCCATACGGCAGCTTCCTCTTTGTTTAATGTCCATGCTCTGACAACTAAAGCCAACAACAGAGGGAGCTGTCAATTTTATGCTCAATTTTGTATAGTTTTGGCCCTGAATTTTTTCAATTGATGCTAATTTGCTTTCTTTTCCCTAAAACCATTTCTAATTCCTCCAACCGGAGCCAAACAGAAAGGGGGAAATTGTCCAGGATCAAGGCGACCACTTGGCCCTACTGGCCAGGGAGTCCAGAGGCAAAGACACCAGGAGGCAGCGAGCAGGAAGCAGGGCTGTGTGTTCAGGGACCAGCAGGGTTTGCTAAAGTCCTCCCAGCCTCTGGCCTGCACCTTGAGCCGTCTAGCCTGAGGGACAAAGCGCAGCATTTCGCCTCAGGGAGCTCTTTGCTCTTAGACCTGTTCTGGCTTGCTGGCACGAAGGAGTCCTTGGAAAACTCAGCTCTCGGCTCCTTCTCATTCTTCCCAGGGTCTCGGGCTGGCTCCCTTCTGTTCTAAGTCTTCTTGGTACACTGCCTGACAGTGACGGGGCCCTTTGCCTGAGAGATCCCAAGTCCCATGGGGAAACGACATTTCTGAGGGGCTGTGGAGGAGAGGGACCTGGGGGGCAGGTCCTGCCCAGACCCTTCTCTGGAGCCAGAGCAGAAACTGCGACTCTGGTGGGTCAGGGATGCCCCTTTCCCCTGGAACCCAGCTTGCGGCCCCAGGTATTCGTCCCGAGGCCTAGGTGCCTACCCTTCTCCCACTTTGTGCCCTCCCTCCAGAGCCAGCACCACAAGATCGGCAGCCCTCGTCCAGTGCTCAGTCCTCAAGGGCAGCTTAGAGGGCGCTCCCTGCCTGTGCCCTGGCTGTTCTGACGGGCTGGGATCCCTGCTGTCCAGGCTGGGCGGGGGTGGGGGTGTATGGTGGCACTCAACCCAGCTCGGCTTGGAAATCAACACGGTACCAGGCATTCTGCCTTTCTAGAGCCTGTAGGGGCTAAACTCTCCTTCTCCCCCAACCCCTTGCAGCTTTGAGGGCTCTGAGGCTGTGTAGAGAATGCACTGACCCCTCGAAAGCCACTGCCTGCCAGAAGCCCAGCCAGCCCACCCGCCCCTTGGAGAGACCATCCTGCTGTTTCAGTGCTGCCGAAGCAGAGCGCAGTTCTGGGTTCTGTGCGTTTATTTCTTAAAGGCTGCCTTCTCCTCCTTCTTTCTTCCTTAGTGCCACTTGCTCCCACCCCACCCCCAGGTATCTTCAGATGTTGATTTTCATTTTGTTTTATAGATAGCAACCACTATACAGCCATCTCTACCTGGCAGAGCCAGATGTCGGCACAGCCTGGCCCCTCACTCCCAGCCCCTCGGAGAGGAACAGCGAGGAGGGAGCCCCCATCCACTCCCCTGCAGCCCTCTAGGAAGGGGGTGGCCTTTGGGAAAGAACTTTGCTTCTTTCTCCTTTGCCTGAATATGTACCAAGCCTCACGTCATACCTCATCTCAGAAATCTCAGCTTCAGAGACTTGCCTCAAAAGGAATTTTCAAAAAGAAGTGGAAATACCCCTATCGTCCCCTGTCAGAGCCCCCAACTCAGTCCTTTTCCTCCCACCCCACACCCAACCCCAGCAAAAGCAATCCAAAAAAGGACTTGCCAATGGAGAGGACGGATAGGTGCGAGGAACGCAGCTGACAGCTGTGTCCAAATCGGCACTGCCTGGAAAAGAGTAGCCTGCTCGGTGGCAATGGGACACCGGCAGTGCCCCAAGCTGGCTGTGGCTGGCAGCGACACTGCCGCAGTGATGGCGTTCCCTCAGGCCCGGGGAGCCAAGAGCCCTTTATAGCCTGAAACCTGCCCTGGCACCGCCCACTGGGCGGTTGCAACAAGGGCCTGCAACTAGGGGAGTCTCTAGGAGCTGAGAGGGCATTCGTCCCAGGACCCCAGGGCCAGGGCCCCACACACAAGAATCTGGGATTCAGCCTCTTCCCACCAAGGCAACTGTATGTCCTGGCATGTGTACGAGACTCTGTGTGTGTGTGTGTGTGTGTGTGTGTGTGTGTGTGGGCATGCGCTCGTGCTTAAATGTCCATTCAAAGACCTCAGATCTCATTCCCTCATCCTCTTTCTCTGGCAGTAACAGTTTTTGAAAGGATGGGGAGAGCAGTGTGTTTCTGCTCAGTTTATCAAATTACACTCAGTGACAAAGGACTGAAGTGCATTTTCTTGAAAGCTTGACAATTGGGATCCAGGAAGAAAAAAGAGGCATGACAGAGAACCCAGAGCTTTTGTTGAAGGTAAAACACGGATATGAAAAGCGGGGGGTGTGGTTGGGTGGCTTTCAGTGAATTTGTCTTCATGTTGCTTGGTGTTAAAAACTGCTTCCCCCCACCCTCCACACAAGCTACAAACATCTCACAGATCCCAGAAATCGCAAGATTGTTGATTTTTAAAAGGAACACTGTTCATTTTTGCACAGGCTGAATCAGACAAGCTGGTGCACAGCCTCCTCCCGCAGGGCCCCAGGTTCCCTTTCCAGCCTCCCATGCCAGAGAAGCCTCCTCTGGGAGGTCACTTACCAAGGTCCAGTGCCCTCCATACTGCTCACCTCAGCCTGTCCAGCCAGCTTCTCCTGAGGGGTACAGTTGAGACAGGAATGGGGTGGGCTTCTCCCTGCCATTCAAAGTTCCGTCCTGCACCTGAACTCCAAGGGTTGCTAGATAGAGAAGGATGGACTCTTGGGGGCAGGTTTGGGCTGGAAGCAGAGTACACAGGGGCCCTGGACTGTTTGTCTTAAAGTTTCGCATTCTTTGGGAGCAGAAGGGAAGCCAACAACCTAAGTGACCAGCCTCAGGTGCAGAAGGCTGAGCGGAAAAATATCCCCTTATCCAGAGCTTGGATACCTGAAGCAAGTCCACCCTGCCTGCTGTTCCCAGCTGGCTTTTGTTCATAATCCCACCACAGGCAGACCAGACAACTAACCAGCAGCCTCTCCCAGAGACCTCGCAGAGCAGAGCCAACCTGAGAATCTAGTTGGCAGAGCTCTCCATTCCCAAGTCCAAAATGCTACCAAATCACTTCCTCTCACCTGAGGCTGAGACTCCTGCCCACTGCCTCTTCGGAGATGGAGGGGCAGAGCAAAGAGGCTGGGTGGTGGCCCGTCTGAACATCTATCTTTCTTCCCATGCCTACAGCCCAGCTCCAAGCACACAGGGGCCCTGCTACTGGAGCTTTAGCTAGTTTCTTCTCCAGACACTGGTGTGGTGGCTGGAGCATAAGAGAACAATTCCCAGTGAGACTCCCACTCCCCGTCTCCACTGTTCTGACAGCCAAGGTTATTCTGGCACATGCCTGTGAAGATTTCACCTGGTCCCCACTGACTGGGCCTGACCACTCTGTCCCAAGAAGTTCCAGGGAGAACTGCTGCCTCTCTAGCACATTCTGTCCATCAGCATCCCCAGCAAAGCTCTATGCTTTCTGTCAAACCCAGCTTCAATACAAGCTCCCTGGTCTCCCACCCCCAGCAACCAGATGGCAGCTCTGATATCTCTTCTGTATGGAAAATCTGGAGCACCTCTGAGTCACTCTTCTAATTTTCCCTCCATTGGTTTCATTCTTTCCTCACTATCCTGCTCTTCCAAATTTATTAGTTCTTCATGCTTGCAAACAGGCAGAGTGGCTTAGTAGCTAAGAACAAGGGCTCTGGAGTCAGTTAGAAGTGGCTTAAAATCTGCTCTGTCACTTACTAGCTTGAGCAATATACTTTACCTATCTAAGCCTCAGGTGCTTCTCCAGTGTGGAGAATGAGAGTTGAGGCAGGGAGACCAGTTAGGAGACTATGGTGATAACTCAGGTAATAACAATGAAAGTGATCATCATAGCACAGTAATATACACTAACACTTCTTGAGCACCTTCTTACCTGCGGGGCACTTTAAAAAGCACTTTGCTGATTTCAGCTGCCAACCCAGGCGGTGGGTCGGTGGGTACTATTATCCTTGCTCTGCAGAGGAAGACTCTGAGCCACTAAGTGGTTCAGTGGCTTGCCCAAGTTCATCCACCCGCACTTTTGAGGTTAAATTTAATCTCCTCTAAAATTCAAACCCATTGAATGTGGATTAGAATCTGAGCTGTTAGCTGGCATACTAAAGACTAAATGAAGCTAGTAGCAGGGATGATGAAGAGAAGTGTACAGATTTTAGAAATATTCAGAGTTAGAATTAAAAAGTGGACAGATTTGGCAACTGATTAGGGGTGGGAGCAGGTGGTGGGGAGCGAGGCCAGGATTCCAGGCTGGGGAACTGGGTGTGTGGTGATGATATGTAGTGAGCTAGGGAACTTGGGAGAAAGAGAAGACTTGGGGAACAAGATGTTGAGTTTGGTTTGGGCCAGAGTAGGCTCCAGGTGGTGAAGGGATATGCCAATGGAACTGTCTGCTGGCTGCTGGACATAGAGGTCTGGAGTGCAGAAGACAGATCTGGGCAGGAGAGAGAGACTTGGACATCATCTGCATTCACATGCTAATGGGGAACACAGGAGTAGAGTACCTACACCGAGTGGAGAGAGCCCCAGAAACACCAGCATTGAAGACACAAAGAGAGGAGAGGAGTCTGGGAAACAGCAACGTCTTTCCTTTGCCCACACATCCTGGTTAGCCTCACTTGAAAGTGATTATTCCTTTTGTTTGTTTCCCCTTAGTACTTATTTATTTATTTTTTGAGACAGTCTTGCTCTGTCACCCAGGTTGGGGTGCAGTGATGTGATCTTGGCCTCACTGTAACCTCTGCCTTCTGGGCTCAAGCGATTCTCCTGCCTCAGCCTCCTGAGTAGCTGGGACTACAGGCATGTGCCACCGTGCCCAGCTAATTTTCACATTTTTAGTAGATAGAGGGTTTTGCCATGTTGGCCAGGCTGTTCTCAAATCCTGACCTCAAGTGATCCACCTGCCTCAGCCTCCCAAAGTGCTGAGATTACAGGCGTGAGCCATCATGCCCAGCTGTTTCCCCTTAATACTTAGACTCTCAGGGTTATCAAGAAACTCGGAAGCTGGCAATTTCAGCCTCCACTTGAAATTTGCATTTAGAGGCTAGTGAGGACAGAAGGGCAGGTGATAGATGAGGGAGAGGGAGGAGGATGGAGGTGCTTGGGCAAGGTCTCCACATGATAATGCTAGTTATTAAAGCACCAGCTCAGACAGCCCTGGGCTAGGTATAGCCTCTGATGGGGATGAGGCATTGCTCTGAGCAACTGTGGGGAAGCTCCCTGGCAAGACCACGAAATGGAGACCAAAGGAGTGGGGGAAAGCTGGCAAAGCTTCCTCTGCTGGGTAGATGCATACATTCCTGCTCTCACAGATGCTCCTGCCCCTGCTCACAGAAATCCACAAGGTCTCTGCCCAAGACACACATGCCAGCTCCTCCCCATTCTCCATGAGCTGGTTCAGGGGCTGAGCTTCGTGGCTCTGAGACTCTTGCCTGGCAGGAGGAGGGCCACCCACCACTCTCAGGACCTTCCTACCCAGAGAAGCTTGGCTGCTATGTGAGGAACCCCACACTAGAGCACATGTGGAGAGGAAAAAGGAAGTCGTGCTGGGATGGACCTGGGCATGGGGTGGGGCAGCCTTCTCAGAAGTCCACACCGATAGGAAAAGACCCTGCATGGCCTTCTACCTGGCCCCCAGCTGTGGGATGTGGGCTTCCCCCTCTGCTCAGCCTCTGAGCTCTCCCCACCAGGACCCAGTTCCCATGGGGCCATGATCAGTCTGGGGGACGCAAGCGTGACTATTACGGTGGAAGGGCAGCCCCAGGCTTAGAGCACTCATCAGCTGATCCCTGCAGCCCTGTTACAAGGCTTTCTCTCACCCTTCCTGTCCCTGTTTCTGCGTCTGCCTGATTACTGTCCACCCCCACCCCAGGGTAGCTGCAGCTGGGACATTTGGGCCAGAGGCTCCTACCAGCCCACCACATAACTAAGCAACTCAACTCAGGCCAAGGACCAGAGGAGTGAGCAGAGCTCATTCAACAGTGGAATGTGGAGTTGAATGGACCTAGTTCTGTCACTTACCAGTTATACAATCTTGGCCAAGTCACTTCACCTCTCTGAGGCGCAATTTTCTTATAAAACTGGAGAGAATAAGTCTTGCCTTACTGGATGAGTGATAGTTGTGAGAATCATGTACAAAGATAATGCATGCCAAGCACTTGGCAGGGTGTCAGACACACAGCCAGGACAGATTCACGGCAAAGCCAAGGAAGCTGAAGCTGTAGGGACCCTCATGTGTACAGGCTCCTTTCAAAGCCCTAGGGTAGTAATTTTTGTTATTTTCTTAAAAAAGTTTCCTCAAATCATACAAGCCTCAGGTTCCACAAATCCAGGGACCTGAAAGGTAGTTGTTGCCTCTCTTGTCCCACCCCATTCTCAGTCCCCTCAACGTGTTTCCCATCCACTGAGGGAGAGTTGCCCAGTCTGGCCAGGGAGAGTTAAAATGAGCCCAAAGCAAGGCCTCAGCCTAGATGGAAAGCTGGCGTGAAGTCACCCTTCCATGTGAAGGTTGTCCTAGGCCTGATCTCATTCCTAAACTGAGCTTGGCGCCTACTCCTCCCCACACTCTTTGCAGCAGTCAACCCAACCCAGAAACCCATTGAAGACATGCTCTGGAACTCTCCAAAGTTGTGGCAAACTCTGGGCACTGTGTCCCGATCCTGACAGAGGCTTTGCTCCAAAAATTATGACCTCCTAGAAGAGCCAGTTCTAGGGCTGTGCTAGGCAACGTGGGGGCTCAAGAATGGGCCTTAAGGAAAACAAAGGCAACTTGGCTGCTTTCTCTATTAGCACCTGTTCCCTAAGGAGCCTTGGAGGGAGTGGAGACACAGGGCTCCCTCCTCAGTGTCTGAGAGATGGATGGGGCTGATTTTTTCCACGATTCCTCCCCATAAATCTGATTTGGCCCCTCATCTGTCTAAGCCAGTCTCCATGGAGGTGTGCGGTAGTGATGAATGGGCTGCCTGACTAATGTGACTGTGGTGGCAGGGATTGGGGAGGGGCTCTGCCCTGATGGATGGTCCTCATGAGGGGATATTGCATTAGACACCCATAATGCAATCAGCAGGGCCATTAAGATACCAATTTGTTGCTTCTCCTTACCAAGGTGGGGCAGTGGATCTGGAAGATTAAGGAGGATGTCAGGACTTTGGAGACACCTGGGGGGATTTTGAGAGGGTGCAAGATTTCCCTGTTGGGGGCTGTTACTAGGAGAATAATATGGAGCCAAAGAAAGTGTAAGCTGAAAAGGGAAAACAAGGGAAGTGAGGCCCAGAGAGGTGTGACCTGTCTAAGGTCACTTCTGGAACCAGAAGAAAGAACTGGAATTAGAACTTGAGTCTTCTGCTTTCTGTGCCAAGGTAGCCAGGGATGGAGGAGGGAATGGGTTAGGAGGGGAGAGACAACCTCATTCTGGCCTCACTGCTGCTGGAGGCCTTCCCACTCCTCAAGAGGTTTACTGAGATGGGTGACACCGATGACTGCTTCTCTTCCAAAAGAAGGTGGTCCACTGTGGGTCCCTGTGGGGGGCACCCCACAGAGGGCACCATTCCAGACTACCCACTGCTGTGCTGCCCCACCTACCCACACTTGTTCTGATCTCTGTATTTTCCTCCTGTAATTTTAAAGTAGATGTCTAAACATTACACTGTCCAAGTCTTTCCTTATCCTTTTTAAAACAAAATGTTCTTTCCTGCTTAAAAGCTGTTAGCAGTTGCCTGTTGCCCTCAGGATTGGGGGCCTCACCCAGGCCGCACTCTGACTGCAGCCTCTGTCCCAGCCTCAGCTCTGGGCTCCCTTGACCTCACTCAGCTTCTCCTGTGAAGAAAGCATACCAAGCAGTTTATACTCCTAGGGCCTTCATTTAGAGTGGATGGGTAGGGAACCAATCTTCATACTCCTCAGTTTAACATTTCAGCCAGCGCGGGCTTTACTCTAGTTTCCTTTTCCTCTTCAATTGCCAGCCCCACTCTTGATCCTCAGCTTCTGCCCCCAGATACACACTCCATTGTGTTGGTGTATATGGATACATGGTGGTGGATATGTATCCTTGAAAACAGTGCTGTCTTATGTACGGATGCATTTTTAACTTTCATCAATGATCTTGCACTAAAGAGCTCTCTTGTTTGGATTTTTAAAGATATTTAACACTGTTTTGAGATTTATTCATGTTGCCTTATGTACTTCTAGTTTGTTATTTCTGACTGCTGCAAAATATACCCAAATGTGCGTGACAGACACCTAGATTGTCTCCAACTGCTTATTTCGACAGTGGCAGTGAATTCATTTTCTCTGTGTGTTTAACCAGGAGGGAACTTACCAGGTCCTTGGGGATGTATGTACAAGTTCTGCTGGGTGACTCTCCAGAGAGGCTACTCTAGTCCAACTCTTCAGCAGCGCACAAAGGTGCCGCCTCCCTCATCCTCAACTTGCATGATTCCACTGTCTGATTTGTCAGTCTGACAGGTGTAAAGTGGCCTAAGCCTTTACACATAGCAGTTACCGCTGCTCTGAACATATTTCCTTTTAATATCATTCTACTTTAAACATCCTCCTTTCACTGCCTGGTAAACTCCTAATTATGTTTCAAAATCCAAATCTAGTATCATATTCTTTGTGAAGTTTTCCAGTTTGCCATTCCTTCCTTGGTGCTCCTGAACACCCTGTGCAGACCATCCTAGCAATTATATCACTGTAAACCTTTCTTTCTCATTTATACAACCGCCACCGCCCCTGGCCCCCGGCGCCCGTCAACCTTGGCAATTAAGGCAGAAATTGTTCCTGCCTCAGGAAACCATGGGGTAGGGGGAGAGAGGAGGTGAGGAAGGAGTGAGGTAAGTTGTATAGGTAGGAGCTGGGAAGTCAAGCAGTTAATTTTATAATCCTTTCTCTTGATGGATTCAAAGGACTTGAAATACTGAAATTGTGCATGCTTCTTCACGGTTCCAGTGACTATGCTGTCAATAAGTGTTTTTCTGAACAAATTATCTCTTACATACTTCAGGATCTCACTCAATTCTATCTCAAACAGCTTTATCTTAGCGATTTCTAAATGTTTCTCCCTTTCTGTCTATAACCAAGCCAATATCTCTCTTAGCCTAGAGAGACTTTCCCTTAATGCCAATGAACTCTGGGCTGACATTTCACAAAGATAGGATGCAAAGGAAAGAGCATAGTAATTCGAATTAGGAGACTCTGGGGAGTTCATGTACCCTTTCTTACACAATGGAGCTAGGTTTGTTGTATTACACAACCATGCGATAGCACTGTGCGTCCATTCTCTTTCCTTCACCAAGGAAAAGGTATTCCAAAAAATACCTTCACACATGGCCAAAATTGAATTCCCCATCTTCTTTCAAACCAATCCGCCTCTGGAATATTTTTGCTTTAGCAACTTTATCATTTTCCCACCTCCCTGGCTATTTAGTTAACTAGAAGTCCATTAATTCATTAATTCACCTTTCCAGTTGATGCTTAAATATGCTCCACATCTCCATCCTCATTTGCACTGTTCTCAGAGTAGAGGAATCTTCAGATTGGGTATGAGTTTATTTAGAGACAATGTGTACAATTTAAGTCATCTGCTAACCTGTTTTGGTAGGTTACATCCCACCCTCACTGCTTCTCCCCCATCTACAGACTCATCTGACGTGTTATAGGAATTGCAAATCATCAATGACCAGCACTCTATCTATCTTCCCCTGCTCCAGATGAAGTTAGTTTTACAAGTTTTGTCAAGAAACAGATAATCCTTGATACACTAAAGCAAAGAGAGGGAGAATAAGATTTTTTCAAAAAAATTTTTCCTACATACCAAAACAAAACCTTTTGAAGGCAGCATAGAAACAGTTATGTACATGGCTGGGCATGGTGGCTCACTCCTAGCATCTTAGGAGGATGAGGCGGGAGGATTGCTTGAATCCAGGAGTTTGATACCAGCCTAGGCAATATGGCGAGACTCTGCCTCTACAAAATATTTTTTAAAAGTTAGCTGGGCATGGCGGTGTGCACCTGTAGTCCCAGGTACTCGGAAGACTGAGGTGGGAGGATTGCTCAATCCTGGGAAATTGAGGCTGCAGCGAGCTGTGATTGTGCCACTGCACTCCAGCCTGGGTGACAGAGTGAGACTCTGTCTCAAAAAAAATTAAAAAAAAAAAAAAAAAAAAGAAAAAGAAAAGAAACATTTAAGTACAGACAAATCTTATGAATATTTATATAAAAATCCTAAATTAAATGTCACCAAGTAAAATACAGATGTTTGCCAAAATAATAAGACATTTTGATTAAGCATGGCTGAAATCATAAATGAACCAAACAATGTTTCAACTTAGGACTTTACTATATTAAAAGGCAAGGGAAAAAAGTGATTCCAATAGAGGCTAAAAGGAAGTATTTGATAACATTCAACACTAATTTCTTTTAAAAGCTAACAATAAAGTAGGAAGAGATGAAAACTCCCTTAACTTGATAAGCCTATAGCAAGTCTCACAATTAATAACTATCTTAGAAGCACTTCAACTGAAGCAAGGAGAGACAAGTTCTTACCATTACCACCATTATAAAAAACTGTCTGGTTGGCTCAGCCAATTAAATCAGAAAAAAATCAGAAATGCAAGGAAAAATCTAAAGCGTAAATATATAAATAGTAGTGATAGATCCTGGACAACTTTCTCAACTTCTTTCATGATTATTGCTCTTTTGGAGTGTTCTGTGTTTTCTTGGCTCAATTCAGGTAATACATATTTTTCTAGAAGCATCATCTATCTTCCTTTAGGTTTACAGATTTATTTCCACAAAATTGTATAAAGTATCCTCAACATTATTTACATGAATATTAGGACTATCTACAAAAGAATTTTCTAGGGAATCAACTGCAAACCTATTAGATATAAGAAAAACATGTAATAACTTCTTTGGATACATGATGAACATAATCAATAGCTTCCTCATGTGTTTATAATAATAAACTTGGAAATATAATTTCAAATATATAACAAATGTGCATATTCATGTGAATTCGTGTGAGTAATGTGAATTCATGAGTCATGTAAGACTTATGGGAAGAAAACATAATTCTTTGTGAAATACATAAAAAAGGACCTTAATAGAGACTTACCATGTTGGGACGTCAGTTTCTCCAAAATTTAACAAATTCAATGTAATCCTAATCAAAATCCCCAAGAGATTTTCAAAATGATGCTTCACAAATTAATTCTGAAGCTCATCTGTGAAACTAAACACACAAGGAGAGACTAGACATTTTTGAAAAAGATCAATAGTAGGAGACTTTCTCTAGCAAATATCAGAACATATTTTAAGGTTATATAAATTATAATGATCTCATATTGGCACAGAAATAGACCAGAAGAATATAGAGTCTAGGCAGTGAGGAATGGGTTGACTGATAATAATAAGCACTTAGGATCTTCAGATAGCCATTTGAAAAAAAGGTTATATTTGCATTTTATATAACCCCAAATAAAATCTAGACAGATTTAATATTTAAATATAAAATGAAACTAAAATATTTTTATAATCTGGTGGTAGTGGTGGGTGAGAAAGCTTTCCTATGTAAGATGTAAAACTCAAGAGCTAAAGGAAAACACTGATGATTAAACTGCATTAAATTTCAAATGTCTGTCTGATGAAAGATGCCATAAACAAACATTACAAATAGGTGAAAGTGGAAGGTATGGGTTAATAATTATGAAACTGTATGCAAGGGTTGAATAACTAAGTAAATAGCTAGTATATGATAGGAGACAAGATCTCACTCTTGGAGAGAGATGAGCAATAAGGAAAGACTAGAATGATCCCTGGGGTACCGGATTACAGTAGGAGACATCAGTATGAACTCAAGTTTTATATATATATATATATATATATATGTAGCTTCATAACACAAACACACACACAGAGATGTACAGATACAGAAACAACTAGAAATATTGCATATACATGCATTATCCTACGTAATACAGTATCTAGCTCTGTCTGCTGAGAACATAAAAGCAATGACACCCCAGGAACAATGAGCATGCCCAGCACCCAGATCTTGATTTTAAAACACCATTCTTCAGTAAAAGGAACCAGTGCTCCATGAAGAACTGGTTAATGCTAGGGCTGGGACAGGGAAAGTACAAGGTAATCTTGCAGCATCTTGAGTATCATAAAGCAAGGAAATCATCATCAAAAAACAAAAGGATAAGGGTATGTCAAAGGCACACAGGAGCCAATCTGAAAGAGTTCCCAGTGATCAAACCTGGAATAATTTAAGTAACCAAATAGGTAAGTAACATGGAATTGGATTATAATCCAAAGGACAGAATAAATACATAAGGCAAAGGATAGCTACATGGATCAATGGGAGAGAACTGAGAGTCCAGATATAAAGCCATACATATATAATTAATTGATTCTCAGCATGGATGCCAAGACCATTCATTGGGAAAGAATAGTCTTTTCAACAAATGGTGCTTGGAAAATTCAATATTATTTGAGTTGTTCTTATACAAAAATCAGTTCAAAGTGGATCAAAGACCTAACTGTAAGTGCTAAAACCATAAAACTCTTAGAAGGAAATGAAGGTGTAAATCTTGACTTTGGATTAGGCAGTTGTTTCTTAGGTTCTTAGATATTATGCCAAAAGCACAAGCAACAATAAGAAAAAAATGGATAAATTTGGACCTCATCAAAATTTAAAACCTTTTGCATCAAGGATACTGTCAAAAAGTGAAAAGACCCATAGAATAGGTTAAAAAAATTTGCAAATCATATATCTGCTAAGGATCTAAAATCCAGACTATCTACAGAGCTCTTACAAGACAACAATTAAAAAACAAATAGCCCCATTTTTATACAAATGGTCATGATGATATACAAATGGTCAATAACTACATGGAAAAATTCTCAACATCATTAGTCATTAGGGAAATGCAAGTCAAAACTACAGTGAGGTGCCTCTTCACACCCACTAGAATGACTATTACTTAAAAACATAAACCAAAAAAATGGAAAATAGGAAGTGTTAGCAAGAATGTGGAGAAATTGGAACCCTCATATGTTGCTGATGGGAATAGAAAATGAAGCAACTGCTGTAGAAAACATTTCAGCAGTTTCTCAACAAGTTAACCATAGTTACCGTATGACACAGCAGTTTCACTACCAGGTATATACCCAAGAGAATTGAAAACACATGTTCAAACAAAAACTTGTATACTGATGTTCATAGTAGCATTATCAGTAATGGCCAAAAAGTGGAAACAACCCACAGGCTCGTCAATGGATGAATGGATAAATAAAATGTGGTACACAATGAAATATTATTCAGCCATAACAGATATGAAGTACTGAGCATGCTACAATATGGATGAACCTTGAAAACATTATGCTAAGTGACAGAAGCCAGGCACAAAAGGTTGGATATTATATGATTCCACTTATATGATATGTCCAGAATAGGCAAATTCAGAGAGAGAGAAAGTAGATTAGGGAGACAGGGGAAGAGGGGAATTGGAAGTGATTACTACTAGGTATAAAATTTCCTTTTCGGATGATGGACATCTTCTGAAGTTAGACAACGTTGGTTGCACAACATTGTGAATATACTGTAAACCACTGAACTGTATGCTTTGAAATGGTGAATTTTATGTTGTGAGTTACGTCTCAATAAATACAAAAAGGAAGCCTAAAATAAGTGCCAAAAATCCAGATAAGTTCATGCTAATATAAATAAGTGACTTCAACTATTGGTCAAATAAATAAACGGTATTGAAGAGACAATTCTTTCTTCCAGAAGAATTCCAAATAATTTACTGAGAGAGTCTTTGTGAGAGGTAAACTTAACCCTCCTGCCTTTCCCTGCCCCTTCAGTATAGGCTGCAATTATACTTTGCTTCTAATAAATAGAATATGGAAAGGGAAAAGTAGTAATTTTATAGTGAAGAAACCTGGCAAACGCTGCCTTAACTAGTGATAAAGGTTAACATCACCAGTGATGTCATGTGAATATCATGTATAGACTGATATATGATAAGGAAGTCACTTTGCCTTTGGTGTATTCTTTCAAAAAACCCATAAGCCCAATCTAATCAAGAGAAAAACTTCAGACCAACACAAAGTGAGGGACATTCTACAAAATACCTATCACTCCTAAAAACTGTTAAGGTCATGGGAAAGAAAGAAAGAGTGAGAAACTGTCACAGACCAGAAGACACTAAGGAGATATGACAGCTAAATGCAAGATAGTATCCTACACTGAATCCTGGAACAGAAAGAAAACATTACTGGAAAAACTGGTGAATTCTGAATGAAGTCCAAGTTTAGTTAATACTAAATGTGCCAATGTGGTATAAAAAATTTTCACAAGTGTACATTGTAATGTAAAACGATAACAATAGGGCTTACTGAGTGAGTAATATATGGGAACTCTCTACCACTTCACAACTTTTCTCTAAACCTAAAATTATTCCAAAATAAAAAGTTTATTTAAAAGGAAGTGGAAGATTAGGAGAAACTATTTGCTCATATATACTGAACAAGTATGTAATTACCATCAAGAGGATCAGTGGGTCAAGGATCTTGTGACAGACCCCATCTCTTGACATCATTCATTTCCCCCTCATCTCCCTGCAGAAAGCACTCAGACTGGCTCAAGTAGTGGTGAAGATACCTTGATATCGTGCCCCTATTCTATCCATTTATCTTTCCATTCATGCATACAGTCAGTTCATTCAACAAAATTTCTTAAGCGTATTTTATGTGGCAGAAACTCTTCTAGATACCGAGGATAAAGCTGTGAATAAAGCATCCTGCTTACAGGTACAGGAACTTACAGGGTATGAACCATGATTGGTATGAACCAGACATGATGATCTTACTCCCTCTGGTCATGATTGGTTTGGGGGTGCCCACGTGACCCAGTTCTGGCCAAAAAGATGTAAGAGGAGGTAATATGAAGAGATAATTTTAAATAATAATTTACATTCGGGAGGCTGAGGTGGTAGGATCACTTGAGCCCAGGAGTTTGAGGCTGCAGAGAGCTATGATTATGATACCACATTCCACCCTGGGAGACAGAGCAAGACTCCAGCTCTAAAAATAAATATAAACAAATAATTTTGAGAATACTTACATAATTTTAGGGAAAAAAGTAAATCTGTAAGCCTAAGGAAAGATGGAAATTATAGGCTTTTAAGAAAGGGATTCAGCCTGCATGGCTCTTCATCTCTTTGCTTTTCTTTCTTCTTCCTGCCTGGAAAGTGACTGTGATGTCTGGAGGTGAAGCAGCTCTTCTGTGTCTATTAAATGATAAACATACTAAGGATGACAGAACAAAAAGACCGAGAGTGTCTAGGTCTCTGCTGCTCCAGTCCTGTATCATTTATGGTTAAACCTCCAGAATTCTTCATACTTCAAAAAACAAAAACAAAACAAAAAAAACTCAAAAAGCCCCCAAACCAGAAAAAACCCTACCCAATTATTTACTGCACTCATATGACATTTTGAATGAGTAGCTGAACATGCTTCTAATTGATGAAGTTATCAACAGGCAATTTATTGATAATAACTAAAAATGGCTGAGATGTAGAAAGATGATTCAGCCCAACAGAAACTGGCAATTGAAAATTAATATGCCATTTCTCCTCACTCCAGTTTGACAGTCTTACTGAGGGTATGCGGAAATGGACCCTCTCCCATGTTGTTGGTAAGAGTATAAACTGGTACAGCCTCTCTTTCATTAAAAAAAAGACAATTAACTTTACTGATCTACAGAATGTTTGTATATATGCAAAAAGATATCAAAGATGTTTGCTTCAGTAGTTCTTGTAATGATTAGCAAGTAAAAGCAAGTTAAATAATAAGGAAATGGCTAAAAAAATTAAGGTATGGTCACACTGAGGAATACTATGTAGCCACTAAAAAGACTGAGAACATTATGTGGAATACAAATCTATTTGTGAAAACATTTCAACATTTTGCTATATTCACTTAATTTTTAAAAAAGAAATTAGACTTTATAAAGTTAAAAAGCCTACTTTGTACCCCCATGTCCCTCATTTTTTTCTCCCTCTGCAGAGATAACTACTATACCAAATTTGGTGTTTATCATCCTCATGCACATTTTTAAAGTTTGAATTATATTGTATTGTTATCTATAATTCAACTTTAAAAAAAATTCAATAACTCTAAAAAATATTTATTCATGTTGACCCATGTAAGTATAGTTCACTTTAACTGCTGTATAGTATTCTATTAGATTAATATATCACAATTTATCTATTTTCCCACTAATGAACATTTAGGTTATTTCTAATTATTCATCGTTACAAACAGTGCTGTAATAAACATTCTTATACATGTCTCCTTGTGCACATGTGGATAGATTTCTCTAGGGTATGCACATGTTTAATTCTACTAGATACAAGTCCACAATATGTTGTTCAAAACCCTTGGGGCCAGATATGTTTCAGGATAAGATTTATTGAATTTCAGAAAGGCAATACGGCATATGTGCCATATATAACACCTTCAGTAGGGTTTAGGAAATAGACATAATCAAATATATTGCTTTTTCTATGTTGAAAAGTATAAATATCCACATTAAGTGGGATAAATACAGATGATATATAACTTCTCATCAGGTCAGATTTTGCACCAAATCAGTAAAGAAAGAATGAGCTTTTTCAGTTTCTGAATTGCCAGTAAGGGATTTGGATCGGTACCACCAAGCTTCTCTGTGAAGTAGGTATATTCATTTATCTTCCCACCTTTATGAGATCCCGTTCCTACATATCCTCATCAATAATTGGTAATACCAGACTTTAAGATTTTTGCCAATCTGATAGATGAGTACATATTACTTTTGTAATTAAAACAAAAAGAACACATAGAACACGAATGAGGAGATCTCATTTTTAACAGTAATGAAAACATAAAACATTTATGATTGTACTAAGTAAGAAATGTGAAGAATCCAAATGCAGAAAATGTTAAACTGTTTGAGGAATGTGAATGTGATGAATAAATGCACAGGGCCTTGCATAGGCAGGCTTTGTGTTACAAATATGTCCTTAACCTGTAAATTATTTTATAAATTCAATGCAACTCCAATCAAAGCAAAATAGAACACTGGAAATGAAAAAAATTATAAAATTAACCTGGAAGAATAAATATCTGGGAACATTCTGAAAGAGGAAAGTATGGTGTATTTCCTCTAATAGGAATGGGCTACTAGATATTAAAACAGATTATGAAGATATGGTAATTAAAACAATTTGGTAATGGCTCAGAAACAGAATGATTATGAGACCATAAAGAAAATCCAGAAATAGATCAAAGATAAATATGAATTGAATATATGATAAAGATGACATTTTAAAATTAATCAATGATGTTACAGACAACTAGTTAGCCATTTGGAAAAAAGAAAAGGCTGGATCCCTAACCATGCTCCTCACATCAAAGGAAATTTCAAATTGATAAATGATTAATATATTAAAAATGAAGTATCAGAAGAAAACACGGGCCAATATTTCTATGATTTTGAAGTGGGGAAATCTAAGTATAACATGAAATCTAAACATCATAAAGGAAAAGCCTTGTAATTTGACATTTCAAGAATGAAAAACCAGCCAGGTGTTATGGGTCATGCTTGTAATCCCCAGCACATTGGGAGGCTGAGGTGGGAGGATCACTTGAGTCTAGGAGTTTGAGACCAGCCTGGGCAACAAAGTGAGACCCCTATCTCTACAAAAAAAAAAAAAAAAAAAAAAAAATTAGGTGGGCATGGTGGTACATGCCTGTAGCATCAGCTACTCTGGAGGCTGAGGTGGGAGGATTTGCTTGAGCCAGGGAAGTCAAGGCTGCAGTAAGCCTTGATCATGCCATCACACTCCAGTCTGGGTGACAGAGTGAGACCTTGTCTCAAAAAAGAAAAAAAAAAATAATAAGAGAAAACAAAAACATTCTATACAGCAAAAAACACCATATAGTGAATATTGAGGCTGTCTTCTCCACATTCTTTCCACTGTCTTCCCCATTGTGTGGATGCTACGCAGTTTGTTTGGGGGTAGGGTATCCATACCTCCTTACTCTAAATTCCAAGGGTGAGAGTTGATTGTTTTAACTTATCAAGGTAATCTTGTTGCCCTTGCCACAGTGATTGGTTCAAGTAACCCTGATAAAAGCAGTAAATTCATGACATGCTCCTGATAAAAAAGAATGACATATAATCCAATTTAGGACTCTCAATATTGGAGGTTTATTGGATTAAAAAATTCCTTGCTCTTCTAAGAGAGCCACTGGAAGTTTCTGTACAACGTAGTGTGGGGATGTGAAATGTAGAAAAATGACAGCCAATTAGGCACCATGAGGGAAGTGAGATTTAGGATGGTCTTCTTACCATAAAAGGCAGAGTAGAAGGGAGGAAAGGAAACAGCCTTCACATCTTTTTAAGTCATTGAATCATACTAACCCTGAGTCACCTTTGGATTTTCGGTCAGTAAATATTTTCTGAATTGGGTTTTTTGTTACCTGCAAAATAAAGGGTTCTAACTAATATGAACCAATGAACAAACTCAAAAGACAAACTGGGAAAATATTCGCAATGCAAATGACAAATAGCTAAAATCCCTAAAACAAAGAACTACAAATCAATATGAAAAGAAAATAACCTAATTTTTTAAAAGGCAGACTATCTCAATAGTTCATACAAGAGGAAATACAAATAACCAACAAACAATATCAATAGATACTTAAGTTCACTATAAATTAAAGAAAAGTAAATAAGAACAAAGGAAAACGATTTTTCACTTGAAAGGCTGACAAAAATGGAAAAAAACATTAATATTACTTAGGACTGAGAATTCATAGGGAGACAGATTCTCTCATAACCTATTGGAGAAAGTGTAAATTGGTGATTTTCAAAAGAGTAATTATATACTTTCTATTAACATTTAAATACTCATAGGTTTTTTGTTTTTTGTTTGTTTGTTTGTTTTGTTTTGTTTTTTGAGACAGTCTCACTCTGTCACATAGCCTGGAGTGCAGTGGCCAGATCTCAGCTCACTGCAACCTCCACCTGCCAGGTTCAAGTGATTCTCCTGCCTCAGCCTCCAGAGTAGCTGGGATTACATGTGCCCACCATCATGCCAGGCTAATTTTTGTATTTTTTTTTTTTTTTTTTTTTTGAGACGGAGTCTTGCTCAGTAGCCCGGGCTGGAGTGCAGTGGCCGGATCTCAGCTCACTGCAAGCTCCGCCTCCCGGGTTTACGCCATTCTCCTGCCTCAGCCTCCCAAGTAGCTGGGACTACAGGCGCCCGCCACCTCGCCCGGCTAGTTTTTTTTTTGTATTTTTAGTAGAGACAGGGTTTCACGGTGTTAGCCAGGATGGTCTCCATCTCCTGACCTCGTGATCCGCCCGTCTCGGCCTCCCAAAGTGCTGGGATTACAGGCTTGAGCCACCGCGCCCGGCCTTAATTTTTGTATTTTTAATAGAGACGGGGGTTTCACCATGTTGGCCAGGCTGGTCTTGAACTCCTGACTTCAGGTGATCCACCTGCCTTGGCTTCCCAAAGCACTGGAATTCCCAAAGTGCTGGGATTACAGGTGTGAGCCACTGCACTTGGCCAATATTCATCGCTTTTAACCAACCAATTCCACTCCTGAAATTGTATGCTATGGAAATACCTAAGCAAGTAGGCAAAGATGTATACAAATATCTCACAGTATTGTTTGTAAGAGTGGAATACTGGAAGCATTCTCGATATTCATTAATTCAGAACCGGTTAAATAAACTCATGGTACATTCATGCAATGGAAGAACTTTATGGGCTTTGTAAAGAATGAAGAAATTCTGTATGTTGCCAATGAAATGTATTTCAGATAAATTAAGTAAAAAGTAAAACTGTAATAAATACACTATGATGATAATTCTGTGACAGTATATACAGATTAAAATAATTGGACAGAATATCATCATACTATTAACAGTGATCAGATGTGGGAAATGGGATTAGGATTCAGTGGAGAAAGCTCTAATTCTGTGTGATACCCACATACTCATACACAATACTCATGTACATACACATTGATCACTACCACCAGGACCACATCCTGCCCATCAGGAATTACACTGCCACTTTGGTTTCTCACCTGACTCTTAACCTATTTTCAACCTGTTCCCTACTCTGTGGCATGACAAGGATAGGGTGGTACATGTTTGTTGAAAAATTTAAAACCACAATAAAACAGACTAAAAGTTGGCTTGCTTTTTTTATTATCTACTCTATGTTGGCAATTCTAAACAATGCCAATAGTAAAATAGTCCTCCCAGCAAGGGTACTGCTCTCCCAGCCCCCACGTTTGCACATGACTGCCCCTCTGAAAATCTCATTCATTTGACCATGAGTGCCCATGTGCCATTTGCTGGACTAGGTGCTGCCCATCTTTGCCTCCCTGTCTCCAGTGTCCAGACCACCAATGAATTCCTACTTTGCTTCTGAGAGTGTTACATGAAAATGCCTTCCCTAAAATCTTGGGAAAAAGCTGAATGGCTGCTTAAAACTGGCTATCTGAAAAGCCTTTGGCTGGTGCAGTCATAGGCCCCTTACAAGTACCCACGGAAGTGGTGCTTCCCCAGCAGGCTTGTCTGGAAAAGGGGATCACTGGAGAGGGCAGGGCCTTACTCCATCAGCTTTAAGAACAAGCACCCCATGGAATAAAAAGAAAGCCATCTACCCAGCATAACCTGAGCCTTGTAACAGAGAGGGGAGTGTGTGGGGAGAACAAGAGGCAGATCCAATTAATTACCCTTAGAAGCAAAGGTAAAAGTTGAAGATTACGAGACCCATTTACAGGAGGAAATAGACCCATCATTGAGCCTAGAGAATGGGAGGATTGTTTAGGGCCAGAAAAGCGTCTCAATGTTCAGATTCCATTCCTTTTCTGGAGCTTTGGAGAGAGGAAGGTCACAGCTTGGGCTTGGAAGTTACACTTAGCAGTGGGTTCAGACTGGTAGGAGGAGGGCTGTTGTCTTGGGTCCGATTCTGGGCCCCCAGGCGGCCCCCACCCTGAGGGGATAGAAGCTTCTATCTTCTCTAGGGGCTGGCCAAGGAGGGGGTGCCCCCTGCGAGAGACCCATCCATTACCATCACAACAGCTGATGTCACAGACCCCACAAAGCAGCTGGGGCCCCAAATGCAGGGTAACCCTAACCCCACCAGCGATTGAAACAGATAGAGGGGTAGCTCTGCCACACAATGCCTGGCCCTCACTCCTCTCCTCCTCCCCCTTGCACTTCCTCAAGAGCTTTTGTCTTCTGGTCCCTAGGGCCTGTAGCCTCTCTCATTCCCGGCAAACTCCGTCCATTAAATTCAAAATGAGGCCTCTGGGGAAAGGGTTTGGCACTTTCTTTCCCTGCCTCCTCTTATCTCCCACCAGCTATTCCCCATCCGCATCTGTCTGGCAGGCAGATAAGAAGCCCAGCTGTGAGAAAAGGGGCAAGGTGGTGACTGCTTCACATCCTTCCCTGGGCTGTTTTGATTTGCTTTGTTTTTCTGCCTCAGAGCACCCCACAGGGTTACTGGTCTCTCTCTGGACAAGGCCTTGGGCCGGAAGTCATAAGAGTCCGTACTGAGGCTGTGGGAAATGTTCTGGGGTGAGTCAGGTTGTTTGACTGTGATAGCCCAAGTCTCTGTACTGAACTCTGTCATCTCCCCAACCAGCTGGAAGCCTCTGTGTTTTCAGAGTGCAGAGTCCTCCTGTCCCCCCTCAGGACCCCAGCATGCTGAGAGAAAGCCAGGAGCAGTGGTTTCACCAGTCTTTAGGTGTGACATGGGGTTCAGGGGGAGGCTTCTGGAGAAGGTGGGTGGCAGACCAGCAGGGCTTGAAAAATCTATCAGAGCTCTATGAGGCAGGGAGAAGGGTCACTGCTTAGAGCTTCTGGCTTTTCCCCCACGAGGAGAGCTACATGTCTGAAGGGATTTGGTTATTATTCAGTATTTTAGTCATGAATCTTTCTTAGACATTGATGAAAGCCATGAACCTCCTTTCCAGAAAAAAAATGGGTGGCATGCACACATGCATGCAAACACACACACACATCTGCGATGGTTCTTGGACACCCAGTTAAGAACTCCCAATAGAAGAAAGTATAAGTTTTGGCATCAAAGCAAGAGTAGAGAAGGTTCCAGGTAGTGTTGAGGATAGGCTGTCCTCAGAGCCAGGCGGCTGGCTGATTTGAAAGGCGTGTCCCTCTGTTTCATATACAGGTGCTTGGGGGGCATGGCTATCACCAACCCTGTAGTGGACTTGGGGAGAGGATGTCAGGAGGCAGAGAAGCCCTGGACACCTTTGTCCTTTGCTCAGCCATGAGGCATGTTGTGGAATTGGAAGGTAGGGAGGAAAAGGCCTTAAATATTGCATAGGCTATTGCTCGATGTGATACTGGCTAAGCATTTGACCTTCCACAGCTCATTTACACTTCACAACAAACCTGTAAGTTGGAGACTACCATTCTGCTTTCATGGATGAGGATGATGATATTTAGGGAGTTTGTTGAGTAATTGTTCAAGGTCAGAGGCTAGTAAGTGGCACTGCAGAGATTAAAGCCCAGGTCTGGGGCATGAAAGCCCAGTTGCAGCAGTCAGATATCTTACTGAAGAAAACTGTTTCTAGTCTATTCCCATTGCTTGTGTGCTAGCCTGGAGGGCAAGCAGGCTGGGCGCTGCTACACTGGCATTGCTGGTCTTACTTACCATGGTTCCAGATGTGCTTAGGAGGTTCTTCATTACATCCCAGAACATACCAGGCTCATGCCAACATTGTACTCTAATGTGGTCTGCACCAAAAATACTCATTCCTATGACTTCACAAAATTTGACTTGCATTCCCCTTCAAGGCTCAGCTAATTAACATCTCTTCTGAGCTGTCTTTCCTAACCAGACCCTTTCCTTCACTAGGCCAGGATGACTGTACCCCTCCTGCACTGTGTCTAAAATAGGCTTATCTCTCCCTTTTCTGCAGCCTGGCTTTGTTCTGGATAATCCTACATCACTCCATCTTGACTGGAAGCCTTTCCTTGGCAGGGCTAGTGTTCAACATTGGGTTCCAAGTTGCCTAGCCCAGTGCTCCACTTAACTCAAGCAGTTCAAAAAGTTCTTCTTGATGATGATGTCAGTGTTAGGTGCATAAGCAGGAAAAAAACCTAACCCAGGGGTTAGGGATGTTTCCAAGGCCACAGTACGGCTCCTTGCCTTGTGTGGAAGGTAGGCTTTCTCCTCCCCACTAGGCTCTTGCCTGCTCTAGTCCTCAGTCCAGCTGAGTGGGGATCCAATGTCAGTCATCCAGTTCACCAACCACAGTTGCACTGTGCAAATGGGATGGAAGAACAAAATACCCATGAGACAACACCGTGGCTTTTGAAACAGGTATGTAGGCTTTCTTGTTTAATAGCAGTTAAAAGAGGAAAATGTACAAGAGGAATAAACATGCTCTTTTCACAGAGGAGATTTCCCCTAACCATGCGGCCCATCCATATCAGTAGCTTTACTAGTAAGTTTTAGAGAAAAAAGTTCCCTTCAGAGTTAAAAATGGACTTTCCTAATTTTCTCTATAAATGTGCAACTATCTGTGCAAAATAAAAACGCCATTTCCAACACCTTTGTGAAAAGTACTTGTGAATGCAGGCAAAAAAAAAAAAAAAAAAAAAAAAAAAAGAAGAGGCAATTGCAGTCAAGAGAGGAGTCCTGGGAGAAGGGAGGCTAAGGTAGGGGAATTTCTGCAGCAGTCCCTAGAGAGTGTGCTCAGAGGCCTGATGAGGAAGGTCATGGCCAAAGCCAATCTTGGGAGATAAAAGGCCGTGGGTCTGTGACTTGCTGAGTAAGCACTTGTCAAGTGTACAGTAAGGCTAGACTGACTTGGAGGACTGGTATGCAATGAGAACACTGGGCAATGCACCCTGGAAGCTGTACATTCCCTTTGCCAACAGGGTCTCACTTCCTGGTTCCCATTTTCAGGTCCTATTCCTTCTTTCCTGCAACAGCTTCATTTATAGCCTGCTCAAAGAGATTTTTCCTATGAATGTTAAATGATGCAAGCAGCCTATATTACTACTGAAACCTAATAGGGTCCCAAACTGGACTGTCCCTTCAGGAACATAGACCTGGTTTCCCCAGGAACTTGGCCAAGGGTTCATCCTGACCAAAAGCCATATAGGCTTCTAGCCATCTGTGTGCTTGCCCTCTTATTGAGGCCCTCCAGGGTTTCTATATCTCTAGGTATTTGAGGCCATATCTGAGGAGTCTGATGGGTATGGGCACACATGCTTTGCACAAGTCCTCTCAAGGGTTGGCCCAGCTACAGGTCTATAGACAAAACTAAAAACATTCCACTTTTCTAATTCAAAAACTTGACATTGCTGGTCCCTGTTTTTACCTTCCCTGGCCAACCAAGAGTATGCCTCCACATATAACTCAGTAGCTGCATGTTGCTTTTAGTTAGACAAGGTGAAGGTAGACTAAGAATGGAGAGAAGATATATCAAAGGGTCCATCTTTATATATTGAGCTTGAATAGGCTTTTTCTTTCAGGGGACTTCTGTGCAGAATAACCCCGATTCCTCCACGTTGTTCACCTTTTCCTCTATAGCACAGTTCTTCCAAGGCAGAGGTTTGGGATGAGACCAGCAATGATGATCCTCTAAAGATAAACACTGTGGCATGCTTACATGTCTCTCCATTTCCACTTCAAAGTCTCTCAGCACTTAAAGCTGAAGAGATCTTGCTGCAAAGGGGGTACTAGCGAAGAAAAGTGTTTTTAACCCTTCTCAAGCAATAGAACTTCAGATTAATATAATCGTTTCTCACTTGTTTCAACAAAGATGAGAGCTTGGCGATGCCATTTTGGCTCCTGCCTTCTCTTGGCTTATCAAGTTCTGGGTGGCAGTGCTCATCCCCTATCCTCATCCTGAAACCCTGGCCAACCACCCAGCCCTCAGGATGAGCTGCAGCAGGCATCTGTGAGCTCACATGTAGCCTGGTCTCTCCAGCTTTGAGGAAGTTTGTATGTCTGTGTGCACATCCTCTTCCCCATGACTATCAAGATGTGATAGGATATGGTGAGGTAGAGGGGTTGAGGGTGGTGGGGGGCAAGGAAGTGCTCCCTCCCTAGAAGCAACTCAGTAGCTGACAAAGGTAGTGAAGAATTCTGTTTGATGAGTCTCTCCTCCCACCAATCCAAGCTGGAAAGGCCTGTGTGGCTTATTTGTCATTGTTTGGTGATGCGCAATTATACTCTTGCCAGTAGCCATAGTAGCATCTTTCTGAAGTATCTTAAAGTACAGTTTCCCCTGACTGACTTCATAGCAAAGCTCTTGTATTAAGTCTCAGGAGTCCATCTGGGACAATGAATGCAGCCTCCCAAGCTAAGCTGCTCCAGGCTTTAGAGTTTGGAGGATAGGATTATAGGCAATCTTTCTCAGACAAAGCCAAAGATGGCTTTGGGGATCTCAAAAGAGGATGGGAACCTTGGGCTTCAGTGACAAAATAATATCTAGGATATTATTTAGTGAAGGACAGTTGGGCCAGAGGCAACAAGTCACAAGCCATGGTTGGCTCTGCTGACTTTATGGTAACAATGTCTCCATCCCTAGATGCATCCACTCCAGTCATGGCTGCCCCCACAGTGCAGAGCTGGTGACATTTCCTTGAAGATCATAGGCAAAAAACTGGTTTTAAAACATAAAGGAACAATCCTAACTAATCCTCAGGTTTCACCTAAGGGTAAGGTAAGGGCCATTTTTAAGCTTCTGAAATCTGAAATATTTCAACAGCATTACTGGAGAAGGCTAAGTCTCAGACGCTCTGTGAAGACCTATGGAAATAACTGTTGATTTATGTCCTGAACCAAATGCGCTGACTGTGAATGAAGGAAATGAGATGAGCAGGGAAGGGATTGGGTCTCTGATTCCATGAAAACTGGCTTTCAAGATCCAGAAAAACTCCTCGGGTTGAGACTCAACACTTCTAGAGTTGGGGCAATCTGCAGTTAAAGATGGGATCCAATTATTACTGCTTTCTACTTAGCTGTATCCTGCCCCAGAAAAATTTGCAGTAAAAGCCTCAGGTTAGATCTAGGCTAAAGAAATTGCCAAGCTTGGGGGATTGGAATGAAGCTGTCATCTTGCCATATGACATGTTTGTTCACAAGCCAGTGAAAGTCAGCAGACTGAGGAGATGACCCTCCAGAGCTCCCCTTAGTGTATTAAATAATGTTTGCCAGGCCCTTTCCTTGCATTGAGAAGAATCAGCCTCATCTATGTGGTGAATGGGCATCCAGGAGTGAACAGGACATATTTTAGTATCCTTTTGCTTATTCACTCTACCTCCCAGTGCCAGATACCCATTTTTTGTGATTCCTAAGCCCCAGACCTAAGCTTTAGAGCCATGGATGGAAGGTGGTTCATCACACTGGGATTGATGATACCACCATCTCTAAGATAACACAGATAGTGTAGTAATAACTTCCCCTGAGTCCCAGCCTAGCAACATCTCATGTACTTGCTTGTTCTTGTGCCTCTTTTACTATAGGGAAATGTTATGTGAATACTGCACAGGGGTTAATAAAAAAATACATATGCTCTCTTTGAAGAAGAATACACAAATGCAGGGTCAGCTGGGGTTGGATCCCAGACAAAGGGGCTGCAGCAAGTCGCCTCTGTAGGTCCAGGCCACCCTTCATGAGTGGTGGCTGCTGATGAGTCCTCGGAGCTGCTTGGCCACAGTGTCAATGAGTTTCTGCTTATCTCGCTCATTTTTCCGAAACTGTGCAAACATGTTGTTCTTGCGGCTAGTATCCTTCATCCTAAACAGAGAAGGAAAGAAAAAGGGCAACGTGTTTGAGGAAACAATGGTGGAAGGAGAACCTGCAGGAGGCAGGATGGCAATGCATCTTAACCACTATCCAGAGTAATGAGAGCGTCCAGAATATCTCCAGTGTCAGGCCCACACTCACCTACTCATCAGGAAGCTGGCATTCTGGCACCTACATCTCTCAACTTCAGTCACCTTTGGAAACTGGTCAAGACCTAGTTTTGGAGGGGCCAATCTCCTTATCCCTTGTACCTGCTCCACCTAATTCATTCCCTTCTCTCAGCAGGTATGTGCCTGCTATAGGTGTGTGGGACATGGAACAGCTCTGCTGGTCAATAAACCCTTATAGAATGTCTAGGATCCACTCATTACCTCATGAACCTACTAAATCCTGTTGGGACCTTCGAGATAACATTTGAAAGGTAAAGCAGGAAAAGTGTTCTTAACTAGCAATTCCAAGAGAACATGAATAACCAAAGGCCACTGTGTATTTCTAAACCTCACTCTAGCTGGCTACTCCATCCCATCCCTAACAAAACTAAGGGCTTGACTGACCTTTTTCCTTTTGTCTCAGGGTAATGGCACATAGGCGGTGTGGTGACTAAGAAAGTATGGTTACTTAGGAAAGCATGTGCCAAAGGGCTGGGCCATCCTCTCACTCCACAAACCAGAGCTTTTTACATGAAAAGCCCTTGAGTCCTCAAGGGCTGTCTGTACCCCCAGACCTTTGACCTTTGGGTCATGCTAAAGCTTCACAGATGGCATATTTCTAGAACCACGGGCAATTCTGGCCAGTGGTTCTTTCAGGTAGACAGCCCTAATGGGGAAACATGGACAAGAAAGTCAAGACTAGGTTGAGATGGTCACAGAACCCCCAAGTCTAAGCAATTGTGACAGAATTCAGGAATTTGCTATTCCCTGCACAGGGCTCACAACCCCTGACATATATTGGTGGCCACTAACTCTTGTCCTAGCCTCTGCACACCAGACCCATATCCCACAGCTAGTTCCAGTGTTAGACAATTGAGAACAGTGCCAAGACAGATTTCTTTCTGGGATAGGGCCAGTCTTCACCAGAGCTGGGCCAGCCCTCTGACTTCACTGCTCCCTGGGCTGTATGGAGACAGGCTAAAGGGAAGGAACATGGCACCAGGCTATAAATTGCCCCCAGGCATATTTCCCAGGGGACTTTGGTCAATCCTGCACCACTTTTTCCCCCCCACTGTGGGTGGTCCTTTGCAGACGAGCAGATTAGAGGCCAGTGAGTCAAAAGGCCAGAGATCCTACAGGGGCATTTATGTTTGGTATATATGATATAAATTTACAATATATGTATTCCATAAGGGCATTATATGTGGCAAGAAGTTTCTAATGAGCACCACAGCTGTATGGCTCTGGCTGACAGTGATAGCCACAGACTAATTAAGAATTCTCTCACTGATCTAAGCTCAAAGGCCTTCAGGCTGGAATTACTCATCAAGCAAACTCAGAACACTGAATATAAGGTACGACCACCCACATGTGGAGGCCTGTGCTTGGAGGGGAAGAAGAAGGGGAAGTGACTGCACTAGTTGAAGAGAAAGAATGAGGGTCCTCAAGCCTCTGATAATTACTATATTTGTTCCCTTATATACTAGTGGCACAATTATGTTTGTGGAACTGGCCTGGTTTTAGATAGTCCCAGGGAAAGATTCCCTTTCCTCTGCTGGGTATACTATATATCTAAACATTATCAACAACACAAAACAAACAAAAAGAGGCCGGGCGCGGTGGCTCAAGCCTGTAATCCCAGCACTTTGGGAGGCCGAGACGGCGGATCACAAGGTCAGGAGATCGAGACCATCCTGGCTAACCTGGTGAAACCCCGTCTCTACTAAAAAATACAAAAAACTAGCCGGGCGAGGTGGTGGGCGCCTGTAATCCCAGCTACTTGGGAGGCTGAGGCAGGAGAATGGCGTAAACCCGGGAGGCGGAGCTTGCAGTGAGCTGAGATCCGGCCACTGCACTCTAGCCTGGGCGACAGAGCGAGACTCCGTCTCAAAAAAAAAAAAAAACAAAACAAACAAACAAACAAAAAGAAATGAAGAAAACCACTTCCTATATTCATAGGACATTTAGTTTAATATCCTGCATTATCATTAATTTCATGACTCCTAGAAGCAGCTGAGAGACAGGCAGCCCGCTGGCTTTCAGCTCCCACAGGGAGGCTCCTGTAATATCTAGGAGAAAGAGGGTAGTCTTTGGCCTCAGAGGCTAGAATTTCTTGGTCGTTAAGACCTGGAGTTAGAACAAGGCACTGTAAAGATAAACTCAAGTACCCTGAGGGCTAATGGTGGCCTGCTGGTTTCCACTCAGGAATGCTCCAAAACCAAAAGTCAGCCCTCCCACCTTCCATCCCATTCTGAAAGCCCAGTATCCTGTTCTACTTTATTAACAGCTATGGCCACCTCTCAGTGATGCAGGGGCACTTCTTTTCCCTAAATGTCTTTAGCAGGTCTTTGGGTCTTTCCATTTCACCCTGCTAAGAAGTGCCAGGTTGAAAAGGAGAGTCAATATCTGATGGTAGAGCTGGCTGTGGGAAAGCAGGAATAGGTCAGGTAAAGGGGTCAATTCCTATGAGGCTGGGAGACACGGATTGTAGTGATCTGGATGCCCTTTGATCTACTGTGTTTGGAAGAAGCTTTTAAACTCTTCTGATTGCTAGGGCTAAGCACATAGCTTCTTTACCGGCCAGCGCTCCAGAATGGTAGGGAGAGGCTAATTATTTTCAACTATTGTTGAGCCATAGGAAGTGAATGAGCCAGTATTTCCTAGATCCAGAGATTCTTGGGAACAGAAGAGTAAAGGACTGCTGAGAGAAGTAAATAACTGAAGGGAATCCCAGAGCCCATTTGAAGGATACATAATGACCATTAAATATGACCATTTAAGCACCAACTCAAAGGTCAAAATGTTCCCTTCTTTCACCTTAGCACCAAGAACTGTGGGATTAAGCCTTGCCTCTAATAAAGGGTCTTCTATAAGAGATGCGGGTTCTAGATTTTAAAGCCACCAAGAGGTAGGGGAGGCTGCTGAGGAGCTCCCTTTGGTCAGGGCTTTATTTCAGGCCCCACACTAGCAAGAATATTGAGTGTGCCAAGAGGTTGAATGGGAACAACCCTTTACCTGGCACAATGGGAGAAAATCCCTGCTGCCACTCCCAGCCCCAAAGGAATTAGTAAGCCAAGGGTCACTCTAAGGGCCAAGGATAGAGAAGGCAGCCAGCCAGTTGGCACCAGGCTGGTTTAGTAGATTAGTATGTCAGGGTGGGGACAACTCAGAGGCTAGGGATTTTAGTGTAGTCATTAGTGTCAATGAGGAAACCAGAAGGACTTGCCTCAAAGTGATGGAAAAGGCCCAAGTGAATAATATACTTACTCTCTAGATATCCTAGGGAGGAAGGTCAGTGGGAGAGAGAACCATGGGAAACAAAGTTAAAATGGAAACACCAATCTCTGACGTGGTCAGGAGAAAACTGTAGTCTGAGTTTTTAGTCTCTTGGCTCCAAATACATACCCCTGCATCATGCTCTTGCCTACCCTTCACCTCTTCCCCTTTTCTCCCCCTTTCATATTGCATAGTAAGAAGAATAGACCTTGACGTCTCCTTCTGCTTAAGGCTCCACTCTGACTTCCTGGACTCTGAGTCTTGCCTTCCTAGGATTTGAGATGTGGCTGACTGGCCACATATGTAGACTTCCTACACTGCCTAGAGGCAGGGCATTCTTCCAAGTAGCTGGGGATTAACTAGTTTCTCAGATTTCAAGAGAAATCTGCCTTTTTATGTGGGTCTTGGTCTCTGACCTGCCAGCTCTCTAAGAGATTAGCAAAGCCAGAGCCAGGCTGTAATACATAGCATTTCCCAGCTTCTGGGTGACATATTGGTTAGCCCTGAGATTTCCTGGCGCTACCTAACTTACTTTCAGTGGTAGCACCTCTGCTTCAGAGAGGCTACAGTTCTGTGGCAGGGAATCCTCTGCAGGCTAGTGACTGCCTAAGGCAAAAATCAGACACATTCTCCAAGACAGCTTTGTTGGGATAGTCAGTACAATAAAGCTCAGTCTGGCAGGGGCTGGGAGCTGGGAACAGATGAAGGTTTCAATAATTCTCAATAATTTCCAGGGATTCTCTACTAGGAACCCGAGAAGCCATCTGTTCTGTGGAGTTGCACTATCCATCATCATCCTCAGATGACTAGGGCAGCCTCATTCTGTTCACCAGGCTGGCCTGAGCCCCAAAGCAAGCCATTTTTCTTTCTTCTCTTGCCATCTCTAGTAAGAGACACTAGTAAAAGACCCATTAAACTAGAAGGTAATGTCAGAGTCCAATTCTGATCCATACTTGGCCTAGCTTGTTGGGGACTCAGGAATGAATAAGCCACAAGAGGAAGACTGGCCTGCCAAATCCAGTGATTGAGATTGTTGACAGCACCCATGGCCTATGGCAACTTCCAGAACAAGGCTATCTTTCAAGATATTGGCAGTGGCAAAATTATCTTCTATGCCAAACCCCATCCCTGTCTCCCCACCTCCCAACACAGACCACTGGACTAGGTACTCACTTCTCTAGCAGGGTCAGAGCAGTCACTGGGTTTACCCGGAGGTACTTGCAGTTGGGCTGACCATAGTCAGCAAGGTAGGTTGACCAATCCCACTGGATGAAAAGATCCAAAAGCTGTAAAATATCCAAACCCCACCCCAGGGATTAGTCAGACAGACAAGACAAACCAAGATACCAGAAACTTCATCATCCTTCACTACCAGCTAATAAATTAGGTACATAAAAATTAAAATATAAGAAGAAAAAGAACAGCTTCAGACTATTCTTTCAACCAAGAAAATAAATGAGTAAACATTAGATGGCAGACTTATCTCTGCCATAAGCAGTATGGAAATGTTGCTAAGACTATATGCCAGCAGTTAGCTCTCAGAGGCAACCCTGTAAAGAAACTAACACTAGACTGAATCAAATATGATAATAATATCATAATAATCATTCACTTACTCATTTAATAAATACTTATCAAATGCCTTCCACATGCCAAGAACCATTCTCAGTATTTAACAAAGAACAGATAAAGGTGGATGTAGTCCAGTGCCACATATGCAATTGTTTGAACTTCAAGGTTAAAAGGTCTGGGCTCAAGTATCAGTTTTTTGACTTGCTGCACTGACTTAGGTAATACAGACATATATACATGCCTATATACAAATAGGACACACAGACAACACAGAAACACTGAACCAAGGCGTAAATGGATCATGTAGCATTTCTAAGAGGCAATATGTGTTATGCCTATGCAGACACAGGCTGAGAAGATGAAATCTGGGCCAGAGTAGATTAGCCCATGATTGAGGACACAGAGTCTAGAATTGGGTTATCAGTGTTAAAGAGAAGTGCCAAGAGCTAGATGTGTGAAAAGACAATGAGAGCTTTCTGAGGGTGAGCTGAGTTCTGACACTGGGGGAGATTTTGACTGAAAGAAGCTAAACTTTTGTCAAAGGCTTTCCTTCCCAGCCAGTTTTAGCCTCAGACATCACACTAACAAATACTCAAAAATTGTAACTAAGTAAAACAAACAAACAAAAGCTTCTAGAAGGGGCACAGTCCCAGACTCACATCACTGCATAGAGGGAGAACCCTCACAGTACTTTTGACTCAAGACATTCTCCATTTCTCCCTTTCCAGGAGATAGGTAACTGCTGATGAGGACAAGTAGATGGCTGCCTGTGCAGAACAAAGGCAGAGAGGCTGAGAGTGCAGTCATATCCAATGCCAGAACCTGGGCTCTAGGCACACCTTCCTCCATATCTTTCTTCACTATGCAGCTGGGCAAACAGGCAGTATGGGCCTTGCCCTATTTGGCCAAGTCTCCACTTCATCCAGTCTCTTAGAATAGCAGTTATGAACTTCCTGAAGCAGGATGGGAAATGGCTGAAGTCCCAAACCTAAAACTGAGAAAAGCCCGTACACCCTCAGCCAAGAAAGGGATTTTAGAGATGAGAGAAGCAGTCGGGGAGAGACAGGCACGCTGCTTGGTCTGGGCCAGGATGGTCCCAAACGGCCCCTCAGGCCATTTTCAGGTCATGCCTATTTTCACTGGCAAGTTAAAAGGCTTCTACCACTTCTTTCTGCTGACCCAAGGCCTCAGAGAGTTCTCCTTTAGAAGAGAATTTCTCCTGACTTTCTACTCTAGCGTCAGTATTTCTGTCCTATGGTCTTCAAAGACCACTCAAGACAGCTCCTCTTTACTTGCTTCCACGACAGACACTGAGAGTACCCCTTGTTCTAAAGTTCTTCCAGTACTATGCTTTACACATTTCACTATGTTTTCCCGCAACTCCTTGGGAAAGAACTATGAAAAAATATAGCATTTTTTTCAATTAAAATTTTTTTCACAAATTAAAAAAAAAAACAAAACCTAGGAAGCCTTTTACTATTTGCCTATTAAGGAGCTGATAAGAAAAGTGAATGAATATCAAAAAAGTCTAATTGGAAAAACTGGAAAATCATTTCTTAAAGCTATTTTAGATACTACTTTTTCAGCATACATGGACATATACATGCATGTATTACCTTCTTTTCAAATGAATTCCTAATTTCTGTGCTGGAATTAATGTATTAGTACTTCTGATTTATTGCTAATACTACCATGTATTTCTGGTTAATGACACATGGGAAGTCACTAGTGGACAGTGGAGAGAAGTTCATGGCTTAGCTCTAAGTTATGGGATCTTTGGGGTGTCGCTTTTCTGGCCGGAAACCTGTGGCTGGTGGCACCTTTGCCTTGAGTTTTGCTCTGGCCCACTGGGTTTGTTACACCCACTTGGCCTGGCAGGCTGAGCTCATGCCTGCCAGGGACACTGGAGTCAGGTGTGGAGCAGCGAGGGGTGTGTGTGAGTAAGTGTGGGGTCCAGTCACTGCACAGTCAGACGCGCTGGGTGCTGCCATGGGGTGGGCAGCTCCAGGTGCCAGCATGGACACCAATTCTCTGTGCGAATGCAGCTGGACCAGGTGCACTGCAAGCAGCTTTCCTGGATGGCACCAGGGAATGTGGCAGCACCCAGAAGCTTGGAGATGCCAAGAACCACAGGGCCCCAAAGAGGGAGTCACAGCTCTGGCTCAGGGAGCTCCCATGTCTGGGCTCTACAAAGAGCTGCAGCTCTTCTCTCCTTCTCTTCACCCACAATGTGGCGAGCAGGGGGTATGTTTCAGCCCTGTTTGTGTTACCCCAGCTCTTTTAGCCTCACCATTCAGTAGGTCTCAAGTTCTTGTCCTGCAACCAGGAAGAATGAGGTACACACACAGGTGGAAGGTGAGCAAAATGAAGAGATTAATTGAGCAATAGAACAGCTCAGAGATGACCCACAGTGGGAAGCTCCTCTCAGAAGCCAGGGTGTCCCAGCAAGTATTCAGCTTCTAGCAGAAAGGGTTGCTCCTCTCTGCAGGCAGGTCGTCTTGATAAGTGTTCAGCTATCAGCAGAGAGAGTGGCTCCTCTCTGCAGCTGGTCGTTCTGCTGTCTCTCTGTCCTCTCCTCTGTTCTGGCTGAGCTCAGGGCTTTTCTGGGCCTCAGAGGGGAGGAAGTGCATGCCATCTGGTCCACGGGCAGCCAAGTCCCTACTCTGGTCCGCAGGACTGGCAGCTTGGCCACCAGCCTTCAGGCCTTCTGTGGCCTGAAGGTCAGGCCTCACTGGGGACCTGCCCCCTTCTGCCCAGGAACCTGTCTGCTTTCTGCTCCCATTCATGGCACCTGAGGTCAGCCCCAACTTTGCTCCAAGACTGGAGCAGCACTGACAACAGGGAGAAGCCATGCAGTGGGAGCAGGCACTTAAAAGCCTACAAGAGCAGGGAGGGCCTTCCCAGGCCCCCAAGAGTGCAGGGACGCCTGGGTCCACAGCCATGGTTTGGGTGGCTGCAGTTGTGCCCAGGAGGGTAGGGCTCCTGCCTGCTCCCTGGCTCCCACCAGCTCCATGGAGCATGCAGCCCCGGTCTTGCCTCCCTGCTGCAGCCGGCGTGATGGCAGTGGTGGGCCATTTAGGGCAGCCACTACCATCATAAGGATTTCCATTTTTGTCTTCCTGCCAAAGTCAATGCCAATGGTGAGCCTAAGAGCTCTGGAATGACAATCTATCTAATTTATTCCACTAGAGTCATGGAAGCTACATAAGTCTATTAAGTTCAACCACCATGAGCCTATAGATCACACTCTGGGTCATGTTGCTTCCCACAGTCTTTTAGGGTGGCCTCAAGCTAGGTCTTACGGCCTTCTCTGAGACAGATGGACAGAGAGTGAGGGTATTTAACTAAGTGAGCTGCTTGGAGGCACACTTCTACTGGATTCCACAGAACAGTGTTAGAATGAACAGCCAAGAAAACCAGCAGGCCTATTTATCCATTTAGTACTTTGATTTCCAGACTGACTTTCAAGGTCAGACCCTCCCAGCCGATTCTCCAAGTACAACAACCTTGTTAGACTGCTATAAATTCTCCTGCAAGAACACTCAATTATCACTAATGACCACACTAGTGATCATCACTAGTGACCACTAATGTTTCTTTTTTATTTTTATATCTTTCATTTGGAAATATTTCAAATTTATCAGAAAGTTGAAAGAATAAGCATAGTATAAAGAGCAACATATTGCTTCCATCCAGATCCATTCACTGTCAATATTCTACCCCATGTGCTCCAGCACTTGAATTCTTTCTCTTCATATACATACACCCATGCATGCACACATATGTTATTTCTTTTCTTGAGTTTCTTCAAAGTAAACTGGGACTTTATTCCCAAATACTTCAGTGTTCCTAAGGATTAGGAATATTTTCTTATATAATCACAGAATAATTTTCAACTTCAGTTTAATGTTGATATGATCCATATTAAATTTTGTAAGTTGACCCAGTAATATCCTTTATAGCCTCTTTTATTTTTGTTCTACTATATGATATAATTTTAGGACTGAGTATTACGTTTAGTTGTCATGTCTCTTTAGTTTCCTTTAATCTGGAATATTTATACAACCTTTCTTTTTCTTATATGATATTGATATTTTTGAAGAATATAGTTCCCCTGCCTCCATTTTTTCCCAGTTTGGTTTTGTCTAGTGCCTTCTTATAAGATTCAAGACACGAATTCTTCAGCAGAATACTACATAAGTGATGCTATGTCCTCCTCAGGGTATCACCTCTGGAGGCATACGATGCTCATTTTTCCCTCATTGATGATATTAATTTTGATCACCTGATTAAGATGTTGTCTGATTTCTCCCAACATCTAGTTATTACATTTTCCTTTGGAACTGTGAAGATTTAAGACATTCAAATATACTGTTATCCAGTGAGGATTCTTGCCTAACCCAATGTTTACTATGATAGCTTCAAAACTGCTGATTATGTCAACACCATCCTTCCTTGCACATTTATGAGTTGTCACTCATTCTACTGTAAGCAAGTGCTCTCTCTTCCCCACTATTAATTTATCCATCTATTTGTTATTAGCACAAACTCACCACTGTGCCCTTCCCCTCCCCTCCCCTTCCCTTTCTTCCTTTCTTCCTTCCTTCCCGTCTTTTCTTTTCCCTCTCTCTCTCTTTCTTTCTCTTTCTTTCTTTCTTTTTCTTTCTTTCTTTTTCTCTTTTCTTTCTTTCTGTTTCTTTTTCTTTCTTTCCCTCTTTCTTTCTTTTCCTTCCTTCCTTCTCTCTTTCTTTTTCTTCTCTTCCTTCCTTCCTTTTCCTCTCCCCTTCCTCCCTCCCTCCCTCTCTCCTTCCCTCCTTCCCACCTTCATCTCTCTGAGTAGCTAGGACTACAGGCACACACCACTATGCCCAGGCTAACTTTTAAATATTTATTTTTGTAGAGATGAGGTCTTGCTATGTTGCCCAGGCTGGTCTGGAACTCCTGGGCTCCAGTGATCCTCCTGCCCCAGAAAATACTGATTTCTAAAGTTACTTAGGTTAGTTATTTTCTTTGTCATTACTTTCAATATGGTTGTGTTTTTCTTTTATAATTCAGCTATGTTCATTTTTCACTGCTTGTGCTCCACCTTTGATTCCCCCACATTCCAGTTGATTTTCATTATTAATTTTGGGGTATGTGAAACGATACTATAGTTCTGAGAGTAACAGCAATATAAAAAAGTGTTCTCAGAGAAGTATTACTCCCTCCTCATTCCAGCCTGTTCCCATTCTCCCCACTTTCTTCTATATCTTTCCTACCCATTCCTGTAGATAACCAATCTAGTTTCTGGCTTGTCCTTCTTTTATTTATTTTACGCCAATGAGCAGACACACATATATTTTCTTATATCTTCCTCTTTCTCTCTTGAAGGGTAGCATATCATAGCTACTCTTTTACACTTTGTTTTGTCATGTAATGGCATATCTCAGAACTCACTCCCTAGAAGCTCATTCCTCATTAATGATTATATTCTTGATTTATTCATGAAAATGCTGTTTTTGTAAACTAGGTAAGCAAAGTCATTTTCAAGGGACAGACCAGACATTACATTTTGGAGCATTTCATGTTAACTTGGTAGAACAGGAGAGTGCTAGATTTTTAGAGTAGGAAATTCTGATAAATGTTAAGGCTAATTCAATCAAACGCAAACTCAACCCACCATTAACGATGCTTTGATTTCAAACACAGAGTTATCTATTTGTGGTATTTAATAGAACAGGGGAACTAAACTAGTGTAGTAGTTGATGTAATACTTTATAAGCTATATAGGTTAATTAAAATGGTAAATTATGTGATTACTGGTTATTATACAAAAATGCGTGTAAGTGGAAAAGGATATGACAAGGGGAGACATTTTTAATCAGGTTATATATTAAACAGGTCACTATGATAGGATACTTTTTTTTTCTTCCTATATAACTTTTATCTGTGTGACTCTTTTTTTTTTTTTTGAGACGGAGTCTCGCTCTGTCGCCCAGGCTGGTGTGCAGTGGCGCGATCTCGGCTCACTGCAAGCTCCGCCTCCCGGGTTTACGCCATTCTCCTGCCTCAGCCTCCCGAGTAGCTGGGACTACAGGCGCCCGCCACCTCACCCGGCTAGTTTTTTGTATTTTTTAGTAGAGACGGGGTTTCACCGTGTTAGCCAGGATGGTCTCGATCTCCTGACCTCGTGATCCACCCGTCTCGGCCTCCCAAAGTGCTGGGATTACAGGCTTGAGCCACCGTGTGTGACTCTTAACTAGGGCTTTGGCAAAGTTCTAAAGCTGCCTCTGGTATATTTCCTTGTTTTTTCAGAAAATTCCCTGGGCTTAGTAAGACTCAAATTATAAATTTGATTTCATGGATGGTGGGGAGAGTGGAGAGGACCAAGAACTAGAAAGCATAAGCAACTTGCTAAAAATCACAAAGTAGACAAGTGGTGGAGATGGTTTGTTGGCTCACACCCCCCAAGATGCCACAGCTGGTTTTTTTTTGTTGTTGTTGTTTTGTTTTGTTTTGATTTTTTAATCCTGATTAATTCTGTCTGAGTTAGATACTCATCTGAGACTATGCCAAATTTCTGAACAGACTTTCTTTTTTACAACAGTAGCTGGGAAAGACTAGAAAAATCCAAACAAGTCAAAGTGAAAACTAGTCCAAGGCCATACAGTGAGTTAACTGGACAGAGAATAGGCAGCATTATAATAGTAGAACAAATGCAAAGTTCCAAGAAGGACCTTAGGAATGTGATTATTATTAGGATAAAGCAGGACTCGGTTGATCTTTGTTAGTGTACACAAATATGCATGTCTCCGGCAGCAAGTCTAGAAATAATTCAGATGGATGAGCTGCTCATGGCTAAAGGACTAGAAGGAAATCATCAAGTAAAAATTACAGGCAATATACAAGCAAACCATCCTGGGGGTACTTGAGTTTTCTTTGGCAGAAAGGATTACCCAAAAAAACTCAGAAAATAGAAATGCGGAGGCTGGTGGAGAACGGCCTGCTTGTTTCTCCTCCTGGACTGTCTGTTACCAAACCAATTCATATCATGTCTATTCATGAGTGAAGAGAATTGCTGGATGTACCCTACCTTCATTGCCAATTCTTGGCATATAAGCCTCATCTCCCATGTAGACAGGAGCTCCCCAAGGATGGGGATTATGTTTTCTCCTTCTGACTCCTCAACAGCACAGACTATTATATGGGCTAGATTCTCAGCAGGTAGTCAGCAAAGACATGGAAAATGGAATTAAATAGGTCAGCTAACATTTTGTAGCAACGATATTGGCTAGATGGTGGGAGAGACTTATACTTTGTGCTTCTCATATCAAACATTCCAAATGGACCAAACCTAGGCTGCTCTTGCCCAGCACTAGAAGAAAAGTTGTATAAGGAAGAAGAAAGCATCAAACAGGAGAGATGATACCTATGACAGGTGAGTGGGAATCCAGTCCCAGACATGTGAATTTAAGGTTCCAATGGAAGACACCTATGATTAGTGACTGGGAACACAGCAGATGTTTGGTGACATGTGGGTTGGGTCTTAGTAGGCAACATGGGGCCTACCTCATGTTAGAGAAAGCCTCCTCTTTCCAGAAAACCTGCAAGGATTCCATGGGGAGCAAAGCATAGTATGAGCTAAGGTAGGCATGCAGACAGACACAGATGCTAAGACACACTGACAGTGGCCACACCCCTCTTCCTCAGGGGTGATTTTTTTTACATGTTTTCGCTTGAACAGGAAGGCTGAGTCCTGTAGAGAACTGCACTCCCAAAGCAGGTGTGTCCTTGAAGTAAACTTGATGCAGGAAAACCTGAATTTGCACTTGATATACATTCCAGAAGAATTCTTCATGTTAAACAAGATAGACTACAAAATGGTTTCAAATAACCTGCTTTTCTGGGACACTTAACATATAATCCAAAAAAAATTCTAAAAGTTCTACCTCTTCAGAACATGGCTGCTGTATAAAGTGCAGTCCACTTTCACTAACATACAGAACACCAACCCCGGAGAAGCTTCATTTGTCCACTCCCTGTCTCTGACAGAATGAAACTAATTACATCATTATAAAGTATTTTCATAATCACTGATCCACATCTGCCTTTTTTTTGGAGGCAGTAGAGCACAGCAAAAGAGCCCCGAGGCTGAGGGTCCTCTGACTGATAGTGTGACCCCAAGCATGACACCAAATCTGTTTCTCTGGTTCAGATGTGGAATCATAATAGCTTCTATCAGCAGCTGAGAGCAGATTAAGAGAACAATTGTAAAGTCTACTAAAAAGCACAGAATTGACCAATGACCCATTTGTGTTTATTGCCCAAGATTTCCTCCAACTCCTTGTCTCTGGTGCTAGGCCTCTGTGATTCAAAGAAGGGCATCCTGAGTCTCCTCAGGAGCACTTCCTGACACAGAAATCTGGGCAAATGTAGAAAATGGAAAGCAGGGCTTATTTCAACAAACATAAATTGAGTACCAACAATGTCTCAGTCACTTTTCTAGATACTGCATATGAAATGATGTTAAGATGTTATCTCCAGTCTTGAGGAAATCAGTCTGGTAAATAAATTGATACAGAATGATGTGAATACCCTAACAGGTACTCTAACAGGTTATAAAGAAAGTTCAAAAGCAGGGCATCTAAGCCTGAGCCAGGTCGGTGGTGACTGAAGGGTGGGGTGGAGGTGTCAAGCAAGGAATCTGACATGGCTAGATCTCTCAGGAGTGCTTTGGGAATAACCAAGACAAATGAGGCCTCATATACTAAGCTAAGGAGATAGATTTTAGCCTAGAGACTTCTCTGCTTATTCTCATCACTGCTGCTACCTGCTTTTTTCTAGATTAGAAGATGGAAAACTATAGTCACTACCTGTTGTAAATAAAGTTTTGTTGAAACATAGCCATGTTCATTGATTTACATAATCATCTATGCTGCTTTTATGCTATAATAACTGAGGTAAGTAGTTGTGACAGAAACCATATGACATGGGAAGCTTAAAATATCCACCATCCAGTCTTTTGTAGAAAAAGTTTGCCTGTAGATCCAAGGCAGGGAGGGCAGTGTGCTCTGAAATTCTCTCAGATGTAAGACATTTAATACCTAGTAAAGAAAGAAGAAAAAAATGTCTTTAGGGAGACCCTTCCCATTGTAATGAGATGGCATAAAATTCATTATCCTAACAACTGGCATAAAAATTATTTCACGGGAGAAAAACATGTTTGGGGGAAATACCCTGCTTGGTGAGACTCCCAAGGTGCCAAGACATCTAGTAGAGAAGGTAGAAGCAATTTGGTATTCTGGTTCTTGAGAGGCAGAATGTGAAGACAGGAGATTTAACTAACGTGTGAGAAGGGATAAGAAGAAAATTCTTCATGGTATTGTGGTTCCAGACAACTTTGGAGAGGGAATCTAATAAGTGACTTTTCAAAACTGTTTGCTGTGCAGCTCATGACACAATCAATCTTCTTTACAAACCCAACGCCTCAATCCTGGTCTTTAGACAAATCCACTCTGCTCCCAATTGCTGGGTGAACGATTTCTCTCTCTCTCTTTCTGTGTGTGTGTGTATGTGTTTATGTGTTTGTGTGAAACTCAGAGCAGAAGCTGTTTCACACCTAGAAAGCTGCACAACTGCACTATGGAACTGGGAGTGCAGGAAGCAAGAAGACTGGAGGTGTCTACGGATTCACAGAAATCTGGAGGGGGCCTTTGGATTTTCCATAGGCTATGGAACTGTGGTAGGGAGAGGTTCCAAGTTTTTCTGATTTCTGTACATTAAGGGGGTCAAGCTTATACTTGAGCTTTGCAACAACGGCCAGTAATAGGCTGGTTCCTGGCCCTACGTCTGACCTCCTCTTCTTTTACCTAGCGGAGTGAGGGCAGACAAAGAGGTAGAGGAAGGCACAAAGAGTGGCTGTGCAGCTCCCTGCTTTCCCTGCAGCCCAGCTCCAGGTGGATAGAAGCTTCATTCAGTTCTTTATCAGTGACCAATTGCCTATCAGCAGCTTCCTCTGAAAGGGAACATCACCCTGAGAAATATTTATTTGCCTCATAAATGTGGGTTTATAGGTTTTCTGTCTAAACTTTTCACCTTTTCTCTCTTGGTAAAGAGAAAAAAAGAAAGACAGGGAAGCTTCAGGTTCTCCTGTTGTTACCAGCTGGTGCCTACGGGAAGATTCCCAAATAAAAATGCCAACACCAAGCATTCCTTTGAGTCAGAGACTGTCCTGTAGGGCCATTTCTCACTGATGACAGCATCTGTCCTGCTGCAGAGAGCAGAAGGAAAGCCTATTATCACACGGGCTGATAATAATCATGTACACATACATGTTCAAGGGGAGGATGGCAGGCCCCAGTCATGGGCTGACTGAGTTGTCACTTGTTGGGGTGGTAGAAGCAGGCAGATGTGAATTTTGAATGGAATTGCTGCCACAGATGTTGTAGGAGAAGAAGGTAGGAGCCATAGGCCAGTGTTTATTTTCTTTCAGTATAGTGTGACTTGTTAAAGGTTCCTGGGTGGGTGAATTAGGGACTCTATGATTGAGTTGTTAACCCTTCCTCTCTGGACAAAATGACTAAAGGCCTTAAAAAGAATCCCTGCAAAGAGACCACACAGTGAAGATAATATTAACAATGTAAGCGTAAGCAAATATCAAGAAAATGGCAGAGCTAAAAAATCTCCTAATCATAATACAAGCTCTTTATCAGCCACATTATAAAATAATAATAGTAATAAGCTAATCAGATTTGATAAGTCAGTCCCCCAAATCTGAAATGATCAAAAAAGCTATTTATATTATTTGTATTCATTATTATGAAAAATGAACTTAACCTAAGTATATATTATGCTTTGAATTATTAATATTAGTATGTGTGTGTGTACAAGCAGACTTTCAAAGGTAATGATAATGTTCTGTCTGTTAAACTGCAGTGGGAAGAAAGTTATACATGGGAATAACCATTTGCAGCTACTCAATGTCTAATTATAATTTATTAGTAAATTTTTATACACACAACTATATTAGGGGGAAGCTCTTAAAATGTCTTTTACCAACAGTAGATTTTCAATCAAAAAACTTTGGAGACATTGGGTAATAACCTGCAGGGAAAACTACTGCAAATTCATAATGAAAATGATTCAAGTTCTTTTTTATAAATGGATAAATTAAGAAACATAGTTGTAGAAAATTACATCTTGCCTTATATAAGTCATTATTACAAATTACAACCCAGGCATCCTATGACAGGCAGAAGAAAAAATACCTAACATTAAGGGATGGCAAAGCAGGTAATATCCTTACACCCTGGGTAAATTTAGAATAAGCTAGGCTCTCCATGGCCTTTGAAATATGCTTGAGTCTGGTAGAAAGACTCAGCACTAGAAAAATTAACTTCTTAAGATCTTTAGCTCAACTAGATATGCATTTAAAATCAATTTTGTTCAATTGAATTTGAAGGCTAGAGACTGAATAAAATTGCAACTCAGAATTTCATTGCCAAATTTTGAAACTAATCAATAGATTCAGCAAAGAAGCATTAGATAAGTTATGGTTCTTGACCACCAAGGGATGCTTTTTGTTCGTTTGTTTTCCATCCATAAACTTCAAATTTCAGAAGGGTTCTGCCTCCCAAACATTTTGTTAGGTAAACACTAGTTCCCAGGAAGACTATAGTTTCAGACCCATAGTGGTGGTATATTTGCTATTTCCTTTTTCATTAAATTTATTTTCCTCCTTTCAATTCTATTTACTAATTAGTTTTTATGTAAAAATTTAACGAGCTACTTCAAGTCTACTTTGGACATAAGTGGGATTAAATAAATAGATAAAAAGTGTTCACCAGCATGCTGTCCATCCTTGAGGGTCAAAGGAGGGACCCAGGCATCGAGTACCATATGCATTCAGATCAAGGGAAAATCAGGCCCAAAATATTTTAAGTTCCAGTCTGCCAAAAAGTTGGGCATGATTTAGATAAACAGAAGAGAATGAAGGGAATTTCAAGCAAAGAGACTAGTGGAAGCAAAGGAGCAGAAACAGAAGTAGCTGAGATATATTCAAGGGAAGAAAATAGACATTTCTTGAATACCTATTATGTGCCATATTGGGCTAGGTATCTTACTTATCCATTTCATTTAATCCCCAGGAAAATCAACAGCAGAAGAGGCAGGTACCTCCATTTTATAGATAAATAAAAGAAATCCCAAAAAGGTTAAAAGAATGGGCTAAAAGGAACATATGCAGTAAGTGACAGAGTCAGGACTTGGACCCATGACAATCTGACTCCCAAGCCTGATCTTTTCCTCCATTCCCTTTTGGGCCTCTGTCAAGGGCTAGTTGGATGAAAGCAGAGGGCATATAAAGGAACAGCAGTGAAGAGGCTGAAGAGGAAATAGGTGGGGTTAGACTATGCAGAGTACTGGAGTACTGACTCTCAGTCTAAGGACTTAAAAATAATCTACATTCCACGGGGAGTGGTAACATTTCAGTAGCAATTTATTTAGTGGGATAAATTTGGTAGTAGCATACAAGATGGACTAGAGGAGAAAATTTCTAGTCAGGAAGATCTGAGACAATAAGGATCTGGATTGGGATGGCAACAACAGGGTGACAGAGGAATGGATGGCCACTGTCTCAGTTCCGACTGAAGGATTTGAAGGCTAACTGAATGTTGGAGGAGACAGGGAAGACTAAAACATGATCACAAAGCAGGTTTTTCAAAATCAGTTGCCTTTAGAGACCAGGCGCACAATACAAATGAATGAATCAGGCAGGTGAAATATGATAGTGAGTAGTGGGGGCTATGGAAAACTAGAGTACATAATCCTCCTAAAGGCATTCACATTTAGATGTTTTAAAAACATTATGCTGATCACTCATTGGGCCATCAGTCTGAAACTTTTGTATAGGGTTTTGAAGCTGGATAGGACACAAGGCAGACCAAAGAGGAGAATGTTGGATATTGCCCCATGATCTACATGCCTCTCACATTCCCAGAGCTTTCTCTCATTGGCAGGGTATACCACATTAATTAGGGTCATTATCAGTCTTAACTTTTATCCACCAGCTGAGTTGACATATATGTCCCACAAAGAGGAAATAGGGCCAAAATGAAGAAAAACATATTTCAGGTTCAAGCCAGTGTTGTCAAGGCTTAGAACACCATGTTTTCACATGAGCTAAACCAAAGGCCTTCAGAACAGATCCCAAAAGAACTCTTGCCTCCAAGGAAAACCAACAAAGCATTAAGGGCCTGCTCTCTCACAGAGCAGGCTGCCTCCTCCTTTTCCCCTTTCTCTACTAGCTGGGTCCAGTTTGAAAAAGAGTTTTCAGATCAGGCCAAGTAAAATTATAAGGCAGAGAAAAAAGAAATTTATAGATATTTATTGAGAACCAAGTGTTGGCTAAGTGACATATGTTTAACTTAGATAATGTTATTAGATCCTTTACATAATTCTGTGAGATAGGTTATTATTTTTCTAGATGTGAATAAGAAAGTAAATAAATAGCAAAGCAGTAGTAAGTACAAAGTAAGTAGTAAGTACAAAGAAAGCAGTAAATAGCAGGCCTTAGACATGAATTTAAGTCTTTTTAAGTCCAAAGCTACTAGATTTGAGGTTAAGTCTCTTTAACATCCTTCTACTATGCCAAGAGCTCAGGTCTCCACTGTTCCCCATAACTGTTCTCATTCCAAACAAAAGCAGATGAACCAACACGTCTTTGAGTTCTTTCATATGTGTCTTTTGCTTAAGCTATGCCAGTACTTACACAATTTAACAGGAAACAACACTGAAATCAGATTACTACAAATCTGGGGCTCTTGGGCCAGGAAAGTCCAAAGTGGGGACCATACTTAAATCCTGGTATGAGGCAACTATGACTGTGTGACAAGGGCTGGTTGAATCATTGCCTGGCTTTTCTAGCCTTTATTCATGGGCTACAAGTTTAAAGCTGGAAAGAACCTCCAAGAAGAGCAGAGCAGAAACTCAATGAGATTCCAGGAAGCAACAGAATTCACTAAGGGAACCACATGAAGAGAGAGTGGTGCTACAAGTGTGAATATCAGACTAAAGAACAGAGTCCCACCCAGAGCTGGCTAGTGAGTCACTGTGATTTCTGACAACCACTAGGCTGTAATATTGAGCCACTCAACACAGAAGATTGGAAATTCTATTTAGATTTTCAAGGTGATTTTATTAGGCAGCTGACTTAAAGGGTAAGGTTACCTTACAGTTCAGCACCACACTCAATTCCAAGATCCTCAAAGGCAATACATATAAGCAGGCCCAGTAGGTAAGTGCTTGCTAAAAATCTTGGCCAAGTCTAAGAAGCAAAACTTGCTGAAGACTATTCAGAAATACGTGCTTGTATTTGGGAGGCTGGGGGAAGTGAAGAGATACATCTTAATTTTTCTCTTTGTCTTTGCTCACTGTGAATTTTTATAGGCAGAGGGTAAGGCTAGCTAAGGGTCTGTGGCAGGTTCCAATGACCAAGGGCAGTTAATGCTCAAAGAAACAGTGAAGTTTTGAATTACTTAAATCTTAGTAGGACAAATAGCTTCCTCTCCACCACCACTCCCCATCACCATGAATACCCTTCCTTTTCTATCACAATCTCCTTTCTGTCCTCATGCCAGAAATTGTCACAATATTACTTCTCAGAATTCTCATCTAAGGGGTCAAGCATCCTATATGAAACAGTTTTTGCCTGAATTCTGCCTGGCATTTTCAAAACATCCTGAAACCCCAGACCTTTCAGTTTGTTCCATATTATTTGTCTTTTGGTTAGCAAATATACCTTTAGTCATCCTGCTTTCCTTTGGTAGCTTCAGACATATTCTTTCGGCTTTTGAGAGGTTTTTATTTTTATTTTGAGACAGAGTTTCACTCTTGTCACCTAGACCAGAGTGCAATGGCACGATCTCGGCTCACTGCAACCTCCACTTCCCGGGTTCAAGTGATTCTCCTGCCTCAGCCTCCCAAGTAGCTGGGATTACAAGCATGTGCCACCACGCCCTGCTAATTTTTGTATTTGTAGTAGAAATGGGGTTTCACCATGTTGGTCAGGTTGGTCTTGAACTCCTGACCTCAGGTGATCCGCCCGCCTTGGCCTCCCAAAGTGCTGGGATTACAAGCGTGAGCCACTGCACCCAGCTTGAGAGATTTTTAGACTTCCGGAATAGAAGAGAGAAAACCAGCATTGTAGCCCTGGATTTGTCACTAGTAGTCTTGCAACTCAGGATTCCTTCTAAAATTCATGTTTACTGATGACCAGATATCTATCCCTCCAGCTCTAAGATTCTAAATCTAATGAATTTCTTTAAAAAAAATATATATACACACACACACACACACACACATATATACACACATATATATATACACACACACACATATATATATATTTGGTAGAGACAGGGTTTTGCTATATTGCCAAAGCTGGTCTCAAACTCTTGGCCTCAAGTGATCCCCATTCTCCCACTGTCTTGGCCTTCCAAAGTGCTGGGATTACAGACACAAGCCACTGTGTGGGGCCAGTGAAGCTATGGCATACAGAGTAGTTCTTAGCATTTAGCAGAAATGGGACTGATAAAATGATAGACTGTGAGGAATTGTAGAGAACTATCTATTATTTCATCTTGCAGAGGAGGAAACTGAGGTCTGGAAAGATTCATTATGGCAAAGTTACCATGAATGGGGCTGTGGTTGGAATACAGGCCCCTGATTTGAATCCACTTTTTTTCCTAATATATGATGCAATTTAATCAGCTGGAGGAGAACAAAAATCATTGAGAATAGTACACAGGTCAGGTGCCTAGAGAGGTGAAGGAGAAGGAAAGGGAGTTTCATTTTTAATTAAAAAATAAAAATAAAAGAATATAAAATCCATCTTACCCCAGTGAACAAATGTTAATAATTTGTCCAGTTTACTTCAGATCCTCTCTTTGTTTTAAAAAATAAAACATTATAAATAAAGGTGAAATCCCCCTGCCTTCTCTCCATTCCTTCACTTTCCTGATGAAGGCTGCTATCATGATTTTGTTATGTATCTGCTACATGTTTTTATGCTTTTAATAGATAAATAATATATGGTAATGTTCTGTGTTTTAGTTTATATCTGTATCTATATATACATACTATGTATACATATGTGACATTATACATAATATTCTGCAACTTGCTTATTTCATTCAATCTTATGTTTTCAAGATCCATCCACGTTGATCCATCTAAATCTAGTTTATTTAACTGCCAAATAGTATTTTCCACCGTAGAAGTACACTTAAATATACTACAATGTATTCATCAATTCTTTCATGATGGAAATTTGTACAATTGTGTTTCCAGATGATAGAAGAATGCGGTGTTGCTTGTACCCAGGGAGCAGGCAGCATGCTAGGTGAGTATGGTGAGAAGGGGTTATCATCCTTTATCACTATATATGTGAAATGATGTAAAAAAATTGCAGGGCATTTAGTGAACCAGCTTAAATAGTCCCTGCATTTGATCCCACAGAAAGTGGCAGAAAAAACTCAGATGATTAGTCCAGGCAGGACTCTTAATGAGATAACTGAAGGAAATTCATCTCTCCTTCGAAGAGAACATGCAGAGGAATAAAGAAAGCACAGTAAAGCTGACATCACTATGCCTACCCTGACCAGAATTAAGATGAACACAAACTATTTCTTTTCTGAATTGTAATGTTAGGGAGTTACATCCCCATTTCTAAGCCTTTGGGAATGGATCAGCAAGTCTCTATAAGATTTTCAAAAGTATATGAGGCTGACCTGGGATGGTAGAGAGGAACAGGCTCTGCTTCCATAGTTATTGTGTGAGGTTGCAAGTTATTGAATTGAGAGTCCAAGTTTACATTTTTCTTGAACTTCAATAAGTTGCTGAATTTCTTCAAGATGCATCTAAGTGCCCACTAGCAGTGTTTGCATTGGATGGGAAGAAGACATTAGGAGAAAAAAGAAACCTCCTTGTTGTGGGAAAGCTTGGTATCATTCTCAAAGATGCTAGGATGGAAAGACTTCTTGCCTTATTCTGCATTGACAAGCTTAATCTTCTAGTTTCTTGTGTGGCTAGAGCAATAAGGTCTTAGTCTCTGATGGCATGGGAGCCTTGATCCAACATTAGAGCTACGTATTTATCATTTCTGGTCTATAATATGGCTTGTTGTGAGGCAGTTTCTCAATCAGGTGAATTTTTAAAAACCTGCTCCAATTTCTTGAATAAGGATGTGAAAGGAGATACAGTAAGTGAAAGCACTTGAAAACTTCATCTTGTTATTACAGTTAACAACACCATTACCACAGGGTATCATCATTATTCAAGGAGATTTTTAAAAAGCAACTAAAAACTGCCCTTTGTGAACTTTAAAACAACAGGAGCTGTTCTGACTTTTACTTCAATGTAATATAGATGGCAGCCCCTGGCTTTCATCCAAGTTACAATTCCCTTTTCCCAACCCCAGAACCATCATGTCCATATTCCGTGTGAACCCAGGACAGACAGACATTCTCCAGATTAGCATTTATCCATGTGGCTTGTTCCGTGGACGCAGAGTTCCCTCTAGGACTTTACCAAGGGCCAGATCATAAGCAGTGATTATTTGGAGGGGACCACCCACAGTTTATACCATGAGCAAGCTGCGGGAGAAAAAACCTGTCTTTTTACCTGAGATCTCTCCCATGTCTACAAGAAAATCATTCCAAAGTAGATACCAAGGTGACATTGAAAAATCACCATCATCTTGTTTTAGCCAGTCTCCTTGACTAGTTCTTCTCATCTGGTGATAAGTCACATTCCTGACTTGAAGATGTCTTTAGCGGCTAAATATTCCCCAAACTTTCCCACCTCCTGTCCCCTTTATGGATTGCACAAACATTTTACAGCACTGAGCCGGGGACAGAGGGTAAGGAGTTTAGGAATCCTGAGACTCACACTGAAGAGTGGTGGTGAGGCAAATCCAGATCATTCTGCCTAGAAGCCGGCCAGTTCACGACGTTCATTGTTTCTCACTTTTGTGCCTTTGGGCAAGTTACTAACCTCTCTCTAAAATGAAAATAATATTTGCCTTGGTAGAGTATTCAGCATAGTGCCTGGCACAAATGTTCAGCAAATACTGGTGATAATGATGATAATGACAATGAAGATGGCAAAATTATTCCTGCCTTCACTCCTTCACACTTGCCGTTCTCTAATTTACAATGACTTCTTTTCTCTTTGTTCCATCTAAATCCTTCCCATTCTAAGAGACCCTTAAGAAGTCCTTTTCAATCAGTCCCAGGCACAATATTTCAATTGGTAGTATCATAGCCTATCTTAAATTATGAGTTATTTCTTTTGTCTTGCCTCCCCAGGGAGATTATAAGCTCTTTAAGGACAAGGATTTTTTTCTGTGCTTCTACCTGACACACGTCTGGGCCCATGGTATGCGTGATATACTTAGCATTGAGAATAGTCAAGGGAATTTCTATTTGCTGGTCATAGAGTGGTACTAAGCACATTACAAAGGGAATTTCACAGCTAAAGGCTGTGTCTTTCTGGCTGCTCAGTACCATTAGACTTCCATTTCAACTCATACAACTAAAATGGTCCTATATTGGCTAAAGGAGTAAACAGTCTATAATCCCTGAATGAGCCTCAAATGAGTAAGGGATTATAGAAGCTAGTTCGAGATTTAATACTTTAATTCACTAAGCAATTATTCCTACTCCCTATATTGGACAACAAATTGTATTTCCACATTCCCAAGAGAGCTGCTGAGGTACAACAGAGGTATGTCCCCTATGCATATCTGTACTGGCCCAGAGGCTCTGGACCATCAAGATACTGAGATTATGGCAAATAAGAGTTGGTAAGAAATCATCAAGTGGCCACTGCTCTTCTGTAAGTTGTTAATGCTCAGGCTGTGGGCCTTCAATGTATTATACACTGCATCTCTAAGCTTCTGGAATTCTCTGGCCTGGAGGCCTTTCTGCAAATGGGCTGGAAACTACAGCACAGCCCTACAATGGGAAGGAACTTCCAGTGGAGTTCTATCTTGATGTTGTCTTCTGCTTTCTCTGGATACCAGCAAAGTCCCTGTCCTTCCTCCTATCACTAAGGTCAGATAATAGATACTCTCCCCTTTCAGCCTGTGAGCAGCTTGAAGGCTTGTCCATTTTTTTTCTTCTTAGTGTTTAGCACTGTGTGGTGGAGTAGAGAAGGATCTCAAAAACATGTGTGCTGACTGATGATTGTGAGAAAGTATCGTAGAAGGCCACCATTGTGGCAAGGCCCTGAACATATCACAGGAGCTCTCCCTGAGCTCCCCGCCCTCTGGCTCCTTGAGGTTCTCTGGAGTCCCAGGGTCTGGCTCCACAAGGCTCTAGTCTCTGCTTCTGTTGGTGTTTCTTCATATTCTCCAAAAGGCAGAGAATGGGTGGAAAGGCTCAGCCACAGGATATTGGACTGTTTACAGTTGGCCAGGCCAAGATTAGCGTGAGCACAACATATGCCAAGTTCATTGGAAGTTACATTTTCTCTTTGTTTACACATTAAAGGGGAGAAGACCAGAAGAAAAAAAAAAGCAGGTGACCTCCTGTTAACCTCAGCCGTCTGCAAAAGGCTGCTGCCCTCACCTCTGAATGAACTTTCAGATTATCTCAGACAAGATTCACCTTGCGCTGAACTTGTACGCCTGCTCTGAAGCCCCCAGTCACGTAGCTGTGATTAAACATTACAGAGTGGCCATAAATTTACAAAAGTATTATTGTGCCTTGCTTTCCTCTTCTTCTTTGGGAGAGGAAGAGGGCAATGGGTTTGGGGTGGGGGGAGGCAAAAAAAGGGAAACACACAGTCAAACAAACAGTTCCTTTTCACAGCTCTGAACAAAAGAGAAAACATTGCATAGGTGTCCCAGAAAGAAGGGGAAAGAAATTTGGTCATGTGAGAGAAATTAAAGCTCTAGAAGAATGCAAAAGCCTAAAACTCAACGGAATAGCTGAGGTGCTCCTGGTCCCATTTCCAGACAGTCTGCAAGTCCACAGATGAAAGACAAACCTGCTCTGGTCCTTGCTCCTGGCTTCTCATGAAGGGTATCCCTGAAATGATACTTTTGCCAGAGAAAGAGAGAGGAAGAGAGAGGGCATGAGGCAACTGACAGGGCAGCAGGCAGGAGAAAGAAGGCTGCGAGAAAACACAGTTCGTTTGTTCTTTGAGCTGCTATGAGAGATGAGGAAGCCCCAACATCTGGGACATTTAAACAGAGACTGGATAAAGACTAGTCCATGTTCTAAAGGAAACACCCTGTAGCTGTACCCAGGAGACTGACCAGATGACCTAAGAACATTTATTTCTATGATTCACTATTTTATGCTTAAAGTAGAAAAAAAATGGATATTCCACTGAAGTAAAATTTGTTAAACCCTCTAGGATTCCAAAGCCAAGATACGCCTGCAAAAGGCCTGTGCTGACCATGAAACAATGAGACCTCTATAACCAGAAAAGGCCAGGGAGTGCTCTATTTAATCCAAAAGAATTGTAAAAAGTGGTCAGGAAGCCCAGACTGAGGTGATAGGCGCTGGCCAGCAAAGCCACCTTTGGAAAGGAGTCGTTCTGTCTCTGGTTACCCTATGGCAGTGACAGGGGTGCTAAAGAGGCTCATTGTTTCTATAGTTGGCAAGGCCTTGCCCATAAAAGCAGCAAAGTCCAGGGTCCATCCACATGAGGAAGGCGGCTGACGGCTTAGCTCTTGCTGCTTTTAAGAATCAGCCAGGAGTCAAAAAACGGGCCTATGGAAATTCTCAGGGATTGCCTCTGACACACAGAGATGAGCCAGGAAGTGAAATGGCCAGTGTCAGGGCAATATTGGTGATAGTGAAGCTCCGCGTGGGAGTTCTGAAGTCAATCTCTGGTCCCCAGGGGCAACCTGTGTTCAAAACTCCGGCCTGGACTTGGAGAAGAAAGAGAATGGATTCCTGCCTCTCAGTGTGAGTTCTGTGAGAGACAAGACTATTGGGTAGAAACACAGGGGAAAAAGGATAATAAAATGTACATTCGTTGTGAGCCAGATGGGCCAGGTATATATTAAATGCATTATTGGTACAGTCTCAATTAGTGTGATTCTAAGAGGAAGATACTATTTCTCATGCCTATTTTACAGATAAGGTAATTGAGGCACAGGACAATTTAAGCAACTGCTCAGAATCACACAGCTAGTAAGCAAGGAAGTCAGAATCTGAAACCAGGTCTATCTGATTCAATGCATCTTTAAATATGAGAGCAGAATCTTAGAAATGTAGAATTAAGGAAATCTACCAAAGTTCATGCCAGGCAGACTGAATAAAGTGTCCTCCTCCTTTTCCTACCATCCTTCAAGACCCTGCTTAAGTACACATCTCCTTTAGGAAACCTTTAACACTACTATCAGTTCCTTAGATGTATCCCTTCTCTGAACTCCATTTGTACGTATTGTTCATGGTGCACAGGAAGCACTATATCACATATTTTTCTATTCTTCCAACTGTTTGTGCCTCACAGTTGAACTGTTGATTATGTCAGTAAACTAGATGTTGATAAACAGAGAAACCCAAGTGTTTTATGCTCATATCTCCCAGAATAGAACATCAACTTTTTGAGCAAGGGACACATAGTGGGACCTCAACATACTGTGACTAAACTCCACAGAGACTAACAAAAAGCTCTTGATGTATTAAATAAGGATACACTTTATAATAAGTAAAGTTGTTCATTAGTGGAATGTGCTGGAACAGAATGAGTGAAATGTGTGAATGTGTGAAAGTAGAATAAGTTCTACTTCTTTAGTACTTTTTCCCAAGATAATGTAGTTTTATTGTGTATTTCTGTATTAAAAACAATTTATGCTTTTTGCAAAAAAATTCAGAAAAAACTTATTTAATTCAGAAAAGCATAATGGGAAACCATCATCCATAAATTTCATTCCCTAGGGATAATGACTGTCAACAATTTGGTATTTAGCCTTTAACACTTTTTGTCTCGCCAAAATAGAGCAAATTATAGATACTGTCAAAAGCAGATTTTTCCCACTAATACAGAATAGACATCTTTTACATGTAAATACACATAGATAAATGTAACCAATTTTAAAGACTCCACAGAATCTATTTTTAACAGCTATATACCGTACTAAGTTGAACAAATCCCTTATTGATGGGTATTTTGAGTTTTTTCCCCAATCTTTTTTTATATTACCGAATGTCTTGATGAAAATTCTTGAATATACATCTTTGCACATTTCTTCAAGTGTTTCCTTAGGGAATAGTGTGAGTTACAATATGGCACAGTGGTTAAAAGTGTCAACTCTGGATCTAGATAGCAACTCATCAGCTTTGTGACCGTGGGCAAGTCATCTAACCTCTATAATCCAGTCTCATTATTTACATAATGAAGGTAATAGTACATACATAATTAGGTAGGCATGCATATTTAAAGAGTTAATTCATCCAAAAGCACTCAGGACAGTGCCTTTTATGGAGTAAATGCTGAACAAATGTTAGCAATGATGGTGATAACTGATGATGATGATGATAATGGTAAATTCCTGGAAGCAGAATTCTAGGTCAAAGCTTTTGATATCCATCCATAAACTGCTTTCCAGAATAGTGTATCAATTTACATTCCCATTAGCAGGTACCAGAGTGTTTTTGAATGGAAGTATTAGATGAACATTTGTCAAAATACTAGAGGGACTAAACAAAAAGCTTTAGGTTTATCATCTCAATGATCCCTTTCTATCATAAAATACCATGCTTCCTTGCTCCACTGCTAAATCATATAAATGTAATGAAAATAATAAAACAAGTTGAAAACCCCTGGAACACCTTAGAAGGAGAGTGCTAACTTGCACTTACAAAGTGCTTTGTAGTTCACAAAATGTTTTCAAATATATTCTCATTTTTCGGTTCAAGCACCACCTAACTTATTGGCTATGCAAATTTATACTTTCCAACTGGGACAAGTGAGTGATGATCAGATTATGAAATAACCAAAGGGATGTCAGGTCTCATCTTTTTAAAAAATTTTTCAATTTTTATTTTAGATGCAGGGGGTATATGTGCAGATTTGTTACATGGGTATATTACATGATGCTGAGGTTTGGGGTACAGATCCCATCACCCAGGTAGTGAGCACAGTACCCAATAGGTAGTTTTTTCACCCATGTTCCCCTCCCTCCCTTCCCCATCTAGTAGTCTGCAGTGTCTATTGTTCCCATGTTTATGTCCATGTGAGCTCAATGTTTAGTTCCCACTTATAATTGAGAACATGCAGTGTTTGGTTTTCTGTTCCTGCATTAATTTGCTTAGGATATGGCCTCTAGCTGCATCCATGTTGCTGCAAAGGGCATAATTTAATTCCTTTTTATGGTTGCAAAGTATTCCATGGTGTATATGTACCACATTTTCTTTATCCAATCTACTACTGATGGGCACCTAGGATGATTCCATGTCACTGCTATTGTGAATAGCATGGCAATGAACAAACAAATGCATGCGCCTTTTTGGTAGAATGATTTATTTTCCTTTAGATATATACCCAGTAAAGGGATTGCTGGGTCGAATGGTAGCTCCGTTTTAAGATCAGGTCTCATCTTAACCCTTTTCTAGATCCTAAGATCCAGCCCTCTGCCTCAGAATGAAACTCAGGGTGCCTGCACCCTTTACCTCACAAACACGAGATCTAAAGAGCTCTCTTGTATTCTCTTACTAGAAATCTTCCAATGTCACTAAGTATTAAGAAACTCCTTTTCTGTGGATTTTAACCTTACAATACAGCTTTTTTTCTCTACTTTCTAGAAACTCTTTTATCAAATGAATACATAGGCAAGGAGTTACAGATACAATCTTGTTAACAGAAGCAGCTTGAAATATTTAATATCGCTAGGTGTGGTGGCTCACACCTGTAATCCCAGCACTTTGGGAGGCTGAGAAGGGTGGATCACCTGAGGTCGGGAGTTCAAGACCAGCCTGACCAACATGGAGAAACCCCATCTCTACTAAAAATACATATTTAGCCTGGCATGGTGGCATATGTCTGTAATCCCAGCTATTCGGGAGGCTGAGGCAGGAGAGTCGCTTGAACCCAGGAGGCGGAGGTTGCGGTGAGCCACGATCACACCACTGTACCCCAGCCTGGGCAGCAAGAGTGAAACTCAGTCTCAAAAAAACAAAACAAAACAACAACAAAATATAATCTTACTTAGTTGTCTCTCCTTTCATCAACTGGGACCTTTTACCAGGACTGAACAAATAAAAGTTCCTTAGCTGTTTCTATCCTGCTCCAATAAAATCTTCTTTCTTAAATTTTCAAGTTTCTGAGGCTGAGGTGGGAGGATGGTTCAAGCCCGGGAAGCAGAGGTTGCAGTGAGCCAAGACTGTGCCACTGTACTCCAGCCTGGGCAACAGATCCAGACGTTGTCTTTAAAAAAAATTTGTTTTCTGGTTTCTGAAGAAGCAAAGCTCAGACTTCCTAAAATTCTTTATCTTAGCACCCTCCGCTGTTGATAAGAAGTGTGAGCATCTCATTCTATTAGAAACTAGATGTGTTTCAGCCAAAGACCCAGTGCAGACCTATGCTTATAGCAGAAAAAAACAAATGGCTCCTTTAAAAACTGGGCTGTTTCATTTCTGATCATTATAGCACTTTTTGCTTAAGTAAAGGCTTACAGCCACATCAGAGAATTAGTGTTGTAACTCATCCTGTGAGTGTCAAAATCAAGGTTAGGGTGCTGAGAATACAACTAGGCACATTTGAATACACTCTTACTTACCAAGGACCATCATCAAGGCAGACTCTTTCTTAAAATTAATGTATTTAAATTTGGTCCTCAGTGATAAGATTTTTATGTTGTTGCTTTTCACATTCAAATATGATGCACCTAATGATTCTGCTACACATGGATTTTGCAAGCATAATTTTTAAAAAAGAATTATAAACAGGAAGACTTTCTTTTGGTAGGTATCTGTAGCTGCCATGTGTAGGGTGTGCTGATCTTTTGGGTCCTAAACCTTTGCTTGCTCTCAGCTCCTCCCTAGTCTCCCCTGGTTTGTCTCCAAATACTGTTTTTTTAGGCATCTACTCAATCAACCTTTATTGAGTATTTTCTCTGATTTACCATCATGCAAAACGTTATGCGGACTACCAAGAAAGGAGAAAATACAATCTCTTCCTTCAAGGAGTTTACAATGAATTAAGGAGCCAGATCCACATATTTAAGTCAATCAAAATGCATTTTTGTGGATGGCATATTGCTAACTTTCCATTAATCCTAAATAAAATGAACACGTCAATGTGAAGTGTGGTAGGGATCACCACGGAAAGTTTAGAAGGAAGAGCAGCAGACAATAATATTTTGTTCATACTGGATAGCTGGATACCCATTTCCTAGCACGGTATCAGATACAACAGATACTCAATAAATATAATGAACTGCCCCCTCTCCTGACCTGCCATCTATTTCAAAGCTAGGGGACCAGGTGTTTTCCAGGATACGTACCTTCCCCAAAGGGCCCCTGAGTCATTACAATATCCAGAAAGTTGTACAGTTTTCTGGCAGCTATCCCAAAGGGGGCTGGCTGTGCCTCATCTTACAAGTCAGTGTGTCTTCTTCTCTGGGCACAGTGCCGGTGGAAGCTTGGTTTGCACTTTGTTATTTTTTGTGTGTGTGGGTGGTGGGCAGCAGCAAGGTGGGATTACAGGTCTTCAGGAGTGAGGTGGAAACTTTGGAATCTTTGTCCTTGTTTCCTTAGCAAAGCACAACATACATCCCAAAAGGGCAGTTGGCTGTGGAATCCTGGATATGATGGCTGAGTTACAAGAGAACAACCCTTGTTTACAAAGGCATTTCTTCAAAATGTCTTTGCTTGGCACTTATTTTAGGGTGCTGATTAGCCTGAGTTAAATGTTATCTGTAGAAGGTGAAACACCACCTCCTGTTCCCTCCAGGCAGCGACAGCTTTCTCCAGCCTGGGTTGATTCAGGAAAGTATTAGCAATTTTACCCTCTTCCTTCTCAACCCAAAATGTATCCTGTCTTCACTAACTGCCTGGGCACCTGCAACCTGTAAGACTCATTCCTCAGTGGACCAGTTTCCATGTCCCCTTGCAGACACTCAGAGATGTACTGACAGGTGATCCTAGAAAGTTTCTGGACCCAATTTCTCCAATAAAATGACGTTTTTGGACTAATTGATTTCCAAGGGCCCTTTTCTAGTTCTGAAACTTACTTTCTATTAATAAATGTTCCGTATTCTCCAACGAGAGACTGAGGTGAGAAAATGGGCCCTCTTTTTCTGCTAGAGCTGTACTGTCAGGCAAAGGAAAGCCTTGGGAGAAGCCTGGTATAAGCTCAGGACTAAGGCTGGGCTCTGTTTCTGCACGTGCACCTTTACTCACTCACCATTTAATGAATGCTTCCACGTACCCAAAGCCATAACCGAAACAAAAACTTTGTCCTTGCTTAAGATGGAACATTATGCCACACCCACCATAAGCTGGGTTTTATGGTGATTTCACATGAACCACCATGCATAATGAGGTTGCTAGAAGGTGATATGTAGAGTTCTGAATGATTTTTAATATATATCTCCCTAATTCCCACTGTAAATTTGGTATGTGGTCAGGTAGCATAATCTTAGATTGCTATGAAACCAATGTGATTTTAGATAAAAGTATATTTGTTTTTGTCAATCTTAGAAACTATATGAAGGATTTGGGAGGTTGTATATCAATTTGGTTTACCTGTTGCTTTGGTTTGACTTTTTCTGTCACCCAGTGTTATGCTGCTTAAAGTTTATCCCAGTGATTCTCAATGGTGGACTTTTTCCAAACCACATAGCTCTCCCCAAGACTCACTGCTCTAATGAGCCATGAGCCTCTGACACAGATGGGAGTGTGTGGAATCCCTCAAGTGTGCTGAAGTGGAAAAAAAAAAAAAGAGGCTCCATTGCTTTGGAATATGCAGATGGCATTTCTCCCTTTGGCCCAAGAATGGTGTATCAAAATGAATGCTGTTTCAAGGGTGGTTGACAGGGTCTGCCCTACGCCTAGTTGGTGCCTCTCTCTGTAGGAAGGTAGCATTTTGCCCTTGAGGGATGTCTAGATGTAAGGAGCAAAAACATTGTTTTCAAAGGGTGTAATGGTATCTACCAGCTACCAACAGCCTGATTCAGCTCTTAATCTACTCCACAATTCTAGTTTCTTGGGGCAGGGCAGGCTGTTTTATGACTTGTAGAGATTTGCGTTAATTACCAACATACCACAGAGATAAATCTGAGTTTCCAACACACATAGGAACAGAATAGCCCTAGAAAATAATAGCCCTATAAAAGAGGAATTGGAGTTGCTGGTACTGAGAAGGGATAAAAGAACAAAGCAATAAAAAAAAATTAAATGTCAGTATCAAGCATATTAACTGAACTGAAAATCCCTGAGTGCATAATAAAACACCTTTAACTTAATAAAAATGCATTTGACTTAGACAATAATGGGGGAAACGGACCAAGAATTTGCAACTTATCTTCTTCCAGATTTTTCCTCACAACTTCTATCTTATGTAAGAGAAGCAGAGCTCAAGCCAATGATAATCAGCCTTTCAGGAATGTATGGAGAGTGACAACTTTCATGTTCTCTATCTCCACTATAAAGTGAACAAAAAAACTTGAATACCAATTGTAGTACATGATGCTTAGGTTAAATACAAAACAGTTCTTACTATAGCAGTATAAGAGGCACTTGAAGGGGAACTTTAGGTGGTGTAGTAGAGTGTGTTTCCAAAGATAGCTGCAAGAGTAACTCCCATCCCATGTGCTGCTTTGCAAAATAACATTGTCACTTTTGCACCAAGAGGTAGAGCCTATTACTTTCCTTCTGAATCTGGGCTAGCTTTAGGACTTGTTTTCCTCAAGAGAATATGGTAAAAGTGTCGCTATACACCTTCTGAGGCTGGGCCTTAACAGATACTAGCTTCTGCTTCACCATTTGGAATACGGACCCTCGAAATTCAGTTGCCAAATAAAGGAGGCTAAGCTAGCCATCTGGAGAGGTAAAGAGAGGTCTCAGCCTCCTAGCCAACCCTGCCAAAGCACCAGACTTGTGAGTGAAGACATCTTAGTATTTCAGCCCCAGCAACCATCCAATTGCAACCTCATGAGATATGCTAGCTAATACCATGTAAAACTGCCCAGCTGAGCCCCGGCCAAATTCCTGACCCACAGAATAATGAACAAATAAAATGGTTGTTACTTAAAGTCACTAAGTTTGGGGTTATCTTATTAATGTAATAAAAGATAAACAGGTAGAAATATTCCTCCTAGAGAAGTTCTAGGAAAAGGAGAGACGGCCATCTGTTTTGTAAACTTAGGCAGAGGCAATTTGTGATATCCACTTCACCTTTCTGGATTTAACAATCCACTGGACATGGAGAAAATGGAGGAATGAATTACCTTAGAATCTCTACAGTGACTCCTGTTAGAACTTCAGGATGGGACGTCCTGATAGGAAGCCTTCAAGGTGTGCTATGATCTAAATGAGTGCATCTCCCCAAAATTCATATGATGAAATCCTAGCTCCAAGGTGATAGTATTAGGACGTGGGACCTTTGAGAGGTGATTAGGTCATGAAAGCAGAACCCTCATCAATGGAATTAGTGTCCCATAAAAGAGACGTGAGAGAAACTTCTTACCCCTTCCATCATGCGAAGACACAGCAAGAAGTCTCCATGCCAGAAAGTGTACCCTCACCGGACACCAAATCTGCCTTGATCTTAGACTTCTCACAACTGTGAGAAGTAAATTTCTGTTGTTTATAGGCTATCCAGTTTATGTTATTTTGTTATAGCAGCCCGAATGGACTAAAACAAGGGAAAATTGGTTTTTCCTTCGTAGCTCTTGGAACAGAAACTCTTCTTGTTTAAGAAGGTGCTCCACTGATGTTATTCTGCCCACCACCCCATACAGTCCATTCCTGCTGTGGAAAACTGAAGTCAAGAATACATCAATTCTGTTCATATTGTCATCTGATGTTACTGAAAACTGTGACTGGTGCCTGGAGCACAGGATGTGCTAAGTATCCTCCCTTTAGATTACTTGTTATCGGTCTGGTACGGTGGCTCACGCCTGTAATCCCAGCACTTTGGGAAGCCAAGGCAGGCAGATCATGAGGTCAGGAGATTGAGACCATCCTGGCTAACATGGTGAAACCCCGTCTCTACTAAAAATACAAAAACAAAATTAGCTGGGTGTGGTGGTGGGTGCCTGTAGTTCCAGCTACTCAGGAGGCTGAGGCAGGAGAATGGCATGAACCCAGGAGGCGGAGCTTGCAGTGAGCCAAGATTGCGCCACTGCACTCCAGCCTGGGCGACAGAGGGCGATTTGTCTCAAAAAAAAAAAAAAAAAAAATTACTTGTTATCACACATGATTGTGGTAACCCAAGCCCCTTTTCAGTGTCTCTTCTGGCGAGGATTCCCCAGCCAATCTACCACGTTTCTGTGTAATCATTTCTTCTGTTTCCTTCGTGCTGCTCATGCTTTCCACTTATCAGCTGATCTGCAGTTAGAATGAATCAGGTATGTGAGGAGATGGCCACTTGCAGGCTTCTTTCTTTACAACCAGATCAATGTCATTGATGGGAGATTCCCACCTACCATAAAAAGATTAATTTGATGTTATGAACAGAAACAAAAGCTGAGAACTCGGGGGAAGCTTTTCCAAAAGGCTGATGCGATGTTTCTGCATGCGAAAATTTTGCTTTGGGGTTGTGAACTCTTTAAAACAAACAGTTGAGGTCATTGTTAATGGGAGACAGGATGACTCGCATAGTTTCTGTCAAGTCTGACCGCTTTTAGGGAGGAAATGCAGCAGAGAGGGTTGGGTTTTTTCACAATGATCCATCTTTCAAAAGCACAAGTGAATGCCCTCTCTCATTAATCATAAGACTCCAGCTTATATTGGAAATAGGGAGCAAGAGCTACTCATGGGGACACCATATCTCTTCTCTTGCTGAATGGTGAGAGGACCAAATAATCCCATCTTTCCACTTGACTACTTAAGGGACACTTCTCTTGGCAGGCTGAACACCAGAAGAAGGGATGCATATCTAAATCAGTAAGTCTTACTGTTTCATGGTTCTCTTCTGAGGTAGGATGTTAGGGAGGAGAAATTATGTTTCATTCTGGGATTGCCCTGGACTAGGCACAAGTTTCATGGCATCTCTTTAATTTATCACTCCAGCATCACCCAGTAACCAAAACGCCAAAGCAAATGGATCTTCTCCTTCACATTATCTCACCAAACTGTCTCACCCCTTACTTCACACAACGCTTTTTACCTAAACCTAACTTCCAAGTTATCGTTATTATCACCACCCTCAAATGACCAAGGAAATCAGAGTAAAAACTTCATAGGAAGTTGCAGAACCAACTAGACTAAAATCTAAAGAAAAACAGGCACCTTCAAACAGACAGAGGACATGAGCTTTTGCTTACTTGGGACAGATGCTGGGTGCCAAGCAATCTGAAAGAAGTCAGCTGAAAGAAGCCAGCTAAAATTGTTAACAACTAAAAGCTGAGCACATACCATGAGTACAGAACCTTTGGGATCAATACACATGAGAAATTTGCATCTGTTAGGAGACTTCCTCATAGACTTCATTGTTCATAAGAGATTGGAACAGGGCAGGAGACCAGAAAAGGCCTCCTTCTGGAGGCCTTGAGGAGATGTATAATAGTCACTGCAGGAAAGAAACAAAGCTCAGCCTTAGGTGCTTCTATCCTTTCTCCATTGCAAAAGCTGTAGGCTGCTGAGGAAAGAAAGGGCAGCAAACCCTATTGCCTTTAGGGCACAAGGGAAGACTCAGTGCAGCTGTGGTGAATGGAATAAAAAACAAAACAAAACAGAACAAAAAACCCTTGTATCTATGAGAGAAAGACAGCAAAAGGAACTGGGTTCAGATCCTTAGAGGTCCCTTACTGCTTAGGTAGGAAAAGGATCACTGAGAACAAAAAATATGAACACTTCTACCCCTCAAAACCAAGCTAGCAAGCAATAAATAATCAATGCCAGCACTAAACTTCTGGGGTAAAGGCACTGAGAGGAAGCACAAAGGGAAGACTTAAAACAAGAATGTCTACTTTTTGGGCAAAGGACATGAATAGACACTTCTCAAAAGAAGACATTTATGGGTCTGACAAACATATGAAAAAAGGTTCAACATCACTGATCATTAGAGAAATGAAAATCAAAACCACAATGATATACCATCTCACACCAGTCAGCATGGCAATTATTACAAAGTTAAAACAACAGATGATGGAGAGGATGTGGAGAAATAGGAACGCTTTTACACTGTTGGTGGGAATGTAAATTAGTTCAACCACTGTGGAAGACAGTGTGGGCATTCGTTAAGGATCTAGAACCAGAAATAACATTTGACCCAATAATCCCATTACTGAGTATGTACCCAAAGCAATATAAATCATTCTTTTATAAAGACACATGCACACATATGTTTATTGCAGCACTATTCCAATAGCAAAGACATGGAACCAACCCAAATGCCCATTAGTGATAGACTGGATAAAGAAAATGTGGTACATATACACCACGGAATACTATGCAGTCATAAAAAGGAATGAGATCATGTCCTTTGCAGGGACACGGGTGAAGCTGGAAGCTATCATTTTCAGCAAACTAACACCGGAACAGAAAACCAAATACCACATGTTCTCATTCATAAGTGGGACCTGAATAATGAGAACACATGGACACAGAGAGGGGAACAAAACACACGAGGGCCTGTTGGGGGCAGGGGCGCAAGAGGAGGGAGAGCATCAGGAAAAATAGCTAATGCATGTGGGGCTTAAAACCTAGGTGATGGGTTGATAAGTACAGCAAACCACCATGGTACATGTATATCTATGTAGCAAATCTGCATGTTCTGCACATGTATCCCAGAATTTAAAATTAAATAAATAAATAAATAAAAGAATGTCCACTTTTACCAGTTCTCTTCAACACAGTAATGGAGGCAATGGAATAAGGAAAAACAAAAAACAAACAAACAAAAAACAGCAAAAAAAAAAAAAAAAAAAACAACTAAAAGGCTCACAGACTGGAAAGGAAGAAATAACAGCACTATTAATATATGACAAGGGGGTGCATGTAGTCCCAGCTACTCGGGAGGCTGAGACAGGAGAATGGCGTGAACCCGGGAGGCAGAGCTTGCAGTGAGCCAAGATCTCGCCACTGCACTCCAGCCTGGACGACAGAGCGAGACTCCGTCTAAAAAACAAAAATATATATACACACACACACACACACACACACACACATATACATACACACACACACACACACATATATATATGACAAGGTCAGCTATGTAGAAAATACTCCCAAAATCTACCAAACAGCTACTTACACTAATAAGTTTAGTAAGATCACAGGATACGGGGTTATGATAGAAAAAAAATCCATCCTAACACTATAGTTTTGTTAAAGCACCATCTACAACAGCACCAAAAAACATAATACTTCCATGCCACATCTGTATGCTAAAAACTACAAAATGATGAAAGTGATCAAAGAAGACCTAAACAAATGAAGAAACATACTATGTTCATGGATTGGAAGACTCAAGATTATGAAGCTGTCAGATTTCCCAAACTGACCTATAGATTCAACATAATTCCAATTAAAGTTTTAGTGGACTATTTTTGCTGGAAATTGACAAGCTGATTCTACAATAGAAAAGCAAAGAAATTATGGAAAGAAATTTTGAAAATAAAAACAAGTTGGAGGATTCACATTATCTGTTTTCAAAAGTTACTATAAAGCTACAGTAATTACAACAAAGTAATGCTAGTAAAATGAAAGACATATAGATCAATGTACTAGAGTAGACAGTCCAGAAGTAGATCCAACAAATATGTGTGGTCACCGGTTTACAAAGGTGGAAAGGCAATTCAATGGAGAAATGGGAGCTTTCTCAACAAATGGTGCTGAAAGAAGTGGACAGTCATTTTATCAGTTTCTTGTGACTACTATGCCAAATTATTATAAACTGAGTAGCTTAAAACAACAGAAATGTATTCCTTCCCAGTTCTGGAGACCAGAAGTCCAAAATCAAGATGTTGGCAGGGCTGCATTCCCTTTGAAGGTTCTTGGGGAGAATCTGTTCTTTGCCTCTTCCAACTTCTGGTGGCCCATTGGTTTATGGGTACATCATCCCAATCTCTGCTGCTGTGGTTACATTACCTTCTTCTCTTCTGTGTGTCTCAAAAATCCCTCTTCCTCTCATATGAGGATATATATGATTGTGTTTGGGGCCCATCTGGGTAATACAGGATAAAATCTTCCTTTCAAGATACTTAAGATAATCATACCTTTTGCCTTGTTAAGTAATATTCACAGGATCTGTGGATTAGGATGTGAACACATCTTTTTGGGGCCCATCACTCAGTCCACTACAGTTATATACCTAAAAGCAAAGCAAACAAAAAACCCAACTCCAAACTATACATCATACCATATACAAAAATTAAAAATAAATCATATACCTAAATGTAAAACCCACATCTGTAAAACTTCTAGAAGAAAACATAGAAGAAAATCTCTATGAACTTGGTTTTAGGTAAAGATTTCTTAGATATACCATAAAGCACACAATCTAAAATTTAAAAATTCATAAAATTAGGCTTCATCAAAATTAAGACCCTTTGCACTTTAAAAGAGAATGAAAAAACAGTCACAGACCGGGATAAAATATTTGCAGGTCACATATATGATAAAAGATTTGTATCCAGGCTATAAAAAGAACCTTCAAAACTCAGTAACAAGAAAAACAACCCAACTTTAAAAATAGTAAAAAGATTTGGAAAGATACTTCCTCTAGGAAGATACAGGTGACAAATAAGCACACAAAAAGACACACAGTATCACTGGGGAAATGTAAATTAAAGCCACAATAAGATACCACCACATACCTATGAGAGTTGCTCAAATTTTGAAAAAATTGTACATTTATTTTTGAAAACAGTTTGGCAGTTTCTCATTAAGGCTTAACATACAACTCAGCAATCCCACTCCTATGGATGTATGAAAGCTAAATGAAAACTTATGCTCACAGAAAAATTCTATGTATGAAGGCTTAAAATGGCTTTATTCATTAATTGCAAAAAACTAGAAACAACCTAGATGTCCTTTAACTGGTGAATGAATAAACAAAGAGTAGTCTATCTGTACGACAGAATACTACTCAACAATGCAAAGGAATGAACTCCAGATACATGCTACAATATGGATGAATCTCAAATGCATTATGCAAAGTGAAAGAAGCCAGAGAGAATCATATTGTATGATTCCATTTATATAACATTCTGGAAAAGACACAAATATTGGGACAGAAAACAGATCAGTGATTTTCAGAGGCTGGGAGTGGATGAAGGGTTTTAATACAAAGTGGATGAAAGAATTTTTTAGGGTGATGGAACTGTTTTATATCTTGCTTATGATGGTGGTTACATGAATGTATGCACTTGTCAGAGCACTACACTACAAAGAATGAATTCTTATGTACGTCAATTCCACCTCAGTAAGGCACAGTTCATGCACAGACATCCTCTTCTTCCTGCCCAGACTCCCACATCCCATGCCAGGCCATTCCTCTACAGAGAGACTCCCTCACCCTTCATTTTAGTTTTTGAATATATAAATGCTAAGGACTACTGGAAAATTAGAATTATGTAAGGTTGGTGTTAATCAAATGTTGACTCAATTTTCAAAAGAGGGAAGAAAATAGATGCTGAAAACTAAAATAAAATAGGCATCTCGTATTCTGTCATTGATATTCTTGACACAGTAATTTTATTCCTGATAGCTTGTACTAAATCATCTGGTAAGCTAAAAAACTTTATATACCAATACGACTACTATAGATTTATAAATGAAAAATTGGTAACATCCAACAATAGGGGAATGCTAATGTAATTTATAGTGCATTAATGACAATTTTAATTTTTGTAAAAATACAGGAAGAAATGTTCTTAAAATAGTCAGTATATAGTACACATACTAAAGAATATATAGCATGAGCTCAATTATGCAAAAAATGTGTGTGTGTATGTGTTTATTAAGTGAGGAAAGGAGATACATCAAAATATTTACAGTTAATATCTCTGGGTAGTATGACAATAGGTAATTTTCTTTCTTTAGAATTGTATCTTTTATATTTTCTGAATTTATTTAATAAGCATGTATTAGTTTTTAGATGTGAAAAATAAATTTTGAGACATTAATTAATGTCTGTTTTCATAGCACTTTATATCTCATAGAATACAAAGTTAAGTAAGAATAGATCCTGCTTTTAATGAGCTAATATTGTAACAGCTACTCATACCTAGGACCAAAGAATGAGTCTCTTTTTTTATGGGGAAGTTATCACCTTGGAAGCAAGCATAGAACCTTGAGGTTCTGTGAAGGAACCACAAAGAAGCAGCCATGAGGAAGGACACTGTCATATGACTCACCAGCATCAGTATCAGCAGCAACAGCAGTTAGCAGCTAATACTTATTGAGTACTAACTATATATGTCAGGTATTGTCCATCTATGTCAGGTATTGTCCATATTAATACTTATTGAGTACTAACTATACATGTCAGGTATTGTCTGTATTATTTCCTTATTTAATCCTCACAGTAGCTCTACCAATTCTATTATTATCTTCTTTTTACAAATGAGGAAACTAAGGCACTGAAAGGTTACCTTCAACTAGCATGTGACAAAGCAAGGAACTGAATATAGGCAACTGATTCCATAGACTAGTATGGACTGTGTAGTTTATAAAAGAATGACCCCTGATAATTAAAGGGGGTGAAAAATTGCAGGAGAGTGACTTCTTATCCTTCTAATCTAGCAAAGACATGATATGCACACATGGTTCTATATGCAAGGTAGAAAGCAGTAAGTGTCATAAAAGAGTTAGAATTAGAGGATCTTGGAGAGGGAGACATGATGATTCAGCAGACAGGACTGGCATTAGAGAGACCATGGCAGATCTCCTAAGGTCAGGAGTTCAAGACCAGCCTGGTCAACATGGTGAAACCCCATCTCCACTAAAATACAAAAATTAGCCGGGCGTGGTGGTGCACGTCTGTAATCCCAGCTACTTGGGAGGCTGAGGCAGGAGAGTTGCTTGAACCTGGGAGGTGGAGGTTGCAGTGAGCCGAGATCATACCACTGTACTCCAGCCTGGGCGACTCCATATCAAAAAAAAAAAAAAAAGGTATAGTAACCAAGGTAAGAGAAGAAGGTAGCCTGAACCAAGGTATTCTCCCCTCTCCTATTCTGTAGCCCAATTTTGTGAACTAAAGGTTTACATTGTGTGTTTCCCATAAAATATCACTATTATTCCTTACTTTCCCACTGCAGACCAGCCCTGATAATACCAATATTCACAGGTCAGGAGCAGTTGGAGGTTAAAAAATTATGCAATTCTGGTACCTAAACGTCACAATCCCTCCCTCTTAGCTACTTTCTCTCCATTTTACTTGAAAAAGGAGGGTCAAGAAACAGGATATTCTGAGTTGGTAGAGCACAGATACCCAAGTCAGACTTCTAAACTCAGTGGCACAGAATCAGGGTATTAACTACCTCTGCCACACAGAGTCCCTCAGCTACAAAAAGGAGCTAGTATTAAAAAAAGGTACATTCAGAGCACTCACTGTGTGCAAGACTCACTATGTGCCAAGTGCCTGCCAACAAAGAAAGAAAGAAAAACTCCCCCATTGGGGAGCTTCTGGTCTAATGGCCAAGACACGGTCTTACAAAACAGGGGCCCTCCTTGTTCAAGGTAGGACAGGAGAAATTTGCCTTCAGAGGGCCAGACCCAAGAGTAGAGGTCAGGGAAAATGATCAAAGACAATCACAGCATGAATATGGATGTCTCAGGGCTTCCTTCTTAGGGTCTGCTTCAAAGGACTGATATCTGGCATTTTTAGTTAGGAACTTCCAGGAATTGAAAAGATGATGAGTATCTTGAAGACTCCTTGACTATGCTTTATTTTCTTTGTGCCTCAACTTGGACAGGACCTAGCATATAAGCATTTAGTAAGTAATAGCACTAATATGGTCATTATGTGCCAGACACTATACTAAGCATTTTTATATATTATTTTAATTATATTCAAACAAGATAATTAAAGGTAATGAGGCAGGGTTTATTAGTAAACCCACTTTACAGATGAAAAGAATAAGGCCAGATAGGTTAAGTAACTTATTCCAGATTACTGAAGGATTCTTTGGAAAAAGGAGAATGCATGCTATTAGGGGAGATGAAGGGATGAAAGGAGGAGGTTCTGCCAGTTTATAAGTCAATGCACACTCAGAGGAAGAAAATTTACATACTTGCCTTTTGTCAACCATACCTCATAAATGCATTTGTGGATGTGCACAGTAAGGCTGCAAAGTGGCTACTTAGTGTTCAAGTCATCAGCAAGGTGAATTTTTCAGGTTGCTTACTATTCTAGTAGCTAGAAAACTTTAATTCTAAGCATAAAGTCATTTACAGTTTAGCATTTATGCATATTCATGAATTCTTTGATCCTATCTTAATTTCTAGGGACTCAACCTAGAATAAAGAAGCCACTCAATAAGGGTCCCAGAACACAATATGTGTGTGTGCATGTGTGCATATGTATATGTATGTATTTATAACAATTACTAATCACTTTAATTAACCAACTTAACCTGATTAGTAATGATTTATTTCTTCACTGTTTTCTGACACTGTTCCTTACATTGCTAAGTTTTCATTTGTTCCCAGAACCTCTTCTTTGCATTTATCCCTCATTGCTTGCTCCAGTTTTTATATTGTCTTGATCCATCAGCTCTACTCTTAATACGCCGTTTCTTTTTGTGTTTGTTTTTGGAGACGGAGTCTCGCTCTGTCGCCAGGCTGGAGTGCAGCGGCGATCTTGGCTCACTGCAACCTCCGATTCCCTGGTTCAAGCGACTCTCCTGCCTCAGCCTCCCGAGTAGCTGGGATTACAGGCATGTGCCACCACGCCCAACTAATTTTTGTATTTTTAGTAGAGATGGGGTTTCATCATGTTGGCCATGATGAAACTCATGATCTGCCCACCTCGGCCTCCCAAATTGCCGGGATTACAGGCGTGAGCCACCATGCCCGGCCAATACGCTATTTCTTAAAAAAAAAAAAAAAAAAAAAAAAAAAAAGGAATGAAGGAAAAAAAACTGGAGAGAATGAAAATAACAACCTAATTGTACCTGTGATTGTTTGTATCAGGGGACCTTGCTTTCTATGGGCAACAAGAGGCACTGGCATTCCATCGTGATAATACTGAAATAAAGGATCGGTCTGGGATTTCTAAGACCAGAGAAGAGAAGGCTGAAGGGAACATTGATTGCAATCATCAAGTGCCTAGCCATGTGTGAACACTGATAACCGTTACTGCTCTCATTTTCTAAAGCTTGGCTCAGACAGTAGCAAGAGGGAGCAAGGGGGAAGGAGGAGGGGAAGGGGGCAGGACTATATGATCTTGAATGATCATTACCAGATCTGGGGCACAGACCAATAGTTTGGACAGCAGAATCCAGCTACTAAAGAATTCTCTGCTCTCAAATTTTAAGCCCCTCTCTCCATGCTGCAATACTGCTTGAGTTCATACAATACGTCTTATGTCAAGATTAGCAGTTTATAATATTGTCATTCTAGTCTTGAAAACTCACAATTTTACCTCTTTCATATTTTCTCCTCCTAGCCTTCCTCACTCTTTAAATAGTTAGTTTATTATTCTTTGTTTTCCTTCTCTTCCCTACTCTATTTAATCTAAGCTAAGTCAAACAGGGGGAGGAAGGAATTAGTGTTGTTAGAGGGTCAGCCATAGGTTTTCTCTTTTCATTTTTTTCTGCTCTGGCCCCAAACAAGTAGCACTCCCCAAATATGAAATAATGAGGCTGCAGTGTCCTGCCTTAATCCATTACCTAATTATAACTGTCATTATAGCACTTTCAGTTTGCCTCATTTTATTGTCACAGTCTTTTTTTTGTAATTGGTAGTACAAAGATCATTAGCATCCCACGTATTTATGAAACACTAAGGCTCAGATTGGTTAAGCGATTTGTGCTGGTGGAGACACATTTGAAGACGGGTTCATGTACCATGAAGTTACTGGAAACCTGACTCATGGTACAGCCTTGGGTAAGTCACTTAGCCTTTTTGTGTCTAATCTCCAAAATGGGGATGAAAGTACCAACTTGCTTCTCAGGGAAGCTGCAGAGATTAAGTAACCAATAAACAATTGTAAAGGGATTTGGAAATTTCAAACACTACATAAATGTTTTAATAAGCTTTTAATGTTAAGGCTTTTAATGTTAGGTATCCATAGATGGAAATTAGGTGAATTTATCTGCTGGCATTCGTATTTTCCAGGGCCTGGAGAAAGAGGATTGAGCTCCTTTAAGGACTATACTCCTTTCTTAATTGCCCCTAGGTGCTGGCCCTGCTACTTGCAAGTCCTATCTCTGCTGCCCCTCCCCCAGTTGAGCCCAAGCAGATGTGTTGCTCTCTAGAATCTGGCCAAGGCAACTAGAAAATACAGGAAGGAGGGCTGCCTCCTCATGCCCTCTGGGGGCAGGAGAGATGATCACAAGCAGACTCCTATTGTTAGCCCTAGAAACATTCCAGATGGGCACTCTGACCTCCAAGAAAACAACCCTAATAATTTGCAGGGCATTCAAAGAAAGTACAGTGTGGTTCTGGCCACTAAAAAGTGATCTAGACTTGTATTTCAGATCTTCAGGTTATATATTTTGTCTCTTCAATGAAATTCACTTAACTTGCTTTATAACAAGTTTATTATATTGCATAGGGAAATTGGTGACAATGTCATATCAAAGAAAATATCTGAAATCAATTTACATTATAAGAAAAAAAATCTCTAAGGACCGATGAAGACAAACTGCACGATACACTACTGCTGTACTAACCTCAAACATTGTACCTTGTATAATGTTGTTCAGTTCTGTGACTCTAAAGACATTTCTTTTCTTATTAACTTTTTTTTATTGAGGTATAATAGGTGTACATAGTTTAGGGGTGCAGGTGATAATTTAATACATTCACATACTTTGTAAACATGAAATCAGTTTACTTGGGATATCCATCACCTTAAATATTTGTCTTTTCTGTATGCTAGAAACATTCAAGTTATTCTCTCTAGCTATTTTGAAACGTACAATAGATTATTGTAAACCATAGTCACTCTACTGATCTATTGAACACTAGGTCTTATTTCTTCTATCAAACCATATATTTGTACCCATTAGTCAACTTTTCTTCATCCTTCTCCCATACCTTATTTAGTTCCCGTTTCTTTTCTGTGACTTACTTTTCCCAATTTGTAAAACAAAGACAATGGCTTCTGTCAAAAATCTGTCTCACATGAAAGTCACTTTAAGCCAGGATTGATATTCAGTTGGTACAATGAGTTTCTACATGTAAAAAATAAGACTTAAAGGAATCTACGTTAGTTACTAAATTTAAAAATGCCAGTAAATTTTAAATGATAAATCATGGCTCTCCCACTGCCTGCAAAGCTATTCTCTCAGATATCTGCCTATTTCATCTCCCTCAAGGTACTGTCATCTCTTACCTCAATTGGGCCTATTCTGACTACAGTATTTAATACCGCAACCTGTCCTCCCAAATCCCCATACTCTCCAATCCCTTTCCCTTCTTCTGCTTTCTAATTCCTTCCACAGTACTTATTTACAACAACAACTACAGAATCTATTATTTATGCTTATTATTTATCTATTTCCTTACTTGTCTACCCTAAACTGTACTTCATGAGGTCAGGAATCTTGGCCTGTTTTGTTCATTGAGGTATATCAAGTGCCTGGGACATAACAAGTTTAGCAAACATATGGTGAATAAGTGAATGAATGAATAATCCTCTAAGAATAATTAACTTTTAAATTACCCAAGGGTAGAGCTAATTTCTTCTGAATGGTCACTATACTCAGCTCAGGGTTTGGGCCCAGGAAATATTTAAAATCATGTTCTATTTGATTGACATTGTATCTGAAAATCATAAATACTCTGTGACTAAATTCTTTTATCTGTCTTCTCTTTGGTTTGGGGAAACTCTTCTGAATTAGCCAGCCAATTAAGAGCATCAAGATGAGGAGGTGAACTGGGTAAAGGCAAGGGAGATGAAGGAAAAGGTGAAAGATGACTGAGCAGAGATCCAGAAGCATTGAGAAATGGCCAGTGAACTCACCATGACAAGTCAGTAAGAGCTTCATGGAGAATTCAGTGGAATAGCCAGGGAAGATGGGGATTCTTTTAAATATGTACAACTTCTGTTCTTTTGTTTGCTGGATCACACTACCTGGTGTGTTCTAGGTACTTGAATAGTGAGTCCTAGAAGACATAGGGAATACTATGACTGCCACTATGCACTGCTGTAGGAAAATGCAATGTGTGGAAAAGCTCAAAGGGTTGGCTGTGTGTCCACAATTGATCACAAAAGCCTTTCTACAGGAAACGTGGGTCCTAAAGTATGGGAGAAAACGTTTTTTTGTGTAGACCACAAGAACAAATATATAATGATTATATTTTTATAGGCAGAGCTGAAGGCAAGGGACAGTTTATTCAAGAAGCTTCTTAATTATTTTAAAATACAAAAACCTTGTATATTTGAGTGTCACTATACCTAGTTATGGATAATCTCAAAAACAAATAAAATGCCCTGGACTAGAAGCTAAGCTGATCATCAGCTGGAGAGAGCAAATAACCTTTCTTCTTATGATATATACAGTGTTTCATAATTGTGTCCTTATGGGGTACCAGTATCTTCCTCAGGAAATATCTGGTACTGGGCTGTTTTGGAGATAGGTCATGCAGCTGGTGGGCTACATGGGTCATTTTTGTGGAATATGTTATTATTATTGCACAATGAGCTGTGTATCTCATTTAACACATCCCCAGCATTTCAAATAACTCATCACAAGCTACTTTGAACCCTAACTGGGCAGAGGCAACTCTCCTGCTAGGCATCTCACGTATTCATTATCCTTCAGTACTAAAGCAACAAGGTAAGGCTGATGGCTAAGGCACTGAGGAAGTACTTTCATGCGAGGGTTTGCAATATACTCACTCTCTCTTCACAGATTAGTGGTTATATATGTGAGTCACTAGCACCAAAAATGTGTAGCAGCAATAGCATCTGTGTTCAGTATGTCTCTGAGATTCATCTTCTCTGATCTATACCCCTCCCTCCATCCCATGCCAAAAACCACAGCTGCCTGTTTCTTGGTCACCAGGCTCTGCTCTAATTCAGTGAAAATGTAGAAAGAGCCCAATAGGCAGATGAAGATATGAGGGCTGACTGATTTCAATAGCTAACAGCCATTGAGAGACCACTACTCAGAAAATACAGTGGAAAAACAAAACAACAAAACACAAAGACTTATTCAGTTTGTTTTAAATCGGACCGTACACACTTAGACTTTGGGAAAGTAAGTAAACCACCAAGTTATGAGTGCAGTTTACAAAAGATAAAAATCTGAGTTATCCCTTTGTGGTTACAGATTATGAAACCATTTCAGGCTCTCTCTAGACAGTATTCCTGATGAATGGTAGATTGCAAACAGAGCAAGCCAGAAGGGTTAGCATCTCTGATTACTATCCTGTTAAGATTTTTTCTCAAGCATCCTTGTATAGTTTAAAATTAAATTTTTTTGCCTTTGTAATCTGTAGCCCTTGTATATATATCATCTAATGAAAAGGGCTTTTTTGAATTAAAATGGTGTTTGGAAAAAGAACATGTGTTTCTGATTTATTATTAAATACATTTATAAAGACAGAAGGTTCTCAGACCTAGTGAAAGCCTGTTTCATGTTTGTTTGTTTGTTTGTTTTAAAGCAAGAGTCCTGTAACACTTCAGGAGGATAGAATCTCTCATGCAAACACTCAGATGGACTGGGGCATAAGTTTTTGGGTAGAGAGTAATTGTGGAGCCTAGGAATTCAGATTTGCCTTATCTGACCACCTTAGGGGTAAACACACTGCTCTGTCTTTTTCCAGCTAGTTGGTGAACTTGGCATCTATTAAGCAGGACATTTTGAAATACAGACTATTCCAATTATCACAATGGTCTTATGTTTCAAGACTGCTTGTTCATAAACAGAGCCACTTTCTGTTTAATTTCTCTCCTTTTTTGGTTTATTTAAGCTCCAAATTTTTTTCAGCACCTAAATGAGGATTTTTGAGATTTATGCCTGGCCAGTATGCATTAAATTAATAAAAGGTATTAGAAATATATGTTATATAAACATCTACTTTTCATTTGCTAGTAATCAGGGAAATAGACAACAAAGCAATGAGACTTTGCTATTTTACACCTAACGATTAGCAAACAAATTAAAAATATTAACTCCTCTGCAAAGTTTTGGTAAAATCAGTACACTCCTACACTGCAAATAGCATGATGACAAATCATTTTGAAAGAAATATTACCTTATCTCTTGTGAGTCACAAAAATATTTCTACCCCCACCACAAAGATTTCACTTATAAATATTTACCTGAAGGGAATAATCTACTAGACTAAAAATGCTATATTTACGAAGATATATACTACTCAATTCTCAGGAAAAAAATTTAAAAATAACATCAGCAGTACAAAATTGCAAACACACTAAATAAATGGATTTCAAAGAGTACAAGTACTTTTTCATGGGAAGGATGTACATCAGAATCTACTTGGGGAGAAAAGGAGGAAGGAACAAATAATATATGTGTAGTTTCAAAAAGTATATTGAGAATTATCACTGCTCTTATTTACTTGAGACAAGGTCTCGCTCTGTTGCCCAGGCTGGAGTGCAGTGGTGCAATCTCCACTCACTGCAGCCTCAAACTCCTGTGCTCAAGTGATCCTCCCACCTCAGTGTCCCAAGTAGCTGGGAATACAGATGCATGCTGCCATGTCCAGCTAATCTGTGTGTGTGTGTGTGTGTGTATACATATACATGTATATGTAAGTATATGTATACATATATGTGTGTGTGTATATATATATGCCTGTGGTGTATATATATATACTTCTGTGTGTATACATATATATATACACACACACACACACATATATATCTTTTTTAGTAGTGATGGGGTTTTGCCATGTTGTCCAGGTTGGTCTCAAACTCCTGGGCTGAAGTGAGCACCTGCTGTGGCCTCCCAAAGTACTAGGATTGTAGGCATGAGCTGCCACACCCAGCCTATTTTATATTAGACATAAAATTGCTTTATTTTATGATTTGAAATAATACCATATAGGATATCATATTTTTATGTTCATTAAAAGAAGTATAAGAAAGTTAGAGAAATGGCAATATAAATATCAATAACGAGGGTGCGAGCAAGATGGCCGAATAGGAACAGCTCCAGCCTCCAGCTCCCAGCGTGAGCGACACAGAAGACGGGTGATTTCTGCACTTTCAACTGAGGTACCAGCTTCATCTCACTGGGGAGTGCTGGACAATCCGTGCTGGTCAGCTGGTGTAGCTCGACCAGCGAGAGCTGAAGCAGGGTGAGGCATTGCCTCACCTGGGAAGCACAAGGGGGAAGGGAATCCCTTTAGAAACTGAGACACACAACACCTGGAAAATTGGGTAACTCCCACCCTAAAACTGTGCTTTACCAAGGGTCTTAGCAAATGGCACACCAGGAGATTATATCCCACACCTGGCCAGGAGGGTCCCACACCCACGGAGCCTCCCTCATTGCTAGCACAGCAGTCTGAGATCAAACTGCAAGGCAGCAGCGAGGCTGGGGGAGGGGCGACCGCCATTGCTGAGACTTAAGTAGGTAAACAAAGCTGCTGGGAAGCTAGAACGGGGTGAAGCCCACCTCAGCTCAAGGAGGCCTGCCTGTCTCTGTAGACTCCACCTCTGGGGACAGGGCATAGCAAAAAAAAAAAAGCAGCAGAAACCTCTGCAGATGTTAATGGCCCTATCTGACAGCTTTGAAGAGAGCAGTGGATCTCCCAGCACGGAGGTTGAGATCTAAGAACGGACAGACTGCCTGCTCAAGTGGGTCCCTGACCCCTGAGTAGCCTAACTGGGGGACATCCCCCACTACGTGCAGACCGACACCTCACACCTCACATGGCAGGGTCTACCCCTGAGACAAAGCTTCCAGAGCAAGAATCAGACAGCAGCACTCACTCTTCAGCAATATTCTATCTTCTGCAGCCTCTGCTGCTGATACCCAGGCAAACAGGGTCTGGAGTGGACCTCAAGCAATCTCCAACAGACCTACAGCTGAGGGTCTTGACTGTTAGAAGGAAAACTAACAAATAGAAAGGACACCCACACCAAAACCCCATCAGTACGTCACTAGCATCAAAGACCAAAGGCAGATAAAACCACAAAGATGGGGAAAAAGCAGGGCAGAAAAGCTGGAAATTCAGAAAATCAGAGCGCATCTCCCCCTCCAAAGGAACGCAGCTCATCGCCAGCAACGGATCAAAGTTGGACAGAGAATGACTTTAACGAGTTGAGAGAAGAAGGCTTCAGTCGATCAAACTTTTCAGAGCTAAAGGAGGAACTACATAACCAGCACAAAGAAACTAAAAATCTTGAAAAAAGAATGGAAGAATGGATAACTAGAATAATCAATGCAGAGAAAGGCATAAAGGAACTGACAGAGATAAAAACCATGACACGAGAAATACCTGACAAATGCACAAGCTTCAGTAACCGACTCGATCAACTGGAAGAAAGAGTATCAATGATTGAAGATCAAATGAATGAAATGAAGTGAGAAGAGAAGTCTAGAAAAAAAAAGGAAAAAGAAATGAACAAAGCCTCCAAGAAATATGGGATTATGTGAAAAGACCAAATCTACGTCTGATTGGTGTGCCTGAAAGTGAGGGGGAAAATGGAACCAAGTTGGAAAACACGTCTCAGGATATCATCCAGGAGAACTTCCCCAACCTAGTAAGTCAGGCCAACATTCAAATTCAGGAAATAAAAAGAATGCCACAAAGATACTCCTCGAGAAGAGCAACGCCAAGATACATAATTGTCAGATTCACCAAAGTTGAAATGAAGGAAAAAAATGTTAAGGGCAGCCAGAGAGAAAGGTCGGGTTACCCGCAAAGGGAAGCCCATCAGACTAACAGCAGATCTCTCGGCAGAAACTTTACAAGTCAGAAGAGAGTGGGGGGCCAATATTCAACATTCTTAAAGAAAAGAATTTTAAACCCAGAATTTCATATCCAGCCAAACTAAGTTTCATCAGTGAAGGAGAAATAAAATCCTTTACAGACAAGCAAATGCTGAGAGATTTTGTCACCACCAGGCCTGCCCTACAAGAGATCCTGAAGGAAGCACTAAACATGGAAAGGAACAACCGGTACCAGCCATTGCAAAAACATGCCAAAACGTAAAGACCATCGATGCTAGGAAGTAACTGCATCAACTAATGAGCAAAATAACCAGCTAATATTACAATGACAGGATCAAGTTCACACATAACAATATTAACCTTAAATGTAAATGGGCTAAATGGTCCAATTAAAAGACACAGAATGGCAAATTGGATAAAGAGTCAATACCCATCAGTTTGCTGTATTTGGGAGACCCATCTCACATGCAGAGACACACATAGGCTCAACATAAAGGGATGGAGGAAGATCTACCAAGCAAATGGAGAACAAAAAAAAAGCAGGGGTTGCAATCCTAGTCTCTGATGAAACAGACTTTAAACCATCAAAGATCAAAAGAGACAAAGAAAGCCATTACATAATGGTAAAGGGATCAATTCAACAGGAAGAGCTAACTATCCTAAATATATATGCGCCCAATACAGGAGCACCCAGATTCATAAAGCAAGTCCTTAGAGACTTACAAAGAGGCTTAGACTCCCACACAATAATAATGGGAGACTTCAACACCTGACTGTCAACATTAGACAGATCAACGAGACAGAAAGTTAACAAGGATATCCAGGAATTGAACTCAATTCTGCACCAAGCGGACCTAGTAGACATCTACAGAACTCTCCACACCAAATCAACAGAATATACATTCTTCTCAGCACCACATCACCCTTATTCGAAAATTGACCACATAGTTGGAAGTAAAGCACTCCACAACTAATGTAAAAGAACAGAAATTATAACAAACTGTCTCTCAGACCACAGTGCAATC